>NW_027490139.1:29404-1463524 GCF_050948175.1 Xylocopa sonorina | reverse complement strand
CATTGCGAAGTGTTATGCATTCCTCGTCTACGATTCAAATGAATGAAAATGCGACGCTTCCTTGCAAGGAAATAGCGTTGGCAGTTGTCTACGTATCGTAGCAATAGAGTTCTAATGCTTCTTAAAACGCGATATCGCATCTCATTTCTATGTTTCATGGTAAGATATAATATGATTTGCGAAGTGTTATGTATTCCTCGTCTACACATCAAATGAATGTAAATGCGACACTTTCTTGCAAGGAAATAGCGTTTGCAGATGCCTACGTATCGAAGCAATAGAGTTCAAATGCTTCTTAAAACGAGATATTGCATCTCATATCTATGTTTCATGATAAGATATAATATTCATTGCGAAGTGTTATGCATTCCTCGTCTACGATTCAAATGAATGAAAATGCGACACTTCCTTGCAAGGAAATAGCGTTTGCAAATGTCTACCTATCGTAGCAATAGTGTTCTAATGCTTCTTAAAACGCGATATCGCATCTCATTTCTATGTTTCATGATAAGATATAATATGATTTGCGAAGTGTCATGTATTCCTCGTCTACACTTCAAATGAATGTAAATGCGACACTTCCTTGCAAGGAAATAGCGTTTGCAGATGTCTACGTATCGTAGCAATAGAGTTCTAATGCTTCTTAAAACGCGATATCACATCTCATTTCTATGTTTCATGGTAAGATATAATATGATTTGCGAAGTGTTATGTATTCCTCGTCTACGATTCAAATGAATGAAAATGCGACACTTTCTTGCAAGGAAATGGCGTTTGCAGATGTCTACGTATCGAAGCAATAGAGTTCAAATGCTTCTTAAAACGAGATATTGCATCTCATATCTATGTTTCATGATAAGATATAATATTCATTGCGAAGTGTTATGCATTCCTCGTTTACAATTCAAATGAATGAAAATGCGACACTTCCTTGCAAGGAAATAGCGTTTGCAGATGTCTACGTATCGTAGCAATAGAGTTCTAATGCTTCTTAAAACGCGATATCGCATCTCATTTCTATGTTTCATGGTAAGATATAATATGATTTGCGAAGTGTTATGTATTCCTCGTCTACACATCAAATGAATGTAAATGCGACACTTTCTTGCAAGGAAATAGCGTTTGCAGATGCCTACGTATCGAAGCAATAGAGTTCAAATGCTTCTTAAAACGAGATATTGCATCTCATATCTATGTTTCATGATAAGATATAATATTCATTGCGAAGTGTTATGCATTCCTCGTCTACGATTCAAATGAATGAAAATGCGTCACTTCCTTGCAAGGAAATAGCGTTTGCAGATGTCTACGTATCGTAGCAATAGAGTTCTAATGCTTCTTAAAACGCGATATCACATCTCATTTCTATGTTTCATGGTAAGATATAATATGATTTGCGAAGTGTTATCTATTCCTCGTCTACACATCAAATGAATGTAAATGCGACACTTCCTTGCAAGGAAATAGCGTTTGCAGATGTCTACGTATCGTAGCAATAGAGATCTTTTGATTCTTAAAACTCGATATCGCATCTCATTTCTATGTTTCATGGTAAGATATAATATTATTTGCGAAGTGTCATGTATTCCTCGTCTACACTTCAAATGAATGTAAATGCGACACTTCCTTGCTAGGAAATAGCGTCTGCAGATGGCTAGGTATCGTAGCAATAGAGTTCTAATGCTTCTTAAAACGAGATATTGCATCTCATATCTATGTTTCATGATAATATATAATATTCATTGTGAAGTGTTATGCATTCCTCGTCTACACTTCAAATGAATGTAAATGCGACACTTCCTTGCAAGGAAATAGCGTTTGCAGATGTCTACGTATCGTAGCAATAGAGTTCTTATGATTCTTAAAACGCGATATCGCATCTCATTTCTATGTTTCATGGTAAGATATAATATGATTTGCGAAGTGTTATGTATTCCTCGTCTACACATCAACTGAATGTAAATGCGACACTTCCTTGCTAGGAAATAGCGTCTGCAGATGTCTAGGTATCGTAGCAATAGAGTTCTAATGCTTCTTAAAACGCGATATCGCATCCCATTTCTATGTTTCATGGTAAGATATAATATGATTTGCGAAGTGTTATGTATTCCTCGTCTACACTTCAAATGAATGTAAATGCGACACTTCCTTGCAAGGAAATAGCGTTTGCAAATGTCTACCTATCGTAGCAATAGTGTTTTAATGCTTCTTAAAACGCGATATCGCATCTCTTTTCTATGTTTCATGGTAAGATATAATATGATTTGCGAAGTGTTATGTATTCCTCGTCTACACTTCAAATGAATGTAAATGCGACACTTCCTTGCAAGGAAATAGCGTTTGCAAATGTCTACCTTTCGTAGCAGTAGTGTTCTAATACTTCTTAGAACGCGATGTCGCATCTCATTTCAATGTTTCATGGTAAGATATAATATGATTTGCGAACTGTTATGTATTCCTCGTCTACACTTTAAATGAATGTAAATGCGACACTTTCTTGCAAGGAAATAGCGTTTGCAGATGTCTACGTATCGAAGCAATAGAGTTCAAATGCTTCTTAAAACGAGATATTGCATCTCATATCTATGTTTCAAGATAAGATATAATATTCATTGCGAAGTGTTATGCATTCCTCGTTTACAATTCAAATGAATGAAAATGCGACACTTCCTTGCAAGGAAATAGCGTTTGCAGATGTCTACGTATCGTAGCAATAGAGTTCTAATGCTTCTTAAAACGCGATATCGCATCTCATTTCTATGTTTCATGGTAAGATATAATATGATTTGCGAAGTGTTATGTATTCCTCGTCTACACATCAAATGAATGTAAATGCGACACTTTCTTGCAAGGAAATAGCGTTTGCAGATGCCTACGTATCGAAGCAATAGAGTTCAAATGCTTCTTAAAACGAGATATTGCATCTCATATCTATGTTTCATGATAAGATATAATATTCATTGCGAAGTGTTATGCATTCCTCGTTTACAATTCAAATGAATGAAAATGCGACACTTCCTTGCAAGGAAATAGCGTTTGCAGATGTCTACGTATCGTAGCAATAGAGTTCTAATGCTTCTTAAAACGCGATATCGCATCTCATTTCTATGTTTCATGGTAAGATATAATATGATTTGCGAAGTGTTATGTATTCCTCGTCTACACATCAAATGAATGTAAATGCGACACTTTCTTGCAAGGAAATAGCGTTTGCAGATGCCTACGTATCGAAGCAATAGAGTTCAAATGCTTCTTAAAACGAGATATTGCATCTCATATCTATGTTTCATGATAAGATATAATATTCATTGCGAAGTGTTATGCATTCCTCGTCTACGATTCAAATGAATGAAAATGCGTCACTTCCTTGCAAGGAAATAGCGTTTGCAGATGTCTACGTATCGTAGCAATAGAGTTCTAATGCTTCTTAAAACGCGATATCACATCTCATTTCTATGTTTCATGGTAAGATATAATATGATTTGCGAAGTGTTATGTATTCCTCATCTACACATCAAATGAATGTAAATGCGACACTTCCTTGCAAGGAAATAGCGTTTGCAGATGTCTACGTATCGTAGCAATAGAGATCTTTTGATTCTTAAAACTCGATATCGCATCTCATTTCTATGTTTCATGGTAAGATATAATATTATTTGCGAAGTGTCATGTATTCCTCGTCTACACTTCAAATGAATGTAAATGCGACACTTTCTTGCAAGGAAATAGCGTTTGCAGATGCCTACGTATCGAAGCAATAGAGTTCAAATGCTTCTTAAAACGAGATATTGCATCTCATTTCTATGTTTCATGGTAAGATATAATATGATTTGCGAACTGTTATGTATTCCTCGTTTACAATTCAAATGAATGAAAATGCGACACTTCCTTGCAAGGAAATAGCGTTTGCAGATGTCTACGTATCGTAGCAATAGAGTTCTAATGCTTCTTAAAACGCGATATCGCATCTCATTTCTATGTTTCATGGTAAGATATAATATGATTTGCGAAGTGTTATGTATTCCTCGTCTACACATCAAATGAATGTAAATGCGACACTTTCTTGCAAGGAAATAGCGTTTGCAGATGCCTACGTATCGAAGCAATAGAGTTCAAATGCTTCTTAAAACGAGATATTGCATCTCATATCTATGTTTCATGATAAGATATAATATTCATTGCGAAGTGTTATGCATTCCTCGTTTACAATTCAAATGAATGAAAATGCGACACTTCCTTGCAAGGAAATAGCGTTTGCAGATGTCTACGTATCGTAGCAATAGAGTTCTAATGCTTCTTAAAACGCGATATCGCATCTCATTTCTATGTTTCATGGTAAGATATAATATGATTTGCGAAGTGTTATGTATTCCTCGTCTACACATCAAATGAATGTAAATGCGACACTTTCTTGCAAGGAAATAGCGTTTGCAGATGCCTACGTATCGAAGCAATAGAGTTCAAATGCTTCTTAAAACGAGATATTGCATCTCATATCTATGTTTCATGATAAGATATAATATTCATTGCGAAGTGTTATGCATTCCTCGTCTACGATTCAAATGAATGAAAATGCGTCACTTCCTTGCAAGGAAATAGCGTTTGCAGATGTCTACGTATCGTAGCAATAGAGTTCTAATGCTTCTTAAAACGCGATATCACATCTCATTTCTATGTTTCATGGTAAGATATAATATGATTTGCGAAGTGTTATGTATTCCTCATCTACACATCAAATGAATGTAAATGCGACACTTCCTTGCAAGGAAATAGCGTTTGCAGATGTCTACGTATCGTAGCAATAGAGATCTTTTGATTCTTAAAACTCGATATCGCATCTCATTTCTATGTTTCATGGTAAGATATAATATTATTTGCGAAGTGTCATGTATTCCTCGTCTACACTTCAAATGAATGTAAATGCGACACTTCCTTGCTAGGAAATAGCGTCTGCAGATGGCTAGGTATCGTAGCAATAGAGTTCTAATGCTTCTTAAAACGAGATATTGCATCTCATATCTATGTTTCATGATAAGATATAATATTCATTGTGAAGTGTTATGCATTCCTCGTCTACACTTCAAATGAATGTAAATGCGACACTTCCTTGCAAGGAAATAGCGTTTGCAGATGTCTACGTATCGTAGCAATAGAGTTCTTATGATTCTTAAAACGCGATATCGCATCTCATTTCTATGTTTCATGGTAAGATATAATATGATTTGCGAAGTGTTATGTATTCCTCGTCTACACATCAACTGAATGTAAATGCGACACTTCCTTGCTAGGAAATAGCGTCTGCAGATGTCTAGGTATCGTAGCAATAGAGTTCTAATGCTTCTTAAAACGCGATATCGCATCCCATTTCTATGTTTCATGGTAAGATATAATATGATTTGCGAAGTGTTATGTATTCCTCGTCTACACTTCAAATGAATGTAAATGCGACACTTCCTTGCAAGGAAATAGCGTTTGCAAATGTCTACCTATCGTAGCAATAGTGTTTTAATGCTTCTTAAAACGCGATATCGCATCTCATTTCTATGTTTCATGATAAAATATAATTTGATTTGCGAAGTGTCATGTATTCCTCGTCTACACTTCAAATGAATGTAAATGCGACACTTCCTTGCAAGGAAATAGCGTTTGCAGATGTCTACGTATCGTAGCAATAGAGTTCTAATGCTTCTTAAAACGCGAAATCGCATCTCATTTCTATGTTTCATGGTAAGATATAATATGATTTGCGAAGTGTTATGTATTCCTCGTCTACACTTCAAATGAATGTAAATGCGACACTTCCTTGCAAGGAAATAGCGTTTGCAAATGTCTACCTTTCGTAGCAGTAGTGTTCTAATACTTCTTAGAACGCGATGTCGCATCTCATTTCTATGTTTCATGGTAAGATATAATATGATTTGCGAACTGTTATGTATTCCTCGTCTACACTTTGAATGAATGTAAATGCGACACTTCCTTGCAAGGAAATAGCGTTTGCAGATGTCTACGTATCGTAGCAATAGAGTTCTTATGATACTTAAAACGCGATATCGCATCTCATTTCTATGTTTCATGGTAAGATATAATATTATTTGCGAAGTGTTATGTATTCCTCGTCTACACATCAAATGAATGTAAATGCGACACTTCCTTGCAAGGAAATAGCGTTTGCAGATGTCTACGTATCGAAGCAATACAGTTCAAATGCTTCTTAAAACGAGATATTGCATCTCATATCTATGTTTCATGAAAAGATATAATATTCATTGCGAAGTGTTATGCATTCCTCGTCTACGATTCAAATGAATGTAAATGCGACACTTCCTTGCAAGGAAATGGCGTTTGCAGATGTCTACGTATCGTAGCAATAGAGTTCTTATGATTCTTAAAACGCGATATCGCATCTCATTTCTATGTTTCATGGTAAGATATAATATGATTTGCGAAGTGTCATGTATTCCTCGTCTACACTTCAAATGAATGTAAATGCGACACTTCCTTGCAAGGAAATAGCGTTTGCAGATGTCTACGTATCGTAGCAATGGATTTCTAATGCTTCTTAAAAGGCGATATCGCATCTCATTTCTATGTTTCATGGTAAGGTATAATATGATTTGCGAAGTGTTATCTATTCCTCGTCTACACATCAAATGAATGTAAATGCGACACTTCTTTGCAAGGAAATAGCGTTTGTAGATGTCTACGTATCGTAGCAATAGAGTTCTTGTGATTCTTAAAACGCGATATCGCATCTCATTTCTATGTTTCATGGTAAGATATAATATGATTTGCGAAGTGTTATCTATTCCTCGTCTACACTTCAAATGAATGTAAATGCGACACTTCCTTGCTAGGAAATAGCGTCTGCAGACGTCTAGGTATCGTAGCAATAGAGTTCTAATGCTTCTTAAAACGCGATATCGCATCTCATTTCTATGTTTCATGGTAAGATATAATATGATTTGCGAAATGTTATGTATTCCTCGTCTACACATCAACTGAATGTAAATGCGACACTTCCTTGCAAGGAAATAGCGCTTGCAGATGTCTACGTATCGTAGCAATAGAGTTCTAATGCTTCTTAAAACGCGATATCGCATCTCATTTCTATGTTTCATGGTAAGATATAATATGATTTGCGAAGTGTTATGTATTCCTCGTCTACACATCAAATGAATGTAAATGCGACACTTTCTTGCAAGGAAATAGCGTTTGCAGATGCCTACGTATCGAAGCAATAGAGTTCAAATGCTTCTTAAAACGAGATATTGCATCTCATATCTATGTTTCATGATAAGATATAATATTCATTGCGAAGTGTTATGCATTCCTCGTCTACGATTCAAATGAATGAAAATGCGTCACTTCCTTGCAAGGAAATAGCGTTTGCAGATGTCTACGTATCGTAGCAATAGAGTTCTAATGCTTCTTAAA
The DNA here is from genome assembly GCF_050948175.1 of Xylocopa sonorina. Taxonomy (NCBI): domain Eukaryota; kingdom Metazoa; phylum Arthropoda; class Insecta; order Hymenoptera; family Apidae; genus Xylocopa; species Xylocopa sonorina. Next base: position 1,456,090 of record NW_027490139.1, on the reverse strand, counting down.
ACGCGATATCACATCTCATTTCTATGTTTCATGGTAAGATATAATATGATTTGCGAAGTGTTATGTATTCCTCATCTACACATCAAATGAATGTAAATGCGACACTTCCTTGCAAGGAAATAGCGTTTGCAGATGTCTACGTATCGTAGCAATAGAGATCTTTTGATTCTTAAAACTCGATATCGCATCTCATTTCTATGTTTCATGGTAAGATATAATATTATTTGCGAAGTGTCATGTATTCCTCGTCTACACTTCAAATGAATGTAAATGCGACACTTCCTTGCTAGGAAATAGCGTCTGCAGATGGCTAGGTATCGTAGCAATAGAGTTCTAATGCTTCTTAAAACGAGATATTGCATCTCATATCTATGTTTCATGATAAGATATAATATTCATTGTGAAGTGTTATGCATTCCTCGTCTACACTTCAAATGAATGTAAATGCGACACTTCCTTGCAAGGAAATAGCGTTTGCAGATGTCTACGTATCGTAGCAATAGAGTTCTTATGATTCTTAAAACGCGATATCGCATCTCATTTCTATGTTTCATGGTAAGATATAATATGATTTGCGAAGTGTTATGTATTCCTCGTCTACACATCAACTGAATGTAAATGCGACACTTCCTTGCTAGGAAATAGCGTCTGCAGATGTCTAGGTATCGTAGCAATAGAGTTCTAATGCTTCTTAAAACGCGATATCGCATCCCATTTCTATGTTTCATGGTAAGATATAATATGATTTGCGAAGTGTTATGTATTCCTCGTCTACACTTCAAATGAATGTAAATGCGACACTTCCTTGCAAGGAAATAGCGTTTGCAAATGTCTACCTATCGTAGCAATAGTGTTTTAATGCTTCTTAAAACGCGATATCGCATCTCATTTCTATGTTTCATGATAAAATATAATTTGATTTGCGAAGTGTCATGTATTCCTCGTCTACACTTCAAATGAATGTAAATGCGACACTTCCTTGCAAGGAAATAGCGTTTGCAGATGTCTACGTATCGTAGCAATAGAGTTCTAATGCTTCTTAAAACACGAAATCGCATCTCATTTCTATGTTTCATGGTAAGATATAATATGATTTGCGAAGTGTTATGTATTCCTCGTCTACACTTCAAATGAATGTAAATGCGACACTTCCTTGCAAGGAAATAGCGTTTGCAAATGTCTACCTTTCGTAGCAGTAGTGTTCTAATACTTCTTAGAACGCGATGTCGCATCTCATTTCTATGTTTCATGGTAAGATATAATATGATTTGCGAACTGTTATGTATTCCTCGTCTACACTTTGAATGAATGTAAATGCGACACTTCCTTGCAAGGAAATAGCGTTTGCAGATGTCTACGTATCGTAGCAATAGAGTTCTTATGATACTTAAAACGCGATATCGCATCTCATTTCTATGTTTCATGGTAAGATATAATATTATTTGCGAAGTGTTATGTATTCCTCGTCTACACATCAAATGAATGTAAATGCGACACTTCCTTGCAAGGAAATAGCGTTTGCAGATGTCTACGTATCGAAGCAATAGAGTTCAAATGCTTCTTAAAACGAGATATTGCATCTCATATCTATGTTTCATGATAAGATATAATATTCATTGCGAAGTGTTATGCATTCCTCGTCTACGATTCAAATGAATGTAAATGCGACACTTCCTTGCAAGGAAATGGCGTTTGCAGATGTCTACGTATCGTAGCAATAGAGTTCTTATGATTCTTAAAACGCGATATCGCATCTCATTTCTATGTTTCATGGTAAGATATTATATGATTTGCGAAGTGTTATGTATTCCTCGTCTACACTTCAAATGAATGCAAATGCGACACTTCCTTGCAAGGAAATAGCGTTTGTACATGTCTACCTATCGTAGCAATAGTGTTCTGATGCTTCTTAAAGAGCGATATCGCATCTAATTTCTATGTTTCATGGTAAGATATAATATTATTTGCGAAGTGTCATGTATTCCTCGTCTACACATCAAATGAATGTAAATGCGACACTTCCTTGCAAGGAAATAGCGTTTGTAGATGTCTACGTATCGTAGCAATGGTTTTCTAATTCTACTTAAAAGGCGATATCGCATCTCATTTCTATGTTTCATGGTAAGATATAATATTATTTGCGAAGTGTTATGTATTCCTCGTCTACACATCAAATGAATGTAAATGCGACACTTCCTTGCAAGGAAATAGCGTTTGCAGATGTCTACGTATCGAAGCAATACAGTTCAAATGCTTCTTAAAACGAGATATTGCATCTCATATCTATGTTTCATGAAAAGATATAATATTATTTGCGAAGTGTCATGTATTCCTCGTCTACACTTCAATTGAATGTAAATGCGACACTTCCTTGCAAGGAAATAGCGTTTGCAGATGTCTGCGTATCGTAGCAATAGTGTTCTAATGCTTCTTAAAACGCGATATCGCATCTCATTAATATGTTTCATGGTAAGATATAATATGATTTGCGAACTGTTATGTATTCCTCGTCTACACATCAACTGAATGTAAATGCGACACTTCCTTGCAAGGAAATAGCGTTTGCAAATGTCTACCTATCGTAGCAATAGTGTTCTAATGCTTCTTAAAACGCGATATCGCATCTCATTTCTATGTTTCATGATAAGATATAATATGATTTGCGAAGTGTCATGTATTCCTCGTCTACACTTCAAATGAATGTAAATGCGACACTTCTTTGCAAGGAAATAGCGTTTGCAGATGTCTACGTATCGTAGCAATAGAGTTCTTATGATTCTTAAAACGCGATATCGCATCTCATTTCTATGTTTCATGGTAAGATATAATATGATTTGCGAAGTGTCATGTATTCCTCGTCTACACTTCAAATGAATGTAAATGCGACACTTCTTTGCAAGGAAATAGCGTTTGCAGATGTCTACGTATCGTAGCAATAGAGTTCTTATGATTCTTAAAACGCGATATCGCATCTCATTTCTATGTTTCATGGTAAGATATAATATGATTTGCGAAGTGTCATGTATTCCTCGTCTACACATCAAATGAATGTAAATGCGACACTTCCTTGCAAGGAAATAGCGTTTGCAGATGTCTACGTATCGTTGCAATAGAGTTCTTATGATTCTTAAAACGCGATATCGCATCTCATTTCTATGTTTCATGGTAAGATATAGTATGATTTGCGGAGTGTTATGTATTCCTCGTCTACACTTCAAATGAATGTAAATGCGACACTTCCTTGCAAGGAAATAGCATTTGCAGATGTCTACGTATCGTAGCAATAGTGTTCTTATGATTCTTAAAATGCGATATCGCATCTCGTTTCTATGTTTCATGGTAAGATATAATATGATTTGCGAAGTGTTATGTATTCATCGTCTACACTTCAAATGAATGTAAATGCGACTCTTCTTTGCAAGGAAATAGCGTTTGCAGATGTCTACGTATCGTAGCAATAGAGTTCTTATGATTCTTAAAACGCGATATCGCATCTCATTTCTATGTTTCGTGGTAAGATATAATACGATTTGCGGAGTGTTATGTACTCCTCGTCTACACTTCAAATGAATGTAAATGCGACACTTCCTTGCAAGGAAATAGCGATTGCAAATGTCTACCTATCGTAGCAGTAGTGTTCTAATACTTCTTAGAACGCGATGTCGCATCTCATTTCTATGTTTCATGGTAAGATATAATATGATTTGCGAAGTGTTATGTATTCCTCGGTTACACTTCAAAAGAATATAAATGCGACACTTTCTTGCAAGGAAATAGCGTTTGCAGATGTCTACGTATCGTAGCATTGGATTTCTGATGCTTCTTAAAACGAGATATTGCATCTCATATCTATGTTTCATGATAAGATATAATATTCATTGCGAAGTGTTATGCATTCCTCGTCTACGATTCAAATGAATGAAAATGCGACACTTCCTTGCAAGGAAATAGCGTTTGCAGATGTCTACGTATCGTAGCAATAGAGTTCTAATGCTTCTTAAAACGCGATATCACATCTCATTTCTATGTTTCATGGTAAGATATAATATGATTTGCGAAGTGTTATGTATTCCTCGTCTACACTTCAAATGAATGTGAATGCGACACTTCCTCGCTAGGAAATAGCGTTTGCAGATGTCTGAGTATCGTAGCAGTAGAGTTCTAATGCTTCTTAAAACGCGATATCGCATCTCATTTCTATGTTTCATGGTAAGATATAATATGACTTGCGAAGTGTTATGAATTCCTCGTCTACACATCAAATGAATGTAAATGCGACACTTTCTTGCGAGGAAATAGCGTTTGCAGATGTCTACGTATCGAAGCAATAGAGTTCAAATGCTTCTTAAAACGAGATATTGCATCTCATATCTATGTTTCATGATAAGATATAATATTCATTGCGAAGTGTTATGCATTCCTCGTCTACGATTCAAATGAATGAAAATGCGACATTTGCTGCAAGGAAATAGCGTTTGCAGATGCCTACGTATCGTAGCAATAGAGTTCTAATGCTTCTTAAAACGCGATATCGCATCTCATTTCTATGTTTCATGGTAAGATATAATATTATTTGCGAAGTGTTATGTATTCCTCGTCTACAAATCAAATGAATGTAAATGCGACACTTCCTTGCAAGGAAATAGCGTTTGCAGATGTCTACGTATCGAAGCAATAGAGTTCAAATGCTTCTTAAAACGAGATATTGCATCTCATATCTATGTTTCATGATAAGATATAATATTCATTGCGAAGTGTTATGTATTCCTCGTCTACACTTCAAATGAATGTGGATGCGACACTTCCTCGCCAGGAAATAGCGTTTGCAGATGTCTACGTATCGTAGCAGTTGATTTCTAATGCTTCTTAAAACGCGATATCGCATCTCATTTCTATGTTTCATGGTAAGATATAATATGATTTGCGAAGTGTTATGTATTCCTCGTCTACACATCAAATGAATGTAAATGCGACACTTCCTTGCAAGGAAATAGCGTTTGCAGATGTCTACGTATCGTTGCAATAGAGTTCTTATGACTCTTAAAACGCGATATCGCATCTCATTTCTATGTTTCATGGTAAGGTATAATATGATTTGCGAAGTGTTATGTATCCGTCGTCTACACTTCAAATGAATGTAAATGCGACACTTTCTTTTAAGGAAATAGCGTTTGCAGATGTCTACGTATCGTAGCAATGGATTTCTGATGCTTCTTAAAACGCGATATCGCATCTCATTTCTATGTTTCATGGTAAGATGTAATACGATTTGCGAAGTGTTATGTATTCCTCGTCTACACTTTACTCGTCTACGTGTCGTAGCAATAGAGTTCTTATGATTCTTAGAACGCTATATTGCATCTCATTTTTACGTTTCATGGTAAGATATAATATGATTTGCGAAGTGTTATGCATTCCTCGTCTACGATTCAAATGAATGTAAATGCGACACTTCCTTGCAAGGAAATAGCGTTTGCAGATGTCTACGTATCGTAGCAATGGATTTCTGATGCTTCTTAAAACGCGATATCGCTTGTCATTTCTATGTTTCATGGTAAGATATAATATGATTTGCGGAGTGTTATGTATTCCTCGTTTACACTTCAAAGGAATGTAAATGCGACACATCCTAGCAAGGAAATAGCGTTTGCAGATGTCTACGTATCGAAGCAATAGAGTTCAAATGCTTCTTAAAACGAGATATTGCATCTCATATCTATGTTTCATGATAAGATAAAATATTCATTGCGAAGTGTTGTGCATTCCTCGTCTACGATTCAAATGAATGTAAATGCGACACTTCCTTGCAAGGAAATAGCGTTTGCAACTGTCTACGGATCGTAGCATTGGATTTCTGATGCTTCTTAAAACGAGATATTGCATCTCATATCTATGTTTCATGATAAGATATAATATTCATTGCGAAGTGTTATGCATTCCTCGTCTACGATTCAAATGAATGTGAATGCGACACTTCCTCGCTAGGAAATAGCGTTTGCAGATGTCTACGTATCGAAGCAATAGAGTTCAAATGCTTCTTAAAACGAGATATTGCATCTCATATCTATGTTTCATGGTAAGATATAATATGATTTGCGAAGTGTTATGTATTCCTCGTCTACACTTTACTCGTCTACGTGTCGTAGCAATAGAGTTCTTATGATTCTTAGAACGCTATATTGCATCTCATTTTTACGTTTCATGGTAAGATATAATATGATTTGCGAAGTGTTATGCATTCCTCGTCTACGATTCAAATGAATGTAAATGCGACACTTCCTTGCAAGGAAATAGCGTTTGCAGATGTCTACGTATCGTAGCAATAGAGTTCTTATGATTCCTAGAACGCTATATTGCATCTCATTTTTACGTTTCATGGTAAGATATAATATGATTTGCGAACTGTCATGTATTCCTCGTCTTCGATTCAAATGAATGTAAATGCGGCACTTCCTCGCAAGGAAATAGCGTTTGCAGATGTCTGCGTATCGTAGCAATAGAGTTCTAATGCTTCTTAAAACGCGATATCGCATCTCATTTCTATGTTTCATGGTAAGATATAATACGATTTGCGGAGTGTTATGTATTCCTCGTTTAAACTTCAAAGGAATGTAAATGCGACACTTCCTAGCAAGGAAATAGCGTTTCCAGATGTCTACGTATCGAAGCAATAGAGTTCAAATGCTTCTTAAAACGAGATATTGCATCTCATATCTATGTTTCATGATAAGATATAATATTCATTGCGAAGTGTTGTGCATTCCTCGTCTACGATTCAAATGAATGTAAATGCGACACTTCCTTGCAAGGAAATAGCGTTTGCAGATGTCTACGGATCGTAGCAATAGAGTTCTAATGCTTCTTAAAACGCGATATCGCACCTCATTTCTATGTTTCATGGTAAGATATAATACGATTTGCGAAGTGTTATGTATTCCTCGTCTGCACTTCAAATGAATGTGAATGCGACACTTCCTTGCTAGGAAATAGCGTTTGCAGATGTCTACGTATCGAAGCAATAGAGTTCAAATGCTTCTTAAAACGAGATATTGCATCTCATATCTATGTTTCATGATAAGATGTAATATTCATTGCGAAGTGTTATGTATTCCTCGTCTACACTTCAAATGAATGTGGATGCGACACTTCCTCGCCAGGAAATAGCGTTTGCAGATGTCTACGTATCGTAGCAATAGAGTTCTTATGATTCTTAGAACGCTATATTGCATCTCATTTTTACGTTTCATGGTAAGATATAATACGATTTGCGAAGTGTCATGTATTCCTCGTCTACGATTCAAATGAATGTAATTGCGACACTTCCTTGCAAGGAAATAGCGATTGCAGATGTCTACGTATCGTAGCAATAGAGTTCAAATGCTTCTTAAAACGCGATATCGCATCTCATTTCTATGTTTCATGGTAAGATATAATATGATTTGCGAAGTATCATGTATTCCTAGTCTACACTTCAAATGAATGTAAATGCGACACTTCCTTGCAAGGAAATAGCGTTTGCAGATGTCTACGTATCGTAGCAATAGAGATCTTTTGATTCTTAAAACGCGATATCGCATCTCATTTCTATGTTTCATGGTAAGATATTATATGATTTGCGAAGTGTCATGTATTCCTCGTCTACACTTCAAATGAATGTAAATGCGACACTTCCTTGCAAGGAAGTAGCGTTTGCAGATGTCTACATATCGTAGCAATAGAGTTCTAATGCTTCTTAAAACGCGATATCGCATCTCATTTCTATGTTTCATGGTAAGATATAATATGATTTGCGAAGTGTTATGTATTCCTCGTCTACACATCAACTGAATGTAAATGCGACACTTCCTTGCAAGGAAATAGCGCTTGCAGATGTCTACGTATCGCAGCAATAGAGTTCTTATGATTCTTAAAACGCGATATCGCATCTCATTTCTATGTTTCATGGTAAGATACAATATGATTTCCGAAGTGTTATGTATTCCTCGTCTATACTTCAAATGAATGTGGATGCGACACTTCCTCGCCTGGAAATAGCGTTTGCAGATGTCTACGTATCGTAGCAGTTGAGTTCTAATGCTTCTTAAAACGCGATATCGCATCTCAGTTCTATGTTTCATGGTAAGATATAATATTATTTGCGAAGTGTTATGTATTCCTCGTCTACACATCAAATGAATGTAAATGCGACACTTCCTTGCAAGGAAATAGCGTTTGCAGATGTCTACGTATCGAAGCAATAGAGTTGAAATGCTTCTTAAAACGAGATATTGCATCTCATTTCTATGTTTCATGGTAAGGTATAATATGATTTGCGAAGTGTTATGTATCCGTCGTCTACACTTCAAATGAATGTGGATGCGACACTTCCTCGCCAGGAAATAGCGTTTGCAGATGTCTACGTATCGTAGCAGTTGAGTTCTAATGCTTCTTAAAACGCGATATCGCATCTCATTTCTATGTTTCATGGTAAGATATAATATGATTTGCGAAGTGTTATGTATTCCTCGTCTACACTTTACTCGTCTACGTGTCGTAGCAATAGAGTTCTTATGATTCTTAGAACGCTATATTGCATCTCATTTTTACGTTTCATGGTAAGATATAATATGATTTGCGAAGTGTTATGCATTCCTCGTCTACGATTCAAATGAATGTAAATGCGACACATCCTTGCAAGGAAATAGCGTTTGCAGATGTCTACGTATCGTAGCAATAGAGTTCTTATGATTCCTAGAACGCTGTATTGCATCTCATTTTTACGTTTCATGGTAAGATATAATATGATTTGCGAACTGTCATGTATTCCTCGTCTACGATTCAAATGAATGTAAATGCGGCACTTCCTCGCAAGGAAATAGCGTTTGAAGATGTCTACGTATCGTAGCAATAGAGTTCTAATGCTTCTTAAAACGCGATATCGCATCTCATTTCTATGTATCATGGTAAGATATAATACGATTTGCGGAGTGTTATGTATTCCTCGTTTAAACTTCAAAGGAATGTAAATGCGACACTTCCTAGCAAGGAAATAGCGTTTGCAGATGTCTACGTATCGAAGCAATAGAGTTCAAATGCTTCTTAAAACGAGATATTGCATCTCATATCTATGTTTCATGATAAGATATAATATTCATTGCGAAGTGTTGTGCATTCCTCGTCTACGATTCAAATGAATGTAAATGCGACACTTCCTTGCAAGGAAATAGCGTTTGCAACTGTCTACGGATCGTAGCATTGGATTTCTGATGCTTCTTAAAACGAGATATTGCATCTCATATCTATGTTTCATGATAAGATATAATATTCATTGCGAAGTGTTATGCATTCCTCGTCTACGATTCAAATGAATGTGAATGCGACACTTCCTCGCTAGGAAATAGCGTTTGCAGATGTCTACGTATCGAAGCAATAGAGTTCAAATGCTTCTTAAAACGAGATATTGCATCTCATATCTATGTTTCATGGTAAGATATAATATGATTTGCGAAGTGCTATGTATTCCTCGTCTACACTTCAAATGAATGTGAATGCGACACTTCCTCGCTAGGAAATAGCGTTTGCAGATGTCTGCGTATCGTAGCAGTAGAGTTCTAATGCTTCTTAAAACGCGATATCGCGTCTCATTTCTATGTTTCATTGTAAGATATAATATGATTTGCGAAGTGTTATGTATTCCTCGTCTACATATCAAATGAATGTAAATGCGACACTTTCTTGCGAGGAAATAGCGTTTGCAGATGTCTACGTATCGAAGCAATAGAGTTCAAATGCTTCTTAAAACGAGATATTGCATCTCATATCTATGTTTCATGATAAGATATAATATTCATTGCGAAGTGTTATGCATTCCTCGTCTACGATTCAAATGAATGAAAATGCGACACTTCCTTGCAAGGAAATAGCGTTTGCAGATGTCTACGTATCGTAGCAATAGAGTTCTGATGCTTCTTAAAACGCGATATCGCATCTCATTTCTATGTTTCATGGTAAGATATAATATGATTTGCGAAGTGTTATGTATTCCTCGTCTACACATCAAATGAATGTAAATGCGACACTTTCTTGCAAGGAAATAGCGATTGCAGATATCTACGTATCGAAGCAATAGAGTTCAAATGCTTCTTAAAACGAGATATTGCATCTCATACCTATGTTTCATGATAAGATATAATATTCATTGCGAAGTGTTATGCATTCCTCGTCTACGATTCAAATGAATGTAAATGCGACACTTCCTTGCAAGGAAATAGCATTTGCAGATGTCTACGTATCGTAGCAATAGAGTTCTAATGCTTCTTAAAACGCGATATCGCATCTCATTTCTATGTTTCATGGTAAGATATAATATGATTTGCGAAGTGTTATGTATTCCTCGTCTACACTTCAAATGAATGTAAATGCGAAACTTTCTTGCAAGGAAATAGCGTTTGCAGATGTCTACGTATCGTAGCATTGGATTTCTGATGCTTCTTAAAACGAGATATTGCATCTCATATCTATGTTTCATGATAAGATATAATATTCATTGCGAAGTGTTATGCTTTCCTCGTCTACGATTCAAATGAATGAAAATGCGACACTTCCACGCTAGGAAATAGCGTTTGCAGATGTCTACGTATCGAAGCAATAGAGTTCAAATGGTTCTTAAAACGAGATATTGCATCTCATATCTATGTTTCATGATAAGATGTAATATTCATTGCGAAGTGTTATGTATTCCTCGTCTACACTTCAAATGAATGTGGATGCGACACTTCCTCGCCAGGAAATAGCGTTTGCAGATGTCTACGTATCGTAGCAGTTGAGTTCTAATGCTTCTTAAAACGCGATGTCGCATCTCATTTCTATGTTTCATGGTATGATATAATATGATTTGCGAAGTGTTATGTATTCTTCGTCTACACATCAAATGAATGTAAATGCGAGACTTCCTTGCAAGGAAATAGCGTTTGCAGATGTCTACGTATCGTAGCAATAGAGTTCTTATGATTCTTAAAACGCGATATCGCATCTCATTTCTATGTTTCATGGTAAGGTATAATATGATTTGCGAAGTGTTATGTATCCGTCGTCTACACTTCAAATGAATGTAAATGCGACCCTTTCTTGCAAGGAAATAGCGTTTGCAGATGTCTACGTATCGTAGCAATGGATTTCTGATGCTTCTTAAAACGCGATATCGCATCTCATTTCTATGTTTCATGGTAAGATGTAATACGATTTGCGAAGTGTTATGTATTCCTCGCCTACACTTTACTCGTCTACGTGTCGTAGCAATAGAGTTCTTATGATTCCTAGAACGCTATATTGCATCTCATTTCCATGTTTCATGGTAAGATATAATATGATTTGCGAACTGTTATGTATTCCTCGTCTACACTTCAAATGAATGTAAATGCGACACTTCCTTGCAAGGAAATAGCGTTTGCAGATGTCTACGTATCGAAGCAATAGAGTTCAAATGCTTCTTAAAACGAGATATTGCATCTCATATCTATGTTTCATGATAAGATATAATATTCATTGCGAAGTGTTATGCATTCCTCGTCTACGATTAAAATGAATGAAAATGCGACACTTCCTTGCAAGGAAATAGCGTTTGCAGATGTCTACGTATCGTAGCAATAGAGTTCTAATGCTTCTTAAAACGCGATATCGCATCTCATTTCTATGTTTCATGGTAAGATACTATATGATTTGCGAACTGTTGTGTAATCCTTGTCTACACTTCAAATGAATGTAAATGCGACACTTCCTTGCAAGGAAATAGCGTTTGCAGATGTCTACGTATCGAAGCAATAGAGTTCAAATGCTTCTTAAAACGAGATATTGCATCTCATATCTATGTTTCATGATAAGATATAATATTCATTGCGAAGTGTTATGCATTCCTCGTCTACGATTAAAATGAATGAAAATGCGACACTTCCTTGCAAGGAAATAGCGTTTGCAGATGTCTACGTATCGCAGCAATAGAGTTCTAATGCTTCTTAAAACGCGATATCGCATCTCATTTCTATGTTTCATGGTAAGATATAATATGATTTGCGAAGTGTTATGTATTCCTCGTCTACACTTCAAATGAATGTGAATGCGACACTTCCTCGCTAGGAAAGAGCGTTTGCAGATGTCTGCGTATCGTAGCAGTAGAGTTCTAACGCTTCTTAAAACGCGATATCGCATCTCATTTCTATGTTTCATGGTAAGATATAATATGATTTGCGAACTGTTATGTATTCCTCGTCTACACTTCAAATGAATGTAAATGCGACACTTTCTTGCAAGGAAATAGCGTTTGCAGATGTCTACGTATCGAAGCAATAGAGTTCTTATGATTCTTAAAACGCGATATCGCATCTCATTTCCATGTTTCATGGTAAGATATAATATGATTTGCGAACTGTAATGTATTCCTCGTCTACACTTCAAATGAATGTAAATGCGACACTTCCTTGCAAGGAAATAGCGTTTCCAGATGTCTACGTATCGAAGCAATAAAGTTCAAGTGCTTCTTAAAACGGTATATTGCATCTCATATCTATGTTTCATGATAAGATATAATATTCATTGCGAAGTGTTATGTATTCCTCGTCTACGATTCAAATGAATGAAAATGCGACACTTCCTTGCAAGGAAATAGCGTTTGCAGATGTCTACGTATCGTAGTAATAGAGTTCTAATGCTTCTTAAAACGCGATATCGCATCTCATTTCTATGTTTCATGGTAAGATATAATATGATTTGCGAAGTGTTATGTATTCCTCGTCTACACTTCAAATGAATGTGAATGCGACACTTCCTCGCTAGGAAAGAGCGTTTGCAGATGTCTGCGTATCGTAGCAGTAGAGTTCTAATGCTTCTTAAAACGCGATATCGCATCTCATTTCTATGTTTCATGGTAAGATATAATATGATTTGCGAACTGTTATGTATTCCTCGTCTACACTTCAAATGAATGTAAATGCGACACTTTCTTGCAAGGAAATAGCGTTTGCAGATGTCTACGTATCGAAGCAATAGAGTTCTTATGATTCTTAAAACGCGATATCGCATCTCATTTCCATGTTTCATGGTAAGATATAATATGATTTGCGAACTGTTATGTATTCCTCGTCTACACTTCAAATGAATGTAAATGCGACACTTCCTTGCAAGGAAATAGCGTTTGCAGATGTCTACGTATCGAAGCAATAGAGTTCAAATGCTTCTTAAAACGAGATATTGCATCTCATATCTATGTTTCATGATAAGATATAATATTCATTGCGAAGTGTTATGCATTCCTCGTCTACGATTAAAATGAATGAAAATGCGACACTTCCTTGCAAGGAAATAGCGTTTGCAGATGTCTACGTATCGTAGCAATAGAGTTCTAATGCTTCTTAAAACGCGATATCGCATCTCATTTCTATGTTTCATGGTAAGATATAATATGATTTGCGAAGTGTTATGTATTCCTCGTCTACACTTCAAATGAATGTGAATGCGACACTTCCTCGCTAGGAAATAGCGATTGCAGATGTCTACGTATCGTAGCAATAGAGTTCAAATGCTTCTTAAAACGCGATATCGCATCTCATTTCTATGTTTCATGGTAAGATATAATATGATTTGCGAAGTATCATGTATTCCTAGTCTACACTTCAAATGAAAGTAAATGCGACACTTCCTTGCTAGGAAATTGCGTCTGCAGATGTCTAGGTATCGTAGCAATAGAGTTCTAATGCTTCTTAGAACGAGATATTGCATCTCATATCTATGTTTCATGATAAGATATAATATTCGTTGCGAAGTGTTATGCATTCCTCGTCTACGATTCAAATGAATGTAAATGCGGCACTTCCTTGCAAGGAAATAGCGTTTGCAGATGTCTACGTATCGTAGCAATAGAGTTCTTATGATTCTTAGAACGCTATATTGCATCTCATTTCTATGTTTCATGGTAAGATATAATATGATTTGCGAAGTGTCATGTATTCCTCGTCTACGATTCAAATGAAAGTAAATGCGACACTTACTTGCACGGTAGTAGCGATTGCAGATGTCTACGTATCGAAGCAATAGAGTTCAAATGTTTCCTAAAACAAGATATCGCATCTCAATTCTATGTTTCATGATAAGATGTAATATTCATTGCGAAGTGTTATGTATTCCTCGCCTACACTTCAAATGAATGAAAATGCGACACTTCCTTGCAAGGAAATAGCGTTTGCAGATGTCTACGTATCGTAGCAATAGAGTTCTAATGCTTCTTAAAACGCGATATCGCATCTCATTTCTATGTTTCATGGTAAGATATAATATGATTTGCGAAGTGTTATGTATTCCTCGTCTACACATCAAATGAATGTAAATGCGACACTTCCTTGCAAGGAAATAGCGTTTGCAGATGTCTACGTATCGTAGCAATAGAGTTCTTATGATTCTTAAAACGCGATATCGCATCTCATTTCTATGTTTCATGGTAAGGTATAATATGATTTGCGAAGTGTTATGTATTCCTCGTCTACACTTCAAATGAATGTGAATGCGACACTTCCTCGCTAGGAAAGAGCGTTTGCAGATGTCTGCGTATCGTAGCAGTAGAGTTCTAATGCTTCTTAAAACGCGATATCGCGTCTCATTTCTATGTTTCATGGTAAGATATAATATGATTTGCGAACTGTTATGTATTCCTCGTCTACACTTTACTCGTCTACGTGTCGTAGCAATAGAGTTCTTATGATTCTTAGAACGCTATATTGCATCTCATTTTTACGTTTCATGGTAAGATATAATATGATTTGCGAAGTGTTATGCATTCCTCGTCTACGATTCAAATGAATGTAAATGCGACACTACCTTGCAAGAAAATAGCGTTTGCAGATGTCTACGTATCGTAGCAATAGAGTTCTTATGATTCCTAGAACGCTGTATTGCATCTCATTTTTACGTTTCATGGTAAGATATAATATGATTTGCGAACTGTCATGTATTCCTCGTCTACGATTCAAATGAATGTAAATGCGGCACTTCCTTGCAAGGAAATAGCGATTGCAGATGTCTACGTATCGTAGCAATAGAGTTCAAATGCTTCTTAAAACGCGATATCGCATCTCATTTCTATGTTTCATGGTAAGATATAATATGATTTGCGAAGTATCATGTATTCCTAGTCTACACTTCAAATGAAAGTAAATGCGACACTTCCTTGCTAGGAAATTGCGTCTGCAGATGTCTAGGTATCGTAGCAATAGAGTTCTAATGCTTCTTAGAACGAGATATTGCATCTCATATCTATGTTTCATGATAAGATATAATATTCGTTGCGAAGTGTTATGCATTCCTCGTCTACGATTCAAATGAATGTAAATGCGACACTTCCTTGCAAGGAAATAGCGTTTGCAGATGTCTACGTATCGTAGCAATAGAGATCTTTTGATTCTTAAAACGCGATATCGCATCTCATTTCTATGTTTCATGGTAAGATATTATATGATTTGCGAAGTGTTATGTATTCCTCGTCTATACTTCAAATGAATGTGGATGCGACACTTCCTCGCCAGGAAATAGCGTTTGCAGATGTCTACGTATCGTAGCAGTTGAGTTCTAATGCTTCTTAAAACGAGATATTGCATCTCATATCTATGTTTCATGATAAGATGTAATATTCATTGCGAAGTGTTATGTATTCCTCGTCTACACTTCAAATGAATGTGGATGCGACACTTCCTCGCCAGGAAATAGCGTTTGCAGATGTCTACGTATCGTAGCAATAGAGTTCTTATGATTCTTAGAACGCTATATTGCATCTCATTTTTACGTTTCATGGTAAGATATAATATGATTTGCGAAGTGTCATGTATTCCTCGTCTACGATTCAAATGAATGTAATTGCGACACTTCCTTGCAGGGAAGTAGCGATTGCAGATGTCTACGTATCGTAGCAATAGAGTTCAAATGCTTCTTAAAACGCGATATTGCATCTCATTTCTATGTTTCATGGTAAGATATAATATGATTTGCGAAGTATCATGTATTCCTAGTCTACACTTCAAATGAAAGTAAATGCGACACTTCCTTACTAGGAAATTGCGTCTGCAGATGTCTAGGTATCGTAGCAATAGAGTTCTAATGCTTCTTAGAACGAGATATTGCATCTCATATCTATGTTTCATGATAAGATATAATATTCGTTGCGAAGTGTTATGCATTCCTCGTCTTCGATTCAAATGAATGTAAATGCGGCACTTCCTTGCAAGGAAATAGCGTTTGCAGATGTCTACGTATCGTAGCAATAGAGTTCTTATGATTCTTAGAACGCTATATTGCATCTCATTTCTATGTTTCATGGTAAGATATAATATGATTTGCGAAGTGTCATGTATTCCTCGTCTACGATTCAAATGAAAGTAAATGCGACACTTACTTGCACGGTAGTAGCGATTGCAGATGTCTACGTATCGAAGCAATAGAGTTCAAATGCTTCCTAAAACAAGATATCGCATCTCAATTCTATGTTTCATGATAAGATGTAATATTCATTGCGAAGTGTTATGTATTCCTCGCCTACACTTCAAATGAATGAAAATGCGACACTTCCTTGCAAGGAAATAGCGTTTGCAGATGTCTACGTATCGTAGCAATAGAGTTCTAATGCTTCTTAAAACGCGATATCGCATCTCATTTCTATGTTTCATGGTAAGATATAATATTCGTTGCGAAGTGTTATGCATTCCTCGTCTACGATTCAAATGAATGTAAATGCGACACTTCCTTGCAAGGAAATAGCGTTTGCATATGTCTACGTATCGTAGCAATAGAGTTCTTATGATTCTTAAAACGCGATATCGCATCTCATTTCTATGTTTCATGGTAAGGTATAATATGATTTGCGAAGTGTTATGTATCCGTCGTCTACACTTCAAATGAATGTAAATGCGACACTTTCTTGCAAGGAAATAGCGTTTGCAGATGTCTACGTTTCGTAGCAATAGAGTTCTTATGATTCTTAAAACGCGATATCGCATCACATTTCTATGTTTCTTGGTAAGATATAATATGATTTGCGTAGTGATATGTATTCCTCGTCTACAGTTCAAATGAATGTGAATGCGACACTTCCTCGCTAGGAAATAGCGTTTGCAGATATCTACGTATCGTAGCAGTTGAGTTCTAATGCTTCTTAAAACGCGATATCGCATCTCATTTCTATTTTTCATGGTAAGATATAATATGATTTGCGAAGTGTTATGTATTCCTCGTCTACACATCAAATGAATGTAAATGCGACACTTCCTTGCAAGGAAATAGCGTTTGCAGATGTCTACGTATCGTAGCAATAGAGTCCTTATGATTCTTAAAACGCGATATCGCATCTCATTTCTATGTTTCATGGTAAGGTATAATATGATTTGCGAAGTGTTATGTATCCGTCGTCTACACTTCAAATGAATGTAAATGCGACACTTTCTTGCAAGGAAATAGCGTTTGCAGATGTCTACGTATCGTAGCAATGGATTTCTGATGCTTCTTAAAACGCGATATCGCTTGTCATTTCTATGTTTCATGGTAAGATATAATATGATTTGCGGAGTGTTATGTATTCCTCGTTTACACTTCAAATGAATGTAAATGCGACACTTCCTTGCAAGGAAATAGCGTTTCC
Source organism: Xylocopa sonorina (assembly GCF_050948175.1). Lineage (NCBI taxonomy): Eukaryota > Metazoa > Arthropoda > Insecta > Hymenoptera > Apidae > Xylocopa > Xylocopa sonorina. Next base: position 1,438,443 of record NW_027490139.1, on the reverse strand, counting down.
AGATGTCTACGTATCGAAGCAATAAAGTTCAAATGCTTCTTAAAACGAGATATTGCATCTCATATCTATGTTTCATGATAAGATATAATATTCATTGCGAAGTGTTATGCATTCCTCGTCTACGATTCAAATGAATGAAAATGCGACACTTCCTTGCAAGGAAATAGCGTTTGCAGATGTCTACGTATCGTAGCAATAGAGTTCTAATGCTTCTTAAAACGCGATATCGCAACTCATTTCTATGTTTCATGGTAAGATATTATATGATTTGCGAACTGTTGTGTATTCCTCGTCTACACTTCAAATGAATGTAAATGCGACACTTCCTTGCAAGGAAATAGCGTTTGCAGATGTCTACGTATCGAAGCAATAGAGTTCAAATGCTTCTTAAAACGAGATATTGCATCTCATATCTATGTTTCATGATAAGATATAATATTCATTGCGAAGTGTTATGCATTCCTCGTCTACGATTAAAATGAATGAAAATGCGACACTTCCTTGCAAGGAAGTAGCGTTTGCAGATGTCTACGTATCGCAGCAATAGAGTTCTAATGCTTCTTAAAACGCGATATCGCATCTCATTTCTATGTTTCATGGTAAGATATAATATGATTTGCGAAGTGTTATGTATTCCCCGTCTACACTTCAAATGAATGTGAATGCGACACTTCCTCGCTAGGAAAGAGCGTTTGCAGATGTCTGCGTATCGTAGAAGTAGAGTTCTAATGCTTCTTAAAACGCGATATCGCATCTCATTTCTATGTTTCATGGTAAGATATAATATGATTTGCGAACTGTTATGTATTCCTCGTCTACACTTCAAATGAATGTAAATGCGACACTTTCTTGCAAGGAAATAGCGTTTGCAGATGTCTCCGTATCGAAGCAATAGAGTTCTTATGATTCTTAAAACGCGATATCGCATCACATTTCCATGTTTCATGGTAAGATATAATATGATTTGCGAACTGTAATGTATTCCTCGTCTACACTTCAAATGAATGTAAATGCGACACTTCCTTGCAAGGAAATAGCGTTTCCAGATGTCTACGTATCGAAGCAATAAAGTTCAAGTGCTTCTTAAAACGAGATATTGCATCTCATATCTATGTTTCATGATAAGATATAATATTCATTGCGAAGTGTTATGCATTCCTCGTCTACGATTCAAATGAATGAAAATGCGACACTTCCTTGCAAGGAAATAGCGTTTGCAGATGTCTACGTATCGTAGCAATAGAGTTCAAATGCTTCCTAAAACAAGATATCGCATCTCAATTCTATGTTTCATGATAAGATGTAATATTCATTGCGAAGTCTTATGTATTCCTCGCCTACACTTCAAATGAATGAAAATGCGACACTTCCTTGCAAGGAAATAGCGTTTGCAGATGTCTACGTATCGTAGCAATAGAGTTCTAATGCTTCTTAAAACGCGATATCGCATCTCATTTCTATGTTTCATGGTAAGATATAATATGATTTGCGAAGTGTTATGTATTCCTCGTCTACACATCAAATGAATGTAAATGCGACACTTCCTTGCAAGGAAATAGCGTTTGTAGATGTCTACGTATCGTAGCAATAGAGTTCTTATGATTCTTAAAACGCGATATCGCATCTCATTTCTATGTTTCATGGTAAGGTATAATATGATTTGCGAAGTGTTATGTATCCGTCGTCTACACTTCAAATGAATGTAAATGCGACACTTTCTTGCAAGGAAATAGCGTTTGCAGATGTCTACGTTTCGTAGCAATAGAGTTCTTATGATTCTTAAAACGCGATATCGCATCACATTTCTATGTTTCTTGGTAAGATATAATATGATTTGCGTAGTGTTATGTATTCCTCGTCTACAGTTCAAATGAATGTGAATGCGACACTTCCTCGCTAGGAAATAGCGTTTGCAGATATCTACGTATCGTAGCAGTTGAGCTCTAATGCTTCTTAAAACGCGATATCGCATCTCATTTCTATTTTTCATGGTAAGATATAATATGATTTGCGAAGTGTTATGTATTCCTCGTCTACACATCAAATGAATGTAAATGCGACACTTCCTTGCAAGGAAATAGCGTTTGCAGATGTCTACGTATCGTAGCAATAGAGTCCTTATGATTCTTAAAACGCGATATCGCATCTCATTTCTATGTTTCATGGTAAGGTATAATATGATTTGCGAAGTGTTATGTATCCGTCGTCTACACTTCAAATGAATGTAAATGCGACACTTTCTTGCAAGGAAATAGCGTTTGCAGATGTCTACGTATCGTAGCAATGGATTTCTGTTGCTTCTTAAAACGCGATATCGCTTGTCATTTCTATGTTTCATGGTAAGATATAATATGATTTGCGGAGTGTTATGTATTCCTCGTTTACACTTCAAATGAATGTAAATGCGACACTTCCTAGCAAGGAAATAGCGTTTGCAGATGTCTACGTATCGAAGCAATAGAGTTCAAATGCTTCTTAAAACGAGATATTGCATCTCATATCTATGTTTCATGATAAGATATAATATTCATTGCGAAGTGTTATGCATTCCTCGTCTACGATTCAAATGAATGTAAATGCGACACTTCCTTGCAAGGAAATAGCGTTTGCAGATGTCTACGTATCGTAGCAATAGAGTTCTAATGCTTCTTAAAACGCGATATCGCATCTCATTTCTATGTTTCATGGTAAGATATAATATGATTTGCGAAGTGTTATGTATTCCTCGTCTACACTTCAAATGAATGTGAATGCGACACTTCCTCGCTAGGAAAGAGCGTTTGCAGATGTCTGCGTATCGTAGCAGTAGAGTTCTAATGCTTCTTAAAACGCGATATCGCATCTCATTTCTATGTTTCATGGTAAGATATAATATGATTTGCGAACTGTTATGTATTCCTCGTCTACACTTCAAATGAATGTAAATGCGACACTTTCTTGCAAGGAACTAGCGTTTGCAGATGTCTACGTATCGAAGCAATAGAGTTCTTATGATTCTTAAAACGCGATATCGCATCTCATTTCCATGTTTCATGGTAAGATATAATATGATTTGCGAACTGTTATGTATTCCTCGTCTACACTTCAAATGAATGTAAATGCGACACTTCCTTGCAAGGAAATAGCGTTTGCAGATGTCTACGTATCGAAGCAATAGAGTTCAAATGCTTCTTAAAACGAGATATTGCATCTCATATCTATGTTTCATGATAAGATATAATATTCATTGCGAAGTGTTATGCATTTCTCGTTTACGATTCAAATGAATGAAAATGCGGCACCTCCTTGCAAGGAAATAGCGTTTGCAGATGTCTACGTATCGTAGCAATAGAGTTCTAATGCTTCTTAAAACGCGATATCGCATCTCATTTCTATGTTTCATGGTAAGATACTATATGATTTGCGAACTGTTGTGTATTCCTCGTCTACACTTCAAATGAATGTAAATGCGACACTTCCTTGCAAGGAAATAGCGTTTGCAGATGTCTACGTATCGAAGCAATAGAGTTCAAATGCTTCTTAAAACGAGATATTGCATCTCATATCTATGTTTCATGATAAGATATAATATTCATTGCGAAGTGTTATGCATTCCTCGTCTACGATTAAAATGAATGAAAATGCGACACTTCCTTGCAAGGAAATAGCGTTTGCAGATGTCTACGTATCGCAGCAATAGAGTTCTAATGCTTCTTAAAACGCGATATCGCATCTCATTTCTATGTTTCATGGTAAGATATAATATGATTTGCGAAGTGTTATGTATTCCTCGTCTACACTTCAAATGAATGTGAATGCGACACTTCCTCGCTAGGAAAGAGCGTTTGCAGATGTCTGCGTATCGTAGCAGTAGAGTTCTAATGCTTCTTAAAACGCGATATCGCATCTCATTTCTATGTTTCATGGTAAGATATAATATGATTTGCGAACTGTTATGTATTCCTCGTCTACACTTCAAATGAATGTAAATGCGACACTTTCTTGCAAGGAAATAGCGTTTGCAGATGTCTACGTATCGAAGTAATAGAGTTCTTATGATTCTTAAAACGCGATATCGCATCTCATTTCCATGTTTCATGGTAAGATATAATATGATTTGCGAACTGTAATGTATTCCTCGTCTACACTTCAAATGAATGTAAATGCGACACTTTCTTGCAAGGAAATAGCGTTTGCAGATGTCTACGTTTCGTAGCAATAGAGTTCTTATGATTCTTAAAACGCGATATCGCATCACATTTCTATGTTTCTTGGTAAGATATAATATGATTTGCGTAGTGTTATGTATTCCTCGTCTACAGTTCAAATGAATGTGAATGCGAAACTTCCTCGCTAGGAAATAGCGTTTGCAGATATCTACGTATCGTAGCAGTTGAGTTCTAATGCTTCTTAAAACGCGATATCGCATCTCATTTCTATTTTTCATGGTAAGATATAATATGATTTGCGAAGTGTTATGTATTCCTCGTCTGCACATCAAATGAATGTAAATGCGACACTTCCTTGCAAGGAAATAGCGTTTGCAGATGTCTACGTATCGTAGCAATAGAGTCCTTATGATTCTTAAAACGCGATATCGCATCTCATTTCTATGTTTCATGGTAAGGTATAATATGATTTGCGAAGTGCTATGTATCCGTCGTCGACACTTCAAATGAATGTAAATGCGACACTTTCTTGCAAGGAAATAGCGTTTGCAGATGTCTACGTATCGTAGCAATGGATTTCTGATGCTTCTTAAAACGCGATATCGCTTGTCATTTCTATGTTTCATGGTAAGATATAATATGATTTGCGGAGTGTTATGTATTCCTCGTTTACACTTCAAATGAATGTAAATGCGACACTTCCTAGCAAGGAAATAGCGTTTGCAGATGTCTACGTATCGAAGCAATAGAGTTCAAATGCTTCTTAAAACGAGATATTGCATCTCATATCTATGTTTCATGATAAGATATAATATTCATTGCGAAGTGTTATGCATTCCTCGTCTACGATTCAAATGAATGTAAATGCGACACTTCCTTGCAAGGAAATAGCGTTTGCAGATGTCTACGTATCGTAGCAATAGAGTTCTAATGCTTCTTAAAACGCGATATCGCATCTCATTTCTATGTTTCATGGTAAGATATAATATGATTTGCGAAGTGTTATGTATTCCTCGTCTACACTTCAAATGAATGTGAATGCGACACTTCCTCGCTAGGAAAGAGCGTTTGCAGATGTCTGCGTATCGTAGCAGTAGAGTTCTAATGCTTCTTAAAACGCGATATCGCATCTCATTTCTATGTTTCATGGTAAGATATAATATGATTGCGATCTGTTATGTATTCCTCGTCTACACTTCAAATGAATGTAAATGCGACACTTTCTTGCAAGGAACTAGCGTTTGCAGATGTCTACGTATCGAAGCAATAGAGTTCTTATGATTCTTAAAACGCGATATCGCATCTCATTTCCATGTTTCATGGTAAGATATAATATGATTTGCGAACTGTTATGTATTCCTCGTCTACACTTCAAATGAATGTAAATGCGACACTTCCTTGCAAGGAAATAGCGTTTGCAGATGTCTACGTATCGAAGCAATAGAGTTCAAATGCTTCTTAAAACGAGATATTGCATCTCATATCTATGTTTCATGATAAGATATAATATTCATTGCGAAGTGTTATGCATTCCTCGTTTACGATTCAAATGAATGAAAATGCGACACCTCCTTGCAAGGAAATAGCGTTTCCAGATGTCTACGTATCGAAGCAAAAAAGTTCAAGTGCTTCTTAAAACGAGATATTGCATCTCATATCTATGTTTCATGATAAGATATAATATTCATTGCGAAGTGTTATGCATTCCTTGTCTACGATTCAAATGAATGAAAATGCGACACTTCCTTGCAAGGAAATAGCGTTTGCAGATGTCTACGTATCGTAGCAATAGAGTTCTAATGCTTCTTAAAACGCGATATCGCAACTCATTTCTATGTTTCATGGTAAGATATTATATGATTTGCGAACTGTTGTGTATTCCTCGTCTACACTTCAAATGAATGTAAATGCGACACTTCCTTGCAAGGAAATAGCGTTTGCAGATGTCTACGTATCGAAGCAATAGAGTTCAAATGCTTCTTAAAACGAGATATTGCATCTCATATCTATGTTTCATGATAAGATATAATATTCATTGCGAAGTGTTATGCATTCCTCGTCTACGATTAAAATGAATGATAATGCGACACTTCCTTGCAAGGAAATAGCGTTTGCAGATGTCTACGTATCGTAGCAATAGAGTTCTAATGCTAATTAAAACGCGATATCGCATCTCATTTCTATGTTTCATGGTAAGATATAATATGATTTGCGAAGTGTTATGTATTCCTCGTCTACACTTCAAATGAATGTGAATGCGACACTTCCTCGCTAGGAAAGAGCGTTTGCAGATGTCTGCGTATCGTAGCAGTAGAGTTCTAATGCTTCTTAAAACGCGATATCGCATCTCACTTCTATGTTTCATGGTAAGATATAATATGATTTGCGAACTGTTATGTATTCCTCGTCTACACTTCAAATGAATGTAAATGCGACACTTTCTTGCAAGGAAATAGCGTTTGCAGATGTCTACGTATCGTAGCAATGGATTTCTGATGCTTCTTAAAACGCGATATCGCTTGTCATTTCTATGTTTCATGGTAAGATATAATATGATTTGCGGAGTGTTATGTATTCCTCGTTTACACTTCAAATGAATGTAAATGCGACACTTCCTAGCAAGGAAATAGCGTTTGCAGATGTCTACGTATCGTAGCAATAGAGTCCTTATGATTCTTAAAACGCGATATCGCATCTCATTTCTATGTTTCATGGTAAGGTATAATATGATTTGCGAAGTGTTATGTATCCGTCGTCTACACTTCAAATGAATGTAAATGCGACACTTTCTTGCAAGGAAATAGCGTTTGCAGATGTCTACGTATCGTAGCAATGGATTTCTGTTGCTTCTTAAAACGCGATATCGCTTGTCATTTCTATGTTTCATGGTAAGATATAATATGATTTGCGGAGTGTTATGTATTCCTCGTTTACACTTCAAATGAATGTAAATGCGACACTTCCTAGCAAGGAAATAGCGTTTGCAGATGTCTACGTATCGAAGCAATAGAGTTCAAATGCTTCTTAAAACGAGATATTGCATCTCATATCTATGTTTCATGATAAGATATAATATTCATTGCGAAGTGTTATGCATTCCTCGTCTACGATTCAAATGAATGTAAATGCGACACTTCCTTGCAAGGAAATAGCGTTTGCAGATGTCTACGTATCGTAGCAATAGAGTTCTAATGCTTCTTAAAACGCGATATCGCATCTCATTTCTATGTTTCATGGTAAGATATAATATGATTTGCGAAGTGTTATGTATTCCTCGTCTACACTTCAAATGAATGTGAATGCGACACTTCCTCGCTAGGAAAGAGCGTTTGCAGATGTCTGCGTATCGTAGCAGTAGAGTTCTAATGCTTCTTAAAACGCGATATCGCATCTCATTTCTATGTTTCATGGTAAGATATAATATGATTTGCGAACTGTTATGTATTCCTCGTCTACACTTCAAATGAATGTAAATGCGACACTTTCTTGCAAGGAACTAGCGTTTGCAGATGTCTACGTATCGAAGCAATAGAGTTCTTATGATTCTTAAAACGCGATATCGCATCTCATTTCCATGTTTCATGGTAAGATATAATATGATTTGCGAACTGTTATGTATTCCTCGTCTACACTTCAAATGAATGTAAATGCGACACTTCCTTGCAAGGAAATAGCGTTTGCAGATGTCTACGTATCGAAGCAATAGAGTTCAAATGCTTCTTAAAACGAGATATTGCATCTCATATCTATGTTTCATGATAAGATATAATATTCATTGCGAAGTGTTATGCATTTCTCGTTTACGATTCAAATGAATGAAAATGCGACACCTCCTTGCAAGGAAATAGCGTTTGCAGATGTCCACGTATCGTAGCAATAGAGTTCTAATGCTTCTTAAAACGCGATATCGCATCTCATTTCTATGTTTCATGGTAAGATAAAATATGATTTGCGAACTGTTGTGTATTCCTCGTCTACACTTCAAATGAATGTAAATGCGACACTTCCTTGCAAGGAAATAGCGTTTGCAGATGTCTACGTATCGAAGCAATAGAGTTCAAATGCTTCTTAAAACGAGATATTGCATCTCATATCTATGTTTCATGATAAGATATAATATTCATTGCGAAGTGTTATGCATTCCTCGTCTACGATTAAAATGAATGAAAATGCGACACTTCCTTGCAAGGAAATAGCGTTTGCAGATGTCTACGTATCGCAGCAATAGAGTTCTAATGCTTCTTAAAACGCGATATCGCATCTCATTTCTATGTTTCATGGTAAGATATAATATGATTTGCGAAGTGTTATGTATTCCTCGTCTACACTTCAAATGAATGTGAATGCGACACTTCCTCGCTAGGAAAGAGCGTTTGCAGATGTCTGCGTATCGTAGCAGTAGAGTTCTAATGCTTCTTAAAACGCGATATCGCATCTCATTTCTATGTTTCATGGTAAGATATAATATGATTTGCGAACTGTTATGTATTCCTCGTCTACACTTCAAATGAATGTAAATGCGACACTTTCTTGCAAGGAAATAGCGTTTGCAGATGTCTACGTATCGAAGTAATAGAGTTCTTATGATTCTTAAAACGCGATATCGCATCTCATTTCCATGTTTCATGGTAAGATATAATATGATTTGCGAACTGTAATGTATTCCTCGTCCACACTTCAAATGATGTAAATGCGACACTTTCTTGCAAGGAAATAGCGTTTGCAGATGTCTACGTTTCGTAGCAATAGAGTTCTTATGATTCTTAAAACGCGATATCGCATCACATTTCTATGTTTCTTGGTAAGATATAATATGATTTGCGTAGTGTTATGTATTCCTCGTCTACAGTTCAAATGAATGTGAATGCGACACTTCCTCGCTAGGAAATAGCGTTTGCAGATATCTACGTATCGTAGCAGTTGAGTTCTAATGCTTCTTAAAACGCGATATCGCATCTCATTTCTATTTTTCATGGTAAGATATAATATGATTTGCGAAGTGTTATGTATTCCTCGTCTACACATCAAATGAATGTAAATGCGACACTTCCTTGCAAGGAAATAGCGTTTGCAGATGTCTACGTATCGTAGCAATAGAGTCCTTATGATTCTTAAAACGCGATATCGCATCTCATTTCTATGTTTCATGGTAAGGTATAATATGATTTGCGAAGTGTTATGTATCCGTCGTCTACACTTCAAATGAATGTAAATGCGACACTTTCTTGCAAGGAAATAGCGTTTGCAGATGTCTACGTATCGTAGCAATGGATTTCTGATGCTTCTTAAAACGCGATATCGCTTGTCATTTCTATGTTTCATGGTAAGATATAATATGATTTGCGGAGTGTTATGTATTCCTCGTTTACACTTCAAATGAATGTAAATGCGACACTTCCTAGCAAGGAAATAGCGTTTGCAGATGTCTACGTATCGAAGCAATAGAGTTCAAATGCTTCTTAAAACGAGATATTGCATCTCATATCTATGTTTCATGATAAGATATAATATTCATTGCGAAGTGTTATGCATTCCTCGTCTACGATTCAAATGAATGTAAATGCGACACTTCCTTGCAAGGAAATAGCGTTTGCAGATGTCTACGTATCGTAGCAATAGAGTTCTAATGCTTCTTAAAACGCGATATCGCATCTCATTTCTATGTTTCATGGTAAGATATAATATGATTTGCGAAGTGTTATGTATTCCTCGTCTACACTTCAAATGAATGTGAATGCGACACTTCCTCGCTAGGAAAGAGCGTTTGCAGATGTCTGCGTATCGTAGCAGTAGAGTTCTAATGCTTCTTAAAACGCGATATCGCATCTCATTTCTATGTTTCATGGTAAGATATAATATGATTTGCGAACTGTTATGTATTCCTCGTCTACACTTCAAATGAATGTAAATGCGACACTTTCTTGCAAGGAACTAGCGTTTGCAGATGTCTACGTATCGAAGCAATAGAGTTCTTATGATTTCTTAAAACGCGATATCGCATCTCATTTCCATGTTTCATGGTAAGATATAATATGATTTGCGAACTGTTATGTATTCCTCGTCTACACTTCAAATGAATGTAAATGCGACACTTCCTTGCAAGGAAATAGCGTTTGCAGATGTCTACGTATCGAAGCAATAGAGTTCAAATGCTTCTTAAAACGAGATATTGCATCTCATATCTATGTTTCATGATAAGATATAATATTCATTGCGAAGTGTTATGCATTCCTCGTTTACGATTCAAATGAATGAAAATGCGACACCTCCTTGCAAGGAAATAGCGTTTGCAGATGTCTACGTATCGTAGCAATAGAGTTCTAATGCTTCTTAAAACGCGATATCGCATCTCATTTCTATGTTTCATGGTAAGATACTATATGATTTGCGAACTGTTGTGTATTCCTCGTCTACACTTCAAATGAATGTAAATGCGACACTTCCTTGCAAGGAAATAGCGTTTGCAGATGTCTACGTATCGAAGCAATAGAGTTCAAATGCTTCTTAAAACGAGATATTGCATCTCATATCTATGTTTCATGATAAGATATAATATTCATTGCGAAGTGTTATGCATTCCTCGTCTACGATTAAAATGAATGAAAATGCGACACTTCCTTGCAAGGAAATAGCGTTTGCAGATGTCTACGTATCGCAGCAATAGAGTTCTAATGCTTCTTAAAACGCGATATCGCATCTCATTTCTATGTTTCATGGTAAGATATAATATGATTTGCGAAGTGTTATGTATTCCTCGTCTACACTTCAAATGAATGTGAATGCGACACTTCCTCGCTAGGAAAGAGCGTTTGCAGATGTCTGCGTATCGTAGCAGTAGAGTTCTAATGCTTCTTAAAACGCGATATTGCATCTCATTTCTATGTTTCATGGTAAGATATAATATGATTTGCGAACTGTTATGTATTCCTCGTCTACACTTCAAATGAATGTAAATGCGACACTTTCTTGCAAGGAAATAGCGTTTGCAGATGTCTGCGTATCGAAGCAATAGAGTTCTTATGATTCTTAAAACGCGATATCGCATCTCATTTCCATGTTTCATGGTAAGATATAATATGATTTGCGAACTGTAATGTATTCCTCGTCTACACTTCAAATGAATGTAAATGCGACACTTCCTTGCAAGGAAATAGCGTTTCCAGATGTCTACGTATCGAAGCAATAATGTTCAAGTGCTTCTTAAACGAGATATTGCATCTCATATCTATGTTTCATGATAAGATATAATATTGATTGCGAAGTGTTATGCATTCCTCGTCTACGATTCAAATGAATGAAAATGCGACACTTCCTTGCAAGGAAATAGCGTTTGCAGATGTCTACGTATCGTAGCAATATAGTTCTAATGCTTCTTAAAACGCGATATCGCAACTCATTTCTATGTTTCATGGTAAGATATTATATGATTTGCGAACTGTTGTGTATTCCTCGTCTACACTTCAAATGAATGTAAATGCGACACTTCCTTGCAAGGAAATAGCGTTTGCAGATGTCTACGTATCGAAGCAATAGAGTTCAAATGCTTCTTAAAACGAGATATTGCATCTCATATCTATGTTTCATGATAAGATATAATATTCATTGCGAAGTGTTATGCATTCCTCGTCTACGATTAAAATGAATGATAATGCGACACTTCCTTGCAAGGAAATAGCGTTTGCAGATGTCTACGTATCGTAGCAATAGAGTTCTAATGCTTCTTAAAACGCGATATCGCATCTCATTTCTATGTTTCATGGTAAGATATAATATGATTTGCGAAGTGTTATGTATTCCTCGTCTACACATCAAATGAATGTAAATGCGACACTTCCTTGCAAGGAAATAGCGTTTGCAGATGTCTACGTATCGTAGAAATAGTGTTCTTATGATTCTTAAAACGCGATATCGCATCTCATTTCTATGTTTCATGGTAAGATATAATATGATTTGCGAAGTATTATGTATTCCTCGTCTACACATCAAATGAATGTAAATGCGACACTTCCTTGCAAGGAAATAGCGTTTGCAGATGTCTACGTATCGTAGCAATAGAGTTCTTATGATTCTTAAAACGCGATATCGCATCTCAATTCTATGTTTCATGGTAAGATATTATATGATTTGCGAACTGTTGTGTATTCCTCGTCTACACTTCAAATGAATGTAAATGCGACACTTCCTTGCAAGGAAATAGCGTTTGCAGATGTCTACGTATCGAAGCAATAGAGTTCAAATGCTTCTTAAAACGAGATATTGCATTTCATATCTATGTTTCATGATAAGAAATAATATTCATTGCGAAGTGTTATGGATTCCTCGTCTACGATTAAAATGAATGAAATGCGACACATCCTTGCAAGGAAATAGCGTTTGCAGATGTCTACGTATCGTAGCAATAGAGTTCTTATGATTCTTAAAACGCGATATCGCATCTCATTTCTATGTATCATGGTAAGGTATAATATGATTTGCGAAGTGTTATGTATCCGTCGTCTACACTTCAAATGAATGTAAATGCGACACTTTCTCGCAAGGAACTAGCGTTTGCAGATGTCTACGTATCTTAGCAATAGAGTTCTTATGATTCTTAAAACGCGATATCGCATCACACTTCTATGTTTCATGGTAAGATATAATATGATTTGCGGAGTGTTATGTATTCCTCGTCTACACTTCAAATGAATGTTAATGCGACACTTCCTTGCAAGGAAATAGCGTTTGCAGATGTCTACGTATCGTAGCAATAGAGTTCTTATGATTCTTAAAACGCGATATCGCATCTCATTTCTATGTATCATGGTAAGGTATAATATGATTTGCGAAGTGTTATGTATCCGTCGTCTACACTTCAAATGAATGTTAATGCGACACTTCCTTGCAAGGAAATAGCGTTTGCAGATGTCTACGTATCGTAGCAATAGAGTTCTTATGATTCTTAAAACGCGATATCGCATCTCATTTCTATGTATCATGGTAAGGTATAATATGATTTGCGAAGTGTTATGTATCCGTCGTCTACACTTCAAATGAATGTGAATGCCACACTTCCTCGCTAGGAAATAGCGTTTGCAGATATCTACGTATCGAAGCAATAGAGTTCTAATGCTTCTTAAAACGCGATATCGCATCTCATTTCTATGCTTCATGGTAAGGTATAATATGAGTTGCGAAGTGTTATGTATTCCTCGTCTACACTTCAAATGAATGTAAATGCGACACTTTCTTGCAAGGAAATAGCGTTTGCAGATGTCTACGTATCGTAGCAATGGATTTCTGATGCTTCTTAAAACGCGATACCGCATCTCATTTCTATGTTTCATGGTAAGATATAATATGATTTGCGAACTGTTGTGTATTCCTCGTCTACACTTCAAATGAATGTAAATGCGACACTTCCTTGCAAGGAAATAGCGTTTGCAGATGTCTACGTATCGAAGCAATAGAGTTCAAATGCTTCTTAAAACGAGATATTGCATTTCATATCTATGTTTCATGATAAGAAATAATATTCATTGCGAAGTGTTATGGATTCCTCGTCTACGATTAAAATGAATGAAATGCGACACATCCTTGCAAGGAAATAGCGTTTGCAGATGTCTACGTATCGTAGCAATAGAGTTCTTATGATTCTTAAAACGCGATATCGCATCTCATTTCTATGTATCATGGTAAGGTATAATATGATTTGCGAAGTGTTATGTATCCGTCGTCTACACTTCAAATGAATGTAAATGCGACACTTTCTCGCAAGGAACTAGCGTTTGCAGATGTCTACGTATCTTAGCAATAGATTTCTTATGATTCTTAAAACGCGATATCGCATCACACTTCTATGTTTCATGGTAAGATATAATATGATTTGCGGAGTGTTATGTATTCCTCGTCTACACTTCAAATGAATGTTAATGCGACACTTCCTTGCAAGGAAATAGCGTTTGCAGATGTCTACGTATCGTAGCAATAGAGTTCTTCTGATTCTTAAAACGCGATATCGCATCTCATTTCTATGTATCATGGTAAGGTATAATATGATTTGCGAAGTGTTATGTATCCGTCGTCTACACTTCAAATGAATGTTAATGCGACACTTCCTTGCAAGGAAATAGCGTTTGCAGATGTCTACGTATCGTAGCAATAGAGTTCTTATGATTCTTAAAACGCGATATCGCATCTCATTTCTATGTATCATGGTAAGGTATAATATGATTTGCGAAGTGTTATGTATCCGTCGTCTACACTTCAAATGAATGTGAATGCCACACTTCCTCGCTAGGAAATAGCGTTTGCAGATATCTACGTATCGAAGCAATAGAGTTCTAATGCTTCTTAAAACGCGATATCGCATCTCATTTCTATGCTTCATGGTAAGGTATAATATGAGTTGCGAAGTGTTATGTATTCCTCGTCTACACTTCAAATGAATGTAAATGCGACACTTTCTTGCAAGGAAATAGCGTTTGCAGATGTCTACGTATCGTAGCAATGGATTTCTGATGCTTCTTAAAACGCGATACCGCATCTCATTTCTATGTTTCATGGTAAGATATAATATGATTTGCGAACTGTTGTGTATTCCTCGTCTACACTTCAAATGAATGTAAATGCGACACTTCCTTGCAAGGAAATAGCGTTTGCAGATGTCTACGTATCGAAGCAATAGAGTTCAAATGCTTCTTAAAACGAGATATTGCATTTCATATCTATGTTTCATGATAAGAAATAATATTCATTGCGAAGTGTTATGGATTCCTCGTCTACGATTAAAATGAATGAAATGCGACACATCCTTGCAAGGAAATAGCGTTTGCAGATGTCTACGTATCGTAGCAATAGAGTTCTTATGATTCTTAAAACGCGATATCGCATCTCATTTCTATGTATCATGGTAAGGTATAATATGATTTGCGAAGTGTTATGTATCCGTCGTCTACACTTCAAATGAATGTAAATGCGACACTTTCTCGCAAGGAACTAGCGTTTGCAGATGTCTACGTATCTTAGCAATAGATTTCTTATGATTCTTAAAACGCGATATCGCATCACACTTCTATGTTTCATGGTAAGATATAATATGATTTGCGGAGTGTTATGTATTCCTCGTCTACACTTCAAATGAATGTTAATGCGACACTTCCTTGCAAGGAAATAGCGTTTGCAGATGTCTACGTATCGTAGCAATAGAGTTCTTATGATTCTTAAAACGCGATATCGCATCTCATTTCTATGTATCATGGTAAGGTATAATATGATTTGCGAAGTGTTATGTATCCGTCGTCTACACTTCAAATGAATGTAAATGCGACACTTTCTCGCAAGGAACTAGCGTTTGCAGATGTCTACGTATCTTAGCAATAGAGATCTTATGATTCTTAAAACGAGATATCGCATCACACTTCTATGTTTCATGGTAAGATATAATATGATTTGCGGAGTGTTATGTATCCGTCGTCTACACTTCAAATGAATGTGAATGCCACACTTCCTCGCTAGGAAATAGCGTTTGCAGATATCTACGTATCGAAGCAATAGAGTTCTAATGCTTCTTAAAACGCGATATCGCATCTCATTTCTATGCTTCATGGTAAGGTATAATATGAGTTGCGAAGTGTTATGTATTCCTCGTCTACACTTCAAATGAATGTAAATGCGACACTTTCTTGCAAGGAAATAGCGTTTGCAGATGTCTACGTATCGTAGCAATGGATTTCTGATGCTTCTTAAAACGCGATACCGCATCTCATTTCTATGTTTCATGGTAAGATATAATATGATTTGCGAACTGTTGTGTATTCCTCGTCTACACTTCAAATGAATGTAAATGCGACACTTCCTTGCAAGGAAATAGCGTTTGCAGATGTCTACGTATCGAAGCAATAGAGTTCAAATGCTTCTTAAAACGAGATATTGCATTTCATATCTATGTTTCATGATAAGAAATAATATTCATTGCGAAGTGTTATGGATTCCTCGTCTACGATTAAAATGAATGAAATGCGACACATCCTTGCAAGGAAATAGCGTTTGCAGATGTCTACGTATCGTAGCAATAGAGTTCTTATGATTCTTAAAACGCGATATCGCATCTCATTTCTATGTATCATGGTAAGGTATAATATGATTTGCGAAGTGTTATGTATCCGTCGTCTACACTTCAAATGAATGTAAATGCGACACTTTCTCGCAAGGAACTAGCGTTTGCAGATGTCTACGTATCTTAGCAATAGAGTTCTTATGATTCTTAAAACGCGATATCGCATCACACTTCTATGTTTCATGGTAAGATATAATATGATTTGCGGTGTGTTATGTATTCCTCGTCTACACTTCAAATGAATGTTAATGCGACACTTCCTTGCAAGGAAATAGCGTTTGCAGATGTCTACGAATCGTAGAAATAGTGTTCTTATGATTCTTAAAACGCGATATCGCATCTCATTTCTATGTTTCATGGTAAGATATAATATGATTTGCGAAGTATTATGTATTCCTCGTCTACACATCAAATGAATGTAAATGCGACACTTCCTTGCAAGGAAATAGCGTTTGCAGATGTCTACGTATCGAAGCAATAGAGTTCAAATGCTTCTTAAAACGAGATATTGCATCTTATATCTATGTTTCATGATAAGATATAATATGATTTGCGGAGTGTTATGTATTCCTCGTCTACACTTCAAATGAATGTAAATGCGACACTTCCTTGCAAGGAAATAGCGTTTGCAGATGTCTATGTATCGAAGCAATAGAGTTCAAATGCTTCTTAAAACGAGATATTGCATCTTATATCTATGTTTCATGATAAGATATAATATTCATTGCGAAGTGTTATGCATTCCTCGTCTACGATTCAAATGAATGAAAATGCGACACTTCCTTGCAAGGAAATAGCGTTTGCAGATGTCTACGTATCGTAGCAATAGAGTTCTAATGCTTCTTGAAACGCGATATCGCATCTCATTTCTATGTTTCATGGTAAGGTATAATATGATATGCGAAGTGTTATGTATTCCTCGTCTACACATCAAATGAATGTAAATGCGACACTTCCTTGCAAGGAAATAGCGTTTGCAGATGTCTACGTATCGTAGCAATAGAGTTCTTATGATTCTAAAACGCGATATCGCATCTCATTTCTATGTTTCATGGTAAGGTATAATATGATATGCGAAGTGTTATGTATCCGTCGTCTACACTTCAAATGAATGTAAATGCGACACTTTCTTGCAAGGAAATAGCGTTTGCAGATGTCTACGTATCGTAGCATTGGATTTCTGATGCTTCTTAAAACGCGATATCGCATCTCATTTCTATGTTTCATGGTAAGATATAATATGAATTGCGAAGTGTTATGTATTCCTCGTCTACACTTCAAATGAATGTAAATGCGACACTTCTTTGCAAGGAAATAGCGTTTGCAGATGTCTACGTATTGTTGCAATAGAGTTCTTATGATTCTTAAAACGCGATATCGCATCTCATTTCTATGTTTCATGGTAAGGTATAATATGATTTGCGGAGTGTTATGTATTCCTCGTCTACACTTCAAATGAATGTAAATGCGACACTTCCTTGCAAGGAAATAGCGTTTGCAGATGTCTACGTATCGTAGCAATAGTGTTCTTATGATTCTTAAAACGCGATATCGCATCTCATTTCTATGTTTCATGGTAAGATATAATATGATTTGCGAAGTGTTATGTATTCCTCGTCTACACATCAAATGAATGTAAATGCGACACTTCCTTGCAAGGAAATAGCGTTTGCAGATGTCTACGTATCGTAGAAATAGTGTTCTTATGATTCTTAAAACGCGATATCGCATCTCATTTCTATGTTTCATGGTAAGATATAATATGATTTGCGAAATATTATGTATTCCTCGTCTACACATCAAATGAATGTAAATGCGACACTTCCTTGCAAGGAAATAGCGTTTGCAGATGTCTACGTATCGTAGCAATAGAGTTCTTATGATTCTTAAAACGCGATATCGCATCTCATTTCTATGTTTCATGGTAAGATATTATATGATTTGCGAACTGTTGTGTATTCCTCGTCTACACTTCAAATGAATGCAAATGCGACACTTCCTTGCAAGGAAATAGCGTTTGCAGATGTCTACGTATCGAAGCAATAGAGTTCAAATGCTTCTTAAAACGAGATATTGCATCTTATATCTATGTTTCATGATAAGATATAATATTCATTGCGAAGTGTTATGCATTCCTCGTCTACGATTCAAATGAATGAAAATGCGACACTTCCTTGCAAGGAAATAGCGTTTGCAGATGTCTACGTATCGTAGCAATAGAGTTCTAATGCTTCTTAAAACGCGATATCGCATCTCATTTCTATGTTTCATGGTAAGGTATAATATGATATGCGAAGTGTTATGTATCCGTCGTCTACACTTCAAATGAATGTAAATGCGACACTTTCTTGCAAGGAAATAGCGTTTGCAGATGTCTACGTATCGTAGCATTGGATTTCTGATGCTTCTTAAAACGCGATATCGCATCTCATTTCTATGTTTCATGGTAAGATATAATATGAATTGCGAAGTGTTATGTATTCCTCGTCTACATTTCAAATGAATGTAAATGCGACACTTCTTTGCAAGGAAATAGCGTTTGCAGATGTCTACGTATTGTTGCAATAGAGTTCTTATGATTCTTAAAACGCGATATCGCATCTCATTTCTATGTTTCATGGTAAGGTATAATATGATTTGCGGAGTGTTATGTATTCCTCGTCTACACTTCAAATGAATGTAAATGCGACACTTCCTTGCAAGGAAATAGCGTTTGCAGATGTCTACGTATCGTAGCAATAGAGTTCTTATGATTCTTAAAACGCGATATCGCATCTCATTTCTATGTATCATGGTAAGGTATAATATGATTTGCGAAGTGTTATGTATCCGTCGTCTACACTTCAAATGAATGTAAATGCGACACTTTCTCGCAAGGAACTAGCGTTTGCAGATGTCTACGTATCTTAGCAATAGAGATCTTATGATTCTTAAAACGAGATATCGCATCACACTTCTATGTTTCATGGTAAGATATAATATGATTTGCGGAGTGTTATGTATTCCTCGTCTACACTTCAAATGAATGTGAATGCCACACTTCCTCGCTAGGAAATAGCGTTTGCAGATGTCTACGTATCGAAGCAATAGAGTTCTAATGCTTCTTAAAACGCGATATCGCATCTCATTTCTATGTTTCATGGTAAGGTATAATATGAGTTGCGAAGTGTTATGTATTCCTCGTCTACACTTCAAATGAATGTAAATGCGACACTTTCTTGCAAGGAAATAGCGTTTGCAGATGTCTACGTATCGTAGCAATGGATTTCTGATGCTTCTTAAAACGCGATACCGCATCTCATTTCTATGTTTCATGGTAAGATATAATATGATTTGCGAAGTGTTATGTATTCCTCGTCTACACTACAAATGAATGTGAATGCGACACTTCCTCGCTAGGAAATAGCGTTAGCAGATGTCTGCGTATCGTAGCAGTAGAGTTCTAATGCTTCTTAAAACGCGATATCGCATCTCATTTCTATGTTTCATGGTAAGATAGAATATGATTTGCGAAGTGTTATGTATTCCTCGTCTACACTTCAAATGAATGTAAATGCGACACTTTCTTGCAAGGAAATAGCGTTTGCAGATGTCTACGTATCGAAGCAATAGAGTTCTTATGATTCTAAGACGCGATATCGCATCTCATTTCCATGTTTCATGGTAAGATATTATATGATTTGCGAACTGTTGTGTATTCCTCGTCTACACTTCAAATGAATGTAAATCCGACATTTCCTTGCAAGGAAATAGCGTTTGCAGATGTCTACGTATCGAAGCAATAGAGTTCAAATGCTTCTTAAAACGAGATATTGCATTTCATATCTATGTTTCATGATAAGAAATAATATTCATTGCGAAGTGTTATGCATTCCTCGTCTACGATTAAAATGAATGAAATGCGACACTTCCTTGCAGGGAAATAGCGTTTGCAGATGTCTACGTATCGTAGCAATAGAGTTCTTATGATTCTTAAAACGCGATATCGCATCTCATTTCTATGTATCATGGTAAGGTATAATATGATTTGCGAAGTGTTATGTATCCGTCGTCTACACTTCAAATGAATGTAAATGCGACACTTTCTTGCAAGGAAATAGCGTTTGCAGATGTCTACGTATCGTAGCATTGGATTTCTGATGCTTCTTAAAACGCGATATCGCATCTCATTTCTATGTTTCATGGTAAGATATAATATGAATTGCGAAGTGTTATGTATTCCTCGTCTACACTTCAAATGAATGTAAATGCGACACTTCTTTGCAAGGAAATAGCGTTTGCAGATGTCTACGTACTGTTGCAATAGAGTTCTTATGATTCTTAAAACGCGATATCGCATCTCATTTCTATGTTTCATGGTAAGGTATAATATGATTTGCGGAGTGTTATGTATTCCTCGTCTACACTTCAAATGAATGTAAATGCGACACTTCCTTGCAAGGAAATAGCGTTTGCAGATGTCTACGTATCGTAGCAATAGAGTTCTTATGATTCTTAAAACGCGATATCGCTTCTCATTTCTATGTATCATGGTAAGGTATAATATGATTTGCGAAGTGTTATGTATCCGTCGTCTACACTTCAAATGAATGTAAATGCGACACTTTCTCGCAAGGAACTAGCGTTTGCAGATGTCTACGTATCTTAGCAATAGAGATCTTATGATTCTTAAAACGCGATATCGCATCACACTTCTATGTTTCATGGTTAGATATAATATGATTTGCGGAGTGTTATGTATTCCTCGTCTACACTTCAAATGAATGTAAATGCGACACTTTCTTGCAAGGAAATAGCGTTTGCAGATGTCTACGTATCGTAGCAATGGATTTCTGATGCTTCTTAAAACGCGATATCGCATCTCATTTCTATGTTTCATGGTAAGATATAATATGATTTGCGAAGTGTTATGTATTCCTCGTCTACACTACAAATGAATGTGAATGCGACACTTCCTCGCTAGGAAATAGCGTTAGCAGATGTCTGCGTATCGTAGCAGTAGAGTTCTAATGCTTCTTAAAACGCGATATCGCATCTCATTTCTATGTTTCATGGTAAGGTATAATATGATTTGCGGAGTGTTATGTATTCCTCGTCTACACTTCAAATGAATGTAAATGCGACACTTCCTTGCAAGGAAATAGCGTTTGCAGATGTCTACGTATCGTAGCAATAGTGTTCTTATGATTCTTAAAACGCGATATCGCATTTCATTTCTATGTTTCATCGTAAGATATAATATGATTTGCGAAGTGTTATGTATTCCTCGTCTACACATCAAATGAATGAAAATGCGACACTTCCTTGCAAGGAAATAGCGTTTGCAGATGTCTACGTATCGTAGCAATAGAGTTCTAATGCTTCTTAAAACGCGATATCGCATCTCATTCCTATGTTTCATGGTAAGATATTATATGATTTGCGAACTGTTGTGTATTCCTCGTCTACACTTCAAATGAATGTAAATGCGACACTTCCTTGCAAGGAAATAGCGTTTGCAGATGTCTACGTATCGAAGCAATAGAGTTCAAATGCTTCTTAAAACGAGATATTGCATCTCATATCTATGTTTCATGATAAGATATAATATTCATTGCGAAGTGTTATGCATTCCTCGTCTACGATTAAAATGAATGAAAATGCGACACTTCCATGCAAGGAAATAGCGTTTGCAGATGTCTACGTATCGTAGCAATAGAGTTCTAATGCTTCTTAAAACGCGATATCGCATCTCATTTCTATGTTTCATGGTAAGATATAATATGATTTGCGAAGTGTTGTGTATTCCTCGTCTACACTTCAAATGAATGTGAATGCGACACTTCCTCGCTAGGAAAGAGCGTTTGCAGATGTCTGCGTATCGTAGCAGTAGAGTTCTAATGCTTCTTAAAACGCGATATCGCATCTCATTTCTATGTTTCATGGTAAGATATAATATGATTTGCGAACTGTTATGTATTCCTCGTCTGCACTTCAAATGAATGTAAATGCGACACTTTCTTGCACGGAAATAGCGTTTGCAGATGTCTACGTATCGAAGCAATAGAGTTCTTATGATTCTAAGACGCGATATCGCATCTCATTTCCATGTTTCATGGTAAGATATAATATGATTTGCGAACTGTTAAGTATTCCTCGTCTACACTTCAAATGAATGTAAATGCGACACTTCCTTGCAAGGAAATAGCGTTTCCAGATGTCTACGTATCGAAGCAATAAAGTTCAAGTGCTTCTTAAAACGAGATATTGCATCTCATATCTATGTTTCATGATAAGATATAATATTCATTGCGAAGTGTTATGTATTCCTCGTCTACACTACAAATGAATGTGAATGCGACACTTCCTCGCTAGGAAATAGCGTTAGCAGATGTCTGCGTATCGTAGCAGTAGAGTTCTAATGCTTCTTAAAACGCGATATCACATCTCATTTCTATGTTTCATGGTAAGATATAATATGATTTGCGAAGTGTTATGTATTCCTCGTCTACACATCAAATGAATGTAATTGCGACACTTCCTTGCAAGGAAATAGCGTTTGCAGATGTCTACGTATCGTAGAAATAGTGTTCTTATGATTCTTAAAACGCTATATCGCATCTCATTTCTATGTTTCATGGTAAGATATAATATGATTTGCGAAGTATTATGTATTCCTCGTCTACACATCAAATGAATGTAAATGCGACACTTCCTTGCAAGGAAATAGCGTTTGCAGATGTCTACGTATCGTAGCAATAGAGTTCTTATGATTCTTAAAACGCGATATCGCATCTCATTTCCATGTTTCATGGTAAGATATTATATGATTTGCGAACTGTTGTGTATTCCTCGTCTACACTTCAAATGAATGTAAATGCGACACTTCCTTGCAAGGAAATAGCGTTTGCAGATGTCTACGTATCGAAGCAATAGAGTTCAAATGCTTCTTAAAACGAGATATTGCATTTCATATCTATGTTTCATGATAAGAAATAATATTCATTGCGAAGTGTTATGCATTTCTCGTCTACGATTAAAATGAATGAAATGCGACACTTCCTTGCAAGGAAATAGCGTTTGCAGATGTCTACGTATCGTAGAAATAGTGTTCTTATGATTCTTAAAACGCGATATCGCATCTCATTTCTATGTTTCATGGTAAGATATAATATGATTTGCGAAGTATTATGTATTCCTCGTCTACACATCAAATGAATGTAAATGCGACACTTCCTTGCAAGGAAATAGCGTTTGCAGATGTCTACGTATCGTAGCAATAGAGTTCTTATGATTCTTAAAATGCGATATCGCATCTCATTTCTATGTTTCATGGTAAGATATTATATGATTTGCGAACTGTAGTGTATTCCTCGTCTACACTTCAAATGAATGTAAATGCGACACTTCCTTGCAAGGAAATAGCGTTTGCAGATGTCTACCTATCGAAGCAATAGAGTTCAAATGCTTCTTAAAACGAGATATTGCATTTCATATCTATGTTTCATGATAAGAAATAATATTCATTGCGAAGTGTTATGCATTCCTCGTCTACGATTAAAATGAATGAAATGCGACACTTCCTTGCAAGGAAATAGAGTTTGCAGATGTCTACGTATCGTAGCAATAGTGTTCTTATGATTCTTAGAACGCGATATCGCATCTCATTTCTATGTATCATGGTAAGGTATAATATGATTTGCGGAGAGTTATGTATTCCTCGTCTACACTTCAAATGAATGTGAATGCCACACTTCCTCGCTAGGAAATAGCGTTTGCAGATGTCTACGTATCGAAGCAATAGAGTTCTAATGCTTCTTAAAACGCGATATCGCATCTCATTTCTATGTTTCATGGTAAGGTATAATATGAGTTGCGAAGTGTTATGTATTCCTCCTCTACACTTAAAATGAATGTAAATGCGACACTTTCTTGCAAGGAAATAGCGTATGCAGATGTCTACGTATCGTAGCAATGGATTTCTGATGCTTCTTAAAACGCGATATCGCATCTCATTTCTATGCTTCATGGTAAGATATAATATGATTTGCGAAGTGTTATGTATTCCTCGTCTACACTACAAATGAATGTGAATGTGACACTTCCTCGCTAGGAAATAGCGTTAGCAGATGTCTGCGTATCGTAGCAGTAGAGTTCTAATGCTTCTTAAAACGCGATATCGCATCTCATTTCTATGTTTCATGGTAAGATAGAATATGATTTGCGAAGTGTTATGTATTCCTCGTCTACACTTCAAATGAATGTAAATGCGACACTTTCTTGCAAGGAAATAGCGTTTGCAGATGTCTACGTATCGTAGCATTGGATTTCTGATGCTTCTTAAAACGCGATATCGCATCTCATTTCTATGTTTCATGGTAAGATATAATATGAATTGCGAAGTGTTATGTATTCCTCGTCTACACTTCAAATGAATGTAAATGCGACACTTCTTTGCAAGGAAATAGCGTTTGCAGATGTCTATGTATTGTTGCAATAGAGTTCTTATGATTCTTAAAACGCGATATCGCATCTCATTTCTATGTTTCATGGTAAGGTATAATATGATTTGCGGAGTGTTATGCATTCCTCGTCTACGATTAAAATGAATGAAATGCGACACTTTCTTGCAAGGAAATAGCGTATGCAGATGTCTACGTATCGTAGCAATGGATTTCTGATGCTTCTTAAAACGCGATATCGCATCTCATTGCTATGTTTCATGGTAAGATATAATATGATTTGCGAACTGTTATGTATTCCTCGTCTACACTTCAAATGTATGTAAATGCGACACTTTCTTGCAAGGAAATAGCGTTTGCAGATGTCTACGTATCGAAGCAATAGAGTTCTTATGATTGTTAAAACGCGATATCGCATCTCATTTCCATGTTTCATGGTAAGATATAATATGATTTGCGAACTGTTATGTATTCCTCGTCTACACTTCAAATGAATGTAAATGCGACACTTCCTTGCAAGGAAATAGCGTTTCCAGATGTCTACGTATCGAAGCAATAAAGTTCAAGTGCTTCTTAAAACGAGATATTGCATCTCATATCTATGTTTCATGATAAGATATAATATTCATTGCGAAGTGTTATGCATTCCTCGTCTACGATTCAAATGAATGAAAATGCGACACTTCCTTGCAAGGAAATAGCGTTTGCAGATGTCTACGTGCCGTAGCAATAGAGTTCTAATGCTTCTTAAAGCGCGATATCGCATCTCATTTCTATGTTTCATGGTAAGATATAATATGATTTGCGAAGTGTTATGTATTCCTCGTCTACACTTCAAATGAATGTGAATGCAACACTTCCTCGCTAGGAAAGAGCGTTTGCAGATGTCTGCGTATCGTAGCAGTAGAGTTCTAATGCTTCTTAAAACGCGATATCGCATCTCATTTCTATGTTTCATGGTAAGATATAATATGATTTGCGAACTGTTATGTATTCCTCGTCTACACATCAAATGAATGTAAATGCGACACTTCCTTGCAAGGAAATAGCGTTTGCAGATGTCTACGTATCGCAGCAATAGAGTTCTTATGATTCTTAAAACGCGATATCGCATCTCATTTCTATGTTTCATGGTAAGGTATAATATGATATGCGAAGTGTTATGTATCCGTCGTCTACACTTCAAATGAATGTAAATGCGACACTTCCTCGCTAGGAAATATCGTTTGCAGATGTCTACGTATCGTAGCAATGGATTTCTGATGCTTCTTAAAGCGCGATATCGCATCTCACTTCTATGTTTCATGGTAAGATATAATATGATTTGCGAAGTGTCATGTATACCTCGTCCACACTTCAAATGAATGTAAATGCGACACTTCCTTGCAAGGAAATAGCGTTTGCAGATGTCTATGTATCGTTGCAATAGAGTTCTTATGATTCTTAAAACGCGATATCGTATCTCATTTCTATGTTTCATGGTAAGATATAATATGATTTGCGGAGTGTTATGTATTCCTCGTCTACACTTCAAATGAATGTAAATGCGACACTTCCTTGCAAGGAAATAGCGTTTGCAGATGTCTACGTATCGTAGCAATAGTGTTCTTATGATTCTTAAAACGCGATATCGCATCTCATTTCTATGTTTCATGGTAAGATATAATATGATTTGCGAAGTGTTATGTATTCCTCGTCTACACATCAAATGAATGTAAATGCGACACTTCCTTGCAAGGAAATAGCGTTTGCAGATGTCTACGTATCGTAGCAATAGAGTTCTTATGATTCTTAAAACGCGATATCGCATCTCATTTCTACGTGTCATGGTAAGATATTATATGATTCGCGAACTGTTGTGTATTCCTCGTCTACACTTCAAATGAAAGTAAATGCGACACTTCCTTGCAAGGAAATAGCGTTTGCAGATGTCTACGTATCGATGCAATAGAGTTCAAATGCTTCTTAAAACGAGATATTGCATCTCATATCTATGTTTCATGATAAGATATAATATTCATTGCGAAGTGTTATGCATTCCTCGTCTACGATTAAAATGAATGAAAATGCGACACTTCCTTGCAAGGAAATAGCGTTTGCAGATGTCTACGTGCCGTAGCAATAGAGTTCTAATGCTTCTTAAAGCGCGATATCGCATCTCATTTCTATGTTTCATGGTAAGATATAATATGATTTGCGGAGTGTTATGTATTCCTCGTCTACACTTCAAACGAATGTAAATGCGACACTTCCTTGCAAGGAAATAGCGTTTGCAGATGTCTACGTATCGAAGCAATATTGTTCAAATGCTTCTTAAAACGCGATATCGCATGTCATTTCTATGTTTCATGGTAAGATATAATATGATTTGCGGAGTGTTATGTATTCCTCGTCTACACTTCAAACGAATGTAAATGCGACACTTCCTTACAAGGAAATAGCGTTTGCAGATGTCTAAGTATCGAAGCAATATTGTTCAAATGCTTCTTAAAACGCGATATCGCATCTCATTTCTATGTTTCATGGTAAGATATATTATGATTTGCGAAGTGTTATGTATTCCTCGTCTACACATCAAATGAATGTAAATGCGACACTTCCTTGCAAGGAAATAGCGTTTGCAGATGTCTACGTATCGCAGCAATAGAGTTCTTATGATTCTTAAAACGCGATATCGCATCTCATTTCTATGTTTCATGGTAAGGTATAATATGATATGCGAAGTGTTATGTATCCGTCGTCTACACTTCAAATGAATGTAAATGCGACACTTCCTCGCTAGGAAATAGCGTTTGCAGATGTCTACGTATCGAAGCAATATTGTTCAAATGCTTCTTAAAACGCGATATCGCATGTCATTTCTATGTTTCATGGTAAGATATAATATGATTTGCGGAGTGTTATGTATTCCTCGTCTACACTTCAAACGAATGTAAATGCGACACTTCCTTGCAAGGAAATAGCGTTTGCAGATGTCTACGTATCGTAGCAATAGTGTTCTTATGATTCTTAAAACGCGATATCGCCTCTCATTTCTATGTTTCATGGTAAGATATAATATGATTTGCGAAGTGTTATGTATTCCTCGTCTACACATCAAATGAATGTAAATGCGACACTTCCTTGCAAGGAAATAGCGTTTGCAGATGTCTACGTATCGTAGCAATAGAGTTCTTATGATTCTTAAAACGCGATATCGCATCTCATTTCTACGTGTCATGGTAAGATATTATATGATTCGCGAACTGTTGTGTATTCCTCGTCTACACTTCAAACGAAAGTAAATGTGACACTTCCTTGCAAGGAAATAGCGTTTGCAGATGTCTACGTATCGATGCAATAGAGTTCAAATGCTTCTTAGAACGAGATATTGCATCTCATATCTATGTTTCATGATAAGATATAATATTCATTGCGAAGTGTTATGCATTCCTCGTCTACGATTAAAATGAATGAAAATGCGACACTTCCTTGCAAGGAAATAGCGTTTGCAGATGTCTACGTACCGTAGCAATAGAGTTCTAATGCTTCTTAAAACGCGATATCGCATCTCATTTCTATGTTTCATGGTAAGATATAATATGATTTGCGAAGTGTTATGTATTCCTCGTCTACACTTCAAATGAATGTGAATGCCACACTTCCTCGCTAGGAAAGAGCGTTTGCAGATGTCTGCGTATCGTAGCAGTAGAGTTCTAATGCTTCTTAAAACGCGATATCGCATCTCATTTCTATGTTTCATGGTAAGATATAATATGATTTGCGAACTGTTATGTATTCCTCGTCTACACTTCAAATGAATGTAAATGCGACACTTTCTTGCAAGGAAATAGCGTTTGCAGACGTCTACGTATCGAAGCAATAAAGTTCAAGTGCTTCTTAAAACGAGATATTGCATCTCATTTCTATGTTTCATGGTAAGATATAATATGATTTGCGGAGTGTTATGTATTCCTCGTCTACACTTCAAACGAATGTAAATGCGACACTTCCTTGCAAGGAAATAGCGTTTGCAGATGTCTACGTATCGAAGCAATATTGTTCAAATGCTTCTTAAAACGCGATATCGCATGTCATTTCTATGTTTCATGGTAAGATATAATATGATTTGCGGAGTGTTATGTATTCCTCGTCTACACTTCAAACGAATGTAAATGCGACACTTCCTTACAAGGAAATAGCGTTTGCAGATGTCTACGTATCGAAGCAATATTGTTCAAATGCTTCTTAAAACGCGATATCGCATCTCATTTCTATGTTTCATGGTAAGATATATTATGATTTGCGAAGTGTTATGTATTCCTCGTCTACACATCAAATGAATGTAAATGCGACACTTCCTTGCAAGGAAATAGCGTTTGCAGATGTCTACGTATCGCTGCAATAGAGTTCTTATGATTCTTAAAACGCGATATCGCATCTCATTTCTATGTTTCATGGTAAGGTATAATGTGATATGCGAAGTGTTATGTATCCGTCGTCTACACTTCAAATGAATGTAAATGCGACACTTCCTCGCTAGGAAATATCGTTTGCAGATGTCTACGTATCGTAGCAATGGATTTCTGATGCTTCTTAAAGCGCGATATCGCCTCTCACTTCTATGTTTCATGGTAAGATATAATATGATTTGCGAAGTGTCATGTATTCCTCGTCCACACTTCAAATGAATGTAAATGCGACACTTCCTTGCAAGGAAATAGCGTTTGCAGATGTCTACGTATCGTTGCAATAGAGTTCTTATGATTCTTAAAACGCGATATCGTATCTCATTTCTATGTTTCATGGTAAGATATAATATGATTTGCGGAGTGTTATGTATTCCTCGTCTACACTTCAAATGAATGTAAATGCGACACTTCCTTGCAAGGAAATAGCGTTTGCAGATGTCTACGTATCGTAGCAATAGTGTTCTTATGATTCTTAAAACGCGATATCGCCTCTCATTTCTATGTTTCATGGTAAGATATAATATGATTTGCGAAGTGTTATGTATTCCTCGTCTACACATCAAATGAATGTAAATGCGACACTTCCTTGCAAGGAAATAGCGTTTGCAGATGTCTACGTATCGTAGCAATAGAGTTCTTATGATTCTTAAAACGCGATATCGCATCTCATTTCTACGTGTCATGGTAAGATATTATATGATTCGCGAACTGTTGTGTATTCCTCGTCTACACTTCAAACGAAAGTAAATGTGACACTTCCTTGCAAGGAAATAGCGTTTGCAGATGTCTACGTATCGATGCAATAGAGTTCAAATGCTTCTTAGAACGAGATATTGCATCTCATATCTATGTTTCATGATAAGATATAATATTCATTGCGAAGTGTTATGCATTCCTCGTCTACGATTAAAATGAATGAAAATGCGACACTTCCTTGCAAGGAAATAGCGTTTGCAGATGTCTACGTACCGTAGCAATAGAGTTCTAATGCTTCTTAAAACGCGATATCGCATCTCATTTCTATGTTTCATGGTAAGATATAATATGATTTGCGAAGTGTTATGTATTCCTCGTCTACACTTCAAATGAATGTGAATGCCACACTTCCTCGCTAGGAAAGAGCGTTTGCAGATGTCTGCGTATCGTAGCAGTAGAGTTCTAATGCTTCTTAAAACGCGATATCGCATCTCATTTCTATGTTTCATGGTAAGATATAATATGATTTGCGAACTGTTATGTATTCCTCGTCTACACTTCAAATGAATGTAAATGCGACACTTTCTTGCAAGGAAATAGCGTTTGCAGATGTCTACGTATCGAAGCAATAGAGTTCTTATGATTCTTAAAACGCGATATCGCATCTCATTTCTATGTTTCATGGTAAGATATAATATGATTTGCGAACTGTTATGTATTCCTCGTCTACACTTCAAATGAATGTAAATGCGACACTTCCTTGCAAGGAAATAGCGTTTCCAGATGTCTACGTATCGAAGCAATAAAGTTCAAGTGCTTCTTAAAACGAGATATTGCATCTCATTTCTATGTTTCATGGTAAGATATAATATGATTTGCGGAGTGTTATGTATTCCTCGTCTACACTTCAAACGAATGTAAATGCGACACTTCCTTGCAAGGAAATAGCGTTTGCAGATGTCTACGTATCGAAGCAATATTGTTCAAATGCTTCTTAAAACGCGATATCGCATGTCATTTCTATGTTTCATGGTAAGATATAATATGATTTGCGGAGTGTTATGTATTCCTCGTCTACACTTCAAACGAATGTAAATGCGACACTTCCTTACAAGGAAATAGCGTTTGCAGATGTCTACGTATCGAAGCAATATTGTTCAAATGCTTCTTAAAACGCGATATCGCATCTCATTTCTATGTTTCATGGTAAGATATATTATGATTTGCGAAGTGTTATGTATTCCTCGTCTACACATCAAATGAATGTAAATGCGACACTTCCTTGCAAGGAAATAGCGTTTGCAGATGTCTACGCATCGCAGCAATAGAGTTCTTATGATTCTTAAAACGCGATATCGCATCTCATTTCTATGTTTCATGGTAAGGTATAATATGATATGCGAAGTGTTATGTATCCGTCGTCTACGCTTCAAATGAATGTAAATGCGACACTTCCTCGCTAGGAAATATCGTTTGCAGATGTCTACGTATCGTAGCAATGGATTTCTGATGCTTCTTAAAGCGCGATATCGCCTCTCACTTCTATGTTTCATGGTAAGATATAATATGATTTGCGAAGTGTCATGTATTCCTCGTCCACACTTCAAATGAATGTAAATGCGACACTTCCTTGCAAGGAAATAGCGTTTGCAGATGTCTACGTATCGTTGCAATAGAGTTCTTATGATTCTTAAAACGCGATATCGTATCTCATTTCTATGTTTCATGGTAAGATATAATATGATTTGCGGAGTGTTATGTATTCCTCGTCTACACTTCAAATGAATGTAAATGCGACACTTCCTTGCAAGGAAATAGCGTTTGCAGATGTCTACGTATCGTAGCAATAGTGTTCTTATGATTCTTAAAACGCGATATCGCCTCTCATTTCTATGTTTCATGGTAAGATATAATATGATTTGCGAAGTGTTATGTATTCCTCGTCTACACATCAAATGAATGTAAATGCGACACTTCCTTGCAAGGAAATAGCGTTTGCAGATGTCTACGTATCGTAGCAATAGAGTTCTTATGATTCTTAAAACGCGATATCGCATCTCATTTCTACGTGTCATGGTAAGATATTATATGATTCGCGAACTGTTGTGTATTCCTCGTCTACACTTCAAACGAAAGTAAATGTGACACTTCCTTGCAAGGAAATAGCGTTTGCAGATGTCTACGTATCGATGCAATAGAGTTCAAATGCTTCTTAGAACGAGATATTGCATCTCATATCTATGTTTCATGATAAGATATAATATTCATTGCGAAGTGTTATGCATTCCTCGTCTACGATTAAAATGAATGAAAATGCGACACTTCCTTGCAAGGAAATAGCGTTTGCAGATGTCTACGTACCGTAGCAATAGAGTTCTAATGCTTCTTAAAACGCGATATCGCATCTCATTTCTATGTTTCATGGTAAGATATAATATGATTTGCGAAGTGTTATGTATTCCTCGTCTACACTTCAAATGAATGTGAATGCCACACTTCCTCGCTAGGAAAGAGCGTTTGCAGATGTCTGCGTATCGTAGCAGTAGAGTTCTAATGCTTCTTAAAACGCGATATCGCATCTCATTTCTATGTTTCATGGTAAGATATAATATGATTTGCGAACTGTTATGTATTCCTCGTCTACACTTCAAATGAATGTAAATGCGACACTTTCTTGCAAGGAAATAGCGTTTGCAGATGTCTACGTATCGAAGCAATAGAGTTCTTATGATTCTTAAAACGCGATATCGCATCTCATTTCTATGTTTCATGGTAAGATATAATATGATTTGCGAACTGTTATGTATTCCTCGTCTACACTTCAAATGAATGTAAATGCGACACTTCCTTGCAAGGAAATAGCGTTTCCAGATGTCTACGTATCGAAGCAATAAAGTTCAAGTGCTTCTTAAAACGAGATATTGCATCTCATATCTATGTTTCATGATAAGATATAATATTCATTGCGAAGTGTTATGTATTCCTCGTCTACACTTCAAATGAATGTAAATGCGACACTTCCTTACAAGGAAATAGCGTTTGCAGATGTCTACGTATCGAAGCAATAGAGTTCAAATGCTTCTTAAAACGAGATATTGCATCTCATTTCTATGTTTCATGGTAAGATATAATATGATTTGCGGAGTGTTATGTATTCCTCGTCTACACTTCAAACGAATGTAAATGCGACACTTCCTTGCAAGGAAATAGCGTTTGCAGATGTCTACGTATCGAAGCAATATTGTTCAAATGCTTCTTAAAACGCGATATCGCATGTCATTTCTATGTTTCATGGTAAGATATAATATGATTTGCGGAGTGTTATGTATTCCTCGTCTACACTTCAAACGAATGTAAATGCGACACTTCCTTACAAGGAAATAGCGTTTGCAGATGTCTACGTATCGAAGCAATATTGTTCAAATGCTTCTTAAAACGCGATATCGCATCTCATTTCTATGTTTCATGGTAAGATATATTATGATTTGCGAAGTGTTATGTATTCCTCGTCTACACATCAAATGAATGTAAATGCGACACTTCCTTGCAAGGAAATAGCGTTTGCAGATGTCTACGCATCGCAGCAATAGAGTTCTTATGATTCTTAAAACGCGATATCGCATCTCATTTCTATGTTTCATGGTAAGGTATAATATGATATGCGAAGTGTTATGTATCCGTCGTCTACGCTTCAAATGAATGTAAATGCGACACTTCCTCGCTAGGAAATATCGTTTGCAGATGTCTACGTATCGTAGCAATGGATTTCTGATGCTTCTTAAAGCGCGATATCGCCTCTCACTTCTATGTTTCATGGTAAGATATAATATGATTTGCGAAGTGTCATGTATTCCTCGTCCACACTTCAAATGAATGTAAATGCGACACTTCCTTGCAAGGAAATAGCGTTTGCAGATGTCTACGTATCGTTGCAATAGAGTTCTTATGATTCTTAAAACGCGATATCGTATCTCATTTCTATGTTTCATGGTAAGATATAATATGATTTGCGGAGTGTTATGTATTCCTCGTCTACACTTCAAATGAATGTAAATGCGACACTTCCTTGCAAGGAAATAGCGTTTGCAGATGTCTACGTATCGATGCAATAGAGTTCAAATGCTTCTTAGAACGAGATATTGCATCTCATATCTATGTTTCATGATAAGATATAATATTCATTGCGAAGTGTTATGCATTCCTCGTCTACGATTAAAATGAATGAAAATGCGACACTTCCTTGCAAGGAAATAGCGTTTGCAGATGTCTACGTACCGTAGCAATAGAGTTCTAATGCTTCTTAAAACGCGATATCGCATCTCATTTCTATGTTTCATGGTAAGATATAATATGATTTGCGAAGTGTTATGTATTCCTCGTCTACACTTCAAATGAATGTGAATGCCACACTTCCTCGCTAGGAAAGAGCGTTTGCAGATGTCTGCGTATCGTAGCAGTAGAGTTCTAATGCTTCTTAAAACGCGATATCGCATCTCATTTCTATGTTTCATGGTAAGATATAATATGATTTGCGAACTGTTATGTATTCCTCGTCTACACTTCAAATGAATGTAAATGCGACACTTTCTTGCAAGGAAATAGCGTTTGCAGATGTCTACGTATCGAAGCAATAGAGTTCTTATGATTCTTAAAACGCGATATCGCATCTCATTTCTATGTTTCATGGTAAGATATAATATGATTTGCGAACTGTTATGTATTCCTCGTCTACACTTCAAATGAATGTAAATGCGACACTTCCTTGCAAGGAAATAGCGTTTCCAGATGTCTACGTATCGAAGCAATAAAGTTCAAGTGCTTCTTAAAACGAGATATTGCATCTCATATCTATGTTTCATGATAAGATATAATATTCATTGCGAAGTGTTATGTATTCCTCGTCTACACTTCAAATGAATGTAAATGCGACACTTCCTTACAAGGAAATAGCGTTTGCAGATGTCTACGTATCGAAGCAATTGAGTTCAAATGCTTCTTAAAACGAGATATTGCATCTCATTTCTGTGTTTCATGGTAAGATATAATATGATTTGCGGAGTGTTATGTATTCCTCGTCTACACTTCAAACGAATGTAAATGCGACACTTCCTTGCAAGGAAATAGCGTTTGCAGATGTCTACGTATCGAAGCAATATTGTTCAAATGCTTCTTAAAACGCGATATCGCATGTCATTTCTATGTTTCATGGTAAGATATAATATGATTTGCGGAGTGTTATGTATTCCTCGTCTACACTTCAAACGAATGTAAATGCGACACTTCCTTACAAGGAAATAGCGTTTGCAGATGTCTACGTATCGAAGCAATATTGTTCAAATGCTTCTTAAAACGCGATATCGCATCTCATTTCTATGTTTCATGGTAAGATATATTATGATTTGCGAAGTGTTATGTATTCCTCGTCTACACATCAAATGAATGTAAATGCGACACTTCCTTGCAAGGAAATAGCGTTTGCAGATGTCTACGTATCGCAGCAATAGAGTTCTTATGATTCTTAAAACGCGATATCGCATCTCATTTCTATGTTTCATGGTAAGGTATGATATGATATGCGAAGTGTTATGTATCCGTCGTCTACACTTCAAATGAATGTAAATGCGACACTTCCTCGCTAGGAAATATCGTTTGCAGATGTCTACGTATCGTAGCAATGGATTTCTGATGCTTCTTAAAGCGCGATATCGCATCTCACTTCTATGTTTCATGGTAAGATATAATATGATTTGCGAAGTGTCATGTATTCCTCGTCCACACTTCAAATGAATGTAAATGCGACACTTCCTTGCAAGGAAATAGCGTTTGCAGATGTCTACGTATCGTTGCAATAGAGTTCTTATGATTCTTAAAACGCGATATCGTATCTCATTTCTATGTTTCATGGTAAGATATAATATGATTTGCGGAGTGTTATGTATTCCTCGTCTACACTTCAAATGAATGTAAATGCGACACTTCCTTGCAAGGAAATAGCGTTTGCAGATGTCTACGTATCGTAGCAATAGTGTTCTTATGATTCTTAAAACGCGATATCGCATCTCATTTCTATGTTTCATGGTAAGATATAATATGATTTGCGAAGTGTTGTGTATTCCTCGTCTACACATCAAATGAATGTAAATGCGACACTTCCTTGCAAGGAAATAGCGTTTGCAGATGTCTACGTATCGTAGCAATAGAGTTCTTATGATTCTTAAAACGCGATATCGCATCTCATTTCTACGTGTCATGGTAAGATATTATATGATTCGCGAACTGTTGTGTATTCCTCGTCTACACTTCAAATGAATGTAAATGCGACACTTCCTTGCAAGGAAATAGCGTTTGCAGATGTCTACGTATCGATGCAATAGAGTTCTAATGCTTCTTAAAACGCGATATCGCATCTCATTTCTATGTTTCATGGTAAGATAGAATATGATTTGCGAAGTGTTATGTATTCCTCGTCTACACTACAAATGAATGTGAATGCGGACACTTCCTCGCTAGGAAATAGCGTTGGCAGATGTCTGCGTATCGTAGCAGTAGAGTTCTAATGCTTCTTAAAACGCGATATCGCATCTCATTTCTATGTTTCATGGTAAGATATAATATGATTTGCGAACTGTTATGTATTCCTCGTCTACACTTCAAATGAATGTAAATGCGACACTTCCTTGCAAGGAAATAGCGTTTGCAGATGTCTACGTATCGAAGCAATAGAGTTCAAATGCTTCTTAAAACGAGATATTGCATCTTATATCTATGTTTCATGATAAGATATAATATTCATTGCGAAGTGTTATGCATTCCTCGTCTACGATTCAAATGAATGAAAATGCGACACTTCCTTGCAAGGAAATAGCGTTTGCAGATGTCTACGTATCGTAGCAATAGAGTTCTAATGCTTCTTAAAACGCGATATCGCATCTCATTTCTATGTTTCATGGTAAGATAGAATATGATTTGCGAAGTGTTATGTATTCCTCGTCTACACATCAAATGAATGTAAATGCGACACTTCCTTGCAAGGAAATAGCGTTTGCAGATGTCTACGTATCGTAGCAATAGAGTGCTTATGATTCTTAAAACGCGATATCGCATCTCATTTCTATGTTTCATGGTAAGGTATAATATGATATGCGAAGTGTTATGTATCCGTCGTCTACACTTCAAATGAATGTAAATGCGACACTTTCTTGCAAGGAAATAGCGTTTGCAGATGTCTACGTATCGTAGCATTGGATTTCTGATGCTTCTTAAAACGCGATATCGCATCTCATTTCTATGTTTCATGGTAAGGTATAATATGATATGCGAAGTGTTATGTATCCGTCGTCTACACTTCAAATGAATGTAAATGCGACACTTTCTTGCAAGGAAATAGCGTTTGCAGATGTCTACGTATCGTAGCATTGGATTTCTGATGCTTCTAAAAACGCGATATCGCATCTCATTTCTATGTTTCATGGTAAGATATAATATGAATTGCGAAGTGTTATGTATTCCTCGTCCACACTTCAAATGAATGTAAATGCGACACTTCTTTGCAAGGAAATAGCGTTTGCAGATGTCTACGTATTGTTGCAATAGAGTTCTTATGATTCTTAAAACGCGATATCGCATCTCATTTCTATGTTTCATGGTAAGGTATAATATGATTTGCGGAGTGTTATGTATTCCTCGTCTACACTTCAAATGAATGTAAATGCGACACTTCCTTGCAAGGAAATAGCGTTTGCAGATGTCTACGTATCGTAGCAATAGTGTTCTTATGATTCTTAAAACGCGATATCGCATCTCATTTCTATGTGTCATGGTAAGATATAATATGATTTGCGAAGTGTTATGTATTCCTCGTCTACACATCAAATGAATGTAAATGCGACACTTCCTTGCAAGGAAATAGCGTTTGCAGATGTCTACGTATCGTAGCAATAGAGTTCTTATGATTCTTAAAACGCGATATCGCATCTCATTTCTATGTTTCATGGTAAGGTATAATATGATATGCGAAGTGTTATGTATCCGTCGTCTACACTTCAAATGAATGTAAATGCGACACTTTCTTGCAAGGAAATAGCGTTTGCAGATGTCTACGTATCGTAGCAATAGAGTTCTTATGATTCTCAAAACGCGATATCGCATCTCATTTCTATGTTTCATGGTAAGGTATAATATGATATGCGAAGTGTTATGTATCCTTCGTCTACACTTGAAATGAATGTAAATGCGACACTTTCTTGCAAGGAAATAGCGTTTGCAGATGTCTACGTATCGTAGCATTGGATTTCTGATGCTTCTTAAAACGCGATATCGCATCTCATTTCTATGTTTCATGGTAAGGTATAATATGATATGCGAAGTGTTATGTATCCGTCGTCTACACTTCAAATGAATGTAAATGCGACACTTTCTTGCAAGGAAATAGCGTTTGCAGATGTCTGCGTATCGTAGCAATAGAGTTCTTATGATTCTCAAAACGCGATATCGCATCTCATTTCTATGTTTCATGGTAAGGTATAATATGATATGCGAAGTGTTATGTATCCTTCGTCTACACTTGAAATGAATGTAAATGCGACACTTTCTTGCAAGGAAATAGCGTTTGCAGATGTCTACGTATCGTAGCATTGGATTTCTGATGCTTCTTAAAACGCGATATCGCATCTCATTTCTATGTTTCATGGTAAGATATAATATGATTTGCGAAGTGTTATGTATTCCTCGTCTACACTTCAAATGAATGTAAATGCGACACATCTTTGCAAGGAAATAGCGTTTGCAGATGTCTACGTATCGTAGCAATAGAGTTCTTATGATTCTTAAAACGCGATATCGCATCTCATTTCTATGTTTCATGGTAAGGTATAATATGATATGCGAAGTGTTATGTATCCGTCGTCTACACTTCAAATGAATGTAAATGCGACACTTT
This sequence comes from Xylocopa sonorina, assembly GCF_050948175.1. Taxonomy (NCBI): domain Eukaryota; kingdom Metazoa; phylum Arthropoda; class Insecta; order Hymenoptera; family Apidae; genus Xylocopa; species Xylocopa sonorina. The sequence continues at coordinate 1,399,675 of NW_027490139.1, read as the reverse complement.
CTTGCAAGGAAATAGCGTTTGCAGATGTCTACGTATCGTAGCATTGGATTTCTGATGCTTCTTAAAACGCGATATCGCATCTCATTTCTATGTTTCATGGTAAGATATAATATGAATTGCGAAGTGTTGTGTATTCCTCGTCTACACTTCAAATGAATGTAAATGCGACACTTCTTTGCAAGGAAATAGCGTTTGCAGATGTCTACGTATCGTAGCAATAGTGTTCTTATGATTCTTAAAACGCGATATCGCATCTCATTTCTATGTTTCATGGTAAGATACAATATGATTTGCGGAGTGTTATGTACTCCTCGTCTACACTTCAAATGAATGTAAATGCGACACTTCCTTGCAAGGAAATAGCGTTTGCAAATGTCTACCTATCGTAGCAGTAGTGTTCTAATGCTTCTTAGAACGCGATGTAGCATCTCATTTCTATGTTTCATGGTAAGATATAATATGATTTGCGAACTGTTATGTATTCCTCGTCTACACTTCAAATGAATGTAAATGCGACACTTCCTTGCAAGGAAATAGCGTTTGCAGATGTCTACGTATCGAAGCAATAGTGTTCTAATGCTTCTTAAAACGCGATATCGCATCTCATTTCTATGTTTCATGGTAAGATATAATATGATTTGCGATGTGTTATGTATTCCTCGTCTACACATCAAATGAATGTAAATGCGACACTTCCTTGCAAGGAAATAGCGTTTGCAGATGTCTACGTATCGTAGCAATAGAGTTCTTATGATTCTTGAAACGCGATATCGCATCACATTTCTATGTTTCATGGTAAGATATAATATGATTTGCGGAGTGTTATGTATTCCTCGTCTACACTTCAAATGAATGTGAATGCCACACTTCCTCGCTAGGAAATAGCGTTTGCAGATGTCTACGTATCGAAGCAATAGAGTTCTAATGCTTCTTAAAACGCGATATCGCATCTCATTTCTATGTTTCATGGTAAGATATAATATGATTTGCGAAGTGTTATGTATTCCACGTCTACACTTCAAATGAATGTGAATGTGACACTTCCTCGCTAGGAAATAGCGTTTGCAGATGTCTGCGTATCGTAGCAGTAGAGTTCTAATGCTTCTTAAAACGCGATATCGCATTACATTTCTATGTTTCATGGCAAGATATAATATGATTTGCGAAGTGTCATGCATTCCTCGTCTACGATTCAGATGAATGTAAATGCGACACTTCCTTGCAAGGAAATAGCGTTTGAAGATGTCTACGTATCGTAGCAATAGAGTTCTAATGCTTCTTAAAACGCGATATCGCATCTCATTTCTATGTTTCATGGTAAGATATAATATGATTTGCGAAGTGTTATGCATTCCTCGTCTACGATTCAAATGAATGTAAATGCGACACTTCCTTGAAAGGAAATAGCGTTTGCAGATGTGTACGTATCGTAGCAATAGAGTTCTTATGATTCTTAGAACGCTATATTGCATCTCATTTTTACGTTTCATGGTAAGATATAATATGATTTGCGAAGTGTTATGTATTCCTCGTCTACCACTTCAAATGAATGTAAATGCGACACTTCTTTGCTAGGAAATAGCGTTTGCAAATGTCTACCTATCGTAGCAATAGTGTTCTAATGCTTCTTAAAACGCGATATCCCATCTCATTTCTATGATTCATGGTAAGATATAATATGATTTGCGAAGTATCATGTACTCCTCGTCTACACTTCAAATGAATGTAAATGCGACACTTCCTTGCTAGGAAATAGCGATTGCAGATGTCTACGTATCGTAGCAATAGAGTTCATATGATTCTTAAAACGCGATATCGCATCTCATTTCTATGTTTCATGGTAAGATATAACATGATTTGCGAAGTGTTATGTATTCCTCGTCTACACTTCAAATGAATGTGAATGCGATACTTCCTCGCTAGGAAATAGCGTTTGCAGATGTCTGCGTATCGTAGCAGTAGAGTTCTAATGCTTCTTAAAACGCGATATCGCATCTCATTTCTATGTTTCATGGTAAGATATAATATGATTTGCGAAGTGTTATGTATTCCTCGTCTACACATCAAATGAATGTAAATGCGACACTTCCTTGCAAGGAAATAGCGTTTGCAGATGTCTACGTATCGTTGCAATAGAGTTCCTATGATTCTTAAAACGCGATGTCGCATCTCATTTCTATGTTTCATGGTAAGGTATAATATGATTTGCGAAGTGTTATGTATCCGTCGTCTACACTTCAAATGAATGTAAATGCGACACTTTCTTGCAAGGAAATAGCGTTTGCAGATGTCTACGTATCGTAGCAGTATAGTTCTTATGATTCTTAAAACGCGATATCGCATCTCATTTCTATGTTTCATGATAAGATATAATATGATTTGCGAAGTGTTATGTATTCCTCGTCTACACTTCAAATGAATGTAAATGCGACACATCTTTGCAAGGAAATAGCGTTTGCAGATGTCTACGTATCGTTGCAATAGAGTTCTTATGATTCTTAAAAACGCGATATCGCATCTCATTTCTATGTTTCATGGTAAGGTATAATATGATTTGCGGAGTGTTATGTATTCCTCGTCTACCACTTCAAATGAATGTAAATGCGACACTTCCTTGCAAGGAAATAGCGTTTGCAGATGTCTACGTATCGTAGCAATAGGGTTCTTATGATTCTTAAAACGCGATATCGCATCTCATTTATATGTTTCATGGTAAGGTATAATATGATATGCGAATTGTTATGTATCCGTCGTCTACACTTCAAATGATGTAAATGCGACACTTTCTTGCAAGGAAATAGCGTTTGAGGATGTCTACGTATCGTAGCATTGGATTTCTGATGCTTCTTAAAACGCGATATCGCATCTCATTTCTATGTTTCATGGTAAGATATAATATGATTTGCGAAGTATTATGTATTCCTCGTCTACACATCAAATGAATGTAAATGCGACACTTCCTTGCAAGGAAATAGCGTTTGCAGATGTCTACGTATCGTAGCAATAGAGTTCTTATGATTCTTAAAAGCGATATCGCATCTCATTTCTATGTTTCATGGTAAGATATAATATGATTTGCGAAGTGTTATGTATTCCTCGTCTACACTTCAAATGAATGTAAATGCGACACTTCTTTGCAAGGAAATAGCGTTTGCAGATGTCTACGTATCGTTGCAATAGAGTTCTTATGATTCTTAAAACGCGATATCGCATCACATTTCTATGTTTCATGGTAAGATATAATATGATTTGCGGAGTGTTATGTATTCCTCGTCTACACTTCAAATGAATGTAAATGCGACACTTCCTTGCAAGGAAATAGCGTTTGCAGATGTCCACGTATCGAAGCAATAGAGTTCAAATGCTTCTTAGAACGAGATATTGCATCTCATATCTATGTTTCATGATAAGATATAATATTCATTGCGAAGTGTTATGCATTCCTCGTCTACGATTCAAATGAATGTAAATGCGACACTTCCTTGCAAGGAAATAGCGTTTGCAGATGTCTACGTATCGTAGCAGTATAGTTCTTATGATTCTTAAAACGCAATATCGCATCTCATTTCTATGTTTCATGATAAGATATAATATGATTTGCGGAGTGTTATGTATTCCTCGTCTACAATTCAAATGAATGCAAATGCGACACATCCTCGCTAGGAAATAGCGTTTGCAGATGTCTACGTATCGTAGCAAGTTGAGTTCTAATGCTTCTTAAAACGCGATATCGCATCTCATTTCTATGTTTCATGGTAAGATATAATATGATTTGCGGAGTGTTATGTATTCCTCGTCTACACTTCAAATGAATGTGAACGCCACACTTCCTCGCTAGGAAATAGCGTTTGCAGATGTCTACGTATCGAAGCAATAGAGTTCTAATGCTTCTTAAAACGCGATATCGCATCTCATTTCTATGTTTCATGGTAAGATATTATATGATTTGCGAACTGTTGTGTATTCCTCGTCTACACTTCAAATGAATGTAAATGCGCCACTTCCTTGCAAGGAAATAGCGTTTGCAGATGTCTACGTAACGAAGCAATAGAGTTCAAATGCTTCTTAAAACGAGATATTGCATCTCATATCTATGTTTCATGATGAGATATAATATTCATTGCGAAGTGTTATGCATTCCTCGTCTACGATTAAAATGAATGAAAATGCGACACTTCCTTGCAAGGAAATAGCGTTTGCAGATGTCTACGTATCGTAGCAATAGAGTTCTAATGCTTCTTAAAACGCGATATCGCATCTCATTTCTATGTTTCATGGTAAGATATAATATGATTTGCGAAGTGTTATGTATTCCTCGTCTACACTTCAAATGAATGTGAATGCAACACTTCCTCGCTAGGAAAGAGCGTTTGCAGATGTCTGCGTATCGTAGGAGTAGAGTACTAATGCTTCTTAAAACGCGATATCGCATCTCATTTCTATGTTTCATGGTAAGATATTATATGATTTGCGAACTGTTGTGTATTCCTCGTCTACACTTCAAATGAATGTAAATGCGACACTTCCTTGCAAGGAAATAGCGTTTGCAGATGTCTACGTAACGAAGCAATAGAGTTCAAATGCTTCTTAAAACGAGATATTGCATCTCATATCTATGTTTCATGATAAGATATAATATTCATTGCGAAGTGTTATGCATCCTTCGTCTACGATTAAAATGAATGAAAATGCGACACTTCCTTGCAAGGAAATAGCGTTTGCAGATGTCTACGTATCGTAGCAATAGAGTTCTAATGCTTCTTAAAACGCGATATCGCATCTCATTTCTATGTTTCATGGTAAGATATAATATGATTTGCGAAGTGTTATGTATTCCTCGTCTACACTTCAAATGAATGTGAATGCAACACTTCCTCGCTAGGAAAGAGCGTTTGCAGATGTCTGCGTATCGTAGGAGTAGAGTACTAATGCTTCTTAAAACGCGATGTCGCATCTCATTTCTATGTTTCATGGCAAGATATAATATGATTTGCGAACTGTTATGTATTCCTCGTCTACACTTCAAATGAATGTAAATGCGACACTTTCTTGCAAGGAAATAGCGTTTACAGATGTCTACGTATCGAAGCTATAGAGTTCTTATGATTCTTAGAACGCTATATTGCATCTCATTTTTACGTTTCATGGTAAGATATAATATGATTTGCGAAGTGTTATGTATTCCTCGTCTACACTTCAAATGAATGTAAATGCGACACTTCTTTGCTAGGAAATAGCGTTTGCAAATGTCTACCTATCGTAGCAATAGCTTTCTAATGCTTCTTAAAGCGCGATATCGCATCTCATTTCTATGTTTCATGATAAGATATAATATGATTTGCGAAGTGTCATGTATTCCTCGTCTACACATCAAATGAATGTAAATGCGACACCTCCTTGCAAGGAAATAGCGTTTGCAGATGTCTACGTATCGAAGCAATAGAGTTCAAATGCTTCTTAAAACGCGATATCACATCCCATTCCTATGTTTCATGGTAAGATATAATATGATTTGCGAAGTATCATGTATTCCTCGTCAACACTTCAAATGAATGTAAATGCGACACTTCCTTGCATGGAAATAGCGTTAGCAGATGTCTACGTATCGAAGCAATAGAGATCAAATGCTTCTTAAAACGCGATATCGCATCTCATTTCTATGTTTCATGATAAGATATAATATGATTTGCGGAGTGTTATGTATTCCTCGTCTACAATTCAAATGAATGCAAATGCGACACATCCTCGCTAGGAAATAGCGTTTGCAGGTGTCTACGTATCGTAGCAAGTTGAGTTCTAATGCTTCTTAAAACGCGATATCGCATCTCATTTCTATGTTTCATGGTAAGATATAATATGATTTGCGAAGTGTTATGTATTCCCCGTCTACACATCAAATGAATGTAAATGCGACACTTCCTTGCAAGGAAATAGCGTTTGCAGATGTCTACGTATCGTTGCAATAGAGTTCCTATGATTCTTAAAACGCGATATCGCATCTCATTTCTATGTTTCATGGTAAGGTATAATATGATTTGCGGAGTGTTATGTATTCCTCGTCTACACTTCAAATGAATGTAAATGCGACACTTCCTTGCAAGGAAATAGCGTTTGCAGATGTCTACGTATCGTAGCAATAGGGTTCTTATGATTCTTAAAACGCGATATCGCATCTCATTTATATGTTTCATGGTAAGGTATAATATGATATGCGAATTGTTATGTATCCGTCGTCTACACTTCAAATGAATGTAAATGCGACACTTTCTTGCAAGGAAATAGCGTTTGAGGATGTCTACGTATCGTAGCATTGGATTTCTGATGCTTCTTAAAACGCGATATCGCATCTCATTTCTATGTTTCATGGTAAGATATAATATGATTTGCGAAGTGTTATGTATTCCTCGTCTACACTTCAAATGAATGTAAATGCGACACATCTTTGCAAGGAAATAGCGTTTGCAGATGTCTACGTATCGTTGCAATAGAGTTCTTATGATTCTTAAAACGCGATATCGCATCTCATTTCTATGTTTCATGGTAAGGTATAATATGATTTGCGGAGTGTTATGTATTCCTCGTCTACACTTCAAATGAATGTAAATGCGACACTTCCTTGCAAGGAAATAGCGTTTGCAGATGTCTACGTATCGTAGCAATAGAGTTCTTATGATTCTTAAAACGCGATATCGCATCTCATTTATATGTTTCATGGTAAGGTATAATATGATATGCGAAGTGTTATGTATCCGTCGTCTACACTTCAAATGAATGTAAATGCGACACTTTCTTGCAAGGAAATAGCGTTAGCAGATGTCTACGTATCGTAGCATTGGATTTCTGATGCTTCATAAAACGCGATATCGCATCTCATTTCTATGTTTCATGGTAAGATATAATATGAATTGCGAAGTGTTATGTATTCCTCGTCTACACTTCAAATGAATGTAAATGCGACACTTCTTTGCAAGGAAATAGCGTTTGCAGATGTCTACGTATTGTTGCAATAGAGTTCTTACGATTCTTAAAACGCGATATCGCATCTCATTTCTATGTTTCATGGTAAGATATAATATGATTTGCGGAGTGCTATGTATTCCTCGTCTACACTTCAAATGAATGTAAATGCGACACTTCCTTGCAAGGAAATAGCGTTTGCAGATGTCTACGTATCGTAGCAATAGTGTTCTTATGATTCTTAAACGCGATATCGCATCTCATTTCTATGTTTCATGGTAAGATATAATATGATTTGCGAAGTGTTATGTATTCCTCGTCTACACATCAAATGAATGTAAATGCGACACTTCCTTGCAAGGAAATAGGGTTTGCAGATGTCTACGTATCGTAGCAATAGAGTTCTTATGATTCTCAAAACGCGATATCGCATCTCATTTCTATGTTTCATGGTAAGGTATAATATGATATGCGAAGTGTTATGTATCCGTCGTCTACACTTGAAATGAATGTAAATGCGACACTTTCTTGCAAGGAAATAGCGTTTGCAGATGTCTACGTATCGTAGCATTGGATTTCTGATGCTTCTTAAAACGCGATATCGCATCTCATTTCTATGTTTCATGGTAAGATATAATATGATTTGCGAAGTGTTATGTATTCCTCGTCTACACTTCAAATGAATGTAAATGCGACACATCTTTGCAAGGAAATAGCGTTTGCAGATGTCTACGTATCGATGCAATAGAGTTCTTATGATTCTTAAAACGCGATATCGCATCTCATTTCTATGTTTCATGGTAAGGTATAATATGATATGCGAAGTGTTATGTATCCGTCGTCTACACTTCAAATGAATGTAAATGCGACACTTTCTTGCAAGGAAATAGCGTTTGCAGATGTCTACGTATCGTAGCATTGGATTTCTGATGCTTCTTAAAACGCGATATCGCATCTCATTTCTATGTTTCATGGTAAGATACAATATGATTTGCGGAGTGTTATGTACTCCTCGTCTACACTTCAAATGAATGTAAATGCGACACTTCCTTGCAAGGAAATAGCGTTTGCAAATATCTACCTATCGTAGCAGTAGTGTTCTAATGCTTCTTAGAACGCGATGTAGCATCTCATTTCTATGTTTCATGGTAAGATATAATATGATTTGCGAACTGTTATGTATTCCTCGTCTACACTTCAAATGAATGTAAATGCGACACTTCCTTGCAAGGAAATAGCGTTTGCAGATGTCTACGTATCGAAGCAATAGAGTTCTAATGCTTCTTAAAACGCGATATCGCATCTCATTTCTATGTTTCATGGTAAGATATAATATGATTTGCGAAGTGTTATGTATTCCTCGTCTACACATCAAATGAATGTAAATGCGACACTTCCTTGCAAGGAAATAGCTTTTGCAGATGTCTACGTATCGTAGCAATGGCTTTCTGATGCTTCTTAAAACGCGATATCGCATGTCATTTCTATGTTTCATGGTAAGATATAATATGATTTGCAAAGTGTTATGTAATCCTCGTCTACACTTCAAATGAATGTAAATGCGACACTTCTTTGCAAGGAAATAGCGTTTGCAGATGTCTACGTATCGAAGCAATAGAGTTCTATAGATTCTTAAAACGCGATAATGCATCTCATTTCTATGTTTCATGGTAAGATATAATATGATTTGCGAAGTGTTATGTATTCCACGTCTACACTTCAAATGAATGTAAATGCGACACTTCTTTGCAAGGAAATAGCGTTTGCAGATGTCTACGTATCGTAGCAATAGAGTTCTCATGATTCTTAAAACGCGATATCGCATCTCATTTCTATGTTTCATGGTAAGATATAATATGATTTGCGAAGTGTTATGTATTCCTCGTCTACACTTCAAATGAATGTAAATGCGACACTTCTTTGCAAGGAAATAGCGTTTGCAGATGTCTACGTATCGAAGCAATAGAGTTCTATAGATTCTTAAAACGCGATATTGCATCTCATTTCTATGTTTCATGGTAAGATATAATATGATTTGCGAAGTGTTATGTATTCCACGTCTACACTTCAAATGAATGTAAATGCGACACTTCTTTGCAAGGAAATAGCGTTTGCAGATGTCTACGTATCGTAGCAATAGAGTTCTCATGATTCTTAAAACGCGATATCGCATCTCATTTCTATGTTTCATGGTAAGATATAATATGATTTGCGGAGTGTTATGTATTCCTCGTCTGCACTTCTAATGAATATAAATGCGACATTTCTTTGCAAGGAAATAGCGTTTGCAGATGTCTACGTATCGTTGCAATAGAGTTCTTATGATTCTTAAAACGCGATATCGCATCTCATTTCTATGTTTCATGGTAAGATATAATATGATTTGCGGAGTGTTATGTATTCCTCGTCTACACTTCAAATGAATGTAAATGCGACACTTCCTTGCAAGGAAATAGCGTTTGCAGATGTCTACGTATCGAAGCAATAGAGTTCAAATGCTTCATAGAACGAGATATTGCATCTCATATTTATGTTGCATGATAAGATATAATATTCATTGCGAAGTGTTATGCATTCCTCGCCTACGATTCAGATGAATGTAAATGCGACACTTCCTTGCAAGGAAATAGCGTTTGCAGATGTCTACGTACCGTAGCAATAGAGTTCTAATGCTTCTTAAAACGCGATATCGCATCTCATTCCGATGTTTCATGGTAAGATATAATATGATTTGCGAAGTGTTATGCATTCCTCGTCTACGATTCAAATGAATGTAAATGCGACACTTCCTTGAAAGGAAATAGCGTTTGCAGATGTGTACGTATCGTAGCAATATAGTTCTTATGATTCTTAGAACGCTATATTGCATCTCATTTTTACGTTTCATGGTAAGATATAATATGATTTGCGAAGTGTTATGTATTCCTCGTCTACACTTCAAATGAATGTAAATGCGACACTTCCTTGCATGGAAATAGCGTTAGCAGATGTCTACGTATCGAAGCAATAGAGTTCAAATGCTTCTTAAAACGAGATATTGCATCTCATATCTATGTTTCCTGATAAGATATAATATTCATTGCGAAGTGTCATGTATTCCTCGTCTACGATTCAAATGAAAGTAAATGCGACACTTCCTTGCAAGGTAGTAGCGATTGCACATGTCTACGTATCGTAGCAATAGAGTTCATATCATTCTTAAAAAGCGATATCGCATCTCATTTCTATGTTTCATGGTAAGCTAAAACATGATTTGCGAAGTGTTATGTATTCCTCGTCTACACTTCAAATGAATGTGAATGTGACTTCCTCGCTAGGAAATAGCGTTTGCAGATGTCTGCGTATCGTAGCAGTAGAGTTCTAATGCTTCTTAAAACGCGATATCGCATCTCATTTCTATGTTTCATGGTAAGATATAATATTCATTGCGAAGTGTTATGCATTCCTCGTCTACGATTCAAATGAAAGTAAATGCGATACCTCCTTGCAAGGAAATAGCATTTGCAGATGTCTACCTATCGTAGCAATAGTGTTCCAATGCTTCATAAAACGCGATTTCGCATGTCATTTCTATGTATCATGGTAAGATATAATATTCATTGCGAAGTGTTATGCATTCCTCGTCTACGATTCAAATGAAAGTAAATGCGATACCTCCTTGCAAGGAAATAGCGTTTGCAGATGCCTACGTATCGTAGCAATGGATTTCTGATGCTTCTTAAAACGCGATATCGCATCTCATTTCTATGTTTTATGGTAAGATATAATATGATTTGCGAAGTGTTATGTATTCCTCGTCTACACTTCAAATGAATGTAAATGCGACACTTCCTTGTTAGGAAATAGCGTCTGCAGATGTCTGGGTATCGTAGCAATAGAGTTCTAATGCTTCTTTAAACGCGATATCGCATCTCATTTCTACGTTTCATGGTAAGATGTATTATGATTTGCGAAGTGTTATGTATTCCTCGTCTACACATCAAATGAATGTAAATGCGACACTTCCTTGCAAGGAAATAGCATTTGCAGATGTCTACGTATCGTAGCAATGGATTTCTAATGCTTCTTAGAACGCGATATCGCATCTCATTTCTATGTTTCATTGTAAGATATAATATGATTTGCGAAGTGTCATGTATTCCTCGTCTACACTTCAAATGAATGTGAATGCGACACTTCCTTGCAAGGAAATAGCGTTTGCAGATGCCTACGTATCGAAGCAATAGAGTTCAAATGCTTCTTAGAACGAGATATTGCATCTCATATCTATGTTTCATGATAAGATATAATATACATTGCGAAGTGTTATGCATTCCTCGTCTACGATTCAAATGAAAGTAAATGCGACACATCCTTGCAAGGAAATAGCGTTTGCAGATGTCTACGCAGCGTAGCAATAGAGTTCTTATAATACTTAAAACGCGATTTCGTATCTCATTTCTATGTTTCATGGTAAGATATAATATGATTTGCGAAGTATCATGTATTCCTCGTCTACACTTCAAATGAATGTGAATGCGACACTTCCTCGCAAGGAAATAGCGTTTGAAGATGTCTACGTATCGAAGCAATAAAGTTGAAATGCTTCTTAAAACGAGATATTGCATCTCATATCTATGTTTCATGATAAGATATAATATTCATTGCGAAGTGTTATGCATTCCTCGTCTACGATTCAAATGAATGTAAATGCGACACTTCCTTGCTAGGAAATAGCGTCTGCAGATGTTTACGTATCGAAGCAATAGAGTTCAAATGCTTCTTAAAACGAGATATTGCATCTCATATCTATGTTTCATGATAAGATATAATATTCATTGCGAAGTGTTATGCATTCCTTGTCTACGATTCAAATGAATGTAAATGCGACACTTCCTTGCAAGGAAATCGCGTTTGCATATGTCTACGTATCGAAGCAATAGTGTTCTAAAGCTTCTTAAATCGCGATATCGCATCTCATTTCTATGTTTCATGGTAAGATATAATATGATTTGCGAAGTATCACGTATTCCCCGTCTACACTTCAAATGAATGTAAATGCGACACTTCCTTGCAAGGAAATAGCGTTTGCAGATGTCTACGTATCGTAGCAATAGAGTTCTAATGCTTCTTAAAACGCGATATCGCATCTCATTTCTATGTTTCATGGTAAGATATAATATGATTTGCGAAGTGTTATGTATTCCTCGTCTACACTTCAAATGAATGTAAATGCGACACTCGCTCGCTAGGAAATAGCGTTTGCAGATGTCTACGTATCGTAGCAATAGAGTTCTAATGCTTCTTAAAACGCGATATCGCATTTCAATTCTATGATTCATGGTAAGATATAATATGATTTGCGAAGTGTTATGTATTCCTCGTCTACACTTCAAATCAATGTAAATACGACACTTCCTTGCAAGGAAATAGCGTTTGCAGATGTCTACCTATCGTTGCAATAGAGTTCTAATGCTTCTTAAAACGCGATATCGCATCTCATTTCTATGTTTCATGGTAAGATATAATATTCATTGCGAAGTGTTATGCATTCCTCGTCTACGATTCAAATGAAAGTAAATGCGATACCTCCTTGCAAGGAAATAGCATTTGCAGATGTCTACCTATCGTAGCAATAGTGTTCCAATGCTTCATAAAACGCGATATCGCATGTCATTTCTATGTATCATGGTAAGATATAATATTCATTGCGAAGTGTTATGCATTCCTCGTCTACGATTCAAATGAAAGTAAATGCGATACCTCCTTGCAAGGAAATAGCATTTGCAGATGTCTACGTATCGCAGCAATAGAGTTCTAATGCTTCATAAAACGCGATATCGCATCTCATTTCTATGTTTCATGGTAAGATATAATATGATTTGCGAAGTGTTATGTATTCCTCGTCTACACCTCAAATGAATGTAAATGCGACACTTCCTTGCAGGGAAATAGCGTTTGCAGATGTCTACGTATCGAAGCAATAGAGTTCAAATGCTTCTTAAAACGAGATATTGCATCTCATATCTATGTTTCATGATAAGATATAATATACATTGCGAAGTGTTATGCATTCCTTGTCTACGATTCAAATGAAAGTAAATGCGACACTTCCTTGCAAGGAAATAGCGTTTGCAGATGTCTATGTATCGGAGCAATAAAGTTTATATGCTTCTTAAAAAGAGATATTGCATCTCATATCTATGTTTCATGATAAGATATAATATACATTGCGAAGTGTTATGCATTCCTCGTCTACGATTCAAATGAAAGTAAATGCGACACTTCCTTGCAAGGAAATAGCGTTTGCAGATGTGTACGTATCGTAGCAATAGATTTCTAATGCTTCTTAAAACGCGATATCGCATCTCATTTCTATGATTCATGGTAAGATATAATATGATTTGCGAAGTGTTATGTTTTCCTCGTCTACACCTCAAATGAATGTAAATGCGACACTTCCTTGCAAGGAAATAGCGATTGCAGATGTCTACCTATCGTAGCAATAGAGTTCTAATGCTTCTTAAAACGCGATATCGCATCTCATTTCTATGTTTCATGGTAAGATGTAATATGATTTGCGAAGTATCATGTATTCCTCGTCTACACTTCAAATGAATGTGAATGCGACACTCCCTTGCAAGGAAATAGCGTTTGCAGATGTCTACGTATCGAAGCAATAAAGTTGAAATGCTCCTTAAAACGAGATATTGCATCTCATATCTATGTTTCATGATAAGATATAATATTCATTGCGAAGTGTTATGCATTCCTCGTCTACGATTCAAATGAATGTAAATGCGACACTTCCTTGCTAGGAAATAGCGTCTGCAGATGTTTACGTATCGAAGCAATAGAGTTCAAATGCTTCTTAAAACGAGATATTGCATCTCATATCTATGTTTCATGATAAGATATAATATTCATTGCGAAGTGTTATGCATTCCTCGTCTACTATTCAAATGAATGTAAATGCGTCACTTCCTTGCAAGGAAATCGCGTTTGCATATGTCTACGTATCGAAGCAATAGTGTTCTAAAGCTTCTTAAATCGCGATATCGCATCTCATTTCTACGTTTCATGGTAAGATATAATATGATTTGCGAAGTATCACGTATTCCCCGTCTACACTTCAAATGAATGTAAATGCGACACTTCCTTGCAAGGAAATAGCGTTTGCAGATGTCTACGTATCGTAGCAATAGAGTTCTAATGCATCTTAAAACGAGATATCGCATCTCATTTCTATGTTTCATGGTAAGATATAATATGATTTGCGAAGTGTTATGTATTCCTCGTCTACACTTCAAATAAATGTGAATGCGATTCTTCCTCGCTAGGAAATAGCGTTTGCAGATGTCTACGTATCGTAGCAATAGCTTTCTAATGCTTCATAAAACGCGATATCGCATGTCATTTCTATGTATCATGTGTAAGATATAATATTCATTGCGAAGTGTTATGCATTCCTCGTCTACGATTCAAATGAAAGTAAATGCGACACTTCCTTGCAAGGAAACAGCGATTGCAGATGTCTACGTGTCGTAGCAATAGAGCTCTTATAATTCTTAAAACGCGATTTCGCATCTCATTTCTATGTTTCATGGTAAGGTATAATATGATTTGCAAAGTGTTATGTATTCCTCGCCTACACCTGAAGTGAATGTAAATGCGACACTTCCTTGCAAGGAAATAGCCATTGCAGATGTCTGCGTATCGTAGCAATAGAGTTCTAATGCTTCATAAAACGCGATATCGCATCTCATTTCTATGTTTCATGGTAAGATATAATATGATTTGCGAAGTGTTATATATTCCTCGTCTACACCTCAAATGAACGTAAATGCGACACTTCCTTGCAGGGAAATAGCGTTTGCAGATGTCTACGTATCGAAGCAATAGAGTTCAAATGCTTCTTAAAACGAGATATTGCATCTCATATCTATGTTTCATGATAAGATATAATATACATTGCGAAGTGTTATGCATTCCTCGTCTACGATTCAAATGAAAGTAAATGCGACACTTCCTTGCAAGGAAATAGCGTTTGCAGATGTCTACGTATCGAAGCAATAGAGTTCAAATGCTTCTTAAAACGAGATATTGCATCTCATATCTATGTTTCATGATAAGATATAATATACATTGCGAAGTGTTATGCATTCCTCGTCTACGATTCAAATGAAAGTAAATGCGACACTTCCTTGCAAGGAAATAGCGTTTGCAGATGTTTACGTATCGTAGCAATAGATTTCTAATGCTTCTTAAAACGCGATATCGCATCTCATTTCTATGTTTCATGGTAAGATATAATATGATTTGCGAAGTGTTATGTATTCCTCGTCTACACATCAAATGAATGTAAATGCGACACTTCCTTGCAAGCAAATAGCGTTTGCAGATGTCTACGTATCGAAGCAATAGAGTTTTAATGCTTCTTAAAACGCGATATCGCATCTCATTTCTATGTTTCATGGTAAGACGTAATATGATTTGCGAAGTGTTATGTATTCCTCGTCTACATTTCAAATCAATGTAAGTACGACACTTCCTTGCAAGGAAATAGCGTTTGCAGATGTCTACCTATCGTAGCAATAGAGTTCTAATGCTTCTTAAAACGCGATATCGCATCTCATTTCTATGTTTCATGGTAAGATATAATATTCATTGCGAAGTGTTATGCATTCCTCGTCTACGATTCAAATGAAAGTAAATGCGATACCTCCTTGCAAGGAAATAGCATTTGCAGATGTCTACCTATCGTAGCAATAGCGTTCTAATGCTTCATAAAACGCGATATCGCATGTCATTTCTATGTATCATGGTAAGATATAATATTCATTGCGAAGTGTTATGCATTCCTCGTCTACGATTCAAATGAAAGTAAATGCGACACTTCCTTGCAAGGAAACAGCGATTGCAGATATCTACGTATCGAAGCAATAGAGTTCAAATGCTTCCTAAAACGAGATACTGCATCTCATATCTATATTTCATGATAAGATATAATATTCATTGCGAAGTGTTATGCATTCCTCGTCTACGATTCAAATGAAAGTAAATGCGACACTTCCGTGCAAGGAAATAGCGTTTGCAGATGTCTACGTATCGTAACAATAGAGTTCTTATGATTCTTGTAACGCGATATCTCATCTCATTTCTATGATTCATGGTAAGATATAATATGATTTGCGAAGTGTTATGAATTCCTCGTCTACACTTCAAATCAATGTAAATACGACACTTCCTTGCAAGGAAATAGCGTTTGCAGATGTCTACCTATCGTAGCAATGGTGTTCTAATGCTTCTTAAAACGCGATATCGCATCTCATTTCTATGTTTTATGGTAAGATATAATATTCATTGCGAAGTGGTATGCATTCCTCGTCTACGATTCAAATGAAAGTAAATGCGATACTTCCTTGCAAGGAAATAGCATTTGCAGATGTCTACCTATCGTAGCAATAGTGTTCTAATGCTTCATAAAACGCGATATCGCATCTCATTTCTATGTTTCATGGTAAGATATAATATTCATTGCGAAGTGTTATGCATTCCTAGTCTACGATTCAAATAAAAGTAAATGCGACACTTCCTTGCAAGGAAACAGCGTTTGCAGATGTCTACGTATCGTAGCAATGGAGCTCTTATATTTCTTAAAACGCGATTTCGCATCTCATTTCTATGTTTCATGGTAAGGTATAATATGATTTGCGAAGTGTTATGTATTCCTCGCCTACACTTCAAGTGAATGTAAATGCGAGACTTCCTTGCATGGAAATAGCCTTTGCAGATGTCTACGTATCGAAGCAATAGAGTTCAAATGCTTCTTAAAACGAGATATTGCATCTCATATCTATGTTTCATGATAAGATATAATATACATTGCGAAGTGTTATGCATTCCTCGTCTACGATTCAAATGAAAGTAAATGCGACACTTCCTTGCAAGGAAATAGCGTTTGCAGATGTCTATGTATCGGAGCAATAAAGTTCAAATGCTTCTTAAAAAGAGGTATTGCATCTAATATCTATGTTTCATGATAAGATATAATATACATTGCGAAGTGTTATGCATTCCTCGTCTACGATTCAAATGAAAGTAAATGCGACACTTCCTTGCAAGGAAATAGCGTTTGCAGATGTGTACGTATCGTAGCAATAGATTTCTAATGCTTCTTAAAATGCGATATCGCATCTCATTTCTATGATTCATGGTAAGATATAATATGATTTGCGAAGTGTTATGTTTTCCTCGTCTACACCTCAAATGAATGTAAATGCGACACTTCCTTGCAAGGAAATAGCGATTGCAGATGTCTACCTATCGTAGCAATAGAGTTCTAATGCTTCTTAAAACGCGATATCGCATCTCATTTCTATGTTTCATGGTAAGATGTAATATGATTTGCGAAGTATCATGTATTCCTCGTCTACACTTCAAATGAATGTGAATGCGACACTCCCTTGCAAGGAAATAGCGTTTGCAGATGTCTACGTATCGAAGCAATAAAGTTGAAATGCTCCTTAAAACGAGATATTGCATCTCATATCTATGTTTCATGATAAGATATAATATTCATTGCGAAGTGTTATGCATTCCTCGTCTACGCTTCAAATGAATGTAAATGCGACACTTCGTTGTTAGGAAATAGCGTCTGCAGATGTCTGGGTATCGTAGCAATAGGTTTCTAATGCTTCTTAAAACGGCGATATCGCATCTCATTTCTATGTTTCATGGTAAGATATAATATGATTTGCGAAGTGTTATGTATTCCTCGTCTACACTTCAAATGAATGTAAATGCGACACTTCCTTGCTAGGAAATAGCGTCTGCAGATGTCTACCTATCGTAGCAATAGAGTTCTAATGCTTCTTAAAACGCGATATCGCATTTCATTTCTATGTTTCATGGTAAGATATAATATGATTTGCGAAGTGTTATGTATTCCTTGTCTCAACTTCAAAGGAATGTAAATGCGACACTTCCTTGCAAGGAAATAGCGTTTGCAGATGTCTACGTATCGAAGCAATAGAGTTCAAATGCTTCTTAAAACGAGATATTGCATCTCATATCTATGTTTCATGATAGGATATACTATTCATTGCGAATTGTTATGCATTCCTCGTCTACGATTCTAACGAATGTAAATGCGACACTTCCTTGCAAGGAATGGATTTCTGATGCTTCTTAAAACGCGATATCGTATCTCATTTCTATGTTTTATGGTAAGATATAATATGATTTGCGAAGTGTTATGTATTCCTCGTCTACACTTCAAATAAATGTGAATGCGATTCTTCCTCGCTAGGAAATAGCGTTTGCAGATGTCTACGTATCGTAGCAATAGCTTTCTAATGCTTCATAAAACGCGATATCGCATGTCATTTCTATGTATCATGGTAAGATATAATATTCATTGCGAAGTGTTATGCATTCCTCGTCTACGATTCAAATGAAAGTAAATGCGACACTTCCTTGCAAGGAAACAGCGATTGCAGATGTCTACGTGTCGTAGCAATAGAGCTCTTATAATTCTTAAAACGCGATTTCGCATCTCATTTCTATGTTTCATGGTAAGGTATAATATGATTTGCAAAGTGTTATGTATTCCTCGCCTACACCTGAAGTGAATGTAAATGCGACACTTCCTTGCAAGGAAATAGCCATTGCAGATGTCTGCGTATCGTAGCAGTAGAGTTCTAATGCTTCATAAAACGCGATATCGCATCTCATTTCTATGTTTCATGGTAAGATATAATATGATTTGCGAAGTGTTATGTATTCCTCGTCTACACCTCAAATGAACGTAAATGCGACACTTCCTTGCAGGGAAATAGCGTTTGCAGATGTCTACGTATCGAAGCAATAGAGTTCAAATGCTTCTTAAAACGAGATATTGCATCTCATATCTATGTTTCATGATAAGATATAATATACATTGCGAAGTGTTATGCATTCCTCGTCTACGATTCAAATGAAAGTAAATGCGACACTTCCTTGCAAGGAAATAGCGTTTGCAGATGTCTACGTATCGAAGCAATAGAGTTCAAATGCTTCTTAAAACGAGATATTGCATCTCATATCTATGTTTCATGATAAGATATAATATACATTGCGAAGTGTTATGCATTCCTCGTCTACGATTCAAATGAAAGTAAATGCGACACTTCCTTGCAAGGAAATAGCGTTTGCAGATGTTTACGTATCGTAGCAATAGATTTCTAATGCTTCTTAAAACGCGATATCGCATCTCATTTCTATGTTTCATGGTAAGATATAATATGATTTGCGAAGTGTTATGTATTCCTCGTCTACACATCAAATGAATGTAAATGCGACACTTCCTTGCAAGCAAATAGCGTTTGCAGATGTCTACGTATCGAAGCAATAGAGTTTTAATGCTTCTTAAAACGCGATATCGCATCTCATTTCTATGTTTCATGGTAAGACGTAATATGATTTGCGAAGTGTTATGTATTCCTCGTCTACATTTCAAATCAATGTAAGTACGACACTTCCTTGCAAGGAAATAGCGTTTGCAGATGTCTACCTATCGTAGCAATAGAGTTCTAATGCTTCTTAAAAACGCGATTATCGCATCTCATTTCTATGTTTCATGGTAAGATATAATATCATTGCGAAATGTTATGCATTCCTCGTCTACGATTCAAATGAAAGTTAATGCGATACCTCCTTGCAAGGAAATAGCATTTGCAGATGTCTACCTATCGTAGCAATAGCGTTCTAATGCTTCATAAAACGCGATATCGCATGTCATTTCTATGTATCATGGTAAGATATAATATTCATTGCGAAGTGTTATGCATTCCTCGTCTACGATTCAAATGAAAGTAAAATGCGACACTTCCTTGCAAGGAAACAGCGATTGCAGATATCTACGTATCGAAGCAATAGAGTTCAAATGCTCCTAAAACGAGATACTGCATCTCATATCTATATTTCATGATAAGATATAATATTCATTGCGAAGTGTTATGCATCCCTCGTCTACGATTCAAATGAAAGTAAATGCGACACTTCCTTGCAAGGAAATAGCGTTTGCAGTTGTCTACGTATCGTAACAATAGAGTTCTTATGATTCTTGTAACGCGATATCTCATCTCATTTCTATGATTCATGGTAAGATATAATATGATTTGCGAAGTGTTATGAATTCCTCGTCTACACTTCAAATCAATGTAAATACGACACTTCCTTGCAAGGAAATAGCGTTTGCAGATGTCTACCTATCGTAGCAATAGTGTTTCTAATGCTTCATAAAACGCGATATCGCATCTCATTTCTATGTTTCATGGTAAGATATAATATTCATTGCGAAGTGTTTATGCATTCCTAGTCTACGATTCAAATAAAAGTAAATGCGACACTTCCTTGCAAGGAATGGATTTCTGATGCTTCTTAAAACGCGATATCGGTATCTCATTTCTATGTTTTATGGTAAGATATAATATGATTTGCGAAGTGTTATGTATTCCTTGTCTACACTTCAAATGAATGTAAATGCGACACTTCCTTGCAAGGAAATAGCGTTTGCAGATGCCTACGTATCGTAGCAATGATTTCTGATGCTTCTTAAAACGCGATATCGCATCTCATTTCTATGTTTTATGGTAAGATATAATATGATTTGCGAAGTGTTATGTATTCCTCGTCTACACTTCAAATGAATGTAAATGCGACACTTCCTTGTTAGGAAAATAGCGTCTGCAGATGTCTGGGTATCGTAGCAATAGAGTTCTAATGCTTCTTTAAAACGCGATATCGCATCTCATTTCTACGTTTCATGGTAAGATGTATTATGATTTGCGAAGTGTTATGTATTCCTCGTCTACACATCAAATGAATGTAAATGCGACACTTCCTTTGCAAGGAAATAGCATTTGCAGATGTCTACGTATCGTAGCAATGGATTTCTAATGCTTCTTAGAATGCGATATCGCATCTCATTTCTATGTTTCATTGTAAGATATAATATGATTTGCGAAGTGTCATGTATTCCTCGTCTACACTTCAAATGAATGTGAATGCGACACTTCCTTGCAAGGAAATAGCGATTGCAGATGCTACGTATCGAAGCAATAGAGTTCAAATGCTTCTTAAAACGAGATATTTGCATCTCATATCTATGTTTCATGATAAGATATAATATTCATTGCGAAGTGTTATGCATTCCTCGTCTACGATTCAAATGAATGTAAATGCGACACTTCCTGCTAGGAAATAGCGTCTGCAGATGTTTACGTATCGAAGCAATAGAGTTCTAATGCTTCTTAAAACGCGATATCGCATCTCATTTCTATGATTCATGGTAAGATATAATATGATTTGCGAAGTGTTATGTATTCCTCGTCTACACTATCAAAATCAATGTAAATACGACACTTCCTTGCAAGGAAATAGCGTTTGCAGATGTCTACCTATCGTTGCAATAGAGTTCTAACGCTTCTTAAAACGCGACATCGCATCTCATTTCTATGTTTCATGGTAAGATATAATATTCATTCCCGAAGTGTTATGCATACCTCGTCTACGATTCAAAATGAAAGGAAATGCGATACCTCCTTGCAAGGAAATAGCATTGCAGATGTCTACCTATCGTAGCAATAGTGTTCCAATGCTTCATAAAACGCGATATCGCATGTCATTTCTATGTATCATGGTAAGATATAATATTCATTGCGAAGTGTTATGCATTCCTCGTCTACGATTCAAATGAAAGTAAATGCAATACCTCCTTGCAAGGAAATAGCATTTGCAGATATCTACGTATCGCAGCAATAGAGTTCTAATGCTTCATAAAACGCGATATCGCATCTCATTTCTATGTTTCATGGTAAGATATAATATGATTTGCGAAGTGTTATGTATTCCTCGTCTACACCTCAAATGAATGTAAATGCGACACTTCCTTGCAGGGAAATAGCGTTTGCAGATGTCTACGTATCGAAGCAATAGAGTTCAAATGCTTCTTAAAACGAGATATTGCATCTCATATCTATGTTTCATGATAAGATATAATATACATTGCGAAGTGTTATGCATTCCTTGTCTACGATTCAAATGAAAGTAAATGCGACACTTCCTTGCAAGGAAATAGCGTTTGCAGATGTCTATGTATCGGAGCAATAAAGTTCAAATGCTTCTTAAAAAGAGATATTGCATCTCATATCTATGTCTCATGATAAGATATAATATACATTGCGAAGTGTTATGCATTCCTCGTCTACGATTCAAATGAAAGTAAATGCGACACTTCCTTGCTAGGAAATAGCGTCTGCAGATGTTTACGTATCGAAGCAATAGAGTTCAAATGCTTCTTAAAACGAGATATTGCATCTCATATCTATGTTTCATGATAAGATATAATATTCATTGCGAAGTGTTATGCATTCCTCGTCTACGATTCAAATGAATGTAAATGCGTCACCTCCTTGCAAGGAAATCGCGTTTGCATATGTCTACGTATCGAAGCAATAGTGTTCTAAAGCTTCTTAAATCGCGATATCGCATCTCATTTCTACGTTTCATGGTAAGATATAAATATGATTTGCGAAGTATCACGTATTCCCCGTCTACACTTCAAATGAATGTAAATGCGACACTTCCTTGCAAGGAAATAGCGTTTGCAGATGTCTACCTATCGTAGCAATAGTGTTCTAATGCTTCATAAAACGCGATATCGCATGTCATTTCTATGTATCATGGTAAGATATAATATTCATTGCGAAGTGTTATGCATTCCTCGTCTACGATTCAAATGAAAGTAAATGCGACACTCCTTGCAAGGAAATAGCGTTTGCAGATGTCTACGTATCGTAGCAATAGAGTTCTTATGATTCTTAAAACGCGATATCGCATCTCATTTCTATGTTTCATGGTAAGATATAATTTGATTTGAGAAGTGTTATGTATTCCTCGTCTACACTTCAAATGAATGTGAATGCGACACTTCCTCGCTAGGAAATAGCGTTTAAAGTTGTCTACGTATCGCAGCAATAGATTTCTAATGCTTCTTAAAACGCGATATCGCATCTCATTTCTATGTTTCATGGTAAGATGTAATATGATTTGCGAAGTGTTATGTATTCCTCGTCTACACTTCAAATTAATGTAAATGCGATGCTTCCTTGCAAAGAAATAGCGTTTGCAATTGTCTACGTATCGAAGCAATAGAGTTCAAATGCTTCTTAAAACGAGATATTGCATCTCATATCTATGTTTCATGATAAGATATAATATTCATTGCGAAGTGCTATGCATTCCTCGCCTACGATTCAAATGAAAGTAAATGCGACACTTCCTTGCAAGGAAACAGCGATTGCAGATGTCTACGTATCGTAGCAATAGAGCTCTTATAATTCTTAAAACGCGATTTCGCATCTCATTTCTATGATTCATGGTAAGGTATAATATGATTTGCGAAGTGTTATGTATTCCTCGCCTACACCTGAAGTGAATGTAAATGCGACACTTCCTTGCAAGGAAATAGCCTTTGCAGATGTCTGCGTATCGTAGCAATAGAGTTCTAATGCTTCATAAAACGCGATATCGCATCTCATTTCTATGTTTCATGGTAAGATATAATATGATTTGCGAAGTGTTATGTATTCCTCGTCTACACCTCAAATGAATGTAAATGCGACACTTCCTTGCAGGGAAATAGCGTTTGCAGATGTCTACGTATCGAAGCAATAGAGTTCAAATGCTTCTTAAAACGAGATATTGCATCTCATATCTATGTTTCATGATAAGATATAATATACATTGCGAAGTGTTATGCATTCCTCGTCTACGATTCAAATGAAAGTAAATGCGACACTTTCTTGCAAGGAAATAGCGTTTGCAGATGTCTACGTACCGAAGCAATAGAGTTCAAATGCTTCTTAAAACGAGATATTGCATCTCATATCTATGTTTCATGATAAGATATAATATACATTGCGAAGTGTTATGCATTCCTCGTCTACGATTCAAATGAAAGTAAATGCGACACTTCCTTGCAAGGATATAGCGTTTGCAGATGTTTACGTATCGTAGCAATAGATTTCTAATGCTTCTTAAAACGCGATATCGCATCTCATTTCTATGTTTCATGGTAAGATATAATATGATTTGCGAAGTGTTATGTATTCCTCGTCTACACATCAAATGAATGTAAATGCGACACTTCCTTGCAAGCAAATAGCGTTTGCAGATGTCTACGTATCGAAGCAATAGAGTTTTAATGCTTCTTAAAACGCGATATCGCATCTCATTTCTATGTTTCATGGTAAGATGTAATATGATTTGCGAAGTGTTATGTATTCCTCGTCTACATTTCAAATCAATGTAAGTACGACACTTCCTTGCAAGGAAATAGCGTTTGCAGATGTCTACCTATCGTAGCAATAGAGTTCTAATGCTTCTTAAAACGCGATATCGCATCTCATTTCTATGTTTCATGGTAAGATATAATATTCATTGCGAAGTGTTATGCATTCCTCGTCTACGATTCAAATGAAAGTAAATGCGATACCTCCTTGCAAGGAAATAGCATTTGCAGATGTCTACCTATCGTAGCAATAGTGTTCTAATGCTTCATAAAACGCGATATCGCATGTCATTTCTATGTATCATGGTAAAATATAATATTCATTGCGAAGTGTTATGCATTCCTCGTCTACGATTCAAATGAAAGTAAATGCGACACTTCCTTGCAAGGAAACAGCGATTGCAGATATCTACGTATCGAAGCAGTAGAGTTCAAATGCTTCCTAAAACGAGATACTGCATCTCATATCTATAGTTCATGATAAGATATAATATTCATTGCGAAGTGTTATGCATTCCTCGTCTACGATTCAAATGAAAGTAAATGCGACACTTCCTTGCAAGGAAATAGCATTTGCAGATGTCTACCTATCGTAGCAATAGTGTTCTAATGCTTCATAAAACGCGATATCGCATCTCATTTCTATGTTTCATGGTAAGATATAATATTCATTGCGAAGTGTTATGCATTCCTAGTCTACGATTCAAATAAAAGTAAATGCGACACTTCCTTGCAAGGAAACAGCGTTTGCAGATGTCTACGTATCGTAGCATTAGAGCTCTTATATTTCTTAAAACGCGATTTCGCATCTCATTTCTATGTTTCATGGTAAGGTATAATATGATTTGCGAAGTGTTATGTATTCCTCGCCTACACTTCAAGTGAATGTAAATGCGAGACTTCCTTGCAAGGAAATAGCGTTTGCAGATGTCTACCTATCGTAGCAATAGTGTTCTAATGCTTCATAAAACGCGATATCGCATCTCATTTCTATGTTTCATGGTAAGATATAATATTCATTGCGAAGTGTTATGCATTCCTAGTCTACGATTCAAATAAAAGTAAATGCGACACTTCCTTGCAAGGAATGGATTTCTGATGCTTCTTAAAACGCGATATCGTATCTCATTTCTATGTTTTATGGTAAGATATAATATGATTTGCGAAGTGTTATGTATTCCTTGTCTACACTTCAAATGAATGTAAATGCGACACTTCCTTGCAAGGAAATAGCGTTTGCAGATGCCTACGTATCGTAGCAATGGATTTCTGATGCTTCTTAAAACGCGATATCGCATCTCATTTCTATGTTTTATGGTAAGATATAATATGATTTGCGAAGTGTTATGTATTCCTCGTCTACACTTCAAATGAATGTAAATGCGACACTTCCTTGTTAGGAAATAGCGTCTGCAGATGTCTGGGTATCGTAGCAATAGAGTTCTAATGCTTCTTTAAACGCGATATCGCATCTCATTTCTACGTTTCATGGTAAGATGTATTATGATTTGCGAAGTGTTATGTATTCCTCGTCTACACATCAAATGAATGTAAATGCGACACTTCCTTGCAAGGAAATAGCATTTGCAGATGTCTACGTATCGTAGCAATGGATTTCTAATGCTTCTTAGAATGCGATATCGCATCTCATTTCTATGTTTCATTGTAAGATATAATATGATTTGCGAAGTGTCATGTATTCCTCGTCTACACTTCAAATGAATGTGAATGCGACACTTCCTTGCAAGGAAATAGCGATTGCAGATGCCTACGTATCGAAGCAATAGAGTTCAAATGCTTCTTAAAACGAGATATTGCATCTCATATCTATGTTTCATGATAAGATATAATATTCATTGCGAAGTGTTATGCATTCCTCGTCTACGATTCAAATGAATGTAAATGCGACACTTCCTTGCTAGGAAATAGCGTCTGCAGATGTTTACGTATCGAAGCAATAGAGTTCTAATGCTTCTTAAAACGCGATATCGCATCTCATTTCTATGATTCATGGTAAGATATAATATGATTTGCGAAGTGTTATGTATTCCTCGTCTACACTTCAAATCAATGTAAATACGACACTTCCTTGCAAGGAAATAGCGTTTGCAGATGTCTACCTATCGTTGCAATAGAGTTCTAACGCTTCTTAAAACGCGACATCGCATCTCATTTCTATGTTTCATGGTAAGATATAATATTCATTCCGAAGTGTTATGCATACCTCGTCTACGATTCAAATGAAAGGAAATGCGATACCTCCTTGCAAGGAAATAGCATTTGCAGATGTCTACCTATCGTAGCAATAGTGTTCCAATGCTTCATAAAACGCGATATCGCATGTCATTTCTATGTATCATGGTAAGATATAATATTCATTGCGAAGTGTTATGCATTCCTCGTCTACGATTCAAATGAAAGTAAATGCAATACCTCCTTGCAAGGAAATAGCATTTGCAGATATCTACGTATCGCAGCAATAGAGTTCTAATGCTTCATAAAACGCGATATCGCATCTCATTTCTATGTTTCATGGTAAGATATAATATGATTTGCGAAGTGTTATGTATTCCTCGTCTACACCTCAAATGAATGTAAATGCGACACTTCCTTGCAGGGAAATAGCGTTTGCAGATGTCTACGTATCGAAGCAATAGAGTTCAAATGCTTCTTAAAACGAGATATTGCATCTCATATCTATGTTTCATGATAAGATATAATATACATTGCGAAGTGTTATGCATTCCTTGTCTACGATTCAAATGAAAGTAAATGCGACACTTCCTTGCAAGGAAATAGCGTTTGCAGATGTCTATGTATCGGAGCAATAAAGTTCAAATGCTTCTTAAAAAGAGATATTGCATCTCATATCTATGTCTCATGATAAGATATAATATACATTGCGAAGTGTTATGCATTCCTCGTCTACGATTCAAATGAAAGTAAATGCGACACTTCCTTGCTAGGAAATAGCGTCTGCAGATGTTTACGTATCGAAGCAATAGAGTTCAAATGCTTCTTAAAACGAGATATTGCATCTCATATCTATGTTTCATGATAAGATATAATATTCATTGCGAAGTGTTATGCATTCCTCGTCTACGATTCAAATGAATGTAAATGCGTCACCTCCTTGCAAGGAAATCGCGTTTGCATATGTCTACGTATCGAAGCAATAGTGTTCTAAAGCTTCTTAAATCGCGATATCGCATCTCATTTCTACGTTTCATGGTAAGATATAAATATGATTTGCGAAGTATCACGTATTCCCCGTCTACACTTCAAATGAATGTAAATGCGACACTTCCTTGCAAGGAAATAGCGTTTGCAGATGTCTACCTATCGTAGCAATAGTGTTCTAATGCTTCATAAAACGCGATATCGCATGTCATTTCTATGTATCATGGTAAGATATAATATTCATTGCGAAGTGTTATGCATTCCTCGTCTACGATTCAAATGAAAGTAAATGCGACACTTCCTTGCAAGGAAATAGCGTTTGCAGATGTCTACGTATCGTAGCAATAGAGTTCTTATGATTCTTAAAACGCGATATCGCATCTCATTTCTATGTTTCATGGTAAGATATAATTTGATTTGAGAAGTGTTATGTATTCCTCGTCTACACTTCAAATGAATGTGAATGCGACACTTCCTCGCTAGGAAATAGCGTTTAAAGTTGTCTACGTATCGCAGCAATAGATTTCTAATGCTTCTTAAAACGCGATATCGCATCTCATTTCTATGTTTCATGGTAAGATGTAATATGATTTGCGAAGTGTTATGTATTCCTCGTCTACACTTCAAATTAATGTAAATGCGATGCTTCCTTGCAAAGAAATAGCGTTTGCAATTGTCTACGTATCGAAGCAATAGAGTTCAAATGCTTCTTAAAACGAGATATTGCATCTCATATCTATGTTTCATGATAAGATATAATATTCATTGCGAAGTGCTATGCATTCCTCGCCTACGATTCAAATGAAAGTAAATGCGACACTTCCTTGCAAGGAAACAGCGATTGCAGATGTCTACGTATCGTAGCAATAGAGCTCTTATAATTCTTAAAACGCGATTTCGCATCTCATTTCTATGATTCATGGTAAGGTATAATATGATTTGCGAAGTGTTATGTATTCCTCGCCTACACCTGAAGTGAATGTAAATGCGACACTTCCTTGCAAGGAAATAGCCTTTGCAGATGTCTGCGTATCGTAGCAATAGAGTTCTAATGCTTCATAAAACGCGATATCGCATCTCATTTCTATGTTTCATGGTAAGATATAATATGATTTGCGAAGTGTTATGTATTCCTCGTCTACACCTCAAATGAATGTAAATGCGACACTTCCTTGCAGGGAAATAGCGTTTGCAGATGTCTACGTATCGAAGCAATAGAGTTCAAATGCTTCTTAAAACGAGATATTGCATCTCATATCTATGTTTCATGATAAGATATAATATACATTGCGAAGTGTTATGCATTCCTCGTCTACGATTCAAATGAAAGTAAATGCGACACTTTCTTGCAAGGAAATAGCGTTTGCAGATGTCTACGTACCGAAGCAATAGAGTTCAAATGCTTCTTAAAACGAGATATTGCATCTCATATCTATGTTTCATGATAAGATATAATATACATTGCGAAGTGTTATGCATTCCTCGTCTACGATTCAAATGAAAGTAAATGCGACACTTCCTTGCAAGGATATAGCGTTTGCAGATGTTTACGTATCGTAGCAATAGATTTCTAATGCTTCTTAAAACGCGATATCGCATCTCATTTCTATGTTTCATGGTAAGATATAATATGATTTGCGAAGTGTTATGTATTCCTCGTCTACACATCAAATGAATGTAAATGCGACACTTCCTTGCAAGCAAATAGCGTTTGCAGATGTCTACGTATCGAAGCAATAGAGTTTTAATGCTTCTTAAAACGCGATATCGCATCTCATTTCTATGTTTCATGGTAAGATGTAATATGATTTGCGAAGTGTTATGTATTCCTCGTCTACATTTCAAATCAATGTAAGTACGACACTTCCTTGCAAGGAAATAGCGTTTGCAGATGTCTACCTATCGTAGCAATAGAGTTCTAATGCTTCTTAAAACGCGATATCGCATCTCATTTCTATGTTTCATGGTAAGATATAATATTCATTGCGAAGTGTTATGCATTCCTCGTCTACGATTCAAATGAAAGTAAATGCGATACCTCCTTGCAAGGAAATAGCATTTGCAGATGTCTACCTATCGTAGCAATAGTGTTCTAATGCTTCATAAAACGCGATATCGCATGTCATTTCTATGTATCATGGTAAAATATAATATTCATTGCGAAGTGTTATGCATTCCTCGTCTACGATTCAAATGAAAGTAAATGCGACACTTCCTTGCAAGGAAACAGCGATTGCAGATATCTACGTATCGAAGCAGTAGAGTTCAAATGCTTCCTAAAACGAGATACTGCATCTCATATCTATAGTTCATGATAAGATATAATATTCATTGCGAAGTGTTATGCATTCCTCGTCTACGATTCAAATGAAAGTAAATGCGACACTTCCTTGCAAGGAAATAGCATTTGCAGATGTCTACCTATCGTAGCAATAGTGTTCTAATGCTTCATAAAACGCGATATCGCATCTCATTTCTATGTTTCATGGTAAGATATAATATTCATTGCGAAGTGTTATGCATTCCTAGTCTACGATTCAAATAAAAGTAAATGCGACACTTCCTTGCAAGGAAACAGCGTTTGCAGATGTCTACGTATCGTAGCATTAGAGCTCTTATATTTCTTAAAACGCGATTTCGCATCTCATTTCTATGTTTCATGGTAAGGTATAATATGATTTGCGAAGTGTTATGTATTCCTCGCCTACACTTCAAGTGAATGTAAATGCGAGACTTCCTTGCATGGAAATAGCCTTTGCAGATGTCTACGTATCTTAGCAATAGAGTTCTAATGCTTCTTAAAACGCGATATCGCATCTCATTTCTATGTTTCAAGGTAAGATATAATATTCATTGCGAAGTGTTATGCATTCCTCGTCTACGATTCAAATGAAAGTAAATGCGATACTTCCTTGCAGGGATATAGCGTTTGCCGATATCTACGTATCGAAGCAATAGAGTTCAAATGCTTCTTAAAACGAGATATTGCATCTCATATCTATGTTTCATGATAAGATATAATATACATTGCGAAGTGTTATGCATTCCTCGTCTACGATTCAAATGAAAGTAAATGCGACACTTCCTTGCAAGGAAATAGCGTTTGCAGATGTCTACGTATCGTAGCAATAGAGTTCTTATGATTCTTAAAACGCGATATCGCATCTCATATCTATGTTTCATGATAAGATATAATATACATTGCGAAGTGTTATGCATTCCTCGTCTACGATTCAAATGAAAGTAAATGCGATACCTCCTTGCAAGGAAATAGCATTTGCAGATGTCTACCTATCGTAGCAATAGTGTTCTAATGCTTCATAAAACGCGATATCGCATGTCATTTCTATGTATCGTGGTAAGATATAATATTCATTGCGAAGTGTTATGCATTCCTCGTCTACGATTCAAATGAAAGTAAATGCGACACTTCCTTGCAAGGAAACAGCGATTGCAGATGTCTACGTATCGTAGCAATAGAGCTCTTATAATTCTTAAAACGCGATTTCGCATCTCACTTCTATGTTTCATGGTAAGGTATAATATGATTTGCGAAGTGTTATGTATTCCTCGCCTACACTTCAAGTGAATGTAAATGCGACACTTCCTTGCAAGGAAATAGCCTTTGCAGATGTCTACGTATCGTAGCAATAGAGTTCTAATGCTTCATAAAACGCGATATCGCATCTCATTTCTATGTTTCATGGTAAGATATAATATGATTTGCGAAGTGTTATGTATTCCTCGTCTACACCTCAAATGAATGTGAATGCGACACTTCCTCGCAAGGAAATAGCGTTTGCAGATGTCTACGTATCGAAGCAATAAAGTTGAAATGCTTCTTAAAACGAGATATTGCATCTCATATCTATGTTTCATGATAAGATATAATATTCATTGCGAAGTGTTATGCATTCCTCGTCTACGATTCAAATGAATGTAAATGCGACACTTCCTTGCTAGGAAATAGCGTCTGCAGATGTTTACGTATCGAAGCAATAGAGTTCAAATGCTTCTTAAAACGAGATATTGCATCTCATATCTATGTTTCATGATAAGATATAATATTCATTGCGAAGTGTTATGCATTCCTCGTCTACGATTCAAATGAATGTAAATGCGACACTTCCTTGCAAGGAAATCGCGTTTGCATATGTCTACGTATCGAAGCAATACTGTTCTAATGCTTCTTAAATCGCGATATCGCATCTCATTTCTATGTTTCATGGTAAGATATAATATGATTTGCGAAGTATCGCGTATTCCCCGTCTACACTTCAAATGAATGTAAATGCGACACTTCCTTGCAAGGAAATAGCGTTTGCAGATGTCTACGTATCGTAGCAATAGAGTTCTAATGCTTCTTAAAACGCGATATCGCATCTCATTTCTATGTTTCATGGTAAGATATAATATGATTTGCGAAGTGTTATGTATTCCTCGTCTACACTTCAAATGAATGTAAATGCGACACTCGCTCGCTAGGAAATAGCGTTTGCAGATGTCTACGTATCGTAGCAATAGAGTTCTAATGCTTCTTAAAACGCGATATCGCATCTCATTTCTATGATTCATGGTAAGATATAATATGATTTGCGAAGTGTTATGTATTCCTCGTCTACACTTCAAATCAATGTAAATACGACACTTCCTTGCAAGGAAATAGCGTTTGCAGATGTCTACCTATCGTTGCAATAGAGTTCTAATGCTTCTTAAAACGCGATATCGCATCTCATTTCTATGTTTCATGGTAAGATATAATATTCATTGCGAAGTGTTATGCATTCCTCGTCTACGATTCAAATGAAAGTAAATGCGATACCTCCTTGCAAGGAAATAGCATTTGCAGATGTCTACCTATCGTAGCAATAGTGTTCCAATGCTTCATAAAACGCGATATCGCATGTCATTTCTATGTATCATGGTAAGATATAATATTCATTGCGAAGTGTTATGCATTCCTCGTCTACGATTCAAATGAAAGTAAATGCGATACCTCCTTGCAAGGAAATAGCATTTGCAGATGTCTACGTATCGCAACAATAGAGTTCTAATGCTTCATAAAACGCGATATCGCATCTCATTTCTATGTTTCATGGTAAGATATAATATGATTTGCGAAGTGTTATGTATTCCTCGTCTACACCTCAAATGAATGTAAATGCGACACTTCCTTGCAGGGAAATAGCGTTTGCAGATGTCTACGTATCGAAGCAATAGAGTTCAAATGCTTCTTAGAACGAGATATTGCATCTCATATCTATGTTTCATGATAAGATATAATATACATTGCGAAGTGTTATGCATTCCTTGTCTACGATTCAAATGAAAGTAAATGCGACACTTCCTTGCAAGGAAATAGCGTTTGCAGATGTCTATGTATCGGAGCAATAAAGTTCAAATGCTTCTTAAAAAGAGATATTGCATCTCATATCTATGTTTCATGATAAGATGTAATATTCATTGCGAAGTGCTATGCATTCCTCGCCTACGATTCAAATGAAAGTAAATGCGACACATCCTTGCAAGGAAACAGCGATTGCAGATGTCTACGTATCGTAGCAATAGAGCTCTTATAATTCTTAAAACGCGATTTCGCATCTCATTTCTATGTTTCATGGTAAGGTATAATATGATTTGCGAAGTGTTATGTATTCCTCGCCTACACCTGAAGTGAATGTAAATGCGACACTTCCTTGCAAGGAAATAGCCTTTGCAGATGTCTGCGTATCGTAGCAATAGAGTTATAATGCTTCATAAAACGCGATATCGCATCTCATTTCTATGTTTCATGGTAAGATATAATATGATTTGCGAAGTGTTATGTATTCCTCGTCTACACCTCAAATGAATGTAAATGCGACACTTCCTTGCAGGGAAATAGCGTTTGCAGATGTCTACGTATCGAGGCAATAGAGTTCAAATGCTTCTTAAAACGAGATATTGCACCTCATATCTATGTTTCATGATAAGATATAATATACATTGCGAAGTGTAATGCATTCCTCGTCTACGATTCAAATGAAAGTAAATGCGACACTTCCTTGCAAGAAAATAGCGTTTGCAGATGTCTACGTATCGAAGCAATAGAGTTCAAATGCTTCTTAAAACGAGATATTGCATCTCATATCTATGTTTCATGATAAGATATAATATACATTGCGAAGTGTTATGCATTCCTCGTCTACGATTCAAATGAAAGTAAATGCGACACTTCCTTGCAAGGAAATAGCGTTTGCAGATGTTTACGTATCGTAGCAATAGATTTCTAATGCTTCTTAAAACGCGATATCGCATCTCATTTCTATGTTTCATGGTAAGATATAATATGATTTGCGAAGTGTTATGTATTCCTCGTCTACATTTCAAATCAATGTAAGTACGACACTTCCTTGCAAGGAAATAGCGTTTGCAGATGTCTACCTATCGTAGCAATGGTGTTCTAATGCTTCTTAAAACGCGATATCGCATCTCATTTCTATGTTTCATGGTAAGATATAATATTCATTGCGAAGTGGTATGCATTCCTCGTCTACGATTCAAATGAAAGTAAATGCGATACTTCCTTGCAAGGAAATAGCATTTGCAGATGTCTACCTATCGTAGCAATAGTGTTCTAATGCTTCATAAAACGCGATATCGCATCTCATTTCTATGTTTCATGGTAAGATATAATATTCATTGCGAAGTGTTATGCATTCCTAGTCTACGATTCAAATAAAAGTAAATGCGACACTTCCTTGCAAGGAAACAGCGTTTGCAGATGTCTACGTATCGTAGCAATAGAGCTCTTATATTTCTTAAAACGCGATTTCGCATCTCATTTCTATGTTTCATGGTAAGGTATAATATGATTTGCGAAGTGTTATGTATTCCTCGCCTACACTTCAAGTGAATGTAAATGCGAGACTTCCTTGCATGGAAATAGCCTTTGCAGATGTCTACGTATCTTAGCAATAGAGTTCTAATGCTTCTTAAAACGCGATATCGCATCTCATTTCTATGTTTCATGGTAAGATATAATATTCATTGCGCATGTTATGCATTCCTCGTCTACGATTCAAATGAAAGTAAATGCGATACTTCCTTGCAGGGATATAGCGTTTGCCGATATCTACATATCGAAGCAATAGAGTTTAAATGCTTCTTAAAACGAGATATTGCATCTCATATCTATGTTTCATGATAAGATATAATATACATTGCGAAGTGTTATGCATTCCTCGTCTACGATTCAAATGAAAGTAAATGCGACACTTCCTTGCAAGGAAATAGCGTTTGCAGATGTCTACGTATCGTAGCAATAGAGTTCTTATGATTCTTAAAACGCGATATCGCATCTCATATCTATGTTTCATGATAAGATATAATATACATTGCGAAGTGTTATGCATTCCTCGTCTACGATTCAAATGAAAGTAAATGCGATACCTCCTTGCAAGGAAATAGCATTTGCAGATGTCTACCTATCGTAGCAATAGTGTTCTAATGCTTCATAAAACGCGATATCGCATGTCATTTCTATGTATCATGGTAAGATATAATATTCATTGCGAAGTGATATGCATTCCTCGTCTACGATTCAAATGAAAGTAAATGCGACACTTCCTTGCAAGGAAATAGCGTTTGCAGATATCTACGTATCGAAGCAATAGAGTTCAAATGCTTCTTAAAACGAGATATTGCATCTCATATCTATGTTTCATGATGAGATATAATATACATTGCGAAGTGTTATGCATTCCTCGTCTACGATTCAAATGAAAGTAAATGCGACACTTCCTTGCAAGGAAATAGCGTTTGCAGATGTTTACGTATCGTAGCAATAGATTTCTAATGCTTCTTAAAACGCGATATCGCATCTCATTTCTATGTTTCATGGTAAGATATAATATGATTTGCGAAGTGTTATGTATTCCTCGTCTACACATCAAACGAATGTAAATGCGACACTTCCTTGCAAGCAAATAGCGTTTGCAGATGTCTACGTATCGAAGCAATAGAGTTTTAATGCTTCTTAAAACGCGATATCGCATCTCATTTCTATGTTTCATGGTAAGATGTAATATGATTTGCGAAGTGTTATGTATTCCTCGTCTACATTTCAAATGAAAGTAAATGCGAGACCTCCTTGCAAGGAAATAGCATTTGCAGATGTCTACCTATCGTAGCAATAGTGTTCTAATGCTTCATAAAACGCGATATCGCATGTCATTTCTATGTATCGTGGTAAGATATAATATTCATTGCGAAGTGTTATGCATTCCTCGTCTACGATTCAAATGAAAGTAAATGCGACACTTCCTTGCAAGGAAACAGCGATTGCAGATGTCTACGTATCGTAGCAATAGAGCTCTTATAATTCTTAAAACGCGATTTCGCATCTCACTTCTATGTTTCATGGTAAGGTATAATATGATTTGCGAAGTGTTATGTATTCCTCGCCTACACTTCAAGTGAATGTAAATGCGACACTTCCTTGCAAGGAAATAGCCTTTGCAGATGTCTACGTATCGTAGCAATAGAGTTCTAATGCTTCATAAAACGCGATATCGCACCTCATTTCTATGTTTCATGGTAAGATATAATATGATTTGCGAAGTGTTATGTATTCCTCGTCTACACCTCAAATGAATGTAAATGCGACACTTCCTTGCAGGGAAATAGCGTTTGCAGATGTCTACGTATCGAAGCAATAGAGTTCAAATGCTTCTTAAAACGAGATATTGCATCTCATATCTATGTTTCATGATAAGATATAATATACATTGCGAAGTGTTATGCATTCCTCGTCTACGATTCAAATGAAAGTAAATGCGGCACTTCCTTGCAAGGAAATAGCGTTTGCAGATGTCTACGTTTCGAAGCAATAGAGTTCAAATGCTTCTTAAAACGAGATATTGCATCTCATATCTATGTTTCATGATAAGATATAATATACATTGCGAAGTGTTATGCATTCCTCGTCTACGATTCAAATGAAAGTAAATGCGGCACTTCCTTGCAAGGAAATAGCGTTTGCAGATGTCTACGTTTCGAAGCAATAGAGTTCAAATGCTTCTTAAAACGAGATATTGCATCTCATATCTATGTTTCATGATAAGATATAATATACATTGCTATGTGTTATGCATTCCTCGTCTACGACTCAAATGAAAGTAAATGCGACACTTCCTTGCAAGGAAATAGCGATTGCAGATGTGTACGTATCGTAGCAATAGATTTCTAATGCTTCTTAAAACGCGATATCGCATCTCATTTCTATGTTTCATGGTAAGATATAATATTCATTGCGAAGTGTTATGCATTCCTCGTCTACGTTTCAAATGAAAGTAAATGCGAGACCTCCTTGCAAGGAAATAGCATTTGCAGATGTCTACCTATCGTAGCAATAGTGTTCTAATGCTTCATAAAACGCGATATCGCATGTCATTTCTGTGTATCATAGTAAGATATAATATTCATTGCGAAGTGTTATGCATTCCTCGTCTACGATTCAAATGAAAGTAAATGCGACACTTCCTTGCAAGGAAACAGCGATTGCAGATGTCTACGTATCGTAGCAATAGAGCTCTTATAATTCTTAAAACGCGATTTCGCATCTCATTTCTATGTTTCATGGTAAGGTATAATATGATTTGCGAAGTGTTATGTATTCCTCGCCTACACTTCAAGTGAATGTAAATGCGACACTTCCTTGCAAGGAAATAGCCTTTGCAGATGTCTACGTATCGTAGCAATAGAGTTCTAATGCTTCATAAAACGCGATATCGCATCTCATTTCTATGTTTCATGGTAAGATATAATATGATTTGCGAAGTGTTATGTATTCCTCGTCTACACCTCAAATGAATGTAAATGCGACTCTTCCTTGCAGGGAAATGGCGTTTGCAGATGTCTACGTATCGAAGCAATAGAGTTCAAATGCTCCTTAAAACGAGATATTGCATCTCATATCTATGTTTCATGATAAGATATAAAATACATTGCGAAGTGTTATGCATTCCTCGTCTACGATTCAAATGAAAGTAAATGCGGCACTTCCTTGCAAGGAAATAGCGTTTGCAGATGTCTACGTTTCGAAGCAATAGAGTTCAAATGCTTCTTAAAACGAGATATTGCATCTCATATCTATGTTTCATGATAAGATATAATATACATTGCCAAGTGTTATGCATTCCTCGTCTACGATTCAAATGAAAGTAAATGCGACACTTCCTTGCAAGGAAATAGAGTTTGCAGATGTGTACGTATCGTAGCAATAGATTTCTAATGCTTCTTAAAACGCGATATCGCATCTCATTTCTATGTTTCATGGTAAGATATAATATGATTTGCGAAGTGTTATGTATTCCTCGCCTAAACTTCAAATGAATGTAAATACGACACTTCCTTGCAAGGAAATAGCGTTTGCAAATATCTGCCTATCGTAGCAATAGTATTCTAATGCTTCTTAAAACGCGATATCGCATCTCACTTCTATGTTTCATGGTAAGATATAATATTCATTGCGAAGTGTTATGCATTCCTCGTCTACGATTCAAATGAAAGTAAATGCGATACCTCCTTGCAAGGAAATAGCATTTGCAGATGTCTACCTATCGTAGCAATAGTGTTCTAATGCTTCATAAAAGGCGATATCGCATGTCATTTCTATGTATCATGGTAAGATATAATATTCATTGCGAAGTGTTATGTTTTCCTCGTCTACACCTCAAATGAATGTAAATGCGACACTTCCTTGCAAGGAAATAGCGTTTGCAGATGTCTACGTATCGAAGCAATAGAGTTCTAATGCTTCTTAAAACGCGATATCGCATCTCATTCCTATGTTTCGTGGTAAGATGTAATATTCATTGCGAAGTGTTATGCATTCCTCGTCTACGATTCAAATGAAAGTTAATGCGACACTTCCTTGCAAGGAAACAGCGTTTGCAGATGTCTACGTATCGAAGCAACAGAGTTCAAATGCTTCTTAAAACGAGATATTGCATCTCATATCTATGTTTCATGTTAAGATATAGTATTCATTGCGAAGTGTTATGCATTCCTCGTCTACGATTCAAATGAATGTAAATGCGACACTTCCTTGTAAGGAAATAGCGCCTGCAGATGTCTACGTATTGTAGCAATGGATTTCTGGTGCTTCTTAGAACGCGATATCGCATATCATTTCTATGTTTCATGGTAAGATATAATATGATTTGCGAAGTGTCATGTATTCCTCGTCTACACTTCAAATGAATGTAAATGCGACACTTCCTTGCAGGGAAATAGCGTTTGCAGATGTCTACGTATCGAAGCAATAGAGTTCAAATGCTTCTTAAAACGAGATATTGCATCTCATGTCTATGTTTCATGATAAGATATAATATACATTGCGAAGTGTTATGCATTCCTCGTCTACGATTCAAATGAAAGTAAATGCGACACTTCCTTGCAAGGAAATAGCGTTTGCAGATGTGTACGTGTCGTAGCAATAGATTTCTAATGCTTCTTAAAACACGATATCGCATCTCATTTCTATGTTTCATGGTAAGATATAATATGATTTGCGTAGTGTTATGTATTCCTCGTCTACACTTCAAATGAATGTAAATGCGACACATCCTTGCAAGGAAATAGCTTTTGCAGATGTCTACGTATCGAAGCAATAGTGTTCTAATGCTTCATAAAACGCGATATCGCATCTCATTTCTATGTTTCATGGTAAGATATAATATT
The DNA here is from genome assembly GCF_050948175.1 of Xylocopa sonorina. NCBI lineage: Eukaryota > Metazoa > Arthropoda > Insecta > Hymenoptera > Apidae > Xylocopa > Xylocopa sonorina. The sequence goes on along the minus strand of NW_027490139.1, from coordinate 1,360,500 downwards.
CATTGCGAAGTGTTATGCATTCCTAGTATACGATTCAAATAAAAGTAAATGCGACACTTCCTTGCAAGGAAACAGCGTTTGCGGATGTCTACGTATCGTAGCAATAGAGCTCTTATAATTCTTAAAACGCGATTTCGCATCTCATTTCTATGTTTCATGGTAAGGTATAATATGATTTGCGAAGTGTTATGTATTCCTCGCCTACACTTCAAGTGAATGTAAATGCGACACTTCCATGCTGGGAAATAGCGTCTGCAGATGTCTAGGTATCGTAGCAATAGAGTTCTAATGCTTCTTAAAACGCGATATCGCATCTCATTTCTATGATTCATGGTAAGATATAATATGATTTGCGAAGTGTTATGTATTCTTCGTCTACACTTCAAATCAATGTAAATACGACACTTCCTTGCAAGGAAATAGCGTTTGCAGATGTCTACCTATCGTAGCAATAGAGTTCTAGTGCTTCTTAAAACGCGATATCGCATCTCATTTCTATGTTTCATGGTAAGATATAATATTCATTGCGAAGTGTTATGCATTCCTCGTCTACGATTCAAATGAAAGTAAATGCGATACCTCCTTGCAAGGAAATAGCATTTGCAGATGTCTACCTATCGTAGCACTAGTGTTCTAATGCTTCATAAAAGGCGATATCGCATGTCATTTCTATGTATCATGGTAAGATATAATATTCATTGCGAAGTGTTATGTTTTCCTCGTCTACACCTCAAATGAATGTAAATGCGACACTTCCTTGCAAGGAAATAGCGTTTGCAGATGTCTACGTATCGAAGCAATAAAGTTGAAATGCTTCTTAAAACGAGATATTGCATCTCATATCTATGTTTCATGATAAGATATAATATTCATTGCGAAGTGTCATGCATTCCTCGTCTACGATTCAAATGAATGTAAATGCGACACTTCCTTGCTAGGAAATAGCGTCTGCAGATGTTTACGTTTCGAAGCAATAGAGTTCAAATGCTTCTTAAAACGAGATATTGCATCTCATATCTATGTTTCATGATAAGATATAATATTCATTGCGAAGTGTTATGCATTCCTCGTCTACGATTCAAATGAATGTAAATGCGACACTTCCTAGCAAGGAAATCGCGTTTGCAGATGTCTACGTATCGAAGCAATAGTGTTCTAAAGCTTCTTAAATCGCGATATCGCATCTCATTTCTATGTTTCATGGTAAGATATAATATGATTTGCGAAGTATCACGTATTACCCGTCTACACTTCAAATGAATGTAAATGCGACACTTCCTTGCAAGGAAATAGCGTTTGCAGATGTCTACGTATCGTAGCAATAGAGTTCTAATGCTTCTTAAAACGCGATATCGCATCTCATTTCTATGTTTCATGGTAAGATATAATATGATTTGCGAAGTGTTATGTATTCCTCGTCTACACTTCAAATGAATGTAAATGCGACACTCGCTCGCTAGGAAATAGCGTTTGCAGATGTCTACGTATCGTAGCAATAGAGTTCTAATGCTTCTTAAAACGCGATATCGCACCACATTTCTATGTTTCATGGTAAGATATAACATGATTTGCGAAGTGTTATGTATACCTCGTCCACACTTCAAATGAATGTGAATGCGATACTTCCTCGCTAGGAAATAGCGTTTGCAGATGTCTACGTATCGTAGCAATAGATTTCTAATGCTTCCTAAAACGGCGATATCGCATCTCATTTCTATGTTTCATGGTAAGATATAATATGATTTGCGAAGTGTTATGTATTCCTCGTCTACACTTCAAATGAATGTAAATGCGACACTTCCTTGCAAGGAAATAGCAATTGCAGATGTCTACCTATCGTAGCATTAGGGTTCAAATGCTTCTTAAAACGAGATACTGCATCTCATATCTATGTTTCATGATAAGATATAATATTCATTGCGAAGTGTTATGCATTCCTCGCCTACGATTCAAATGAATGTAAATGCGACACTTCCTTGCAAGGATATAGCGTTTGCAGATGTCTACGTATCGTAGCAATAGAGTTCTTATGATTCTTAAAACGCGATATCGCATCTCATTTCTATGTTTCATGGTAAGGTATAATATGATTTGCGAAGTGTTATGTATTCCTCGTCTACACTTCAAATGTATGTGAATGCGACACTTCCTCGCTAGGAAATAGCGTCTGCAGATGTCTAGGTATCGTAGTAATACATTTCTAATGCTTCTTAAAACGAGATATTGCATCTCATATCTATGTTTCATGATAAGATATAATATACATTGCGACGTGTTATGCATTCCTCGTCCACGATTCAAATGAAAGTAAATGCGACACTTCCTTGCAAGGAAATAGCGTTTACAGATGTCTACGTATCGTAGCAATAGGGTTCTAATGCTTCTTAAAACGCGATATCGCATCTCATTTCTATGTTTCATGGTAAGATATAATATGATTTGCGAAGTGTTATGTACTCCTCGTCTACACTTCAAATGAATGTAAATGCGACACTCGCTCGCTAGGAAATAGCGTTTGCAGATGTCTACGTATCGTAGCAATAGAGTTCTAATGCTTCTTAGAACGCGATATCGCATCTCCTTTCTATGTTTCATGGTAAGATATAATATGATTTGCGAAGTGTTATGTATTCCTCGTCTACACTTCAAATGAATGTAAATGCGACACTTCCTTGCAAGGAAATAGCGTTTGCAGATGTCTACGTATCGAAGCAATAGAGTTCAAATGCTTCTTAAAACGCGATATCGCATCTCATTTCTATGTTTCATGGTAAGATATAAGATGATTTGCTAAGTGTCATGTATTCCTCGTCTACACTTCAAATGAATGTAAATGCGACACTTCGTTGTTAGGAAATAGCGTCTGCAGATGTCTGGGTATCGTAGCAATAGAGTTCTAATGCTTCTTAAAACGCGATATCGCATCTCATTTCTACGTTTCATGGTAAGATGTAATATGATTTGCGAAGTGTTATGCATTCCTCATCTACGATTCAAATGAATGTAAATGCGACACTTCCTTGCAAGGAAATAGCGTTTGCAGATGTCTACGTATCGAAGCAATAGTGTTCAAATGCTTCTTAAAACGAGATATTGCATCACATATCTATGCTTCATGATAAGATATAATATTCATTGCGAAGTGTTATGTATTCCTCGCCTACGGTTCAAATGAATGTAAATGCGACACTTCCTTGCAAGGAAATAGCGTTTGCAGATGTCTACGTTACGTAGCAATAGCTTTCTAATGCTTCTTAAAACGCGATATCGCATCTCATTTCTATGTTTCATGGTAAGATATAAGATGATTTGCTAAGTGTCATGTATTCCTCTTCTACACTTCAAATGAATGTAAATGCGACACTTCCTTGCTAGGAAATAGCGTCTGCAGATGTCTGGGTATCGTAGCAATAGAGTTCTAATGCTTCTTAAAACGCGATATCGCATCTCATTTCTACGTTTCATGGTAAGATGTATAATGATTTGCGAAGTGTTATGCATTCCTCGTCTACACTTCAAACGAATGTGAATGCGACACTTCCTCGCTAGGAAATAGCGTTTGCAGATGTCTACGTATCGTAGCAATAACTTTCTAATGCTTCTTAAAACGCGATATCGCATCTCATTTCTATGTTTCATGGTAAGATATAACATGATTTGCGAAGCGTCATGTATTCCACGTCTACACTTCAAATGAATGTGAATGCGATACTTCCTCGCTAGGAAATAGCGTTTGCAGATGTCTACGTATCGTAGCAATAGATTTCTAATGCTTCTTAAAACGGCGATATCGCATCTCATTTCTATGTTTCATGGTAAGATATAATATGATTTGCGAAGTGTTATGTATTCCTCGTCTACACCTCAAATGAATGTAAATGCGACACTTCCTTGCAAGGAAATTGCGTTTGCAGATGTCTACGTATCGAAGCAATAGTGTTGAAATGCTTCTTAAAACGAGATATTGCATCTCATATCTATGTTTCATGATAAGATATAATATTCATTGCGAAGTGTTATGCATTCCTCGTCTACGATTCAAATCAATGTAAATTCGACACTTCCTTGCAAGGAAATAGCGTTTGCAGATGTCTACGTATCGAAGCAATAGTGTTCTAAAGCTTCTTAAATCGCGATATCGCATCTCATTTCTATGTTTCATGGTAAGATATAATATGATTTGCGAAGTATCACGTATTCCCCGTCTACACTTCAAATGAATGTAAATGCGACACTTCCTTGCAAGGAAATAGCGTTTGCATATGTCTACGTATCGTAGCAATAGGGTTCTAATGCTTCTTAAAACGCGATATCGCATCTCATTTCTATGTTTCATGGTAAGATATAGTATTCATTGCGAAGTGTTATGCATTCCTCGTCAACACTTCAAATGAATGTAAATGCGACACTTCGTTGCAAGGAAATAGCGTTTGCAAACGTCTACCTATCGTAGCAATAGTTTTCTAATGCTTCTTAAAACGCGATATCGCATCCCATTTCTATGTTTCATGGTAAGATATAATATGATTTGCGAAGTATCATGTATTCCTCGTCTACACTTCAAATGAATGTAAATACGACACTTCCTTGCAAGCAAATAGCGTTTGCAGATGTCTACGTATCGAAGCAACAGAGTTCAAATGCTTCTTAAAACGAGATATTGCATCTCATATCTATGTTTCATGATAAGATATAGTATTCATTGCGAAGTGTTATGCATTCCTCGTCTACGATTCAAATGAATGTAAATGCGACACTTCCTTGCAAGGAAATAGCGTTTGCAGATGTCTACGTATCGAAGCAATAGAGTTCAAATGCTTCTTAAAACGCGATATCGCATCCCATTTCTATGTTTCATGGTAAGATATAATATGATTTGCGAAGTATCACGTCTTCCCCGTCTACACTTCAAATGAATGTAAATGCGACACTTCCTTGCAAGGAAATAGCGTTTGCATATGTCTACGTATCGTAGCAATAGGGTTCTAATGCTTCTTAAAACGCGATATCGCATCTCATTTCTATGTTTCATGGTAAGATATAATATGATTTGCGAAGTGTCATGTATTCCTCGTCTACACTTCAAATGAATGTGAATGCGACACTTGCTCGCTAGGAAATAGCGTTTGCAGATGTCTAGGTATCGTAGCAATAGAGTTCTAATGCTTCTTAAAACGCGATATCGCATCTCATTTCTATGTTTCATGGTAAGATATAATATGATTTGCGAAGTATCACGTATTCCCCGTCTACACTTCAAATGAATGTAAATGCGACACTTCCTTGCAAGGAAATAGCGTTTGCATATGTCTACGTATCGTAGCAATAGGGTTCTAATGCTTCTTAAAACGCGATATCGCATCTCATTTCTATGTTTCATGGTAAGATATAATATGATTTGCGAAGTGTCATGTATTCCTCGTCTACACTTCAAATGAATGTGAATGCGACACTTGCTCGCTAGGAAATAGCGTTTGCAGATGTCTAGGTATCGTAGCAATAGTGTTCTAATGCTTCTTAAAACGCGATATCGCATCTCATTTCTATGTTTCATGGTAAGATATAATATGATTTGCGAAGTGTTATGTATTCCTCGTCTACACATCAAATCAATGTAAATACGACACTTCCTTGCAAGGAAATAGCGTATGCAGATGTCTACCCATCGTAGCAATAGAGTTCTAATGCTTCTTAAAACGCGATATCGTATCTCATTTCTATGTTTCATGGTAAGATATAATATTCATTGCGAAGTGTTATGCATTCCTCGTCTACGATTCAAACGAAAGTAAATGCGATACTTCCTTGCAAGGAAATAGCATTTGCAGATGTCTACCTATCGTAGCAATAGTGTTCTAATGCTTCTTAAAACGCGATATCGCATCTCATTTCTATGTATCATGGTAAGATATAGTATTCATTGCGAAGTATTATGCATTCCTCGTCTACGATTCAAATGAAAGTAAATGCGACACTTCCTTGCAAGGAAACAGCGATTGCAGATGTCCACGTATCGTAGCAATAGAGTTCAAATGCTTCTTAAAACGCGTTATCGCATCTCATTTCTATGTTTCATGGTAAGATATAATATGATTTGCGAAGTGTTATGCATTCCTCGTCTACGATTCAAATGAACGTAAATGCGACACTTCCTTCCAAGGAAATAGCGTTTGCAGATGTCTACGTATCGTTACAATAGAGTTCTTATGATACATTAAATGCGATATCGCATCTCATTTCTATGTTTCATGGTAAGATATAATATGATTTGCGAAGTATCATGTATTCCTCGTCTACACTTCAAATGAATGTAAATGCGACACTTCCTTGCTAGGAAATAGCGTCTGCAGATGTCTAGGTATCGTAGCAATAGAGTTCTAATGATTCTTAAAACGCGATATCGTATCTCATTTCTATGTTTCATGGTAAGATATAATATGATTTGCGAAGTATCATGTATTCCTCGTCTACACTTCAAATGAATTTAAATGCGACACTTCCTTGCAAGGAAATAGCGTTTGCAGATGTCTACGTATCGTAGCAATAGAGTTCTAATGCTTCTTAAAACGCGATATCGCATCTCATTACTATGTTTCATGGTAAGATATAATAAGATTTGCGAAGTGTCATGTATTCCTCGTCTACACTTCAAATGAATGTAAATGCGACACTTCCTTGCAAGGAAATAGCGTTTGCATATGTCTACGTATCGTAGCAATGGGGTTCTAATGCTTCTTAAAACGCGATATCGCATCTCATTTCTATGTTTCATGGTAAGATATAATATGATTTGCGAAGTGTCATGTATTCCTCGTCTACACTTCAAATGAATGTGAATGCGACACTTGCTCGCTAGGAAATAGCGTTTGCAGATGTCTAGGTATCGTAGCAATAGTGTTCTAATGCTTCTTAAAACGCGATATCGCATCTCATTTCTATGTTTCATGGTAAGATATAATATGATTTGCGAAGTGTTATGTATTCCTCGTCTACACATCAAATCAATGTAAATACGACACTTCCTTGCAAGGAAATAGCGTATGCAGATGTCTACCCATCGTAGCAATAGAGTTCTAATGCTTCTTAAAACGCGATATCGTATCTCATTTCTATGTTTCATGGTAAGATATAATATTCATTGCGAAGTGTTATGCATTCCTCGTCTACGATTCAAACGAAAGTAAATGCGATACTTCCTTGCAAGGAAATAGCATTTGCAGATGTCTACCTATCGTAGCAATAGTGTTCTAATGCTTCTTAAAACGCGATATCGCATCTCATTTCTATGTATCATGGTAAGATTTAATATTCATTGCGAAGTGTTATGCATTCCTCGTCTACGATTCAAATGAAAGTAAATGCGACACTTCCTTGCAAGGAAACAGCGATTGCAGATGTCCACGTATCGTAGCAATAGAGTTCAAATGCTTCTTAAAACGCGTTATCGCATCTCATTTCTATGTTTCATGGTAAGATATAATATGATTTGCGAAGTGTTATGCATTCCTCGTCTACGATTCAAATGAAAGTAAATGCGACACATCCTTGCAAGGAACCAGCAATTGCAGATGTCTACGTATCGTAGCAATAGAGTTCAAATGCTTCTTAAAACGCGATATCGCATCACATTTCTATGTTTCATGGTAAGATATAATATCATTTGCGAAGTGTTATGTATTCCTCGTCTACACCTTAAATGAATGTAAATGCGACATTTCCTTGCAAGGAAATAGCGTTTGCAGATGTCTATGTATCGTAGCAATAGATTTGTAATGCTTCTTAAAACGCGATATCGCATCTCATTTCTATGTTTCATGGTAAGATATAATATGATTTGCGAAGTGTTATGTATTCCTCGTCTACACCTCAAATGAATGTAAATGCGACTCTTCCTTGCAGGGAAATAGCGTTTGCAGATGTCTACGTAACGAAGCAATAGAGTTCAAATGCTTCTTAAAACGAGATATCGCATCTCATATCTATGTTTCATGATAAGATATAATATTCATTGCGAAGTGTTATGCATTCCTCGTCCACACATCAAAGGAATGTAAATGCGACACTTCCTTGCAAGGAAATATCGTCCGCAGATGTTTACGTATCGTAGCAATGGATTTCTGATGCTTCTTAGAACGCGAAATCGCATCTCATTTCTATGTTTCATGGTAAGATATAATATGATTTGCGAAGTGTCATGTATTCCTCGTCTACACTTCAAATGAATGTAAATGCGACACTTCCTTGCAAGGAAATAGCGTTTGCAGGTGTGTACGTGTCGTAGCAATAGAGTTCTAATGCTTCTTAAAACGCGATATCGCATCTCATTATTATGTTTCATGGTAAGATATAATAAGATTTGCGAAGTGTCATGTATTCCTCGTCTACACTTCAAATGAATGTGAATGCGACACTTGCTCGCTAGGAAATAGCGTTTGCAGATGTCTAGGTATCGTAGCAATAGAGTTTTAATGCTTCTTAAAACGCGATATCGCATCTCATTCCTATGTTTCATGGTAAGATATAATATGATTTGCGAAGTGTTATGCATTCCTCGTCTACGATTCAAACGAAAGTAAATGCGATACTTCCTTGCAAGGAAATAGCATTTGCAGATGTCTACCTATCGTAGCAATAGATTTCTAATGCTTCTTAAAACGCGATATCGCATCTCATTTCTATGTTTCATGGTAAGATATAATATGATTTGCGAAGTGTTATGCATTCCTCGTCTACGATTCAAATGAACGTAAATGCGACACTTCCTTCCAAGGAAATAGCGTTTGCAGATGTCTACGTATCGTTACAATAGAGTTCTTATGATACATTAAATGCGATATCGCATCTCATTTCTATGTTTCATGGTAAGATATAATATGATTTGCGAAGTATCATGTATTCCTCGTCTACACTTCAAATGAATGTAAATGCGACACTTCCTTGCTAGGAAATAGCGTCTGCAGATGTCTAGGTATCGTAGCAATAGAGTTCCAATGATTCTTAAAACGCGATATCGTATCTCATTTCTATGTTTCATGGTAAGATATAATATGATTTGCGAAGTATCATGTATTCCTCGTCTACACTTCAAATGAATTTAAATGCGACACTTCCTTGCAAGGAAATAGCGTTTGCAGATGTCTACGTATCGTAGCAATAGAGTTCTAATGCTTCTTAAAACGCGATATCGCATCTCATTACTATGTTTCATGGTAAGATATAATAAGATTTGCGAAGTGTCATGTATTCCTCGTCTACACTTCAAATGAATGTGAATGCGACACTTGCTCGCTAGGAAATAGCGTTTGCAGATGTCTAGGTATCGTAGCAATAGAGTTCTAATGCTACTTAAAACGCGATATCGCATCTCATTTCTATGTTTCATGGTAAGATATAATATGATTTGCGAAGTGTTATGTATTCCTCGTCTACACTTCAAATCAATGTAAATACGACACTTCCTTGCAAGGAAATAGCGTTTGCAGATGTCTACCTATCGTAGCAATAGAGTTCTAATGCTTCTTAAAACGCGATATCGTATCTCATTTCTATGTTTCATGGTAAGATATAATATTCATTGCGAAGTGTTATGCATTCCTCGTCTACGATTCAAACGAAAGTAAATGCGATACTTCCTTGCAAGGAAATAGCATTTGCAGATGTCTACCTATCGTAGCAATAGTGTTCTAATGCTTCTTAAAACGCGATATCGCATCTCATTTCTATGTATCATGGTAAGATATAATATTCATTGCGAAGTGTTATGCATTCCTCGTCTACGATTCAAATGAAAGTAAATGCGACACTTCCTTGCAAGGAAACAGCAATTGCAGATGTCTACGTATCGTAGCAATAGAGTTCAAATGCTTCTTAAAACGCGATATCGCATCGCATTTCTATGTTTCATGGTAAGATATAATATCATTTGCGAAGTGTTATGTATTCCTCGTCTACACCTCAAATGAATGTAAATGCGACACTTCCTTGCAAGGAAATAGCGTTTGCAGAAGTCTACGTATCGAAGCAATAGAGTTCAAATGCTTCTTAAAACGAGATATTGCATCTCATATCTATGTTTCATGATAAGATATAATATACATTGCGAAGTGTTATGCACTCCTCGTCTACGATTCAAATGAAAGTAAATGCGACACTTCCTTGCAAGGAAATAGCGTTTGCAGATGTCTATGTATCGTAGCAATAGATTTCTAATGCTTCTTAAAACGCGATATCGCATCTCATTTCTATGTTTCATGGTAAGATATAATATGATTTGCGAAGTGTTATGTATTCCTCGTCTACACCTCAAATGAATGTAAATGCGACACTTCCTTGCAGGGAAATAGCGTTTGCAGATGTCTACGTAACAAAGCAATAGAGTTCAAATGCTTCTTAAAACGAGATATTGCATCTCATATTTATGTTTCATGATAAGATATAATATTCATTGCGAAGTGTTATGTATTCCTCTTCCACACATCAAAGGAATTTAAATGCGACACTTCCTTGCAAGGAAATAGCGTCCGCAGATGTTTACGTATCGTAGCAATGGATTTCTGATGCTTCTTAGAACGCAATATCGCATCTCATTTCGATGTTTCATGGTAAGATATAATATGATTTGCGAAGTGTCATGTATTCCTCGTCTACACTTCAAATGAATGTAAACACGACACTTCCTTGCAAGGAAATAGCGTTTGCAGATATCTACCTATCGTAGCAATAGAGTTCTAATGCTTCTTAAAACGCGATATCGTATCTCATTTCTATGTTTCATGGTAAGATATAATATTCATTGCGAAGTGTTATGCATTCCTCGTCTACGATTCAAACGAAAGTAAATGCGATACTTCCTTGCAAGGAAATAGCATTTGCAGATGTCTACCTATCGTAGCAATAGTGTTCTAATGCTTCTTAAAACGCGATATCGCATCTCATTTCTATGTATCATGGTAAGATATAATATTCATTGCGAAGTGTTATGCATTCCTCGTCCACGATTCAAATGAACGTAAATGCGACACTTCCTTGCAAGGAAATAGCGTTTGCAGATGTCTATGTATCGTAGCAATAGATTTCTAATGCTTCTTAAAACGCGATATCGCATCTCATTTCTATGTTTCATGGTAAGATATAAGATGATTTGCTAAGTGTCATGTATTCCTCTTCTACACTTCAAATGAATGTAAATGCGACACTTCCTTGTTAGGAAATAGCATCTGCAGATGTCTAGGTATCGTAGCAATAGAGTTCTAATGCTTCTTAAAACGCGATATCGCATCTCATTTCTACGTTTCATGGTAAGATGTATAATGATTTGCGAAGTGTTATGTATTCCTCGTCTACACTTCAAATGAATGTAAATGCGACACTCGCTCGCCAGGAAATAGCGTTTGCAGATGTCTACGTATCGTAGCAATAGAGTTCTAATGCTTCTTAGAACGCGATATCGCATCTCCTTTCTATGTTTCATGGTAAGATATAATATGATTTGCGAAGTGTTATGTATTCCTCGTCTACACTTCAAATGAATGTAAATGCGACACTTCCTTGCAAGGAAATAGCGTTTGCAGATGTCTACGTATCGAAGCAATAGATTTCAAATGCTTCTTAAAACGCGATATCGCATCTCATTTCTATGTTTCATGGTAAGATATAATATGATTTGCGAAGTGTTATGCATTCCTCGTCTACGATTCAAATGAACGTAAATGCGACACTTCCTTCCAAGGAAATAGCGTTTGCAGATGTCTACGTATCGTTACAATAGAGTTCTTATGATACATAAAACTCGATATCGCATCTCATTTCTATGATTCATGGTAAGATATAATATGATTTGCGAAGTGTTATGTATTCCTCGTCTGCACTTCAAATCAATGTAAATACGACACTTCCTTGCAAGGAAATAGCGTTTGCAGATGTCTACCTATCGTAGCCATAGAGTTCTAATGCTTCTTAAAACGCGATATCGCATCTCATTTCTATGTTTCATGGTAAGATATAATATGATTTGCGGAGTGTTATGTATTCCTCGTCTACACTTCAAATGAATGTAAATGCGACACTTCCTTGCAAGGAAATAGCGTTTGCAGATGTCTACGTATCGAAGCAATAGGGTTCAAATGCTTCTTAAAACGCGATATCGCATCTCATTTCTATGTTTCATGGTAAGATATAATATGATTTGCGAAGTGTTATGTATTCCTCGTCTACACTTCAAATGAATGTAAATGCGACACACGCTCGCTAGGAAATAGCGTTTGCAGATGTCTACGTATCGTAGCAATAGAGTTCTAATGCTTCTTAAAACGCGATATCGCATCTCCTTTCTATGTTTCATGGTAAGATATAATATGATTTGCGAAGTGTTATGTATTCCTCGTCTACACTTCAAATGAATGTAAATGCGACACTTCCTTGCAAGGAAATAGCGTTTGCAGATGTCTACGTATCGAAGCAATAGAGTTCAAATGCTTCTTAAAATGCGATATCGCATCTCATTTCTATGTTTCATGGTAAGATATAATATGATTTGCGAAGTGTTATGCATTCCTCGTCTACGATTCAAATGAACGTAAATGCGACACTTCCTTCCAAGGAAATAGCGTTTGCAGATGTCTACGTATCGTAACAACAGAGTTCTTATGATACTTAAAACGCGATATCGCATCTCATTTCTATGATTCATGGTAAGATATAATATGGTTTGCGAAGTGTTATGTATTCCTCGTCTACACTTCAAATCAATGTAAATACGAAACTTCCTTGCAAGGAAATAGCGTTTGCAGATGTCTACCTATCGTAGCAATAGAGTTCTAATGCTTCTTAAAACGCGATATCGCATCTCATTTCTATGTTTCATGGTAAGATATAATATGATTTGCGAAGTATCATGTATTCCTCGTCTACACTTCAAATGAATGTAAATGCGACACTTCCTTGCTAGGAAATAGCGTCTGCAGATGTCTAGGTATCGTAGCAATAGAGTTCTAATGATTCTTAAAACGCGATATCGCATCTCATTTCTATGTTTCATGATAAGATATAATATGATTTGCGAAGTGTTATGTATTCCTCGTCTACACTTCAAATGAATGTAAATGCGACACTTCCTTGCAAGGAAATAGCGATTGCAGATGTCTACCTATCGTAGCAATAGAGATCTAATGCTTCTTAACCCTTTGCACTCCGTTGTCGCCGCTACGGCGACACGTACTATAGCCCATAGCACTCCGTTGTCGCCGCTGCGGCGACACGGCACGCCCAGCATCTACAGGCAACATTGTATCTTTATACGGGTAGGAAGATGTTTCGGCACGCGTTAACGATAAGTGTCATCGGTCTGGCGACCGAGCTTGCTCCGTTTCTTTCAATCGTATTTTTGTCTGTCAGCGTAAAACACGAAAAAATGAAATTTGAAAGGCGACCAGACCACCGCTATTGAGCCTAAGTCTGATTTATCGTACGGTTCTCCTGAAAGCAGTCCACTACAGGGCAGAGGAATTAATGAAAATGATGTGCCACTTAACTGGAACTATAAAAACAAATAGAAAAGGTATTCCAAAGCTACCGAAAAAAAAGTTTTCACAGCAGGAAACCTTTATTAGAAAAAAAGTGGAAGCCATGTTTTTAGCCTGGAAAGACAAAAGAGTCGTTTCCTTTTTGAGCACGTGGAATGGTGCTGGAATGATGACAGCAAGAAGAATTCTGCGAGAAGGGAAGGAGATAAACATTAGGAAACCTAATGCAATTGTAAGCTATACAATTTCCATGGGCGGCGTTGATCGAGCCGATCAATACGCAGCCACGTATTGTTTTTTGAGAAAATCACTGAGGTGGTGGAGGAAAATGTTTTTTTGGGGCATGGAATTCTGTGTGATCAATTCATATATTATATATAAGACTGTAAAAAAAATCGAAATGAGAAACCATTGACACATTTGAAATATGTGAAACTGCTAGTAGATCAACTAGAGAACGATTTTCGACAAGAAAGATCGAGAGCTTCATCTTCTGCATCTGCATCTGTTGAGATAAGGCTAAACGGGAAGCTTCACGTAATGCGGAAGGGCAAAAAAACAGATTGTGTCGTTTGCTCTAACAGGCAGAAGAAAGGTGAAAGGCATGAAACTAGTGAATATTGTGATACTTGTCCTGGCAAGCCACGAATGCATCTTGGGGATTGCTTTTCACGGTATCATACTATGCAGAATTTTAAAAGATAATTGTTATTTTTATGTATTGTTATATTCTTTACATCGTAATTTTGTTAATAAAACATAGCTTTCAAATATACAATATACAAGCTTTCTTTAATGACACGGCAGGGTCTTTGAGCTTCCTCAATTGCGCGGTCGCAACATTGTAAACACTTTCGGAGTAGCTGACGGTCATGATCAAAATGTTCCGGAGTAGCTGGAACCTCTAGCTAAAAAGTGAGCGGAGTGCAAAGGGTTAAAACGCGATATCGCATCTCATTTCTATGTTTCATGGTAAGATATAATATGATTTGAGAAGTGTTATGTATTCCTCGTCTACACTTCAAATGAATGTAAATGCGACACTTCCTTGCAAGGAAACAGCGTTTAAAGATGTCTACGTATCGAAGCAATTGAGTTCAAATGCTTCTTAAAACGCGATATCGCATCTCATTTCTATGTTTCATGGTAAGATATAATATGATTTGCGAAGTATCATGTATTCCTCGTCTACACTTCAAATGAATTTAAATGCGACACTTCCTTGCAAGGAAATAGCGTTTGCAGATGTCTACGTATCGAAGCAATAGAGTTGAAATGCTTCTTAAAACGAGATATTGCATCTCATATCTATGTTTCATGATAAGATATAATATTCATTGCGAAGTGTTATGCATTCCTCGTCTACGATTCAAATGAATGTAAATGCGACACTTGCTTGCAAGGAAATAGCGTTTGCAGATGTCTACGTATCATAGCAATGGATTTCTGATGCTTCTTAAAACGCGATATCGCATCTCATTTCTATGTTTCATGGTAAGATATAATATGATTTGCGAAGTGTCATGTATTCCTCGTCTACACTTCAAATGAATGTAAATGCGACACTTCCTTGCAAGGAAATTGCGTTTGCAGATGTCTACGTATCGTAGCAATAGATTTCTTATGATTCTTAAAACGCGATATCGGATCTCATTTCTATGTTTCATGGTAAGATATAATATGATTTGCGAAGTGTTATGTATTCCTCGTCTACACTTCAAATGAATGTAAATGCGACACTTCCTTGCAAGGAAATAGCGTTTGCAAATGTCTACCTATCGTAGCAATAGTGTTCTAATGCTTCTTAAAACGCGATATCGCATCTCATTTCTATGTTTCATGGTAAGATATAATATGATTTGCGAAGTATCATGTATTCCTCGTCTACACTTCAAATGAATGTAAATGCGACACTTCGTTGCAAGGAAATAGCGTTTGCAAATGTCTACCTATCGTAGCAATAGTTTTCTAATGCTTCTTAAAACGCGATATCGCATCCCATTTCTATGTTTCATGGTAAGATATAATATGATTTGCGAAGTGTTATGCATTCCTCGTCTACGATTCAAATGAACGTAAATGCGACACTTCCTTCCAAGGAAATAGCGTTTGCAGATGTCTACGTATCGTTACAATAGAGTTCTTATGATACATAAAACGCGATATCGCATCTCATTTCTATGATTCATGGTAAGATATAATATGATTTGCGAAGTGTTATGTATTCCTCGTCTGCACTTCAAATCAATGTAAATACGACACTTCCTTGCAAGGAAATAGCGTTTGCAAATGTCTACCTATCGTAGCCATAGAGTTCTAATGCTTCTTAAAACGCGATATCGCATCTCATTTCTATGTTTCATGGTAAGATATAATATGATTTGCGGAGTGTTATGTATTCCTCGTCTACACTTCAAATGAATGTAAATGCGACACTTCCTTGCAAGGAAATAGCGTTTGCAGATGTCTACGTATCGAAGCAATAGGGTTCAAATGCTTCTTAAAACGCGATATCGCATCTCATTTCTATGTTTCATGGTAAGATATAATATGATTTGCGAAGTGTTATGTATTCCTCGTCTACACTTCAAATGAATGTAAATGCGACACTCGCTCGCTAGGAAATAGCGTTTGCAGATGTCTACGTATCGTAGCAATAGAGTTCTAATGCTTCTTAAAACGCGATATCGCATCTCCTTTCTATGTTTCATGGTAAGATATAATATGATTTGCGAAGTGTTATGTATTCCTCGTCTACACTTCAAATGAATGTAAATGCGACACTTCCTTGCAAGGAAATAGCGTTTGCAGATGTCTACGTATCGAAGCAATAGAGTTCAAATGCTTCTTAAAACGCGATATCGCATCTCATTTCTATGTTTCATGGTAAGATATAATATGATTTGCGAAGTGTTATGCATTCCTCGTCTACGATTCAAATGAACGTAAATGCGACACTTCCTTCCAAGGAAATAGCGTTTGCAGATGTCTACGTATCGTAACAATAGAGTTCTTATGATACTTAAAACGCGATATCGCATCTCATTTCTATGATTCATGGTAAGATATAATATGATTTGCGAAGTGTTATGTATTCCTCGTCTACACTTCAAATCAATGTAAATACGAAACTTCCTTGCAAGGAAATAGCGTTTGCAGATGTCTACCTATCGTAGCAATAGAGTTCTAATGCTTCTTAAAACGCGATATCGCATCTCATTTCTATGTTTCATGGTAAGATATAATATGATTTGCGAAGTATCATGTATTCCTCGTCTACACTTCAAATGAATGTAAATGCGACACTTCCTTGCTAGGAAATAGCGTCTGCAGATGTCTAGGTATCGTAGCAATAGAGTTCTAATGATTCTTAAAACGCGATATCGCATCTCATTTCTATGTTTCATGATAAGATATAATATGATTTGCGAAGTGTTATGTATTCCTCGTCTACACTTCAAATGAATGTAAATGCGACACTTCCTTGCAAGGAAATAGCGATTGCAGATGTCTACCTATCGTAGCAATAGAGTTCTAATGCTTCTTAACCCTTTGCACTCCGTTGTCGCCGTTACGGCGACACGTACTATAGCCCATAGCACTCCGTTGTCGCCGCTGCGGCGACACGGCACGCCCAGCATCTACAGGCAACATTGTATCTTTATACGGGTAGGAAGATGTTTCGGCACGCGTTAACGATAAGTGTCATCGGTCTGGCGACCGAGCTTGCTCCGTTTCTTTCAATCGTATTTTTGTCTGTCAGCGTAAAACACGAAAAAATGAAATTTGAAAGGCGACCAGACCACCGCTATTGAGCCTAAGTCTGATTTATCGTACGGTTCTCCTGAAAGCAGTCCACTACAGGGCAGAGGAATTAATGAAAATGATGTGCCACTTAACTGGAACTATAAAAACAAATAGAAAAGGTATTCCAAAGCTACCGAAAAAAAAGTTTTCACAGCAGGAAACCTTTATTAGAAAAAAAGTGGAAGCCATGTTTTTAGCCTGGAAAGACAAAAGAGTCGTTTCATTTTTGAGCACGTGGAATGGTGCTGGAATGATGACAGCAAGAAGAATTCTGCGAGAAGGGAAGGAGATAAACATTAGGAAACCTAATGCAATTGTAAGCTATACAGTTTCCATGGGCGGCGTTGATCGAGCCGATCAATACGCAGCCACGTATTGTTTTTTGAGAAAATCACTGAGGTGGTGGAGGAAAATGTTTTTTTGGGGCATGGAATTCTGTGTGATCAATTCATATATTATATATAAGACTGTAAAAAAAATCGAAATGAGAAACCATTGACACATTTGAAATATGTGAAACTGCTAGTAGATCAACTAGAGAACGATTTTCGACAAGAAAGATCGAGAGCTTCATCTTCTGCATCTGCATCTGTTGAGATAAGGCTAAACGGGAAGCTTCACGTAATGCGGAAGGGCAAAAAAACAGATTGTGTCGTTTGCTCTAACAGGCAGAAGAAAGGTGAAAGGCATGAAACTAGTGAATATTGTGATACTTGTCCTGGCAAGCCACGAATGCATCTTGGGGATTGCTTTTCACGGTATCATACTATGCAGAATTTTAAAAGATAATTGTTATTTTTATGTATTGTTATATTCTTTACATCGTAATTTTGTTAATAAAACATAGCTTTCAAATATACAATATACAAGCTTTCTTTAATGACACGGCAGGGTCTTTGAGCTTCCTCAATTGCGCGGTCGCAACATTGTAAACACTTTCGGAGTAGCTGACGGTCATGATCAAAATGTTCCGGAGTAGCAGGAACCTCTAGCTAAAAAGTGAGCGGAGTGCAAAGGGTTAAAACGCGATATCGCATCTCATTTCTATGTTTCATGGTAAGATATAATATGATTTGAGAAGTGTTATGTATTCCTCGTCTACACTTCAAATGAATGTAAATGCGACACTTCCTTGCAAGGAAACAGCGTTTAAAGATGTCTACGTATCGAAGCAATTGAGTTCAAATGCTTCTTAAAACGCGATATCGCATCTCATTTCTATGTTTCATGGTAA
This sequence comes from Xylocopa sonorina, assembly GCF_050948175.1. Taxonomy (NCBI): domain Eukaryota; kingdom Metazoa; phylum Arthropoda; class Insecta; order Hymenoptera; family Apidae; genus Xylocopa; species Xylocopa sonorina. The sequence continues at coordinate 1,341,939 of NW_027490139.1, read as the reverse complement.
GATATAATATGATTTGCGAAGTATCATGTATTCCTCGTCTACACTTCAAATGAATTTAAATGCGACACTTCCTTGCAAGGAAATAGCGTTTGCAGATGTCTACGTATCGAAGCAATAGAGTTGAAATGCTTCTTAAAACGAGATATTGCATCTCATATCTATGTTTCATGATAAGATATAATATTCATTGCGAAGTGTTATGCATTCCTCGTCTACGATTCAAATGAATGTAAATGCGACACTTGCTTGCAAGGAAATAGCGTTTGCAGATGTCTACGTATCATAGCAATGGATTTCTGATGCTTCTTAAAACGCGATATCGCATCTCATTTCTATGTTTCATGGTAAGATATAATATGATTTGCGAAGTGTCATGTATTCCTCGTCTACACTTCAAATGAATGTAAATGCGACACTTCCTTGCAAGGAAATTGCGTTTGCAGATGTCTACGTATCGTAGCAATAGATTTCTTATGATTCTTAAAACGCGATATCGGATCTCATTTCTATGTTTCATGGTAAGATATAATATGATTTGCGAAGTGTTATGTATTCTTCATCTACACTTCAAATGAATGTAAATGCGACACTTCCTTGCAAGGAAATAGCGTTTGCAAATGTCTACCTATCGTAGCAATAGTGTTCTAATGCTTCTTAAAACGCGATATCGCATCTCATTTCTATGTTTCATGGTAAGATATAATATGATTTGCGAAGTATCATGTATTCCTCGTCTACACTTCAAATGAATGTAAATACGACACTTCCTTGCAAGCAAATAGCGTTTGCAGATGTCTACGTATCGAAGCAACAGAGTTCAAATGCTTCTTAAAACGAGATATTGCATCTCATATCTATGTTTCATGATAAGATATAGTATTCATTGCGAAGTGTTATGCATTCCTCGTCTACGATTCAAATGAATGTAAATGCGACACTTCCTTCCAAGGAAATAGCGTTTGCAGATGTCTACGTATCGAAGCAATAGAGTTCTAATGCTTCTTAAAACGCGATATCGCATCTCATTTCTATGTTTCATGGTAAGATGTAATATGATTTGCGAAGTGCTATGTATTCCTCGTCTACACATCAAATGAATGTAAATGCGACACTTGCTTGCAAGGAAATAGCGTTTGCAGATGTCTACGTATCATAGCAATGGATTTCTGATGCTTCTTAAATCGCGATATCGCATCTCATTTCTATGTTTCATGGTAAGATATAATATGATTTGCGAAGTGTCATGTATTCCTCGTCTACACTTCAAATGAATGTAAATGCGACACTTCCTTGCAAGGAAATTGCGTTTGCAGAAGTCTACGTATCGTAGCAATAGATTTCTTATGATTCTTAAAACGCGATATCGGATCTCATTTCTATGTTTCATGGTAAGATATAATATGATTTGCGAAGTGTTATGCATTCCTCGTCTACGATTCAAATGAACGTAAATGCGACACTTCCTTCCAAGGAAATAGCGTTTGCAGATGTCTACGTATCGTAACAATAGAGATCTTATGATACTTAAAACGCGATATCGCATCTCATTTCTATGATTCATGGTAAGACATAATATGATTTGCGAAGTATCATGTATTCCTCGTCTACACTTCAAATGAATTTAAATGCGACACTTCCTTGCAAGGAAATAGCGTTTGCAGATGTCTACGTATCGAAGCAATAGAGTTGAAATGCTTCTTAAAACGAGATATTGCATCTCATATCTATGTTTCATGATAAGATATAATATTCATTGCGAAGTGTTACGCATTCCTCGTCTACGATTCAAATGAATGTAAATGCGACACTTCCTTGCAAGGAAATTGCGTTTGCAGAAGTCTACGTATCGTAGCAATAGATTTCTTATGATCCTTAAAACGCGATATCGGATCTCATTTCTATGTTTCATGGTAAGATATAATATGATTTGCGAAGTGTTATGTATTCCTCGTCTACACTTCAAATGAATGTAAATGCGACACTTCCTTGCGAGGAAATAGCGTTTGCAAATGTCTACCTACCGTAGCAATAGTGTTCTAATGCTTCTTAAAACGCGATATCGCATCTCATTTCTATGTTTCATGGTAAGATATGATATGATTTGCGAAGTATCATGTATTCCTCGTCTACACTTCAAATGAATGTAAATGCGACACTTCGTTGCACGGAAATAGCGTTTGCAAACGTCTACGTATCGTAGCAATAGATTTCTTATGATTCTTAAAACGCGATATCGGATCTCATTTCTATGTTTCATGGTAAGATATAATATGATTTGCGAAGTGTTATGTATTCCTCGTCTACACTTCAAATCAATGTAAATTCGACACTTCCTTGCAAGGAAATAGCGTTTGCAGATGTCTACCTATCGTAGCAATAGAGATCTAATGCTTCTTAAAACGCGATATCGTATCTCATTTCTATGTTTCATGGTAAGATATAATATTCATTGCGAAGTGTTATGCATTCCTCGTCTACGATTCAAATGAATGTAAATGCGACACTTGCTTGCAAGGAAATAGCGTTTGCAGATGTCTACGTATCATAGCAATGGATTTCTGATGCTTCTTAAAACGCGATATCGCATCTCATTTCTATGTTTCATGGTAAGATATAATATGATTTGCGAAGTGTCATGTATTCCTCGTCTACACTTCAAATGAATGTAAATGCGACACTTCCTTGCAAGGAAATTGCGTTTGCAGATGTCTACGTATCGTAGCAATAGATTTCTTATGATTCTTAAAACGCGATATCGGATCTCATTTCTATGTTTCATGGTAAGATATAATATGATTTGCGAAGTGTTATGTATTCCTCGTCTACACTTCAAATGGATGTCAATGCGACACTTCCTTGCAAGGAAATAGCGTTTGCAAATGTCTACCTATCATAGCAATAGTGTTCTAATGCTTCTTAAAACGCGATATCGCATCTCATTTCTATGTTTCATGGTAAGATATAATATGATTTGCGAAGTATCATGTATTCTTCGTCTACACTTCAAATGAATGTAAATGCGACACTTCGTTGCAAGGAATTAGCGTTTGCAAATGTCTACCTATCGTAGCAATAGTTTTCTAATGCTTCTTAAAACGCGATATCGCATCTCATTTCTATCTTTCATGGTAAGATATAATATGATTTGCGAAGTGTTATGTTTTCCTCGTCTACACCTCAAATGAATGTAAATGCGACACTTCCTTGCAAGGAAATAGCGAATCCAGATGTCTACCTATCGTAGCAATAGAGTTCTAATGCTTCTTAAAACGCGATATCGCATCTCATTTCTATGTTTCATGGTAAGATATAATATGATTTGCGAAGTATCATGTATTCTTCGTCTACACTTCAAATGAATGTAAATGCGACACTTCGTTGCAAGGAAATAGCGTTTGCAAATGTCTACCTATCGTAGCAATAGTTTTCTAATGCTTCTTAAAACGCGATATCGCATCTCATTTCTATCTTTCATGGTAAGATATAATATGATTTGCGAAGTGTTATGTTTTCCTCGTCTACACCTCAAATGAATGTAAATGCGACACTTCCTTGCAAGGAAATAGCGAATCCAGATGTCTACCTATCGTAGCAATAGAGTTCTAATGCTTCTTAAAACGCGATATCGCATCTCATTTCTATGTTTCATGGTAAGATGTAATATGATTTGCGAAGTGTTATGTATTCCTCGTCTACACTTCAAATGAATGTAAATGCGACACTTCCTTGCAAGGAAATAGCGTTTGCAGATGTCTACGTATCGAAGCAATAGAGTTCTAATGCTTCTTAAAATGCGATATCGCATCTCATTTCTATGTTTCATGGTAAGATATAATATGATTTGCGAAGTGCTATGTATTCCTCGTCTACACTTCAAATGAATGTAAATGCGACACTTCCTTGCAAGGAAATAGCGTTTGCAGATGTCTACCTATCGTAGCAATAGAGTTCTAATGCTTCTTAAAACGCGATATCGCATCTCATTTCTATGTTTCATGGTAAGATATAATATGATTTGCGAAGTGTCATGTATTCCTCGTCTACACTTCAAATGAATGTAAATGCGACACTACCTTGCAAGGAAATAGCGTTTGCAGGTGTGTACGTGTCGTAGCAATAGAGTTCTAATGCTTCTTAAAACGCGATATCGCATCTCATTATTATGTTTCATGGTAAGATATAATATGATTTGCGAAGTGTTATGCATTCCTCGTCTACGATTCAACTGAAAGTAAATGCGATACTTCCTTGCAAGGAAACAGCGATTGCAGATGTCTACGTATCGTAGCAATAGTGTTCAAATGCTTCTTAAAACGCGATATCGCATCTCATTTCTATGTTTCATGGTAAGATATAATATGATTTGCGAAGTGTTATGTATTCCTCGTCTACACTTCAAATGAATGTAAATGCGACACTTCCTTGCAAGGAAATAGCGTTTGCAGGTGTCTACGTGTCGTAGCAACAGAGTTCTAATGCTTCTTAAAACGCGATATCGCATCTCATTACTATGTTTCATGGTAAGATATAATAAGATTTGCGGTGTGTCATGTATTCCTCGTCTACACTTCAAATGAATGTGAATGCGACACTTGCTCGCTAGGAAATAGCGTTTGCAGATGTCTAGGTATCGTAGCAATAGAGTTCTAATGCTACTTAAAACGCGATATCGCATCTCATTTCTATGTTTCATGGTAAGATATAATATGATTTGCGAAGTGCTATGTATTCCTCGTCTACACTTCAAATGAATGTAAATGCGACACTTCCTTGCAAGGAAATAGCGTTTGCAGATGTCTACCTATCGTAGCAATAGAGTTCTAATGCTTCTTAAAACGCGATATCGCATCTCATTTCTATGTTTCATGGTAAGATATAATATGATTTGCGAAGTATCATGTATTCCTCGTCTACACTTCAAATGAATGTAAATGCGACACTTCCTTGCTAGGAAATAGCGTCTGCAGATGTCTAGGTATCGTAGCAATAGAGTTCTAATGATTCTTAAAACGCGATATCGCATCTCATTTCTATGTTTCATGGTAAGATATAATATGATTTGCGAAGTATCATGTATTCCTCGTCTACACTTCAAATGAATTTAAATGCGACACTTCCTTGCAAGGAAATAGCGTTTGCAGATGTCTACGTATCGTAGCAATGGATTTCTGATGCTTCTTAGAACGCGATATCGCATCTCATTTCGATGTTTCATGGTAAGATATAATATGATTTGCGAAGTGTCATGTATTGCTCGTCTACACTTCAAATGAATGTAAATGCGACACTTCCTTGCAAGGAAATAGCGTTTGCAGGTGTGTACGTGTCGTAGCAATAGAGTTCTAATGCTTCTTAAAACGCGATATCGCATCTCATTATTATGTTTCATGGTAGGATATAATAAGATTTGCGAAGTGTCATGTATTCCTCGTCTACACTTCAAATGAATGTGAATGCGACACTTGCTCGCTAGGAAATAGTGTTTGCAGATGTCTAGGTATCGTAGCAATAGAGTTCTAATGCTTCTTAAAACGCGATATCGCATCTCATTTCTATGTTTCATGGTAAGATATAATATGAATTGCGAAGTGTTATGTATTCCTCGTCTACACTTCAAATCAATGTAAATACGACACTTCCTTGCAAGGAAATAGCGTTTGCAGATGTCTACCTATCGTAGCAATAGAGTTCTAATGCTTCTTAAAACGCGATATCGTATCTCATTTCTATGTTTCATGGTAAGATATAATATTCATTGCGAAGTGTTATGCATTCCTCGTCTACGATTCAAACGAAAGTAAATGCGATACTTCCTTGCAAGGAAATAGCATTTGCAGATGTCTACCTATCGTAGCAATAGTGTTCTAATGCTTCTTAAAACGCGATATCGCATCTCATTTCTATGTATCATGGTAAGATATAATATTCATTGCGAAGTGTAATGCATTCCTCGTCTACGATTCAAATGAAAGTAAATGCGACAGTTCCTTGCAAGGAAACAGCGATTGCAGATGTCCACGTATCGTAGCAATAGAGTTCAAATGCTTCTTAAAACGCGTTATCGCATCTCGTATCTATGTTTCATGGTAAGATATAATATGATTTGCGAAGTGTTATGTATTCCTCGTCTACACCTCAAATGAATGAAAATGCGACACTTCCTTGCAAGGAAATAGCGTTTGCAGATGTCTACGTATCGTAGTAATAGAGTTCTAATGCTTCTTAAAACTCGATATCGCATCTCATTTCTATGTTTCATGGTAAGATATAATATGATTTGCGAAGTGTTATGCATTCCTCGTCCACGATTCAAATGAACGTAAATGCGACACTTCCTTCCAAGGAAATAGCGTTTGCAGATGTCTACGTATCGAAGCAATAGAGTTCTAATGATTCTTAAAACGCGATATCGCATCTCATTTCTATGTTTCATGGTAAGATATAATAAGATTTGCGAAGTGTCATGTATTCCTCGTCTACACTTCAAATGAATGTGAATGCGACACTTGCTCGCTAGGAAATAGCGTTTGCAGATGTCTAGGTATCGTAGCAATAGAGTTCTAATGCTACTTAAAACGCGATATCGCATCTCATTTCTATGTTTCATGGTAAGATATAATATGATTTGCGAAGTGTTATGTATTCCTCGTCTACACTTCAAATCAATGTAAATGCGACACTTCCTTGCAAGGAAATAGCGTTTGCAGATGTCTACCTGTCGTAGCAATAGAGTTCTAATGCTTCTTAAAACGCGATATCGTATCTCATTTCTATGTTTCATGGTAAGATATAATATTCATTGCGAAGTGTTATGCATTCCTCGTCTACGATTCAAACGAAAGTAAATGCGATACTTCCTTGCAAGGAAATAGCATTTGCAGATGTCTACCTATCGTAGCAATAGTGCTCTAATGCTTCTTAAAACGCGATATCGCATCTCATTTCTATGTATCATGGTAAGATATAATATTCATTGCGAAGTGTTATGCATTCCTCGTCTACGATTCAAATGAAAGTAAATGCGACACTTCCTTGCAAGGAAACAGCAATTGCAGATGTCTACGTATCGTAGCAATAGAGTTCAAATGCTTCTTAAAACGCGATATCGCATCGCATTTCTATGTTTCATGTTAAGATATAATATCATTTGCGAAGTGTTATGTATTCCTCGTCTACACCTCAAATGAATGTAAATGCGACACTTCCTTGCAAGGAAACAGCGATTGCAGATGTCCACGTATCGTAGCAATAGAGTTCAAATGCTTCTTAAAACGCGTTATCGCATCTCGTATCTATGTTTCATGGTAAGATATAATAAGATTTGCGAAGTGTCATGTATTCCTCGTCTACACTTCAAATGAATGTGAATGCGACACTTGCTCGCTAGGAAATAGCGTTTGCAGATGTCTAGGTATCGTAGCAATAGAGTTCTAATGATTCTTAAAACGCGATATCGCATCTCATTTCTATGTTTCATGGTAAGATATTATAAGATTTGCGAAGTGTCATGTATTCCTCGTCTACACTTCAAATGAATGTGAATGCGACACTTGCTCGCTAGGAAATAGCGTTTGCAGATGTTTAGGTATCGTAGCAATAGAGTTCTAATGCTACTTAAAACGCGATATCGCATCTCATTTCTATGTTTCATGGTAAGATATAATATGATTTGCGAAGTGTTATGTATTCCTCGTCTACACTTCAAATCAATGTAAATGCGACACTTCCTTGCAAGGAAATAGCGTTTGCAGGTGTGTACGTGTCGTAGCAATAGAGTTCTAATGCTTCTTAAAACGCGATATCGCATCTCATTATTATGTTTCATGGTAAGATATAATAAGATTTGCGAAGTGTCATGTATTCCTCGTCTACACTTCAAATGAATGTGAATGCGACACTTGCTCGCTAGGAAATAGCGTTTGCAGATGTCTAGGTATCGTAGCAATAGAGTTCTAAGGCTTCTTAAAACGCGATATTGCATCTCATTTCTCTGTTTCATGGTAAGATATAATATGAATTGCGAAGTGTTATGTATTCCTCGTCTACACTTCAAATCAATGTAAATACGACACTTCCTTGCAAAGAAATAGCGTTCGCAGATGTCCACGTATCGTAGCAATAGAGTTCAAATGCTTCTTAAAACGCGTTATCGCATCTCGTATCTATGTTTCATGGTAAGATATAATATGATTTGCGAAGTATCATGTATTCCTCGTCTACACTTCAAATGAATTTAAATGCGACACTTCCTTGCAAGGAAATAGCGTTTGCAGATGTCTACGTATCGTAGCAATAGAGTTCTAATGCTTCTTAAAACGCGATATCGCATCTCATTACTATGTTTCATGGTAAGATATAATAAGATTTGCGAAGTGTCATGTATTCCTCGTCTACACTTCAAATGAATGTGAATGCGACACTTGCTCGCTAGGAAATAGCGTTTGCAGATGTCTAGGTATCGTAGCAATAGAGTTCTAATGCTACTTAAAACGCGATATCGCATCTCATTTCTATGTTTCATGGTAAGATATAATATGATTTGCGAAGCGTTATGTATTCCTCGTCTACACTTCAAATCAATGTAAATACGACACTTCCTTGCAAGGAAGTAGCGTTTGCAGATGTCTACCTATCGTAGCAATAGTGTTCTAATGCTTCTTAAAACGCGATATCGTATCTCATTTCTATGTTTCATGGTAAGATATAATATTCATTGCGAAGTGTTATGCATTCCTCGTCTACGATTCAAACGAAAGTAAATGCGATACTTCCTTGCAAGGAAATAGCATTTGCAGATGTCTACCTATCGTAGCAATAGTGTTCTAATGCTTCTTAAAACGCGATATCGCATCTCATTTCTATGTATCATGGTAAGATATAATATTCATTGCGAAGTGTTATGCATTCTTCGTCTACGATTCAAATGAAAGTAAATGCGACACTTCCTTGCAAGGAAACAGCAATTGCAGATGTCTACGTATCGTAGCAATAGAGTTCAAATGCTTCTTAAAACGAGATATTGCATCTCATATCTATGTTTCATGATAAGATATAATATACATTGCGAAGTGTTATGCATTCCTCGTCTACGATTCAAATGAAAGTAAATGCGACACTTCCTTGCAAGGAAACAGCAATTGCAGATGTCTACGTATCGTAGCAATAGAGTTCAAATGCTTCTTAAAACGCGATATCGCATCGCATTTCTATGTTTCATGTTAAGATATAATATCATTTGCGAAGTGTTATGTATTCCTCGTCTACACCTCAAATGAATGAAAGTGCGACACTTCCTTGCAAGGAAATAGCGTTTGCAGATGTCTACGTATCGAAGCAATAGAGTTCAAATGCTTCTTAAAACGAGATATTGCATCTCATATCTATGTTTCATGATAAGATATAATATACATTGCGAAGTGTTATGCATTCCTCGTCTACGATTCAAATGAAAGTAAATGCGACACTTCCTTGCAAGGAAATAGCGTTTGCAGATGTCTATGTATCGTAGCAATAGATTTCTAATGCTTCTTAAAACGCGATATCGCATCTCATTTCTATGTTTCATGGTAAGATATAATATGATTTGCGAAGTGTTATGTATTCCTCGTCTACACCTCAAATGAATGTAAATGCGACACTTCCTTGCAGGGAAATAGCGTTTGCAGATGTCTACGTAACGAAGCAATAGAGTTCAAATGCTTCTTAAAACGAGATATTGCATCTCATATCTATGTTTCATGATAAGATATAATATTCATTGCGAAGTGTTATGTATTCCTCGTCCACACATCAAAGGAATGTAAATGCGACACTTCCTTGCAAGGAAATAGCGTCCGCAGATGTTTACGTATCGTAGCAATGGATTTCTGATGCTTCTTAGAACGCGATATCGCATCTCATTTCGACGTTTCATGGTAAGATATAATATGATTTGCGAAGTGTCATGTATTCCTCGTCTACACTTCAAATGAATGTAAATGCGACACTTCCTTGCAAGGAAATAGCGTTTGCAGGTGTCCACGTATCGTAGCAATAGAGTTCAAATGCTTCTTAAAACGCGTTATCGCATCTCGTATCTATGTTTCATGGTAAGATATAATATGATTTGCGAAGTATTATGTATTCCTCGTCTACACCTCAAATGAATGAAAATGCGACACTTCCTTGCAAGGAAATAGCGTTTGCAGATGTCTACGTATCGTAGGAATAGAGTTCTAATGCATCTTAAAACGCGATATCGCATCTGATTTCTATGTTTCATGGTAAGATATAATATGATTTGCGAAGTGTTATGCATTCCTCGTCCACGATTCAAATGAACGTAAGTGCGACACTTCCTTCCAAGGAAATAGCGTTTGCAGATGTCTACGTATCGTAACAATAGAATACTTATGATTCTTAAAACGCGATATCGCATCTCATTTCTATGTTTCATGGTAAGATATAATATGATTTGTGAAGTGTTATGTATTCCTCGTCTACACTTCAAATCAATGTAAATACGACACTTCCTTGCAAGGAAATAGCGTTTGCAGATGTCTACCTATCGTAGCAATAGAGTTCTAATGCTTCTTAAAACGCGATATCGCATCACATTTCTATGTTTCATGGTAAGATATAATATGATTTGCGAAGTGTTATGTATTCCTCGTCTACACTTCAAATGAATGTAAATGCGACACTTCCTTGCAAGGAAATAGCGTTTGCAGATGTCTACGTATCGAAGCAATAGAGTTCTAATGCTTCTTAAAACGCGATATCGCATCTCATTTCTATGTTTCATGGTAAGATATAATATGATTTGCGAAGTGCTATGTATTCCTCGTCTACACTTCAAATGAATGTAAATGCGACACTTCCTTGCAAGGAAATAGCGTTTGCAGATGTCTACCTATCGTAGCAATAGAGTTCTAATGCTTCTTAAAACGCGATATCGCATCTCATTTCTATGTTTCATGGTAAGATATAATATGATTTGCGAAGTATCATGTATTCCTCGTCTACACTTCAAATGAATGTAAATGCGACACTTCCTTGCTAGGAAATAGCGTCTGCATATGTCTAGGTATCGTAGCAATAGAGTTCTAATGATTCTTAAAACGCGATATCGCATCTCATTTCTATGTCTCATGGTAAGATATAATATGATTTGCGAAGTATCATGTATTCCTCGTCTACACTTCAAATGAATTTAAATGCGACACTTCCTTGCAAGGAAATAGCGTTTGCAGATGTCTACGTATCGTAGCAATAGAGTTCTAATGCTTCTTAAAACGCGATATCGCATGTCATTTCTATGTTTCATGGTAAGATATAATATGATTTGCGAAGTGTTATGTATTCCTCGTCTACACCTCAAATGAATGTAAATGCGACACTTCCTTGCAGGGAAATAGCGTTTGCAGATGTCTACGTAACGAAGCAATAGAGTTCAAATGCTTCTTAAAACGAGATATTGCATCTCATATCTATGTTTCATGATAAGATATAATATTCATTGCGAAGTGTTATGTATTCCTCGTCCACACATCAAAGGAATGTAAATGCGACACTTCCTTGCAAGGAAATAGCGTCCGCAGATGTTTACGTATCGTAGCAATGGATTTCTGATGCTTCTTAGAACGCGATATCGCATCTCATTTCGACGTTTCATGGTAAGATATAATATGATTTGCGAAGTGTCATGTATTCCTCGTCTACACTTCAAATGAATGTAAATGCGACACTTCCTTGCAAGGAAATAGCGTTTGCAGGTGTCCACGTATCGTAGCAATAGAGTTCAAATGCTTCTTAAAACGCGTTATCGCATCTCGTATCTATGTTTCATGGTAAGATATAATATGATTTGCGAAGTATTATGTATTCCTCGTCTACACCTCAAATGAATGAAAATGCGACACTTCCTTGCAAGGAAATAGCGTTTGCAGATGTCTACGTATCGTAGGAATAGAGTTCTAATGCATCTTAAAACGCGATATCGCATCTGATTTCTATGTTTCATGGTAAGATATAATATGATTTGCGAAGTGTTATGCATTCCTCGTCCACGATTCAAATGAACGTAAGTGCGACACTTCCTTCCAAGGAAATAGCGTTTGCAGATGTCTACGTATCGTAACAATAGAATACTTATGATTCTTAAAACGCGATATCGCATCTCATTTCTATGTTTCATGGTAAGATATAATATGATTTGTGAAGTGTTATGTATTCCTCGTCTACACTTCAAATCAATGTAAATACGACACTTCCTTGCAAGGAAATAGCGTTTGCAGATGTCTACCTATCGTAGCAATAGAGTTCTAATGCTTCTTAAAACGCGATATCGCATCACATTTCTATGTTTCATGGTAAGATATAATATGATTTGCGAAGTGTTATGTATTCCTCGTCTACACTTCAAATGAATGTAAATGCGACACTTCCTTGCAAGGAAATAGCGTTTGCAGATGTCTACGTATCGAAGCAATAGAGTTCTAATGCTTCTTAAAACGCGATATCGCATCTCATTTCTATGTTTCATGGTAAGATATAATATGATTTGCGAAGTGCTATGTATTCCTCGTCTACACTTCAAATGAATGTAAATGCGACACTTCCTTGCAAGGAAATAGCGTTTGCAGATGTCTACCTATCGTAGCAATAGAGTTCTAATGCTTCTTAAAACGCGATATCGCATCTCATTTCTATGTTTCATGGTAAGATATAATATGATTTGCGAAGTATCATGTATTCCTCGTCTACACTTCAAATGAATGTAAATGCGACACTTCCTTGCTAGGAAATAGCGTCTGCATATGTCTAGGTATCGTAGCAATAGAGTTCTAATGATTCTTAAAACGCGATATCGCATCTCATTTCTATGTCTCATGGTAAGATATAATATGATTTGCGAAGTATCATGTATTCCTCGTCTACACTTCAAATGAATTTAAATGCGACACTTCCTTGCAAGGAAATAGCGTTTGCAGATGTCTACGTATCGTAGCAATAGAGTTCTAATGCTTCTTAAAACGCGATATCGCATGTCATTTCTATGTTTCATGGTAAGATATAATATGATTTGCGAAGTGTTATGTTTTCCTCGTCTACACTTCAAATGAATGTAAATGCGACACTTCCTTGCAGGGAAATAGCGTTTGCAGATGTCTACGTAACGAAGCAATAGAGTTCAAATGCTTCTTAAAACGAGATATTGCATCTCATATCTATGTTTCATGAGAAGATATAATATTCATTGCGAAGTGTTATGTATTCCTCGTCCACACATCAAAGGAATGTAAATGCGACACTTCCTTGCAAGGAAATAGCGTCCGCAGATGTTTACGTATCGTAGCAATGGATTTCTGATGCTTCTTAGAACGCGATATCGCATCTCATTTCGATGTTTCATGGTAAGATATAATATGATTTGCGAAGTGTCATGTATTGCTCGTCTACACTTCAAATGAATGTAAATGCGACACTTCCTTGCAAGGAAATAGCGTTTGCAGGTGTGTACGTGTCGTAGCAATAGAGTTCTAATGCTTCTTAAAACGCGATATCGCATCTCATTATTATGTTTCATGGTAAGATATAATAAGATTTGCGAAGTGTCATGTATTCCTCGTCTACACTTCAAATGAATGTGAATGCGACACTTGCACGCTAGGAAATAGCGTTTGTAGATGTCTAGGTATCGTAGCAATAGAGTTCTAATGCTTCTTAAAACGCGATATCGCATCACATTTCTATGTTTCATGGTAAGATATAATATGATTTGCGAAGTGTTATGTATTCCTCGTCTACACTTCAAATGAATGTAAATGCGACACTTCCTTGCAAGGAAATAGCGTTTGCAGATGTCTACGTATCGAAGCAATAGAGTTCTAATGCTTCTTAAAACGCGATATCGCATCTCATTTCTATGTTTCATGGTAAGATATAATATGATTTGCGAAGTGCTATGTATTCCTCGTCTACACTTCAAATGAATGTAAATGCGACACTTCCTTGCAAGGAAATAGCGTTTGCAGATGTCTACCTATCGTAGCAATAGAGTTCTAATGCTTCTTAAAACGCGATATCGCATCTCATTTCTATGTTTCATGGTAAGATATAATATGATTTGCGAAGTATCATGTATTCCTCGTCTACACTTCAAATGAATGTAAATGCGACACTTCCTTGCTAGGAAATAGCGTCTGCATATGTCTAGGTATCGTAGCAATAGAGTTCTAATGATTCTTAAAACGCGATATCGCATCTCATTTCTATGTCTCATGGTAAGATATAATATGATTTGCGAAGTATCATGTATTCCTCGTCTACACTTCAAATGAATTTAAATGCGACACTTCCTTGCAAGGAAATAGCGTTTGCAGATGTCTACGTATCGTAGCAATAGAGTTCTAATGCTTCTTAAAACGCGATATCGCATGTCATTTCTATGTTTCATGGTAAGATATAATATGATTTGCGAAGTGTTATGTTTTCCTCGTCTACACTTCAAATGAATGTAAATGCGACACTTCCTTGCAAGGAAATAGCGTTTGCAGATGTCTACGTATCGAAGCAATGGAGTTCTAATGCTTCTTAAAACGCGATATCGCATCTCATTTCTATGTTTCATGGTAAGATATAATATGATTTGCGAAGTGTTATGCATTCCTCGTCTACGATTCAAATGAATGTAAATGCGACACTTCCTTGCAAGGAAATAGCGTTTGCAGATGTCTACGTATCGAAGCAATAGAGTTCAAATGCTTCTTAAAACGCGATATCGCCTCTCATTTCTATGTTTCATGGTAAGATATAATATGATTTGCGAAGTGTTATGTTTTCCTCGTCTACACCTCAAATGAATGTAAATGCGACACTTCCTTGCAAGGAAATAGCGTTTGCAGTTGTCTATGTATCGTAGCAATAGATTTCTAATGCTTCTTAAAACGCGATATCGCATCTCATTTCTATGTTTCATGGTAAGATATAATATGATTTGCGAAGTGTTATGTATTCCTCGTCTACACCTCAAATGAATGTAAATGCGACACTTCCTTGCAGGGAAATAGCGTTTGCAGATGTCTACGTAACGAAGCAATAGAGTTCAAATGCTTCTTAAAACGAGATATTGCATCTCATATCTATGTTTCATGATAAGATATAATATTCATTGCGAAGTGTTATGTATTCCTCGTCCACACATCAAAGGAATGTAAATGCGACACTTCCTTGCAAGGAAATAGCGTCCGCAGATGTTTACGTATCGTAGCAATGGATTTCTGATGCTTCTTAGAACGCGATATCGCACCTCATTTCGATGTTTCATGGTAAGATATAATATGATTTGCGAAGTGTCATGTATTCCTCGTCTACACTTCAAATGAATGTAAATACGACACTTCCTTGCAAGGAAATAGCGTTTGCAGATGTCTAGGTATCGTAGCAATAGAGTTCTAATGCTTCTTAAAACGCGATATCGCATCTCATTTCTATGTTTCATGGTAAGATATAATATGAATTGCGAAGTGTTATGTATTCCTCGTCTACACTTCAAATCAATGTAAATACGACACTTCCTTGCAAGGAAATAGCGTTTGCAGATGTCTAGGTATCGTAGCAATAGAGTTCTAATGCTTCTTAAAACGCGATATCGCATCTCATTTCTATGTTTCATGGTAAGATATAATATGAATTGCGAAGTGTTATGTATTCCTCGTCTACACCTCAAATGAATGAAAATGCGACACTTCCTTGCAAGGAAATAGCGTTTGCAGATGTCTACGTATCGTAGCAATAGAGTTCTAATGCTTCTTAAAACGCGATATCGCATCTCATTTCTATGTTTCATGGTAAGATATAAGATGATTTGCGAAGTGTTATGCATTCCTCGTCCACGATTCAAATCAACGTAAATGCGACACTTCCTTCCAAGGAAATAGCGTTTGCAGATGTCTACGTATCGTAACAATAGAATACTTATGATTCTTAAAACGCGATATCGCATTTCATTTCTATGTTTCATGGTAAGATATAATATGATTTGTGAAGTGTTATGTATTCCTCGTCTACACTTCAAATCAATGTAAATACGACACTTCCTTGCAAGGAAATAGCGTTTGCAGATGTCTACGTAACGAAGCAATAGAGTTCAAATGCTTCTTAAAACGAGATATTGCATCTCATATCTATGTTTCATGATAAGATATAATATTCATTGCGAAGTGTTATGTATTCCTCGTCCACACATCAAAGGAATGTAAATGCGACACTTCCTTGCAAGGAAATAGCGTCCGCAGATGTTTACGTATCGTAGCAATGGATTTCTGATGCTTCTTAGAACGCGATATCGCATCTCATTTCGATGTTTCATGGTAAGATATAATATGATTTGCGAAGTGTCATGTATTCCTCGTCTACACTTCAAATGAATGTAAATGCGACACTTCCTTGCAAGGAAATAGCGTTTGCAGGTGTGTACGTGTCGTAGCAATAGAGTTCTAATGCTTCTTAAAACGCGATATCGCATCTCATTATTATGTTTCATGGTAAGATATAATAAGATTTGCGAAGTGTCATGTATTCCTCGTCTACACTTCAAATGAATGTGAATGCGACACTTGCTCGCTAGGAAATAGCGTTTGCAGATGTCTAGGTATCGTAGCAATAGAGTTCTAATGCTTCTTAAAACGCGATATCGCATCTCATTATTATGTTTCATGGTAAGATATAATAAGATTTGCGAAGTGTCATGTATTCCTCGTCTACACTTCAAATGAATGTGAATGCGACACTTGCTCGCTAGGAAATAGCGTTTGCAGATGTCTAGGTATCGTAGCAATAGAGTTCTAATGCTTCTTAAAACGCGATATCGCATCTCATTTCTATGTTTCATGGTAAGATATAATATGAATTGCGAAGTGTTATGTATTCCTCGTCTACACTTCAAATCAATGTAAATACGACACTTCCTTGCAAGGAAATAGCGTTTGCAGATGTCTACCTATCGTAGCAATAGAGTTCTAATGCTTCTTAAAACGCGATATCGTATCTCATTTCTATGTTTCATGGTAAGATATAATATTCATTGCGAAGTGTTATGCATTCCTCGTCTACGATTCAAACGAAAGTAAATGCGATACTTCCTTGCAAGGAAATAGCATTTGCAGATGTCTACCTATCGTAGCAATAGTGTTCTAATGCTTCTTAAAACGCGATATCGCATCTCATTTCTATGTATCATGGTAAGATATAATATTCATTGCGAAGTGTTATGCATTCCTCGTCTACGATTCAAATGAAAGTAAATGCGACAGTTCCTTGCAAGGAAACAGCGATTGCAGATGTCCACGTATCGAAGCAATAGAGTTCAAATGCTTCTTAAAACGCGATATCGCCTCTCATTTCTATGTTTCATGGTAAGATATAATATGATTTGCGAAGTGTTATGTTTTCCTCGTCTACACCTCAAATGAATGTAAATGCGACACTTCCTTGCAAGGAAATAGCGTTTGCAGTTGTCTATGTATCGTAGCAATAGATTTCTAATGCTTCTTAAAACGCGGTATCGCATCTCATTTCTATGTTTCATGGTAAGATATAATATGATTTGCGAAGTGTTATGTATTCCTCGTCTACACCTCAAATGAATGTAAATGCGACACTTCCTTGCAGGGAAATAGCGTTTGCAGATGTCTACGTATCGTAGCAATGGATTTCTGATGCTTCTTAGAACGCGATATCGCATCTCATTTCGATGTTTCATGGTAAGATATAATATGATTTGCGAAGTGTCATGTATTCCTCGTCTACACTTCAAATGAATGTAAATGCGACACTTCCTTGGAAGGAAATAGCGTTTGCAGATGTCTAGGTATCGTAGCAATAGAGTTCTAATGCTTCTTAAAACGCGATATCGCATCTCATTTCTATGTTTCATGGTAAGATATAATATGAATTGCGAAGTGTTATGTATTCCTCGTCTACACTTCAAATCAATGTAAATACGACACTTCCTTGCAAGGAAATAGCGTTTGCAGATGTCTACCTATCGTAGCAATAGAGTTCTAATGCTTCTTAAAACGCGATATCGTATCTCATTTCTATGTTTCATGGTAAGATATAATATTCATTGCGAAGTGTTATGCATTCCTCGTCTACGATTCAAATGAAAGTAAATGCGACAGTTCCTTGCAAGGAAACAGCGATTGCAGATGTCCACGTATCGCAGCAATAGAGTTCAAATGCTGCTTAAAACGCGTTATCGCATCTCGTATCTATGTTTCATGGTAAGATATAATATGATTTGCGAAGTGTTATGTATTCCTCGTCTACACCTCAAATGAATGAAAATGCGACACTTCCTTGCAAGGAAATAGCGTTTGCAGATGTCTACGTATCGTTGCAATAGAGTTCTAATGCTTCTTAAAACGCGATATCGCATCTCATTTCTATGTTTCATGGTAAGATATAAGATGATTTGCGAAGTGTTATGCATTCCTCGTCCACGATTCAAATGAACGTAAATGAGACACTTCCTTCCAAGGAAATAGCGTTTGCAGATGTCTACGTATCGTAACAATAGAGTACTTATGATTCTTAAAACGCGATATCGCATTTCATTTCTATGTTTCATGGTAAGATATAATATGATTTGTGAAGTGTTATGTATTCCTCGTCTACACTTCAAATCAATGTAAATACGACACTTCCTTGCAAGGAAATAGCGTTTGCAGATGTCTACCTATCGTAGCAATAGAGTTCTAATGCTTCTTAAAACGCGATATCGCATCTCATTTCTATGTTTCATGGTAAAATATAATATGATTTGCGAAGTGTCATGTATTCCTCGTCTACACTTCAAATGAATGTGAATGCGACACTTGCTCGCTAGGAAATAGCGTTTGCAGATGTCTAGGTATCGTAGCAATAGAGTTCAAATGCTTCTTAAAACGCGATATCGCATCGCATTTCTATGTTTCATGGTAAGATATAATATCATTTGCGAAGTGTTATGTATTCCTCGTCTACACCTCAAATGAATGTAAATGCGACACTTCCTTACAAGGAAATAGCGTTTGCAGATGTCTACGTATCGAAGCAATAGAGTTCAAATGCTTCTTAAAACGAGATATTGCATCTCATATCTATGTTTCATGATAAGATATAATATACATTGCGAAGTGTTATGCATTCCTCGTCTACGATTCAAATGAAAGTAAATGCGACACTTCCTTGCAAGGAAATAGCGTTTGCAGATGTCTATGTATCGTAGCAATAGATTTCTAATGCTTCTTAAAACGCGATATCGCATCTCATTTCTATGTTTCATGGTAAGATATAATATGATTTGCGAAGTGTTATGTATTCCTCGTCTACACCTCAAATGAATGTAAATGCGACACTTCCTTGCAGGGAAATAGCGTTTGCAGATGTCTACGTAACGAAGCAATAGAGTTCAAATGCTTCTTAAAACGAGATATTGCATCTCATATCTATGTTTCATGATAAGATATAATATTCATTGCGAAGTGTTATGTATTCCTCGTCCACACATCAAAGGAACGTAAATGCGACACTTCCTTGCAAGGAAATAGCGTCCGCAGATGTTTACGTATCGTAGCAATGGATTTCTGATGCTTCTTAGAACGCGATATCGCATCTCATTTCGATGTTTCATGGTAAGATATAATATGATTTGCGAAGTGTCATGTATTCCTCGTCTACACTTCAAATGAATGTAAATGCGACACTTCCTTGCAAGGAAATAGCGTTTGCAGGTGTGTACGTGTCGTAGCAATAGAGTTCTAATGCTTCTTAAAACGCGATATCGCATCTCATTATTATGTTTCATGGTAAGATATAATAAGATTTGCGAAGTGTCATGTATTCCTCGTCTACACTTCAAATGAATGTGAATGCGACACTTGCTCGCTAGGAAATAGCGTTTGCAGATGTCTAGGTATCGTAGCAATAGAGTTCTATTGCTTCTTAAAACGCGATATCGCATCTCATTATTATGTTTCATGGTAAGATATAATAAGATTTGCGAAGTGTCATGTATTCCTCGTCTACACTTCAAATGAATGTGAATGCGACACTTGCTCGCTAGGAAATAGCGTTTGCAGATGTCTGGGTATCGTAGCAATAGAGTTCTAATGCTTCTTAAAACGCGATATCGCATCTCATTTCTATGTTTCATGGTAAGATATATTATGAATTGCGAAGTGTTATGTATTCCTCGTCTACACTTCAAATCAATGTAAATACGACACTTCCTTGCAAGGAAATAGCGTTTGCAGATGTCTACCTATCGTAGCAATAGAGTTCTAATGCTTCTTAAAACGCGATATCGTATCTCATTTCTATGTTTCATGGTAAGATATAATATTCATTGCGAAGTGTTATGCATTCCTCGTCTACGATTCAAACGAAAGTAAATGCGATACTTCCTTGCAAGGAAATAGCATTTGCAGATGTCTACCTATCGTAGCAATAGTGTTCTAATGCTTCTTAAAACGCGATATCGCATCTCATTTCTATGTATCATGGTAAGATATAATATTCATTGCGAAGTGTTATGCATTCCTCGTCTACGATTCAAATGAAAGTAAATGCGACAGTTCCTTGCAAGGAAACAGCGATTGCAGATGTCCACGTATCGAAGCAATAGAGTTCAAATGCTTCTTAAAACGCGATATCGCCTCTCATTTCTATGTTTCATGGTAAGATATAATATGATTTGCGAAGTGTTATGTTTTCCTCGTCTACACCTCAAATGAATGTAAATGCGACACTTCCTTGCAAGGAAATAGCGTTTGCAGTTGTCTATGTATCGTAGCAATAGATTTCTAATGCTTCTTAAAACGCGATATCGCATCTCATTTCTATGTTTCATGGTAAGATATAATATGATTTGCGAAGTGTTATGTATTCCTCGTCTACACCTCAAATGAATGTAAATGCGACACTTCCTTGCAGGGAAATAGCGTTTGCAGATGTCTACGTATCGTAGCAATGGATTTCTGATGCTTCTTAGAACGCGATATCGCATCTCATTTCGATGTTTCATGGTAAGATATAATATGATTTGCGAAGTGTCATGTATTCCTCGTCTACACTTCAAATGAATGTAAATGCGACACTTCCTTGGAAGGAAATAGCGTTTGCAGATGTCTAGGTATCGTAGCAATAGAGTTCTAATGCTTCTTAAAACGCGATATCGCATCTCATTTCTATGTTTCATGGTAAGATATAATATGAATTGCGAAGTGTTATGTATTCCTCGTCTACACTTCAAATCAATGTAAATACGACACTTCCTTGCAAGGAAATAGCGTTTGCAGATGTCTACCTATCGTAGCAATAGAGTTCTAATGCTTCTTAAAACGCGATATCGTATCTCATTTCTATGTTTCATGGTAAGATATAATATTCATTGCGAAGTGTTATGCATTCCTCGTCTACGATTCAAATGAAAGTAAATGCGACAGATCCTTGCAAGGAAACAGCGATTGCAGATGTCCACGTATCGCAGCAATAGAGTTCAAATGCTTCTTAAAACACGTTATCGCATCTCGTATCTATGTTTCATGGTAAGATATAATATGATTTGCGAAGTGTTATGTATTCCTCGTCTACACCTCAAATGAATGAAAATGCGACACTTCCTTGCAAGGAAATAGCGTTTGCAGATGTCTACGTATCGTAGCAATAGAGTTCTAATGCTTCTTAAAACGCGATATCGCATCTCATTTCTATGTTTCATGGTAAGATATAAGATGATTTGCGAAGTGTTATGCATTCCTCGTCCACGATTCAAATGAACGTAAATGAGACACTTCCTTCCAAGGAAATAGCGTTTGCAGATGTCTACGTATCGTAACAATAGAGTACTTATGATTCTTAAAACGCGATATCGCATTTCATTTCTATGTTTCATGGTAAGATATAATATGATTTGTGAAGTGTTATGTATTCCTCGTCTACACTTCAAATCAATGTAAATACGACACTTCCTTGCAAGGAAATAGCGTTTGCAGATGTCTACCTATCGTAGCAATAGAGTTCTAATGCTTCTTAAAACGCGATATCGCATCTCATTTCTATGTTTCATGGTAAAATATAATATGATTTGCGAAGTGTCATGTATTCCTCGTCTACACTTCAAATGAATGTGAATGCGACACTTGCTCGCTAGGAAATAGCGTTTGCAGATGTCTAGGTATCGTAGCAATAGAGTTCAAATGCTTCTTAAAACGCGATATCGCATCGCATTTCTATGTTTCATGGTAAGATATAATATCATTTGCGAAGTGTTATGTATTCCTCGTCTACACCTCAAATGAATGTAAATGCGACACTTCCTTGCAAGGAAATAGCGTTTGCAGATGTCTACGTATCGAAGCAATAGAGTTCAAATGCTTCTTAAAACGAGATATTGCATCTCATATCTATGTTTCATGATAAGATATAATATACATTGCGAAGTGTTATGCATTCCTCGTCTACGATTCAAATGAAAGTAAATGCGACACTTCCTTGCAAGGAAATAGCGTTTGCAGATGTCTATGTATCGTAGCAATAGATTTCTAATGCTTCTTAAAACGCGATATCGCATCTCATTTCTATGTTTCATGGTAAGATATAATATGATTTGCGAAGTGTTATGTATTCCTCGTCTACACCTCAAATGAATGTAAATGCGACACTTCCTTGCAGGGAAATAGCGTTTGCAGATGTCTACGTAACGAAGCAACAGAGTTCAAATGCTTCTTAAAACGAGATATTGCATCTCATATCTATGTTTCATGATAAGATATAATATTCATTGCGAAGTGTTATGTATTCCTCGTCCACACATCAAAGGAATGTAAATGCGACACTTCCTTGCAAGGAAATAGCGTCCGCAGATGTTTACGTATCGTAGCAATGGATTTCTGATGCTTCTTAGAACGCGATATCGCATCTCATTTCGATGTTTCATGGTAAGATATAATATGATTTGCGAAGTGTCATGTATTCCTCGTCTACACTTCAAATGAATGTAAATGCGACACTTCCTTGCAAGGAAATAGCGTTTGCAGGTGTGTACGTGTCGTAGCAATAGAGTTCTAATGCTTCTTAAAACGCGATATCGCATCTCATTATTATGTTTCATGGTAAGATATAATAAGATTTGCGAAGTGTCATGTATTCCTCGTCTACACTTCAAATGAATGTGAATGCGACACTTGCTCGCTAGGAAATAGCGTTTGCAGATGTCTAGGTATCGTAGCAATAGAGTTCTAATGCTTCTTAAAACGCGATATCGCATCTCATTTCTATGTTTCATGGTAAGATATAATATGAATTGCGAAGTGTTATGTATTCCTCGTCTACACTTCAAATCAATGTAAATACGACACTTCCTTGCAAGGAAATAGCGTTTGCAGATGTCTACCTATCGTAGCAATAGAGTTCTAATGCTTCTTAAAACGCGATATCGTATCTCATTTCTATGTTTCATGGTAAGATATAATATTCATTGCGAAGTGTTATGCATTCCTCGTCTACGATTCAAACGAAAGTAAATGCGATACTTCCTTGCAAGGAAATAGCATTTGCAGATGTCTACCTATCGTAGCAATAGTGTTCTAATGCTTCTTAAAACGCGATATCGCATCTCATTTCTATGTATCATGGTAAGATATAATATTCATTGCGAAGTGTTATGCATTCCTCGTCTACGATTCAAATGAAAGTAAATGCGACAGTTCCTTGCAAGGAAACAGCGATTGCAGATGTCCACGTATCGAAGCAATAGAGTTCAAATGCTTCTTAAAACGCGATATGGCCTCTCATTTCTATGTTTCATGGTAAGATATAATATGATTTGCGAAGTGTTATGTTTTCCTCGTCTACACCTCAAATGAATGTAAATGCGACACTTCCTTGCAAGGAAATAGCGTTTGCAGTTGTCTATGTATCGTAGCAATAGATTTCTAATGCTTCTTAAAACGCGATATCGCATCTCATTTCTATGTTTCATGGTAAGATATAATATGATTTGCGAAGTGTTATGTATTCCTCGTCTACACCTCAAATGAATGTAAATGCGACACTTCCTTGCAGGGAAATAGCGTTTGCAGATGTCTACGTAACGAAGCAATAGAGTTCAAATGCTTCTTAAAACGAGATATTGCATCTCATATCTATGTTTCATGATAAGATATAATATTCATTGCGAAGTGTTATGTATTCCTCGTCCACACATCAAAGGAATGTAAATGCGACACTTCCTTGCAAGGAAATAGCGTCCGCAGATGTTTACGTATCGTAGCAATGGATTTCTGATGCTTCTTAGAACGCGATATCGCATCTCATTTCGATGTTTCATGGTAAGATATAATATGATTTGCGAAGTGTCATGTATTCCTCGTCTACACTTCAAATGAATGTAAATGCGACACTTCCTTGCAAGGAAATAGCGTTTGCAGATGTCTAGGTATCGTAGCAATAGAGTTCTAATGCTTCTTAAAACGCGATATCGCATCTCATTTCTATGTTTCATGGTAAGATATAATATGAATTGCGAAGTGTTATGTATTCCTCGTCTACACTTCAAATCAATGTAAATACGACACTTCCTTGCAAGGAAATAGCGTTTGCAGATGTCTACCTATCGTAGCAATAGAGTTCTAATGCTTCTTAAAACGCGATATCGTATCTCATTTCTATGTTTCATGGTAAGATATAATATTCATTGCGAAGTGTTATGCATTCCTCGTCTACGATTCAAATGAAAGTAAATGCGACAGTTCCTTGCAAGGAAACAGCGATTGCAGATGTCCACGTATCGCAGCAATAGAGTTCAAATGCTTCTTAAAACGCGTTATCGCATCTCGTATCTATGTTTCATGGTAAGATATAATATGATTTGCGAAGTGTTATGTATTCCTCGTCTACACCTCAAATGAATGAAAATGCGACACTTCCTTGCAAGGAAATAGCGTTTGCAGATGTCTACGTATCGTAGCAATAGAGTTCTAATGCTTCTTAAAACGCGATATCGCATCTCATTTCTATGTTTCATGGTAAGATATAAGATGATTTGCGAAGTGTTATGCATTCCTCGTCCACGATTCAAATGAACGTAAATGCGACACTTCCTTCCAAGGAAATAGCGTTTGCAGATGTCTACGTATCGTAACAATAGAATACTTATGATTCTTAAAACGCGATATCGCATTTCATTTCTATGTTTCATGGTAAGATATAATATGATTTGTGAAGTGTTATGTATTCCTCGTCTACACTTCAAATCAATGTAAATACGACACTACCTTGCAAGGAAATAGCGTTTGCAGATGTCTACCTATCGTAGCAATAGAGTTCTAATGCTTCTTAAAACGCGATATCGCATCTCATTTCTATGTTTCATGGTAAGATATAATATGATTTGCGAAGTGTCATGTATTCCTCGTCTACACTTCAAATGAATGTGAATGCGACACTTGCTCGCTAGGAAATAGCGTTTGCAGATGTCTAGGTATCGTAGCAGTAGAGTTCTAATGCTACTTAAAACGCGATATCGCATCTCATTTCTATGTTTCATGGTAAGATATAATATGATTTGCGAAGTGTTATGTATTCCTCGTCTACACTTCAAATCAATGTAAATACGACACTTCCTTGCAAGGAAATAGCGCTTGCAGATGTCTACCTATGGCAGCAATAGAGCTCTAATGCTTCTTAAAACGCGATATCGTATCTCATTTCTATGTTTCATGGTAAGATATAATATTCATTGCGAAGTGTTATGCATTCCTCGTCTACGATTCAAACGAAAGTAAATGCGATACTTCCTTGCAAGGAAATAGCATTTGCAGATGTCTACCTATCGTAGCAATAGTGTTCTAATGCTTCTTAAAACGCGATATCGCATCTCATTTCTATGTATCATGGTAAGATATAATATTCATTGCGAAGTGTTATGCATTCCTCGTCTACGATTCAAATGAAAGTAAATGCGACACTTCCTTGCAAGGAAACAGCAATTGCAGATGTCTACGTATCGTAGCAATAGAGTTCAAATGCTTCTTAAAACGCGATATCGCATCGCATTTCTATGTTTCATGGTAAGATATAATATCATTTGCGAAGTGTTATGTATTCCTCGTCTACACCTCAAATGAATGTAAATGCGACACTTCCTTGCAAGGAAATAGCGTTTGCAGATGTCTACGTATCGAAGCAATAGAGTTCAAATGCTTCTTAAAACGAGATATTGCATCTCATATCTATGTTTCATGATAAGATATAATATACATTGCGAAGTGTTATGCATTCCTCGTCTACGATTCAAATGAAAGTAAATGCGACACTTCCTTGCAAGGAAATAGCGTTTGCAGATGTCTATGTATCGTAGCAATAGATTTCTAATGCTTCTTAAAACGCGATATCGCATCTCATTTCTATGATTCATGGTAAGATATAATATGATTTGCGAAGTGTTATGTATTCCTCGTCTACACCTCAAATGAATGTAAATGCGACACTTCCTTGCAGGGAAATAGCGTTTGCAGATGTCTACGTAACGAAGCAATAGAGTTCAAATGCTTCTTAAAACGAGATATTGCATCTCATATCTATGTTTCATGATAAGATATAATATTCATTGCGAAGTGTTATGTATTCCTCGTCCACACATCAAAGGAATGTAAATGCGACACTTCCTTGCAAGGAAATAGCGTCCGCAGATGTTTACGTATCGTAGCAATGGATTTCTGATGCTTCTTAGAACGCGATATCGCATCTCATTTCGATGTTTCATGGTAAGATATAATATGATTTGCGAAGTGTCATGTATTCCTCGTCTACACTTCAAATGAATGTAAATGCGACACTTCCTTGCAAGGAAATAGCGTTTGCAGGTGTGTACGTGTCGTAGCAATAGAGTTCTAATGCTTCTTAAAACGCGATATCGCATCTCATTATTATGTTTCATGGTAAGATATAATAAGATTTGCGAAGTGTCATGTATTCCTCGTCTACACTTCAAATGAATGTGAACGCGACACTTGCTCGCTAGGAAATAGCGTTTGCAGATGTCTAGTTATCGTAGCAATAGAGTTCTAATGCTTCTTAAAACGCGATATCGCATCTCATTTCTATGTTTCATGGTAAGATATAATATGAATTGCGAAGTGTTATGTATTCCTCGTCTACACTTCAAATCAATGTAAATACGACACTTCCTTGCAAGGAAATAGCGTTTGCAGATGTCTACCTATCGTAGCAATAGAGTTCTAATGCTTCTTAAAACGCGATATCGTATCTCATTTCTATGTTTCATGGTAAGATATAATATTCATTGCGAAGTGTTATGCATTCCTCGTCTACGATTCAAACGAAAGTAAATGCGATACTTCCTTGCAAGGAAATAGCATTTGCAGATGTCTACCTATCGTAGCAATAGTGTTCTAATGCTTCTTAAAACGCGATATCGCATCTCATTTCTATGTATCATGGTAAGATATAATATTCATTGCGAAGTGTTATGCATTCCTCGTCTACGATTCAAATGAAAGTAAATGCGACAGTTCCTTGCAAGGAAACAGCGATTGCAGATGTCCACGTATCGTAGCAATAGAGTTCAGATGCTTCTTAAAACGCGTTATCGCATCTCGTATCTATGTTTCATGGTAAGATATAATATGATTTGCGAAGTGTTATGTATTCCTCGTCTACACCTCAAATGAATGAAAATGCGACACTTCCTTGCAAGGAAATAGCGTTTGCAGATGTCTACGTATCATAGAAATAGAGTTCTAATGCTTCTTAAAACGCGATATCGCATGTCATTTCTATGTTTCATGGTAAGATATAATATGATTTGCGAAGTGTTATGCATTCCTCGTCCACGATTCAAATGAACGTAAATGCTACACTTCCTTCCAAGGAAATAGCGTTTGCAGATGTCTACGTATCGTAACAATAGAATACTTATGATTCTTAAAACGCGATATCGCATCTCATTTCTATGTTTCATGGTAAGATATAATATGATTTGTGAAGTGTTATGTATTCCTCGTCTACACTTCAAATCAATGTAAATACGACACTTCCTTGCAAGGAAATAGCGTTTGCAGATGTCTACCTATCGTAGCAATGGAGTTCTAATGCTTCTTAAAACGCGATATCGCATCACATTTCTATGTTTCATGGTAAGATATAATATGATTTGCGAAGTGTTATGTATTCCTCGTCTACACTTCAAATGAATGTAAATGCGACACTTCCTTGCAAGGAAATAGCGTTTGCAGATGTCTACGTATCGAAGCAATAGAGTTCTAATGCTTCTTAAAACGCGATATCGCATCTCATTTCTATGTTTCATGGTAAGATATAATATGATTTGCGAAGTGCTATGTATTCCTCGTCTACACTTCAAATGAATGTATATGCGACACTTCCTTGCAAGGAAATAGCGTTTGCAGATGTCTACCTATCGTAGCAATAGAGTTCTAATGCTTCTTAAAACGCGATATCGCATCTCATTTCTATGTTTCATGGTAAGATATAATATGATTTGCGAAGTATCATGTATTCCTCGTCTACACTTCAAATGAATGTAAATGCGACACTTCCTTGCTAGGAAATAGCGTCTGCATATGTCTAGGTATCGTAGCAATAGAGTTCTAATGATTCTTAAAACGCGATATCGCATCTCATTTCTATGTTTCATGGTAAGATATAATATGATTTGCGAAGTATCATGTATTCCTCGTCTACACTTCAAATGAATTTAAATGCGACACTTCCTTGCAAGGAAATAGCGTTTGCAGATGTCTACGTATCGTAGCAATAGAGTTCTAATGCTTCTTAAAACGCGATATCGCATGTCATTTCTATGTTTCATGGTAAGATATAATATGATTTGCGAAGTGTTATGTTTTCCTCGTCTACACTTCAAATGAATGTAAATGCGACACTTCCTTGCAAGGAAATAGCGTTTGCAGATGTCTACGTATCGAAGCAATAGAGTTCTAATGCTTCTTAAAACGCGATATCGCATCTCATTTCTATGTTTCATGGTAAGATATAATATGATTTGCGAAGTGTTATGTTTTCCTCGTCTACACTTCAAATGAATGTAAATGCGACACTTCCTTGCAAGGAAATAGCGTTTGCAGATGTCTACGTATCGAAGCAATAGAGTTCTAATGCTTCTTAAAACGCGATATCGCATCTCATTTCTATGTTTCATGGTAAGATATAATATGATTTGCGAAGTGTTATGCATTCCTCGTCTACGATTCAAATGAATGTAAATGCGACACTTCCTTGCAAGGAAATAGCGTTTGCAGATGTCTACGTATCGAAGCAATAGAGTTCAAATGCTTCTTAAAACGCGATATCGCATCTCATTTCTATGTTTCATGGTAAGATATAATATGATTTGCGAAGTGTTATGTTTTCCTCGTCTACACCTCAAATGAATGTAAATGCGACACTTCCTTGCAAGGAAATAGCGAATCCAGATGTCTACCTATCGTAGCAATAGAGTTCTAATGCCTCTTAAAACGCGATATCGCATCTCATTTCTATGTTTCATGGTAAGATATAATATGATTTGCGAAGTGTTATGTATACCTCGTCTACACTTCAAATGAATGTAAATGCGACACTTCCTTGCAAGGAAATAGTGTTTGCAGATGTCTACGTATCGAAGCAATAGAGTTCTAATGCTTCTTAAAACGCGATATCGCATCTCATTTCTATGTTTCATGGTAAGATGTAATATGATTTGCGAAGTGCTATGTATTCCTCGTCTACACATCAAATGAATGTAAATGCGACACTTTCTTGCAAGGAAATAGCGTCTGCAGATGTCTACGTATCGTAGCAATGGATTTCTGATGCTTCTTAGAACGCGATATCGCATCTCATTTCTATGTTTCATGGTAAGATATAATTTGATTTGCGAAGTGTCATGTATTCCTCGTCTACACTTCAAATGAATGTAAATGCGACACTTCCTTGCAAGGAAATAGCGTTTGCAGGTGTCTACGTGTCGTAGCAACAGAGTTCTAATGCTTCTTAAAACGCGATATCGCATCTCATTACTATGTTTCATGGTAAGATATAATAAGATTTACGGAGTGTCATGTATTCCTCGTCTACACTTCAAATGAATGTGAATGCGACACTTGCTCGCTAGGAAATAGCGTTTGCAGATGTCTAGGTATCGTAGCAATAGAGTTCTAATGCTACTTAAAACGCGATATCGCATCTCATTTCTATGTTTCATGGTAAGATATAATATGATTTGCGAAGTGTTATGTATTCCTCGTCTACACTTCAAATCAATGTAAATACGACACTTCCTTGCAAGGAAATAGCGTTTGCAGATGTCTACCTATCGTAGCAATAGAGTTCTAATGCTTCTTAAAACGCGATATCGTATCTCATTTCTATCTTTCATGGTAAGATATAATATTCATTGCGAAGTGATATGCATTCCTCGTCTACGATTCAAACGAAAGTAAATGCGATACTTCCTTGCAAGGAAATAGCATTTGCAGATGTCTACCTATCGTAGCAATGGAGTTCTAATGCTTCTTAAAACGCGATATCGCATCACATTTCTATGTTTCATGGTAAGATATAATATGATTTGCGAAGTGTTATGTATTCCTCGTCTACACTTCAAATCAATGTAAATACGACACTTCCTTGCAAGGAAATAGCGTTTGCAGATGTCTACGTATCGAAGCAATAGAGTTCTAATGCTTCTTAAGACGCGATATCGCATCTCATTTCTATGTTTCATGGTAAGATATAATATGATTTGCGAAGTGCTATGTATTCCTCGTCTACACTTCAAATGAATGTATATGCGACACTTCCTTGCAAGGAAATAGCGTTTGCAGATGTCTACCTATCGTAGCAATAGAGTTCTAATGCTTCTTAAAACGCGATATCGCATCTCATTTCTATGTTTCATGGTAAGATATAATATGATTTGCGAAGTGTTATGTATTCCTCGTCTACACTTCAAATCAATGTAAATACGACACTTCCTTGCAAGGAAATAGCGTTTGCAGATGTCTACCTATCGTAGCAATAGAGTTCTAATGATTCTTAAAACGCGATATCGCATCTCATTTCTATGTTTCATGGTAAGATATAATATGATTTGCGAAGTATCATGTATTCCTCGTCTACACTTCAAATGAATTTAAATGCGACACTTCCTTGCAAGGAAATAGCGTTTGCAGATGTCTACGTATCGTAGCAATAGAGTTCTAATGCTTCTTAAAACGCGATATCGCATGTCATTTCTATGTTTCATGGTAAGATATAATATGATTTGCGAAGTGTTATGTTTTCCTCGTCTACACTTCAAATGAATGTAAATGCGACACTTCCTTGCAAGGAAATAGCGTTTGCAGATGTCTACGTATCGAAGCAATAGAGTTCTAATGCTTCTTAAAACGCGATATCGCATCTCATTTCTATGTTTCATGGTAAGATATAATATGATTTGCGAAGTGTTATGCATTCCTCGTCTACGATTCAAATGAATGTAAATGCGACACTTCCTTGCAAGGAAATAGCGTTTGCAGATGTCTACGTATCGAAGCAATAGAGTTCAAATGCTTCTTAAAACGCGATATCGCATCTCATTTCTATGTTTCATGGTAAGATATAATATGATTTGCGAAGTGTTATGTTTTCCTCGTCTACACCTCAAATGAATGTAAATGCGACACTTCCTTGCAAGGAAATAGCGAATCCAGATGTCTACCTATCGTAGCAATAGAGTACTAATGCCTCTTAAAACGCGATATCGCATCTCATTTCTATGTTTCATGGTAAGATATAATATGATTTGCGAAGTGTTATGTATACCTCGTCTACACTTCAAATGAATGTAAATGCGACACTTCCTTGCAAGGAAATAGTGTTTGCAGATGTCTACGTATCGAAGCAATAGAGTTCTAATGCTTCTTAAAACGCGATATCGCATCTCATTTCTATGTTTCATGGTAACATGTAATATGATTTGCGAAGTGCTATGTATTCCTCGTCTACACATCAAATGAATGTAAATGCGACACTTTCTTGCAAGGAAATAGCGTCTGCAGATGTCTACGTATCGTAGCAATGGATTTCTGATGCTTCTTAGAACGCGATATCGCATCTCATTTCTATGTTTCATGGTAAGATATAATTTGATTTGCGAAGTGTCATGTATTCCTCGTCTACACTTCAAATGAATGTAAATGCGACACTTCCTTGCAAGGAAATAGCGTTTGCAGGTGTCTACGTGTCGTAGCAACAGAGTTCTAATGCTTCTTAAAACGCGATATCGCATCTCATTACTATGTTTCATGGTAAGATATAATAAGATTTGCGGAGTGTCATGTATTCCTCGTCTACACTTCAAATGAATGTGAATGCGACTCTTGCTCGCTAGGAAATAGCGTTTGCAGATGTCTAGGTATCGTAGCAATAGAGTTCTAATGCTACTTAAAACGCGATATCGCATCTCATTTCTATGTTTCATGGTAAGATATAATATGATTTGCGAAGTGTTATGTATTCCTCATCTACACTTCAAATCAATGTAAATACGACACTTCCTTGCAAGGAAATAGCGTTTGCAGATGTCTACCTATCGTAGCAATAGAGTTCTAATGCTTCTTAAAACGCGATATCGTATCTCATTTCTATGTTTCATGGTAAGATATAATATTCATTGCGAAGTGATATGCATTCCTCGTCTACGATTCAAACGAAAGTAAATGCGATACTTCCTTGCAAGGAAATAGCATTTGCAGATGTCTACCTATCGTAGCAATAGTGTTCTAGTGCTTCTTAAAACGCGATATCGCATCCCATTTCTATGTATCATGGTAAGATATAATATTCATTGCGAAGTGTTATGCATTCCTCGTCTACGATTCAAATGGAAGTAAATGCGACACTTCCTTGCAAGGAAATAGCGTTTGCAGATGTCTACGTATCGTAGCAATAGATTTCTAATGCTTCTTAAAACGCGATATCGCATCTCATTTCTATGTTTCATGGTAAGATATAATATGATTTGCGAAGTGTTATGTATTCCTCGTCTACACCTCAAATGAATGTAAATGCGACACTTCCTTGCAGGGAAATAGAGTTTGCAGATGTCTACGTAACGAAGCAATAGAGTTCAAATGCTTCTTAAAACGAGATATCGCATCTCATTTCTATGTTTCATGGTAAGATATAATATGATTTGCGAAGTGTCATGTATTCCTCGTCTACACTTCAAATGAATGTAAATGCGACACTTCCTTGCAAGGAAATAGCGTTTGCAGGTGTGTACGTGTCGTAGCAATAGAGTTCTAATGCTTCTTAAAACGCGATATCGCATCTCATTACTATGTTTCATGGTAAGATATAATAAGATTTGCGAAGTGTCATGTATTCCTCTTCTACACTTCAAATGAATGTGAATGCGACACTTGCTCGCTAGGAAATAGCGTTTGCAGATGTCTAGGTATCGTAGCAATAGAGTTCTAATGCTTCTTAAAACGCGATATCGCATCTCATTTCTATGTTTCATGGTAAGATATAATATGATTTGCGAAGTGTCATGTATTCCTCGTCTACACATCAAATGAATGTAAATGCGACACTTTCTTGCAAGGAAATAGCGTCTGCAGATGTCTACGTATCGTAGCAATGGATTTCTGATGCTTCTTAGAACGCGATATCGCATCTCATTTCTATGTTTCATGGTAAGATATAATTTGATTTGCGAAGTGTCATGTATTCCTCGTCTACACTTCAAATGAATGTAAATGCGACACTTCCTTGCAAGGAAATAGCGTTTGCAGGTGTCTACGTGTCGTAGCAACAGAGTTCTAATGCTTCTTAAAACGCGATATCGCATCACATTTCTATGTTTCATGGTAAGATATAATATGATTTGCGAAGTGTTATGTATTCCTCGTCTACACTTCAAATGAATGTAAATGCGACACTTCCTTGCAAGGAAATAGCGTTTGCAGATGTCTACGTATCGAAGCAATAGAGTTCTAATGCTTCTTAAAACCCGATATCGCATCTCATTTCTATGTTTCATGGTAAGATATAATATGATTTGCGAAGTGCTATGTATTCCTCGTCTACACTTCAAATGAATGTATATGCGACACTTCCTTGCAAGGAAATAGCGTTTGCCAATGTCTACCTATCGTAGCAATAGAGTTCTAATGCTTCTTAAAACGCGATATCGCATCTCATTTCTATGTTTCATGGTAAGATATAATATGATTTGCGAAGTATCATGTATTCCTCGTCTACACTTCAAATGAATGTAAATGCGACACTTCCTTGCTAGGAAATAGCGTCTGCATATGTCTAGGTATCGTAGCAATAGAGTTCTAATGATTCTTAAAACGCGATATCGCATCTCATTTCTATGTTTCATGGTAAGATATAATATGACTTGCGAAGTATCATGTATTCCTCGTCTACACTTCAAATGAATTTAAATGCGACACTTCCTTGCAAGGAAATAGCGTTTGCAGATGTCTACGTATCGTAGCAATAGAGTTCTAATGCTTCTTAAAACGCGATATCGCATGTCATTTCTATGTTTCATGGTAAGATATAATATGATTTGCGAAGTGTTATGTTTTCCTCGTCTACACTTCAAATGAATGTAAATGCGACACTTCCTTGCAAGGAAATAGCGTTTGCAGATGTCTACGTATCGAAGCAATAGAGTTCTAATGCTTCTTAAAACGCGATATCGCATCTCATTTCTATGTTTCATGGTAAGATATAATATGATTTGCGAAGTGTTATGCATTCCTCGTCTACGATTCAAATGAATGTAAATGCGACACTTCCTTGCAAGGAAATAGCGTTTGCAGATGTCTACGTATCGAAGCAATAGAGTTCAAATGCTTCTTAAAACGCGATATCGCATCTCATTTCTATGTTTCATGGTAAGATATAATATGATTTGCGAAGTGTTATGTTTTCCTCGTCTACACCTCAAATGAATGTAAATGCGACACTTCCTTGCAAGGAAATAGCGAATCCAGATGTCTACCTATCGTAGCAATAGAGTTCTAATGCCTCTTAAAACGCGATATCGCATCTCATTTCTATGTTTCATGGTAAGATATAATATGATTTGCGAAGTGTTATGTATACCTCGTCTACACTTCAAATGAATGTAAATGCGACACTTCCTTGCAAGGAAATAGTGTTTGCAGATGTCTACGTATCGAAGCAATAGAGTTCTAATGCTTCTTAAAACGCGATATCGCATCTCATTTCTATGTTTCATGGTAAGATGTAATATGATTTGCGAAGTGCTATGTATTCCTCGTCTACACATCAAATGAATGTAAATGCGACACTTTCTTGCAAGGAAATAGCGTCTGCAGATGTCTACGTATCGTAGCAATGGATTTCTGATGCTTCTTAAAACGCGATATCGCATCTCATTTCTATGTTTCATGGTAAGATATAATATGATTTGCGAAGTGTTATATATTCCTCGCCTACACTTCAAATCAATGTAAATACGACACTTCCTTGCAAGGAAATAGCGTTCGCAGATGTCTACGTATCACAGCAATAGAGTTCTTGTGATTCTTAGAACGCGATATCGCATCTCATTTCTATGTTTCATGGTAAGGTATAATATGATATGCGAAGTGTTATGTATTCCTCGTCTACACTTCAAATGAATGTGAATGCGACTCTTCCTCGCTAGGTAATGGCGTTTGCAGATGTCTACGTATCGTAGCAATAGATTTCTAATGCTTCTTAAAACGCGATATCGCATCTCATTTCTATGTTTCAGGGTAAGATATAATATGATTTGCGAAGAGTCATGTATTCCACGACTACACTTCAAATGAATGTAAATGCGACACTACCTTGCTAGGAAATAGCGTCTGCAGATGTATAGGTATCGTAGCAATAGAGTTCTAATGCTTCTTAAAACTCGATATCGCATCTCATTTCTATGTTTCATGGTAAGATATAATATGATTTGCGAAGTGTTATGTATTCCTCGTCTACACTTCAAGTGAATGTAAGTGCGACACTTCCTCGCTAGGAAATAGCGTTTGCAGTTGTCTGCGTATCGTAGCAATAGATCTCTAATGCTTCTTAAAACGCGATATCGCATCTCATTTCTATGATTCATGATAAGATGTAATATTCATTGCGATGTGTTATGTATTCCTCGTCTACACTTCAAGTGAATGTGAATGCGACACTTCCTCGCTAGGAAATAGCGTCTGCAGATGTCTAGGTATCGTAGGGATAGAGTTCTAATGCTTCTTAAAACGCGATATCGCATCTCATTTCTGTGTTTCATGGTAAGATATAATATGATTTGCGAAGTATCATGTATTCCTCGTCTACACTTCAAATGAATGTAAATGCAACACTTCCTCGCTAGGAAATAGCGTTTGCAGATGTCTACGTATCGTAGCAATAGATTTCTAATGCTTCTTAAAACGCGATATCGCATCTCATTTCTATGTTTCATGGTAAGATATAATATGATTTGCGAAGTGTTATGTATTCCTCTTCTACACTTCAAATGAATGTAAATGCGACACTTCCTTGCAAGGAAATAGCGTTTGCAGATGTCTACGTATCGTAGGGATAGAGTTCTAATGCTTCTTATAACGACATATCGCACCTCATTTCTATGTTTCATGATAAGATATAATATTCATTGCGAAGTGTTATGCATTCCTCGTCTACGATTCAAATGGATGAAAATGCGACACTTCCTTGCTAGGAAATAGCGTTTGCAGATGTCTACGTATCGAAGCAATAGAGTTCTAATGCTTCATAAAACGCGATATCGCTTCTCATTTCTATGTTTCATGATAAGATATAACATGATTTGCGAAGTGTTATGTATTCCACGTCTACACATCAAATGAATGTAAATGCGACACTTCCTTGCAAGGAAATAGCGTTTCCAGATGTCTACGTATCGTAGCAATAGAGTTCTTATGATTCTTAAAACGCGATATCGCATCTCATTTCTATGTTTCATGGTAACATATAATATGATTTGCGAAGTGTCATGTATTCCTCGTCCACAATTCAAATGAATGTGAATGCGACATTTCCTTGCAAGGAAATAGCGTTTGCAGATGTCTACGTATCGTAGCAATGGATTTCTGATGCTTCTTAAAACGCGATATCGCATCACATTTCTATGTTTCATGGTAAGATATAATATGATTTGCGAAGTGTCATCTATTCCTCGTCTACACTTCAAATGAATGTAAATGCGACACTTCCTTGCAAGGAAATAGCGTTTGCAGATGTCTACGTATCGTAGGGATAGAGTTCTAATGCTTCTTAAAACGCGATATCGCATCTCATTTCTATGTTTCATGGTAAGATATAATATGATTTGCGAAGTATCATGTATTCCTCGTCTACACTTCAAATGAATGTAAATGCAACACTTCCTCGCTAGGAAATAGCGTTTGCAGTTGTCTGCGTATCGTAGCAATAGATTTCTAATGCTTCTTAAAACGCGATATCGCATCTCATTTCTATGTTTCATGGGAAGATATAATATGATTTGCGAAGTGTCATGTATTCCACGACTACACTTCAAATGAATGTAAATGCGACACTACCTTGCTAGGAAATAGCGTCTGCAGATGTATAGGTATCGTAGCAATAGAGTTCTAATGCCTCTTAAAACGCGATATCGCATCTCATTTCTATGTTTCATGGTAAGATATAATATGATTTGCGAAGTGTCATGTATTCTTCGGCTACACTTCAAATGACTGTAAAGGCGACTCTTCCTTGCAAGGAAATAGCGTTTGCAGATGTCTACGTATCGTAGCAATAGAGATCTAATGCTTCTTAAAACGCGATATCACATCTCATTTCCATGCTTCATGGTAAGATATAATATGATTTGCGAAGTGTTATGTATTCCTCTTATACACTTCAAATGAATGTAAATGCGACACTTCCTTGCAAGGAAATAGCGTTTGCAGATGTCTACGTATCGTAGGGATAGAGTTCTAATGCTTCTTAAAACGACATATCGCACCTCATTTCTATGTTTCATGATAAGATATAATATTCATTGCGAAGTGTTATGCATTCCTCGTCTACGATTCAAATGGATGAAAATGCGACACTTCCTTGCAAGGAAGTAGCGTTTGCAAATGTCTACCTATCGTAGCAATAGTGTTCTCATGCTTCTTAAAACGCGATATCGCATCTCATTTCTATGTTTCATGGTAAGATATAATATGATTTGCGAAGTGTAATGTATTCTTCGTCCACACTTCAAATGAATGTAAATGCGGCACTTCCTTGCTAGGAGATAGCGTTTGCAGATGTCTACGTATCGAAGCAATAGTGTTCAAATGCCCCTTAAAACAAGATATCGCAACTCATTTCTATGTTTCATGGTAAGATATAATATGATTTGCGAAGAGTCATGTATTCCACGACTACACTTCAAATGAATGTAAATGCGACACTACCTTGCTGGGAAATAGCGTCTGCAGATGTATAGGTATCCTAGCAATAGAGTTGTAATGCCTCTTAAAACGCGATATCGCATCTCATTTCTATGTTTCATGGTAAGATATAATATGATTTGCGAAGTGTCATGTATTCTTCGGCTACACTTCAAATGACTGTAAAGGCGACTCTTCCTTGCAAGGAAATAGCGTTTGCAGATGTCTACGTATCGTAGCAATAGAGTTCTAATGCTTCTTAAAACGCGATATCACATCTCATTTCCATGCTTCATGGTAAGATATAATATGATTTGCGAAGTGTTATGTATTCCTCTTATACACTTCAAATGAATGTAAATGCGACACTTCCTTGCAAGGAAGTAGCGTTTGCAGATGTCTACGTATCGTAGGGATAGAGTTCTAATGCTTCTTAAAACGACATATCGCACCTCATTTCTATGTTTCATGACAAAATATAATTTTCATTGCGAAGTGTTATGCATTCCTCGTCTACGATTCAAATGGATGAAAATGCGACACATCCTTGCAAGGAAATAGCGTTTGCAGATGTCTACGTATCGTAGCAATAGAGTTCTAATGCTTCTTAAAACGCGATATCGCATCTCATTTCCATGCTTCATGGTAAGATATAATATGATTTGCGATGTGTTATGTATTCCTCGTCTACACTTCAAATGAATGTAAATGCGACACTTCCTTGCAAGGAAATAGCGTTTGCAGATGTCTACGTATTGTAGCAATAGTGTTCTTATGATTCTTAAAACGCGATATGGCATCTCATTTCTATGTTTCATGGTAAGATATAATATGATTTGCGAAGTGTTATGTACTCCTCGTCTACACTTCAAATGAATGTAAATGCGACACTTCCTTGCTAGGAAATAGCGTTTGCAGATGTCTAGGTATCGTAGTAATAGAGTTCTAGTGCTTCTTAAAACGCGATATCGCATCTCATTTCTATGTTTCATGGTAAGATATATTATGATTTGCGAAGTGCTATGTAT
This sequence comes from Xylocopa sonorina, assembly GCF_050948175.1. NCBI lineage: Eukaryota > Metazoa > Arthropoda > Insecta > Hymenoptera > Apidae > Xylocopa > Xylocopa sonorina. Next base: position 1,302,410 of record NW_027490139.1, on the reverse strand, counting down.
TCCTCGTCAACACTTCAAATGAATGTAAATGGGGCACTTCCTTGCAAGGAAATAGCGTTTGGAGATGTCTACGTATCGTAGCAATAGAGTTCTTATGATTCTTAAAACGCGATATGGCATCTCATTTCTATGTTTCATGGTAAGATATAATATGATTTGCGAAGTGTTATGTAGTCCTCGTCTACACTTCAAATGAATGTAAATGCGACACTTCCTTGCAAGGAAATAGCGTTTGGAGACGTCTACGTATCGTAGCAATTGAGTTCGTATGATTCTTAAAACGCGATATCGCATCTCATTTCCATGTTTCATGGTAAGATACAATATGATTTGCGAAGTGTTATGTATTCCTCTTCTACACCTCAAATGAATGTAAATGCGACACTTCCTTGCAAGGAAATAGCGTTTGCAGATGTCCACGTATCGTAGGGATAGAGTTCTAATGCTCCTTAAAACGAGATATCGCATCTCATTTTTATGTTTCATGATAAGGTATAATATGATTGGGGAAGTGTTATGTATTCCTCGTCTACACTTCAAATGAATGTAAATGCGACACTTCCTTGCAAGGAAATAGCGTTTGCAAGTGTCTACCTATCGTAGCAATAGTGTTCCAATGCTTCTTAAAACGCGATATCGCATCTCATTTCTATGTTTCATGGTAAGATATAATATGATTTGCGACGTGTCATGTATTCTTCGTCTACACTTCAAATGAATGTAAATGCGACTCTTCCTTGCAAGGAAATAGCGTTTGCATATGTCTACGTATCGTAGCAATAGAGTTCTTATGATTCATAAAACGCGATATCGCATCTCATTTCTATGTTTCATGGTAAGGTATAATATGATTTGCGAAGTGTCATGTATTCCCCGTCTACACTTCAAATGAATGTAAATGCCACACTTCCCTGCTAGGAAATAGCGTCTGCAGATGACTAGGGATCGTAGCAATAGAGTTCTAATGCTTCTTAAAGCGCGGTATCGCATCTCATTTCTATGTTTCATGGTAAGATAAAATATGATTTGCGAAGTGTCATGTATTCTTCGTCTACACATCAAATGAATGTAAATGCGACTCTTCCTTGCAAGGAAATAGCGTTTGCAGATGTCTACGTATCGTAGCAATAGAGTTCCAAAGCTTCTTAAAACGCGATATCGCATCTCATTTCTATGTTTCATGGTAAGATATAATATGATTGGGGAAGTGTTATGTATTACTCGTCTACACTTCAAATGAATGTAAATGCGACACTTCCTTGCAAGGAAATAGCGTTTGCAGATGTCTACGTATCGTAGCAATAGAGTTCTTATGATTCTTAGAACGTGATATCGCATCTCATTTCTATGTTTCATGGTAAGATAGAATATGATTCGAGAAGTGTTATGTAGTCCTCGTCTACACTTCAAATGAATGTAAATGCGACACTTCCTTGCTAGGAAATAGCGTTTGCAGATGTCTACGTATCGTAGCAATAGAGTTCTTATGAACCTTAAAACGCGATATCGCATCTCATTTCCATGTTTCATGGTAAGATATTATATGATTTGCGAAGTGTTATGTATTCCTCTTCTACACTTCAAATGAATGTAGATGCGACACTTCCTTGCAAGGAAATAGCGTTTGCAGATGTCCACGTATAGTAGGGATAGAGTTCTAATGCTTCTTAGAACGAGATATCGCATCTCATTTTTATGTTTCATGATAAGATATAATATTCATTGCGAAGTGTTATGCATTCCTCGTCTACACTTCAAATGAATGTAAATGCCACACTTCCCTGCTAGGAAATAGCGTCTGCATGTGACTAGGTATCGTAGCAATAGAGTTCTAATGCTTCTTAAAACGCGATATGGCATCTCATTTCTATGTTTCATGGTAAGATATAATATGATTTGCGAAGTGTTATGTACTCCTCGTCTACACTTCAAATGAATGTAAATGCGACACTTCCTTGCTAGGAAATAGCGTTTGCAGATGTCTAGGTATCGTAGTAATAGAGTTCTAGTGCTTCTTAAAACGCGATATCGCATCTCATTTCTATGTTTCATGGTAAGATATATTATGATTTGCGAAGTGCTATGTATTCCTCGTCAACACTTCAAATGAATGTAAATGGGGCACTTCCTTGCAAGGAAATAGCGTTTGGAGATGTCTACGTATCGTAGCAATAGAGTTCTTATGATTCTTAAAACGCGATATGGCATCTCATTTCTATGTTTCATGGTAAGATATAATATGATTTGCGAAGTGTTATGTAGTCCTCGTCTACACTTCAAATGAATGTAAATGCGACACTTCCTTGCAAGGAAATAGCGTTTGGAGACGTCTACGTATCGTAGCAATTGAGTTCGTATGATTCTTAAAACGCGATATCGCATCTCATTTCCATGTTTCATGGTAAGATACAATATGATTTGCGAAGTGTTATGTATTCCTCTTCTACACCTCAAATGAATGTAAATGCGACACTTCCTTGCAAGGAAATAGCGTTTGCAGATGTCCACGTATCGTAGGGATAGAGTTCTAATGCTCCTTAAAACGAGATATCGCATCTCATTTTTATGTTTCATGATAAGGTATAATATGATTGGGGAAGTGTTATGTATTCCTCGTCTACACTTCAAATGAATGTAAATGCGACACTTCCTTGCAAGGAAATAGCGTTTGCAAGTGTCTACCTATCGTAGCAATAGTGTTCCAATGCTTCTTAAAACGCGATATCGCATCTCATTTCTATGTTTCATGGTAAGATATAATATGATTTGCGACGTGTCATGTATTCTTCGTCTACACTTCAAATGAATGTAAATGCGACTCTTCCTTGCAAGGAAATAGCGTTTGCATATGTCTACGTATCGTAGCAATAGAGTTCTTATGATTCATAAAACGCGATATCGCATCTCATTTCTATGTTTCATGGTAAGGTATAATATGATTTGCGAAGTGTCATGTATTCCCCGTCTACACTTCAAATGAATGTAAATGCCACACTTCCCTGCTAGGAAATAGCGTCTGCAGATGACTAGGGATCGTAGCAATAGAGTTCTAATGCTTCTTAAAGCGCGGTATCGCATCTCATTTCTATGTTTCATGGTAAGATAAAATATGATTTGCGAAGTGTCATGTATTCTTCGTCTACACATCAAATGAATGTAAATGCGACTCTTCCTTGCAAGGAAATAGCGTTTGCAGATGTCTACGTATCGTAGCAATAGAGTTCCAAAGCTTCTTAAAACGCGATATCGCATCTCATTTCTATGTTTCATGGTAAGATATAATATGATTGGGGAAGTGTTATGTATTACTCGTCTACACTTCAAATGAATGTAAATGCGACACTTCCTTGCAAGGAAATAGCGTTTGCAGATGTCTACGTATCGTAGCAATAGAGTTCTTATGATTCTTAGAACGTGATATCGCATCTCATTTCTATGTTTCATGGTAAGATAGAATATGATTCGAGAAGTGTTATGTAGTCCTCGTCTACACTTCAAATGAATGTAAATGCGACACTTCCTTGCTAGGAAATAGCGTTTGCAGATGTCTACGTATCGTAGCAATAGAGTTCTTATGAACCTTAAAACGCGATATCGCATCTCATTTCCATGTTTCATGGTAAGATATTATATGATTTGCGAAGTGTTATGTATTCCTCTTCTACACTTCAAATGAATGTAGATGCGACACTTCCTTGCAAGGAAATAGCGTTTGCAGATGTCCACGTATAGTAGGGATAGAGTTCTAATGCTTCTTAGAACGAGATATCGCATCTCATTTTTATGTTTCATGATAAGATATAATATTCATTGCGAAGTGTTATGCATTCCTCGTCTACACTTCAAATGAATGTAAATGCCACACTTCCCTGCTAGGAAATAGCGTCTGCATGTGACTAGGTATCGTAGCAATAGAGTTCTAATGCTTCTTAAAACGCGATATCGCATCTCATTCCTATGTTTCATGGTAAGATATAATATGATTTGCGAAGTGTTATGTATTCCTCTTCTACACTTCAAATGAATGTAAATGGGACTCTTCCTTGCAAGGAAATAGCGTTTGCAGATGTCTACGTATCGTAGCAATAGAGTATCAATGCTTCTTAAAACGCGATATCGCATCTCATTTCTATGTTTCATGGTAATATATAATATGATTGGGGAAGTGCTATGTATTCCTCGTCTACACTTCAAATGAATGTAAATGCGACACTTCCTTGCAAGGAAATAGCGTTTGCAAATGTCTACCTATCGTAGCAATAGTGTTCTAATACTTCTTAAAACGCGATATCGCATCTCATTTCTATGTTTCACGGTAAGATATAATATGATTTGCGAAGTGTTATGTATTCCTCGTCTACACTTCAAATGAATGTAAATGCGACACTTCCTTGCAAGGAAATAGCGTTTGCAGATGTCTACGTATCGAAGCAATAGAGTTCAAATGCTTATTAAGACGCGAAATCGCATCTCATTTCTATGTTTCATGGAAAGATATAATACAATTTGCGATGTGTTATGTATTCCTCGTCTACACTTCAAATGAATGTAAATGCGACACTTCCTTGCAAGGAAGTAGCGTTTGCAAGTGTCTACCTATCGTAGCAATTGTGTTCTAATGCTTCTTAAAACGCGATATCGCATCTCATTTCTATGTTTCATGGTAAGATATAATAAGATCTGCGAAGTGTCATGTATTCCCCGTCTACACTTCAAATGAATGTAAATGCCACACTTCCCTGCTAGGATATAGCGTCTGCAGATGACTAGGGATCGTAGCAATAGAGTTCTAATGCTTCTTAAAGCGCGACATCGCACCTCGTTTCTATGTTTCATGGTAGGATGGAATATGATTTGCGAAGTGTCATGTATTCTTCGTCTACACATCAAATGAATGTAAATGCCACTCTTCCTTGCAAGGAAATAGCGTTTGCAGATGTCTACGTATCGTAGCAGTAGAGTTCCAATGCATCTTAAAACGCGATATCGCATCTCATTTCTATGTTTCATGGTAAGATATAATATGATTTGCGAAGTGTTATGTAGTCCTCGTCTACACTTGAAATGAATGTAAATGCGACACTTCCTTGCTAGGAAATAGCGTTTGCAGGTGTCTACCTATCGTAGCAATAGAGTTCTACTGCTTCTTAAAACGCGATATCGCATCTCATTTCTATGTTTCATGGTAAGATATAATATGATTTGCGAAGTGTTATGTATTCCTCTTCTACACTTCAAACGAATGTAAATGCGACACTTCCTTGCAAGGAAATAGCGTTTGCAGATGTCTACGTATCGAAGCAATAGAGTTCAAATGCTTATTAAGACGCGATATCGCATCTCATTTCTATGTTTCATGGTAAGATATAATATGATTTGCGATGTGTTATGTATTCCTCGTCTACACTTCAAATGAATGTAAATGCGACACTTCCTTGCAAGGAAATAGCGTTTGCAAGTGTCTACCTATCGTAGCAATAGTGTTCTAATGCTTCTTAAGACGCGATATCGCATCTCATTTCTGTGTTTCATGGTAAGATATAATATGATTTGCGAAGTGTTATGTATTCCTCTTCTACACTTCAAATGAATGTAAATGCGACACTTCCTTGCAAGGAAATAGCGTTTGCAGATGTCTACGTATCGAAGCAATAGAGTTCAAATGCTTATTAAGACGCGATATCGCATCTCATTTCTATGTTTCATGGTAAGATATAATATGATTTGCGATGTGTTATGTATTCCTCGTCTACACTTCAAATGAATGTAAATGCGACACTTCCTTGCAAGGAAATAGCGTTTGCAAGTGTCTACCTATCGTAGCAATAGTGTTCTAATGCTTCTTAAAACGCGATATCGCATCTCATTTCTGTGTTTCATGGTAAGATATAATATGATTTGCGACGTGTCATGTATTCTTCGTCTACACTTCAAATGAATGTAAATGCGACTCTTCCTTGCAAGGAAATAGCGTTTGCATATGTCTACGTATCGTAGCAATAGAGTTCTTATGATTCATAAAACGCGATATCGCATCTCATTTCTATGTTTCATGGTAAGGTATAATATGATTTGCGAAGTGTCATGTATTCCCCGTCTACACTTCAAATGAATGTAAATGCCACACTTCCCTGCTAGGAAATAGCGTCTGCAGATGACTAGGGATCGTAGCAATAGAGTTCCAAAGCTTCTTAAAACGCGATATCGCATCTCATTTCTATGTTTCATGGTAAGATGTAATATGATTGGGGAAGTGTTATGTATTACTCGTCTACACTTCAAATGAATGTAAATGCGACACTTCCTTGCAAGGAAATAGCGTTTGCAGATGTCTACGTATCGTAGCAATAGAGTTCTTATGATTCTTAGAACGCGATATCGCATCTCATTTCTATGTTTCATGGTAAGATAGAATATGATTCGAGAAGTGTTATGTAGTCCTCGTCTACACTTCAAATGAATGTAAATACGACACTTCCTTGCTAGGAAATAGCGTTTGCAGATGTCTACCTATCGTAGCAATAGAGTTCTAATGCTTCTTAAAACGCGGTATCGCATCTCATTTCCATGTTTCATGGTAAGATATAATATGATTTGCGAAGTGTTATGTATTCCTCTTCTACACTTCAAATGAATGTAGATGCGACACTTCCTTGCAAGGAAATAGCGTTTGCAGATGTCCACGTATAGTAGGGATAGAGTTCTAATGCTTCTTAAAACGAGATATCGCATCTCATTTTTATGTTTCATGATAAGATATAATATTCATTGCGAAGTGTTATGCTTTCCTCGTCTACACTTCAAATGAATGTAAATGCCACACTTCCCTGCTAGGAAATAGCGTCTGCAGATGACTAGGTATCGTAGCAATAGAGTTCTAATGCTTCTTAAAACGCGATATCGCATCTCATTCCTATGTTTCATGGTAAGATAGAATATGATTCGAGAAGTGTTATGTAGTCCTCGTCTACACTTCAAATGAATGTAAATGCGACACTTCCTGGCAAGGAAATAGAGTTTGCAAATGTCTACCTATCTTAGCAATAGTGCTCTAATACTTCTTTAAACGCGATATCGCATCTCATTTCTATGTTTCATGGTAAGATATAATATGAATTGCGAAGTGTTATGTATTCCTCGTCTACACTTCAAATGAATGTAAATGCGACACTTCCTTGCAAGGAAATAGCGTTTGCAGATGTCTACGTATCGAAGCAATAGAGTTCAAATGCTTCTTAAGACGCGATATCGCATCTCATTTCTATGTTTCATGGTAAGATATAATATGATTGGGGAAGTGTTATGTATTCCTCGTCTACACTTCAAATGAATGTGAATGCGACACTTCCTCGCTAGGATATAGCGTTTGCAAATGTCTACGTATCGTAGCAATAGATTACCAATGCTTCTTAAAACGCGATATCGCATCTCATTTCTATGTTTCATGGTAGGATATAACATGATTTGCGAAGTTTTATGTAGTCCTCGTCTACACTTCAAATGAATGTAAATGCGACACTTCCTTGCTAGGAAATAGCGTTTGCAGGTGTCTACCTATCGTAGCAATAGAGTTCTAATGCTTCTTAAAACGCGATATCGCATCTCATTTCTATGTTTCATGGTAAGATATAATATGATTTGCGAAGTGTTATGTATTCCTCTTCTACACTTCAAATGAATGTAAATGCGACACTTCCTTGCAGGGAAATAGCGTTTGCAGATGTCTACGTATCGAAGCAATAGAGTTCAAATGCTTATTAAGACGCGATATCGCATCTCATTTCTATGTTTCATGGTAAGATATAATATGATTTGCGATGTGTTATGTATTCCTCGCCTACACTTCAAATGAATGTAAATGCGACACATCCTTGCAAGGAAATAACGTTTGCAAGTGTCTACCTATCGTAGCAATAGTGTTCTAATGCTTCTTAAGACGCGATATCGCATCTCATTTCTGTGTTTCATGGTAAGATATTATATGATTTGCGAAGTGTTATGTATTCCTCTTCTACACTTCAAATGAATGTAAATGCGACACTTCCTTGCAAGGAAATAGCGTTTGCAAGTGTCTACCTATCGTAGCAATAGTGTTCTAATGCTTCTTAAAACGCGATATCGCATCTCATTTCTGTGCTTCATGGTAAGATATAATATGATTTGCGACGTGTCATGTATTCTTCGTCTACACTTCAAATGAATGTAAATGCGACTCTTCCTTGCAAGGAAATAGCGTTTGCATATGTCTACGTATCGTAGCAATAGAGTTCTTATGATTCATAAAACGCGATATCGCATCTCATTTCTATGTTTCATGGTAAGGTATAATATGATTTGCGAAGTGTCATGTATTCCTCGTCCACAATTCAAATGAATGTGAATGCGACATTTCCTTGCAAGGAAATAGCGTTTGCAGATGTCTACGTATCGTAGCAATGGATTTCTGATGCTTCTTAAAACGCGATATCGCATCACATTTCTATGTTTCATGGTAAGATATAATATGATTTGCGAAGTGTCATCTATTCCTCGTCTACACTTCAAATGAATGTAAATGCGACACTTCCTTGCAAGGAAATAGCGTTTGCAGATGTCTACGTATCGTAGGGATAGAGTTCTAATGCTTCTTAAAACGCGATATCGCATCTCATTTCTATGTTTCATGGTAAGATAAAATATGATTTGCGAAGTGTCATGTATTCTTCGTCTACACATCAAATGAATGTAAATGCGACTCTTCCTTGCAAGGAAATAGCGTTTGCAGATGTCTACGTATCGTAGCAATAGAGTTCCAAAGCTTCTTAAAACGCGATATCGCATCTCATTTCTATGTTTCATGGTAAAATATAATATGATTGGGGAAGTGTTATGTATTACTCGTCTACACTTCAAATGAATGTAAATGCGACACTTCCTTGCAAGGAAATAGCGTTTGCAGATGTCTACGTATCGTAGCAATAGAGATCTTATGATTCTTAGAACGCGATATCGCATCTCATTTCTATGTTTCATGGTAAGATAGAATATGATTCGAGAAGTGTTATGTAGTCCTCGTCTACACTTCAAATGAATGTAAATACGACACTTCCTTGCTAGGAAATAGCGTTTGCAGATGTCTACCTATCGTAGCAATAGAGTTCTAATGCTTCTTAAAACGCGGTATCGCATCTCATTTCCATGTTTCATGGTAAGATATAATATGATTTGCGAAGTGTTATGTATTCCTCTTCTACACTTCAAATGAATGTAGATGCGACACTTCCTTGCAGGGAAATAGCGTTTGCAGATGTCCACGTATAGTAGGGATAGAGTTCTAATGCTTCTTAAAACGAGATATCGCATCTCATTTTTATGTTTCATGATAAGATATAATATTCATTGCGAAGTGTTATGCTTTCCTCGTCTACACTTCAAATGAATGTAAATGCCACACTTCCCTGCTAGGAAATAGCGTCTGCAGATGACTAGGTATCGTAGCAATAGAGTTCTAATGCTTCTTAAAACGCGATATCGCATCTCATTCCTATGTTTCATGGTAAGATAGAATATGATTCGAGAAGTGTTATGTAGTCCTCGTCTACACTTCAAATGAATGTAAATGCGACACTTCCTGGCAAGGAAATAGAGTTTGCAAATGTCTACCTATCTTAGCAATAGTGCTCTAATACTTCTTTAAACGCGATATCGCATCTCATTTCTATGTTTCATGGTAAGATAGAATATGATTCGCGACGTGTTTTGTACTCATCGTCTACACTTCAAATGAATGTAAATGCGACACTTCCTTGCTAGGAAATAGCGTTTGCAGATGTCTACCTGTCGTAGCAATAGAGTTCTAATGCTTCTTAAAACGCGATATCGCATCTCATTTCTATGTTTCATGGTAAGATATAATATGATTGGAGAAGTGTTATGTATTCCTCGTCTACACTTCAAATGAATGTAAATGCGACACTTCCTTGCAAGGAAATAGCGTTGGCAGATGTCTACGTATCGAAGCAATAGAGTTCTAATGCTTCTTAAAACGCGATATCGCATCTCATTTCTATGTTTCATGGTAAGATATAATATGATTTGCGAAGTGTTATGCATTCCTCGTCTACGATTCAAATGAATGTAAATGCGACACTTCCTTGCAAGGAAATAGAGTTTGCAGATGTCTACGTATCGAAGCAATAGAGTTCAAATGCTTCTTAAAACGCGATATCGCATCTCATTTCTATGTTTCATGGTAAGATATAATATGATTTGCGAAGTGTTATGTTTTCCTCGTCTACACCTCAAATGAATGTAAATGCGACACTTCCTTGCAAGGAAATAGCGAATCCAGATGTCTACCTATCGTAGCAATAGAGTTCTAATGCCTCTTAAAACGCGATATCGCATCTCATTTCTATGTTTCATGGTAAGATATAATATGATTTGCGAAGTGTTATGTATACCTCGTCTACACTTCAAATGAATGTAAATGCGACACTTCCTTGCAAGGAAATAGTGTTTGCAGATGTCTACGTATCGAAGCAATAGAGTTCTAATGCTTCTTAAAACGCGATATCGCATCTCATTTCTATGTTTCATGGTAAGATGTAATATGATTTGCGAAGTGTTATGTATTCCTCGTCTACACTTCAAATCAATGTAAATACGACACTTCCTTGCAAGGAAATAGCGTTTGCAGATGTCTACCTATCGTAGCAATAGAGTTCTAATGCTTCTTAAAACGCGATATCGTATCTCATTTCTATGTTTCATGGTAAGATATAATATTCATTGCGAAGTGATATGCATTCCTCGTCTACGATTCAAACGAAAGTAAATGCGATACTTCCTTGCAAGGAAATAGCATTTGCAGATGTCTACCTATCGTAGCAATGGAGTTCTAATGCTTCTTAAAACGCGATATCGCATCACATTTCTATGTTTCATGGTAAGATATAATATGATTTGCGAAGTGTTATGTATTCCTCGTCTACACTTCAAATGAATGTAAATGCGACACTTCCTTGCAAGGAAATAGCGTTTGCAGATGTCTACGTATCGAAGCAATAGAGTTCTAATGCTTCTTAAAACGCGATATCGCATCTCATTTCTATGTTTCATGGTAAGATATAATATGATTTGCGAAGTGCTATGTATTCCTCGTCTACACTTCAAATGAATGTATATGCGACACTTCCTTGCAAGGAAATAGCGTTTGCAGATGTCTACCTATCGTAGCAATAGAGTTCTAATGCTTCTTAAAACGCGATATCGCATCTCATTTCTATGTTTCATGGTAAGATATAATATGATTTGCGAAGTATCATGTATTCCTCGTCTACACTTCAAATGAATGTAAATGCGACACTTCCTTGCTAGGAAATAGCGTCTGCATATGTCTAGGTATCGTAGCAATAGAGTTCTAATGATTCTTAAAACGCGATATCGCATCTCATTTCTATGTTTCATGGTAAGATATAATATGATTTGCGAAGTATCATGTATTCCTCGTCTACACTTCAAATGAATTTAAATGCGACACTTCCTTGCAAGGAAATAGCGTTTGCAGATGTCTACGTATCGTAGCAATAGAGTTCTAATGCTTCTTAAAACGCGATATCGCATGTCATTTCTATGTTTCATGGTAAGATATAATATGATTTGCGAAGTGTTATGTTTTCCTCGTCTACACTTCAAATGAATGTAAATGCGACACTTCCTTGCAAGGAAATAGCGTTTGCAGATGTCTACGTATCGAAGCAATAGAGTTCTAATGCTTCTTAAAACGCGATATCGCATCTCATTTCTATGTTTCATGGTAAGATATAATATGATTTGCGAAGTGTTATGCATTCCTCGTCTACGATTCAAATGAATGTAAATGCGACACTTCCTTGCAAGGAAATAGCGTTTGCAGATGTCTACGTATCGAAGCAATAGAGTTCAAATGCTTCTTAAAACGCGATATCGCATCTCATTTCTATGTTTCATGGTAAGATATAATATGATTTGCGAAGTGTTATGTTTTCCTCGTCTACACCTCAAATGAATGTAAATGCGACACTTCCTTGCAAGGAAATAGCGAATCCAGATGTCTACCTATCGTAGCAATAGAGTTCTAATGCCTCTTAAAACGCGATATCGCATCTCATTTCTATGTTTCATGGTAAGATATAATATGATTTGCGAAGTGTTATGTATACCTCGTCTACACTTCAAATGAATGTAAATGCGACACTTCCTTGCAAGGAAATAGTGTTTGCAGATGTCTACGTATCGAAGCAATAGAGTTCTAATGCTTCTTAAAACGCGATATCGCATCTCATTTCTATGTTTCATGGTAAGATGTAATATGATTTGCGAAGTGCTATGTATTCCTCGTCTACACATCAAATGAATGTAAATGCGACACTTTCTTGCAAGGAAATAGCGTCTGCAGATGTCTACGTATCGTAGCAATGGATTTCTGATGCTTCTTAGAAAGCGATATCGCATCTCATTTCTATGTTTCATGGTAAGATATAATTTGATTTGCGAAGTGTCATGTATTCCTCGTCTACACTTCAAATGAATGTAAATGCGACACTTCCTTGCAAGGAAATAGCGTTTGCAGGTGTCTACGTGTCGTAGCAACAGAGTTCTAATGCTTCTTAAAACGCGATATCGCATCTCATTACTATGTTTCATGGTAAGATATAATAAGATTTGCGGAGTGTCATGTATTCCTCGTCTACACTTCAAATGAATGTGAATGCGACACTTGCTCGCTAGGAAATAGCGTTTGCAGATGTCTACGTATTGTAGCAATAGTGTTCTTATGATTCTTAAAACGCGATATGGCATCTCATTTCTATGTTTCATGGTAAGATATAATATGATTTGCGAAGTGTTATGTAGTCCTCGTCTACACTTCAAATGAATGTAAATGCGACACTTCCTTGCTAGGAAATAGCGTTTGCAGATGTCTAGGTATCGTAGTAATAGAGTTCTAGTGCTTCTTAAAACGCGATATCGCATCTCATTTCTATGTTTCATGGTAAGATATATTATGATTTGCGAAGTGCTATGTATTCCTCGTCAACACTTCAAATGAATGTAAATGGGGCACTTCCTTGCAAGGAAATAGCGTTTGGAGATGTCTACGTATCGTAGCAATAGAGTTCTTATGATTCTTAAAACGCGATATGGCATCTCATTTCTATGTTTCATGGTAAGATATAATATGATTTGCGAAGTGTTATGTAGTCCTCGTCTACACTTCAAATGAATGTAAATGCGACACTTCCTTGCAAGGAAATAGCGTTTGGAGACGTCTACGTATCGTAGCAATTGAGTTCGTATGATTCTTAAAACGCGATATCGCATCTCATTTCCATGTTTCATGGTAAGATACAATATGATTTGCGAAGTGTTATGTATTCCTCTTCTACACCTCAAATGAATGTAAATGCGACACTTCCTTGCAAGGAAATAGCGTTTGCAGATGTCCACGTATCGTAGGGATAGAGTTCTAATGCTCCTTAAAACGAGATATCGCATCTCATTTTTATGTTTCATGATAAGGTATAATATGATTGGGGAAGTGTTATGTATTCCTCGTCTACACTTCAAATGAATGTAAATGCGACACTTCCTTGCAAGGAAATAGCGTTTGCAAGTGTCTACCTATCGTAGCAATAGTGTTCCAATGCTTCTTAAAACGCGATATCGCATCTCATTTCTATGTTTCATGGTAAGATATAATATGATTTGCGACGTGTCATGTATTCTTCGTCTACACTTCAAATGAATGTAAATGCGACTCTTCCTTGCAAGGAAATAGCGTTTGCATATGTCTACGTATCGTAGCAATAGAGTTCTTATGATTCATAAAACGCGATATCGCATCTCATTTCTATGTTTCATGGTAAGGTATAATATGATTTGCGAAGTGTCATGTATTCCCCGTCTACACTTCAAATGAATGTAAATGCCACACTTCCCTGCTAGGAAATAGCGTCTGCAGATGACTAGGGATCGTAGCAATGGAGTTCTAATGCTTCTTAAAGCGCGGTATCGCATCTCATTTCTATGTTTCATGGTAAGATAAAATATGATTTGCGAAGTGTCATGTATTCTTCGTCTACACATCAAATGAATGTAAATGCGACTCTTCCTTGCAAGGAAATAGCGTTTGCAGATGTCTACGTATCGTAGCAATAGAGTTCCAAAGCTTCTTAAAACGCGATATCGCATCTCATTTCTATGTTTCATGGTAAGATATAATATGATTGGGGAAGTGTTATGTATTACTCGTCTACACTTCAAATGAATGTAAATGCGACACTTCCTTGCAAGGAAATAGTGTTTGCAGATGTCTACGTATCGAAGCAATAGAGTTCTAATGCTTCTTAAAACGCGATATCGCATCTCATTTCTATGTTTCATGGTAAGATGTAATATGATTTGCGAAGTGCTATGTATTCCTCGTCTACACATCAAATGAATGTAAATGCGACACTTTCTTGCAAGGAAATAGCGTCTGCAGATGTCTACGTATCGTAGCAATGGATTTCTGATGCTTCTTAGAACGCGATATCGCATCTCATTTCTATGTTTCATGGTAAGATATAATTTGATTTGCGAAGTGTCATGTATTCCTCGTCTACACTTCAAATGAATGTAAATGCGACACTTCCTTGCAAGGAAATAGCGTTTGCAGGTGTCTACGTGTCGTAGCAACAGAGTTCTAATGCTTCTTAAAACGCGATATCGCATCTCATTACTATGTTTCATGGTAAGATATAATAAGATTTGCGGAGTGTCATGTATTCCTCGTCTACACTTCAAATGAATGTGAATGCGACACTTGCTCGCTAGGAAATAGCGTTTGCAGATGTCTACGTATTGTAGCAATAGTGTTCTTATGATTCTTAAAACGCGATATGGCATCTCATTTCTATGTTTCATGGTAAGATATAATATGATTTGCGAAGTGTTATGTAGTCCTCGTCTACACTTCAAATGAATGTAAATGCGACACTTCCTTGCTAGGAAATAGCGTTTGCAGATGTCTAGGTATCGTAGTAATAGAGTTCTAGTGCTTCTTAAAACGCGATATCGCATCTCATTTCTATGTTTCATGGTAAGATATATTATGATTTGCGAAGTGCTATGTATTCCTCGTCAACACTTCAAATGAATGTAAATGGGGCACTTCCTTGCAAGGAAATAGCGTTTGGAGATGTCTACGTATCGTAGCAATAGAGTTCTTATGATTCTTAAAACGCGATATGGCATCTCATTTCTATGTTTCATGGTAAGATATAATATGATTTGCGAAGTGTTATGTAGTCCTCGTCTACACTTCAAATGAATGTAAATGCGACACTTCCTTGCAAGGAAATAGCGTTTGGAGACGTCTACGTATCGTAGCAATTGAGTTCGTATGATTCTTAAAACGCGATATCGCATCTCATTTCCATGTTTCATGGTAAGATACAATATGATTTGCGAAGTGTTATGTATTCCTCTTCTACACCTCAAATGAATGTAAATGCGACACTTCCTTGCAAGGAAATAGCGTTTGCAGATGCCCACGTATCGTAGGGATAGAGTTCTAATGCTCCTTAAAACGAGATATCGCATCTCATTTTTATGTTTCATGATAAGGTATAATATGATTGGGGAAGTGTTATGTATTCCTCGTCTACACTTCAAATGAATGTAAATGCGACACTTCCTTGCAAGGAAATAGCGTTTGCAAGTGTCTACCTATCGTAGCAATAGTGTTCCAATGCTTCTTAAAACGCGATATCGCATCTCATTTCTATGTTTCATGGTAAGATATAATATGATTTGCGACGTGTCATGTATTCTTCGTCTACACTTCAAATGAATGTAAATGCGACTCTTCCTTGCAAGGAAATAGCGTTTGCATATGTCTACCTATCGTAGCAATAGAGTTCTTATGATTCATAAAACGCGATATCGCATCTCATTTCTATGTTTCATGGTAAGGTATAATATGATTTGCGAAGTGTCATGTATTCCCCGTCTACACTTCAAATGAATGTAAATGCCACACTTCCCTGCTAGGAAATAGCGTCTGCAGATGACTAGGGATCGTAGCAATGGAGTTCTAATGCTTCTTAAAGCGCGGTATCGCATCTCATTTCTATGTTTCATGGTAAGATAAAATATGATTTGCGAAGTGTCATGTATTCTTCGTCTACACATCAAATGAATGTAAATGCGACTCTTCCTTGCAAGGAAATAGCGTTTGCAGATGTCTACGTATCGTAGCAATAGAGTTCCAAAGCTTCTTAAAACGCGATATCGCATCTCATTTCTATGTTTCATGGTAAGATATAATATGATTGGGGAAGTGTTATGTATTACTCGTCTACACTTCAAATGAATGTAAATGCGACACTTCCTTGCAAGGAAATAGCGTTTGCAGATGTCTACGTATCGTAGCAATAGAGTTCTTATGATTCTTAGAACGTGATATCGCATCTCATTTCTATGTTTCATGGTAAGATAGAATATGATTCGAGAAGTGTTATGTAGTCCTCGTCTACACTTCAAATGAATGTAAATGCGACACTTCCTTGCTAGGAAATAGCGTTTGCAGATGTCTACGTATCGTAGCAATAGAGTTCTTATGAACCTTAAAACGCGATATCGCATCTCATTTCCATGTTTCATGGTAAGATATTATATGATTTGCGAAGTGTTATGTATTCCTCTTCTACACTTCAAATGAATGTAGATGCGACACTTCCTTGCAAGGAAATAGCGTTTGCAGATGTCCACGTATAGTAGGGATAGAGTTCTAATGCTTCTTAGAACGAGATATCGCATCTCATTTTTATGTTTCATGATAAGATATAATATTCATTGCGAAGTGTTATGCATTCCTCGTCTACACTTCAAATGAATGTAAATGCCACACTTCCCTGCTAGGAAATAGCGTCTGCATGTGACTAGGTATCGTAGCAATAGAGTTCTAATGCTTCTTAAAACGCGATATCGCATCTCATTCCTATGTTTCATGGTAAGATATAATATGATTTGCGAAGTGTTATGTATTCCTCTTCTACACTTCAAATGAATGTAAATGGGACTCTTCCTTGCAAGGAAATAGCGTTTGCAGATGTCTACGTATCGTAGCAATAGAGTTCCAATGCTTCTTAAAACGCGATATCGCATCTCATTTCTATGTTTCATGGTAATATATAATATGATTGGGGAAGTGCTATGTATTCCTCGTCTACACTTCAAATGAATGTAAATGCGACACTTCCTTGCAAGGAAATAGCGTTTGCAAATGTCTACCTATCGTAGCAATAGTGTTCTAATACTTCTTAAAACGCGATATCGCATCTCATTTCTATGTTTCACGGTAAGATATAATATGATTTGCGAAGTGTTATGTATTCCTCGTCTACACTTCAAATGAATGTAAATGCGACACTTCCTTGCAAGGAAATAGCGTTTGCAGATGTCTACGTACCGAAGCAATAGAGTTCAAATGCTTATTAAGACGCGATATCGCATCTCATTTCTATGTTTCATGGAAAGATATAATACAATTTGCGATGTGTTATGTATTCCTCATCTACACTTCAAATGAATGTAAATGCGACACTTCCTTGCAAGGAAGTAGCGTTTGCAAGTGTCTACCTATCGTAGCAATTGTGTTCTAATGCTTCTTAAAACGCGATATCGCATCTCATTTCTATGTTTCATGGTAGGATATAATAAGATCTGCGAAGTGTCATGTATTCCCCGTCTACACTTCAAATGAATGTAAATGCCACACTTCCCTGCTAGGATATAGCGTCTGCAGATGACTAGGGATCGTAGCAATAGAGTTCTAATGCTTCTTAAAGCGCGACATCGCACCTCATTTCTATGTTTCATGGTAGGATGGAATATGATTTGCGAAGTGTCATGTATTCTTCGTCTACACATCAAATGAATGTAAATGCCACTCTTCCTTGCAAGGAAATAGCGTTTGCAGATGTCTACGTATCGTAGCAGTAGAGTTCCAATGCATCTTAAAACGCGATATCGCATCTCATTTCTATGTTTCATGGTAAGATATAATATGATTTGCGAAGTGTTATGTAGTCCTCGTCTACACTTCAAATGAATGTAAATGCGACACTTCCTTGCTAGGAAATAGCGTTTGCAGGTGTCTACCTATCGTAGCAATAGAGTTCTACTGCTTCTTAAAACGCGATATCGCATCTCATTTCTATGTTTCATGGTAAGATATAATATGATTTGCGAAGTGTTATGTATTCCTCTTCTACACTTCAAACGAATGTAAATGCGACACTTCCTTGCAAGGAAATAGCGTTTGCAGATGTCTACGTATCGAAGCAATAGAGTTCAAATGCTTATTAAGACGCGATATCGCATCTCATTTCTATGTTTCATGGTAAGATATAATATGATTTGCGATGTGTTATGTATTCCTCGTCTACACTTCAAATGAATGTAAATGCGACACTTCCTTGCAAGGAAATAGCGTTTGCAAGTGTCTACCTATCGTAGCAATAGTGTTCTAATGCTTCTTAAGACGCGATATCGCATCTCATTTCTGTGTTTCATGGTAAGATATAATATGATTTGCGAAGTGTTATGTATTCCTCTTCTACACTTCAAATGAATGTAAATGCGACACTTCCTTGCAAGGAAATAGCGTTTGCAGATGTCTACGTATCGAAGCAATAGAGTTCAAATGCTTATTAAGACGCGATATCGCATCTCATTTCTATGTTTCATGGTAAGATATAATATGATTTGCGATGTGTTATGTATTCCTCGTCTACACTTCAAATGAATGTAAATGCGACACTTCCTTGCAAGGAAATAGCGTTTGCAAGTGTCTACCTATCGTAGCAATAGTGTTCTAATGCTTCTTAAAACGCGATATCGCATCTCATTTCTGTGTTTCATGGTAAGATATAATATGATTTGCGACGTGTCATGTATTCTTCGTCTACACTTCAAATGAATGTAAATGCGACTCTTCCTTGCAAGGAAATAGCGTTTGCATATGTCTACGTATCGTAGCAATAGAGTTCTTATGATTCATAAAACGCGATATCGCATCTCATTTCTATGTTTCATGGTAAGGTATAATATGATTTGCGAAGTGTCATGTATTCCCCGTCTACACTTCAAATGAATGTAAATGCCACACTTCCCTGCTAGGAAATAGCGTCTGCAGATGACTAGGGATCGTAGCAATAGAGTTCCAAAGCTTCTTAAAACGCGATATCGCATCTCATTTCTATGTTTCATGGTAAGATGTAATATGATTGGGGAAGTGTTATGTATTACTCGTCTACACTTCAAATGAATGTAAATGCGACACTTCCTTGCAAGGAAATAGCGTTTGCAGATGTCTACGTATCGTAGCAATAGAGTTCTTATGATTCTTAGAACGCGATATCGCATCTCATTTCTATGTTTCATGGTAAGATAGAATATGATTCGAGAAGAGTTATGTAGTCCTCGTCTACACTTCAAATGAATGTAAATACGACACTTCCTTGCTAGGAAATAGCGTTTGCAGATGTCTACCTATCGTAGCAATAGAGTTCTAATGCTTCTTAAAACGCGGTATCGCATCTCATTTCCATGTTTCATGGTAAGATATAATATGATTTGCGAAGTGTTATGTATTCCTCTTCTACACTTCAAATGAATGTAGATGCGACACTTCCTTGCAAGGAAATAGCGTTTGCAGATGTCCACGTATAGTAGGGATAGAGTTCTAATGCTTCTTAAAACGAGATATCGCATCTCATTTTTATGTTTCATGATAAGATATAATATTCATTGCGAAGTGTTATGCTTTCCTCGTCTACACTTCAAATGAATGTAAATGCCACACTTCCCTGCTAGGAAATAGCGTCTGCAGATGACTAGGTATCGTAGCAATAGAGTTCTAATGCTTCTTAAAACGCGATATCGCATCTCATTCCTATGTTTCATGGCAAGATAGAATATGATTCGAGAAGTGTTATGTAGTACTCGTCTACACTTCAAATGAATGTAAATGCGACACTTCCTGGCAAGGAAATAGAGTTTGCAAATGTCTACCTATCTTAGCAATAGTGCTCTAATACTTCTTTAAACGCGATATCGCATCTCATTTCTATGTTTCATGGTAAGATATAATATGAATTGCGAAGTGTTATGTATTCCTCGTCTACACTTCAAATGAATGTAAATGCGACACTTCCTTGCAAGGAAATAGCGTTTGCAGATGTCTACGTATCGAAGCAATAGAGTTCAAATGCTTCTTAAGACGCGATATCGCATCTCATTTCTATGTTTCATGGTAAGATATAATATGATTGGGGAAGTGTTATGTATTCCTCGTCTACACTTCAAATGAATGTGAATGCGACACTTCCTCGCTAGGATATAGCGTTTGCAAATGTCTACGTATCGTAGCAATAGATTACCAATGCTTCTTAAAACGCGAAATCGCATCTCATTTCTATGTTTCATGGTAGGATATAACATGATTTGCGAAGTGTTATGTAGTCCTCGTCTACACTTCAAATGAATGTAAATGCGACACTTCCTTGCTAGGAAATAGCGTTTGCAGGTGTCTACCTATCGTAGCAATAGAGTTCTAATGCTTCTTAAAACGCGATATCGCATCTCATTTCTATGTTTCATGGTAAGATATAATATGATTTGCGAAGTGTTATGTATTCCTCTTCTACACTTCAAATGAATGTAAATGCGACACTTCCTTGCAGGGAAATAGCGTTTGCAGATGTCTACGTATCGAAGCAATAGAGTTCAAATGCTTATTAAGACGCGATATCGCATCTCATTTCTATGTTTCATGGTAAGATATAATATGATTTGCGATGTGTTACGTATTCCTCGCCTACACTTCAAATGAATGTAAATGCGACACTTCCTTGCAAGGAAATAGCGTTTGCAAGTGTCTACCTATCGTAGCAATAGTGTTCTAATGCTTCTTAAGACGCGATATCGCATCTCATTCCTGTGTTTCATGGTAAGATATTATATGATTTGCGAAGTGTTATGTATTCCTCTTCTACACTTCAAATGAATGTAAATGCGACACTTCCTTGCAAGGAAATAGCGTTTGCAAGTGTCTACCTATCGTAGCAATAGTGTTCTAATGCTTCTTAAAACGCGATATCGCATCTCATTTCTGTGTTTCATGGTAAGATATAATATGATTTGCGACGTGTCATGTATTCTTCGTCTACACTTCAAATGAATGTAAATGCGACTCTTCCTTGCAAGGAAATAGCGTTTGCATATGTCTACGTATCGTAGCAATAGAGTTCTTATGATTCATAAAACGCGATATCGCATCTCATTTCTATGTTTCATGGTAAGGTATAATATGATTTGCGAAGTGTCATGTATTCCCCGTCTACACTTCAAATGAATGTAAACGCCACACTTCCCTGCTAGGAAATAGCGTCTGCAGATGACTAGGGATCGTAGCAATAGAGTTCTAATGCTTCTTAAAGCGCGATATCGCATCTCATTTCTATGTTTCATGGTAAGATAAAATATGATTTGCGAAGTGTCATGTATTCTTCGTCTACACATCAAATGAATGTAAATGCGACTCTTCCTTGCAAGGAAATAGCGTTTGCAGATGTCTACGTATCGTAGCAATAGAGTTCCAAAGCTTCTTAAAACGCGATATCGCATCTCATTTCTATGTTTCATGGTAAAATATAATATGATTGGGGAAGTGTTATGTATTACTCGTCTACACTTCAAATGAATGTAAATGCGACACTTCCTTGCAAGGAAATAGCGTTTGCAGATGTCTACGTATCGTAGCAATAGAGATCTTATGATTCTTAGAACGCGATATCGCATCTCATTTCTATGTTTCATGGTAAGATAGAATATGATTCGAGAAGTGTTATGTAGTCCTCGTCTACACTTCAAATGAATGTAAATACGACACTTCCTTGCTAGGAAATAGCGTTTGCAGATGTCTACCTATCGTAGCAATAGAGTTCTAATGCTTCTTAAAACGCGATATCGTATCTCATTTCTATGTTTCATGGTAAGATATAATATTCATTGCGAAGTGATATGCATTCCTCGTCTACGATTCAAACGAAAGTAAATGCGATACTTCCTTGCAAGGAAATAGCATTTGCAGATGTCTACCTATCGTAGCAATGGAGTTCTAATGCTTCTTAAAACGCGATATCGCATCACATTTCTATGTTTCATGGTAAGATATAATATGATTTGCGAAGTGTTATGTATTCCTCGTCTACACTTCAAATGAATGTAAATGCGACACTTCCTTGCAAGGAAATAGCGTTTGCAGATGTCTACGTATCGAAGCAATAGAGTTCTAATGCTTCTTAAAACGCGATATCGCATCTCATTTCTATGATTCATGGTAAGATATAATATGATTTGCGAAGTGCTATGTATTCCTCGTCTACACTTCAAATGAATGTATATGCGACACTTCCTTGCAAGCAAATAGTGTTTGCAGATGTCTACCTATCGTAGCAATAGAGTTCTAATGCTTCTTAAAACGCGATATCGCATCTCATTTCTATGTTTCATGGTAAGATATAATATGATTTGCGAAGTATCATGTATTCCTCGTCTACACTTCAAATGAATGTAAATGCGACACTTCCTTGCTAGGAAATAGCGTCTGCATATGTCTAGGTATCGTAGCAATAGAGTTCTAATGATTCTTAAAACGCGATATCGCATCTCATTTCTATGTTTCATGGTAAGATATAATATGATTTGCGAAGTATCATGTATTCCTCGTCTACACTTCAAATGAATTTAAATGCGATACTTCCTTGCAAGGAAATAGCGTTTGCAGATGTCTACGAATCGTAGCAATAGAGTTCTAATGCTTCTTAAAACGCGATATCGCATGTCATTTCTATGTTTCATGGTAAGATATAATATGATTTGCGAAGTGTTATGTTTTCCTCGTCTACACTTCAAATGAATGTAAATGCGACACTTCCTTGCAAGGAAATAGCGTTTGCAGATGTCTACGTATCGAAGCAATAGAGTTCTAATGCTTCTTAAAACGCGATATCGCATCTCATTTCTATGTTTCATGGTAAGATATAATATGATTTGCGAAGTGTTATGCATTCCTCGTCTACGATTCAAATGAATGTAAATGCGACACTTCCTTGCAAGGAAATAGCGTTTGCAGATGTCTACGTATCGAAGCAATAGAGTTCAAATGCTTCTTAAAACGCGATATCGCATCTCATTTCTATGTTTCATGGTAAGATATAATATGATTTGCGAAGTGTTATGTTTTCCTCGTCTACACCTCAAATGAATGTAAATGCGACACTTCCTTGCAAGGAAATAGCGAATCCAGATGTCTACCTATCGTAGCAATAGAGTTCTAATGCCTCTTAAAACGCGATATCGCATCTCATTTCTATGTTTCATGGTAAGATATAATATGATTTGCGAAGTGTTATGTATACCTCGTCTACACTTCAAATGAATGTAAATGCGACACTTCCTTGCAAGGAAATAGTGTTTGCAGATGTCTACGTATCGAAGCAATAGAGTTCTAATGCTTCTTAAAACGCGATATCGCATCTCATTTCTATGTTTCATGGTAAGATGTAATATGATTTGCGAAGTGCTATGTATTCCTCGTCTACACATCAAATGAATGTAAATGCGACACTTTCTTGCAAGGAAATAGCGTCTGCAGATGTCTACGTATCGTAGCAATGGATTTCTGATGCTTCTTAGAACGCGATATCGCATCTCATTTCTATGTTTCATGGTAAGATATAATTTGATTTGCGAAGTGTCGTGTATTCCTCGTCTACACTTCAAATGAATGTAAATGCGACACTTCCTTGCAAGGAAATAGCGTTTGCAGGTGTCTACGTGTCGTAGCAACAGAGTTCTAATGCTTCTTAAAACGCGATATTGCATCTCATTACTATGTTTCATGGTAAGATATAATAAGATTTGCGGAGTGTCATGTATTCCTCGTCTACACTTCAAATGAATGTGAATGCGACACTTGCTCGCTAGGAAATAGCGTTTGCAGATGTCTAGGTATCGTAGCAATAGAGTTCTAATGCTACTTAAAACGCGATATCGCATCTCATTTCTATGTTTCATGGTAAGATATAATATGATTTGCGAAGTGTTATGTATTCCTCGTCTACACTTCAAATCAATGTAAATACGACACTTCCTTGCAAGGAAATAGCGTTTGCAGATGTCTACCTATCGTAGCAATAGAGTTCTAATGCTTCTTAAAACGCGATATCGTATCTCATTCCTATGTTTCATGGTAAGATATAATATTCATTGCGAAGTGATATGCATTCCTCGTCTACGATTCAAACGAAAGTAAATGCGATACTTCCTTGCAAGGAAATAGCATTTGCAGATGTCTACCTATCGTAGCAATAGTGTTCTAGTGCTTCTTAAAACACGATATCGCATCCCATTTCTATGTATCATGGTAAGATATAATATTCATTGCGAAGTGTTATGCATTCCTCGTCTACGATTCAAATGGAAGTAAATGCGACACTTCCTTGCAAGGAAACAGCAATTCCAGATGTCTACGTATCGTAGCAATAGAGTTCAAATGCTTCTTACAACGCGATATCGCATCACATTTCTATGTTTCATGGTAAGATATAATATCATTTGCGAAGTGTTATGTATTCCTCGTCTACACCTCAAATGAATGTAAATGCGACACTTCCTTGCAAGGAAATAGCGTTTGCAGATGTCTACGTATCGAAGCAATAGAGTTCAAATACTTCTTAAAACGAGATATTGCATCTCATATCTATGTTTCATGATAAGATATAATATACATTGCGAAGTGTTATGCATTCCTCGTCTACGATTCAAATGAAAGTGAATGCGACACTTCCTTGCAAGGAAATAGCGTTTGCAGATGTCTACGTATCGTAGCAATAGATTTCTAATGCTTCTTAAAACGCGATATCGCATCTCATTTCTATGTTTCATGGTAAGATATAATATGATTTGCGAAGTGTTATGTATTCCTCGTCTACACCTCAAATGAATGTAAATGCGACACTTCCTTGCAGGGAAATAGAGTTTGCAGATGTCTACGTAACGAAGCAATAGAGTTCAAATGCTTCTTAAAACGAGATATCGCATCTCATTTCTATGTTTCATGGTAAGATATAATATGATTTGCGAAGTGTCATGTATTCCTCGTCTACACTTCAAATGAATGTAAATGCGACACTTCCTTGCAAGGAAATAGCGTTTGCAGGTGTGTACGTGTCGTAGCAATAGAGTTCTAATGCTTCTTAAAACGCGATATCGCATCTCATTACTATGTTTCATGGTAAGATATAATAAGATTTGCGAAGTGTCATGTATTCCTCTTCTACACTTCAAATGAATGTGAATGCGACACTTGCTCGCTAGGAAATAGCGTTTGCAGATGTCTAGGTATCGTAGCAATAGAGTTCTAATGCTTCTTAAAACGCGATATCGCATTTCATTTCTATGTTTCATGGTAAGATATAATATGATTTGCGAAGTGTCATGTATTCCTCGTCTACACATCAAATGAATGTAAATGCGACACTTTCTTGCAAGGAAATAGCGTCTGCAGATGTCTACGTATCGTAGCAATGGATTTCTGATGCTTCTTAGAACGCGATATCGCATCTCATTTCTATGTTTCATGGTAAGATATAATTTGATTTGCGAAGTGTCATGTATTCCTCGTCTACACTTCAAATGAATGTAAATGCGACACTTCCTTGCAAGGAAATAGCGTTTGCAGGTGTCTACGTGTCGTAGCAACAGAGTTCTAATGCTTCTTAAAACGCGATATCGCATCTCATTACTATGTTTCATGGTAAGATATAATAAGATTTACGGAGTGTCATGTATTCCTCGTCTACACTTCAAATGAATGTGAATGCGACACTTGCTCGCTAGGAAATAGCGTTTGCAGATGTCTAGGTATCGTAGCAATAGAGTTCTAATGCTACTTAAAACGCGATATCGCATCTCATTTCTATGTTTCATGGTAAGATATAACATGATTTGCGAAGTGTTATGTATTCCTCGTCTACACTTCAAATCAATGTAAATACGACACTTCCTTGCAAGGAAATAGCGTTTGCAGATGTCTACCTATCGTAGCAATAGAGTTCTAATGCTTCTTAAAACGCGATATCGTATCTCATTTCTATGTTTCATGGTAAGATATAATATTCATTGCGAAGTGATATGCATTCCTCGTCTACGATTCAAACGAAAGTAAATGCGATACTTCCTTGCAAGGAAATAGCATTTGCAGATGTCTACCTATCGTAGCAATGGAGTTCTAATGCTTCTTAAAACGCGATATCGCATCACATTTCTATGTTTCATGGTAAGATATAATATGATTTGCGAAGTGTTATGTATTCCTCGTCTACACTTCAAATGAATGTAAATGCGACACTTCCTTGCAAGGAAATAGCGTTTGCAGATGTCTACGTATCGAAGCAATAGAGTTCTAATGCTTCTTAAAACGCGATATCGCATCTCATTTCTATGTTTCATGGTAAGATATAATATGATTTGCGAAGTGCTATGTATTCCTCGTCTACACTTCAAATGAATGTATATGCGACACTTCCTTGCAAGGAAATAGCGTTTGCAGATGTCTACCTATCGTAGCAATAGAGTTCTAATGCTTCTTAAAACGCGATATCGCATCTCATTACTATGTTTCATGGTAAGATATAATAAGATTTGCGAAGTGTCATGTATTCCTCTTCTACACTTCAAATGAATGTGAATGCGACACTTGCTCGCTAGGAAATAGCGTTTGCAGATGTCTAGGTATCGTAGCAATAGAGTTCTAATGCTTCTTAAAACGCGATATCGCATTTCATTTCTATGTTTCATGGTAAGATATAATATGATTTGCGAAGTGTCATGTATTCCTCGTCTACACATCAAATGAATGTAAATGCGACACTTTCTTGCAAGGAAATAGCGTCTGCAGATGTCTACGTATCGTAGCAATGGATTTCTGATGCTTCTTAGAACGCGATATCGCATCTCATTTCTATGTTTCATGGTAAGATATAATTTGATTTGCGAAGTGTCATGTATTCCTCGTCTACACTTCAAATGAATGTAAATGCGACACTTCCTTGCAAGGAAATAGCGTTTGCAGGTGTCTACGTGTCGTAGCAACAGAGTTCTAATGCTTCTTAAAACGCGATATCGCATCTCATTACTATGTTTCATGGTAAGATATAATAAGATTTACGGAGTGTCATGTATTCCTCGTCTACACTTCAAATGAATGTGAATGCGACACTTGCTCGCTAGGAAATAGCGTTTGCAGATGTCTAGGTATCGTAGCAATAGAGTTCTAATGCTACTTAAAACGCGATATCGCATCTCATTTCTATGTTTCATGGTAAGATATAACATGATTTGCGAAGTGTTATGTATTCCTCGTCTACACTTCAAATCAATGTAAATACGACACTTCCTTGCAAGGAAATAGCGTTTGCAGATGTCTACCTATCGTAGCAATAGAGTTCTAATGCTTCTTAAAACGCGATATCGTATCTCATTTCTATGTTTCATGGTAAGATATAATATTCATTGCGAAGTGATATGCATTCCTCGTCTACGATTCAAACGAAAGTAAATGCGATACTTCCTTGCAAGGAAATAGCATTTGCAGATGTCTACCTATCGTAGCAATGGAGTTCTAATGCTTCTTAAAACGCGATATCGCATCACATTTCTATGTTTCATGGTAAGATATAATATGATTTGCGAAGTGTTATGTATTCCTCGTCTACACTTCAAATGAATGTAAATGCGACACTTCCTTGCAAGGAAATAGCGTTTGCAGGTGTCTACGTATCGAAGCAATAGAGTTCTAATGCTTCTTAAAACGCGATATCGCATCTCATTTCTATGT
Organism: Xylocopa sonorina; assembly: GCF_050948175.1. NCBI lineage: Eukaryota > Metazoa > Arthropoda > Insecta > Hymenoptera > Apidae > Xylocopa > Xylocopa sonorina. The sequence goes on along the minus strand of NW_027490139.1, from coordinate 1,274,437 downwards.
TTCATGGTAAGATATAATATGATTTGCGAAGTGCTATGTATTCCTCGTCTACACTTCAAATGAATGTATATGCGACACTTCCTTGCAAGGAAATAGCGTTTGCAGATGTCTACCTATCGTAGCAATAGAGTTCTAATGCTTCTTAAAACGCGATATCGCATCTCATTTCTATGTTTCATGGTAAGATATAATATGATTTGCGAAGTATCATGTATTCCTCGTCTACACTTCAAATGAATGTAAATGCGACACTTCCTTGCTAGGAAATAGCGTCTGCATATGTCTAGGTATCGTAGCAATAGAGTTCTAATGATTCTTAAAACGCGATATCGCATCTCATTTCTATGTTTCATGGTAAGATATAATATGACTTGCGAAGTATCATGTATTCCTCGTCTACACTTCAAATGAATTTAAATGCGACACTTCCTTGCAAGGAAATAGCGTTTGCAGATGTCTACGTATCGTAGCAATAGAGTTCTAATGCTTCTTAAAACGCGATATCGCATGTCATTTCTATGTTTCATGGTAAGATATAATATGATTTGCGAAGTGTTATGTTTTCCTCGTCTACACTTCAAATGAATGTAAATGCGACACTTCCTTGCAAGGAAATAGCGTTTGCAGATGTCTACGTATCGAAGCAATAGAGTTCTAATGCTTCTTAAAACGCGATATCGCATCTCATTTCTATGTTTCATGGTAAGATATAATATGATTTGCGAAGTGTTATGCATTCCTCGTCTACGATTCAAATGAATGTAAATGCGACACTTCCTTGCAAGGAAATAGCGTTTGCAGATGTCTACGTATCGAAGCAATAGAGTTCAAATGCTTCTTAAAACGCGATATCGCATCTCATTTCTATGTTTCATGGTAAGATATAATATGATTTGCGAAGTGTTATGTTTTCCTCGTCTACACCTCAAATGAATGTAAATGCGACACTTCCTTGCAAGGAAATAGCGAATCCAGATGTCTACCTATCGTAGCAATAGAGTTCTAATGCCTCTTAAAACGCGATATCGCATCTCATTTCTATGTTTCATGGTAAGATATAATATGATTTGCGAAGTGTTATGTATACCTCGTCCACACTTCAAATGAATGTAAATGCGACACTTCCTTGCAAGGAAATAGTGTTTGCAGATGTCTACGTATCGAAGCAATAGAGTTCTAATGCTTCTTAAAACGCGATATCGCATCTCATTTCTATGTTTCATGGTAAGATATAATATGATTGGAGAAGTGTTATGTATTCCTCGTCTACACTTCAAATGAATGTAAATGCGACACTTCCTTGCAAGGAAATAGCGTTTGCAGATGTCTACGTATCGTAGCAATAGGTTTCCAATGCTTCTTAAAACGCGATATCGCATCTCATTTCTATGTTTCATGGTAAGATATAATATGATTTGCGAAGTGTCATGTATTCCTCGTCTACATTTCAAATGAATGTAAATGCCACACTTCCCTGCTAGGAAATAGCGTCTGCTGATGACTAGGGATCGTAGCAATAGAGTTCTTATGATTCTTAAAACGCGATATCGCATCTCATTTCTGTGTTTCATGGTAATATATAATATGATTCGCGAAGTGTTATGTATTCCTCGTCTGCACTTCAAATGAATGTGAATGCGACACTTCCTCGCTAGGATATAGCGTTTGCAGATGTCTACGTATCGTAGCAAAAGATTTCCAATGCTTCTTAAAACGCGATATCGCATCTCATTTCTATGTTTCATGGTAAGATATAATATGATTGGAGAAGTGTTATGCATTCCTCGTCTACACTTCAAATGAATGTAAATGCGACACTTCCTCGCTAGGATATAGCGTTTGCAAATGTCTACCTATCGTAGCAATAGTGTTCTAATGATTCTTAAAACGCGACATCGCATCTCATTTCTATGTTTCATGGTAAGGTATAATATGATTTGCGAAGTGTTATGTATTTCTCGTCTACACTTCAAATGAATGTAAATGCGACACTTCCTCGCTAGGATATAGCGTTTGCAAATGTCTACGTATCGTAGCAATAGATTTCCAATGCTTCTTAAAACGCGATATCGCATCTCATTTCTATGTTTCGTGGTAAGATATAATATGATTTGCGAAGTGTTATGTATTCCTCTTCTACACTTCAAACGAATGTAAATGCGACACTTCCCTGCTAGGAAATAGCGTCTGCAGATGACTAGGGTTTGTAGCAATAGAGTTCTAATGCTTCTTAAAGCGCGATATCTCATCTCATTTCTATGTTTCATGGTAAGATAAAATATGATTTGCGAAATGTCATGTATTGTTCGTCTACACATCAAATGAATGTAAATGCGACTCTTCCTTGCAAGGAAATAGCGTTTGCAGATGTCTACGTATCGTAGCAATAGGTTTCCAATGCTTCTTAAAACGCGATATCGCATCTCATTTCTATGTTTCATGGTAAGATATAATATGATTTGCGAAGTGTCATGTATTCCTCGTCTACATTTCAAATGAATGTAAATGCCACACTTCCCTGCTAGGAAATAGCGTCTGCTGATGACTAGGGATCGTAGCAATAGAGTTCTTATGATTCTTAAAACGCGATATCGCATCTCATTTCTGTGTTTCATGGTAATATATAATATGATTCGCGAAGTGTTATGTATTCCTCGTCTGCACTTCAAATGAATGTGAATGCGACACTTCCTCGCTAGGATATAGCGTTTGCAGATGTCTACGTATCGTAGCAAAAGATTTCCAATGCTTCTTAAAACGCGGTATCGCATCTCATTTCTATGTTTCATGGTAAGATATAATATGATTGGAGAAGTGTTATGCATTCCTCGTCTACACTTCAAATGAATGTAAATGCGACACTTCCTCGCTAGGATATAGCGTTTGCAAATGTCTACCTATCGTAGCAATAGTGTTCTAATGATTCTTAAAACGCGACATCGCATCTCATTTCTATGTTTCATGGTAAGGTATAATATGATTTGCGAAGTGTTATGTATTTCTCGTCTACACTTCAAATGAATGTAAATGCGACACTTCCTCGCTAGGATATAGCGTTTGCAAATGTCTACGTATCGTAGCAATAGATTTCCAATGCTTCTTAAAACGCGATATCGCATCTCATTTCTATGTTTCATGGTAAGATATAATATGATTTGCGAAGTGTTATGTATTCCTCGTCTACACTTCAAATGAATGTAAATGCGACACTTCCTTGCAAGGAAATAGCGTTTGCAGATGTCTACCTATCGTAGCAATAGAGTTCTAATGCTTCTTAAAACGCGGTATCGCATCTCATTTCCATGTTTCATGGTAAGATATAATATGATTTGCGAAGTGTTATGTATTCCTCTTCTACACTTCAAATCAATGTAGATGCAACACTTCCTTGCAAGGAAATAGCGTTTGGAGATGTCTACGTATCGTAGCAATAGAGTTCTTATGATTCTTAAAACGCGATATCAAATCTCATTTCTGTGTTTCATGGTAAGATATAATATGATTTGCGAAGTGTTATGTATTCCTCGTCTACACTTCAAATGAATGTAAATGCGACACTTCCTTGCTAGGAAATAGCGTTTGCAGATGTCTACCTATCGTAGCAATAGAGTTCTAATGCTTCTTAAAACGCGGTATCGCATCTCATTTCCATGTTTCATGGTAAGATATAATATGATTTGCGAAGTGTTATGTATTCCTCTTCTACACTTCAAATGAATGTAGATGCGACACTTCCTTGCAAGGAAATAGCGTTTGCAGATGTCCACGTATAGTAGGGATAGTGTTCTAATGCTTCTTAAAACGAGATATCGCACCTCATTTTTATGTTTCATGATAAGATATAATATTCATTGCGAAGTGTTATGCATTCCTCGTCTACACTTCAAATGAATGTAAATGCCACACTTCCCTGCTAGGAAATAGCGTCTGCAGATGATTAGGTATCGTAGCAATAGAGTTCTAATGCTTCTTAAAACGCGATATCGCATCTCATTCCTATGTTTCATGCTAAGATAGAATATGATTCGAGAAGTGTTATGTAGTCCTCGTCTACACTTCAAATGAATGTAAATGCGACACTTCCTGGCAAGGAAATAGAGTTTGCAAATGTCTTCCTATCTTAGCAATAGTGCTCTAATACTTCTTTAAACGCGATATCGCATCTCAATTCTATGTTTCATGGTAAGATGTAATATGAATTGCGAAGTGTTATGTATTCCTCGTCTACACTTCAAATGAATGTAAATGCGACACCTCCTTGCAAGGAAATAGCGTTTGCAGATGTCTACGTATCGAAGCAATAGAGTTCAAATGCTTCTTAAGACGCGATATCGCATCTCATTTCTATGTTTCATGGTAAGATATAGTATGATTGGGGAAGTGTTATGTATTCCTCGTCTACACTTCAAATGAATGTGAATGCGACACTTCCTCGCTAGGATATAGCGTTTGCAAATGTCTACGTATCGTAGCAATAGATTTCCAATGCTCCTTAAAACGCGATATCGCATCTCATTTCTATGTTTCATGGTAAGATATAATATGATTTGCGAAGTGTCATGTATTCCTCGTCTACATTTCAAATGAATGTAAATGCCACACTTCCCTGCTAGGAAATAGCGTCTGCTGATGACTAGGGATCGTAGCAATAGAGTTCTTATGATTCTTAAAACGCGATATCGCATCTCATTTCTGTGTTTCATGGTAATATATAATATGATTCGCGAAGTGTTATGTATTCCTCGTCGGCACTTCAAATGAATGTGAATGCGACACTTCCTCGCTAGGATATAGCGTTTGCAGATGTCTACGTATCGTAGCAAAAGATTTCCAATGCTTCTTAAAACGCGATATCGCATCTCATTTCTATGTTTCATGGTAAGATATAATATGATTGGAGAAGTGTTATGCATTCCTCGTCTACACTTCAAATGAATGTAAATGCGACACTTCCTCGCTAGGATATAGCGTTTGCAAATGTCTACCTATAGTAGCAATAGTGTTCTAATGATTCTTAAAACGCGACATCGCATCTCATTTCTATGTTTCATGGTAAGGTATAATATGATTTGCGAAGTGTTATGTATTTCTCGTCTACACTTCAAATGAATGTAAATGCGACACTTCCTCGCTAGGATATAGCGTTTGCAAATGTCTACGTATCGTAGCAATAGAGTTCTAATGCTTCTTAAAACGCGGTATCGCATCTCATTTCCATGTTTCATGGTAAGATATAATATGATTTGCGAAGTGTTATGTATTCCTCTTCTACACTTCAAATCAATGTAGATGCAACACTTCCTTGCAAGGAAATAGCGTTTGGAGATGTCTACGTATCGTAGCAATAGAGTTCTTATGATTCTTAAAACGCGATATCAAATCTCATTTCTGTGTTTCATGGTAAGATATAATATGATTTGCGAAGTGTTATGTATTCCTCGTCTACACTTCAAATGAATGTAAATGCGACACTTCCTTGCTAGGAAATAGCGTTTGCAGATGTCTACCTATCGTAGCAATAGAGTTCTAATGCTTCTTAAAACGCGGTATCGCATCTCATTTCCATGTTTCATGGTAAGATATAATATGATTTGCGAAGTGTTATGTATTCCTCTTCTACACTTCAAATGAATGTAGATGCGACACTTCCTTGCAAGGAAATAACGTTTGCAGATGTCCACGTATAGTAGGGATAGTGTTCTAATGCTTCTTAAAACGAGATATCGCACCTCATTTTTATGTTTCATGATAAGATATAATATTCATTGCGAAGTGTTATGCATTCCTCGTCTACACTTCAAATGAATGTAAATGCCACACTTCCCTGCTAGGAAATAGCGTCTGCAGATGATTAGGTATCGTAGCAATAGAGTTCTAATGCTTCTTAAAACGCGATATCGCATCTCATTCCTATGTTTCATGCTAAGATAGAATATGATTCGAGAAGTGTTATGTAGTCCTCGTCTACACTTCAAATGAATGTAAATGCGACACTTCCTGGCAAGGAAATAGAGTTTGCAAATGTCTTCCTATCTTAGCAATAGTGCTCTAATACTTCTTTAAACGCGATATCGCATCTCAATTCTATGTTTCATGGTAAGATGTAATATGAATTGCGAAGTGTTATGTATTCCTCGTCTACACTTCAAATGAATGTAAATGCGACACCTCCTTGCAAGGAAATAGCGTTTGCAGATGTCTACGTATCGAAGCAATAGAGTTCAAATGCTTCTTAAGACGCGATATCGCATCTCATTTCTATGTTTCATGGTAAGATATAGTATGATTGGGGAAGTGTTATGTATTCCTCGTCTACACTTCAAATGAATGTGAATGCGACACTTCCTCGCTAGGATATAGCGTTTGCAAATGTCTACGTATCGTAGCAATAGATTTCCAATGCTCCTTAAAACGCGATATCGCATCTCATTTCTATGTTTCATGGTAAGATAGAATATGATTCGCGAAGTGTTATGTACTCATCGTCTACACTTCAAATGAATGTAAATGCGACACTTCCTTGCTAGGAAATAGCGTTTGCAGATGTCTACCTATCGTAGCAATAGAGTTCTAATGCTTCTTAAAACGCGATATCGCATCTCATTTCTATGTTTCATGGTAAGATATAATATGATTGGAGAAGTGTTATGTATTCCTCGTCTACACTTCAAATGAATGTAAATGCGACACTTCCTTGCAAGGAAATAGCGTTTGCAGATGTCTACGTATCGTAGCAATAGGTTTCCAATGCTTCTTAAAACGCGATATCGCATCTCATTTCTATGTTTCATGGTAAGATATAATATGATTTGCGAAGTGTCATGTATTCCTCGTCTACATTTCAAATGAATGTAAATGCCACACTTCCCTGCTAGGAAATAGCGTCTGCTGATGACTAGGGATCGTAGCAATAGAGTTCTTATGATTCTTAAAACGCGATATCGCATCTCATTTCTGTGTTTCATGGTAATATATAATATGATTCGCGAAGTGTTATGTATTCCTCGTCTGCACTTCAAATGAATGTGAATGCGACACTTCCTCGCTAGGATATAGCGTTTGCAGATGTCTACGTATCGTAGCAAAAGATTTCCAATGCTTCTTAAAACGCGATATCGCATCTCATTTCTATGTTTCATGGTAAGATATAATATGATTGGAGAAGTGTTATGCATTCCTCGTCTACACTTCAAATGAATGTAAGTGCGACACTTCCTCGCTAGGATATAGCGTTTGCAAATGTCTACCTATCGTAGCAATAGTGTTCTAATGATTCTTAAAACGCGACATCGCATCTCATTTCTATGTTTCATGGTAAGGTATAATATGATTTGCGAAGTGTTATGTATTTCTCGTCTACACTTCAAATGAATGTAAATGCGACACTTCCTCGCTAGGATATAGCGTTTGCAAATGTCTACGTATCGTAGCAATAGATTTCCAATGCTTCTTAAAACGCGATATCGCATCTCATTTCTATGTTTCGTGGTAAGATATAATATGATTTGCGAAGTGTTATGTATTCCTCTTCTACACTTCAAATGAATGTAAATGCGACACTTCCCTGCTAGGAAATAGCGTCTTTAGATGACTAGGGTTTGTAGCAATAGAGTTCTAATGCTTCTTAAAGCGCGATATCTCATCTCATTTCTATGTTTCATGGTAAGATAAAATATGATTTGCGAAATGTCATGTATTGTTCGTCTACACATCAAATGAATGTAAATGCGACTCTTCCTTGCAAGGAAATAGCGTTTGCAGATGTCTACGTATCGTAGCAATAGATTTCCAATGCTTCTTAAGACGCGATATCGCATCTCATTTCTATGTTCATGGTAAGATATAATATGATTGGGGAAGTGTTTCGTATTACTCGTCTACACTTCAAATAAATGTAAATGCGACACTTCCTTGGATGGAAATAGCGTTTGCAGATGTCTACGTATCGTAGCAATAGAGTTCTTATGATTCTTAAAAAGCGATATCGTATCTCATTTCTATGTTTCATGGTAAGATATAATATGATTTGCGAAGTGTTATGTAGTCCTCGTCTACACTTCAAATGAATGTAAATGCGACACTTCCTTGCTAGGAAATAGCGTTTGCAGATGTCTATCTATCGTAGCAATGGAGTTCTAATGCTTCTTAAAACGCGATATCGCATCTCATTTCCATGTTTCATGGTAAGATATAATATGATTTGCGAAGTGTTATGTATTCCTCTTCTACACTTCAAATGAATGTAAATGCGACACTTCCTTGCTAGGAAATAGCGTTTGCAGATGTCTACCTATCGTAGGGATAGAGTTCTAATGCTTCTTAAAACGAGATATCGCATCTCATTTCTATGTTTCATGATAAGATATAATATTCATTGCGAAGTGTTATGCATTCCTCGTCTACACTTCAAATGAATGTAAATGCCACACTTCCCTGCTAGGAAGTAGCGTCTGCAGATGACTAGGTATCGTAGCAATAGAGTTCTAATGCTTCTTAAAGCGCGATATCGCATCTCATTTCTATGTTTCATGGTAAGATAGAATATGATTCGCGAAGTGTTATGTACTCCTCGTCTACACTTCAAATGAATGTAAATGCGACACTTCCTTGCTAGGAAATAGCGTTTGCAGATGTCTACCTATCGTAGCAATAGAGTTGTAATACTTCTTAAAACGCGATATCGCATCTCATTTCTATGTTTCATGGTAAGATATAATATGATTGGAGAAGTGTTATGTATTCCTCGTCTACACTTCAAATGAATGTAAATGCGACACTTCCTTGCAAGGAAATAGCGTTTGCAAATGTCTACCTATCTTAGCAATAGTGTTCTAGTACTTTTTAAAACGCGATATCGCATCTCATTTCTATGCTTCACGGTAAGATATAATATGATTTGCGAAGTGTTATGTATTCCTCGTCTACACTTCAAATGAATGTAAATGCGACACTTCCTTGCAAGGAAATAGCGTTTGCAGATGTCTACGTATCGTAGCAATAGAGTTCTTATGATTCTTAAAAAGCGATATCGCATCTCATTTCTATGTTTCATGGTAAGATATAATATGATTTGCGGAGTGTTATGTTTTCCTCGTCTACACTTCAAATGAATGTAAATGCGACACTTCCTTGCAGGGAAATAGCGTTTGGAGATGTCTACGTATCGTAGCAATAGGGTTCTTATGATTCTTAAAACGCGATATCGCATCTCATTTCTGTGTTTCATGGTAAGATATAATATGATTTGCGAAGTGTTATGTATTCCTCGTCCACACTTCAAATGAATGTGAATGCGGCACTTCTTCGCTAGGATATAGCGTTTGTAGATGTCTACGTATCGTAGCAATAGATTTCCAATGCTTCTTAAAACGCGAAATCGCATCACATTTCTATGTTTCATGGTAAGATATAATAAGATTTGCGAAGCGTCATGTATTCCCCGTCTACACTTCAAATGAATGTAAATGCCACACTTCCCTGCTAGGAAATAGCGTCTGCAGATGACTAGGGATCGTAGCAATAGAGTTCTAATGTTTCTTAAAGCGCGATATCGCATCTCATTTCTATGCTTCATGGTAAGATAAGATATGATTTGAGAAGTGTCATGTATTGTTCGTCTACACATCAAATGAATGTGAATGCGGCACTTCCTCGCTAGGATATAGCGTTTGCAGATGTCTACGTATCGTAGCAGTAGATTTCCAATGCTTCTTAAAACGCGAAATCGCATCACATTTCTATGTTTCATGGTAAGATATAATAAGATTTTCGAAGTGTCATGTATTCCCCGTCTACACTTCAAATGAATGTAAATGCCACACTTCCCTGCTAGGAAATAGCGTCTGCAGATGACTAGGGTTTGTAGCAATAGAGTTCTAATGCTTCTTAAAGCGCGATATCGCATCTCATTTCTATGTTTCATGGTAAGATAAAATATGATTTGCGAAATGTCATGTATAGTTCGTCTACACATCAAATGAATGTAAATGCGACTCTTCCTTGCAAGGAAATAGCGTTTGCAGATGTCTACGTATCGTAGCAATAGAGTTCCAATGCTTCTTAAAACGCGATATCGCACCTCATTTCTGTGTTTCGTGGTAAGATATAATATGATTGGAGAAGTGTTATGCATTCCTCGTCTACACTTCAAATGAATGTAAGTGCGACACTTCCTCGCTAGGATATAGCGTTTGCAAATGTCTACCTATCGTAGCAATAGTGTTCTAATGATTCTTAAAACGCGACATCGCATCTCATTTCTATGTTTCATGGTAAGGTATAATATGATTTGCGAAGTGTTATGTATTTCTCGTCTACACTTCAAATGAATGTAAATGCGACACTTCCTCGCTAGGATATAGCGTTTGCAAATGTCTACGTATCGTAGCAATAGATTTCCAATGCTTCTTAAAACGCGATATCGCATCTCATTTCTATGTTTCGTGGTAAGATATAATATGATTTGCGAAGTGTTATGTATTCCTCTTCTACACTTCAAATGAATGTAAATGCGACACTTCCCTGCTAGGAAATAGCGTCTTTAGATGACTAGGGTTTGTAGCAATAGAGTTCTAATGCTTCTTAAAGCGCGATATCTCATCTCATTTCTATGTTTCATGGTAAGATAAAATATGATTTGCGAAATGTCATGTATTGTTCGTCTACACATCAAATGAATGTAAATGCGACTCTTCCTTGCAAGGAAATAGCGTTTGCAGATGTCTACGTATCGTAGCAATAGATTTCCAATGCTTCTTAAGACGCGATATCGCATCTCATTTCTATGTTCATGGTAAGATATAATATGATTGGGGAAGTGTTTCGTATTACTCGTCTACACTTCAAATAAATGTAAATGCGACACTTCCTTGGATGGAAATAGCGTTTGCAGATGTCTACGTATCGTAGCAATAGAGTTCTTATGATTCTTAAAAAGCGATATCGTATCTCATTTCTATGTTTCATGGTAAGATATAATATGATTTGCGAAGTGTTATGTAGTCCTCGTCTACACTTCAAATGAATGTAAATGCGACACTTCCTTGCTAGGAAATAGCGTTTGCAGATGTCTATCTATCGTAGCAATGGAGTTCTAATGCTTCTTAAAACGCGATATCGCATCTCATTTCCATGTTTCATGGTAAGATATAATATGATTTGCGAAGTGTTATGTATTCCTCTTCTACACTTCAAATGAATGTAAATGCGACACTTCCTTGCTAGGAAATAGCGTTTGCAGATGTCTACCTATCGTAGGGATAGAGTTCTAATGCTTCTTAAAACGAGATATCGCATCTCATTTCTATGTTTCATGATAAGATATAATATTCATTGCGAAGTGTTATGCATTCCTCGTCTACACTTCAAATGAATGTAAATGCCACACTTCCCTGCTAGGAAGTAGCGTCTGCAGATGACTAGGTATCGTAGCAATAGAGTTCTAATGCTTCTTAAAGCGCGATATCGCATCTCATTTCTATGTTTCATGGTAAGATAGAATATGATTCGCGAAGTGTTATGTACTCCTCGTCTACACTTCAAATGAATGTAAATGCGACACTTCCTTGCTAGGAAATAGCGTTTGCAGATGTCTACCTATCGTAGCAATTGAGTTGTAATACTTCTTAAAACGCGATATCGCATCTCATTTCTATGTTTCATGGTAAGATATAATATGATTGGAGAAGTGTTATGTATTCCTCGTCTACACTTCAAATGAATGTAAATGCGACACTTCCTTGCAAGGAAATAGCGTTTGCAAATGTCTACCTATCTTAGCAATAGTGTTCTAGTACTTTTTAAAACGCGATATCGCATCTCATTTCTATGCTTCACGGTAAGATATAATATGATTTGCGAAGTGTTATGTATTCCTCGTCTACACTTCAAATGAATGTAAATGCGACACTTCCTTGCAAGGAAATAGCGTTTGCAGATGTCTACGTATCGTAGCAATAGAGTTCTTATGATTCTTAAAAAGCGATATCGCATCTCATTTCTATGTTTCATGGTAAGATATAATATGATTTGCGGAGTGTTATGTTTTCCTCGTCTACACTTCAAATGAATGTAAATGCGACACTTCCTTGCAGGGAAATAGCGTTTGGAGATGTCTACGTATCGTAGCAATAGGGTTCTTATGATTCTTAAAACGCGATATCGCATCTCATTTCTGTGTTTCATGGTAAGATATAATATGATTTGCGAAGTGTTATGTATTCCTCGTCCACACTTCAAATGAATGTGAATGCGGCACTTCTTCGCTAGGATATAGCGTTTGTAGATGTCTACGTATCGTAGCAATAGATTTCCAATGCTTCTTAAAACGCGAAATCGCATCACATTTCTATGTTTCATGGTAAGATATAATAAGATTTGCGAAGCGTCATGTATTCCCCGTCTACACTTCAAATGAATGTAAATGCCACACTTCCCTGCTAGGAAATAGCGTCTGCAGATGACTAGGGATCGTAGCAATAGAGTTCTAATGTTTCTTAAAGCGCGATATCGCATCTCATTTCTATGCTTCATGGTAAGATAAGATATGATTTGAGAAGTGTCATGTATTGTTCGTCTACACATCAAATGAATGTGAATGCGGCACTTCCTCGCTAGGATATAGCGTTTGCAGATGTCTACGTATCGTAGCAGTAGATTTCCAATGCTTCTTAAAACGCGAAATCGCATCACATTTCTATGTTTCATGGTAAGATATAATAAGATTTTCGAAGTGTCATGTATTCCCCGTCTACACTTCAAATGAATGTAAATGCCACACTTCCCTGCTAGGAAATAGCGTCTGCAGATGACTAGGGTTTGTAGCAATAGAGTTCTAATGCTTCTTAAAGCGCGATATCGCATCTCATTTCTATGTTTCATGGTAAGATAAAATATGATTTGCGAAATGTCATGTATAGTTCGTCTACACATCAAATGAATGTAAATGCGACTCTTCCTTGCAAGGAAATAGCGTTTGCAGATGTCTACGTATCGTAGCAATAGAGTTCCAATGCTTCTTAAAACGCGATATCGCACCTCATTTCTGTGTTTCGTGGTAAGATATAATATGATTGGGGAAGTGTTATGTATTACTCGTCTACGCTTCAAATGAATGTAAATGCGACACTTCCTTGCAAGGAAATAGCGTTTGCAGATGTCTACGTATCGTAGCAATAGAGTTCTTATGATTCTTAAAACGCGATATCGCATCTCATTTCTATGTTTCATGGTAAGATATAATATGATTTGCGAAGTATCATGTATTCCTCGTCTACACTTCAAATGAATGTAAATGCGACACTTGCTTGCTAGGAAATAGCGATTGCAGATGTCTACGTATCGTAGCAATAGTGTTCATATGATTCTTAAAACGCGATATCGCATCTCATTTCTATGTTTCATGGTAAGATATAATATGATTTGCGAAGTGTCATGTATTCTTCGTCTACACTTCAAATGAATGTCAATGCGACACTTCCTTGCTAGGAAATAGCGTTTGCAGATATCAAGGTATCGTAGCAATAGAGATCTTATGCTTCTTAAAACGCGATATCGCATCTCATTTCTGTGTTTCATGGTAAGATTAGATATGATTTACGAAGTGTTATGTAGTCCACGTCTACACTTCAAATGAATGTGAATGCGACACTTCCTTGCTAGGAAATAGCGTTTGCAGATGCCTACGTATCGTAGGGATGGAGTTTTAGTGCTTCTTAAAACGTGATATCGCATCTCATTTCTATGTTTCATGATAAGATGTTATATTCATTGCGAAGTGTTATGTAGTCCACGTCTACACTTCAAATGAATGTGAATGCGACACTTCCTTGCTAGGAAATAGCGTTTGCAGATATCTACGTATCGTAGGGATGGAGTTCTAGTGCTTCTTAAAACGTGATATCGCATCTCATTTCTATGTTTCATGATAAGATGTAATATTCATTGCGAAGTGTTATGTAGTCCTCGTCTACACTTCAAATGAATGTAAATGCAATACTTCCTTGCAAGGAAATAGCGTTTGCAGATGTCTACGTATCGAAGCGATAGAGTTCAAATGCTTCTTAAAACGAGATATTGCATCTCATATCTATGTTTCATGGTAAGATATAATATTCATTGCGATGTGTTACGCATTCCTCGTCTACGATTCAAATGGATGTAAATGCGACACTTCCTTGCTAGGAAGTAGCGTTTGCAAATGTCCACGTATCGAAGCAATAGAGTTCAAATGCTCCTTTAAACGCTATATCGCATCTCATTTCTATGTTTCATGGTAAGATAGAATATGATTTGCGAAGTGTTATGTAGTCCTCGTCTACACTTCAAATGAATGTAAATGCGACACATCCTTGCTAGGAAATAGCTATTGCAGATGTCTACGTATCGTAGCAATAGCTTTCTAATGCTTCTTAAAACGCGATATCGAATCTCATTTCTATGTTTCATGGTAAGATATAATATGATTTGCGAAGTGTTATGTATTCCTCGTCCACACTTCAAATGAATGTGAATGCGGCACTTCCTCGCTAGGATATAGCGTTTGCAGATGTCTACGTATCGTAGCAATAGATTTCCAATGCTTCTTAAAACGCGAAATCGCATCACATTTCTATGTTTCATGGTAAGATATAATAAGATTTGCGAAGTGTCATGTATTCCCCGTCTACACTTCAAATGAATGTAAATGCCACACTTCCCTGCTAGGAAATAGCGTCTGCAGATGACTAGGGATCGTAGCAATAGAGTTCTAATGCTTCTTAAAGCGCGATATCGCATCTCATTTCTATGTTTCATGGTAAGATAAGATATGATTTGCGAAGTGTCATGTATTGTTCGTCTACACATCAAATGAATGTGAATGCGGCACTTCCTCGCTAGGATATAGCGTTTGCAGATGTCTACGTATCGTAGCAATAGATTTCCAATGCTTCTTAAAACGCGAAATCGCATCACATTTCTATGTTTCATGGTAAGATATAATAAGATTTTCGAAGTGTCATGTATTCCCCGTCTACACTTCAAATGAATGTAAATGCCACACTTCCCTGCTAGGAAATAGCGTCTGCAGATGACTAGGGTTTGTAGCAATAGAGTTCTAATGCTTCTTAAAGCGCGATATCGCATCTCATTTCTATGTTTCATGGTAAGATAAAATATGATTTGCGAAATGTCATGTATTGTTCGTCTACACATCAAATGAATGTAAATGCGACTCTTCCTTGCAAGGAAATAGCGTTTGCAGATGTCTACGTATCGTAGCAATAGAGTTCCAATGCTTCTTAAAACGCGATATCGCACCTCATTTCTGTGTTTCGTGGTAAGATATAATATGATTGGGGAAGTGTTATGTATTACTCGTCTACACTTCAAATGAATGTAAATGCGACACTTCCTTGCAAGGAAATAGCGTTTGCAGATGTCTACGTATCGTAGCAATAGAGTTCTTATGATTCTTAAAACGCGATATCGCATCTCATTTCTATGTTTCATGGTAAGATGTAATATGATTTGCGATGTATCATGTATTCCTCGTCTACATTTCAAATGAATGTAAATGCGACACATCCTTGCTAGGAAATAGCGATTGCAGATGTCTACGTATCGTAGCAATAGCTTTCTAATGCTTCTTAAAACGCGATATCGAATCTCATTTCTATGTTTCATGGTAAGATATAATATGATTTGCGAAGTATCATGTATTCCTCGTCTACACTTCAAATGAATGTAAATGCGACACTTGCTTGCTAGGAAATAGCGATTGCAGATGTCTACGTATCGTAGCAAAAGAGTTCATATGATTCTTAAAACGCGATATCGCATCTCATTTCTATGTTTCATGGTAAGATATAATATGATTTGCGAAGTGTCATGTATTCTTCGTCTACACTTCAAATGAATGTAAATGCGACACTTCCTTGCTAGGAAATAGCGTTTGCAGATGTCAAGGTATCGTAGCAATAGAGATCTTATGCTTCTTAAAACGCGATATCGCATCTCATTTCTATGTTTCATGGTAAGATTAGATATGATTTACGAAGTGTTATGTAGTCCACGTCTACACTTCAAATGAATGTGAATGCGACACTTCCTTGCTAGGAAATAGCGTTTGCAGATGTCTACGTATCGTAGGGATGGAGTTTTAGTGCTTCTTAAAACGTGATATCGCATCTCATTTCTATGTTTCATGATAAGATGTTATATTCATTGCGAAGTGTTATGTAGTCCACGTCTACACTTCAAATGAATGTGAACGCGACACTTCCTTGCTAGGAAATAGCGTTTGCAGATGTCTACGTATCGTAGGGATGGAGTTCTAGTGCTTCTTAAAACGTGATATCGCATCTCATTTCTATGTTTCATGATAAGATGTAATATTCATTGCGAAGTGTTATGTAGTCCTCGTCTACACTTCAAATGAATGTAAATGCAATACTTCCTTGCAAGGAAATAGCGTTTGCAGATGTCTACGTATCGAAGCAATAGAGTTCAAGTGCTTCTTAAAACGAGATATCGCATCTCATATCTATGTTTCATGATAAGATATAATATTCATTGCGAAGTGTTATGTATTCCTCGTCTACACTTCAAATGAATGTAAATGCGACACTTCCTTGCTAGGAAATAGCGTTTGCAGATGTCTACGTATCGAAGCGATAGAGTTCAAATGCTTCTTAAAACGAGATATTGCATCTCATATCTATGTTTCATGGTAAGATATAATATTCATTGCGAAGTGTTACGCATTCCTCGTCTACGATTCAAATGGATGTAAATGCGACACTTCCTTGCTAGGAAGTAGCGTTTGCAAATGTCCACGTATCGAAGCAATAGAGTTCAAATGCTTCTTTAAACGCTATATCGCATCTCATTTCTATGTTTCATGGTAAGATAGAATATGATTTGCGAAGTGTTATGTAGTCCTCGTCTACACTTCAAATGAATGTAAATGCGACACATCCTTGCTAGGAAATAGCGTTTGCAGATGTCTACGTATCGTAGCAATAGATTTCTAATGCTTCTTAAAACGCGATATCGCATCTCATTTCCATGTTTCATGGTAAGATATAATATGATTTGCGATGTATCATGTATTCCTCGTCTACATTTCAAATGAATGTAAATGCGACACTTCCTGGCTAGGAAATAACTATTGCAGAAGTCTACGTATCGTAGCAATAGCTTTCTAATGCTTCTTAAAACGCGATATCGAATCTCATTTCTATGTTTCATCGTAAGATATAATATGATTTGCGAAGTATCATGTATTCCTCGTCTACACTTCAAATGAATGTAAATGCGACACTTGCTTGCTAGGAAATAGCGATTGCAGATGTCTACGTATCGTAGCAATAGAGTTCATATGATTCTTAAAACGCGATATCGCATCTCATTTCTATGTTTCATGGTAAGATGTAATATGATTTGCGAAGTGTCATGTATTCTTCGTCTACACTTCAAATGAATGTAAATGCGACACTTCCTTGGTAGGAAATAGCGTTTGCAGATGTCAAGGTATCGTAGCAATAGAGATCTTATGCTTCTTAAAACGCGATATCGCATCTCATTTCTATGTTTCATGGTAAGATTAGATATGATTTACGAAGTGTTATGTAGTCCACGTCTACACTTCAAATGAATGTGAATGCGACACTTCCTTGCTAGGAAATAGCGTTTGCAGATGTCTACGTATCGTAGGGATGGAGTTTTAGTGCTTCTTAAAACGTGATATCGCATCTCATTTCTATGTTTCATGATAAGATGTTATATTCATTGCGAAGTGTTATGTAGTCCACGTCTACACTTCAAATGAATGTGAATGCGACACTTCCTTGCTAGGAAATAGCGTTTGCAGATGTCTACGTATCGTAGGGATGGAGTTCTTGTGCTTCTTAAAACGTGATATCGCATCTCATTTCTATGTTTCATGATAAGATGTAATATTCATTGCGAAGTGTTATGTAGTCCTCGTCTACACTTCAAATGAATGTAAATGCAATACTTCCTTGCAAGGAAATAGCGTTTGCAGATGTCTACGTATCGAAGCAATAGAGTTCAAGTGCTTCTTAAAACGAGATGTCGCATCTCATATCTATGTTTCATGATAAGATATAATATTCATTGCGAAGTGTTATGTATTCCTCGTCTACACTTCAAATGAATGTAAATGCGACACTTCCTTGCTAGGAAATAGCGCTTGCAGATGTCTACGTATCGAAGCAATAGAGTACAAATGCTTCTTTAAACGCTATATCGCATCTCATTTCTATGTTTCATGGTAAGATAGAATATGATTTGCGAAGTGTTATGTAGTCCTCGTCTACACTTCAAATGAATGTAAATGCGACACATCCTTGCTAGGAAATAGCGTTTGCAGATGTCTACGTATCGTAGGGATAGTGTTCTAATGCTTCTTAGAACGTGATATCGCATCTCATTTCTATGTTTCATGATAAGATGTAATATTCATTGCGAAGTGTTATGTATTCCTCGTCTACACTTCAAATGAATGTAAATGCGACACTTCCTTGCAAGGAAATAGCGTTTGCAGATGTCTACGTATCGTAGCAATAGAGTTCTAATGCTTCTTAAAACGCGATATCGCATCTCATTTCCATGTTTCATGGTAAGATATAATATGATTTGCGAAGTGTTATGTATTCCTGTTCTACACTTCAAATGAATGTAAATGCGACACTTCCTTGCAAGGAAATAGCGTTTGCAGATGTCTACGTATCGTAGGGATAGATTTCTAATGCTTCTTAAAACGACATATCGCTCCTCATTTCTATGTTTCATGATAAGGTATAATATAATTTGCGATGTGTTATGTATTCCTCTTCAACACATCAAATGAATGTAAATGCGACACTTCCTTGCAAGGAAATAGCGTTTGCAGATATCTATGTATCGTAGCAATAGATTTCCAATGCTTCTTAAAACGCGATATCGCATCTCATTTCTATGTTTCATGGTAAGATATAATATGATTGGAGAAGTGTTATGTATTCCTCGTCTACGCTTCAAATGAATGTAAATGCGACTCTTCCTTGCAAGGAAATAGCGTTTGCAGATGTCTACGTATCGTAGCAATAGAATTCCAATGCTTCTTAAAACGCGATATCGCATCTCATTTCTATGTTTCATGGTAAGATATAATATGATTGGGGAAGTGTTATGTATTACTTGTCTACACTTCAAATGAATGTAAATGCGACACTTCCTTGCAAGGAAATAGCGTTTGCAGATGTCTACGTATCGTAGCAATAGAGGTCTTATGATTCTTAAAACGCGATATCGTATCTCATTTCTATGTTTCATGGTAAGATATAATATGATTCGCGAAGTGTTATGTAGTCCTCGTCTACACTTCAAATGAATGTAAATGCGACAGTTCCTCGCTAGGATATAGCGTTTGGAGATGTCTACGTATCGTAGCAATAGATTTCCAATGCTTCTTAAAACGCGATATCGCATCACATTTCTATGTTTCATGGTAAGATATAATATGATTTGCGAAGTGTCATGTATTCCCCGTCTACACTTCAAATGAATGTAAATGCGACACTTCCTTGCAAGGAAATAGCGTTTGCATATGTCTACCTATCGTAGCAGTAGAGTTCTAATGCTTCTTAAAACGCGATATCGCATCTCATTTCTATGTTTCATGGTAAGATATAATATGACTTGCGAAGTGTTATGTATTCCTCGTCTACACTTCAAACAAATGTGAATGCGACACTTCCTTGCAAGGAAATAGCGTTTGCAGATGTCTACGTACCGAAGCAATTGAGTTCAAATGCTTCTTAAAACGAGATAGTGCATCTCATTTCTATGTTTCACGATAAGATATAATATTCATTGCGAAGTGTTATGCATTCCTCGTCTGCGATTCAAATGAAAGTAAATGCGACACTTCCTTGCAAGGAAATAGCGATTGCAGATGTCTACGTATCGTAGCAATAGAGTTCATATGATTCTTAAAACGCGATATCGCATCTCATTTCTATGTTTCACGGTAAGATTTAATATTCATTGCGAAGTGTTATGCATTCCTCGTCTACGATTCAAATGAATGTAAATGCGACACTTCCTTGCAAGGAAATAGCGTTTGCAGATGTCTAGGTATCGTAGCAATAGAGTTCTAATGCTTCTTAAAACGCGATATCGCATCTCAGTTCTATGTTTCATGGTAAGATATAATATGATTTGCCAAGTGTTATGTATTCCTCGTCTACACTTCAAATGAATGTAAATGCGACACTTCCTTGCTAGGAAATAGCGTTTGCAGATGTCAACGTATCGTAGCAATAGAGATCTAATGCTTCTTAAAGCGCGATATCGCATCTCATTTCTATGTTTCATGGTAAGATTTAATATTCATTGCGAAGTGTTATGCATTCCTCGTCTACACTTCATATGAATGTTAATGCGACACTTCCTTGCAAGGAAAGAGCGTTTGCAGCTGTCTACGTATCGTAGCAATGGAGTTCTTATGATTCTTAAAACGCGATATCGCATCTCATTTCTATGTTTCATCGTAAGATATAATATGATTTGCAAAGTGCTATGTATTCCTCGTCTACACTTCAAATGAATGTAAATGCGACACTTCCTTGCAAGGAAATAGCGTTTGCAGATGTCTAGGTATCGTAGCAATAGAGTTCTAATGCTTCCTAATACGCGATATCGCATCTCATTTGTATGTTTCATGGTAAGATATAATATGATTTGCGAAGTGTTATGTATTCCTCGTATACGATTCAATTGAATGTAAATGCGGCACTTCCTTGAAAGGAAATAGCGTCTGCAGATGTCTAGGTATCGTAGCGATAGAGTTCTAATGCTTCTCAAAGCACAATATCGCATCTCATTTATATGTTTCATGGTAAGATATAATATGATTCGCGAAGTGTGATGTATTCCTCGTCTACACTTCAAATGAATGTAAATGCGACACTTCCTTGCAAGGAAATAGCGTTTGCATATGTCTACCTATCGTAGCAGTAGAGTTCTAATGCTTCTTAAAACGCGATATCGCATCTCATTTCTATGTTTCATGGTAAGATATAATATGACTTGCGAAGTGTTATGTATTCCTCGTCTACACTTCAAACAAATGTGAATGCGACACTTCCTTGCAAGGAAATAGCGTTTGCAGATGTCTACGTACCGAAGCAATTGAGTTCAAATGCTTCTTAAAACGAGATAGTGCATCTCATTTCTATGTTTCACGATAAGATATAATATTCATTGCGAAGTGTTATGCATTCCTCGTCTGCGATTCAAATGAAAGTAAATGCGACACTTCCTTGCAAGGAAATAGCGATTGCAGATGTCTACGTATCGTAGCAATAGAGTTCATATGATTCTTAAAACGCGATATCGCATCTCATTTCTATGTTTCACGGTAAGATTTAATATTCATTGCGAAGTGTTATGCATTCCTCGTCTACGATTCAAATGAATGTAAATGCGACACTTCCTTGCAAGGAAATAGCGTTTGCAGATGTCTAGGTATCGTAGCAATAGAGTTCTAATGCTTCTTAAAACGCGATATCGCATCTCAGTTCTATGTTTCATGGTAAGATATAATATGATTTGCCAAGTGTTATGTATTCCTCGTCTACACTTCAAATGAATGTAAATGCGACACTTCCTTGCTAGGAAATAGCGTTTGCAGATGTCAACGTATCGTAGCAATAGAGATCTAATGCTTCTTAAAGCGCGATATCGCATCTCATTTCTATGTTTCATGGTAAGATTTAATATTCATTGCGAAGTGTTATGCATTCCTCGTCTACACTTCATATGAATGTTAATGCGACACTTCCTTGCAAGGAAAGAGCGTTTGCAGCTGTCTACGTATCGTAGCAATGGAGTTCTTATGATTCTTAAAACGCGATATCGCATCTCATTTCTATGTTTCATCGTAAGATATAATATGATTTGCAAAGTGCTATGTATTCCTCGTCTACACTTCAAATGAATGTAAATGCGACACTTCCTTGCAAGGAAATAGCGTTTGCAGATGTCTAGGTATCGTAGCAATAGAGTTCTAATGCTTCCTAATACGCGATATCGCATCTCATTTGTATGTTTCATGGTAAGATATAATATGATTTGCGAAGTGTTATGTATTCCTCGTATACGATTCAATTGAATGTAAATGCGGCACTTCCTTGAAAGGAAATAGCGTCTGCAGATGTCTAGGTATCGTAGCGATAGAGTTCTAATGCTTCTCAAAGCACAATATCGCATCTCATTTATATGTTTCATGGTAAGATATAATATGATTCGCGAAGTGTGATGTATTCCTCGTCTACACTTCATATGAATGTTAATGCGACACTTCCTTGCAAGGAAATAGCGTTTGCAGCTGTCTACGTATCGTAGCAATAGAGTTCTTATGATTCCTAAAACGCGATATCGCATCTCATTTGTATGTTTCATGGTAAGATATAATATTATTTGCGAAGTGTTATGTATTCCTCGTCTACACTTCATATGAATGTTAATGCGACACTTCCTTGCAAGGAAATAGCGTTTGAAGATGTCTACGTATCGTAGCAATAGAGTTCTAATGCTTCTTAAAACGCGATATCGAATCTCATCTCTATGTTTCATGGTAAGATATATTATCATTTGCGAAGTGTTATATATTCCTCGTCTACACTTCATATGAATGTTAATGCGATACTTCCTTGCAAGGAAAGAGCGTTTGCAGATGTCTACGTATCGTAGCAATAGAGTTCTTATGATTCTTAAAACGCGATATCGCACCTCATTTCTATGTTTTTTCGTAAGATATAATATGATTTGCAAAGTGTTATGTATTCCTCGTCTACACTTCAAATGAATGTAAATGCGACACTTCCTTGCAAGGAAATAGCGTTTGCAGATGTCTAGGTATCGTAGCAATAGAGTTCATATGATTCTTAAACGCGATATCGCATCTCATTTCTATGTTTCATGGTAAGATATAACATGATTTGCGAAGTGTTATGTATTCCTCGTCTACACTTCAAATGAATGGAAATGCGACACTTCCTAGCAAGGAAATGGCGTTTGCAGATGTCTACGTATCGTAGCAATAGAGTTCTAATGCTTCCTAAAACGCGATATCGCATCTCATTTGTATGTTTCATGGTAAGATATAATATGATTTGAGAAGTGTTATGTATTCCTCGTATACGATTCAATGAATGTAAATGCGGCACTTCTTGAAAGGAAATAGCGTCTGCAGATGTCTAGGTATCGTAGCGATAGAGTTCTAATGCTCCTTAAAACGCGATATCGCATCTCATTTCTATGTTTCATGGTAAGATATAATATGACCTGCGAAGTGTATTTATTCCTTGTCTGCACTTCAAATGAATGTGAATGCGACACTTCCTCGCTAGGAAATAGCGTTTGCAGGTGTCTACGTATCGTAGACATAGAGTTCTTATGATTCTTAAAACGAGATATTGCATCTCATATCTATGTTTCATGATAAGATATAATATTCATTGCGAAGTGTTATGTGTTCCTCGTCTATGATTCAAATGAACGTAAATGCGACACGTCTTGCAAGGAAATAGCATTTGCAGATTTGTAGGTATCGTAGCAATAGAGTTCTAATGCTTCCTAAAAAGCGATATCGCATCTCATTTCTATGTTTCATGGTAAGATATAATATGATTTGCGAAGTGTTATGTATTCCTCGTCCGCACTTCAAATGAATGTAAATGCCACACTTCCCTGCAAGGAAATAGCGTTTGCAGATGTCTACGTACCGAAGCAATAGAGTTCAAATGCTTCTAAAACGAGATATTGCATCTCATTTCTATGTTTCAATGGTAAGATATAACATGATTTGCGAAGTGTTATGTATTCCTCGTCTACACTTCAAATAAATGTGAATGTGACACTTCCTTGCAAGGAAATAGCGTTTGCAGATGTCTACGTACCGAAGCAATAGAGTTCAAATGCTTCTTAAAACGAGATATTGCATCTCATTTCTATGTTTCATGGTAAGATTTAATATTCATTGCGAAGTGTTATGCATTCCTCGTCTACGATTCAAATGAATGTAAATGCGACACTTCCTTGCAAGGAAATAGCGTTTGCAGATGTCTAGGTATCGTAGCAATAGAGTTCTAATGCTTCTTAGAACGCGATATCGCATCTCAGTTCTATGTTTCATGGTAAGATATAATATGATTTGCCAAGTGTTATGTATTCCTCGTCTACACTTCAAATGAATGTAAATGCGACACTTCCTTGCAAAGAAATAGCGTTTGCAAGTGTCTACGTATCGAAGCAATAGAGTTCAGATGCTTCTTAAAACGAGATATTGCATCTCATATTTATGTTTCATGATAAGATATAATATTCATTGCGAAGTGTTATGCATTCCTCGTCTATGATTCAAATGAACGTAAATGCGACACGTCCTTGCAAGGAAATAGCGTTTGCAGATGTCTAGGTATCGTAGCAATAGAGTTCTAATGCTTCCTAAAACGCGATATCGCATCTCATTTCTATGTTTCATGGTAAGATATAATATGATTTGCGAAGTGTTATGTATTCCTCGTCTACGATTCAAATGAAAGTAAATGCGACACTTCCTTGCAAGGAAATAGCGATTGCAGATGTCTACGTATCGTAGCAATAGAGTTCATATGATTCTTAAAACGCGATATCGCATCTCATTTCTATGTTTCATGGTAAGATATAACATGATTTGCGAAGTGTTATGCATTCCTCGTCTACACTTCAAATGAATGAAAATGCGACACTTCCTAGCAAGGAAATAGCGTTTGCAGATGTCTACGTATCGTAGCAATAGAGTTCTAATGCTTCTTAAAACGCGATATCGAATCTCATTTCTATGTTTCATGGTAAGATATAATATTACTTGCGAAGTGTTATGTATTCCTCGTCTACACTTCATATGAATGTTAATGCGACACTTCCTTGCAAGGAAAGAGCGTTTGCAGCTGTCTACGTATCGTAGCAATGGAGTACTTATGATTCTTAAAACGCGATATCGCATCTCATTTCTATGTTTCATCGTAAGATATAATATGATTAGCAAAGTGTTATGTATTCCTCGTCTACACTTCAAATGAATGTAAATGCGACACTTCCTTGCAAGGAAATAGCGTTTGCAGATGTCTAGGTATCGTAGCAATAGAGTTCATATGATTCTTAAAACGCGATATCGCATCTCATTTCTATGTTTCATGGTAAGATATAACATGATTTGCGAAGTGTTATGTATTCCTCGTCTACACTTCAAATGAATGGAAATGCGACACTTCCTAGCAAGGAAATAGCGTTTGCAGATGTCTACGTATCGTAGCAATAGAGTTCTAATGCTTCCTAAAACGCGATATCGCATCTCATTTGTATGTTTCATGGTAAGATATAATATGATTTGAGAAGTGTTATGTATTCCTCGTATACGATTCAAATGAATGTAAATGCGGCACTTCCTTGAAAGGAAATAGCGTCTGCAGATGTCTAGGTATCGTAGCGATAGAGTTCTAATGCTTCTTAAAACGCGATATCGCATCTCATTTCTATGTTTCATGGTAAGATATAATATGACCTGCGAAGTGTTATTTATTCCTCGTCTGCACTTCAAATGAATGTGAATGCGACACTTCCTTGCAAGGAAATAGCGTTTGCAGATGTCTACGTACCGAAGCAATAGAGTTCAAATGCTTCTTAAAACGAGATATTGCATCTCATTTCTATGTTTCATGATAAGATATAATATTCATTGCGAAGTGTTATGCATTCCTCGTCCGCGATTCAAATGAAAGTAAATGCGACACTTCCTTGCAAGGAAATAGCGATTGCAGATGTCTACGTATCGTAGCAATAGAGTTCATATGATTCTTAAAACGCGATATCGCATCTCATTTCTATGTTTCATGGTAAGATTTAATATTCATTGCGAAGTGTTATGCATTCCTCGTCTACGATTCAAATGAATGTAAATGCGACACTTCCTTGCAAGGAAATAGCGTTTGCAGATGTCTAGGTATCGTAGCAATAGAGTTCTAATGCTTCTTAGAACGCGATATCGCATCTCAGTTCTATGTCTCATGGTAAGATATAATATGATTTGCCAAGTGTTATGTATTCCTCGTCTACACTTCACATGAATGTTAATGCGAGACTTCCTTGCAAGGAAAGAGCGTTTGCAGCTGTCTACGTATCGTAGCAATGGAGTACTTATGATTCTTAAAACGCGATATCGCATCTCATTTCTATGTTTCATCGTAAGATATAATATGATTTGCAAAGTGTTATGTATTCCTCGTCTACACTTCAAACGAATGTAAATGCGACACTTCCTTGCAAGGAAATAGCGTTTGCAGATGTCTAGGTATCGTAGCAATAGAGTTCTAATGCTTCCTAAAACGCGATATCGCATCTCATTTGTATGTTTCATGGTAAGATATAATATGATTTGCGAAGTGTTATGTATTCCTCGTATACGATTCAATTGAATGTAAATGCGGCACTTCCTTGAAAGGAAATAGCGTCTGCAGATGTCTAGGTATCGTAGCGATAGAGTTCTAATGCTTCTCAAAGCACAATATCGCATCTCATTTCTATGTTTCATGGTAAGATATAATATGATTCGCGAAGTGTGATGTATTCCTCGTCTACACTTCAAATGAATGTAAATGCGACACTTCCTTGCAAGGAAATAGCGTTTGCAGATGTCTACGTACCGAAGCAATAGAGTTCAAATGCTTCTTAAAACGAGATATTGCATCTCATTTCTATGTTTCATGATAAGATATAATATTCATTGCGAAGTGTTATGCATTCCTCGTCTGCGATTCAAATGAAAGTAAATGCGACACTTCCTTGCAAGGAAATAGCGATTGCAGATGTCTACGTATCGTAGCAATAGAGTTCATATGATTCCTAAAACGCGATATCGCATCTCATTTCTATGTTTCATGGTAAGATTTAATATTCATTGCGAAGTGTTATGCATTCCTCGTCTACGATTCAAATGAATGTAAATGCGACACTTCCTTGCAAGGAAATAGCGTTTGCAGATGTCTAGGTATCGTAGCAATAGAGTTCTAATGCTTCTTAGAACGCGATATCGCATCTCAGTTCTATGTCTCATGGTAAGATATAATATGATTTGCCAAGTGTTATGTATTCCTCGTCTACACTTCAAATGAATATAAATGCGACACTTCCTTGCAAAGAAATAGCGTTTGCAAGTGTCTACGTATCGAAGCAATAGAGTTCAGATGCTTCTTAAAACGAGATATTGCATCTCATATTTATGTTTCATGATAAGATATAATATTCATTGCGGAGTGTTATGCATTCCTCGTCTATGATTCAAATGAACGTAAATGCGACACGTCCTTGCAAGGAAATAGCGTTTGCAGATGTCTAGGTATCGTAGCAATAGAGTTCTAATGCTTCCTAAAACGCGATATCGCATCTCATTTCTATGTTTCATGGTAAGATATAATATGATTTGCGAAGTGTTATGTATTCCTCGTCTACGATTCAAATGAAAGTAAATACGACACTTCCTTGCAAGGAAATAGCGATTGCAGATGTCTACGTATCGTAGCAATAGAGTTCATATGATTCTTAAAACGCGATATCGCATCTCATTTCTATGTTTCATGGTAAGATATAACATGATTTGCGAAGTGTTATGCATTCCTCGTCTACACTTCAAGTGAATGAAAATGCGACACTTCCTAGCAAGGAAATAGCGTTTGCAGATGTCTACGTATCGTAGCAATAGAGTTCTAATGCTTCTTAAAACGCGATATCGAATCTCATTTCTATGTTTCATGGTAAGATATAATAGTATTTGCGAAGTGTTATGTATTCCTCGTCTACACTTCACATGAATGTTAATGCGAGACTTCCTTGCAAGGAAAGAGCGTTTGCAGCTGTCTACGTATCGTAGCAATGGAGTACTTATGATTCTTAAAACGCGATATCGCATCTCATTTCTATGTTTCATCGTAAGATATAATATGATTTGCAAAGTGTTATGTATTCCTCGTCTACACTTCAAACGAATGTAAATGCGACACTTCCTTGCAAGGAAATAGCGTTTGCAGATGTCTAGGTATCGTAGCAATAGAGTTCTAATGCTTCCTAAAACGCGATATCGCATCTCATTTGTATGTTTCATGGTAAGATATAATATGATTTGCGAAGTGTTATGTATTCCTCGTATACGATTCAATTGAATGTAAATGCGGCACTTCCTTGAAAGGAAATAGCGTCTGCAGATGTCTAGGTATCGTAGCGATAGAGTTCTAATGCTTCTCAAAGCACAATATCGCATCTCATTTCTATGTTTCATGGTAAGATATAGTATGATTCGCGAAGTGTGATGTATTCCTCGTCTACACTTCAAATGAATGTAAATGCGACACTTCCTTGCAAGGAAATAGCGTTTGCATATGTCTACCTATCGTAGCAGTAGAGTTCTAATGCTTCTTAAAACGCGATATCGCATCTCATTTCTATGTTTCATGGTATGATATAATATGACTTGCGAAGTGTTATGTATTCCTCGTCTACACTTCAAATAAATGTGAATGCGACACTTCCTTGCAAGAAAATAGCGTTTGCAGATGTCTACGTACCGAAGCAATTGAGTTCAAATGCTTCTTAAACGAGATATTGCATCTCATTTCTATGTTTCATGATAAGATATAATATTCATTGCGAAGTGTTATGCATTCCTCGTCTGCGATTCAAATGAAAGTAAATGCGACACTTCCTTGCAAGGAAATAGCGATTGCAGATGTCTACGTATCGTAGCAATAGAGTTCATATGATTCTTAAAATGCGATATCGCATCTCATTTCTATGTTTCATGGTAAGATTTAATATTCATTGCGAAGTGTTATGCATTCCTCGTCTACGATTCAAATGCATGTAAATGCGACACTTCCTTGCAAGGAAATAGCGTTTGCAGATGTCTAGGTATCGTAGCAATAGAGTTCTAATGCTTCTTAAAACGCGATATCGCATCTCAGTTCTATGTTTCATGGTAAGATATAATATGATTTGCGAAGTGTTATGCATTCCTCGTCTATGATTCAAATGAACGTAAATGCGACACGTCCTTGCAAGGAAATAGCGTTTGCAGATGTCTAGGTATAGTAGCAATAGAGTTCTAATGCTTCCTAAAACGCGATATCGCATCTCATTTGTATGTTTCATGGTAAGATATAATATGATTTGAGAAGTGTTATGTATTCCTCGTATACGATTCAAATGAATGTAAATGCGGCACTTCCTTGAAAGGAAATAGCGTCTGCAGATGTCTAGGTATCGTAGCGATAGAGTTCTAATGCTTCTTAAAACGCGATATCGCATCTCATTTCTATGTTTCATGGTAAGATATAATATGACCTGCGAAGTGTTATTTATTCCTCGTCTGCACTTCAAATGAATGTGAATGCGACACTTCCTCGCTAGGAAATAGCGTTTGCAGGTGTCTACGTATCGTAGACATAGAGTTCTTATGATTCTTAAAACGAGATATTGCATCTCATATCTATGTTTCATGATAAGATATAATATTCATTGCGAAGTGTTATGCGTTCCTCGTCTATGATTCAAATGAACGTAAATGCGACACGTCCTTGCAAGGAAATAGCATTTGCAGATTTGTAGGTATCGTAGCAATAGAGTTCTAATGCTTCCTAAAAAGCGATATCGCATCTCATTTCTATGTTTCATGGTAAGATATAATATGATTTGCGAAGTGTTATGTATTCCTCGTCCGCACTTCAAATGAATGTAAATGCGACACTTCCCTGCAAGGAAATAGCGTTTGCAGATGTCTACGTACCGAAGCAATAGAGTTCAAATGCTTCTTAAAACGAGATATTGCATCTCATTTCTATGTTTCATGGTAAGATATAACATGATTTGCGAAGTGTTATGTATTCCTCGTCTACACTTCAAATAAATGTGAATGTGACACTTCCTTGCAAGGAAATAGCGTTTGCAGATGTCTACGTACCGAAGCAATAGAGTTCAAATGCTTCTTAAAACGAGATATTGCATCTCATTTCTATGTTTCATGATAAGATATAATATTCATTGCGAAGTGTTATGCATTTCTCTTTCTGCGATTCAAATGAAAGTAAATGCGACACTTCCTTGCAAGGAAATAGCGATTGCAGATGACTACGTATCGTAGCAATAGAGTTCATATGATTCTTAGAACGCGATATCGCATCTCATTTCTATGTTTCATGGTAAGATTTAATATTCATTGCGAAGTGTTATGCATTCCTCGTCTACGATTCAAATGAATGTAAATGCGACACTTCCTTGCAAGGAAATAGCGTTTGCAGATGTCTAGGTATCGTAGCAATAGAGTTCTAATGCTTCTTAGAACGCGATATCGCATCTCAGTTCTATGTTTCATGGTAAGATATAATATGATTTGCCAAGTGTTATGTATTCCTCGTCTACACTTCAAATGAATGTAAATGCGACACTTCCTTGCAAAGAAATAGCGTTTGCAAGTGTCTACGTATCGAAGCAATAGAGTTCAGATGCTTCTTAAAACGAGATATTGCATCTCATATTTATGTTTCATGATAAGATATAATATTCATTGCGAAGTGTTATGCATTCCTCGTCTATGATTCAAATGAACGTAAATGCGACACGTCCTTGCAAGGAAATAGCGTTTGCAGATGTCTAGGTATCGTAGCAATAGTGTTCTAATGCTTCCTAAAACGCGATATCGCATCTCATTTCTATGTTTCATGGTAAGATATAATATGATTTGCGAAGTGTTATGTATTCCTCGTCTACGATTCAAATGAAAGTAAATGCGACACTTCCTTGCAAGGAAATAGCGATTGCAGATGTCTACGTATCGTAGCAATAGAGTTCATATGATTCTTAAAACGCGATATCGCATCTCATTTCTATGTTTCATGGTAAGATATAACATGATTTGCGAAGTGTTATGCATTCCTCGTCTACACTTCAAATGAATGAAAATGCGACACTTCCTAGCAAGGAAATAGCGTTTGCAGATGTCTACGTATCGTAGCAATAGAGTTCTAATGCTTCTTAAAACGCGATATCGAATCTCATTTCTATGTTTCATGGTAAGATATAATATTATTTGCGAAGTGTTATGTATTCCTCGTCTACACTTCACATGAATGTTAATGCGAGACTTCCTTGCAAGGAAAGAGCGTTTGCAGCTGTCTACGTATCGTAGCAATGGAGTACTTATGATTCTTAAAACGCGATATCGCATCTCATTTCTATGTTTCATCGTAAGATATAATATGATTTGCAAAGTGTTATGTATTCCTCGTCTACACTTCAAACGAATGTAAATGCGACACTTCCTTGCAAGGAAATAGCGTTTGCAGATGTCTAGGTATCGTAGCAATAGAGTTCTAATGCTTCCTAAAACGCGATATCGCATCTCATTTGTATGTTTCATGGTAAGATATAATATGATTTGCGAAGTGTTATGTATTCCTCGTATACGATTCAATTGAATGTAAATGCGACACTTCCTTGAAAGGAAATAGCGTCTGCAGATGTCTAGGTATCGTAGCGATAGAGTTCTAATGCTTCTCAAAGCACAATATCGCATCTCATTTCTATGTTTCATGGTAAGATATAATATGATTCGCGAAGTGTGATGTATTCCTCGTCTACACTTCAAATGAATGTAAATGCGACACTTCCTTGCAAGGAAATAGCGTTTGCATATGTCTACCTATCGTAGCAGTAGAGTTCTAATGCTTCTTAAAACGCGATATCGCATCTCATTTCTATGTTTCATGGTAAGATATAATATGACTTGCGAAGTGTTATGTATTCCTCGTCTACACTTCAAATAAATGTGAATGCGACACTTCCTTGCAAGGAAATAGCGTTTGCAGATGTCTACGTACCGAAGCAATTGAGTTCAAATGTTTCTTAAAACGAGATATTGCATCTCATTTCTATGTTTCATGATAAGATATAATATTCATTGCGAAGGGTTATGCATTCCTCGTCTGCGATTCAAATGAAAGTAAATGCGACACTTCCTTGCAAGGAAATAGCGATTGCAGATGTCTATGTATCGTAGCAATAGAGTTCATATGATTCTTAAAACGCGATATCGCATCTCATTTCTATGTTTCATGGTAAGATTTAATATTCATTGCGAAGTGTTATGCATTCCTCGTCTACGATTCAAATGAATGTAAATGCGACACTTCCTTGCAAGGAAATAGCGTTTGCAGATGTCTAGGTATCGTAGCAATAGAGTTCTAATGCTTCTTAAAACGCGATATCGCATCTCAGTTCTATGTTTCATGGTAAGATATAATATGATTTGCCAAGGGTTATGTATTCCTCGTCTACACTTCAAATGAATGTAAATGCGACACTTCCTTGCAAAGAAATAGCGTTTGCAAATGTCTACGTATCGAAGCAATAGAGTTCAAATGCTTCTTAAAATGAGATATTGCATCTCATATTTATGTTTCATGATAAGATATAATATTCATTGCGAAGTGTTATGCATTCCTCGTCTATGATTCAAATGAACGAAAATGCGACACGTCCTTGCAAGGAAATAGCGTTTGCAGATGTCTAGGTATAGTAGCAATAGAGTTCTAATGCTTCCTAAAACGCGATATCGCATCTCATTTCTATGTTTCATGGTAAGATATAACATGATTTGCGAAGTGTTATGCATTTCTCGTCTACACTTCAAATGAATGAAAATGCGACACATCCTAGCAAGGAAATAGCGTTTGCAGATGTCTACGTATCGTAGCAATAGAGTTCTAATGCTTCTGAAAACGCGATATCGAATCTCATTTCTATGTTTCATGGTAAGATATAATATTATTTGCGAAGTGTTATGTATTCCTCGTCTACACTTCAAATGAATGTAAATGCGACACTTCCTTGCAAGGAAATAGCGTTTGCAGATGTCTAGGTATCGTAGCAATAGAGTTCTAATGCTTCCTAAAACGCGATATCGCATCTCATTTCTATGTTTCATGGTAAGATATAATATTATTTGCGAAGTGTTATGTATTCCTCGTCTACACTTCATATGAATGTTAATGCGACACTTCCTTGCAAGGAAAGAGCGTTTGCAGATGTCTAGGTATCGTAGCAATAGAGTTCATATGATTCTTAAAACGCGATATCGCATCTCATTTCTTTGTTTCATGGTAAGATATAATATGATTTGCGAAGTGTCATGTATTCCTCGTCTACACTTCAAATGAATGTAAATGCGACACTTCCTTGCAGGGAAATAGCGTTTGCAGATGTCTACGTATCGAAGCAATAGAGTTCAAATGCTTCTTAAAACGAGATATTGCATCTCATATCTATGTTTCATGATAAGATATAATATTCATTGCGAATTGTTATGCATTCCTCGTCTACGATTCAAATGAATGTAAATGCGACACTTCCTTGCAAGGAAATAGCGTTTGCAGATGTCTACGTATAGTAGCAATAGAGTTCTTATGATTCTTAAAACGCGATATCCAATCTCATTTCTATGTTTCATGGTAAGATATAATATGATTTGCGAAGTGTTATGTATTCCTCGTCTACACTTCAAATGAATGTAAATGCGACACTTCCTTGCAAGGAAATAGCGTTTGCAGATGTCTACGTATCGAAGCAATAGAGTTCAAATGCTTCTTAAAACGAGATATTGCATCCCATATCTATGTTTCATGATAAGATATAATATTCATTTCAAAGTGTTATGCATTCCTCGTCTACGATTCAAATGAATGTAAATGCGACACTTCCTTGCCAGGAAATAGCGTCTGCAGATGTCTAGGTATCGTGGCGATAGAGTTCTAATGCTTCTTAAAACGCGATATCGCATCTCATTTCTATGTTTCATGGTAAGATATAATATGATTTGCGGAGTGTTATGTATTCCTCGTCTACACTTCATATGAATGTAAATGCGACACTTCCTTGCAAGGAAATAGCGTTTGCAGATGTCTACCTATCGTAGCAATAGGGTTCTAATGCTTCTTAAAACGCGATATCGCATTTCATTTCTATGTTTCATGGTAAGATATAATATGATTTGCGAAGTGTCATGTATTCCTCGTCTACACTTCAAATGAATGTAAATGCGACACTTCCTTGCAGGGAAATAGCGTTTGCAGATGTCTACGTATCGAAGCAATAGAGTTCAAATGCTTCTTAAAACGAGATATTGCATCTCATATCTATGTTTCATGATAAGATATAATATTCATTGCGAAGTGTTATGCATTCCTCGTATACGATTCAAATGAATGTAAATGCGACACTTCCTTCCAATGAAATAGCGTCTGCTGATGTCTACGTATCGTAGCAATAGATTTCTAATGATTCTTAAAACGCGATATCGCATCACATTTCTGTGTTTCATGGTAAGATATAATATGATTCGCGAAGTGTGATGTATTCCTCGTCTACACATCAAATGAATGTAAATGCGACACTTCCTTGCAAGGAAATAGCGTTTGCATATGTCTACCTATCGTAGCAGTAGAGTTCTAATGCTTCTTAAAACGCGATATCGCATCTCATTTCTATGTTTCATGGTAAGATATAATATGACTTGCGAAGTGTTATGTATTCCTCGTCTACACTTCAAATAAATGTGAATGCGACACTTCCTTGCAAGGAAATAGCGTTTGCAGATGTCTACGTACCGAAGCAATTGAGTTCAAATGTTTCTTAAAACGAGATATTGCATCTCATTTCTATGTTTCATGATAAGATATAATATTCATTGCGAAGTGTTATGCATTCCTCGTCTGCGATTCAAATGAAAGTAAATGCGACACTTCCTTGCAAGGAAATAGCGATTGCAGATGTCTACGTATCGTAGCAATAGAGTTCATATGATTCTTAAAACGCGATATCGCATCTCATTTCTATGTTTCATGGTAAGATATAATATGATTGGCGAAGTGTCATGTATTCCTCGTCTACACTTCAAATGAATGTAAATGGGACACTTCCTTGCAAGGAAATAGCGTTTGCAGGTGTCTAGGTATCGTAGCAATAGAGTTCTAATGAATCTTAAAACGCGATATCGCATCTCAGTTCTATGTTTCATGGTAAGATATAATATTATTTGCCATGTGCTATGTATTCCTCGTCTACACTTCAAATGAATGTAAATGTGACACTTCCTTGCAAAGAAATAGCGTTTGCAAATGTCTACGTGTCGAAGCAATAGAGTTCAAATGCTTCTTAAAACGAGATATTGCATCTCATATTTATGTTTCATGATAAGATATAATATTCATTGCGAAGTGTTATGCATTCCTCGTCTATGATTCAAATGAACGTAAATGCGACACGTCCTTGCAAGGAAATAGCGTTTGCAGATGTCTAGGTATAGTAGCAATAGAGTTCTAATGCTTCCTAAAACGCGATATCGCATCTCATTTCTATGTTTCATGGTAAGATATAATATGATTTGCGAAGTGTTATGTATTCCTCGTCTACGATTCAAATGAAAGTAACTGCGACACTTCCTTGCAAGGAAATAGCGATTGCAGATGTCTACGTATCGTAGCAATAGAGTTCATATGATTCTTAAAACGCGATATCGCATCTTATTTCTATGTTTCATGGTAAGATATAACATGATTTGCGAAGTGTTATGCATTTCTCGTCTACACTTCAAATGAATGAAAATGCGACACTTCCTAGCAAGGAAATAGCGTTTGCAGATGTCTACGTATCGTAGCAATAGAGTTCTAATGCTTCTTAAAACGCGATATCGAATCTCATTCCTATGTTTCATGGTAAGATATAATATTATTTGCGAAGTGTTATGTATTCCTCGTCTACACTTCATATGAATGTTAATGCTACACTTCCTTGCAAGGAAATAGCGTTTGCAGATGTCTAGGTATCGTAGCAATAGAGTTCATATGATTCTTAAAACGCGATATCGCATCTCATTTCTATGTTTCATGGTAAGATATAACATGGTTTGCGAAGTGTTATGTATTCCTCGTCTACACTTCAAATGAATGAAAATGCGACACTTCCTAGCAAGGAAATAGCGTCTGCAGATGTCTACGTATCGTAGCAATAGAGTTCTAATGCTTCTTAAAACGCGATATCGAATCTCATTTCTATGTTTCATGGTAAGATATAATATGATTTGCGAAGTGTCATTTATTCCTCGTCCACACTTCAAATGAATGTAAATGCGACACTTCCTTCCAATGAAATAGCGTCTGCTGATGTCTACGTATCGTAGCAATAGATTTCTAATGATTCTTAAAACGCGATATCGCATCTCATTTCTTTGTTTCATGGTAAGATATAATATGATTTGCGAAGTGTCATGTATTCCTCGTCTACACTTCAAATGAATGTAAATGCGACACTTCCTTGCAGGGAAATAGCGTTTGCAGATGTCTACGTATCGAAGCAATAGAGTTCAAATGCTTCTTAAAACGAGATATTGCATCCCATATCTATGTTTCATGATAAGATATAATATTCATTGCAAAGTGTTATGCATTCCTCGTCTACGATTCAAATGAATGTAAATGCGACACTTCCTTGCCAGGAAATAGCGTCTGCAGATGTCTAGGTATCGTAGCGATAGAGTTCTAATGCTTCTTAAAACGCGATATCGCATCTCATTTCTATGTTTCATGGTAAGATATAATATGATTTGCGGAGTGTTATGTATTCCTCGTCTACACTTCATATGAATGTAAATGCGACACTTCCTTGCAAGGAAATAGCGTTTGCAGATGTCTACCTATCGTAGCAATAGAGTTCTAATGCTTCTTAAAACGCGATATCGCATTTCATTTCTATGTTTCATGGTAAGATATAATATGATTTGCGAAGTGTCATGTATTCCTCGTCTACACTTCAAATGAATGTAAATGCGACACTTCCTTGCTAGGAAACAGCGTCTGCAGATGTCTAGGTATCGTAGCAATAGGGTTCAAATGCTTCTTAAAACGAGATATTGCATCTCATATCTTTGTTTCATGATAAGATATAATATTCATTGCGAAGTGTTATGCATTTCTCGTATACGATTCAAATGAGTGTAAATGCGACACTTC
The DNA here is from genome assembly GCF_050948175.1 of Xylocopa sonorina. NCBI lineage: Eukaryota > Metazoa > Arthropoda > Insecta > Hymenoptera > Apidae > Xylocopa > Xylocopa sonorina. The sequence goes on along the minus strand of NW_027490139.1, from coordinate 1,237,301 downwards.
CTTGCAAGGAAATAGCGTTTGCAGATGTCTACGTATCGTAGCAATAGAGTTCTTATGATTCTTAAAACTTGATATCGCATCTCATTTCTATGTTTCATGGTAAGATATAATATGATTTGCGAAGTGTTATGTATTCCTCGTCTACACTTCAAATGAATGTAAATGCGACACTTCCTTGCTAGCAAATAGTGTCTGGAGATGTCTAGGTATCGTAGCGATAGAGTTCTAATGCTTCATAAAACGCGATATCGCATCTCATTTCTATGTTTCATGGAAAGATATAATATGATTTGCGAAGTGTCTTTTATTCGTCTTCCACACTTCAAATGAATGTAAATGCGACACTTCCTTCCAATGAAATAGCGTCTGCTGATGTCTACGTATCGTAGCAATAGATTTCTAATGATTCTTAAAACGCGATATCGCATCTCATTTCTTTGTTTCATGGTAAGATATAATATGATTTGCGAAGTGTCATGTATTCCTCGTCTACACTTCAAATGAATGTAAATGCGACACTTCCTTGCAGGGAAATAGCGTTTGCAGATGTCTACGTATCGAAGCAATAGAGTTCAAATGCTTCTTAAAACGAGATATTGCATCTCATATCTATGTTTCATGATAAGATATAATATTCATTGCGAATTGTTATGCATTCCTCGTCTACGATTCAAATAAATGTAAATGCGACACTTCCTTGCAAGGAAATAGCGTTTGCAGATGTCTACGTATAGTAGCAATAGAGTTCTTATGATTCTTAAAACGCGATATCGAATCTCATTTCTATGTTTCATGGTAAGATATAATATGATTTGCGAAGTGTTATGTATTCCTCGTCTACACTTCAAATGAATGTAAATGCGACACTTCCTTGCTAGGAAATAGTGTCTGGAGATGTCTAGGTATCGTAGCGATAGAGTTCTAATGCTTCTTAAAACGCGATATCGCATCTCATTTCTATGTTTCATGGTAAGATATAATATGATTTGCGGAGTGTTATGTATTCCTCGTCTACACTTCATATGAATGTAAATGCGACACTTCCTTGCAAGGAAATAGCGTTTGCAGATGTCTACCTATCATAGCAATAGAGTTCTAATGCTTCTTAAAACGCGATATCGCATTTCATTTCTATGTTTCATGGTAAGATATAATATGATTTGCGAAGTGTCATGTATTCCTCGTCTACACTTCAAATGAATGTAAATGCGACACTTCCTTGCAGGGAAATAGCGTTTGCAGATGTCTACGTATCGAAGCAATAGAGTTCAAATGCTTCTTAAAACGAGATATTGCATCTCATATCTATGTATCATGATAAGATATAATATTCATTGCGAATTGTTATGCATTCCTCGTCTACGATTCAAATGAATGTAAATGCGACACTTCCTTGCAAGGAAATAGCGTTTGCAGATGTCTACGTATAGTAGCAATAGAGTTCTTATGATTCTTAAAACGCGATATCGAATCTCATTTCTATGTTTCATGGTAAGATATAATATGATTTGCGAAGTGTTATGTATTCCTCGTCTACACTTCAAATGAATGTAAATGCGACACTTCCTTGCAGGGAAATAGCGTTTGCAGATGTCTACGTATCGAAGCAATAGAGTTCAAATGCTTCTTAAAACGAGATATTGCATCTCATATCTATGTTTCATGATAAGATATAATATTCATTGCGAATTGTTATGCATTCCTCGTCTACGATTCAAATGAATGTAAATGCGACACTTCCTTGCAAGGAAATAGCGTTTGCAGATGTCTACGTATCGAAGCAATAGAGTTCAAATGCTTCTTAAAACGAGATATTGCATCCCATATCTATGTTTCATGATAAGATATAATATTCATTGCAAAGTGTTATGCATTCCTCGTCTACGATTCAAATGAATGTAAATGCGACACTTCCTTGCCAGGAAATAGCGTCTGCAGATGTCTAGGTATCGTAGCGATAGAGTTCTAATGCTCCTTAAAACGCAATATAGCATTTCATTTCTATGTTTCATGGTAAGATATAATATGATTTGCGAAGTGTCATGTATTCCACGTCTACACTTCAAATGAATGTAAATGCGACACTTCCTTGCAAGGAAATAGCGTTTGCAGATGTCTACGTGTCGAAGCAATAGAGTTCAAATGCTTCTTAAAACGAGATATTGCATCCCATATCTATGTTTCATGATAAGATATAATATTCATAGCAAAGTGTTATGCATTCCTCGTCTACGATTCAAATGAATGTAAATGCGACACTTCCTTGCCAGGAAATAGCGTCTGCAGATGTCTAGGTATCGTAGCGATAGAGTTCTAATGCTTCTTAAAACGCGATATCGCATCTCATTTCTATGTTTCATGGTAAGATATAATATGATTTGCGGAGTGTTATGTATTCCTCGTCTACACTTCATATGAATGTAAATGCGACACTTCCTTGCAAGGAAATAGCGTTTGCAGATGTCTACCTATCGTAGCAATAGAGTTCTAATGCTTCTTAAAACGCGATATCGCATTTCATTTCTATGTTTCATGGTAAGATATAATATGATTTGCGAAGTGTCATGTATTCCTCGTCTACACTTCAAATGAATGTAAATGCGACACTTCCATGCTAGGAAACAGCGTCTGCAGATGTCTAGGTATCGTAGCAATAGAGTTCAAATGCTTCTTAAAACGAGATATTGCATCTCATATCTTTGTTTCATGATAAGATATAATATTCATTGCGAAGTGTTATGCATTTCTCGTATACGATTCAAATGAGTGTAAATGCGACACTTCCTTGCAAGGAAATAGCGTTTGCAGATGTCTACGTATCGTAGCAATAGAGTTCTTATGATTCTTAAAACTTGATATCGCATCTCATTTCTATGTTTCATGGTAAGATATAATATGATTCGCGAAGTGTTATGTATTCCTCGTCTACACTTCAAGTGAATGTAAATGCGACACTTCCTTGCTAGGAAATAGTGTCTGGAGATGTCTAGGTATCGTAGCGATAGAGTTCTAATGCTTCATAAAACGCGATATCGCATCTCATTTCTATGTTTCATGGAAAGATATAATATGATTTGCGAAGTGTCTTTTATTCCTCTTCCACACTTCAAATGAATGTAAATGCGACACTTCCTTCCAATGAAATAGCGTCTGCTGATGCCTACGTATCGTAGCAATAGATTTCTAATGATTCTTAAAACGCGATATCGCATCTCATTTCTTTGTTTCATGGTAAGATATAATATGATTTGCGAAGTGTCATGTATTCCTCGTCTACACTTCAAATGAATGTAAATGCGACACTTCCTTGCAGGGAAATAGCGTTTGCAGATGTCTACGTATCGAAGCAATAGAGTTCAAATGCTTCTTAAAACGAGATATTGCATCTCATATCTATGTTTCATGATAAGATATAATATTCATTGCGAATTGTTATGCATTCCTCGTCTACGATTCAAATGAATGTAAATGCGACACTTCCTTGCAAGGAAATAGCGTTTGCAGATGTCTACGTATAGTAGCAATAGAGTTCTTATGATTCTTAAAACGCGATATCGAATCTCATTTCTATGTTTCATGGTAAGATATAATATGATTTGCGAAGTGTTATGTATTCCTCGTCTACACTTCAAATGAATGTGAATGCGACACTTCCTTGCAAGGTAATAGCGTTTGCAGATGTCTACGTACCGAAGCAATAGAGTTGAAATGCTTCTTAAAACGAGATATTGCATCTCATTTCTATGTTTCATGATAAGATATAATATTCATTGCGAAGTGTTATGCATTCCTCGTCTGCGATTCAAATGAAAGTAAATGCGACACTTCCTTGCTAGGAAATAGTGTCTGGAGATGTCTAGGTATCGTAGCGATAGAGTTCTAATGCTTCATAAAACGCGATATCGCATCTCATTTCTATGTTTCATGGAAAGACATAATATGATTTGCGAAGTGTTATGTATTCCTCGTCTACACTTCACATGAATGTAAATGCGACACTTCCTTGCAAGGAAATAGCGATTGCAGATGTCTACGTATCGTAGCAATAGAGTTCATATGATTCTTAAAACACGATATCGCATCTCATTTCTATGTTTCATGGTAAGATATGACATGATTTGCGAAGTGTTATATATTTCTCGTCTACACTTCAAATGAATGTGAATGCGATACTTCCTCGCTAGGAAATTGCGTTTGCAGATGTCTACGTATCGTAGCATTAGCTTTCTAATGCTTCTTAAAACGCGATATCGCATCTCATTTCTATGTTTCATGGTAGGATATAATATGATTTGCGGAGTGTTATGTATTCCTCGTCTACACTTCAAATGAATGTGAATGCGACACTTCCTTGCAAGGAAATAGCGTTTGCAGATGTCTACGTACCGAAGCAATAGAGTTGAAATGCTTCTTAAAACGAGATATTGTATCTCATTTCTATGTTTCTTGATATGATATAATATTCATTGCGAAGTGTTATGCATTCCTCGTCTACGATTCAAATGAGTGTAAATGCGACACTTCCTCGCTAGGAAATAGCGCTTGCAGATGTCTACGTATCGTAGCAATAGAGTTCTTATGATTCTTAAAACGCGATATCGCATCTCACTTCTATGGTTTATGGTAGGATATAATATTCATTGCGAAGTGTACTGCATTCCTCGTCTACGATTCAAATGAATGTAAATGCGACACTTCCTTGCAAGGAAATAGCGATTGCAGATGTCTACGTATCGGAGCAATAGAGTTCATATGATTTTAAAACGGGATATTGAATCTCATATCTATGTTTCATGATAAGATATAATATTCATTGCGAAGTGTACTGCATTCCTCGTCTACGATTCAAATGAATGTAAATGCGACACTTCCTTGCAAGGATATAGCGTTTGCAGATGTATACGTATCGTAGCAATAGAGTTCTTATGATTCTTAAAACTTGATATCGCATCTCATTTCTATGTTTCATGGTAAGATATAATATGATTTGCGAAGTGTTATGTATTCCTCGTCTACACTTCAAATGAATGTAAATGCGACACTTCCTTGCTAGGAAATAGTGTCTGGAGATGTCTAGGTATCGTAGCGATAGAGTTCTAATGCTTCATAAAACGCGATATCGCATCTCATTTCTATGTTTCATGGTAAGATATAATATTCATTGCGAAGTGTTATGCATTCCTCGTATACGATTCAAATGAGTGTAAATGCGACACTTCCTTGCAAGGAAATAGCGTTTGCAGATGTCTACGTATCGTAGCAATGGAGTTCTTATGATACTTAAAACGCGATATCGCATCTCATTTCTATGTTTCATGGTAAGATATAATATGATTGGCGAAGTGTCATGTATTCCTCGTCTACACTTCAAATGAATGTAAATGCGACACTTCCTTCCAAGGAAATAGCGTTTGCAGATGTCTACGTATCGTAGCAATAGAGTTCTTATGATTCTTAAAACGCGATTTCGCATCTCATTTCTATGTTTCATGGTAAGATATAATATGATTTGCGAAGTGTCATGTATTCCTCGTCTACACTTCAAATGAATGTAAATGCGACACTTCCATGCAAGGAAATAGCGTTTGCAGATGTCTACGTATCGAAGCAATAGGGTTCAAATGCTTCTTAAAACGCGATATCGCATCTCATTTCTATGTTCCATGGTAAGATATAATATGATTTGCGAAGTAACATGTATTCCTCGTCTACACTTCAAACGAATGTAAATGCGACACTTCCTTGCAAGGAAATAGCGTTTGCAGATGTCTACGTATCGTAGCAATAGATTTCTAATGCTTCTTAAAACGCGATATCGCATCTCATTTCCATGTTTCATGGTAAGATATAATATGATTTGCGAAGTGTCATGTATTCCTCGTCCACACTTCAAATGAATGTAAATGCGACACTTCCTTGCAAGGAAATAGCGTCTGCAAATATCTACCTATCATAGCAATAGATTTCTAATGATTCTTAAAACGCGATATCGCATCTCATTTCTTTGTTTCATGGTAAGATATAATATGATTTGGGAAGTGTCATGTATTCCTCGTCTACACCTCAAATGAGTGTAAATGCGATACTTCCTTGCAGGGAAATAGTGTTTGCAGATGTCTACGTATCGAAGCAATAGAGTTCAAATGCTTCTTAAAACGAGATATTGCATCTCATATCTATGTTTCATGATAAGATATAATATTCATTGCGAATTGTTATGCATTCCTCGTCTACGATTCAAATGAATGTAAATGCGACACTTCCTTGCAAGGAAATAGCGTTTGCAGATGTCTACGTATCGTAGCAAAGGATTTCTGCTGCTTCTTAAAACGCGATATCGCATCTCATTTCTATGTTTCATGGTAAGATATAATATGATTTGCGAAGTGTCATGTATTCCTCGTCCAGGCTTCAAATGAATGTAAATGCGACACTTCCTTGCCAGGAAATAGCGTTCGCAGTTCTCTACGTATCGAAGAAATAGAGTTCAAATGCTTCTTAAAACGCGATATCGCATCTCACTTCTATGATTCATGGTAAGATATAATATGATTTGCGAAGTGTCATGTATTCCTCGTCTACACTTTAAATAAATGTAAATGCCACACTTCCCTGCAAGGAAATAGCGTTTGCAGATGTCTACGTAACGTAGCAATAGAGTTCTTATGATTCTTAAAACGCGATATCGGATCTTATTTCTATGTTTCATGGTAAGATATAATATGATTTGCGAAGTGTTATGTATTCCTCGTCTACACTTCAAATGAAAGTAAATGCGACACTTCCTTGCAAGGAAATAGCATTTGCAGATGTCTAGGTATCGTAGCAATACAGTTCTAATGCTTCTTAAAACGCGATATCGCATCTCATTTCTATGTTTCATGGTAAGATATAATATGATTTGCGAAGTGTTATGTATTCCTCGTCTACACTTCAAATGAATGTAAATGCGACACTTCCTTGCTAGGAAATAGCGTCCGCAGATGTCTAGGTATCGTAGCAATATAGTTCTAATGCTTCTTAAAACGCGATATCGCATCTCATTTCTATGATTCATGGTAAGATATAATATGATTTGCGAAGTGTCATGTATTCCTCGTTCACGCTTCAAATGAATGTAAATGCGACACTTCCTTGCAAGGAAATAGCGTTTGCAGATGTCTACGTATCGTAGTAATAGAGTTCTAATGCTTCTTAAAACGCGATATCGCATCTCATTTCTATGTTTCATGGTAAGATGTAATATGATTTGCGGAGTGTTATATATTCCTCGTCTACACTTCAAATGAATGTAAATGCGACACTTCCTTGCAAGGAAATAGCGTTTGCAGATGTCTGAGTATCGTAGCAATAGAGTTCATATGATTCTGAAATCGCGATATTGCATCTCATTTCTATGTTTCATGGTAAGATATAATATGATTTGCGAAGTGTTATGTATTCCTCGTCTACACTTCAAATGAATGTGAATGCGACACTTCTCTGCTAGGAAATAGCGTCTGCAGATGTCTACGTATCCTAGCAATAGATTTCTAATGCTTCTTAAAACGCGATATCGCATATCATTTCTATGTTTCATGGTAAGATGTAATATGATTTGCGAAGTATCATGTATTCCTCGTCTACGATTCAAATGAATGTAAATGCGACACTTGCAAGGAAATAGCGTTTGCAGTTGTCTAGGTATCGAAGCAATAGAGTTCAAATGCTTCTTAAAACAAGATATTGCATCTCATATCTATGTTTCATGATAAGATATAATATTCATTGCGAAGTGTTATGCATTCCTCGTCTACGATTCAAATGAAAGTAAATGCGACACTTCCTTGCAAGGAAATAGCGTTTGGAGATGTCTACGTATCGTAGCAATAGAGTTCTAATGCTTCTTAAAACGCGATATCGCATCTCATTTCTATGTTTCATGGTAAGATATAATATGATTTGCGAAGTGTTATGTATTCCTCGTCTACACATCAAATGAATGTAAATGCGACACTTTCTTGCAAGGAAATAGCGTTTGCAGATGTCTACGTATCGTAGCAATGGATTTCTGCTGCTTCTTAAAACGCGATATCGCATCTCATTTCTATGTTTCATGGTAAGATATAATATGATTTGCGAAGTGTCATGTATTCCTCGTCTACACTTCAAATGAATGTAAATGCGACAATTCCCTGCAAGGAAATAGCGTTTGCAGATGTCTACGTATCGTAGCAACGGATTTCTGATGCTTCTTAAAACGCGATGACGCATCTCATTTCTATGTTTCATGGTAAGATATAATATGATTTGCGAAGTGTCATGTATTCCTCGTCCACGCTTCAAATGAATGTAAATGCGACACTTCCTTGCAAGGAAATAGCGTTTGCAGATGTCTACGTATCGTAGCAATAGAGTTCTTATGATTCTTAAAACGCGATATCGGATCTCATTTCTATGTTTCATGGTAAGATATAATATGATTTGCGAAGTGTTATGTATTCCTCGTCTACACTTCAAATGAATGTAAATGCGACACTTTCTTGCAAGGAAATAGCGTTTGCAGATGTCTACGTATCGTAGCAATGGATTTCTGCTGCTTCTTAAAACGCGATATCGCATCTCACTTCTATGATTCATGGTAAGATATAATATGATTTGCGAAGTGTCATGTATTCCTCGTCTACACTTCAAATGAATGTAAATGCGACACTTCGCTGCAAGGAAATAGCGTTTCCAGATGTCTACGTATCGTAGCAATAGAGTTCTTATGATTCTTAAAACGCGATATCGGATCTCATTTCTATGTTTCATGGTAAGATATAATATGATTTGCGAAGTGTTATGTATTCCTCGTCTACACTTCAAATGAATGTAAATGCGACACTTTCTTGCAAGGAAATAGCTTTTGCAGATGTCTACGTATCGTAGCAATGGATTTCTGATGCTTCTTAAAACGCAATATCGCATCTCACTTCTATGTTTCATGGTAAGATATAATATGATTTGCGAAGTGTCATGTATTCCTCGTCTACACTTCAAATGAATGTAAATGCGACACTTCCCTGCATGGAAATAGCGTTTGCAGATGTCTACGTATCGTAGCAATAGAGTTCTTATGATTCTTAAAACGCGATATCGCCTCTCATTCCTATGTTTCATGGTAAGATGTAATATGATTTGCGGAGTGTCATGTATTCCTCGTCTACACTTCAAATGAATGTAAATGCGACACTTCCTTGCAAGGAAATAGCGTTTGCAAATGTCTACCTGTCGTAGCAATAGTGTTCTAATGCTTCTTAAAACGCGATATCGGATCTCATTTCTATGTTTCATGGTAAGATATAATATGATTTGCGGAGTGTTATGTATTCCTCGTCTACATTTCAAATGAATGTAAATGCGACTCTTTCTTGCAAGGAAATAGCGTTTGCAGATGTCTACGTATCGTAGCAATGGATTTCTGCTGCTTCTTAAAACGCGATATCGCATCTCATTTCTATGTTTCATGGTAAGGTATAATATGATTTGCGAAGTGTTATGTATTCCTCGTCTACACTTCAAATGAATGTAAATGCGACACTTTCTTGCAAGGAAATAGCGTTTGCAGATGTCTACGTATCGTAGAAATGGATTTCTGATGCTTCTTAAAACGCGATAACGCATCTCATTTCTATGTTTCATGGTAAGATATAATATGATTTGCGAAGTGTCATGTATTCCTCGTCCAGGCTTCAAATGAGTGTAAATGCGACACTTCGTTGCAAGGAAATAGCGTTTGCAGATGTCTACGTATCGTAGCAATAGAGTTCTTATGATTCTTAAAACGCGATATCGGATCTCATTTCTATGTTTCATGGTAAGATATAATATGATTTGCGAAGTGTTATGTATTCCTCGTCTACACTTCAAATGAATGTAAATGCGACACTTTCTTGCAAGGTAATAGCGTTTGCAGATGTCTACGTATCGTAGCAATGGATTTCTGCTGCTTCTTAAAACGCGATATCGCATCTCACTTCTATGATTCATGGTAAGATATAATATGATTTGCGAAGTGTCATGTATTCCTCGTCTACACTTCAAATTAATGTAAATGCGACACTTCCCTTGCAAGGAAATAGCGTTTGCAGATGTCTACGTATCGTAGCAATAGAGTTCATATGATTCTGAAATCGCGATATTGCATCTCATTTCTATGTTTCATGGTAAGATATAATATGATTTGCGAAGTGTTATGTATTCCTCGTCTACACTTCAAATGAATGTGAATGCGACACTTCTCTGCTAGGAAATAGCGTCTGCAGATGTCTACGTATCCTAGCAATAGATTTCTAATGCTTCTTAAAACGCGATATCGCATATCATTTCTATGTTTCATGGTAAGATGTAATATGATTTGCGAAGTATCATGTATTCCTCGTCTACGATTCAAATGAATGTAAATGCGACACTTGCAAGGAAATAGCGTTTGCAGTTGTCTAGGTATCGAAGCAATAGAGTTCAAATGCTTCTTAAAACAAGATATTGCATCTCATATCTATGTTTCATGATAAGATATAATATTCATTGCGAAGTGTTATGCATTCCTCGTCTACGATTCAAATGAAAGTAAATGCGACACTTCCTTGCAAGGAAATAGCGTTTGGAGATGTCTACGTATCGTAGCAATAGAGTTCTAATGCTTCTTAAAACGCGATATCGCATCTCATTTCTATGTTTCATGGTAAGATATAATATGATTTGCGAAGTGTTATGTATTCCTCGTCTACACATCAAATGAATGTAAATGCGACACTTTCTTGCAAGGAAATAGCGTTTGCAGATGTCTACGTATCGTAGCAATGGATTTCTGCTGCTTCTTAAAACGCGATATCGCATCTCATTTCTATGTTTCATGGTAAGATATAATATGATTTGCGAAGTGTCATGTATTCCTCGTCTACACTTCAAATGAATGTAAATGCGACAATTCCCTGCAAGGAAATAGCGTTTGCAGATGTCTACGTATCGTAGCAACGGATTTCTGATGCTTCTTAAAACGCGATGACGCATCTCATTTCTATGTTTCATGGTAAGATATAATATGATTTGCGAAGTGTCATGTATTCCTCGTCCACGCTTCAAATGAATGTAAATGCGACACTTCCTTGCAAGGAAATAGCGTTTGCAGATGTCTACGTATCGTAGCAATAGAGTTCTTATGATTCTTAAAACGCGACATCGGATCTCATTTCTATGTTTCATGGTAAGATATAATATGATTTGCGAAGTGTTATGTATTCCTCGTCTACACTTCAAATGAATGTAAATGCGACACTTTCTTGCAAGGAAATAGCGTTTGCAGATGTCTACGTATCGTAGCAATGGATTTCTGCTGCTTCTTAAAACGCGATATCGCATCTCACTTCTATGATTCATGGTAAGATATAATATGATTTGCGAAGTGTCATGTATTCCTCGTCTACACTTCAAATGAATGTAAATGCGACACTTCGCTGCAAGGAAATAGCGTTTCCAGATGTCTACGTATCATAGCAATAGAGTTCTTATGTTTCTTAAAACGCGATATCGGATCTTATTTCTATGTTTCATGGTAAGGTATAATATGATTTGCGAAGTGTTATGTATTCCTCGTCTACACTTCAAATGAATGTAAATGCGACACTTTCTTGCAAGGAAATAGCGTTTGCAGATGTCTACGAATCGTAGCAATAGAGTTCTAAGGCTTCTTAAAACGCGATATCGCATCTCATTTCTATGTTTCATGGTAAGATATAATATGATTTGCGAAGTGTTATGTATTCCTTGTCTACACTTCAAATGAATGTAAATGCGACACTTCCTTGCTAGGAAATAGCGTCTGCAGATGTCTAGGTATCGTAGCAATAGAGTTCTAATGCTTCTTAAAACGCGATATCGCATCTCATTTCTATGTTTCATGGTAAGATATAATATGATTTGCGAAGTGTCATGTATTCCTCGTCCACGCTTCAAATGAATGTAAATGCGACACTTCCTTGCAAGGAAATAGCGTTTGCAGATGTCTACGTATCGTAGCAATAGAGTTCTTATGATTCTTAAAACGCGATATCGGATCTCATTTCTATGTTTCATGGTAAGATATAATATGATTTGCGAAGTGTTATGTATTCCTCGTCTACACTTCAAATGAATGTAAATGCGACACTTTCTTGCAAGGAAATAGCGTTTGCAGATGTCTACGTATCGTAGCAATGGATTTCTGCTGCTTCTTAAAACGCGATATCGCATCTCACTTCTATGATTCATGGTAAGATATAATATGATTTGCGAAGTGTCATGTATTCCTCGTCTACACTTCAAATGAATGTAAATGCGACACTTCGCTGCAAGGAAATAGCGTTTCCAGATGTCTACGTATCGTAGCAATAGAGTTCTTATGATTCTTAAAACGCGATATCGGATCTCATTTCTATGTTTCATGGTAAGATATAATATGATTTGCGAAGTGTTATGTATTCCTCGTCTACACTTCAAATGAATGTAAATGCGACACTTTCTTGCAAGGAAATAGCTTTTGCAGATGTCTACGTATCGTAGCAATGGATTTCTGATGCTTCTTAAAACGCAATATCGCATCTCACTTCTATGATTCATGGTAAGATATAATATGATTTGCGAAGTGTCATGTATTCCTCGTCTACACTTCAAATGAATGTAAATGCGACACTTCCCTGCATGGAAATAGCGTTTGCAGATGTCTACGTATCGTAGCAATAGAGTTCTTATGATTCTTAAAACGCGATATCGCCTCTCATTCCTATGTTTCATGGTAAGATGTAATATGATTTGCGGAGTGTCATGTATTCCTCGTCTACACTTCAAATGAATGTAAATGCGACACTTCCTTGCAAGGAAATAGCGTTTGCAAATGTCTACCTGTCGTAGCAATAGTGTTCTAATGCTTCTTAAAACGCGATATCGGATCTCATTTCTATGTTTCATGGTAAGATATAATATGATTTGCGGAGTGTTATGTATTCCTCGTCTACATTTCAAATGAATGTAAATGCGACTCTTTCTTGCAAGGAAATAGCGTTTGCAGATGTCTACGTATCGTAGCAATGGATTTCTGCTGCTTCTTAAAACGCGATATCGCATCTCATTTCTATGTTTCATGGTAAGGTATAATATGATTTGCGAAGTGTTATGTATTCCTCGTCTACACTTCAAATGAATGTAAATGCGACACTTTCTTGCAAGGAAATAGCGTTTGCAGATGTCTACGTATCGTAGAAATGGATTTCTGATGCTTCTTAAAACGCGATAACGCATCTCATTTCTATGTTTCATGGTAAGATATAATATGATTTGCGAAGTGTCATGTATTCCTCGTCCAGGCTTCAAATGAGTGTAAATGCGACACTTCGTTGCAAGGAAATAGCGTTTGCAGATGTCTACGTATCGTAGCAATAGAGTTCTTATGATTCTTAAAACGCGATATCGGATCTCATTTCTATGTTTCATGGTAAGATATAATATGATTTGCGAAGTGTTATGTATTCCTCGTCTACACTTCAAATGAATGTAAATGCGACACTTTCTTACAAGGTAATAGCGTTTGCAGATGTCCACGTATTGTAGCAATAGAGTTCTAATGCTTCTTAAAACGAGATATCGCATCTCACTTCTATGATTCATGGTAAGATATAATATGATTTGCGAAGTGTTATGTATTCCTCGTCTACACTTCAAATGAAAGTAAATGCGACACTTCCTTGCAAGGAAATAGCATTTGCAGATGTCTAGGTATCGTAGCAATACAGTTCTAATGCTTCTTAAAACGCGATATCGCATCTCATTTCTATGTTTCATGGTAAGATATAATATGATTTGCGAAGTGTTATGTATTCCTCGTCTACACTTCAAATGAATGTAAATGCGACACTTCCTTGCTAGGAAATAGCGTCCGCAGATGTCTAGGTATCGTAGCAATATAGTTCTAATGCTTCTTAAAACGCGATATCGCATCTCATTTCTATGATTCATGGTAAGATATAATATGATTTGCGAAGTGTCATGTATTCCTCGTTCACGCTTCAAATGAATGTAAATGCGACACTTCCTTGCAAGGAAATAGCGTTTGCAGATGTCTACGTATCGTAGTAATAGAGTTCTAATGCTTCTTAAAACGCGATATCGCATCTCATTTCTATGTTCCATGGTAAGATATAATATGATTTGCGAAGTGTTATGTATTCCTCGTCTACACTTCAAATGAATGTAAATGCGACTCTTTCTTGCAAGGAAATAGCGTTTGCAGATGTCTACGTATCGTAGCAATGGATTTCTGCTGCTTCTTAAAACGCGATATCGCATCTCATTTCTATGTTTCATGGTAAGGTATAATATGATTTGCGAAGTGTTATGTATTCCTCGTCTACACTTCAAATGAATGTAAATGCGACACTTTCTTGCAAGGAAATAGCGTTTGCAGATGTCTACGTATCGTAGAAATGGATTTCTGATGCTTCTTAAAACGCGATAACGCATCTCATTTCTATGTTTCATGGTAAGATATAATATGATTTGCGAAGTGTCATGTATTCCTCGTCCAGGCTTCAAATGAGTGTAAATGCGACACTTCGTTGCAAGGAAATAGCGTTTGCAGATGTCTACGTATCGTAGCAGTAGAGTTCTTATGATTCTTAAAACGCGATATCGGATCTCATTTCTATGTTTCATGGTAAGATATAATATGATTTGCGAAGTGTTATGTATTCCTCGTCTACACTTCAAATGATTGTAAATGCGACACTTTCTTGCAAGGTAATAGCGTTTGCAGATGTCTACGTATCGTAGCAATGGATTTCTGCTGCTTCTTAAAACGCGATATCGCATCTCACTTCTATGATTCATGGTAAGATATAATATGATTTGCGAAGTGTCATGTATTCCTCGTCTACACTTCAAATTAATGTAAATGCGACACTTCCCTTGCAAGGAAATAGCGTTTGCAGATGTCTACGTATCGTAGCAATAGAGTTCTAATGCTTCTTAAAACGCGATATCGCATCTCATTTCTATGTTCCATGGTAAGGTATAATATGGTTTGCGAAGTGTTATGTATTCCTCGTCTACACTTCAAATGAATGTAAATGCGACACTTTCTTGCAAGGAAATAGCGTTTGCAGATGTCTACGTATCGTAGCAATAGGGTTCTAATGCTTCTTAAAACACGATATCGCATCTCATTTCTATGTTTCATGGTAAGATATAATATGATTTGCGAAGTCTTATGTATTCCTCGTCTACACTTCAAATGAATGTAAATGCGACACTTCTTTGCAAAGAAATAGCGTTTGCAGATGTCTACGTATCGTAGCAAAGGATTTCTGCTGCTTCTTAAAACGCGATATCGCATCCCATTTCTATGTTTCATGGTAAGATATAATATGATTTGCGAAGTGTCATGTATTCCTCGTCCAGGCTTCAAATGAATGTAAATGCGACACTTCCTTGCCAGGAAATAGCGTTCGCAGTTCTCTACGTATCGAAGAAATAGAGTTCAAATGCTTCGTAAAACGAGATATTGCATCTCATATCTATGTTTCATGATAAGATATAATATTCATTGCGAAGTGTTATGCATTCCTCGTCTACGATTCAAATGAATGTAAATGTGACACTTCCTTGCAAGGAAATAGCGTTTGCAGATGTCCACGTATTGTAGCAATAGAGTTCTAATGCTTCTTAAAACGAGATATCGCATCTCATTTCTATGTTTCATGGTAAGATATAATATGATTTGCGAAGTGTCATGTATTCCTCGTCCACGCTTCAAATGAATGTAAATGCGGCACTTCCTTGCAAGGAAATAGCGTTTGCAGATGTCTACGTATCGTAGCAATGGATTTCTGCTGCTTCTTAAAACGCGATATCGCATCTCACTTCTATGATTCATGGTAAGATATAATATGGTTTGCGAAGTGTCATGTATTCCTCGTCTACACTTCAAATAAATGTAAATGCCACACTTCCCTGCAAGGAAATAGCGTTTGCAGATGTCTACGTAACGTAGCAATAGAGTTCTTATGATTCTTAAAACGCGATATCGGATCTTATTTCTATGTTTCATGGTAAGATATAATATGATTTGCGAAGTGTTATGTATTCCTCGTCTACACTTCAAATGAAAGTAAATGCGACACTTCCTTGCAAGGAAATAGCATTTGCAGATGTCTAGGTATCGTAGCAATACAGTTCTAATGCTTCTTAAAACGCGATATCGCATCTCATTTCTATGTTTCATGGTAAGATATAATATGATTTGCGAAGTGTTATGTATTCCTCGTCTACACTTCAAATGAATGTAAATGCGACACTTCCTTGCTAGGAAATAGCGTCCGCAGATGTCTAGGTATCGTAGCAATATAGTTCTAATGCTTCTTAAAACGCGATATCGCATCTCATTTCTATGATTCATGGTAAGATATAATATGATTTGCGAAGTGTCATGTATTCCTCGTTCACGCTTCAAATGAATGTAAATGCGACACTTCCTTGCAAGGAAATAGCGTTTGCAGATGTCTACGTATCGTAGTAATAGAGTTCTAATGCTTCTTAAAACGCGATATCGCATCTCATTTCTATGTTTCATGGTAAGATATAATATGTATTGCGAAGTGTTATGTATTCCTCGTCTACACTTCAAATGAATGTAAATGCGACACTTCCTTGCTAGGAAATAGCGTCCGCAGATGTCTAGGTATCGTAGCAATATAGTTCTAATGCTTCTTAAAACGCGATATCGCATCTCATTTCTATGATTCATGGTAAGATATAATATGATTTGCGAAGTGTCATGTATTCCTCGTTCACGCTTCAAATGAATGTAAATGCGACACTTCCTTGCAAGGAAATAGCGTTTGCAGATGTCTACGTATCGTAGTAATAGAGTTCTAATGCTTCTTAAAACGCGATATCGCATCTCATTTCTATGTTTCATGGTAAGATGTAATATGATTTGCGGAGTGTTATATATTCCTCGTCTACACTTCAAATGAATGTAAATGCGACACTTCCTTGCAAGGAAATAGCGTTTGCAGATGTCTGAGTATCGTAGCAATAGAGTTCTTATGATTCTGAAATCGCGATATTGCATCTCATTTCTATGTTTCATGGTAAGATATAATATGATTTGCGAAGTGTTATGTATTCCTCGTCTACACTTCAAATGAATGTGAATGCGACACTTCTCTGCTAGGAAATAGCGTCTGCAGATGTCTACGTATCCTAGCAATAGATTTCTAATGCTTCTTAAAACGCGATATCGCATATCTTTTCTATGTTTCATGGTAAGATGTAATATGATTTGCGAAGTATCACGTATTCCTCGTCTACGATTCAAATGAATGTAAATGCGACACTTCCTTGCAAGGAAATAGCGTCTGCAGATGTCTAGGTATCGTAGCAATAGAGTTCTAATACTTCTTAAAACGCGAAATCGCATCTCATTTCTATGTTTCATGATAAGATATAATATGATTTGCGAAGTGTTATGCATTCCTCGTCTATGATTCAAATGAATGTAAATGCGACACTCCCTTGCATGGAAATAGCATTTGCACATGTCTACGTATCGTAGCAATAGAGTTCAAATGCTTCTTAAATCGCGATATTGCATCTCATTTCTATGTTTCATGGTACGATTCAAATGAATGTAAATGCGACACTTCCTTGAAAGGAAATAGCGTCTGCAGATGTCTAGGTATCGTAGCAATAGTGTTCTAATGCTTCTTAAAACGCGATATCGCATCTCATTTCTATGTTTCATGGTAAGATATAATATGATTTGCGAAGTGTCATGTATTCCTCGCCTACACTTCAAATGAATGTAAATGCGACACTTCCTTGCTAGGAAATAGCGTCTGCAGATGTCTAGGTATCGTAGCAATAGAGTTCTAATGCTTCTTAAAACGCGATATCGCATCTCATTTCTATGTTTCATGGTAAGATATAATATGATTTGCGAAGTGTTATGTATTCCTCGTCTACACTTCAAATGAATGTAAATGCGACACTTCCTTGCTAGGAAATAGCGTCTGCAGATGTCTAGGTATCGTAGCAATAGAGTTCTTATGTTTCTTATAACGCGTTATCGCATCTCATTTCTATGTTTCATGGTAAGATATAATATGATTTGCGAAGTGTTATGTATTCCTCGTCTACACTTCAAATGAATGTAAATGCGACACTTTCTTGCAAGGAAATAGCGTTTGCTGATGTCTACGTATCATAGCAATGGATTTCTGATGCTTCTTAAAACGCGATATCGCATCTCACTTCTATGATTCATGGTAAGATATGGTATGATTTGCGAAGTGTCATGTATTCCTCGTCTACACTTCAAATGAATGTAAATGCGACACTTCCCTGCATGGAAATAGCGTTTGCAGATGTCTACTCATCGTAGCAATGGATTTCTGATGCTTCTTAAAACGCGATAACGCATCTCATTTTTTATGTTTCATGGTAAGATATAATATGATTTGCGAAGTGTCATGTATTTCTCGTCCACGCTTCAAATGAATGTAAATGCGACACTTTCTTGCAAGGAAATAGCGTTTGCAGATGTCTACGTATCGTAGCAATGGATTTCTGATGCTCCTTAAAACGCGATAACGCATCTCATTTCTATGTTTCATGGTAAGATATAATATGATTTGCGAAGTGTCATGTATTCCTCGTCCAGGCTTCAAATGAATGTAAATGCGACACTTCGCTGCAAGGAAATAGCGTTTGCAGATGTCTACGTATCGTAGCAATAGAGTTCTTATGATTCTTAAAACGCGATATCGGATCTCATTTCTATGTTTCATGGTAAGATATAATATGATTTGCGAAGTGTTATGTATTCCTCGTCTACACTTCAAATGAATGTAAATGCGACACTTCCCTGCAAGGAAATAGCGTTTGCAGATGTCTACGTATCGTAGCAATAGAGTTCTTATGATTCTTAAAACGCGATATCGCCTCTCATTCCTATGTTTCATGGTAAGATATAATATGATTTGCGGAGTGTCATGTATTCCTCGTCTACACTTCAAATGAATGTAAATGCGACACTTCCTTGCAAGGAAATAGCGTTTGCAAATGTCTACCTGTCGTAGCAATAGTGTTCTAATGCTTCTTAAAACGCGATATCGGATCTCATTTCTATGTTTCATGGTAAGATATAATATGATTTGCGAAGTGTTATGTATCCCTCGTCTACACTTCAAATGAATGTGAATGCGACACTTCTCTGCTAGGAAATAGCGTCTGCAGATGTCTACGTATCCTAGCAATAGATTTCTAATGCTTCTTAAAACGCGATATCGCATATCTTTCCTATGTTTCATGGTAAGATGTAATATGATTTGCGAAGTATCATGTATTCCTCGTCTACGATTCAAATGAATGTAAATGCGACACTTCCTTGCAAGGAAATAGCGTCTGCAGATGTCTAGGTATCGTAGCAATAGAGTTCTAATACTTCTTAAAACGCGAAATCGCATCTCATTTCTATGTTTCATGATAAGATATAATATGATTTGCGAAGTGTTATGCATTCCTCGTCTATGATTCAAATGAATGTAAATGCGACACTCCCTTGCAAGGAAATAGCATTTGCACATGTCTACGTATCGTAGCAATAGAGTTCAAATGCTTCTTAAATCGCGATATTGCATCTCATTTCTATGTTTCATGGTACGATTCAAATGAATGTAAATGCGACACTTCCTTGAAAGGAAATAGCGTCTGCAGATGTCTAGGTATCGTAGCAATAGTGTTCTAATGCTTCTTAAAACGCGATATCGCATCTCATTTCTATGTTTCATGGTAAGATATAATATGATTTGCGAAGTGTCATGTATTCCTCGCCTACACTTCAAATGAATGTAAATGCGACACTTCCTTGCTAGGAAATAGCGTCTGCAGATGTCTAGGTATCGTAGCAATAGAGTTCTAATGCTTCTTAAAACGCGATATCGCATCTCATTTCTATGTTTCATGGTAAGATATAATATTCATTGCGAAGTGTTATCCTTTCCTCGTCTACGATTCAAATGAATGTAAATCCGACTCTCCCTTGCAAGGAAATAGCGTTTGCAGATGTCTACGTATCGTAGCAATAGAGTTCAAATGCTTCTTAGAACGAGATATTGCATCTCATATCTATGTTTATTGATAAGATATAATATTCATTGCGAAGTGTTATGCATGCCTCGTCTACGATACAAATGAATGTAAATGCGACACTTCCTTGCAAGGA
Source organism: Xylocopa sonorina (assembly GCF_050948175.1). Classification (NCBI taxonomy): domain Eukaryota; kingdom Metazoa; phylum Arthropoda; class Insecta; order Hymenoptera; family Apidae; genus Xylocopa; species Xylocopa sonorina. The sequence continues at coordinate 1,217,023 of NW_027490139.1, read as the reverse complement.
AATAGCGTTTGCAGATGTCTACGTATCGTAGCAATAGAGTTCTTATGATTCTTAAAACGCGATATCGCATCTCATTTCTATGTTTCATGGTAAGATATAATATGATTTGCGAAGTGTTATGTATTCCTCGTCTACACTTCAAATGAATGTGAATGCGACACTTCCTCGCTAGGAAATGGCGTTTGCAGATGTCTACGTATCGTAGCAATAGATTTCTAATGCTTCTTAGAACGCGATATCGCATCTCATTTCTATGTTTCGTGGTAAGATATAATATGATTTGCGAAGTGTCATGTATTCCACGTCTACACTTCAAATGAACGTAAATGCGACACTACCTTGCTAGGAAATAGCGTCTGCAGATGTCTACGTATCGTAGCAATAGAGTTCTAATGCTTCTTAAAACGCGATATCGCATCTCATTTCTATGTTTCATGGTAAGATATAATATGATTTGCGAAGTGTTATGTATTCCTCGTCTACACTTCAAATGAATGTAAATGCGACACTTCCTTGCTAGGAAATAGCGTCTGCAGATGTCTAGGTATCGTAGCAATAGAGTTCTTATGTTTCTTATAACGCGTTATCGCATCTCATTTCTATGTTTCATGGTAAGATATAATATGATTTGCGAAGTGTTATGTATTCCTCGTCTACACTTCAAATGAATGTAAATGCGACACTTTCTTGCAAGGAAATAGCGTTTGCTGATGTCTACGTATCATAGCAATGGATTTCTGATGCTTCTTAAAACGCGATATCGCATCTCACTTCTATGATTCATGGTAAGATATGGTATGATTTGCGAAGTGTCATGTATTCCTCGTCTACACTTCAAATGAATGTAAATGCGACACTTCCCTGCATGGAAATAGCGTTTGCAGATGTCTACTCATCGTAGCAATGGATTTCTGATGCTTCTTAAAACGCGATAACGCATCTCATTTTTTATGTTTCATGGTAAGATATAATATGATTTGCGAAGTGTCATGTATTCCACGTCTACACTTCAAATGAACGTAAATGCGACACTACCTTGCTAGGAAATAGCGTCTGCAGATGTCTACGTATCGTAGCAATAGAGTTCTAATGCTTCTTAAAACGCGATATCGCATCTCATTTCTATGTTTCATGGTAAGATATAATATGATTTGCGAAGTGTTATGTATTCCTCGTCTACACTTCAAATGAATGTAAATGCGACACTTCCTTGCTAGGAAATAGCGTCTGCAGATGTCTAGGTATCGTAGCAATAGAGTTCTTATGTTTCTTATAACGCGTTATCGCATCTCATTTCTATGTTTCATGGTAAGATATAATATGATTTGCGAAGTGTTATGTATTCCTCGTCTACACTTCAAATGAATGTAAATGCGACACTTTCTTGCAAGGAAATAGCGTTTGCTGATGTCTACGTATCATAGCAATGGATTTCTGATGCTTCTTAAAACGCGATATCGCATCTCACTTCTATGATTCATGGTAAGATATGGTATGATTTGCGAAGTGTCATGTATTCCTCGTCTACACTTCAAATGAATGTAAATGCGACACTTCCCTGCATGGAAATAGCGTTTGCAGATGTCTACTCATCGTAGCAATGGATTTCTGATGCTTCTTAAAACGCGATAACGCATCTCATTTTTTATGTTTCATGGTAAGATATAATATGATTTGCGAAGTGTCATGTATTTCTCGTCCACGCTTCAAATGAATGTAAATGCGACACTTTCTTGCAAGGAAATAGCGTTTGCAGATGTCTACGTATCGTAGCAATGGATTTCTGATGCTCCTTAAAACGCGATAACGCATCTCATTTCTATGTTTCATGGTAAGATATAATATGATTTGCGAAGTGTCATGTATTCCTCGTCCAGGCTTCAAATGAATGTAAATGCGACACTTCGCTGCAAGGAAATAGCGTTTGCAGATGTCTACGTATCGTAGCAATAGAGTTCAAATGCTTCTTAAATCGCGATATTGCATCTCATTTCTATGTTTCATGGTACGATTCAAATGAATGTAAATGCGACACTTCCTTGAAAGGAAATAGCGTCTGCAGATGTCTAGGTATCGTAGCAATAGTGTTCTAATGCTTCTTAAAACGCGATATCGCATCTCATTTCTATGTTTCATGGTAAGATATAATATGATTTGCGAAGTGTCATGTATTCCTCGCCTACACTTCAAATGAATGTAAATGCGACACTTCCTTGCTAGGAAATAGCGTCTGCAGATGTCTAGGTATCGTAGCAATAGAGTTCTAATGCTTCTTAAAACGCGATATCGCATCTCATTTCTATGTTTCATGGTAAGATATAATATTCATTGCGAAGTGTTATCCTTTCCTCGTCTACGATTCAAATGAATGTAAATCCGACTCTCCCTTGCAAGGAAATAGCGTTTGCAGATGTCTACGTATCGTAGCAATAGAGTTCAAATGCTTCTTAGAACGAGATATTGCATCTCATATCTATGTTTATTGATAAGATATAATATTCATTGCGAAGTGTTATGCATGCCTCGTCTACGATACAAATGAATGTAAATGCGACACTTCCTTGCAAGGAAATAGCGTTTGCAGATGTCTACGTATCGTAGCAATAGAGTTCTTATGATTCTTAAAACGCGATATCGCATCTCATTTCTATGTTTCATGGTAAGATATAATATGATTTGCGAAGTGTTATGTATTCCTCGTCTACACTTCAAATGAATGTGAATGCGACACTTCCTCGCTAGGAAATGGCGTTTGCAGATGTCTACGTATCGTAGCAATAGATTTCTAATGCTTCTTAGAACGCGATATCGCATCTCATTTCTATGTTTCGTGGTAAGATATAATATGATTTGCGAAGTGTCATGTATTCCACGTCTACACTTCAAATGAACGTAAATGCGACACTACCTTGCTAGGAAATAGCGTCTGCAGATGTCTACGTATCGTAGCAATAGAGTTCTAATGCTTCTTAAAACGCGATATCGCATCTCATTTCTATGTTTCATGGTAAGATATAATATGATTTGCGAAGTGTTATGTATTCCTCGTCTACACTTCAAATGAATGTAAATGCGACACTTCCTTGCTAGGAAATAGCGTCTGCAGATGTCTAGGTATCGTAGCAATAGAGTTCTTATGTTTCTTATAACGCGTTATCGCATCTCATTTCTATGTTTCATGGTAAGATATAATATGATTTGCGAAGTGTTATGTATTCCTCGTCTACACTTCAAATGAATGTAAATGCGACACTTTCTTGCAAGGAAATAGCGTTTGCTGATGTCTACGTATCATAGCAATGGATTTCTGATGCTTCTTAAAACGCGATATCGCATCTCACTTCTATGATTCATGGTAAGATATGGTATGATTTGCGAAGTGTCATGTATTCCTCGTCTACACTTCAAATGAATGTAAATGCGACACTTCCCTGCATGGAAATAGCGTTTGCAGATGTCTACTCATCGTAGCAATGGATTTCTGATGCTTCTTAAAACGCGATAACGCATCTCATTTTTTATGTTTCATGGTAAGATATAATATGATTTGCGAAGTGTCATGTATTTCTCGTCCACGCTTCAAATGAATGTAAATGCGACACTTCCCTGCATGGAAATAGCGTTTGCAGATGTCTACTCATCGTAGCAATGGATTTCTGATGCTTCTTAAAACGCGATAACGCATCTCATTTTTTATGTTTCATGGTAAGATATAATATGATTTGCGAAGTGTCATGTATTTCTCGTCCACGCTTCAAATGAATGTAAATGCGACACTTTCTTGTAAGGAAATAGCGTTTGCAGATGTCTACGTATCGTAGCAATGGATTTCTGATGCTCCTTAAAACGCGATAACGCATCTCATTTCTATGTTTCATGGTAAGATATAATATGATTTGCGAAGTGTCATGTATTCCTCGTCCAGGCTTCAAATGAATGTAAATGCGACACTTCGCTGCAAGGAAATAGCGTTTGCAGATGTCTACGTATCGTAGCAATAGAGTTCTTATGATTCTTAAAACGCGATATCGGATCTCATTTCTATGTTTCATGGTAAGATATAATATGATTTGCGAAGTGTTATGTATTCCTCGTCTACACTTCAAATGAATGTAAATGCGACACTTCCCTGCAAGGAAATAGCGTTTGCAGATGTCTACGTATCGTAGCAATAGAGTTCTTATGATTCTTAAAACGCGATATCGCCTCTCATTCCTATGTTTCATGGTAAGATATAATATGATTTGCGAAGTGTTATGCATTCCTCGTCTACGATTCAAATGAATGTAAATGCGACACTCCCTTGCAAGGAAATAGCATTTGCAGATGTCTACGTATCGTAGCAATAGAGTTCAAATGCTTCTTGAAACGAGATATTGCATCTCATATCTATGTTTCATGATAAGATTTAATATTCATTGCGAAGTGATATGCATTCCTCGTCTACGATTCAAATGAATGTAAATGCGACATTTCCTTGCAAGGAAATAGTGTTTGCAGATGTCTGCGTATCGTAGCAATAGAGTTCTTATGATTCTTAAAACGCGATATCGCATCTCATTTCTATGTTTCATGATAAGATTTAATATTCGTTGCGAAGTGTTATGCATGCCTCGTCTACGATTCAAATGAATGTAAATGCGACACTTCCTTTCAAGGAAATAGCGTTTGCAGATGTCTACGTATCGTAGCAATAGTGTTCTTATGATTCTTAAAACGCGATATCGCATCTCATTTCTATGTTTCATGGTAAGATATAATATGATTTGCGAAGTGTTATGTAGTCCTCGTCTACACTTCAAATGAATGTAAATGCGACACTTCGTTGCTAGGAAATAGCGTTTGCAGATGTCTACGTATCGAAGCAATAGAGTTCAAATGCTTCTTAAAACAAGATATCGCATCTCATTTCTATGTTTAATGGTAAGATGTAATATGATTTGCGAAGTGTTATCTATTCCTCGTCTACACTTCAAATGAATGTAAATGCGACACTTCCTTGCTAGTAAATAGCGCTTGCAGATGTCTACTTATCGAAGCAATAGAGTTCAAATGCTTCTTAAAACGAGATATTGCATCTCATATCTATGTTTCATGATAAGATATAATATTCATTGCGAAGTGTTATGCATTGCTCGTCTACGATACAAATGAATGTTAATGCGACACTTCCTTGCAAGGAAATTGCGTTTGCAGATTTCTACGTATCGTAGCAATAGAGTTCTTATGATTCTTAAAACGCGATATCACATCTCATTTCTATGTTTCATGGTAAGATATAATATGATTTGCGAAGTGTTATGTATTCCTCGTCTACACTTCAAATGAATGTGAATGCGACACTTGCTCGCTAGGAAATGGCGTTTGCAGATGTCTACGTATCGTAGCAATAGATTTCTAATGCTTCTTAAATAGCGATATCGCATCACATTTCTATGTTTCATGGTAAGATATAATATGATTTGCGAAGTGTTATGTATTCCTCTTCTACACTTCAAATGAATGTAAATGCGACACTTCCTTGCAAGGAAATAGCGTTTGCAGATGTCTACGTATCGTAGGGATAGAGTTCTAATGCTTCTTAAAACGAGATATTGCTTCTCATATCTATGTTTCATGATAAGATATAATATTCATTGCGAAGTGTCATGTATTCCACGTCTACACTTCAAATGAATGTAAATGCGATACTACCTTGCAAGGAAATAGCGTTTGCAGATGTCTAGGTATCGTAGCAATAGAGTTCTAATGCTACTTAAAACGCGATATCGCATCTCATTTCTATGTTTCGTGGTAAGATATAATATTCATTGCGAAGTGTTATGCATTCCACGTCTACGTTTCAAATGAATGTAAATGCGACACTTCCTTGCAAGGAAGTAGCGTTTGCAGATGTCTACGTATCGTAGCAATAGAGTTCCAATGCTTCTTAAAACGCGATATCGCATCTCATTTCTATGTTTCATGGTAAGATATGATACGATTTGCGAAGTGTTATGTATTCCTCGTCTACACTTCAAATGAATGTAAATGCGAGACTTCCTTGCAAGGAAATAGCGTTTGCAAATATCTACATATCGTAGCAATGGTGTTCTAATGCTTCTTAAAACGCGATATCGCATCTCATTTCTATGTTTCATGGTAAGATATAATATGATTGGCGAAGTGTTATGTATTCCTCGTCTACACTTCAAATGAATGTAAATGCGACACTTCCTTGCTAGGAAATAGCGTTTGCAGATGTCTACGTATCGAAGCAATAGAGTTCAAATGCTTCTTAAAAAGAGATATTGCATCTCTTATCTATGTTTCATGATAAGATATAATATTCTTTGCGATGTGTTATGCATTCCTCGTCTACGGTTCAAATGAATGTAAATGCGACACTTCCTTGCAAGGAAATAGCGTTTGCAGATGTCTACGTATCGAAGCAATAGAGTTCAAATGCTTCTTAAGACAAGATATCGCATCTCATTACTATGCTTCATGATAAGATGTAATATTCATTGCGAAGTATTATGTATTCCTCGCCTACACTTCAAATGAATGTAAATGCGACACTTCCTTGCTAGGAAATAGCGTTTCCAGATGTCTACGTATCGAAGCAATAGAGTTCAAATGCTTCTTAAAACGATATATTGCATCTCATATCTATGTTTCTTGATAAGATATAATATTCATTGCGAAGTGTTATGCATCCCTCGTCTACGATTCAAATGAATGTAAATGCGACACTTCCTTGCAAGGAAATAGCGTTTGCAGATGTCTGCGTATCGTAGCAATAGAGTTCTTATGATTCTTAAAACGCGATATCGCATCTCATTTCTATGTTTCATGATAAGATTTAATATTCGTTGCGAAGTGTTATGCATGCCTCGTCTACGATTCAAATGAATGTAAATGCGACACTTCCTTTCAAGGAAATAGCGTTTGCAGATGTCTACGTATCGTAGCAATAGTGTTCTTATGATTCTTAAAACGCGATATCGCATCTCATTTCTATGTTTCATGGTAAGATATAATATGATTTGCGAAGTGTTATGTAGTCCTCGTCTACACTTCAAATGAATGTAAATGCGACACTTCCTTGCTAGGAAATAGCGTCTGCAGATGTCTAGGTATCGTAGCAATAGAGTTCTAATGCTTCTTAAAACGCGATATCGCATCTCATTTCTATGTTTCATGGTAAGATATAATATGATTTGCGAAGTGTTAACTATTCCTCGTCAACACTTCAAATGAATGTAAATGCGACACTTCCTTGCTGGGAAATAGCGTTTGCAGATGTCTACGTATCGAAGCAATAGAGTTCAAATGCTTCTTAAAACGAGATATTGCATCTCATATCTATGTTTCATGATAAGATATAATATACATTGCGAAGTGTTATGCATTCCTCGTCTACGTTTCAAATGAATGTAAATGCGACACTTCCTTGCTAGGAAATAGCGTCTGCAGATGTCTAGGTATCGTAGCAATAGAGTTCTAATGCTACTTAAAACGCGATATCGCATCTCATTTCTATGTTTCATGGTAAGATATAATATTCATTGCGAAGTGTTATGCATTCCTCGTCTACGATTCAAATGACTGTAAATGCGACACTTCCTTGCAAGGAAATAGCGTTTGCAGATGTTTACGTATCGTAGCAATGGAGTTCTTATGATTCTTAAAACGCGATATCGCATCTCATTTCTATGTTTCATGGTAAGATATAATATGATTTGCGAAGTATCACGTATTCCTCGTCTACACTTCAAATGAATGTAAATGCGACACTTTCTCGCTAGGAAATAGCGTATGCAGATATCTACGTATCGTAGCAATAGAGTTCATATGATACTTAAAACGCGATATCGCATCTCATTTCTATGTTTCATGGTAAGATATAACATGATTTGCGAAGTGTTATGTATTCCTCGTCTACGATTCAAATGAATGTAAATGCGACACTTCCTTGCTAGGAAAGAGCGTTTGCAGATGTCTACCTATCGTAGCAATAGAGTTCTAATGCTTCTTAAAACGCGATATCGCATCTCATTTCTATGTTTCATGGAAAGATATAATATGATTCGCGAAGTATTATGTATTCCTCGTCTACGCTTCAAATGAATGTAAATGCGACACTTCCTTGCAAGGAAATAGCGATTGCAGATGTCTACGTATCGTAGCAATAGAGTTCATATGATTCCTAAAACGCGATATCGCATCTCATTTCTATATTTCATGGTAAGATATAATATGATTTGCGAAGTGTTATGTATTCCTCGTCTACACTTCAAATGAATGTAAATGCGACACTTCCTTGCAAGGAAATAGCGATTGCAGATGTCTACGTATCGTAGCAATAGAGTTCATATGATTCCTAAAACGCGATATCGCATCTCATTTCTATGTTTCATGGTAAGATATAATATGATTTGCGAAGTATCATGTATTCCTCGTCTACACTTCAAGTGAATGTGAATGCGACACTTCCTCGCTAGGAAATGGCGTTTGCAGATGTCTACGTATCGTAGCAATAGAGTTCATATGATACTTAAAACGCGATATCGCATCTCATTTCTATGTTTCATGGTAAGATATAACATGATTTGCGAAGTGTTATGTATTCCTCGTCTACGATTCAAATGAATGTAAATGCGACACTTCCTTGCTAGGAAAGAGCGTTTGCAGATGTCTACCTATCGTAGCAATAGAGTTCTAATGCTTCTTAAAACGCGATATCGCATCTCATTTCTATGTTTCATGGAAAGATATAATATGATTCGCGAAGTATTATGTATTCCTCGTCTACGCTTCAAATGAATGTAGATGCGACACTTCCTTGCAAGGAAATAGCGATTGCAGATATCTACCTATCGTAGCAATAGAGTTCATATGATTCCTAAAACGCGATATCGCATCTCATTTCTATATTTCATGGTAAGATATAATATGATTTGCGAAGTGTTATGTATTCCTCGTCTACACTTCAAATGAATGTAAATGCGACACTTCCTTGCAAGGAAATAGCGATTGCAGATGTCTACGTATCGTAGCAATAGAGTTCATATGATTCCTAAAACGCGATATCGCATCTCATTTCTATGTTTCATGGTAAGATATAATATGATTTGCGAAGTGTTATGTATTCCTCGTCTACACTTCAAATGAATGTAAATGCGACACTTCCTTGCTAGGAAAGAGCGTTTGCAGATGTCTACCTATCGTAGCAATAGAGTTCTAATGCTTCTTAAAACGCGATATCGCATCTCATTTCTATGTTTCATGGTAAGATATAATATGATTTGCGAAGTGTTATGTATTCCTCGTCTACACTTCAAATGAATGTAAATGCGACACTTCCATGCTAGGAAATAGCGTCCGCAGATGTCTAGGTATCGTAGCAATATAGTTCTAATGCTTCTTAAAACGCGATATCGCATCTCATTTCTATGATTCATGGTAAGATATAATATGATTTGCGAAGTGTCATGTCTTCCTCGTTCACGCTTCAAATGAATGTAAATGCGACACTTCCTTGCAAGGAAATAGCGTTTGCAGATGTCTGCGTATCGTAGCAATAGAATTCTTATGATTCTTAGATCGCGATATTGCATCTCATTTCTATGTTTCATGGTACGATTCAAATGAATGTAAATGCGACACTTCCTTGCAAGGAAATAGCGTCTGCAGATGTCTAGGTATCGTAGCAATAGTGTTCTAATGCTTCTTAAAACGCGATATCGCATCTCATTTCTATGTTTCATGGTAAGATATAATATGATTTGCGAAGTGTCATGTATTCCTCGCCTACACTTCAAATGAATGTAAATGCGACACTTCCTTGCTAGGAAATAGCGTCTGCAGATGTCTAGGTATCGTAGCAATAGAGTTCTAATGCTTCTTAAAACGCGATATCGCATCTCATTTCTATGTTTCATGGTAAGATATAATATTCATTGCGAAGTGTTATCCTTTCCTCGTCTACGATTCAAATGAATGTAAATCCGACACTCCCTTGCAAGAAAATAGCGTTTGCAGATGTCTACGTATCGTAGCAATAGAGTTCAAATGCTTCTTAAAACGAGATATTGCATCTCATATCTATGTTTAATGATAAGATATAATATTCATTGCGAAGTGTTATGCATGCCTCGTCTACGATACAAATGAATGTAAATGCGACACTTCCTTGCAAGGAAATAGCGTTTGCAGATGTCTACGTATCGCAGCAATAGAGTTCTTATGATTCTTAAAACGCGATATCGCATCTCATTTCTATGTTTCATGGTAAGATATAATATGATTTGGGAAGTGTTATGTATTCCTCGTCTACACTTCAAATGAATGTGAATGCGACACTTCCTCGCTAGGAAATGGCGTTTGCAGATGTCTACGTATCGTAGCAATAGATTTCTAATGCTTCTTAGAACGCGATATCGCATCTCATTTCTATGTTTCGTGGTAAGATATAATATGATTTGCGAAGTGTCATGTATTCCACGTCTACACTTCAAATGAACGTAAATGCGACACTACCTTGCTAGGAAATAGCGTCTGCAGATGTCTACGTATCGTAGCAATAGAGTTCTAATGCTTCTTAAAACGCGATATCGCATCTCATTTCTATGTTTCATGGTAAGATATAATATGATTTGCGAAGTGTTATGTATTCCTCGTCTACACTTCAAATGAATGTAAATGCGACACTTCCTTGCTAGGAAATAGCGTCTGCAGATGTCTAGGTATCGTAGCAATAGAGTTCTTATGTTTCTTATAACGCGTTATCCCATCTCATTTCTATGTTTCATGGTAAGATATAATATGATTTGCGAAGTGTTATGTATTCCTCGTCTACACTTCAAATGAATATAAATGCGACACTTTCTTGCAAGGAAATAGCGTTTGCTGATGTCTACGTATCATAGCAATGGATTTCTGATGCTTCTTAAAACGCGATATCGCATCTCACGTCTATGATTCATGGTAAGATATGGTATGATTTGCGAACTGTCATGTATTCCTCGTCTACACTTCAAATGAATGTAAATGCGACACTTCCATGCATGGAAATAGCGTTTGCAGATGTCTACTCATCGTAGCAATGGATTTCTGATGCTTCTTAAAACGCGATAACGCATCTCATTTCTATGTTTCATGGTAAGATATAATATGATTTGCGGAGTGTCATGTATTCCTCGTCTACACTTCAAATGAATGTAAATGCGACACTTCCTTGCAAGGAAATAGCGTTTGCAGATGTCTACGTATCGTAGCAATAGAGTTCTTATGATTCTTAAAACGCGATATCGGAACTCATTTCTATGTTTCATGGTAAGATATAATATGATTTGCGAAGTGTTATGTATTCCTCGTCTACACTTCAAATGAATGTAAATGCGACACTTTCTTGCAGGGAAATAGCGTTTGCAGATGTCTACGTATCGTAGCAATGGATTTCTGATGCTTCTTAAAACGCGATATCGCATCTCATTTCTATGATTCATGGTAAGATATAATATGATTTGCGAAGTGTCATGTATTCCTCGTCCACGCTTCAAATGAATGTAAATGCGACACTTCCTTGCAAGGAAATAGCGTTTGCAGATGTCTACGTATCGTAGCAATAGAGTTCTAATGCTTCTTAAAACACGATATCGCATCTCATTTCTATGTTTCATGGTAAGATGTAATATGATTTGCGAAGTGTTATGTATTCCTCGCCTACACTTTAAATGAATGTAAATGCGACACTTCTTTGCTAGGAAATAGCGTTTGCAAATGTCTACCTATCGTAGCAATAGTGTTCTAATGCTTCTTAAAACGCGATATCGCATGTCATTTCTATGTTTCATGGTAAGATATAATATGATTTGCGAAGTATCATGTATTCCTCGTCTACACTTCAAATGAATGTAAATGCGACACTTCCTTGCTAGGAAATAGCGTCTGCAGATGTCTAGGTATCGTAGCAATAGAGTTCTTATGTTTCTTATAACGCGTTATCGCATCTCATTTCTATGTTTCATGGTAAGATATAATATGATTTGCGAAGTGTTATGTATTCCTCGCCTACACTTCAAATGAATGTAAATGCGACACTTTCTTGCAAGGAAATAGCGTTTGCTGATGTCTACGTATCATAGCAATGGATTTCTGATGCTTCTTAAAACGCGATATCGCATCTCACTTCTATGATTCATGGTAAGATATGGTATGATTAGCGAACTGTCATGTATTCCTCGTCTACACTTCAAATGAATGTAAATGCGACACTTCCATGCATGGAAATAGCGTTTGCAGATGTCTACTCATCGTAGCAATGGATTTCTGATGCTTCTTAAAACGCGATAACGCATCTCATTTCTATGTTTCATGGTAAGATATAATATGATTTGCAAAGTGTCATGTATTTCTCGTCCACGCTTCAAATGAATGTAAGTGCGACACTTTCTTGCAAGGAAATAGCGTTTGCAGATGTCTACGTATCGTAGCAATGGATTTCTGATGCTCCTTAAAACGCGAAAACGCATCTCATTTCTATGTTTCATGGTAAGATATAATATGATTTGCGAAGTGTCATGTATTCCTCGTCCAGGCTTCAAAGGAATGTAAATGCGACACTTCGCTGCAAGGAAATAGCGTTTGCAGATGTCTACGTATCGTAGCAATAGAGTTCTTATGATTCTTAAAACGCGATATCGGATCTCATTTCTATGTTTCATGGTAAGATATAATATGATTTGCGAAGTGTTATGTATTCCTCGTCTACACTTCAAATGAATGTAAATGCGACACTTTCTTGCAAGGAAATAGCGTTTGCAGATATCTACGTATCGTAGCAATGGATTTCTGATGCTTCTTAAAACGCGATATCGCATCTCACTTCTATGATTCATGGTAAGATATAATATGATTTGCGAAGTGTCATGTATTCCTCGTCTACACTTGAAATGAATGTAAATGCGACACTTCCCTGCATGGAAATAGCGTTTGCAGATGTCTACGTATGGTAGCAATAGAGTTCTTATGATTCTTAAAACGCGATATCGCCTCTCATTCCTATGTTTCATGGTAAGATATAATATGATTTGCGGAGTGTCATGTATTCCTCGTCTACACTTCAAATGAATGTAAATGCGACACTTCCTTGCAAGGAAATAGCGTTTGCAAATGTCTACCTGTCGTAGCAATAGTGTTCTAATGCTTCTTAAAACGCGATATCGGACCTCATTTCTATGTTTCATGGTAAGATATAATATGATTTGCGAAGTGTTATGTATTCCTCGTCTACACTTCAAATTAATGTAAATGCGACACTTCCCTGCAAGGAAATAGCGTTTGCAGATGTCTACGTATCGTAGCAATAGAGTTCTAATGCTTCTTAAAACGCGATATCGCATCTCATTTCTATGTTTCATGGTAAGATATAATATGATTTGCGAAGTGTCATGTATTCCTCGTCCACGCTTCAAATGAATGTAAATGCGACACTTCCTTGCAAGGAAATAGCGTTTGCAGATGTCTACGTATCGTAGCAATAGAGTTCTTATGATTCTTAAAACGCGATATCGGAACTCATTTCTATGTTTCATGGTAAGATATAATATGATTTGCGAAGTGTTATGTATTCCTCGTCTACACTTCAAATGAATGTAAATGCGACACTTTCTTGCAAGGAAATAGCGTTTGCAGATGTCTACGTATCGTAGCAATAGAGTTCTTATATTCTTAGAACGCGATTGCGCATCTCATTCCCATGTTTCATGGTAAGATATAATATGATTTGCGCAGTATCATGTATTCCTCGTCTACACTTCAAATGAATGTGAATGCGACACTTCCTCGCTAGGAAATGGCGTTTGCAGATGTCTACGTATCGTAGCAATAGATTTCTAATGCTTCTTAAAACGCGATATCGCATCTCATTTCTATGTTTAATGGTAAGATGTAATATGATTTGCGAAGTGTTATCTATTCCTCGTCTACACTTCAAATGAATGTAAATGCGACACTTCCTTGCTAGTAAATAGCGCTTGCAGATGTCTACTTATCGAAGCAATAGAGTTCAAATGCTTCTTAAAACGAGATATTGCACCTCATATCTATGTTTCATGATAAGATATAATATTCATTGCAAAGTGTTATGCATTGCTCGTCTACGATACAAATGAATGTTAATGCGACACTTCCTTGCAAGGAAATTGCGTTTGCAGATTTCTACGTATCGTAGCAATAGAGTTCTTATGATTCTTAAAACGCGATATCGCATCTCATTTCTATGTTTCATGGTAAGATATAATATGATTTGCGAAGTGTTATGTATTCCTCGTCTACACTTCAAATGAATGTGAATGCGACACTTGCTCGCTAGGAAATGGCGTTTGCAGATGTCTACGTATCGTAGCAATAGATTTCTAATGCTTCTTAAATAGCGATATCGCATCACATTTCTATGTTTCATGGTAAGATATAATATGATTTGCGAAGTGTTATGTATTCCTCTTCTACACTTCAAATGAATGTAAATGCGACACTTCCTTGCAAGGAAATAGCGTTTGCAGATGTCTACGTATCGTAGGGATACAGTTCTAATGCTTCTTAAAACGAGATATTGCTTCTCATATCTATGTTTCATGATAAGATATAATATTCATTGCGAAGTGTTATGCATTCCTCGTCTACGATTCAAATCAATGTAAATGCGACACTTCCTTGTAAGGAAATTGCGTTTGCAGATGTCTACGTATCGTAGCAATAGAGTTCTTATGATTCTTAAAACGCGATATCGCATCTCATTTTTATGTTTCATGGTAAGATATAATATGATTCGCGACGTATTATGTATTCCTCGTCTACACTTCAAATGAATGTGAATGCGACACTTCCTCGCTAGGAAATAGCGTTTGCAGATGTCTACGTATCGTAGCAATAGATTTCTAATGCTTCTTAAAACGCGATATCGCATCTCATTTCTATGTTTCATGGTAAGATATAATATGATTTGCGAAGTGTCATGTATTCCACGTCTACACTTCAAATGAATGTAAATGCGATACTACCTTGCAAGGAAATAGCGTTTGCAGATGTCTAGGTATCGTAGCAATAGAGTTCTAATGCTACTTAAAACGCGATATCGCATCTCATTTCTATGTTTCGTGGTAAGATATAATATGATTTGCGAAGTGTTATGTATTCCTCGTCTACACTTCAAATGAATGTAAATGTGACACTATCTTGCTAGGAAATAGCGTCTGCAGATGTATAGGTATCGTAGCAATAGAGTTCTAATGGCTCTTAAAACGCGATATCGCATCTCATTTCTATGTTTCATGGTAAGATATAATATGATTTGCGAAGTGTTATGTAGTCCTCGTCTACACTTCAAATGAATGTAAATGCGACACTTCGTTGCTAGGAAATAGCGTTTGCAGATGTCTACGTATCGAAGCAATAGAGTTCAAATGCTTCTTAAAACGAGATATTGCATCTCTTATCTATGTCTCATGATAAGATATCATATTCTTGGCGAAGTGTTATGCATTCCTCGTCTACGATTCAAATGAATGTAAATGCGACACTACCTTGCAAGGAAATAGCGTTTCCAGATGTCTACGTATCGAAGCAATAGAGTTCAAATGCTTCTTAGAACGAGATATTGCATCTCATATCTATGTTTCTTGATAAGATATAATATTCATTGCGAAGTGTTATGCATTCCACGTCTACGTTTCAAATGAATGTAAATGCGACACTTCCTTGCAAGGAAGTAGCGTTTGCAGATGTCTACGTATCGTAGCAATAGAGTTCCAATGCTTCTTAAAACGCGATATCGCATCTCATTTCTATGTTTCATGGTAAGATATGATATGATTTGCGAAGTGTTATGTATTCCTCGTCTACACTTCAAATGAATGTAAATGCGAGACTTCCTTGCAAGGAAATAGCGTTTGCAAATATCTACATATCGTAGCAATGGTGTTCTAATGCTTCTTAAAACGCGATATCGCATCTCATTTCTATGTTTCATAGTAAGATATAATATGATTGGCGAAGTGTTATGTATTCCTCGTCTACACTTCAAATGAATGTAAATGCGACACTTCCTTTCTAGGAAATAGCGTTTGCAGATGTCTACGTATCGAAGCAATAGAGTTCAAATGCTTCTTAAAAAGAGATATTGCATCTCTTATCTATGTTTCATGATAAGATATAATATTCTTTGCGAATTGTTATGCATTCCTCGTCTACGGTTCAAATGAATGTAAATGCGACACTTCCTTGCAAGGAAATAGCGTACGCAGATGTCTACGTATCGTAGCAATAGAGTTCTTATGATTCTTAAATCGCGATATTGCATCTCATTTCTATGTTTCATGGTAAGATATAATATGATTTGCGAAGTATCATGTATTCCTCGTCTACACTTCAAATGAATGTAAATGCGACACATCCTTGCTAGGAAATAGCGTCTGCAGATGTCTAGGTATCGTAGCAGTTGAGTTCTAATGCTTCTTAAAACGCGATATCGCATCCAATTTCTATGTTTCATGGTAAGATGTAATATGATTTGCGAAGTGTCATGTATTCCACGTCTACACTTCAAATGAATGTAAATGCGACACTACCTTGGAAGGAAATAGCGTTTGCAGATGTCTACGTATCGAAGCAATAGAGTTCAAATGCTTCTTAAAACAAGATATCGCATCTCATTACTATGCTTCATGATAAGATGTAATATTCATTGCGAAGTATTATGTATTCCTCGCCTACACTTCAAATGAATGTAAATGCGACACTTCCTTGCTAGGAAATAGCGTTTCCAGATGTCTACGTATCGAAGCAATAGAGTTCAAATGCTTCTTAAAACGATATATTGCATCTCATATCTATGTTTCTTGATAAGATATAATATTCATTGCGAAGTGTTATGCATCCCTCGTCTACGATTCAAATGAATGTAAATGCGACACTTCCTTGCAAGGAAATAGCGTTTGCAGATGTCTACGTATCGTAGCAATAGAGTTCTAATGCTTCTTAAAACGCGATATCGCAACTCATTTCTATGTTTCATGGTAAGATATAATATGACTCGCGAAGTGTTATGTATTCCTCGTCTACACTTCAAATGAATGTGAATGCGATACTTCCTCGCTAGGAAATAGCGTTTGCAGATGTCTACGTATCGTAGCAATAGCTTTCTAATGCTTCTTAAAATGCGATATCGAATCTCATTTCTATGTTTCATGGTAAGATATAATGTGATTTGCGAAGTGTTATGTATTCCTCGTCTACACTTCAAATGAAAGTAAATGCGACACTTCCTTGCTGGGAAATAGCGTTTGCAGATGTCTACGTATCGAAGCAATAGAGTTCAAATGCTTCTTAAAACGAGATATTGCATCTCATATCCATGTTTCATAATAAGATATAATATTCATTGCGAAGTGTTATGCATTCCTCGTCTACGATTCAAATGAATGTAAATGCGACACTTCCTTGCAAGGAAATAGCTTTTGCAGATGTCTACGTATCGTAGCAATAGAGTTCTAATGCTTCTTAAAACGCGATATCGCATCTCATTTCTATGTTTCATGGTAAGATATAATATGATTTGCGAAGTGTTATGTATTCCTCGCCTACACTTTAAATGAATGTAAATGCGACACTTCTTTGCTAGGAAATAGCGTTTGCAAATGTCTACCTATCGTAGCAATAGTGTTCTAATGCTTCTTAAAACGCGATATCGCATGTCATTTCTATGTTTCATGGTAAGATATAATATGATTTGCGAAGTATCATGTATTCCTCGTCTACACTTCAAATGAATGTAAATGCGACACTTCCTTGCTAGGAAATAGCGTCTGCAGATGTCTAGGTATCGTAGCAATAGAGTTCTAATGCTTCTTAAAACGCGATATCGCATCACATTTCTATGTTTCATGGTAAGATATAATATGATTTGCGAAGTGTTAACTATTCCTCGTCAACACTTCAAACGAATGTAAATGCGACACTTCCTTGCTGGGAAATAGCGTTTGCAGATGTCTACGTATCGAAGCAATAGAGTTCAAATGCTTCTTAAAACGAGATATTGCATCTCATATCTATGTTTCATGATAAGATATAATATACATTGCGAAGTGTTATGCATTCCTCGTCTACGTTTCAAATGAATGTAAATGCGACACTTCCTTGCTAGGAAATAGCGTCTGCAGATGTCTAGGTATCGTAGCAATAGAGTTCTAATGCTACTTAAAACGCGATATCGCATCTCATTTCTATGTTTCATGGTAAGATATAATATTCATTGCGAAGTGTTATGCATTCCTCGTCTACGATTCAAATGACTGTAAATGCGACACTTCCTTGCAAGGAAATAGCGTTTGCAGATGTTTACGTATCGTAGCAATGGAGTTCTTATGATTCTTAAAACGCGATATCGCATCTCATTTCTATGTTTCATGGTAAGATATAATATGATTTGCGAAGTATCACGTATTCCTCGTCTACACTTCAAATGAATGTAAATGCGACACTTTCTCGCTAGGAAATAGCGTATGCAGATATCTACGTATCGTAGCAATAGAGTTCATATGATACTTAAAACGCGATATCGCATCTCATTTCTATGTTTCATGGTAAGATATAACATGATTTGCGAAGTGTTATGTATTCCTCGTCTACGATTCAAATGAATGTAAATGCGACACTTCCTTGCTAGGAAAGAGCGTTTGCAGATGTCTACCTATCGTAGCAATAGAGTTCTAATGCTTCTTAAAACGCGATATCGCATCTCATTTCTATGTTTCATGGAAAGATATAATATGATTCGCGAAGTATTATGTATTCCTCGTCTACGCTTCAAATGAATGTAAATGCGACACTTCCTTGCAAGGAAATAGCGATTGCAGATGTCTACGTATCGTAGCAATAGAGTTCATATGATTCCTAAAACGCGATATCGCATCTCATTTCTATATTTCATGGTAAGATATAATATGATTTGCGAAGTGTTATGTATTCCTCGTCTACACTTCAAATGAATGTAAATGCGACACTTCCTTGCAAGGAAATAGCGATTGCAGATGTCTACGTATCGTAGCAATAGAGTTCATATGATTCCTAAAACGCGATATCGCATCTCATTTCTATGTTTCATGGTAAGATATAATATGATTTGCGAAGTATCATGTATTCCTCGTCTACACTTCAAGTGAATGTGAATGCGACACTTCCTCGCTAGGAAATGGCGTTTGCAGATGTCTGCGTATCGAAGCAATAGAGTTCAAATGCTTCTTAAAAAGAGATATTGCATCTCTTATCTATGTTTCATGATAAGATATAATATTCTTTGCGAATTGTTATGCATTCCTCGTCTACGGTTCAAATGAATGTAAATGCGACACTTCCTTGCAAGGAAATAGCGTACGCAGATGTCTACGTATCGTAGCAATAGAGTTCTTATGATTCTTAAATCGCGATATTGCATCTCATTTCTATGTTTCATGGTAAGATATAATATGATTTGCGAAGTATCATGTATTCCTCGTCTACACTTCAAATGAATGTAAATGCGACACATCCTTGCTAGGAAATAGCGTCTGCAGATGTCTAGGTATCGTAGCAGTTGAGTTCTAATGCTTCTTAAAACGCGATATCGCAACTCATTTCTATGTTTCATGGTAAGGTATAATATGACTCGCGAAGTGTTATGTATTCCTCGTCTACACTTCAAATGAATGTGAATGCGATACTTCCTCGCTAGGAAATAGCGTTTGCAGATGTCTACGTATCGTAGCAATAGCTTTCTAATGCTTCTTAAAATGCGATTTCGAATCTCATTTCTATGTTTCATGGTAAGATATAATGTGATTTGCGAAGTGTTATGTATTCCTCGTCTACACTTCAAATGAAAGTAAATGCGACACTTCCTTGCTGGGAAATAGCGTTTGCAGATGTCTACGTATCGAAGCAATAGAGTTCAAATGCTTCTTAAAACGAGATATTGCATCTCATATCCATGTTTCATAATAAGATATAATATTCATTGCGAAGTGTTATGCATTCCTCGTCTACGATTCAAATGAATGTAAATGCGACACTTCCTTGCAAGGAAATAGCTTTTGCAGATGTCTACGTATCGTAGCAATAGAGTTCTAATGCTTCTTAAAACGCGATATCGCATCTCATTTCTATGTTTCATGGTAAGATATAATATGATTTGCGAAGTGTTATGTATTCCTCGCCTACACTTTAAATGAATGTAAATGCGACACTTCTTTGCTAGGAAATAGCGTTTGCAAATGTCTACCTATCGTAGCAATAGTGTTCTAATGCTTCTTAAAACGCGATATCGCATGTCATTTCTATGTTTCATGGTAAGATATAATATGATTTGCGAAGTATCATGTATTCCTCGTCTACACTTCAAATGAATGTAAATGCGACACTTCCTTGCTAGGAAATAGCGTCTGCAGATGTCTAGGTATCGTAGCAATAGAGTTCTAATGCTTCTTAAAACGCGATATCGCATCTCATTTCTATGTTTCATGGTAAGATATAATATGATTTGCGAAGTGTTAACTATTCCTCGTCAACACTTCAAATGAATGTAAATGCGACACTTCCTTGCTGGGAAATAGCGTTTGCAGATGTCTACGTATCGAAGCAATAGAGTTCAAATGCTTCTTAAAACGAGATATTGCATCTCATATCTATGTTTCATGATAAGATATAATATACATTGCGAAGTGTTATGCATTCCTCGTCTACGTTTCAAATGAATGTAAATGCGACACTTCCTTGCTAGGAAATAGCGTCTGCAGATGTCTAGGTATCGTAGCAATAGAGTTCTAATGCTACTTAAAACGCGATATCGCATCTCATTTCTATGTTTCATGGTAAGATATAATATTCATTGCGAAGTGTTATGCATTCCTCGTCTACGATTCAAATGACTGTAAATGCGACACTTCCTTGCAAGGAAATAACGTTTGCAGATGTTTACGTATCGTAGCAATGGAGTTCTTATGATTCTTAAAACGCGATATCGCATCTCATTTCTATGTTTCATGGTAAGATATAATATGATTTGCGAAGTATCACGTATTCCTCGTCTACACTTCAAATGAATGTAAATGCGACACTTTCTCGCTAGGAAATAGCGTATGCAGATATCTACGTATCGTAGCAATAGAGTTCATATGATACTTAAAACGCGATATCGCATCTCATTTCTATGTTTCATGGTAAGATATAACATGATTTGCGAAGTGTTATGTATTCCTCGTCTACGATTCAAATGAATGTAAATGCGACACTTCCTTGCTAGGAAAGAGCGTTTGCAGATGTCTACCTATCGTAGCAATAGAGTTCTAATGCTTCTTAAAACGCGATATCGCATCTCATTTCTATGTTTCATGGAAAGATATAATATGATTCGCGAAGTATTATGTATTCCCCGTCTACGCTTCAAATGAATGTAAATGCGACACTTCCTTGCTAGGAAAGAGCGTTTGCAGATGTCTACCTATCGTAGCAATACAGTTCTAATGCTTCTTAAAACGCGATATCGCATCTCATTTCTATGTTTCATGGAAAGATATAATATGATTCGCGAAGTATTATGTATTCCTCGTCTACGCTTCAAATGAATGTAAATGCGACACTTCCTTGCAAGGAAATAGCGATTGCAGATATCTACCTATCGTAGCAATAGAGTTCATATGATTCCTAAAACGCGATATCGCATCTCATTTCTATATTTCATGGTAAGATATAATATGATTTGCGAAGTGTTATGTATTCCTCGTCTACACTTCAAATGAATGTAAATGCGACACTTCCTTGCAAGGAAATAGCGATTGCAGATGTCTACGTATCGTAGCAATAGAGTTCATATGATTCCTAAAACGCGATATCGCATCTCATTTCTATGTTTCATGGTAAGATATAATATGATTTGCGAAGTGTTATGTATTCCTCGTCTACACTTCAAATGAATGTAAATGCGACACTTCCTTGCTAGGAAAGAGCGTTTGCAGATGTCTACCTATCGTAGCAATAGAGTTCTAATGCTTCTTAAAACGCGATATCGCATCTCATTTCTATGTTTCATGGTAAGATATAATATGATTTGCGAAGTGTTATGTATTCCTCGTCTACACTTCAAATGAATGTAAATGCGACACTTCCATGCTAGGAAACAGCGTCCGCAGATGTCTAGGTATCGTAGCAATATAGTTCTAATGCTTCTTAAAACGCGATATCGCATCTCATTTCTATGATTCATGGTAAGATATAATATGATTTGCGAAGTGTCATGTCTTCCTCGTTCACGCTTCAAATGAATGTAAATGCGACACTTCCTTGCAAGGAAATAGTGTTTGCAGATGTCTGCGTATCGTAGCAATAGAATTCTTATGATTCTTAGATCGCGATATTGCATCTCATTTCTATGTTTCATGGTACGATTCAAATGAATGTAAATGCGACACTTCCTTGCAAGGAAATAGCGTCTGCAGATGTCTAGGTATCGTAGCAGTAGTGTTCTAATGCTTCTTAAAACGCGATATCGCATCTCATTTCTATGTTTCATGGTAAGATATAATATGATTTGCGAAGTGTCATGTATTCCTCGCCTACACTTCAAATGAATGTAAATGCGACACTTCCTTGCTAGGAAATAGCGTCTGCAGATGTCTAGGTATCGTAGCAATAGAGTTCTAATGCTTCTTAAAACGCGATATCGCATCTCATTTCTATGTTTCATGGTAAGATATAATATTCATTGCGAAGTGTTATCCTTTCCTCGTCTACGATTCAAATGAATGTAAATCCGACACTCCCTTGCAAGAAAATAGCGTTTGCAGATGTCTACGTATCGTAGCAATAGAGTTCAAATGCTTCTTAAAACGAGATATTGCATCTCATATCTATGTTTAATGATAAGATATAATATTCATTGCGAAGTGTTATGCATGCCTCGTCTACGATACAAATGAATGTAAATGCGACACTTCCTTGCAAGGAAATAGCGTTTGCAGATGTCTACGTATCGCAGCAATAGAGTTCTTATGATTCTTAAAACGCGATATCGCATCTCATTTCTATGTTTCATGGTAAGATATAATATGATTTGGGAAGTGTTATGTATTCCTCGTCTACACTTCAAATGAATGTGAATGCGACACTTCCTCGCTAGGAAATGGCGTTTGCAGATGTCTACGTATCGTAGCAATAGATTTCTAATGCTTCTTAGAACGCGATATCGCATCTCATTTCTATGTTTCGTGGTAAGATATAATATGATTTGCGAAGTGTCATGTATTCCACGTCTACACTTCAAATGAACGTAAATGCGACACTACCTTGCTAGGAAATAGCGTCTGCAGATGTCTACGTATCGTAGCAATAGAGTTCTAATGCTTCTTAAAACGCGATATCGCATCTCATTTCTATGTTTCATGGTAAGATATAATATGATTTGCGAAGTGTTATGTATTCCTCGTCTACACTTCAAATGAATGTAAATGCGACACTTCCTTGCTAGGAAATAGCGTCTGCAGATGTCTAGGTATCGTAGCAATAGAGTTCTTATGTTTCTTATAACGCGTTATCGCATCTCATTTCTATGTTTCATGGTAAGATATAATATGATTTGCGAAGTGTTATGTATTCCTCGTCTACACTTCAAATGAATATAAATGCGACACTTTCTTGCAAGGAAATAGCGTTTGCTGATGTCTACGTATCATAGCAATGGATTTCTGATGCTTCTTAAAACGCGATATCGCATCTCACTTCTATGATTCATGGTAAGATATGGTATGATTTGCGAACTGTCATGTATTCCTCGTCTACACTTCAAATGAATGTAAATGCGACACTTCCATGCATGGAAATAGCGTTTGCAGATGTCTACTCATCGTAGCAATGGATTTCTAATGCTTCTTAAAACGCGATATCGCATCTCATTTCTATGTTTCATGGTAAGATATAATATGATTTGCGAAGTGTTATGTATTCCTCGTCTACACTTCAAATGAATGTAAATGCGACACTTCCATGCTAGGAAATAGCGTCCGCAGATGTCTAGGTATCGTAGCAATATAGTTCTAATGCTTCTTAAAACGCGATATCGCATCTCATTTCTATGATTCATGGTAAGATATAATATGATTTGCGAAGTGTCATGTCTTCCTCGTTCACGCTTCAAATGAATGTAAATGCGACACTTCCTTGCAAGGAAATAGCGTTTGCAGATGTCTGCGTATCGTAGCAATAGAATTCTTATGATTCTTAGATCGCGATATTGCATCTCATTTCT
Organism: Xylocopa sonorina; assembly: GCF_050948175.1. NCBI lineage: Eukaryota > Metazoa > Arthropoda > Insecta > Hymenoptera > Apidae > Xylocopa > Xylocopa sonorina. The sequence continues at coordinate 1,192,707 of NW_027490139.1, read as the reverse complement.
ATGTTTCATGGTACGATTCAAATGAATGTAAATGCGACACTTCCTTGCAAGGAAATAGCGTCTGCAGATGTCTAGGTATCGTAGCAGTAGTGTTCTAATGCTTCTTAAAACGCGATATCGCATCTCATTTCTATGTTTCATGGTAAGATATAATATGATTTGCGAAGTGTCATGTATTCCTCGCCTACACTTCAAATGAATGTAAATGCGACACTTCCTTGCTAGGAAATAGCGTCTGCAGATGTCTAGGTATCGTAGCAATAGAGTTCTAATGCTTCTTAAAACGCGATATCGCATCTCATTTCTATGTTTCATGGTAAGATATAATATTCATTGCGAAGTGTTATCCTTTCCTCGTCTACGATTCAAATGAATGTAAATCCGACACTCCCTTGCAAGAAAATAGCGTTTGCAGATGTCTACGTATCGTAGCAATAGAGTTCAAATGCTTCTTAAAACGAGATATTGCATCTCATATCTATGTTTAATGATAAGATATAATATTCATTGCGAAGTGTTATGCATGCCTCGTCTACGATACAAATGAATGTAAATGCGACACTTCCTTGCAAGGAAATAGCGTTTGCAGATGTCTACGTATCGCAGCAATAGAGTTCTTATGATTCTTAAAACGCGATATCGCATCTCATTTCTATGTTTCATGGTAAGATATAATATGATTTGGGAAGTGTTATGTATTCCTCGTCTACACTTCAAATGAATGTGAATGCGACACTTCCTCGCTAGGAAATGGCGTTTGCAGATGTCTACGTATCGTAGCAATAGATTTCTAATGCTTCTTAGAACGCGATATCGCATCTCATTTCTATGTTTCGTGGTAAGATATAATATGATTTGCGAAGTGTCATGTATTCCACGTCTACACTTCAAATGAACGTAAATGCGACACTACCTTGCTAGGAAATAGCGTCTGCAGATGTCTACGTATCGTAGCAATAGAGTTCTAATGCTTCTTAAAACGCGATATCGCATCTCATTTCTATGTTTCATGGTAAGATATAATATGATTTGCGAAGTGTTATGTATTCCTCGTCTACACTTCAAATGAATGTAAATGCGACACTTCCTTGCTAGGAAATAGCGTCTGCAGATGTCTAGGTATCGTAGCAATAGAGTTCTTATGTTTCTTATAACGCGTTATCGCATCTCATTTCTATGTTTCATGGTAAGATATAATATGATTTGCGAAGTGTTATGTATTCCTCGTCTACACTTCAAATGAATATAAATGCGACACTTTCTTGCAAGGAAATAGCGTTTGCTGATGTCTACGTATCATAGCAATGGATTTCTGATGCTTCTTAAAACGCGATATCGCATCTCACTTCTATGATTCATGGTAAGATATGGTATGATTTGCGAACTGTCATGTATTCCTCGTCTACACTTCAAATGAATGTAAATGCGACACTTCCATGCATGGAAATAGCGTTTGCAGATGTCTACTCATCGTAGCAATGGATTTCTGATGCTTCTTAAAACGCGATAACGCATCTCATTTCTATGTTTCATGGTAAGATATAATATGATTTGCGGAGTGTCATGTATTCCTCGTCTACACTTCAAATGAATGTAAATGCGACACTTCCTTGCAAGGAAATAGCGTTTGCAGATGTCTACGTATCGTAGCAATAGAGTTCTTATGATTCTTAAAACGCGATATCGGAACTCATTTCTATGTTTCATGGTAAGATATAATATGATTTGCGAAGTGTTATGTATTCCTCGTCTACACTTCAAATGAATGTAAATGCGACACTTTCTTGCAGGGAAATAGCGTTTGCAGATGTCTACGTATCGTAGCAATGGATTTCTGATGCTTCTTAAAACGCGATATCGCATCTCATTTCTATGATTCATGGTAAGATATAATATGATTTGCGAAGTGTCATGTATTCCTCGTCCACGCTTCAAATGAATGTAAATGCGACACTTCCTTGCAAGGAAATAGCGTTTGCAGATGTCTACGTATCGTAGCAATAGAGTTCTAATGCTTCTTAAAACACGATATCGCATCTCATTTCTATGTTTCATGGTAAGATGTAATATGATTTGCGAAGTGTTATGTATTCCTCGCCTACACTTTAAATGAATGTAAATGCGACACTTCTTTGCTAGGAAATAGCGTTTGCAAATGTCTACCTATCGTAGCAATAGTGTTCTAATGCTTCTTAAAACGCGATATCGCATGTCATTTCTATGTTTCATGGTAAGATATAATATGATTTGCGAAGTATCATGTATTCCTCGTCTACACTTCAAATGAATGTAAATGCGACACTTCCTTGCTAGGAAATAGCGTCTGCAGATGTCTAGGTATCGTAGCAATAGAGTTCTTATGTTTCTTATAACGCGTTATCGCATCTCATTTCTATGTTTCATGGTAAGATATAATATGATTTGCGAAGTGTTATGTATTCCTCGTCTACACTTCAAATGAATGTAAATGCGACACTTTCTTGCAAGGAAATAGCGTTTGCTGATGTCTACGTATCATAGCAATGGATTTCTGATGCTTCTTAAAACGCGATATCGCATCTCACTTCTATGATTCAAGGTAAGATATGGTATGATTTGCGAACTGTCATGTATTCCTCGTCTACACTTCAAATGAATGTAAATGCGACACTTCCATGCATGGAAATAGCGTTTGCAGATGTCTACTCATCGTAGCAATGGATTTCTGATGCTTCTTAAAACGCGATAACGCATCTCATTTCTATGTTTCATGGTAAGATATAATATGATTTGCAAAGTGTCATGTATTTCTCGTCCACGCTTCAAATGAATGTAAGTGCGACACTTTCTTGCAAGGAAATAGCGTTTGCAGATGTCTACGTATCGTAGCAATGGATTTCTGATGCTCCTTAAAACGCGAAAACGCATCTCATTTCTATGTTTCATGGTAAGATATAATATGATTTGCGAAGTGTCATGTATTCCTCGTCCAGGCTTCAAATGAATGTAAATGCGACACTTCGCTGCAAGGAAATAGCGTTTGCAGATGTCTACGTATCGTAGCAATAGAGTTCTTATGATTCTTAAAACGCGATATCGGATCTCATTTCTATGTTTCATGGTAAGATATAATATGATTTGCGAAGTGTTATGTATTCCTCGTCTACACTTCAAATGAATGTAAATGCGACACTTTCTTGCAAGGAAATAGCGTTTGCAGATATCTACGTATCGTAGCAATGGATTTCTGATGCTTCTTAAAACGCGATATCGCATCTCACTTCTATGATTCATGGTAAGATATAATATGATTTGCGAAGTGTCATGTATTCTCGTCTACACTTGAAATGAATGTAAATGCGACACTTCCCTGCATGGAAATAGCGTTTGCAGATGTCTACGTATGGTAGCAATAGAGTTCTTATGATTCTTAAAACGCGATATCGCCTCTCATTCCTATGTTTCATGGTAAGATATAATATGATTTGCGGAGTGTCATGTATTCCTCGTCTACACTTCAAATGAATGTAAATGCGACACTTCCTTGCAAGGAAATAGCGTTTGCAAATGTCTACCTGTCGTAGCAATAGTGTTCTAATGCTTCTTAAAACGCGATATCGGACCTCATTTCAATGTTTCATGGTAAGATATAATATGATTTGCGAAGTGTTATGTATTCCTCGTCTACACTTCAAATTAATGTAAATGCGACACTTCCCTGCAAGGAAATAGCGTTTGCAGATGTCTACGTATCGTAGCAATAGAGTTCTAATGCTTCTTAAAACGCGATATCGCATCTCATTTCTATGTTTCATGGTAAGATATAATATGATTTGCGAAGTGTCATGTATTCCTCGTCCACGCTTCAAATGAATGTAAATGCGACACTTCCTTGCAAGGAAATAGCGTTTGCAGATGTCTACGTATCGTAGCAATAGAGTTCTTATGATTCTTAAAACGCGATATCGGAACTCATTTCTATGTTTCATGGTAAGATATAATATGATTTGCGAAGTGTTATGTATTCCTCGTCTACACTTCAAATGAATGTAAATGCGACACTTTCTTGCAAGGAAATAGCGTTTGCAGATGTCTACGTATCGTAGCAATAGAGTTCTTATTTTCTTAGAACGCGATTGCGCATCTCATTCCCATGTTTCATGGTAAGATATAATATGATTTGCGCAGTATCATGTATTCCTCGTCTACACTTCAAATGAATGTGAATGCGACACTTCCTCGCTAGGAAATGGCGTTTGCAGATGTCTACGTATCGTAGCAATAGATTTCTAATGCTTCTTAAAACGCGATATCGCATCTCATTTCTATGTTTAATGGTAAGATGTAATATGATTTGCGAAGTGTTATCTATTCCTCGTCTACACTTCAAATGAATGTAAATGCGACACTTCCTTGCTAGTAAATAGCGCTTGCAGATGTCTACTTATCGAAGCAATAGAGTTCAAATGCTTCTTAAAACGAGATATTGCACCTCATATCTATGTTTCATGATAAGATATAATATTCATTGCAAAGTGTTATGCATTGCTCGTCTACGATACAAATGAATGTTAATGCGACACTTCCTTGCAAGGAAATTGCGTTTGCAGATTTCTACGTATCGTAGCAATAGAGTTCTTATGATTCTTAAAACGCGATATCGCATCTCATTTCTATGTTTCATGGTAAGATATAATATGATTTGCGAAGTGTTATGTATTCCTCGTCTACACTTCAAATGAATGTGAATGCGACACTTGCTCGCTAGGAAATGGCGTTTGCAGATGTCTACGTATCGTAGCAATAGATTTCTAATGCTTCTTAAATAGCGATATCGCATCACATTTCTATGTTTCATGGTAAGATATAATATGATTTGCAAAGTGTTATGTATTCCTCTTCTACACTTCAAATGAATGTAAATGCGACACTTCCTTGCAAGGAAATAGCGTTTGCAGATGTCTACGTATCGTAGGGATAGAGTTCTAATGCTTCTTAAAACGAGATATTGCTTCTCATATCTATGTTTCATGATAAGATATAATATTCATTGCGAAGTGTTATGCATTCCTCGTCTACGATTCAAATCAATGTAAATGCGACACTTCCTTGTAAGGAAATTGCGTTTGCAGATGTCTACGTATCGTAGCAATAGAGTTCTTATGATTCTTAAAACGCGATATCGCATCTCATTTCTATGTTTCATGGTAAGATATAATATGATTCGCGACGTATTATGTATTCCTCGTCTACACTTCAAATGAATGTGAATGCGACACTTCCTCGCTAGGAAATAGCGTTTGCAGATGTCTACGTATCGTAGCAATAGATTTCTAATGCTTCTTAAAACGCGATATCGCATCTCATTTCTATGTTTCATGGTAAGATATAATATGATTTGCGAAGTGTCATGTATTCCACGTCTACACTTCAAATGAATGTAAATGCGATACTACCTTGCAAGGAAATAGCGTTTGCAGATGTCTAGGTATCGTAGCAATAGAGTTCAAATGCTACTTAAAACGCGATATCGCATCTCATTTCTATGTTTCGTGGTAAGATATAATATGATTTGCGAAGTGTTATGTATTCCTCGTCTACACTTCAAATGAATGTAAATGTGACACTATCTTGCTAGGAAATAGCGTCTGCAGATGTATAGGTATCGTAGCAATAGAGTTCTAATGGCTCTTAAAACGCGATATCGCATCTCATTTCTATGTTTCATGGTAAGATATAATATGATTTGCGAAGTGTTATGTAGTCCTCGTCTACACTTCAAATGAATGTAAATGCGACACTTCGTTGCTAGGAAATAGCGTTTGCAGATGTCTACGTATCGAAGCAATAGAGTTCAAATGCTTCTTAAAACGAGATATTGCATCTCTTATCTATGTCTCATGATAAGATATCATATTCTTGGCGAAGTGTTATGCATTCCTCGTCTACGATTCAAATGAATGTAAATGCGACACTACCTTGCAAGGAAATAGCGTTTCCAGATGTCTACGTATCGAAGCAATAGAGTTCAAATGCTTCTTAGAACGAGATATTGCATCTCATATCTATGTTTCTTGATAAGATATAATATTCATTGCGAAGTGTTATGCATTCCACGTCTACGTTTCAAATGAATGTAAATGCGACACTTCCTTGCAAGGAAGTAGCGTTTGCAGATGTCTACGTATCGTAGCAATAGAGTTCCAATGCTTCTTAAAACGCGATATCGCATCTCATTTCTATGTTTCATGGTAAGATATGATATGATTTGCGAAGTGTTATGTATTCCTCGTCTACACTTCAAATGAATGTAAATGCGAGACTTCCTTGCAAGGAAATAGCGTTTGCAAATATCTACATATCGTAGCAATGGTGTTCTAATGCTTCTTAAAACGCGATATCGCATCTCATTTCTATGTTTCATAGTAAGATATAATATGATTGGCGAAGTGTTATGTATTCCTCGTCTACACTTCAAATGAATGTAAATGCGACACTTCCTTGCTAGGAAATAGCGTTTGCAGATGTCTACGTATCGAAGCAATAGAGTTCAAATGCTTCTTAAAAAGAGATATTGCATCTCTTATCTATGTTTCATGATAAGATATAATATTCTTTGCGAATTGTTATGCATTCCTCGTCTACGGTTCAAATGAATGTAAATGCGACACTTCCTTGCAAGCAAATAGCGTACGCAGATGTCTACGTATCGTAGCAATAGAGTTCTTATGATTCTTAAATCGCGATATTGCATCTCATTTCTATGTTTCATGGTAAGATATAATATGATTTGCGAAGTATCATGTATTCCTCGTCTACACTTCAAATGAATGTAAATGCGACACATCCTTGCTAGGAAATAGCGTCTGCAGATGTCTAGGTATCGTAGCAGTTGAGTTCTAATGCTTCTTAAAACGCGATATCGCATCCAATTTCTATGTTTCATGGTAAGATGTAATATGATTTGCGAAGTGTCATGTATTCCACGTCTACACTTCAAATGAATGTAAATGCGACACTACCTTGGAAGGAAATAGCGTTTGCAGATGTCTACGTATCGAAGCAATAGAGTTCAAATGCTTCTTAAAACAAGATATCGCATCTCATTACTATGCTTCATGATAAGATGTAATATTCATTGCGAAGTATTATGTATTCCTCGCCTACACTTCAAATGAATGTAAATGCGACACTTCCTTGCTAGGAAATAGCGTTTCCAGATGTCTACGTATCGAAGCAATAGAGTTCAAATGCTTATTAAAACGATATATTGCATCTCATATCTATGTTTCTTGATAAGATATAATATTCATTGCGAAGTGTTATGCATCCCTCGTCTACGATTCAAATGAATGTAAATGCGACACTTCCTTGCAAGGAAATAGCGTTTGCAGATGTCTACGTATCGTAGCAATAGAGTTCTAATGCTTCTTAAAACGCGATATCGCAACTCATTTCTATGTTTCATGGTAAGATATAATATGACTCGCGAAGTGTTATGTATTCCTCGTCTACACTTCAAATGAATGTGAATGCGATACTTCCTCGCTAGGAAATAGCGTTTGCAGATGTCTACGTATCGTAGCAATAGCTTTCTAATGCTTCTTAAAATGCGATATCGAATCTCATTTCTATGTTTCATGGTAAGATATAATGTGATTTGCGAAGTGTTATGTATTCCTCGTCTACACTTCAAATGAAAGTAAATGCGACACTTCCTTGCTGGGAAATAGCGTTTGCAGATGTCTACGTATCGAAGCAATAGAGTTCAAATGCTTCTTAAAACGAGATATTGCATCTCATATCCATGTTTCATAATAAGATATAATATTCATTGCGAAGTGTTATGCATTCCTCGTCTACGATTCAAATGAATGTAAATGCGACACTTCCTTGCAAGGAAATAGCTTTTGCAGATGTCTACGTATCGTAGCAATAGAGTTCTAATGCTTCTTAAAACGCGATATCGCATCTCATTTCTATGTTTCATGGTAAGATATAATATGATTTGCGAAGTGTTATGTATTCCTCGCCTACACTTTAAATGAATGTAAATGCGACACTTCCTCGCTAGGAAATAGCGTTTGCAGATGTCTACGTATCGTAGCAATAGATTTCTAATGCTTCTTAAAACGCGATATCGCATCTCATTTCTACGTTTCATGGTAAGATATAATATGATTTGCGAAGTGTCATGTATTCCACGTCTACACTTCAAATGAATGTAAATGCGATACTACCTTGCAAGGAAATAGCGTTTGCAGATGTCTAGGTATCGTAGCAATAGAGTTCTAATGCTACTTAAAACGCGATATTGCATCTCATTTCTATGTTTCGTGGTAAGATATAATATGATTTGCGAAGTGTTATGTATTCCTCGTCTACACTTCAAATGAATGTAAATGTGACACTATCTTGCTAGGAAATAGCGTCTGCAGATGTATAGGTATCGTAGCAATAGAGTTCTAATGGCTCTTAAAACGCGATATCGCATCTCATTTCTATGTTTCATGGTAAGATATAATATGATTTGCGAAGTGTTATGTAGTCCTCGTCTACACTTCAAATGAATGTAAATGCGACACTTCGTTGCTAGGATATAGCGTTTGCAGATGTCTACGTATCGAAGCAATAGAGTTCAAATGCTTCTTAAAACGAGATATTGCATCTCTTATCTATGTCTCATGATAAGATATCATATTCTTGGCGAAGTGTTATGCATTCCTCGTCTACGATTCAAATGAATGTAAATGCGACACTACCTTGCAAGGAAATAGCGTTTCCAGATGTCTACGTATCGAAGCAATAGAGTTCAAATGTTTCTTAAAACGAGATATTGCATCTCATATCTATGTTTCTTGATAAGATATAATATTCATTGCGAAGTGTTATGCATTCCACGTCTACGTTTCAAATGAATGTAAATGCGACACTTCCTTGCAAGGAAGTAGCGTTTGCAGATGTCTACGTATCGTAGCAATAGAGTTCCAATGCTTCTTAAAACGCGATATCGCATCTCATTTCTATGTTTCATGGTAAGATATGATATGATTTGCGAAGTGTTATGTATTCCTCGTCTACACTTCAAATGAATGAAAATGCGAGACTTCCTTGCAAGGAAATAGCGTTTGCAAATATCTACATATCGTAGCAATGGTGTTCTAATGCTTCTTAAAACGCGATATCGCATCTGATTTCTATGTTTCATGGTAAGATATAATATGATTTGCGAAGTATCATGTATTCCTCGTCTACACTTCAAATGAATGTAAATGCGACACATCCTTGCTAGGAAATAGCGTCTGCAGATGTCTAGGTATCGTAGCAGTAGAGTTCTAATGCTTCTTAAAACGCGATATCGCATCCAATTTCTATGTTTCATGGTAAGATGTAATATGATTTGCGAAGTGTCATGTATTCCACGTCTACACTTCAAATGAATGTAAATGCGACACTAGCTTGGAAGGAAATAGCGTTTGCAGATGTCTACGTATCGAAGCAATAGAGTTCAAATGCTTCTTAAAACAAGATATCGCATCTCATTACTATGCTTCATGATAAGATGTAATATTCATTGCGAAGTATTATGTATTCCTCGCCTACACTTCAAATGAATGTAAATGCGACACTTCCTTGCTAGGAAATAGCGTTTCCAGATGTCTACGTATCGAAGCAATAGAGTTCAAATGCTTCTTAAAACGATATATTGCATCTCATATCTATGTTTCTTGATAAGATATAATATTCATTGCGAAGTGTTATGCATCCCTCGTCTACGATTCAAATGAATGTAAATGCGACACTTCCTTGCAAGGAAATAGCGTTTGCAGATGTCTACGTATCGTAGCAATAGAGTTCTAATGCTTCTTAAAACGCGATGTCGCAACTCATTTCTATGTTTCATGGTAAGATATAATATGACTCGCGAAGTGTTATGTATTCCTCGTCTACACTTCAAATGAATGTGAATGCGATACTTCCTCGCTAGGAAATAGCGTTTGCAGATGTCTACGTATCGTAGCAATAGCTTTCTAATGCTTCTTAAAATGCGATATCGAATCTCATTTCTATGTTTCATGGTAAGATATAATGTGATTTGCGAAGTGTTATGTATTCCTCGTCTACACTTCAAATGAAAGTAAATGCGACACTTCCTTGCTGGGAAATAGCGTTTGCAGATGTCTACGTATCGAAGCAATAGAGTTCAAATGCTTCTTAAAACGAGATATTGCATCTCATATCCATGTTTCATAATAAGATATAATATTCATTGCGAAGTGTTATGCATTCCTCGTCTACGATTCAAATGAATGTAAATGCGACACTTCCTTGCAAGGAAATAGCTTTTGCAGATGTCTACGTATCGTAGCAATAGAGTTCTAATGCTTCTTAAAACGCGATACCGCATCTCATTTCTATGTTTCATGGTAAGATATAATATGATTTGCGAAGTGTTATGTATTCCTCGCCTACACTTTAAATGAATGTAAATGCGACACTTCTTTGCTAGGAAATAGCGTTTGCAAATGTCTACCTATCGTAGCAATAGTGTTCTAATGCTTCTTAAAACGCGATATCGCATGTCATTTCTATGTTTCATGGTAAGATATAATATGATTTGCGAAGTATCATGTATTCCTCGTCTACACTTCAAATGAATGTAAATGCGACACTTCCTTGCTAGGAAATAGCGTCTGCAGATGTCTAGGTATCGTAGCAATAGAGTTCTAATGCTTCTTAAAACGCGATATCGCATCTCATTTCTATGTTTCATGGTAAGATATAATATGATTTGCGAAGTGTTAACTATTCCTCGTCAACACTTCAAATGAATGTAAATGCGACACTTCCTTGCTGGGAAATAGCGTTTGCAGATGTCTACGTATCGAAGCAATAGAGTTCAAATGCTTCTTAAAACGAGATATTGCATCTCATATCTATGTTTCATGATAAGATATAATATACATTGCGAAGTGTTATGCATTCCTCGTCTACGTTTCAAATGAATGTAAATGCGACACTTCCTTGCTAGGAAATAGCGTCTGCAGATGTCTAGGTATCGTAGCAATAGAGTTCTAATGCTACTTAAAACGCGATATCGCATCTCATTTCTATGTTTCATGGTAAGATATAATATTCATTGCGAAGTGTTATGCATTCCTCGTCTACGATTCAAATGACTGTAAATGCGACACTTCCTTGCAAGGAAATAGCGTTTGCAGATGTTTACGTATCGTAGCAATGGAGTTCTTATGATTCTTAAAACGCGATATCGCATCTCATTTCTATGTTTCATGGTAAGATATAATATGATTTGCGAAGTATCACGTATTCCTCGTCTACACTTCAAATGAATGTAAATGCGACACTTTCTCGCTAGGAAATAGCGTATGCAGATATCTACGTATCGTAGCAATAGAGTTCATATGATACTTAAAACGCGATATCGCATCTCATTTCTATGTTTCATGGTAAGATATAACATGATTTGCGAAGTGTTATGTATTCCTCGTCTACGATTCAAATGAATGTAAATGCGACACTTCCTTGCTAGGAAAGAGCGTTTGCAGATGTCTACCTATCGTAGCAATAGAGTTCTAATGCTTCTTAAAACGCGATATCGCATCTCATTTCTATGTTTCATGGAAAGATATAATATGATTCGCGAAGTATTATGTATTCCTCGTCTACGCTTCAAATGAATGTAAATGCGACACTTCCTTGCAAGGAAATAGCGATTGCAGATGTCTACGTATCGTAGCAATAGAGTTCATATGATTCCTAAAACGCGATATCGCATCTCATTTCTATATTTCATGGTAAGATATAATATGATTTGCGAAGTGTTATGTATTCCTCGTCTACACTTCAAATGAATGTAAATGCGACACTTCCTTGCAAGGAAATAGCGATTGCAGATGTCTACGTATCGTAGCAATAGAGTTCATATGATTCCTAAAACGCGATATCGCATCTCATTTCTATGTTTCATGGTAAGATATAATATGATTTGCGAAGTATCATGTATTCCTCGTCTACACTTCAAGTGAATGTGAATGCGACACTTCCTCGCTAGGAAATGGCGTTTGCAGATGTCTACGTATCGTAGCAATAGAGTTCATATGATACTTAAAACGCGATATCGCATCTCATTTCTATGTTTCATGGTAAGATATAACATGATTTGCGAAGTGTTATGTATTCCTCGTCTACGATTCAAATGAATGTAAATGCGACACTTCCTTGCTAGGAAAGAGCGTTTGCAGATGTCTACCTATCGTAGCAATAGAGTTCTAATGCTTCTTAAAACGCGATATCGCATCTCATTTCTATGTTTCATGGAAAGATATAATATGATTCGCGAAGTATTATGTATTCCTCGTCTACGCTTCAAATGAATGTAAATGCGACACTTCCTTGCAAGGAAATAGCGATTGCAGACATCTACGTATCGTAGCAATAGAGTTCATATGATTCCTAAAACGCGATATCGCATCTCATTTCTATATTTCATGGTAAGATATAATATGATTTGCGAAGTGTTATGTATTCCTCGTCTACACTTCAAATGAATGTAAATGCGACACTTCCTTGCAGGGAAATAGCGTTTGCAGATGTCTACGTATCGTAGCAATGGATTTCTGATGCTTCTTAAAACGCGATATCGCATCTCATTTCTATGATTCATGGTAAGATATAATATGATTTGCGAAGTGTCATGTATTCCTCGTCCACGCTTCAAATGAATGTAAATGCGACACTTCCTTGCAAGGAAATAGCGTTTGCAGATGTCTACGTATCGTAGCAATAGAGTTCTAATGCTTCTTAAAACACGATATCGCATCTCATTTCTATGTTTCATGGTAAGATGTAATATGATTTGCGGAGTGTTATGTATTCCTCGTCTACACTTCAAATGAATGTAAATTTCGACACTTCCTTACTAGGAAATAGCGTTTCCAGATGTCTAGGTATCGTAGCAATAGAGTTCTTATGATTCTAAAAACGCGTTATAGCTTCTCATTTCTATGTTTCATGGTAAGATATAATATGATTTGCTAAGTGTTATGTATTCCTCGTCTACACTTCAAATGAATGTAAATGCGACACTTTCTTGCAAGGAAATAGCGTTTGCTGATGTCTACGTATCGTAGCAATGGATTTCTGATGCTTCTTAAAACGCGATATCGCATCTCACTTCTATGATTCATGGTAAGATATAATATGATTTGCGAAGTGTCATGTATTCCTCGTCTACACTTCAAATGAATGTAAATGCGACACTTCCCTGCATGGAAATAGCGTTTGCAGATGTCTACTCATCGTAGCAACGGATTTCTGGTGCTTCTTAAAACGCGATAACGCATCTCATTTCTATGTTTCATGGTAAGATATAATATGATTTGCGAAGTGTCATGTATTCCCCGTCCACGCTTCAAATGAATGTAAATGCGACACTTCCTTGCAAGGAAATAGCGTTTGCAGATGTCTACGTATCGTAGCAATAGAGTTCTTATGATTCTTAAAACGCGATATCGGAACTCATTTCTATGTTTCATGGTAAGATATAATATGATTTGCGAAGTGTTATGTATTCCTCGTCTACACTTCAAATGAATGTAAATGCGACACTTTCTTGCAGGGAAATAGCGTTTGCAGATGTCTACGTATCGTAGCAATGGATTTCTGATGCTTCTTAAAACGCGATATCGCATCTCATTTCTATGATTCATGGTAAGATATAATATGATTTGCGAAGTGTCATGTATTCCTCGTCCACGCTTCAAATGAATGTAAATGCGACACTTCCTTGCAAGGAAATAGCGTTTGCAGATGTCTACGTATCGTAGCAATAGAGTTCTAATGCTTCTTAAAACGCGATAACGCATCTCATTTCTATGTTTCATGGTAAGATATAACATGATTTGCGAAGTGTCATGTATTCCTCGTCCACGCTTCAAATGAATGTAAATGCGACACTTCCTTGCAAGGAAATAGCGTTTGCAGATGTCTACGTATCGTAGCAATAGAGTTCTTGTGATTCTTAAAACGCGATATGGGAACTCATTTCTATGTTTCATGGTAAGATATAATATGATTTGCGAAGTATCATGTATTCCTCGTCTACGATTCAAATGAATGTAAATGCGACACTTCCTTCCAAGGAAATAGCGTCTGCAGATGTCTAGGTATCGTAGCAATAGAGTTCTAATACTTCTTAAAACGCGATATCGCATGTCATTTCTATGTTTCATGATAAGATATAATATGATTTGCGAAGTGTTATGCATTCCTCGTCTACGATTCAAATGAATGTAAATGCGACACTCCCTTGCAAGGAAATAGCATTTGCAGATGTCTACGTATCGTAGCAATAGAGTTGAAATGCTTCTTAAAACGAGATATTGCATCTCATATCTATGTTTCATGGTAAGATATAATATTCATTGCGAAGTCTTATGCATTCCTCGTCTACGATTCAAATGAATGTAAATGCGACACTTCCTTGCAAGGAAATAGCGTTTGCAGATGTCTGCGTAACGTAGCAATATAGTTCTTATGATTCTTAAATCGCGATATTGCATCTCATTTCTATGTTTCATGGTACGATTCAAACGAATGTAAATGCGACACTTCCTTGCAAGGAAATAGCGTCTGCAGATGTCTAGGTATCGAAGCAATAGAGTTCTAATGCTTCTTAAAACGCGATATCGCATCTCATTTCTATATTTCATGGTAAGATATAATATGATTTGCAAAGTGTTATGTATTCCTCGTCTACACTTCAAATGAATGTAAATGCGACACTTCCTTGTTAGTAAATAGCGCTTGCAGATGTCTACTTATCGAAGCAATAGAGTTCAAATGCTTCTTAAAAAAGAGATATTGCATCTCTTATCTATGTTTCATGGTAAGATATAATATGATTCGCGACGTATTATGTATTCCTCGTCTACACTTCAAATGAATGTGAATGCGACACTTCCTCGCTAGGAAATAGCGTTTGCAGATGTCTACGTATCGTAGCAATAGAATTCTAATGCTTCTTAAAACGCGATATCGCATCTCATTTCTATGTTTCATGGTAAGATATAATATGATTTGCGAAGTGTCATGTATTCCACGTCTACACTTCAAATGAATGTAAATGCGATACTACCTTGCAAGGAAATAGCGTTTGCAGATGTCTAGGTATCGTAGCAATAGAGTTCTAATGCTACTTAAAACGCGATATCGCATCTCATTTCTATGTTTCGTGGTAAGATATAATATGATTTGCGAAGTGTTATGTATTCCTCGTCTACACTTCAAATGAATGTAAATGTGACACTACCTTGCTAGGAAATAGCGTCTGCAGATGTATAGGTATCGTAGCAATAGAGTTCTAATGGCTCTTAAAACGCGATATCGCATCTCATTTCTATATTTCATGGTAAGATATAATATGATTTGCGAAGTGTTATGTAGTCCTCGTCTACACTTCAAATGAATGTAAATGCGACACTTCGTTGCTAGGAAATAGCGTTTGCATATGTCTACGTATCGAAGCAATAGAGTTCAAATGCTTCTTAAAACGAGATATTGCATCTCTTATCTATGTCTCATGATAAGATATCATATTCTTGGCGAAGCGTTATGCATTCCTCGTCTACACTTCAAATGAAAGTAAATGCGACACTTCCTTGCTGGGAAATAGCGTTTGCAGATGTCTACGTATCGAAGCAATAGAGTTCAAATGCTTCTTAAAACGAGATATTGCATCTCATATCCATGTTTCATAATAAGATATAATATTCATTGCGAAGTGTTATGCATTCCTCGTCTACGATTCAAATGAATGTAAATGCGACACTTCCTTGCAAGGAAATAGCTTTTGCAGATGTCTACGTATCGTAGCAATAGAGTTCTAATGCTTCTTAAAACGCGATATCGCATCTCATTTCTATGTTTCATGGTAAGATATAATATGATTTGCGAAGTATCATGTATTCCTCGTCTACACTTCAAATGAATGTAAATGCGACACATCCTTGCTAGGAAATAGCGTCTGCAGATGTCTAGGTATCGTAGCAGTTGAGTTCTAATGCTTCTTAAAACGCGATATCGCATCCAATTTCTATGTTTCATGGTAAGATGTAATATGATTTGCGAAGTGTCATGTATTCCACGTCTACACTTCAAATGAATGTAAATGCGACACTACCTTGGAAGGAAATAGCGTTTGCAGATGTCTACGTATCGAAGCAATAGAGTTCAAATGCTTCTTAAAACAAGATATCGCATCTCATTACTATGCTTCATGATAAGATGTAATATTCATTGCGAAGTATTATGTATTCCTCGCCTACACTTCAAATGAATGTAAATGCGACACTTCCTTGCTAGGAAATAGCGTTTCCAGATGTCTACGTATCGAAGCAATAGAGTTCAAATGCTTCTTAAAACGATATATTGCATCTCATATCTATGTTTCTTGATAAGATATAATATTCATTGCGAAGTGTTATGCATCCCTCGTCTACGATTCAAATGAATGTAAATGCGACACTTCCTTGCAAGGAAATAGCGTTTGCAGATGTCTACGTATCGTAGCAATAGAGTTCTAATGCTTCTTAAAACGCGATATCGCAACTCATTTCTATGTTTCATGGTAAGATATAATATGACTCGCGAAGTGTTATGTATTCCTCGTCTACACTTCAAATGAATGTGAATGCGATACTTCCTCGCTAGGAAATAGCGTTTGCAGATGTCTACGTATCGTAGCAATAGCTTTCTAATGCTTCTTAAAATGCGATATCGAATCTCATTTCTATGTTTCATGGTAAGATATAATGTGATTTGCGAAGTGTTATGTATTCCTCGTCTACACTTCAAATGAAAGTAAATGCGACACTTCCTTGCTGGGAAATAGCGTTTGCAGATGTCTACGTATCGAAGCAATAGAGTTCAAATGCTTCTTAAAACGAGATATTGCATCTCATATCCATGTTTCATAATAAGATATAATATTCATTGCGAAGTGTTATGCATTCCTCGTCTACGATTCAAATGAATGTAAATGCGACACTTCCTTGCAAGGAAATAGCTTTTGCAGATGTCTACGTATCGTAGCAATAGAGTTCTAATGCTTCTTAAAACGCGATATCGCATCTCATTTCTATGTTTCATGGTAAGATATAATATGATTTGCGAAGTGTTATGTATTCCTCGCCTACACTTTAAATGAATGTAAATGCGACACTTCTTTGCTAGGAAATAGCGTTTGCAAATGTCTACCTATCGTAGCAATAGTGTTCTAATGCTTCTTAAAACGCGATATCGCATGTCATTTCTATGTTTCATGGTAAGATATAATATGATTTGCGAAGTATCATGTATTCCTCGTCTACACTTCAAATGAATGTAAATGCGACACTTCCTTGCTAGGAAATAGCGTCTGCAGATGTCTAGGTATCGTAGCAATAGAGTTCTAATGCTTCTTAAAACGCGATATCGCATCTCATTTCTATGTTTCATGGTAAGATATAATATGATTTGCGAAGTGTTAACTATTCCTCGTCAACACTTCAAATGAATGTAAATGCGACACTTCCTTGCTGGGAAATAGCGTTTGCAGATGTCTACGTATCGAAGCAATAGAGTTCAAATGCTTCTTAAAACGAGATATTGCATCTCATATCTATGTTTCATGATAAGATATAATATACATTGCGAAGTGTTATGCATTCCTCGTCTACGTTTCAAATGAATGTAAATGCGACACTTCCTTGCTAGGAAATAGCGTCTGCAGATGTCTAGGTATCGTAGCAATAGAGTTCTAATGCTACTTAAAACGCGATATCGCATCTCATTTCTATGTTTCATGGTAAGATATAATATTCATTGCGAAGTGTTATGCATTCCTCGTCTACGATTCAAATGACTGTAAATGCGACACTTCCTTGCAAGGAAATAGCGTTTGCAGATGTTTACGTATCGTAGCAATGGAGTTCTTATGATTCTTAAAACGCGATATCGCATCTCATTTCTATGTTTCATGGTAAGATATAATATGATTTGCGAAGTATCACGTATTCCTCGTCTACACTTCAAATGAATGTAAATGCGACACTTTCTCGCTAGGAAATAGCGTATGCAGATATCTACGTATCGTAGCAATAGAGTTCATATGATACTTAAAACGCGATATCGCATCTCATTTCTATGTTTCATGGTAAGATATAACATGATTTGCGAAGTGTTATGTATTCCTCGTCTACGATTCAAATGAATGTAAATGCGACACTTCCTTGCTAGGAAAGAGCGTTTGCAGATGTCTACCTATCGTAGCAATAGAGTTCTAATGCTTCTTAAAACGCGATATCGCATCTCATTTCTATGTTTCATGGAAAGATATAATATGATTCGCGAAGTATTATGTATTCCTCGTCTACGCTTCAAATGAATGTAAATGCGACACTTCCTTGCAAGGAAATAGCGATTGCAGATGTCTACGTATCGTAGCAATAGAGTTCATATGATTCCTAAAACGCGATATCGCATCTCATTTCTATATTTCATGGTAAGATATAATATGATTTGCGAAGTGTTATGTATTCCTCGTCTACACTTCAAATGAATGTAAATGCGACACTTCCTTGCAAGGAAATAGCGATTGCAGATGTCTACGTATCGTAGCAATAGAGTTCATATGATTCCTAAAACGCGATATCGCATCTCATTTCTATGTTTCATGGTAAGATATAATATGATTTGCGAAGTATCATGTATTCCTCGTCTACACTTCAAGTGAATGTGAATGCGACACTTCCTCGCTAGGAAATGGCGTTTGCAGATGTCTACGTATCGTAGCAATAGAGTTCATATGATACTTAAAACGCGATATCGCATCTCATTTCTATGTTTCATGGTAAGATATAACATGATTTGCGAAGTGTTATGTATTCCTCGTCTACGATTCAAATGAATGTAAATGCGACACTTCCTTGCTAGGAAAGAGCGTTTGCAGATGTCTACCTATCGTAGCAATAGAGTTCTAATGCTTCTTTAAACGCGATATCGCATCTCATTTCTATGTTTCATGGAAAGATATAATATGATTCGCGAAGTATTATGTATTCCTCGTCTACGCTTCAAATGAATGTAAATGCGACACTTCCTTGCAAGGAAATAGCGATTGCAGACATCTACGTATCGTAGCAATAGAGTTCATATGATTCCTAAAACGATATATTGCATCTCATATCTATGTTTCTTGATAAGATATAATATTCATTGCGAAGTGTTATGCATCCCTCGTCTACGATTCAAATGAATGTAAATGCGACACTTCCTTGCAAGGAAATAGCGTTTGCAGATGTCTACGTATCGTAGCAATAGAGTTCTAATGCTTCTTAAAACGCGATATCGCAACTCATTTCTATGTTTCATGGTAAGGTATAATATGACTCGCGAAGTGTTATGTATTCCTCGTCTACACTTCAAATGAATGTGAATGCGATACTTCCTCGCTAGGATATAGCGTTTGCAGATGTCTACGTATCGTAGCAATAGCTTTCTAATGCTTCTTAAAATGCGATATCGAATCTCATTTCTATGTTTCATGGTAAGATATAATGTGATTTGCGAAGTGTTATGTATTCCTCGTCTACACTTCAAATGAAAGTAAATGCGACACTTCCTTGCTGGGAAATAGCGTTTGCAGATGTCTACGTATCGAAGCAATAGAGTTCAAATGCTTCTTAAAACGAGATATTGCATCTCATATCCATGTTTCATAATAAGATATAATATTCATTGCGAAGTGTTATGCATTCCTCGTCTACGATTCAAATGAATGTAAATGCGACACTTCCTTGCAAGGAAATAGCTTTTGCAGATGTCTACGTATCGTAGCAATAGAGTTCTAATGCTTCTTAAAACGCGATATCGCATCTCATTTCTATGTTTCATGGTAAGATATAATATGATTTGCGAAGTGTTATGTATTCCTCGCCTACACTTTAAATGAATGTAAATGCGACACTTCTTTGCTAGGAAATAGCGTTTGCAAATGTCTACCTATCGTAGCAATAGTGTTCTAATGCTTCTTAAAACGCGATATCGCATGTCATTTCTATGTTTCATGGTAAGATATAATATGATTTGCGAAGTATCATGTATTCCTCGTCTACACTTCAAATGAATGTAAATGCGACACTTCCTTGCTAGGAAATAGCGTCTGCAGATGTCTAGGTATCGTAGCAATAGAGTTCTAATGCTTCTTAAAACGCGATATCGCATCTCATTTCTATGTTTCATGGTAAGATATAATATGATTTGCGAAGTGTTAACTATTCCTCGTCAACACTTCAAATGAATGTAAATGCGACACTTCCTTGCTGGGAAATAGCGTTTGCAGATGTCTACGTATCGAAGCAATAGAGTTCAAATGCTTCTTAAAACGAGATATTGCATCTCATATCTATGTTTCATGATAAGATATAATATACATTGCGAAGTGTTATGCATTCCTCGTCTACGTTTCAAATGAATGTAAATGCGACACTTCCTTGCTAGGAAATAGCGTCTGCAGATGTCTAGGTATCGTAGCAATAGAGTTCTAATGCTACTTAAAACGCGATATCGCATCTCATTTCTATGTTTCATGGTAAGATATAATATTCATTGCGAAGTGTTATGCATTCCTCGTCTACGATTCAAATGACTGTAAATGCGACACTTCCTTGCAAGGAAATAGCGTTTGCAGATGTTTACGTATCGTAGCAATGGAGTTCTTATGATTCTTAAAACGCGATATCGCATCTCATTTCTATGTTTCATGGTAAGATATAATATGATTTGCGAAGTATCACGTATTCCTCGTCTACACTTCAAATGAATGTAAATGCGACACTTTCTCGCTAGGAAATAGCGTATGCAGATATCTACGTATCGTAGCAATAGAGTTCATATGATACTTAAAACGCGATATCGCATCTCATTTCTATGTTTCATGGTAAGATATAACATGATTTGCGAAGTGTTATGTATTCCTCGTCTACGATTCAAATGAATGTAAATGCGACACTTCCTTGCTAGGAAAGAGCGTTTGCAGATGTCTACCTATCGTAGCAATAGAGTTCTAATGCTTCTTAAAACGCGATATCGCATCTCATTTCTATGTTTCATGGAAAGATATAATATGATTCGCGAAGTATTATGTATTCCTCGTCTACGCTTCAAATGAATGTAAATGCGACACTTCCTTGCAAGGAAATAGCGATTGCAGATGTCTACGTATCGTAGCAATAGAGTTCATATGATTCCTAAAACGCGATATCGCATCTCATTTCTATATTTCATGGTAAGATATAATATGATTTGCGAAGTGTTATGTATTCCTCGTCTACACTTCAAATGAATGTAAATGCGACACTTCCTTGCAAGGAAATAGCGATTGCAGATGTCTACGTATCGTAGCAATAGAGTTCATATGATTCCTAAAACGCGATATCGCATCTCATTTCTATGTTTCATGGTAAGATATAATATGATTTGCGAAGTATCATGTATTCCTCGTCTACACTTCAAGTGAATGTGAATGCGACACTTCCTCGCTAGGAAATGGCGTTTGCAGATGTCTACGTATCGTAGCAATAGAGTTCATATGATACTTAAAACGCGATATCGCATCTCATTTCTATGTTTCATGGTAAGATATAACATGATTTGCGAAGTGTTATGTATTCCTCGTCTACGATTCAAATGAATGTAAATGCGACACTTCCTTGCTAGGAAAGAGCGTTTGCAGATGTCTACCTATCGTAGCAATAGAGTTCTAATGCTTCTTAAAACGCGATATCGCATCTCATTTCTATGTTTCATGGAAAGATATAATATGATTCGCGAAGTATTATGTATTCCTCGTCTACGCTTCAAATGAATGTAAATGCGACACTTCCTTGCAAGGAAATAGCGATTGCAGACATCTACGTATCGTAGCAATAGAGTTCATATGATTCCTAAAACGATATATTGCATCTCATATCTATGTTTCTTGATAAGATATAATATTCATTGCGAAGTGTTATGCATCCCTCGTCTACGATTCAAATGAATGTAAATGCGACACTTCCTTGCAAGGAAATAGCGTTTGCAGATGTCTACGTATCGTAGCAATAGAGTTCTAATGCTTCTTAAAACGCGATATCGCAACTCATTTCTATGTTTCATGGTAAGGTATAATATGACTCGCGAAGTGTTATGTATTCCTCGTCTACACTTCAAATGAATGTGAATGCGATACTTCCTCGCTAGGAAATAGCGTTTGCAGATGTCTACGTATCGTAGCAATAGCTTTCTAATGCTTCTTAAAATGCGATATCGAATCTCATTTCTATGTTTCATGGTAAGATATAATGTGATTTGCGAAGTGTTATGTATTCCTCGTCTACACTTCAAATGAAAGTAAATGCGACACTTCCTTGCTGGGAAATAGCGTTTGCAGATGTCTACGTATCGAAGCAATAGAGTTCAAATGCTTCTTAAAACGAGATATTGCATCTCATATCCATGTTTCATAATAAGATATAATATTCATTGCGAAGTGTTATGCATTCCTCGTCTACGATTCAAATGAATGTAAATGCGACACTTCCTTGCAAGGAAATAGCTTTTGCAGATGTCTACGTATCGTAGCAATAGAGTTCTAATGCTTCTTAAAACGCGATATCGCATCTCATTTCTATGTTTCATGGTAAGATATAATATGATTTGCGAAGTGTTATGTATTCCTCGCCTACACTTTAAATGAATGTAAATGCGACACTTCTTTGCTAGGAAATAGCGTTTGCAAATGTCTACCTATCGTAGCAATAGTGTTCTAATGCTTCTTAAAACGCGATATCGCATGTCATTTCTATGTTTCATGGTAAGATATAATATGATTTGCGAAGTATCATGTATTCCTCGTCTACACTTCAAATGAATGTAAATGCGACACTTCCTTGCTAGGAAATAGCGTCTGCAGATGTCTAGGTATCGTAGCAATAGAGTTCTAATGCTTCTTAAAACGCGATATCGCATCTCATTTCTATGTTTCATGGTAAGATATAATATGATTTGCGAAGTGTTAACTATTCCTCGTCAACACTTCAAATGAATGTAAATGCGACACTTCCTTGCTGGGAAATAGCGTTTGCAGATGTCTACGTATCGAAGCAATAGAGTTCAAATGCTTCTTAAAACGAGATATTGCATCTCATATCTATGTTTCATGATAAGATATAATATACATTGCGAAGTGTTATGCATTCCTCGTCTACGTTTCAAATGAATGTAAATGCGACACTTCCTTGCTAGGAAATAGCGTCTGCAGATGTCTAGGTATCGTAGCAATAGAGTTCTAATGCTACTTAAAACGCGATATCGCATCTCATTTCTATGTTTCATGGTAAGATATAATATTCATTGCGAAGTGTTATGCATTCCTCGTCTACGATTCAAATGACTGTAAATGCGACACTTCCTTGCAAGGAAATAACGTTTGCAGATGTTTACGTATCGTAGCAATGGAGTTCTTATGATTCTTAAAACGCGATATCGCATCTCATTTCTATGTTTCATGGTAAGATATAATATGATTTGCGAAGTATCACGTATTCCTCGTCTACACTTCAAATGAATGTAAATGCGACACTTTCTCGCTAGGAAATAGCGTATGCAGATATCTACGTATCGTAGCAATAGAGTTCATATGATACTTAAAACGCGATATCGCATCTCATTTCTATGTTTCATGGTAAGATATAACATGATTTGCGAAGTGTTATGTATTCCTCGTCTACGATTCAAATGAATGTAAATGCGACACTTCCTTGCTAGGAAAGAGCGTTTGCAGATGTCTACCTATCGTAGCAATAGAGTTCTAATGCTTCTTAAAACGCGATATCGCATCTCATTTCTATGTTTCATGGAAAGATATAATATGATTCGCGAAGTATTATGTATTCCCCGTCTACGCTTCAAATGAATGTAAATGCGACACTTCCTTGCTAGGAAAGAGCGTTTGCAGATGTCTACCTATCGTAGCAATAGAGTTCTAATGCTTCTTAAAACGCGATATCGCATCTCATTTCTATGTTTCATGGAAAGATATAATATGATTCGCGAAGTATTATGTATTCCTCGTCTACGCTTCAAATGAATGTAAATGCGACACTTCCTTGCAAGGAAATAGCGATTGCAGATATCTACCTATCGTAGCAATAGAGTTCATATGATTCCTAAAACGCGATATCGCATCTCATTTCTATATTTCATGGTAAGATATAATATGATTTGCGAAGTGTTATGTATTCCTCGTCTACACTTCAAATGAATGTAAATGCGACACTTCCTTGCAAGGAAATAGCGATTGCAGATGTCTACGTATCGTAGCAATAGAGTTCATATGATTCCTAAAACGCGATATCGCATCTCATTTCTATGTTTCATGGTAAGATATAATATGATTTGCGAAGTGTTATGTATTCCTCGTCTACACTTCAAATGAATGTAAATGCGACACTTCCTTGCTAGGAAAGAGCGTTTGCAGATGTCTACCTATCGTAGCAATAGAGTTCTAATGCTTCTTAAAACGCGATATCGCATCTCATTTCTATGTTTCATGGTAAGATATAATATGATTTGCGAAGTGTTATGTATTCCTCGTCTACACTTCAAATGAATGTAAATGCGACACTTCCATGCTAGGAAACAGCGTCCGCAGATGTCTAGGTATCGTAGCAATATAGTTCTAATGCTTCTTAAAACGCGATATCGCATCCCATTTCTATGATTCATGGTAAGATATAATATGATTTGCGAAGTGTCATGTCTTCCTCGTTCACGCTTCAAATGAATGTAAATGCGACACTTCCTTGCAAGGAAATAGCGTTTGCAGATGTCTGCGTATCGTAGCAATAGAATTCTTATGATTCTTAGATCGCGATATTGCATCTCATTTCTATGTTTCATGGTACGATTCAAATGAATGTAAATGCGACACTTCCTTGCAAGGAAATAGCGTCTGCAGATGTCTAGGTATCGTAGCAGTAGTGTTCTAATGCTTCTTAAAACGCGATATCGCATCTCATTTCTATGTTTCATGGTAAGATATAATATGATTTGCGAAGTGTCATGTATTCCTCGCCTACACTTCAAATGAATGTAAATGCGACACTTCCTTGCTAGGAAATAGCGTTTCCAGATGTCTACGTATCGAAGCAATAGAGTTCAAATGCTTCTTAAAACGATATATTGCATCTCATATCTATGTTTCTTGATAAGATATAATATTCATTGCGAAGTGTTATGCATCCCTCGTCTACGATTCAAATGAATGTAAATGCGACACTTCCTTGCAAGGAAATAGCGTTTGCAGATGTCTACGTATCGTAGCAATAGAGTTCTAATGCTTCTTAAAACGCGATATCGCAACTCATTTCTATGTTTCATGGTAAGATATAATATGACTCGCGAAGTGTTATGTATTCCTCGTCTACACTTCAAATGAATGTGAATGCGATACTTCCTCGCTAGGAAATAGCGTTTGCAGATGTCTACGTATCGTAGCAATAGCTTTCTAATGCTTCTTAAAATGCGATATCGAATCTCATTTCTATGTTTCATGGTAAGATATAATGTGATTTGCGAAGTGTTATGTATTCCTCGTCTACACTTCAAATGAAAGTAAATGCGACACTTCCTTGCTGGGAAATAGCGTTTGCAGATGTCTACGTATCGAAGCAATAGAGTTCAAATGCTTCTTAAAACGAGATATTGCATCTCATATCCATGTTTCATAATAAGATATAATATTCATTGCGAAGTGTTATGCATTCCTCGTCTACGATTCAAATGAATGTAAATGCGACACTTCCTTGCAAGGAAATAGCTTTTGCAGATGTCTACGTATCGTAGCAATAGAGTTCTAATGCTTCTTAAAACGCGATACCGCATCTCATTTCTATGTTTCATGGTAAGATATAATATGATTTGCGAAGTGTTATGTATTCCTCGCCTACACTTTAAATGAATGTAAATGCGACACTTCTTTGCTAGGAAATAGCGTTTGCAAATGTCTACCTATCGTAGCAATAGTGTTCTAATGCTTCTTAAAACGCGATATCGCATGTCATTTCTATGTTTCATGGTAAGATATAATATGATTTGCGAAGTATCATGTATTCCTCGTCTACGATACAAATGAATGTAAATGCGACACTTCCTTGCAAGGAAATAGCGTTTGCAGATGTCTACGTATCGCAGCAATAGAGTTCTTATGATTCTTAAAACGCGATATCGCATCTCATTTCTATGTTTCATGGTAAGATATAATATGATTTGGGAAGTGTTATGTATTCCTCGTCTACACTTCAAATGAATGTGAATGCGACACTTCCTCGCTAGGAAATGGCGTTTGCAGATGTCTACGTATCGTAGCAATAGATTTCTAATGCTTCTTAGAACGCGATATCGCATCTCATTTCTATGTTTCGTGGTAAGATATAATATGATTTGCGAAGTGTCATGTATTCCACGTCTACACTTCAAATGAACGTAAATGCGACACTACCTTGCTAGGAAATAGCGTCTGCAGATGTCTACGTATCGTAGCAATAGAGTTCTAATGCTTCTTAAAACGCGATATCGCATCTCATTTCTATGTTTCATGGTAAGATATAATATGATTTGCGAAGTGTTATGTATTCCTCGTCTACACTTCAAATGAATGTAAATGCGACACTTCCTTGCTAGGAAATAGCGTCTGCAGATGTCTAGGTATCGTAGCAATAGAGTTCTTATGTTTCTTATAACGCGTTATCGCATCTCATTTCTATGTTTCATGGTAAGATATAATATGATTTGCGAAGTGTTATGTATTCCTCGTCTACACTTCAAATGAATATAAATGCGACACTTTCTTGCAAGGAAATAGCGTTTGCTGATGTCTACGTATCATAGCAATGGATTTCTGATGCTTCTTAAAACGCGATAGCGCATCTCACTTCTATGATTCATGGTAAGATATGGTATGATTTGCGAACTGTCATGTATTCCTCGTCTACACTTCAAATGAATGTAAATGCGACACTTCCATGCATGGAAATAGCGTTTGCAGATGTCTACTCATCGTAGCAATGGATTTCTGATGCTTCTTAAAACGCGATAACGCATCTCATTTCTATGTTTCATGGTAAGATATAATATGATTTGCGGAGTGTCATGTATTCCTCGTCTACACTTCAAATGAATGTAAATGCGACACTTCCTTGCAAGGAAATAGCGTTTGCAGATGTCTACGTATCGTAGCAATAGAGTTCTTATGATTCTTAAAACGCGATATCGGAACTCATTTCTATGTTTCATGGTAAGATATAATATGATTTGCGAAGTGTTATGTATTCCTCGTCTACACTTCAAATGAATGTAAATGCGACACTTTCTTGCAGGGAAATAGCGTTTGCAGATGTCTACGTATCGTAGCAATGGATTTCTGATGCTTCTTAAAACGCGATATCGCATCTCATTTCTATGATTCATGGTAAGATATAATATGATTTGCGATGTGTCATGTATTCCTCGTCCACGCTTCAAATGAATGTAAATGCGACACTTCCTTGCAAGGAAATAGCGTTTGCAGATGTCTACGTATCGTAGCAATAGAGTTCTAATGCTTCTTAAAACACGATATCGCATCTCATTTCTATGTTTCATGGTAAGATGTAATATGATTTGCGAAGTGTTATGTATTCCTCGCCTACACTTTAAATGAATGTAAATGCGACACTTCTTTGCTAGGAAATAGCGTTTGCAAATGTCTACCTATCGTAGCAATAGTGTTCTAATGCTTCTTAAAACGCGATATCGCATGTCATTTCTATGTTTCATGGTAAGATATAATATGATTTGCGAAGTATCATGTATTCCTCGTCTACACTTCAAATGAATGTAAATGCGACACTTCCTTGCTAGGAAATAGCGTCTGCAGATGTCTAGGTATCGTAGCAATAGAGTTCTTATGTTTCTTATAACGCGTTATCGCATCTCATTTCTATGTTTCATGGTAAGATATAATATGATTTGCGAAGTGTTATGTATTCCTCGTCTACACTTCAAATGAATGTAAATGCGACACTTTCTTGCAAGGAAATAGCGTTTGCTGATGTCTACGTATCATAGCAATGGATTTCTGATGCTTCTTAAAACGCGATATCGCATCTCACTTCTATGATTCATGGTAAGATATGGTATGATTTGCGAACTGTCATGTATTCCTCGTCTACACTTCAAATGAATGTAAATGCGACACTTCCATGCATGGAAATAGCGTTTGCAGATGTCTACTCATCGTAGCAATGGATTTCTGATGCTTCTTAAAACGCGATAACGCATCTCATTTCTATGTTTCATGGTAAGATATAATATGATTTGCAAAGTGTCATGTATTTCTCGTCCACGCTTCAAATGAATGTAAGTGCGACACTTTCTTGCAAGGAAATAGCGTTTGCAGATGTCTACGTATCGTAGCAATGGATTTCTGATGCTCCTTAAAACGCGAAAACGCATCTCATTTCTATGTTTCATGGTAAGATATAATATGATTTGCGAAGTGTCATGTATTCCTCGTCCAGGCTTCAAATGAATGTAAATGCGACACTTCGCTGCAAGGAAATAGCGTTTGCAGATGTCTACGTATCGTAGCAATAGAGTTCTTATGATTCTTAAAACGCGATATCGGATCTCATTTCTATGTTTCATGGTAAGATATAATATGATTTGCGAAGTGTTATGTATTCCTCGTCTACACTTCAAATGAATGTAAATGCGACACTTTCTTGCAAGGAAATAGCGTTTGCAGATATCTACGTATCGTAGCAATGGATTTCTGATGCTTCTTAAAACGCGATATCGCATCTCACTTCTATGATTCATGGTAAGATATAATATGATTTGCGAAGTGTCATGTATTCCTCGTCTACACTTGAAATGAATGTAAATGCGACACTTCCCTGCATGGAAATAGCGTTTGCAGATGTCTACGTATGGTAGCAATAGAGTTCTTATGATTCTTAAAACGCGATATCGCCTCTCATTCCTATGTTTCATGGTAAGATATAATATGATTTGCGGAGTGTCATGTATTCCTCGTCTACACTTCAAATGAATGTAAATGCGACACTTCCTTGCAAGGAAATAGCGTTTGCAAATGTCTACCTGTCGTAGCAATAGTGTTCTAATGCTTCTTAAAACGCGATATCGGACCTCATTTCTATGTTTCATGGTAAGATATAATATGATTTGCGAAGTGTTATGTATTCCTCGTCTACACTTCAAATTAATGTAAATGCGACACTTCCCTGCAAGGAAATAGCGTTTGCAGATGTCTACGTAGCGTAGCAATAGAGTTCTAATGCTTCTTAAAACGCGATATCGCATCTCATTTCTATGTTTCATGGTAAGATATAATATGATTTGCGAAGTGTCATGTATTCCTCGTCCACGCTTCAAATGAATGTAAATGCGACACTTCCTTGCAAGGAAATAGCGTTTGCAGATGTCTACGTATCGTAGCAATAGAGTTCTTATGATTCTTAAAACGCGATATCGGAACTCATTTCTATGTTTCATGGTAAGATATAATATGATTTGCGAAGTGTTATGTATTCCTCGTCTACACTTCAAATGAATGTAAATGCGACACTTTCTTGCAAGGAAATAGCGTTTGCAGATGTCTACGTATCGTAGCAATAGAGTTCTTATTTTCTTAGAACGCGATTGCGCATCTCATTCCCATGTTTCATGGTAAGATATAATATGATTTGCGCAGTATCATGTATTCCTCGTCTACACTTCAAATGAATGTGAATGCGACACTTCCTCGCTAGGAAATGGCGTTTGCAGATGTCTACGTATCGTAGCAATAGATTTCTAATGCTTCTTAAAACGCGATATCGCATCTCATTTCTATGTTTAATGGTAAGATGTAATATGATTTGCGAAGTGTTATCTATTCCTCGTCTACACTTCAAATGAATGTAAATGCGACACTTCCTTGCTAGTAAATAGCGCTTGCAGATGTCTACTTATCGAAGCAATAGAGTTCAAATGCTTCTTAAAACGAGATATTGCACCTCATATCTATGTTTCATGATAAGATATAATATTCATTGCAAAGTGTTATGCATTGCTCGTCTACGATACAAATGAATGTTAATGCGACACTTCCTTGCAAGGAAATTGCGTTTGCAGATTTCTACGTATCGTAGCAATAGAGTTCTTATGATTCTTAAAACGCGATATCGCATCTCATTTCTATGTTTCATGGTAAGATATAATATGATTTGCGAAGTGTTATGTATTCCTCGTCTACACTTCAAATGAATGTGAATGCGACACTTGGTCGCTAGGAAATGGCGTTTGCAGATGTCTACGTATCGTAGCAATAGATTTCTAATGCTTCTTAAATAGCGATATCGCATCACATTTCTATGTTTCATGGTAAGATATAATATGATTTGCAAAGTGTTATGTATTCCTCTTCTACACTTCAAATGAATGTAAATGCGACACTTCCTTGCAAGGAAATAGCGTTTGCAGATGTCTACGTATCGTAGGGATAGAGTTCTAATGCTTCTTAAAACGAGATATTGCTTCTCATATCTATGTTTCATGATAAGATATAATATTCATTGCGAAGTGTTATGCATTCCTCGTCTACGATTCAAATCAATGTAAATGCGACACTTCCTTGTAAGGAAATTGCGTTTGCAGATGTCTACGTATCGTAGCAATAGAGTTCTTATGATTCTTAAAACGCGATATCGCATCTCATTTCTATGTTTCATGGTAAGATATAATATGATTCGCGACGTATTATGTATTCCTCGTCTACACTTCAAATGAATGTGAATGCGACACTTCCTCGCTAGGAAATAGCGTTTGCAGATGTCTACGTATCGTAGCAATAGATTTCTAATGCTTCTTAAAACGCGATATCGCATCTCATTTCTATGTTTCATGGTAAGATATAATATGATTTGCGAAGTGTCATGTATTCCACGTCTACACTTCAAATGAATGTAAATGCGATACTACCTTGCAAGGAAATAGCGTTTGCAGATGTCTAGGTATCGTAGCAATAGAGTTCTAATGCTACTTAAAACGCGATATCGCATCTCATTTCTATGTTTCGTGGTAAGATATAATATGATTTGCGAAGTGTTATGTATTCCTCGTCTACACTTCAAATGAATGTAAATGTGACACTATCTTGCTAGGAAATAGCGTCTGCAGATGTATAGGTATCGTAGCAATAGAGTTCTAATGGCTCTTAAAACGCGATATCGCATCTCATTTCTATGTTTCATGGTAAGATATAATATGATTTGCGAAGTGTTATGTAGTCCTCGTCTACACTTCAAATGAATGTAAATGCGACACTTCGTTGCTAGGAAATAGCGTTTGCAGATGTCTACGTATCGAAGCAATAGAGTTCAAATGCTTCTTAAAACGAGATATTGCATCTCTTATCTATGTCTCATGATAAGATATCATATTCTTGGCGAAGTGTTATGCATTCCTCGTCTACGATTCAAATGAATGTAAATGCGACACTACCTTGCAAGGAAATAGCGTTTCCAGATGTCTACGTATCGAAGCAATAGAGTTCAAATGCTTCTTAGAACGAGATATTGCATCTCATATCTATGTTTCTTGATAAGATATAATATTCATTGCGAAGTGTTATGCATTCCACGTCTACGTTTCAAATGAATGTAAATGCGACACTTCCTTGCAAGGAAGTGGCGTTTGCAGATGTCTACGTATCGTAGCAATAGAGTTCCAATGCTTCTTAAAACGCGATATCGCATCTCATTTCTATGTTTCATGGTAAGATATGATATGATTTGCGAAGTGTTATGTATTCCTCGTCTACACTTCAAATGAATGTAAATGCGAGACTTCCTTGCAAGGAAATAGCGTTTGCAAATATCTACATATCGTAGCAATGGTGTTCTAATGCTTCTTAAAACGCGATATCGCATCTCATTTCTATGTTTCATAGTAAGATATAATATGATTGGCGAAGTGTTATGTATTCCTCGTCTACACTTCAAATGAATGTAAATGCGACACTTCCTTGCTAGGAAATAGCGTTTGCAGATGTCTACGTATCGAAGCAATAGAGTTCAAATGCTTCTTAAAAAGAGATATTGCATCTCTTATCTATGTTTCATGATAAGATATAATATTCTTTGCGAATTGTTATGCATTCCTCGTCTACGGTTCAAATGAATGTAAATGCGACACTTCCTTGCAAGCAAATAGCGTACGCAGATGTCTACGTATCGTAGCAATAGAGTTCTTATGATTCTTAAATCGCGATATTGCATCTCATTTCTATGTTTCATGGTAAGATATAATATGATTTGCGAAGTATCATGTATTCCTCGTCTACACTTCAAATGAATGTAAATGCGACACATCCTTGCTAGGAAATAGCGTCTGCAGATGTCTAGGTATCGTAGCAGTTGAGTTCTAATGCTTCTTAAAACGCGATATCGCATCCAATTTCTATGTTTCATGGTAAGATGTAATATGATTTGCGAAGTGTCATGTATTCCACGTCTACACTTCAAATGAATGTAAATGCGACACTACCTTGGAAGGAAATAGCGTTTGCAGATGTCTACGTATCGAAGCAATAGAGTTCAAATGCTTCTTAAAACAAGATATCGCATCTCATTACTATGCTTCATGATAAGATGTAATATTCATTGCGAAGTATTATGTATTCCTCGCCTACACTTCAAATGAATGTAAATGCGACACTTCCTTGCTAGGAAATAGCGTTTCCAGATGTCTACGTATCGAAGCAATAGAGTTCAAATGCTTCTTAAAACGATATATTGCATCTCATATCTATGTTTCTTGATAAGATATAATATTCATTGCGAAGTGTTATGCATTCCTCGTCTACGATTCAAATGAATGTAAATGCGACACTTCCTTGCAAGGAAATAGCTTTTGCAGATGTCTACGTATCGTAGCAATAGAGTTCTAATGCTTCTTAAAACGCGATATCGCATCTCATTTCTATGTTTCATGGTAAGATATAATATGATTTGCGAAGTGTTATGTATTCCTCGCCTACACTTTAAATGAATGTAAATGCGACACTTCCTCGCTAGGAAATAGCGTTTGCAGATGTCTACGTATCGTAGCAATAGATTTCTAATGCTTCTTAAAACGCGATATCGCATCTCATTTCTATGTTTCATGGTAAGATATAATATGATTTGCGAAGTGTCATGTATTCCACGTCTACACTTCAAATGAATGTAAATGCGATACTACCTTGCAAGGAAATAGCGTTTGCAGATGTCTAGGTATCGTAGCAATAGAGTTCTAATGCTACTTAAAACGCGATATCGCATCTCATTTCTATGTTTCGTGGTAAGATATAATATGATTTGCGAAGTGTTATGTATTCCTCGTCTACACTTCAAATGAATGTAAATGTGACACTATCTTGCTAGGAAATAGCGTCTGCAGATGTATAGGTATCGTAGCAATAGAGTTCTAATGGCTCTTAAAACGCGATATCGCATCTCATTTCTATGTTTCATGGTAAGATATAATATGATTTGCGAAGTGTTATGTAGTCCTCGTCTACACTTCAAATGAATGTAAATGCGACACTTCGTTGCTAGGATATAGCGTTTGCAGATGTCTACGTATCGAAGCAATAGAGTTCAAATGCTTCTTAAAACGAGATATTGCATCTCTTATCTATGTCTCATGATAAGATATCATATTCTTGGCGAAGTGTTATGCATTCCTCGTCTACGATTCAAATGAATGTAAATGCGACACTACCTTGCAAGGAAATAGCGTTTCCAGATGTCTACGTATCGAAGCAATAGAGTTCAAATGTTTCTTAAAACGAGATATTGCATCTCATATCTATGTTTCTTGATAAGATATAATATTCATTGCGAAGTGTTATGCATTCCACGTCTACGTTTCAAATGAATGTAAATGCGACACTTCCTTGCAAGGAAGTAGCGTTTGCAGATGTCTACGTATCGTAGCAATAGAGTTCCAATGCTTCTTAAAACGCGATATCGCATCTCATTTCTATGTTTCATGGTAAGATATGATATGATTTGCGAAGTGTTATGTATTCCTCGTCTACACTTCAAATGAATGAAAATGCGAGACTTCCTTGCAAGGAAATAGCGTTTGCAAATATCTACATATCGTAGCAATGGTGTTCTAATGCTTCTTAAAACGCGATATCGCATCTGATTTCTATGTTTCATGGTAAGATATAATATGATTTGCGAAGTATCATGTATTCCTCGTCTACACTTCAAATGAATGTAAATGCGACACATCCTTGCTAGGAAATAGCGTCTGCAGATTTCTAGGTATCGTAGCAGTAGAGTTCTAATGCTTCTTAAAACGCGATATCGCATCCAATTTCTATGTTTCATGGTAAGATGTAATATGATTTGCGAAGTGTCATGTATTCCACGTCTACACTTCAAATGAATGTAAATGCGACACTAGCTTGGAAGGAAATAGCGTTTGCAGATGTCTACGTATCGAAGCAATAGAGTTCAAATGCTTCTTAAAACAAGATATCGCATCTCATTACTATGCTTCATGATAAGATGTAATATTCATTGCGAAGTATTATGTATTCCTCGCCTACACTTCAAATGAATGTAAATGCGACACTTCCTTGCTAGGAAATAGCGTTTCCAGATGTCTACGTATCGAAGCAATAGAGTTCAAATGCTTCTTAAAACGATATATTGCATCTCATATCTATGTTTCTTGATAAGATATAATATTCATTGCGAAGTGTTATGCATCCCTCGTCTACGATTCAAATGAATGTAAATGCGACACTTCCTTGCAAGGAAATAGCGTTTGCAGATGTCTACGTATCGTAGCAATAGAGTTCTAATGCTTCTTAAAACGCGATATCGCAACTCATTTCTATGTTTCATGGTAAGATATAATATGACTCGCGAAGTGTTATGTATTCCTCGTCTACACTTCAAATGAATGTGAATGCGATACTTCCTCGCTAGGAAATAGCGTTTGCAGATGTCTACGTATCGTAGCAATAGCTTTCTAATGCTTCTTAAAATGCGATATCGAATCTCATTTCTATGTTTCATGGTAAGATATAATGTGATTTGCGAAGTGTTATGTATTCCTCGTCTACACTTCAAATGAAAGTAAATGCGACACTTCCTTGCTGGGAAATAGCGTTTGCAGATGTCTACGTATCGAAGCAATAGAGTTCAAATGCTTCTTAAAACGAGATATTGCATCTCATATCCATGTTTCATAATAAGATATAATATTCATTGCGAAGTGTTATGCATTCCTCGTCTACGATTCAAATGAATGTAAATGCGACACTTCCTTGCAAGGAAATAGCTTTTGCAGATGTCTACGTATCGTAGCAATAGAGTTCTAATGCTTCTTAAAACGCGATACCGCATCTCATTTCTATGTTTCATGGTAAGATATAATATGATTTGCGAAGTGTTATGTATTCCTCGCCTACACTTTAAATGAATGTAAATGCGACACTTCTTTGCTAGGAAATAGCGTTTGCAAATGTCTACCTATCGTAGCAATAGTGTTCTAATGCTTCTTAAAACGCGATATCGCATGTCATTTCTATGTTTCATGGTAAGATATAATATGATTTGCGAAGTATCATGTATTCCTCGTCTACACTTCAAATGAATGTAAATGCGACACTTCCTTGCTAGGAAATAGCGTCTGCAGATGTCTAGGTATCGTAGCAATAGAGTTCTAATGCTTCTTAAAACGCGATATCGCATCTCATTTCTATGTTTCATGGTAAGATATAATATGATTTGCGAAGTGTTAACTATTCCTCGTCAACACTTCAAATGAATGTAAATGCGACACTTCCTTGCTGGGAAATAGCGTTTGCAGATGTCTACGTATCGAAGCAATAGAGTTCAAATGCTTCTTAAAACGAGATATTGCATCTCATATCTATGTTTCATGATAAGATATAATATACATTGCGAAGTGTTATGCATTCCTCGTCTACGTTTCAAATGAATGTAAATGCGACACTTCCTTGCTAGGAAATAGCGTCTGCAGATGTCTAGGTATCGTAGCAATAGAGTTCTAATGCTACTTAAAACGCGATATCGCATCTCATTTCTATGTTTCATGGTAAGATATAATATTCATTGCGAAGTGTTATGCATTCCTCGTCTACGATTCAAATGACTGTAAATGCGACACTTCCTTGCAAGGAAATAGCGTTTGCAGATGTTTACGTATCGTAGCAATGGAGTTCTTATGATTCTTAAAACGCGATATCGCATCTCATTTCTATGTTTCATGGTAAGATATAATATGATTTGCGAAGTATCACGTATTCCTCGTCTACACTTCAAATGAATGTAAATGCGACACTTTCTCGCTAGGAAATAGCGTATGCAGATATCTACGTATCGTAGCAATAGAGTTCATATGATACTTAAAACGCGATATCGCATCTCATTTCTATGTTTCATGGTAAGATATAACATGATTTGCGAAGTGTTATGTATTCCTCGTCTACGATTCAAATGAATGTAAATGCGACACTTCCTTGCTAGGAAAGAGCGTTTGCAGATGTCTACCTATCGTAGCAATAGAGTTCTAATGCTTCTTAAAACGCGATATCGCATCTCATTTCTATGTTTCATGGAAAGATATAATATGATTCGCGAAGTATTATGTATTCCTCGTCTACGCTTCAAATGAATGTAAATGCGACACTTCCTTGCAAGGAAATAGCGATTGCAGATGTCTACGTATCGTAGCAATAGAGTTCATATGATTCCTAAAACGCGATATCGCATCTCATTTCTATATTTCATGGTAAGATATAATATGATTTGCGAAGTGTTATGTATTCCTCGTCTACACTTCAAATGAATGTAAATGCGACACTTCCTTGCAAGGAAATAGCGATTGCAGATGTCTACGTATCGTAGCAATAGAGTTCATATGATTCCTAAAACGCGATATCGCATCTCATTTCTATGTTTCATGGTAAGATATAATATGATTTGCGAAGTATCATGTATTCCTCGTCTACACTTCAAGTGAATGTGAATGCGACACTTCCTCGCTAGGAAATGGCGTTTGCAGATGTCTACGTATCGTAGCAATAGAGTTCATATGATACTTAAAACGCGATATCGCATCTCATTTCTATGTTTCATGGTAAGATATAACATGATTTGCGAAGTGTTATGTATTCCTCGTCTACGATTCAAATGAATGTAAATGCGACACTTCCTTGCTAGGAAAGAGCGTTTGCAGATGTCTACCTATCGTAGCAATAGAGTTCTAATGCTTCTTAAAACGCGATATCGCATCTCATTTCTATGTTTCATGGAAAGATATAATATGATTCGCGAAGTATTATGTATTCCTCGTCTACGCTTCAAATGAATGTAAATGCGACACTTCCTTGCAAGGAAATAGCGATTGCAGACATCTACGTATCGTAGCAATAGAGTTCATATGATTCCTAAAACGCGATATCGCATCTCATTTCTATATTTCATGGTAAGATATAATATGATTTGCGAAGTGTTATGTATTCCTCGTCTACACTTCAAATGAATGTAAATGCGACACTTCCTTGCTAGGAAATAGCGTCTGCAGATGTCTAGGTATCGTAGCAATAGAGTTCTTATGTTTCTTATAACGCGTTATCGCATCTCATTTCTATGTTTCATGGTAAGATATAATATGATTTGCGAAGTGTTATGTATTCCTCGTCTACACTTCAAATGAATGTAAATGCGACACTTTCTTGCAAGGAAATAGCGTTTGCTGATGTCTACGTATCATAGCAATGGATTTCTGATGATTCTTAAAACGCGATATCGCATCTCACTTCTATGATTCATGGTAAGATATGGTATGATTTGCGAACTGTCATGTATTCCTCGTCTACACTTCAAATGAATGTAAATGCGACACTTCCATGCATGGAAATAGCGTTTGCAGATGTCTACTCATCGTAGCAATGGATTTCTGATGCTTCTTAAAACGCGATAACGCATCTCATTTCTATGTTTCATGGTAAGATATAATATGATTTGCGAAGTGTCATGTATTTCTCGTCCACGCTTCAAATGAATGTAAATGCGACACTTCCTTGCAAGGAAATAGCGTTTGCAGATGTCTACGTATCGTAGCAATAGAGTTCTTATGATTCTTAAAACGCGATATCGGAACTCATTTCTATGTTTCATGGTAAGATATAATATGATTTGCGAAGTGTTATGTATTCCTCGTCTACACTTCAAATGAATGTAAATGCGACACTTTCTTGCAGGGAAATAGCGTTTGCAGATGTCTACGTATCGTAGCAATGGATTTCTGATGCTTCTTAAAACGCGATATCGCATCTCATTTCTATGATTCATGGTAAGATATAATATGATTTGCGAAGTGTCATGTATTCCTCGTCCACGCTTCAAATGAATGTAAATGCGACACTTCCTTGCAAGGAAATAGCGTTTGCAGATGTCTACGTATCGTAGCAATAGAGTTCTAATGCTTCTTAAAACACGATATCGCATCTCATTTCTATGTTTCATGGTAAGATGTAATATGATTTGCGGAGTGTTATGTATTCCTCGTCTACACTTCAAATGAATGTAAATTTCGACACTTCCTTACTAGGAAATAGCGTTTCCAGATGTCTAGGTATCGTAGCAATAGAGTTCTTATGATTCTAAAAACGCGTTATAGCTTCTCATTTCTATGTTTCATGGTAAGATATAATATGATTTGCTAAGTGTTATGTATTCCTCGTCTACACTTCAAATGAATGTAAATGCGACACTTTCTTGCAAGGAAATAGCGTTTGCTGATGTCTACGTATCGTAGCAATGGATTTCTGATGCTTCTTAAAACGCGATATCGCATCTCACTTCTATGATTCATGGTAAGATATAATATGATTTGCGAAGTGTCATGTATTCCTCGTCTACACTTCAAATGAATGTAAATGCGACACTTCCCTGCATGGAAATAGCGTTTGCAGATGTCTACTCATCGTAGCAACGGATTTCTGGTGCTTCTTAAAACGCGATAACGCATCTCATTTCTATGTTTCATGGTAAGATATAATATGATTTGCGAAGTGTCATGTATTCCCCGTCCACGCTTCAAATGAATGTAAATGCGACACTTCCTTGCAAGGAAATAGCGTTTGCAGATGTCTACGTATCGTAGCAATAGAGTTCTTATGATTCTTAAAACGCGATATCGGAACTCATTTCTATGTTTCATGGTAAGATATAATATGATTTGCGAAGTGTTATGTATT
Source organism: Xylocopa sonorina (assembly GCF_050948175.1). Classification (NCBI taxonomy): domain Eukaryota; kingdom Metazoa; phylum Arthropoda; class Insecta; order Hymenoptera; family Apidae; genus Xylocopa; species Xylocopa sonorina. The sequence goes on along the minus strand of NW_027490139.1, from coordinate 1,153,289 downwards.
CCTCGTCTACACTTCAAATGAATGTAAATGCGACACTTTCTTGCAGGGAAATAGCGTTTGCAGATGTCTACGTATCGTAGCAATGGATTTCTGATGCTTCTTAAAACGCGATATCGCATCTCATTTCTATGATTCATGGTAAGATATAATATGATTTGCGAAGTGTCATGTATTCCTCGTCCACGCTTCAAATGAATGTAAATGCGACACTTCCTTGCAAGGAAATAGCGTTTGCAGATGTCTACGTATCGTAGCAATAGAGTTCTTGTGATTCTTAAAACGCGATATGGGAACTCATTTCTATGTTTCATGGTAAGATATAATATGATTTGCGAAGTATCATGTATTCCTCGTCTACGATTCAAATGAATGTAAATGCGACACTTCCTTCCAAGGAAATAGCGTCTGCAGATGTCTAGGTATCGTAGCAATAGAGTTCTAATACTTCTTAAAACGCGATATCGCATGTCATTTCTATGTTTCATGATAAGATATAATATGATTTGCGAAGTGTTATGCATTCCTCGTCTACGATTCAAATGAATGTAAATGCGACACTCCCTTGCAAGGAAATAGCATTTGCAGATGTCTACGTATCGTAGCAATAGAGTTGAAATGCTTCTTAAAACGAGATATTGCATCTCATATCTATGTTTCATGGTAAGATATAATATTCATTGCGAAGTGTTATGCATTCCTCGTCTACGCTTCAAATGAATGTGAATGCGACACTTCCTCGCTAGGAAATAGCGTTTGCAGATATCTACGTATCGTAGCAATAGAGTACTAATGCTTCTTAAAACGCGATATCGCATCTCATTTCTATGTTTCATGGTCAAATATAATATGATTTGCGAAGTGTTATGTATTCCTCGTCTACACTTCAAATGAATGTAAATGCGACACATCCTTGCTAGGAAATAGCGTTTGCAGATGTCTACGTATCGAAGCAATAGAGTTCAAATGCTTCTTAAAACGAGATATTGCATCTCATATCTATGTTTCATGATAAGATATAATATTCATTGCGAAGTGTCATGCATTCCCCGTCTACGATTCAAATGAATGTAAATGCGACACTTCCTTCCAAGGAAATAGCGTTTGCAGATGTCTACGTATCGTAGCAATAGAGTTCTTATAATTCTTAAAACGCGATATCGCATCTCATTTCTATGTTTCATGGTAAGATATAATATGATTTGCGAAGTGTTATGTATTCCTCGTCTACACTTCAAATGAAAGTAAATGCGACACTTCCTTGCGAGGAAATAGCGATTGCAGATGTCTACGTATCGTAGCAATAGAGTTCATATGATACTTAAAACGCGATATCGCATCTCATTTCTATGATTCATGGTAAGATATAACATGATTTGCGAAGTGTTATGTATTCCTCGTCTACACTTCAAATGAATGTGAATGCGATACTTCCTCGCTAGGAAATAGCGTTTGCAGATGTCTACGTATCGTAGCAATAGCTTCCTAATGCTTCTCAAAACGCGATATCGAATCTCATTTCTATGTTTCATGGTAAGATATAATATGATTTGCAAAGTGTCATGTATTTCTCGTCTACACTTTAAATGAATGTAAATGCGACACTTCGTTGCAAGGAAATAGCGTTTGCAGATGTCTACGTATCGTAGCAATAGAGTTCATATGATTCTTAAAACGCGATATCGCATCTCATTTCTATGTTTCATGGTAAGATATAACATGATTTGCGAAGTGTTATGTATTCCTCGTCTACACTTCAAATGAATGTAAATGCGACACTTCTTTGCTAGGAAATAGCGTTTGCAAATGTCTACCTATCGTAGCAATAGTGTTCTAATGCTTCTTAAAACGCGATATCGCATCTCATTTCTATGTTTCATGGTAAGATATAATATGGTTTGCGAAGTATCATGTATTCCTCGTCTACACTTCAAATGAATGTTAATGCGACACTTCCTTGCTAGGAAATAGCGTCTGCAGATGTCTAGGTATCGTAGCAATAGAGTTCTAATGCTACTTAAAACGCGATATCGCATCTCATTTCTATGTTTCATGGTAAGATATAACATGATTTGCGAAGTGTTATGTATTCCTCGTCTACACTTCAAATGAATGTAAATGCGACACTTCTTTGCTAGGAAATAGCGTTTGCAAATGTCTACCTATCGTAGCAATAGTGTTCTAATGCTTCTTAAAACGCGATATCGCATCTCATTTCTATGTTTCATGGTAAGATATAATATGGTTTGCGAAGTATCATGTATTCCTCGTCTACACTTCAAATGAATGTTAATGCGACACTTCCTTGCTAGGAAATAGCGTCTGCAGATGTCTAGGTATCGTAGCAATAGAGTTCTAATGCTACTTAAAACGCGATATCGCATCTCATTTCTATGTTTCATGGTAAGATATAACATGATTTGCGAAGTGTTATGTATTCCTCGTCTACACTTCAAATGAATGTGAATGCTATACTTCCTCGCTAGGAAATAGCGTTTGCAGATGTCTACGTATCGTAGCAATAGCTTTCTAATGCTTCTTAAAACGCGATATCGAATCTCATTCCTATGTTTCATGGTAAGATATAATATGATTTGCCAAGTGTCATGTATTTCTCGTCTACACTTCAAATGAATGTAAATGCGACACTTCCTTGCAAGGAAATAGCGTTTACAGATGTCTACCTATCGTAGCAATAGTGTTCTAATGCTTCTTAAAACGCGATATCGCATCTCATTTCTATGTTTCATGGTAAGATATAATATTCATTGCGAAGTGTTATGCATTCCTCGTCTACACTTCAAATGAATGTAAATGCGACACTTCTTTGCTAGGAAATAGCGTTTGCAAATGTCTACCTATCGTAGCAATAGTGTTCTAATGCTTCTTAAAACGCGATATCGCATCTCATTTCTATGTTTCATGGTAAGATATAATTTGGTTTGCGAAGTATCATGTATTCCTCGTCTACACTTCAAATGAATGTTAATGCGACACTTCCTTGCTAGGAAATAGCGTCTGCAGATGTCTAGGTATCGTAGCAATAGAGTTCTAATGCTACTTAAAACGCGATATCGCATCTCATTTCTATGTTTCATGGTAAGATATAACATGATTTGCGAAGTGTTATGTATTCCTCGTCTACACTTCAAATGAATGTGAATGCGATACTTCCTCGCTAGGAAATAGCGTTTGCAGATGTCTACGTATCGTAGCAATAGCTTTCTAATGCTTCTTAAAACGCGATATCGAATCTCATTCCTATGTTTCATGGTAAGATATAATATGATTTGCCAAGTGTCATGTATTTCTCGTCTACACTTCAAATGAATGTAAATGCGACACTTCCTTGCAAGGAAATAGCGTTTACAGATGTCTACCTATCGTAGCAATAGTGTTCTAATGCTTCTTAAAACGCGATATCGCATCTCATTTCTATGTTTCATGGTAATATATAATATGATTTGCGAAGTATCATGTATTCCTCGTCTACACTTCAAATGAATGTAAATGCGACACTTCTTTGCTAGGAAATAGCGTTTGCAAATGTCTACCTATCGTAGCAATAGTGTTCTAGTGCTTCTTAAAACGCGATATCGCATCTCATTTCTATGTTTCATGGTAAGATATAACATGATTTGCGAAGTGTTATGTATTCCTCGTCTACACTTCAAATGAATGTAAATGCGACACTTGTTTGCTAGGAAATAGCGTTTGCAAATGTCTACCTATCGTAGCAATAGTGTTCTAGTGCTTCTTAAAACGCGATATGGCATCTCATTTCTATGTTTCATGGTAAGATATAATATGGTTTGCGAAGTATCATGTATTCCTCGTCTACACTTCAAATGAACGTTAATGCGACAATTCCTTGCTAGGAAATAGCGTCTGCAGATGTCTAGGTATCGTAGCAATAGAGTTCTAATGCTACTTAAAACGCGATATCGCATCTCATTTCTATGTTTCATGGTAAGATATAATATTCATTGCGAAGTGTTATGCATTCCTCGTCTACACTTCAAATGAATGTAAATGCGACACTTCTTTGCTGGGAAATAGCGTTTGCAAATGTCTACCTATCGTAGCAATAGTGTTCTAATGCTTCTTAAAACGCGATATCGCATCTCATTTCTATGTTTCATGGTAAGATATAATATGGTTTGCGAAGTATCATGTATTCCTCGTCTACACTTCAAATGAATGTTAATGCGACACTTCCTTGCTAGGAAATAGCGTCTGCAGATGTCTAGGTATCGTAGCAATAGAGTTCTAATGCTACTTAAAACGCGATATCGCATCTCATTTCTATGTTTCATGGTAAGATATAACATGATTTGCGAAGTGTTATGTATTCCTCGTCTACACTTCAAATGAATGTGAATGCGATACTTCCTCGCTAGGAAATAGCGTTTGCAGATGTCTACGTATCGTAGCAATAGCTTTCTAATGCTTCTTAAAACGCGATATCGAATCTCATTCCTATGTTTCATGGTAAGATATAATATGATTTGCCAAGTGTCATGTATTTCTCGTCTACACTTCAAATGAATGTAAATGCGACACTTCCTTGCAAGGAAATAGCGTTTACAGATGTCTACCTATCGTAGCAATAGTGTTCTAATGCTTCTTAAAACGCGATATCGCATCTCATTTCTATGTTTCATGGTAATATATAATATGATTTGCGAAGTATCATGTATTCCTCGTCTACACTTCAAATGAATGTAAATGCGACACTTCTTTGCTAGGAAATAGCGTTTGCAAATGTCTACCTATCGTAGCAATAGTGTTCTAGTGCTTCTTAAAACGCGATATCGCATCTCATTTCTATGTTTCATGGTAAGATATAACATGATTTGCGAAGTGTTATGTATTCCTCGTCTACACTTCAAATGAATGTAAATGCGACACTTCTTTGCTAGGAAATAGCGTTTGCAAATGTCTACCTATCGTAGCAATAGTGTTCTAGTGCTTCTTAAAACGCGATATGGCATCTCATTTCTATGTTTCATGGTAAGATATAATATGGTTTGCGAAGTATCATGTATTCCTCGTCTACACTTCAAATGAACGTTAATGCGACAATTCCTTGCTAGGAAATAGCGTCTGCAGATGTCTAGGTATCGTAGCAATAGAGTTCTAATGCTACTTAAAACGCGATATCGCATCTCATTTCTATGTTTCATGGTAAGATATAATATTCATTGCGAAGTGTTATGCATTCCTCGTCTACACTTCAAATGAATGTAAATGCGACACTTCTTTGCTAGGAAATAGCGTTTGCAAATGTCTACCTATCGTAGCAATAGTGTTCTAATGCTTCTTAAAACGCGATATCGCATCTCATTTCTATGTTTCATGGTAAGATATAATATGGTTTGCGAAGTGTTATGCATTCCTCGTCTGCGATTCAAATGAATGTAAATGCGACACTTCCTTGCAAGGAAATAGCGTTTGCAGATGTCTACGTATCGTAGCAGTAGAGTTCTTATGATTCTTAAAACGCGATATCGCATCTTATTTCTATGTTTCATGGTAAGATATAATATGATTTGCGAAGTGTTATGTATTCCTCGTCTACACTTCAAATGAAAGTAAATGCGACACTTCCTTGCAAGGAAATAGCGATTGCAGATGTCTACGTATCGTAGCAATAGAGTTCATATGATTCTTAAAACGCGATATCGCATCTCATTTCTATGTTTCATGGTAAGATATAATATGGTTGCGAAGTGTTATGTATTCCTCGTCTACACTTCAAATGAATGTGAATGCGATACTTCCTCGCTAGGAAATAGCGTTTGCAGATGTCTACGTATCGTAGCAATAGCTTTCTAATGCTTCTTAAAACGCGATATCGAATCTCATTCCTATGCTTCATGGTAAGATATAATATGATTTGCGAAGTGTCATGTATTTCTCGTCTACACTTCAAATGAATGTAAATGCGACACTTCCTTGCAAGGAAATAGCGTTTACTGATGTCTACGTATCGTAGCAATAGTGTTCTAATGCTTCTTAAAACGCGATATCGCATCTCATTTCTATGTTTCATGGTAAGAAATAATATGATTTGCGAAGTAACATGTATTCCTCGTCTACACTTCAAATGAATGTAAATGCGACACTTCTTTGCTAGGAAATAGCGTTTGCAAATGTCTACCTATCGTAGCAATAGTGTTCTAATGCTTCTTAAAACACGATATCGCATCTCATTTCTATGTTTCATGGTAAGATATAACATGATTTGCGAAGTGTTATGTATTCCTCGTCTACACTTCAAATGAATGTAAATGCGACACTTCTTTGCTAGGAAATAGCGTTTGCAAATGTCTACCTATCGTAGCAATAGTGTTCTAATGCTTCTTAAAACGCGATATCGCATCTCATTTCTATGTTTCATGGTAAGATATAATATGGTTTGCGAAGTATCATGTATTCCTCGTCTACACTTCAAATGAATGTAAATGCGACACATCCTTGCTAGGAAATAGCGTTTGCAGATGTCTACGTATCGAAGCAATAGAGTTCAAATGCTTCTTAAAACGAGATATTGCATCTCATATCTATGTTTCATGATAAGATATAATATTCATTGCGAAGTGTCATGCATTCCCCGTCTACGATTCAAATGAATGTAAATGCGACACTTCCTTCCAAGGAAATAGCGTTTGCAGATGTCTACGTATCGTAGCAATAGAGTTCTTATAATTCTTAAAACGCGATATCGCATCTCATTTCTATGTTTCATGGTAAGATATAATATGGTTTGCGAAGTATCATGTATTCCTCGTCTACACTTCAAATGAATGTTAATGCGACACTTCCTTGCGAGGAAATAGCGATTGCAGATGTCTAGGTATCGTAGCAATAGAGTTCATATGATACTTAAAACGCGATATCGCATCTCATTTCTATGTTTCATGGTAAGATATAACATGATTTGCGAAGTGTTATGTATTCCTCGTCTACACTTCAAATGAATGTGAATGCTATACTTCCTCGCTAGGAAATAGCGTTTGCAGATGTCTACGTATCGTAGCAATAGCTTTCTAATGCTTCTTAAAACGCGATATCGAATCTCATTCCTATGTTTCATGGTAAGATATAATATGATTTGCCAAGTGTCATGTATTTCTCGTCTACACTTCAAATGAATGTAAATGCGACACTTCCTTGCAAGGAAATAGCGTTTACAGATGTCTACCTATCGTAGCAATAGTGTTCTAATGCTTCTTAAAACGCGATATCGCATCTCATTTCTATGTTTCATGGTAAGATATAATATTCATTGCGAAGTGTTATGCATTCCTCGTCTACACTTCAAATGAATGTAAATGCGACACTTCTTTGCTAGGAAATAGCGTTTGCAAATGTCTACCTATCGTAGCAATAGTGTTCTAATGCTTCTTAAAACGCGATATCGCATCTCATTTCTATGTTTCATGGTAAGATATAATATGGTTTGCGAAGTATCATGTATTCCTCGTCTACACTTCAAATGAATGTTAATGCGACACTTCCTTGCTAGGAAATAGCGTCTGCAGATGTCTAGGTATCGTAGCAATAGAGTTCTAATGCTACTTAAAACGCGATATCGCATCTCATTTCTATGTTTCATGGTAAGATATAACATGATTTGCGAAGTGTTATGTATTCCTCGTCTACACTTCAAATGAATGTGAATGCGATACTTCCTCGCTAGGAAATAGCGTTTGCAGATGTCTACGTATCGTAGCAATAGCTTTCTAATGCTTCTTAAAACGCGATATCGAATCTCATTCCTATGTTTCATGGTAAGATATAATATGATTTGCCAAGTGTCATGTATTTCTCGTCTACACTTCAAATGAATGTAAATGCGACACTTCCTTGCAAGGAAATAGCGTTTACAGATGTCTACCTATCGTAGCAATAGTGTTCTAATGCTTCTTAAAACGCGATATCGCATCTCATTTCTATGTTTCATGGTAATATATAATATGATTTGCGAAGTATCATGTATTCCTCGTCTACACTTCAAATGAATGTAAATGCGACACTTCTTTGCTAGGAAATAGCGTTTGCAAATGTCTACCTATCGTAGCAATAGTGTTCTAGTGCTTCTTAAAACGCGATATCGCATCTCATTTCTATGTTTCATGGTAAGATATAACATGATTTGCGAAGTGTTATGTATTCCTCGTCTACACTTCAAATGAATGTAAATGCGACACTTCTTTGCTAGGAAATAGCGTTTGCAAATGTCTACCTATCGTAGCAATAGTGTTCTAGTGCTTCTTAAAACGCGATATGGCATCTCATTTCTATGTTTCATGGTAAGATATAATATGGTTTGCGAAGTATCATGTATTCCTCGTCTACACTTCAAATGAACGTTAATGCGACAATTCCTTGCTAGGAAATAGCGTCTGCAGATGTCTAGGTATCGTAGCAATAGAGTTCTAATGCTACTTAAAACGCGATATCGCATCTCATTTCTATGTTTCATGGTAAGATATAATATTCATTGCGAAGTGTTATGCATTCCTCGTCTACACTTCAAATGAATGTAAATGCGACACTTCTTTGCTAGGAAATAGCGTTTGCAAATGTCTACCTATCGTAGCAATAGTGTTCTAATGCTTCTTAAAACGCGATATCGCATCTCATTTCTATGTTTCATGGTAAGATATAATATGGTTTGCGAAGTGTTATGCATTCCTCGTCTGCGATTCAAATGAATGTAAATGCGACACTTCCTTGCAAGGAAATAGCGTTTGCAGATGTCTACGTATCGTAGCAATAGAGTTCTTATGATTCTTAAAACGCGATATCGCATCTTATTTCTATGTTTCATGGTAAGATATAATATGATTTGCGAAGTGTTATGTATTCCTCGTCTACACTTCAAATGAAAGTAAATGCGACACTTCCTTGCAAGGAAATAGCGATTGCAGATGTCTACGTATCGTAGCAATAGAGTTCATATGATTCTTAAAACGCGATATCGCATCTCATTTCTATGTTTCATGGTAAGATATAATATGGTTGCGAAGTGTTATGTATTCCTCGTCTACACTTCAAATGAATGTGAATGCGATACTTCCTCGCTAGGAAATAGCGTTTGCAGATGTCTACGTATCGTAGCAATAGCTTTCTAATGCTTCTTAAAACGCGATATCGAATCTCATTCCTATGCTTCATGGTAAGATATAATATGATTTGCGAAGTGTCATGTATTTCTCGTCTACACTTCAAATGAATGTAAATGCGACACTTCCTTGCAAGGAAATAGCGTTTACAGATGTCTACGTATCGTAGCAATAGTGTTCTAATGCTTCTTAAAACGCGATATCGCATCTCATTTCTATGTTTCATGGTAAGAAATAATATGATTTGCGAAGTATCATGTATTCCTCGTCTACACTTCAAATGAATGTAAATGCGACACTTCTTTGCTAGGAAATAGCGTTTGCAAATGTCTACCTATCGTAGCAATAGTGTTCTAATGCTTCTTAAAACACGATATCGCATCTCATTTCTATGTTTCATGGTAAGATATAACATGATTTGCGAAGTGTTATGTATTCCTCGTCTACACTTCAAATGAATGTAAATGCGACACTTCTTTGCTAGGAAATAGCGTTTGCAAATGTCTACCTATCGTAGCAATAGTGTTCTAATGCTTCTTAAAACGCGATATCGCATCTCATTTCTATGTTTCATGGTAAGATATAATATGGTTTGCGAAGTATCATGTATTCCTTGTCTACACTTCAAATGAATGTTAATGCGACAATTCCTTGCTAGGAAATAGCGTCTGCAGATGTCTAGGTATCGTAGCAATAGAGTTCTAATGCTACTTAAAACGCGATATCGCATCTCATTTCTATGTTTCATGGTAAAATATAATATTCATTGCGAAGTGTTATGCATTCCTCGTCTACGATTCAAATGAATGTAAATGCGACACTTCCTTGCAAGGAAATAGCGTTTGCAGATGTCTACGTATCGTAGCAATAGAGTTCTTATGATTCTTAAAACGCGATATCGCATCTCATTTCTATGTTTCATGGTAAGATATAATATGATTTGCGAAGTGTTATGTATTCCTCGTCTACACTTCAAATGAAAGTAAATGCGACACTTCCTTGCAAGGAAATAGCGATTGCAGATGTCTACGTATCGTAGCAATAGAGTTCATATGATTCTTAAAACGCGATATCGCATCTCATTTCTATGTTTCATGGTAAGCTATAACATGATTTGCGAAGTGTTATGTATTCCTCGTCAACACTTCAAATGAATGTGAATGCGATACTTCCTCGCTAGGAAATAGCGTTTGCAGATGTCTACGTATCGTAGCAATAGCTTTCTAATGCTTCTTAAAACGCGATATCAAATCTCATTTCTATGATTCATGGTAAGATATAATATGATTTGCGAAGTGTCATGTATTCCTCGTCTACACTTCAAATGAATGTAAATGCTACACTTCCTTGGAAGGAAATAGCGTTTGCAGATGTCTACGTATCGAAGCAATAGAGTTCAAATGCTTCTTAAAACGCGATATCGCATCTCATCTCTATGTTTCATGGTAAGATATAATATGATTTGCGAAGTATCACGTATTCCTCGTCTACACATCAAATGAATGTAAATGCGACACTTCCTTGCTAGGCAATATCGTCTGCAGATGTCTACGTATCGTAGCAATAGAGTTCATATGATTCTTAAAGCGAGATATTGCATCTCATATCTATGTTTCCTGATAAGATATAATATTCATTGCGAAGTGTTATGCATTCCTCGTCTATGATTCAACTGAATGTAAATGCGACACTTCCTTGCAAGGAAATAGCGATTGCAGATGTCTACGTATCGTAGCAATAGAGTTCATATGATTCTTAAAACGCGATATCGCATCTCATTTCTATGTTTCATGGTAAGATATAATATGATTTGCGAAGTGTTATGTATTCCTCGTCTACACTTCAAATGAATGTAAATGCGACACTACTTTGCTAGGAAATAGCGTTTGCAAATGTCTACCTATCGTAGCAATAGTGTTCTAATGCTTCTTAAAACGCGATATCGCATCTCATTTCTATGTTTCATGGTAAGATATAATATGGTTTGCGAAGTATCATGTATTCCTCGTCTACACTTCAAATGAATGTTAATGCGACAATTCCTTGCTAGGAAATAACGTCTGCAGATGTCTAGGTATCGTAGCAATAGAGTTCTAATGCTACTTAAAACGCGATATCGCATCTCATTTCTATGTTTCATGGTAAGATATAATATTCATTGCGAAGTGTTATGCATTCCTCGTCTACGATTCAAATGAATGTAAATGCGACACTTCCTTGCAAGGAAATTGCGTTTGCAGATGTCTACGTATCGTAGCAATAGAGTTCTTATGATTCTTAAAACGCGATATCGCATCTCATTTCTATGTTTCATGGTAAGATATAATATGATTTGCGAAGTGTTATGTATTCCTCGTCTACACTTCAAATGAAAGTAAATGCGACACTTCCTTGCAAGGAAATAGCGATTGCAGATGTCTACGTATCGTAGCAATAGAGTTCATATGATTCTTAAAACGCGATATCGCATCTCATTTCTATGTTTCATGGTAAGCTATAACATGATTTGCGAAGTGTTATGTATTCCTCGTCAACACTTCAAATGAATGTGAATGCGATACTTCCTCGCTAGGAAATAGCGTTTGCAGATGTCTACGTATCGTAGCAATAGCTTTCTAATGCTTCTTAAAACGCGATATCAAATCTCATTTCTATGATTCATGGTAAGATATAATATGATTTGCGAAGTGTCATGTATTCCTCGTCTACACTTCAAATGAATGTAAATGCTACACTTCCTTGGAAGGAAATAGCGTTTGCAGATGTCTACGTATCGAAGCAATAGAGTTCAAGTGCTTCTTAAAACGCGATATCGCATCTCATCTCTATGTTTCATGGTAAGATATAATATGATTTGCGAAGTATCACGTATTCCTCGTCTACACATCAAATGAATGTAAATGCGACACTTCCTTGCTAGGCAATATCGTCTGCAGATGTCTACGTATCGTAGCAATAGAGTTCATATGATTCTTAAAGCGAGATATTGCATCTCATATCTATGTTTCCTGATAAGATATAATATTCATTGCGAAGTGTTATGCATTCCTCGTCTACGATTCAACTGAATGTAAATGCGACACTTCCTTGCAAGGAAATAGCGATTGCAGATGTATACGTATCGTAGCAATAGAGTTCATATGATTCTTAAAACGCGATATCGCATCTCATTTCTATGTTTCATGGTAAGATATAATATGATTTGCAAAGTGTCATGTATTTCTCGTCTACACTTCAAATGAATTTAATGCGACACTTCCTTGCAAGGAAATAGCGTTTACAGATGTCTACCTATCGTAGCAATAGTGTTCTAATGCTTCTTAAAACGCGATATCGCATCTCATTTCTATGTTTCATGGTAAGATATAATATGATTTGCGAAGTATCATGTATTCCTCGTCTACACTTCAAATGAATGTAAATGCGACACTTCTTTGCTAGGAAATAGCGTTTGCAAATGTCTACCTATCGTAGCAATAGTGTTCTAATGCTTCTTAAAACGCGATATCGCATCTCATTTCTATGTTTCATGGTAAGATATAACATGATTTGCGAAGTGTTATGTATTCCTCGTCTACACTTCAAATGAATGTAAATGCGACACTTCTTTGCTAGGAAATAGCGTTTGCAAATGTCTACCTGTCGTAGCAATAGTGTTCTGATGCTTCTTAAAACGCGATATCGCATTTCATTTCTATGTTTCATGATAAGATATAATATGGTTTGCGAAGTATCATGTATTCCTCGTCTACACTTCAAACGAATGTTAATGCGACAATTCCTTGCTAGGAAATAGGGTCTGCAGATGTCTAGGTATCGTAGCAATAGAGTTCTAATGCTACTTAAAACGCGATATCGCATCTCATTTCTATGTTTCATGGTAAGATATAATATTCATTGCGAAGTGTTATGCATTCCTCGTCTACGTTTCAAATGAATGTAAATGCGACACTTCCTTGCAAGGAAATAGCGTTTGCAGATGTCTACATATCGTAGCAATAGAGTTCTTATGATTCTTAAAACGCGATATCGCATCTCATTTCTATGTTTCATGGTAAGATATAATATGATTTGCGAAGTGTTATGTATTCCTCGTCTACACTTCAAATGAATGTGAATGCGATACTTCCTCGCTAGGAAATAGCGTTTGCAGATGTCTACGTATCGTAGCAATAGCTTTCTAATGCTTCTTAAAACGCGATATCGAATCTCATTCCTATGTTTCATGGTAAGATATAATATGATTTGCGAAGTGTCATGTATTTCTCGTCTACACTTCAAATGAATGTAAATGCGACACTTGTTTGCTAGGAAATAGCGTTTGCAAATGTCTAACTATCGTAGCAATAGTGTTCTAATGCTTCTTAAAACGCGATATCGCATCTCATTTCTATGTTTCATGGTAAGATATAACATGATTTGCGAAGTGTTATGTATTCCTCGTCTACACTTCAAATGAATGTAAATGCGACACTTCTTTGCTAGGAAATAGCGTTTGCAAATGTCTACCTATCGTAGCCATAGTGTTCTAATGCTTCTTAAAACGCGATATCGCATCTCATTTCTATGTTTCATGGTAAGATATAATATGGTTTGCGAAGTATCATGTATTCCTCGTCTACACTTCAAATGAATGTTAATGCGACAATTCCTTGCTAGGAAATAGCGTCTGCAGATATCTAGGTATCGTAGCAATAGAGTTCTAATGCTACTTAAAACGCGATATCGCATCTCATTTCTATGTTTCATGGTAAGATATAATATGGTTTGCGAAGTATCATGTATTCCTCGTCTACACTTCAAATGAATGTTAATGCGACAATTCCTTGCTAGGAAATAGGGACTGCAGATGCCTAGGTATCGTAGCAATAGAGTTCTAATGCTACTTAAAACGCGATATCGCATCTCATTTCTATGTTTCATGGTAAGATATAATATTCATTGCGAAATGTTATGCATTCCTCGTCTACGATTCAAATGAATGTAAATGCGACACTTCCTTGCAAGGAAATAGCGTTTGCAGATGTCTACGTATCGTAGCAATAGAGTTCTTATGATTCTTAAAACGCGATATCGCATCTCATTTCTATGTTTCATGGTAAGATATAATATGATTTGCGAAGTGTTATGTATTCCTCGTCTACACTTCAAATGAATGTGAATGCGATACTTCCTCGCTAGGAAATAGCGTTTGCAGATGTCTACGTATCGTAGCAATAGCTTTCTAATGCTTCTTAAAACGCGATATCGAATCTCATTCCTATGTTTCATGGTAAGATATAATATGATTTGCGAAGTGTCATGTATTTCTCGTCTACACTTCAAATGAATGTAAATGCGACACTTCCTTGCAAGGAAATAGCGTTTACAGATGTCTACCTATCGTAGCAATAGTGTTCTAATGCTTCTTAAAACGCGATATCGCATCTCATTTCTATGTTTCATGGTAAGAAATAATATGATTTGCGAAGTATCATGTATTCCTCGTCTACACTTCAAATGAATGTAAATGCGACACTTCTTTGCTAGGAAATAGCGTTTGCAAATGTCTACCTATCGTAGCAATAGTGTTCTAATGCTTCTTAAAACGCGATATCGCATCTCATTTCTATGTTTCATGGTAAGATATAACATGATTTGCGAAGTGTTATGTATTCCTCGTCTACACTTCAAATGAATGTAAATGCGACACTCCTTTGCTAGGAAATAGCGTTTGCAAATGTCTACCTATCGTAGCAATAGTGTTCTAATGCTTCTTAAAACGCGATATCGCATCTCATTTCTATGTTTCATGGTAAGATATAATATGGTTTGCGAAGTATCATGTATTCCTCGTCTACACTTCAAATGAATGTTAATGCGACAATTCCTTGCTAGGAAATAGCGTCTGCAGATGTCTAGGTATCGTAGCAATAGAGTTCTAATGCTACTTAGAACGCGATATCGCATCTCATTTCTATGTTTCATGGTAAAATATAATATTCATTGCGAAGTGTTATGCATTCCTCGTCTACGATTCAAATGAATGTAAATGCGACACTTCCTTGCAAGGAAATAGCGTTTGCAGATGTCTACGTATCGTAGCAATAGAGTTCTTATGATTCTTAAAACGCGATATCGCATCTCATTTCTATGTTTCATGGTAAGATATAATATGATTTGCGAAGTGTTATGTATTCCTCGTCTACACTTCAAATGAAAGTAAATGCGACACCTCCTTGCAAGGAAATAGCGATTGCAGATGTCTACGTATCGTAGCAATAGAGTTCATATGATTCTTAAAACGCGATATCGCATCTCATTTCTATGTTTCATGGTAAGCTATAACATGATTTGCGAAGTGTTATGTATTCCTCGTCAACACTTCAAATGAATGTGAATGCGATACTTCCTCGCTAGGAAATAGCGTTTGCAGATGTCTACGTATCGTAGCAATAGCTTTCTAATGCTTCTTAAAACGCGATATCAAATCTCATTTCTATGATTCATGGTAAGATATAATATGATTTGCGAAGTGTCATGTATTCCTCGTCTACACTTCAAATGAATGTAAATGCTACACTTCCTTGGAAGGAAATAGCGTTTGCAGATGTCTACGTATCGAAGCAATAGAGTTCAAATGCTTCTTAAAACGCGATATCGCATCTCATCTCTATGTTTCATGGTAAGATATAATATGATTTGCGAAGTATCACGTATTCCTCGTCTACACATCAAACGAATGTAAACGCGACACTTCCTTGCTAGGCAATATCGTCTGCAGATGTCTACGTATCGTAGCAATAGAGTTCATATGATTCTTAAAGCGAGATATTGCATCTCATATCTATGTTTCCTGATAAGATATAATATTCATTGCGAAGTGTTATGCATTCCTCGTCTACGATTCAACTGAATGTAAATGCGACACTTCCTTGCAAGGAAATAGCGATTGCAGATGTCAACGTATCGTAGCAATAGAGTTCATATGATTCTTAAAACGCGATATCGCATCTCATTTCTATGTTTCATGGTAAGATATAATATGATTTGCGAAGTGTTATGTATTCCTCGTCTACACTTCAAATGAATGTGAATGCGATACTTCCTCGCTAGGAAATAGCGTTTGCAGATGTCTACGTATCGTAGCAATAGCTTTCTAATGCTTCTTAAAACGCGATATCGAATCTCATTCCTATGTTTCATGGTAAGATATAATATGATTTGCGAAGTGTCATGTATTTCTCATCTACACTTCAAATGAATTTAATGCGACACTTCCTTGCAAGGAAATAGCGTTTACAGATGTCTACCTATCGTAGCAATAGTGTTCTAATGCTTCTTAGAACGCGATATCGCATCTCATTTCTATGTTTCATGGTAAGATATAATATGATTTGCGAAGTATCATGTATTCCTCGTCTACACTTCAAATGAATGTAAATGCGACACTTCTTTGCTAGGAAATAGCGTTTGCAAATGTCTACCTATCGTAGCAATAGTGTTCTAATGCTTCTTAAAACGCGATATCGCATCTCATTTCTATGTTTCATGGTAAGATATAACATGATTTGCGAAGTGTTATGTATTCCTCGTCTACACTTCAAATGAATGTAAATGCGACACTTCTTTGCTAGGAAATAGCGTTTGCAAATGTCTACCTATCGCAGCAATAGTGTTCTAATGCTTCTTAAAACGCGATATCGCATCTCATTTCTATGTTTCATGGTAAGATATAATATGGTTTGCGAAGTATCATGTATTCCTCGTCTACACTTCAAATGAATGTTAATGCGACAATTCCTTGCTAGGAAATAGCGTCTGCAGATGTCTAGGTATCGTAGCAATAGAGTTCTAATGCTACTTAAAACGCGATATCGCATCTCATTTCTATGTTTCATGGTAAAATATAATATTCATTGCGAAGTGTTATGCATTCCTCGTCTACGATTCAAATGAATGTAAATGCGACACTTCCTTGCAAGGAAATAGCGTTTGCAGATGTCTACGTATGTAGCAATAGAGTTCTTATGATTCTTAAAACGCGATATCGCGTCTCATTTCTATGTTTCATGGTAAGATATAATATGATTTGCGAAGTGTTATGTATTCCTCGTCTACACTTCAAATGAAAGTAAATGCGACACTTCCTTGCAAGGAAATAGCGATTGCAGATGTCTACGTAACGTAGCAATAGAGTTCATATGATTCTTAAAACGCGATATCGCATCTCATTTCTATGTTTCATGGTAAGCTATAACATGATTTGCGAAGTGTTATGTATTCCTCGTCAACACTTCAAATGAATGTGAATGCGATACTTCCTCGCTAGGAAATAGCGTTTGCAGATGTCTACGTATCGTAGCAATAGCTTTCTAATGCTTCTTAAAACGCGATATCAAATCTCATTTCTATGATTCATGGTAAGATATATTATGATTTGCGAAGTATTACGTATTCCTCGTCTACACATCAAATGAATGTAAATGCGACACTTCCTTGCTAGGCAATATCGTCTGCATTTGTCTACGTATCGTAGCAATAGAGTTCATATGATTCTTAAAGCGAGATATTGCATCTCATATCTATGTTTCCTGATAAGATATAATATTCATTGCGAAGTGTTATGCATTCCTCGTCTACACTTCAAATGAATGTGAATGCGATACTTCCTCGCTAGGAAATAGCGTTTGCAGATGTCTACGTATCGTAGCAATAGTTTTCTAATGCTTCTTAAAACGCGATATCGAATCTCATTCCTATGTTTCATGGTAAGATATAATATGATTTGCGAAGTGTCATGTATTTCTCGTCTACACTTCAAATGAATTTAATGCGACACTTACTTGCAAGGAAATAGCGTTTACAGATGTCTACCTATCGTAGCAATAGTGTTCTAATGCATCTTAAAACGCGATATCGCATCTCATTTCTATGTTTCATGGTAAGATATAATATGATTTGCGAAGTATCATGTATTCCTCGTCTACACTTCAAATGAATGTAAATGCGACACTTCTTTGCTAGGAAATAGCGTTTGCAAATGTCTACCTATCGTAGCAATAGCTTTCTAATGCTTCTTAAAACGCGATATCGCATCTCATTTCTATGTTTCATGGGAAGATATAATATGATTTGCGAAGTGTTACGTATTCCTCGCCTACACTTCAAATGAATGTAAATGCGACACTTCCTTGCAAGGAAATAGCGATTGCAGATGTCTACGTATCGTAGCAATAGGGTTCACATGATTCTTAAAACGCGATATCGCATCTCATTTCTATGTTTCATGGTAAGATATAACATGATTTGCGAAGTGTTATATATTCCTCGTCTACACTTCAAATGAATGTGAATGCGATACTTCCTCGCTAGGAAATAGCGTTTGCAGATATCTACGTATCGTAGCAATAGCTTTCTAATGCTTCTTAAAACGCGATATCGAATCTCATTTCTATGTTTCATGGTATAGATATAATATGATTTGCGAAGTATCATGTATTCCTCGTCTACACTTCAAATGAATGCAAAATGCGACACTTCCTTGCTAGGAAATAGCGTCTGCAGATGTCTAGGTATCGTAGCAAGAGAGTTCAAATGCTTCTTAAAACGAGATATTGCATCTCATATCTATGTTTGATGATAAGATATAATATTCATTGCGAAGTGTTATGCATTCCTCGTCTACGATTCAAATGAATGTAAATGCGACACTTCCATGCAAGGAAATAGCATTTGCAGATGTCTACGTATCGTAGCAATAGAGTTCTTATGATTCTAAAAACGCTATATTGCATCTCACTTCTACGTTTCATGGTAAGATATAATATGAGTTGCGAAGTGTCATGTATTCCTCGTCTACAATTCAAATGAATGTGAATGCGACACTTCCTCGCTAGGAAATAGCGTTTGCAGATGTCTACGTATCGTAGCAATAGAGTTCTAGTGCTTCTTAAAACGCGATATCGCATCTCATTTCTATGTTTCATGGTAAGATATAATATGATTTGCGAAGTGTTATGTATTCCTCGCCTACACTTCAAATGAATGTAAATGCGACACATCCTTGCAAGGAAATAGCGATTGCAGATGTCTACGTATCGTAGCAATAGAGTTCATATGATTCTTAAAACGCGATATCGCATCTCATTTCTATGTTTCATGGTAAGATATAACATGATTTGCGAAGTGCTATGTATTCCTCGTCTACACTTCAAATGAATGTGAATGCGATACTTCCTCGCTAGGAAATAGCGATTGCAGATACCTACGTGTCGTAGCAATAGCTTTCTAATGCTTCCTAAAACGCGATATCGAATCTCATTTCTATGTTTCATGGTATAGATATAATATGATTTGCGAAGTATCATGTATTCCTCGTCTACACTTCAAATGAATGCAAAATGCGACACTTCCTTGCTAGGAAATAGCGTCTGCAGATGTCTAGGCATCGTAGCAAGAGAGTTCAAATGCTTCTTAAAACGAGATATTGCATCTCATATCTATGTTTCATGATAAGATATAATATTCATTGCGAAGTGTTATGCATTCCTCGTCTACGTTTCAAATGAATGTAAATGCGACACTTCCATGCAAGGAAATAGCGTTTGCAGATGTCTACGTATCGTAGCAATAGAGTTCTTATGATTCTTAAAACGCTATATTGCATCTCATTTCTACGTTTCATGGTAAGATATAATATGATTTGCGAAGTGTCATGTATTCCTCGTCTACACTTCAAATGAATGTGAATGCCACACTTCCTCGCTAGGAAATAGCGTTTGCAGATGTCTACGTACCGTAGCAATAGAGTTCTAATGCTTCTAAAAACGCGATATCGCATCCCATTTCTATGTTTCATGTTAAGATATAATATGATTTGCGAAGTGTTATGTATTCCTCGTCTACACATCAAATGAATGTGAATGCGATACTTCCTCGCTAGGAAATAGCGTTTGCAGATGTCTACGTATCGTAGCAATAGCTTTCTAATGCTTCTTAAAACGAGATATTGCATCTCATATCTATGTTTGATGATAAGATATAATATTCATTGCGAAGTGTTATGCATTCCTCGTCTACGATTCAAATGAATGTAAATGCGACACTTCCATGCAAGGAAATAGCATTTGCAGATGTCTACGTATCGTAGCAATAGAGTTCTAATGCTCCTTAAAACGCGATATCGAATCTCATTTCTATGTTTCATGGTAAGATACAATATGATTCGCGAAGTATCATGTATTCCTCGTCTACACTTCAAATGAATGTAAATGCGACACTTCCATGCTAGGAAATAGCGTCTGCCGATGTCTAGGTATCGTAGCAATAGAGTTCTAATGCTACTTAAAACGCGATATCGCATCTCATTTCTAGGCTTCATGGTAAGATATAATATGATTTGCGAAGTGTTATGTATTCCTCGCCTACACTTCAAATGAATGTAAATGCGACACATCCTTGCAAGGAAATAGCGATTGCAGATGTCTTCGTATCGTAGCAATAGAGTTCATATGATTCTTAAAACGCGATATCGCATCTCATTTCTATGTTTCATGGTAAGATATAACATGATTTGCGAAGTGTTATGTATTCCTCGTCTACACTTCAAATGAATGTGAATGCGATACTTCCTCGCTAGGAAATTGCGTTTGCAGATATCTACGTGTCGTAGCAATAGCTTTCTAATGCTCCTTAAAACGCGATATCGAATCTCATTTCTATGTTTCATGGTATAGATATAATATGATTTGCGAAGTATCATGTATTCCTCGTCTACACTTCAAATGAATGTAAATGCGACACTTCCTTGCTAGGAAATAGCGTCTGCAGATGTCTAGGAATCGTAGCAGGAGAGTTCAAATGCTTCTTAAAACGAGATATTGCATCTCTTATCTATGTTTCATGATAAGATATAATATTCATTGCGAAGTGTTATGCATTCCTCGTCTACACTTCAAATGAATGTGAATGCGACACTTCTTCGCTAGGAAATAGCGTTTGCAGATGTCTACGTGTCGTAGCAATAGAGTTCTAATGCTTCTTAAAACGCGATATCGCATCTCATTTCTATGTTTCATGATAAGATATAATATGATTTGCGAAGTGTTATGTATTCCTCGTCTACACATCAAATGAATGTAAATGCGACACTTCCTTGCAAGGAAATAGCGTTTGCAGATGTCTACGTATCGAAGCAATAGAGTTCATATGATTGTTAAAACAAGATATCGCATCTCATTTCTATGTTTCATGGTAAGATATAATATGATTTGCGAAGTGTTATGTATTCCTCGCCTACACTTCAAATGAATGTAAATGCGACACTTCCTTGCAAGGAAATAGCGTCTGCAGATGTCTACGTATCGTAGCAATAGAGTTCATATGATTCTTAAAACGCGATATCGCATCTCATTTCTATGTTTCATGGTAAGATATAATATGATTTGCGAAGTGTCATGTATTTCTCGTCTACACTTTAAACGAATGTAAATGCGACACTTCCTTGCAAGGAAATAGCGTTTACAGATGTCTACCTATCGTAGCAATAGTGTTCTAATGCTTCTTAAAACGCGATATCGCATCTTATTTCCATGTTTCATGGTAAGATATAATATGATTTGCGAAGTGTCATGTATTCCTCGTCTACACTTCAAATGAATGTAAATGCGACACTTCTTTGCTAGGAAATAGCGTTCGCAAATGTCTACCTATCGTAGCAATAGTGTTCTAATGCCTCTTAAAATGCGATAACGCATCTTATTTCTATGTTTCATGGTAAGATATAATATGATTTGCGAAGTGTTATGTATTCCTCGTCTACATTTCAAATGAAAGTAAATGCGACACTTCCTTGCAAGGAAATAGCGATTGCAGATGTCTACGTATCGTAGCAATAGAGTTCATATGATTCTTAAAACGCGATATCGCATCTCATTTCTATGTTTCATGGTAAGATATAACATGATTTGCGAAGTGTTATGTATTCCTCGTCTACACTTCAAATGAATGTAAATGCGACACTTCTTTGCTAGGAAATAGCGTTTGCAAATGTCTACCTATCGTAGCAATAGTATTCTAATGCTTCTTAAAACGCGATATCGCAGCTCATTTCTATGTTTCATGGTAAGATATAATATGGTTTGCGAAGTATCATGTATTCCTCGTCTACACTTCAAATGAATGTTAATGCGACAATTCCTTGCTAGGAAATAGCGTCTGCAGATGTCTAGGTATCGTAGCAATAGAGTTCTAATGCTACTTAAAACGCGATATCGCATCTCATTTCTATGTTTCATGGTAAGATATAATATTCATTGCGAAGTGTTATGCATTCCTCGTCTACGATTCAAATGAATGTAAATGCGACACTTCCTTGCAAGGAAATAGCGCTTGCAGATGTCTACGTATCGTAGCAATAGAGTTCTTATGATTCTTAAAACGCGATATCGCATCTCATTTCTATGTTTCATGGTAAGATATAATATGATTTGCGAAGTGTTATGTATTCCTCGTCTACACTTCAAATGAATGTAAATGCGACACTTCCTTGCTAGGAAATAGCGTCTGCCGATGTCTAGGTATCGTAGCAATAGAGTTCTAATGCTATTTAAAACGCGATATCGCATCTCATTTCTATGCTTCATGGTAAGATATAATATGATTTGCGAAGTGTTACGTATTCCTCGTCTACGATTCAAATGAATGTAAATGCGACACTTCCTTGCAAGGAAATAGCGTTTGCAGATGTCTACGTACCGTAGCAATAGAGTTCTAATGCTTCTTAAAACGCGATATCGCATCTCATTTCTATGTTTCATGGTAAGATATAATATGATTTGCGAAGTGTTATGTATTCCTCGTCTACGATTCAAATGAATGTAAATGCGACACTTCCTTGCAAGGAAATAGCGTTTGCAGATGTCTACGTACCGTAGCAATAGAGTTCTAATGCTTCTTAAAACGCGATATCGCATCTCATTTCTATGTTTCATGGTAAGATATAATATGATTTGCGAAGTGTTATGTATTCCTCGCCTACACTTCAAATGAATGTAAATGCGACACTTCCTTGCAAGGAAATAGCGTTTGCAGATGTCTACGTATCGAAGCAATAGAGTTCAAATGCTTCTTAAAACGCGATATCGCATCTCAACTCTATGTTTCATGGTAAGATATAATATGATTTGCGAAGTATCACGTATTCCTCGTCTACACTTCAAATGAATGTAAATGCGACACTTCCTTGCAAGGAAATAGCGTTTGCAGATGTCTACGTATCGTAGCAATAGAGTTCTAATGCTTCTTAAAACGCGATATCGCATCACATTTCTATGTTTCATGGTAAGATATAATATGATTTGCGAAGTGTTATGTATTCCTCGTCTACACTTCAAATGAATGTAAATGCGACACTTCCTTGCAAGGAAATAGCGTTTGCAGATGTCTACGTATCGTAGCAATAGAGTTCTTATGATTCTTAAAACGCTATATTGCATCTCATTTCTACGTTTCGTGTTAAGATATAATATGATTTGCGAAGTGTCATGTATTCCTCGTCTACACTTCAAATGAATGTAAATACGACACTTCCTTGCTAGGAACTAGCGTCTGCCGATGTCTAGGTATCGTAGCAATAGAGTTCTAATGCTACTTAAAACGCGATATCGCATCTCATTTCTATGCTTCATGGTAAGATATAATATGATTTGCGAAGTGTTATGTATTCCTCGTCTACTATTCAAATGAATGTAAATGCGACACTTCCTTGCAAGGAAATAGCGTTTGCAGATGTCTACGTACCGTAGCAATAGAGTTCTAATGCTTCTTAAATCGCGATATCGCATCTCATTTCTATGTTTCATGGTAAGATATAATATGATTTGCGAAGTGTTATGTATTCCTCGCCTACACTTCAAATGAATGTAAATGCGACACTTCCTCGCTAGGAAATAGCGTTTGCAGATGCCTACGTATCGTAGCAACAGAGTTCTAATGCTACTTAAAACGCGATATCGCATCTCATTTCTATGTTTCATGGTAAGATATAATATGATTTGCGAAGTGTTATGTATTCCTCGTCTACACATCAAATGAATGTAAATGCGACACTTCCTTGCAAGGAAATAGCGTTTGCAGATGTCTACGTATCGAAGCAATAGAGTTCAAATGCTTCTTAAAACGCGATATCGCATCTCATCTCTATCTTTCATGGTAAGATGTAATATGATTTGCGAAGTATCACGTATTCCTCGTCTACACTCCAAATGAATGTAAATGCGACACTTCCTTGCTACGCAATAGCGTCTGCAGATGTCTACGTATCGTAGCAATAGAGTTCATATGATTCTTAAAACGAGATATTGCATCTCATATCTATGTTTGATGATAAGATATAATATTCATTGCGAAGTGTTATGCATTCCTCGTCTACGATTCAAATGAATGTAAATTCGACACTTCCATGCAAGGAAATAGCATTTGCAGATGTCTACGTATCGTAGCAATAGAGTTCTTATGATTCTAAAAACGCGATATCGCATCTCATTTCTATGTTTCATGGTAAGATAAAATATGATTTGCGAAGTGTTATGTATTCCTCGTCTACACTTCAAATGAATGTAAATGCGACACTTCCTTGCAAGGAAATAGCGTTTGCAGATGTCTACGTATCGTAGCAATAGAGTTCTAATGCTTCTTAAAACGCGATATCGCATCTCATTTCTATGTTTCATGGTAAGATATAATATGATTTGCGAAGTATCATGTGTTCCTCGTCTACACTTCAAATGAATGTAAATACGACACTTCCTTGCTAGGAACTAGCGTCTGCCGATGTCTAGGTATCGTAGCAATAGAGTTCTAATGCTACTTAAAACGCGATATCGCATCTCATCTCTATGTTTCATGGTAAGATATAATATGATTTGCGAAGTATCACGTATTCCTCGTCTACACTTCAAATGAATGTAAATGCGACACTTCCTTGCTACGCAATAGCGTCTGCAGATGTCTACGTATCGTAGCAATAGAGTTCATATGATTCTTAAAACGAGATATTGCATCTCATATCTATGTTTGATGATAAGATATAATATTCATTGCGAAGTGTTATGCATTCCTCGTCTACGTTTCAAATGAATGTAAATGCGACACTTCCATGCAAGGAAATAGCGTTTGCAGATGTCTTCGTATCGTAGCAATAGAGTTCTTATGATTCTTAAAACGCTATATTGCATCTCATTTCTACGTTTCGTGGTAAGATGTAATTTGATTTGCGAAGTGTCATGTATTCCTCGTCTACACTTCAAATGAATGTGAATGCGACACTTCCTCGCTAGCAAATAGCGTTTGCAGATGTCTACGTATCGTAGCAATAGTGTTCTAATGCTTCTCAAAACGCGATATCGCATCTCATTTCTATGTTTCATGGTAAGATATAATATGATTTGCGAAGTGTTATGTATTCCTCGTCTACACTTCAAATGAATGTAAATGCGACACTTCCTTGCAAGGAAATAGCGTTTGCAAATGTCTACCTATCGTAGCAATAGTGTTCTAATGCTACTCAAAACGCGATATCGCATCTCATTTCTATGTTTCATGGTAAGATATAATTTGATTAGCGAAGGGTTATGTATTCCTCGTCTACACTTCAAATGAATGTAAATGCGACACTTCCTTGCAAGGAAATAGCGATTGCAGATGTCTACGTATCGTAGCAATAGAGTTCAAATGATTCTTAAAACGCGATATCGCATCTCATTTCTATGTTTCATGCTAAGATATAACATGATTTGTGAAGTGTTATGTATTCCTCGTCTACACATCAAATGAATGTGAATGCGATACTTCCTCGCTAGGAAATAGCGTTTGCAGATGTCTACGTATCGTAGCAATAGCTTTCTAATGCTCCTTAAAACGAGATATTGCATCTCATATCTATGTTTGATGATAAGATATAATATTCATTGCGAAGTGTTATGCATTCCTCGTCTACGATTCAAATGAATGTAAATTCGACACTTCCATGCAAGGAAATAGCATTTGCAGATGTCTACGCATCGTAGCAATAGAGTTCTTATGATTCTAAAAACGCGATATCGCATCTCATTTCTATGTTTCATGGTAAGATATAATATGATTTGCGAAGTGTTATGTATTCCTCGTCTACACTTCAAATGAATGTAAATGCGACACTTCCTTGCAAGGAAATAGCGTTTGCAGATGTCTACGTATCGTAGCAATAGAGTTCTTATGATTCTTAAAACGCTATATTGCATCTCATTTCTACGTTTCGTGGTAAGATATAATATGATTTGCGAAGTGTCATGTATTCCTCGTCTACACTTCAAATGAATGTAAATACGACACTTCCTTGCTAGGAACTAGCGTCTGCCGATGTCTAGGTATCGTAGCAATAGAGTTCTAATGCTACTTAAAACGCGATATCGCATCTCATTTCTATGCTTCATGGTAAGATATAATATGATTTGCGAAGTGTTATGTATTCCTCGTCTACGATTCAAATGAATGTAAATGCGACACTTCCTTGCAAGGAAATAACGTTTGCAGATGTCTACGTACCGTAGCAATAGAGTTCTAATGCTTCTTAAAACGCGATATCGCATCTCATTTCTATGTTTCATGGTAAGATATAATATGATTTGCGAAGTGTTATGTATTCCTCGCCTACACTTGAAATGAATGTAAATGCGACACTTCCTCGCTAGGAAATAGCGTTTGCAGATGTCTACGTATCGTAGCAACAGAGTTCTAATGCTACTTAAAACGCGATATCGCATCTCATTTCTATGTTTCATGGTAAGATATAATATGATTTGCGAAGTGTTATGTATTCCTCGTCTACACATCAAATGAATGTAAATGCGACACTTCCTTGCAAGGAAATAGCGTTTGCAGATGTCTACGTATCGAAGCAATAGAGTTCAAATGCTTCTTAAAACGCGATATCGCATCTCATCTCTATCTTTCATGGTAAGATGTAATATGATTTGCGAAGTATCACGTATTCCTCGTCTACACTCCAAATGAATGTAAATGCGACACTTCCTTGCTACGCAATAGCGTCTGCAGATGTCTACGTATCGTAGCAATAGAGTTCATATGATTCTTAAAACGAGATATTGCATCTCATATCTATGTTTGATGATAAGATATAATATTCATTGCGAAGTGTTATGCATTCCTCGTCTACGTTTCAAATGAATGTAAATGCGACACTTCCATGCAAGGAAATAGCGTTTGCAGATGTCTACGTATCGTAGCAATAGAGTTCTTATGATTCTTAAAACGCTATATTGCATCTCATTTCTACGTTTCGTGGTAAGATATAATTTGATTTGCGAAGTGTCATGTATTCCTCGTCTACACTTCAAATGAATGTGAATGCGACACTTCCTCGCTAGGAAATAGCGTTTGCAGATGTCTACGTATCGTAGCAATAGAGTTCTAATGCTTTTTAAAACGCGATATCGCATCTCATTTCTATGTTTCATGATAAGATATAATATGATTTGCGAAGTGTTATGTATTCCTCGTCTACGATTCAAATGAATGTAAATGCGACACTTCCTTGCAAGGAAATAGCGTTTGCAGATGTCTACGTACCGTAGCAATAGAGTTCTAATGCTTCTTAAAACGCGATATCGCATCTCATTTCTATGTTTCATGGTAAGATATAATGTGATTTGCGAATTGTTATGTATTCCTCGCCTACACTTCAAATGAATGTAAATGCGACACTTCCTTGCAAGGAAATAGCGATTGCAGATGTCTACGTATCGTAGCAATAGAGTTCATATGATTCTTAAAACGCGATATCGCATCTCATTTCTATGTTTCATGGTAAGATATAACATGATTTGCGAAGTGTTATGTATTCCTCGTCTACACTTCAAATGAATGTGAATGCGATACTTCCTCGCTAGGAAATAGCGTTTGCAGATATCTACGTATCGTAACAATAGCTTTCTAATGCTTTTTAAAACGCGATATCGCATCTCATTTGTATGTTTCATGGTAAGATATAATATGATTTGCGAAGTGTTATGTATTCCTCGTCTACACTTCAAATGAATGTAAATGCGACACTTCCTTGCTAGGAAATAGCGTTTGCAAATGTCTACCTATCGTAGCAATAGTGTTCTAATGCTTCTTAAAACGCGATATCGCATCTCATTTCTATGTTTCATGGTAAGATATAATATGATTTGCGAAGTATCATGTATTCCTCGTCTACACTTCAAATGAATGTAAATGCGACACTTCCTTGCTAGGAAATAGCGTCTGCCGATGTCTAGGTATCGTAGCAATAGAGTTCTAATGCTACTTAAAACGCGATATCGCATCTCATTTCTATGCTTCATGGAAAGATATAATATGATTTGCTAAGTGTTATGTATTCCTCGTCTACTCTTCAAATGAATGTGAATGCGACACTCCCTTGCA
This sequence comes from Xylocopa sonorina, assembly GCF_050948175.1. Taxonomy (NCBI): domain Eukaryota; kingdom Metazoa; phylum Arthropoda; class Insecta; order Hymenoptera; family Apidae; genus Xylocopa; species Xylocopa sonorina. Next base: position 1,124,709 of record NW_027490139.1, on the reverse strand, counting down.
AGGAAATAGCGATTGCAGATGTGTACGTATCGTGGCAATAGAGTTCTAATGCTTCTTGAAACGCGATATCGCATCTCATTTCTATGTTTCATGATAAGATATAATATGATTTGCGAAGTGTTATGTATTCCTCGTCTACACTTCAAATGAATGTAAATGCGACACTTCTTTGCTAGGAAATAGCGTTTGCAAATGTCTACCTATCGTAGCAATAGGGTTCTAATGCTTCTCAAAACGCGATATCGCATCTCATTTCTATGTTTCATGGTAAGATATAATATGATTTGCGAAGTGTTATGTATTCCTCGTCTACACTTCAAATGAATGTAAATGCGACACTTCCTTGCAAGGAAATAGCGATTGCAGATGTCTACGTATCGTAGCAATAGCTTTCTAATGCTTCTTAAAACGCGATATCGAATCTCATTTCTATGTTTCATGGTATAGATATAATATGATTTGCGATGTATCATGTATTCCTTGTATACACTTCAAATGAATGTAAATGCGACACTTCCTTGCTAGGAAATAGCGTCTGCAGATGTCTAGGTATCGTAGCAATAGAGTCCAAATGCTTCTTAAAACGAGATATTGCATCTCATATCTATGATTCATGATAAGGTATAATATTGATTGCGAAGTGTTATGCATTCCTCGTCTACGTTTCAAATGAATGTAAATGCGACACTTCCATGCAAGGAAATAACGTTTGCAGATGTCTACGTATCGTAGCAATAGGGTTCTAATGCTTCTTAAAACGCGATATCGCATCTCATTTGTATGTTTCATGGTAAGATATAATATGATTTGCGAAGTGTTATGTATTCCTCGTCTACACTTCAAATGAATGTAAATGCGACACTTCCTTGCTAGGAAATAGCGTTTGCAAATGTCTACCTATCGTAGCAATAGTGTTCTAATGCTTCTTAAAACGCGATATCGCATCTCATTTCTATGTTTCATGGTAAGATATAATATGATTTGCGAAGTATCATGTATTCCTCGTCTACACTTCAAATGAATGTAAATGCGACACTTCCTTGCTAGGAAATAGCGTCTGCCGATGTCTAGGTATCGTAGCAATAGAGTTCTAATGCTACTTAAAACGCGATATCGCATCTCATTTCTATGCTTCATGGAAAGATATAATATGATTTGCTAAGTGTTATGTATTCCTCGTCTACTCTTCAAATGAATGTGAATGCGACACTTCCTTGCAAGGAAATAGCGATTGCAGATGTGTACGTATCGTGGCAATAGAGTTCTAATGCTTCTTGAATCGCGATATCGCATCTCATTTCTATGTTTCATGATAAGATATAATATGATTTGCGAAGTGTTATGTATTCCTCGTCTACACTTCAAATGAATGTAAATGCGACACTTCTTTGCTAGGAAATAGCGTTTGCAAATGTCTACCTATCGTAGCAATAGGGTTCTAATGCTTCTCAAAACGCGATATCGCATCTCATTTCTATGTTTCATGGTAAGATATAATATGATTTGCGAAGTGTTATGTATTCCTCGTCTACACTTCAAATGAATGTAAATGCGACACTTCCTTGCAAGGAAATAGCGATTGCAGATGTCTACGTATCGTAGCAATAGAGTTCAAATGATTCTTAAAACGCGATATCGCATCTCATTTCTATGTTTCATGGTAAGATATAACATGATTTGCGAAGTGTTATGTATTCCTCGTCTACAAATCAAATGAATGTGAATGCGATACTTCCTCGCTAGGATATAGCGTTTGCAGATGTCTACGTATCGTAGCAATAGCTTTCTAATGCTTCTTAAAACGAGATATTGCATCTCATATCTATGTTTGATGATAAGATATAATATTCATTGCGAGGTGTTATGCATTCCTCGTCTACGATTCAAATGAATGTAAATGCGACACTTCCATGCAAGGAAATAGCATTTGCAGATGTCTACGTATCGTAGCAATAGAGTTCTTATGATTCTAAAAACGCTATATTGCATCTCACTTCAACGTTTCATGGTAAGATATAATATGATTTGCGAAGTGTTATGTATTCCTCGTCTACACTTCAAATGAATGTAAATGCGACACTTCTTTGCTAGGAAATAGCGTTTGCAAATGTCTACCTATCGTAGCAATAGTGTTCTAATGCTTCTTAAAACGCGATATCGCATCTCATTTCTACGCTTCATGGAAAGATATAATATGATTTGCGAAGTGTTATGTATTCCTCGTCTACTCTTCAAATGAATGTAAATGCGACACTTCCTTGCAAGGAAATAGCGATTGCAGATGTGTACGTATCGTGGCAATAGAGTTCATATGATACTTAAAACGCGATATCGCATCTCATTTCTATGTTTCATGGTAAGATATAACATGATTTGCGAAGTGTTATGTACTCCTCGTCTACACTTCAAATGAATGTGAATGCGATACTTCCTCGCTAGGAAATAGCGTTTGCAGATGTCTACGTATCGTAGCAATAGCTTTCTAATGCTTCTTAATACGCGATATCGAATCTCATTTCTATGTTTCATGGTAAGATATAATATGATTTGCGAAGTATCATGTATTCCTCGTCTACACTTCAAATGAATGTAAATGCGACACTTCCTTGCTAGGAAATAGCGTCTGCCGATGTCTAGGTATCGTAGCAATAGAGTTCTAATGCTACTTAAAACGCGATATCGCATCTCATTTCTATGCTTCATGGTAAGATATAATATGATTGGCGAAGTGTTATGGATTCCTCGTCTACGATTCAAATGAATGTAAATGCGACACTTCCTTGCAAGGAAATAGCGTTTGCAGATGTCTACGTATCGTAGCAATAGAGTTCTAGTGCTTCTTAAAACGCGATATCGCATCTCATTTCTATGTTTCATGGTAAGATATAATATGATTTGCGAAGTGTTATGTATTCCTCGCCTACACTTCAAATGAATGTAAATGCGACACTTGCTTGCAAGGAAATAGCGATTGCAGATGTCTACGTATCGTAGCAATAGAGTTCATATGATTCTTAAAACGCGATATCGCATCTCATTTCTATGTTTCATGGTAAGATATAACATGATTTGCGAAGTGTTATGTATTCCTCGCCTACACTTCAAATGAATGTAAATGCGACACTTGCTTGCAAGGAAATAGCGATTGCAGATGTCTACGTATCGTAGCAATAGAGTTCATATGATTCTTAAAACGCGATATCGCATCTCATTTCTATGTTTCATGGTAAGATATAACATGATTTGCGAAGTGTTATGTATTCCTCGTCTACACTTCAAATGAATGTGAATGCGATACTTCCTCGCTAGGAAATAGCGTTTGCAGATATCTACGTGTCGTAGCAATAGCTTTCTAATGCTTCTTAAAACGCGAAATCGAATCTCATTTCTATGTTTCATGGTATAGATATAATATGATTTGCGAAGGATCATGTATTCCTCGTCTACACTTCAAATGAATGTAAATGCGACACTTCCTTGCTAGGAAATAGCTTTTGCAGATGTCTACGTATCGAAGCAATAGAGTTCAAACGCTTCCTAAAACGAGATATTGCATCTCATATCTATGTTTCATGATGAGATATAATATTCATTGCGAAGTGTTATGCATTCCCCGTCTACGATTCAAATGAATGTAAATGTGACACTTCCTTGCAGGGAAATAGCGTTTGCAGATGTCTACGTATCGTAGCAATAGAGTTCTAATGCTTCTTAAAACGCGATATCGCATCTCATTTCTATGTTTCATGGTAAGATATAATATGATTTGCGAAGTGTTATGTATTCCTCGCCTACACTTCAAATAAATGTAAATGCGACACTTCTTTGCTAGGAAATAGCGTTTGCAAATGTCTACCTATCGTAGCAATAGTGTTCTAATGCTTCTTAAAACGCGATATCGCATCTCATTTCTATGTTTAATGGTAAGATATAATATGATTTGCGAAGTGTCATGTATTCCTCGTCTACACTTCAAATGAATGTAAATGCGACACTTCCTTGCAAGGAAATAGCGTTTGCAGATGTCTACGTATCGTAGCAATAGAGTTCTAGTGCTTCTTAAAACGCGATATCGCATCTCATTTCTATGTTTCATGGTAAGATATAATATGATTTGCGAAGTGTTATGTATTCCTCGCCTACACTTCAAATGAATGTAAATGCGACACTTGCTTGCAAGGAAATAGCGATTGCAGATGTCTACGTATCGTAGCAATAGAGTTCATATGATTCTTAAAACGCGATATCGCATCTCATTTCTATGTTTCATGGTAAGATATAACATGATTTGCGAAGTGTTATGTATTCCTCGTCTACACTTCAAATGAATGTGAATGCGATACTTCCTCGCTAGGAAATAGCGTTTGCAGATATCTACGTGTCGTAGCAATAGCTTTCTAATGCTTCTTAAAACGCGAAATCGAATCTCATTTCTATGTTTCATGGTATAGATATAATATGATTTGCGAAGTATCATGTATTCCTCGTCTACACTTCAAATGAATGTAAATGCGACACTTCCTTGCTAGGAAATAGCTTTTGCAGATGTCTACGTTTCGAAGCAATAGAGTTCAAACGCTTCCTAAAACGAGATATTGCATCTCATATCTATGTTTCATGATGAGATATAATATTCATTGCGAAGTGTTATGCATTCCCCGTCTACGATTCAAATGAATGCAAATGTGACACTTCCTTGCAGGGAAATAGCGTTTGCAGATGTCTACGTATCGTAGCAATAGAGTTCTAATGCTTCTTAAAACGCGATATCGCATCTCATTTCTATGTTTCATGGTAAGATATAATATGATTTGCGAAGTGTTATGTATTCCTCGCCTACACTTCAAATAAATGTAAATGCGACACTTCTTTGCTAGGAAATAGCGTTTGCAAATGTCTACCTATCGTAGCAATAGTGTTCTAATGCTTCTTAAAACGCGATATCGCATCTCATTTCTATGTTTAATGGTAAGATATAATATGATTTGCGAAGTGTCATGTATTCCTCGTCTACACTTCAAATGAATGTAAATGCGACACTTCCTTGCAAGGAAATAGCGTCTGCAGATGTCTAGGTATCGTAGCAATAGAGTTCTAATGCTTCTTAAAACGCAATATCGCATGTCATTTCTATGTTTCATGGTAAGATATAATATGATTTGCGAAGTGTTATGTATTCCTCGTCTACACTTCAAATGAATGTGAATGCGATACTTCCTCGCTAGGAAATAGCGTTTGCAGATATCTACGTATCGTAGCAATAGCTTTCTAATGCTTCTTAAAACGCGATATCGAATCTCATTTCTATGTTTCATGGTATAGATATAATATGATTTGCGAAGTATCATGTATTCCTCGTCTACACTTCAAATGAATGTAAATGCGACACTTCCTTGCTAGGAAATAGCGTCTGCAGATGTCTAGGTATCGTAGCAATAGAGTTCTAATGCTTCTTAAAACGCAATATCGCATGTCATTTCTATGTTTCATGGTAAGATATAATATGATTTGCGAAGTGTTATGTATTCCTTGTCTACACTTCAAATGAATGTAAATGCGACACTTCTTTGCTAGGAAATAGCGTTTGCAAATGTCAAACTATCGTAGCAATAGTGTTCTAATGCTTCTTAAAACGCGATATCGCATCTCATTTCTATGTTTCATGGTAAGATATAATATGATTTGCGAAGTGTCATGTATTCCTCGTCTACACTTCAAATGAATGTGAATGCGATACTTCCTCGCTAGGAAATAGCGTTTGCAGATATCTACGTATCGTAGCAATAGCTTTCTAATGCTTCTTAAAACGCGATATCGCATCTCATTTCTATGTTTCATGGTAAGATATAATATGATTTGCGAAGTATCACGTATTCCTCGTCTACACTTCAAATGAATGTAAATGCGACACTTCCTTGCTACGCAATAGCGTCTGCAGATGTCTACGTATCGTAGCAATAGAGTTCATATGATTCTTAAAACGAGATATTGCATCTCATTTCTATGTTTCATGATAAGATATAATATGATTTGCGAAGTGTTATGTATTCCTCGTCTACACTTCAAATGAATGTAAATGCGACACTTCCTTGCAAGGAAATAGCGTTTGCAGATGTCTACGTATCGTAGCAATAGGGTTCTAATGCTTCTTAAAACGCGATATCGCATCTCATTTCTATGTTTTATGGTAAGATGTAATATGATTTGCGAAGTATCATGTATTCCTCGCCTACACTTCAAATGAATGTAAATGCGACACTTCCTAGCAAGGAAATAGCGATTGCAGATGTCTACGTATCGTAGCAATAGTGTTCATATGATTCTTAAAACGCGATATCGCATCTCATTTCTATGTTTCATGGTAAGATATAACATGATTTGCGAAGTGTTATGTATTCCTCGTCTACACTTCAAATGAATGTGAATGCGATACTTCCTCGCTAGGAAATAACGTTTGCACATATCTACGTATCGTAGCAATAGCTTTCTAATGCTTCTTAAAACGCGATATCGATTCTCATTTCTATGTTTCATGGTATAGATATAATATGATTTGCGATGTATCATGTATTCCTTGTCTACACTTCAAATGAATGTAAATGCGACACTTCCTTGCTAGGGAATAGCGTCTGCAGATGTCTAGGTATCGTAGCAATAGAGTTCAAATGCTTCTTAAAACGAGATATTGCATCTCATATCTATGTTTCATTATAAGGTATAATATTGATTGCGAAGTGTTATGCATTCCTCGTCTACGTTTCAAATGAATGTAAATGCGACACTTCCATGCAAGGAAATAACGTTTGCAGATGTCTACGTATCGTAGCAATAGGGTTCTAATGCTTCTTAAAACGCGATATCGCATCTCATTTCTATGTTTCATGGTAAGATATAATATGATTTGCGAAGTGTTATGTACTCCTCGTCTACACTTCAAATGAATGTGAATGCGATACTTCCTCGCTAGGAAATAGCGTTTGCAGATGTCTACGTATCGCAGCAATAGCTTTCTAATGCTTCTTAAAACGCGATATCGCATCTCATTTCTATGCTTCATGGTAAGATATAGTATGACTGGCGAAGTGTTATGCATTCCTCGTCTACGTTTCAAATGAATGTAAATGCGACACTTCCATGCAAGGAAATAACGTTTGCAGATGTCTACGTATCGTAGCAATAGGGTTCTAATGCTTCTTAAAACGCGATATCGCATCTCATTTCTATGTTTCATGGTAAGATATAATATGATTTGCGAAGTGTTATTATTCCTCGTCTACACTTCAAATGAATGTAAATGCGACACTTCTTTGCTAGGAAATAGCGTTTGCAAATGTCTACCTATCGTAGCAATAGTGTTCTAGTGCTTCTTAAAACGCGATATCGCATCTCATTTCTATGTTTCATGGTAAGATATAATATGATTTGCGAAGTATCATGTTTTCCTCGTCTACACCTCAAATGAATGTAAATGCGACACTTCCTTGCTAGGAAATAGCGTCTGCCGATGTCTAGGTATCGTACCAATAGAGTTCGAATGCTACTTAAAACGCGATATCGCATCTCATTTCTATGCTTCATGGAAAGATATAATATGATTTGCGAAGTGTTATGTATTCCTCGTCTACTCTTCAAATGAATGTAAATGCGACACTTCCTTGCAAGGAAATAGCGATTGCAGATGTGTACGTATCGTGCCAATAGAGTTCATATGATTCTTAAAACGCGATATCGCATCTCATTTCTATGTTTCATGGTAAGATATAACATGATTTGCGAAGTGTTATGTACTCCTCGTCTACACTTCAAATGAATGTGAATGCGATACTTCCTCGCTAGGAAATAGCGTTTGCAGATGTCTACGTATCGCAGCAATAGCTTTCTAATGCTTCTTAAAACGCGATATCGCATCTCATTTCTATGCTTCATGGTAAGATTTAGTATGACTGGCGAAGTGTTATGGATTCCTCGTCTACGATTCAAATGAATGTAAATGCGACACTTCCTTGCAAGGAAATAGCGTTTGCAGATGTCTACGTATCGTAGCTATAGAGTTCTAGTGCTTCTTAAAACGCGATATCCCATCTCATTTCTATGTTTCATGGTAAGATATAATATGATTTGCGAGGTGTTATGTATTCCTCGCCTACACTTCAAATGAATGTAAATGCGACACTTCCTTGCAAGGAAATAGCGATTGCAGATGTCTACGTATCGTAGCAATAGAGTTCATATGATTCTTAAAACGCGATATCGCATCTCATTTCTATGTTTCATGGTAAGATATAACATGATTTGCGAAGTGTTATGTATTCCTCGTCTACACTTCAAATGAATGTGAATGCGATACTTCCTCGCTAGGAAATAACGTTTGCACATATCTACGTATCGTAGCAATAGCTTTCTAATGCTTCTTAAAACGCGATATCGATTCTCATTTCTATGTTTCATGGTATAGATATAATATGATTTGCGATGTATCATGTATTCCTTGTCTACACTTCAAATGAATGTAAATGCGACACTTCCATGCAAGGAAATAGCATTTGCAGATGTCTACGTATCGTAGCAATAGAGTTCTTATGATTCTAAAAACGCTATATTGCATCTCACTTCTACGTTTCATGGTAAGATATAATATGATTTGCGAAGTGTTATGTATTCCTCGTCTACAATTCAAATGAATGTGAATGCGACACTTCCTCGCTAGGAAATAGCGTTTGCAGATATCTACGTATCGTAGCAATAGCTTTCTAATGCTTCTTAAAACGCGATATCGATTCTCATTTCTATGTTTCATGGTATAGATATAATATGATTTGCGATGTATCATGTATTCCTTGTCTACACTTCAAATGAATGTAAATGCGACACTTCCATGCAAGGAAATAGCATTTGCAGATGTCTACGTATCGTAGCAATAGAGTTCTTATGATTCTAAAAACGCTATATTGCATCTCACTTCTACGTTTCATGGTAAGATATAATATGATTTGCGAAGTGTTATGTATTCCTCGTCTACAATTCAAATGAATGTGAATGCGACACTTCCTCGCTAGGAAATAGCGTTTGCAGATATCTACGTATCGTAGCAATAGCTTTCTAATGCTTCTTAAAACGCGATATCGAATCTCATTTCTATGTTTCATGGTATAGATATAATATGATTTGCGAAGTATCATGTATTCCTCGTCTACACTTCAAATGAATGTAAATGCGACACTTCTTTGATAGGAAATAGCGTTTGCAAATGTCTACCTATCGTAGCAATAGTGTTCTAATGCTTCTTAAAACGCGATATCGCATCTCATTTCTATGTTTCATGGTAAGATATAATATGATTTGCGAAGTGTCATGTATTCCTCGTCTACACTTCAAATGAATGTGAATGCGATACTTCCTCGCTAGGAAATAGCGTTTGCAGATATCTACGTATCGTAGCAATAGCTTTCTAATGCTTCCTAAAACGCGATATCGCATCTCATTTCTATGTTTCATGGTAAGATATAATATGATTTGGGAAGTGTTATGTATTCCTCGCCTACACTTCAAATGAATGTAAATGCGACACTTCCTTGCAAGGAAATAGCGATTGCAGATGTCTACGTATCGTAGCAATAGAGTTCATATGATTCTTAAAACGCGATATCGCATCTCATTTCTATGTTTCATGGTGAGATATAACATGATTTGCGAAGTGTTATGTATTCCTCGTCTACACTTCAAATGAATGTGAATGCGATACTTCCTCGCTAGGAAATAACGTTTGCACATATCTACGTATCGTAGCAATAGCTTTCTAATGCTTCTTAAAACGCGATATCGCATCTCATTTCTATGTTTCATGGTAAGATATAATATGATTTGCGAAGTATCATGTATTCCTCGTCTACACTTCAAATGAATGTAAATGCGACACATCCTTGCAAGGAAATAGCGATTGCAGATGTCTACGTATCGTAGCAATAGAGTTCATATGATTCTTAAAACGCGATATCGCATCTCATTTCTATGTTTCATGGTAAGATATAACATGATTTGCGAAGTGTTATGTATTCCTCGTCTACACTTCAAATGAATGTGAATGCGATACTTCCTCGCTAGGAAATAGCGTTTGCAGATATCTACGTGTCGTAGCAATAGCTTTCTAATGCTTCTTAAAACGCGACATCGAATCTCATTTCTATGTTTCATGGTATAGATATAATATTCATTGCGAAGCGTTATGCATTCCCCGTCTACGATTCAAATGAATGTAAATGTGACACTTCCTTGCAGGGAAATAGCGTTTGCAGATGTCTACGTATCGTAGCAATAGAGTTCTAATGCTTCTTAAAACGCGATATCGCAGCTCATTTCTATGTTTCATGGTAAGATATAATGTGATTTGCGAAGTGTTATGTATTCCTCGCCTACACTTCAAATGAATGTAAATGCGACACTTCTTTGCTAGGAAATAGCGTTTGCAAATGTCTACCTATCGTAGCAATAGTGTTCTAATGCTTCTTAAAACGCGATATCGCATCTCATTTCTATGTTTCATGGTAAGATATAATATGATTTGCGAAGTGTTATGTATTCCTCGTCTACACTTCAAATGAATGTAAATGCGACACTTCTTTGCTAGGAAATAGCGTTTGCAAATGTCTACCTATCGCAGCAATAGTGTTCTAATGCTTCTTAAAACGCGATATCGCATCTCATTTCTATGTTTCATGGTAAGATATAATATGATTTGCGAAGTGTCATGTATTCCCCGTCTACACTTCAAATGAATGTGAATGCGACACTTCCTCGCTAGGAAATAGCGTTTGCAGATGTCCACGTATCGTAGCAATAGAGTTCTAATGCTTCTTAAAACGCGATATCGCATCTCATTTCTATGTTTCATGATAAGATATAATATGATTTGCGAAGTGATATGTATTCCTCGTCTACACTTCAAATGAATGTAAATGCGACACTTCCTTGCAAGGAAATAGCGATTGCAGATGTCTACGTATCGTAGCAATAGAGTTCATATGATTCTTAAAACGCGATATCGCATCTCATTTCTATGTTTCATGGTAAGGTATAACATGATTTGCGAAGTGTTATGTATTCCTCGTCTACACTTCAAATGAATATGAATGCGATACTTCCTCGCTAGGAAATAGCGTTTGCAGATGTCTATGTACCGTAGCAATAGCTTTCTAATGCTCCTTAAAACGAGATATTGCATCTCATATCTATGTTTCATGATGAGATATAATATTCATTGCGAAGTGTTACGTATTCCTCGTCTACACTTCAAATGAATGTAAATGCGACACTTCCATGCAAGGAAATAGCGTCTGCAGATGTCTACGTATCGTAGCAATAGAGTTCATATGATTCTTAAAACGAGATATTGCATCTCATATCTATGTTTCCTGATAAGATATAATATTCAATGAGAAGTGTTATGCATTCCTCGTCTACGATTCAAATGAATGTAAATGCGACACTTCCTTGCAAGGAAATAGCGTTTGCGGATGTCTACGTATCGTAGCAATAGAGTTCTAATGCTTCTTAAAACGCGATATCGCATCTCATTTCTATGTTTCATGGTAAGATATAATATGATTTGCGAAGTGTTATGTATTCCTCGCCTACACTTCAAATGAATGTAAATGCGACACTTCTTTGCTAGGAAATAGCGTTTGCAAATGTCTACCTATCGTAGCAATAGTGTTCTAATGCTTCTTAAAACGCGATATCGCATCTCATTTCTATGTTTCATGGTAAGATATAATATGATTTGCGAAGTGTCATGTATTCCTCGTCTACACTTCAAATGAATGTAAATGCGACACTTCCTTGCAAGGAAATAGCGTCTGCAGATGTCTAGGTATCGTAGCAATAGATTTCTAATGCTTCTTAAAACGCAATATCGCATGTCATTTCTATGTTTCATGGTAAGATATAATATGATTTGCGAAGTGTTATGTATTCCTCGTCTACACTTCAAATGAATGTAAATGCGACACTTCTTTGCTAGGAAATAGCGTTTGCAAATGTCTACCTATCGTAGCAATAGTGTTCTAATGCTTCTTAAAACGCGATATCGCATCTCATTTCTATGTTTCATGGTAAGATATAATATGATTTGCGAAGTGTCATGTATTCCCCGTCTACACTTCAAATGAATGTGAATGCGACACTTCCTCGCTAGGAAATAGCGTTTGCAGATGTCTACGTATCGTAGCAATAGAGTTCATATGATTCTTAAAACGCGATATCGCATCTCATTTCTATGTTTCATGGTAAGGTATAACATGATTTGCGAAGTGTTATGTATTCCTCGTCTACACTTCAAATGAATGTGAATGCGATACTTCCTCGCTAGGAAATAGCGTTTGCAGATATCTACGTATCGTAGCAATAGCTTTCTAATGCTTCTTAAAACGCGATATCGAATCTCATTTCTATGTTTCATGGTATAGATATAATATGATTTGCGAAGTATCATGTATTCCTCGTCTACACTTCAAATGGATGTAAATGCGACACTTCCTTGCTAGGAAATAGCGTCTGCAGATGTCTAGGTATCGTAGCAATAGAGTTCAAATGCTTCTTAAAACGAGGTATTGCATCTCATATCTATGTTTCATGATAAGATATAATATTCATTGCGAAGTGTTATGCATTCCTCGTCTACGTTTCAAATGAATGTAAATGCGACACTTCCATGCAAGGAAATAGCGTTTGCAGATGTCTACGTATCGTAGCAATAGAGTTCTTATGATTCTTAAAACGCTATATTGCAACTCATTTCTACGTTTCGTGGTAAGATATAATATGATTTGCGAATTGTCATGTATTCCTCGTCTACACTTCAAATGAATGTGAATGCGACACTTCCTCGCTAGGAAATAGCGTTTGCAGATGTCTACGTATCGTAGCAATAGAGTTCTAATGCTTCTTAATACGCGATATCGCATCTCATTTCTATGTTTCATGATAAGATATAATATGATTTGCGAAGTGTTATGTATTCCTCGTCTACACTTCAAATGAATGTAAATGCGACACTTCTTTGCTAGGAAATAGCGTTTGCAAATGTCTACCTGTCGTAGCAATAGTGTTCTAATGCTTCTCAAAACGCTATATTGCATCTCATTTCTACGTTTCATGGTAAGATATAATATGATTTGCGAAGTGCCATGTATTCCTCGTCTACACTTCAAATGAATGTGAATGCGACACTTCCTCGCTAGGAAATAGCGTTTGAAGATATCTACGTATCGTAGCAATAGAGTTCTAATGCTTCTTAAAACGCGATATCGCATCTCATTTCTATGTTTCATGGTAAGATATAATATGATTTGCGAAGTGTTATGTATCCTCGTCTACACTTCAAATGAATGTAAATGCGACACTTCCCTGCTAGGAAATAGCGTCTGCAGATGTCTAGGTATCGTAGCAATACAGTTCTAGTGCTTCTTAAAACGCGATATCGCATCTCATTTCTATGTTTCATGGTAAGATATAATATGATTTGCGAAGTGTTATGTATTCCTCGTCTACACTTCAAATGAATGTAAATGCGACACTTCCTTGCAAGGAAATAGCGATTGCAGATGTCTACGTATCGTAGCAATAGAGTTCATATGATTCTTAAAACGCGATATCGCATCTCATTTCTATGTTTCATGGTAAGATATAACATGATTTGCGAAGTGTTATGTATTCCTCGTCTACACTTCAAATGAATATGAATGCGATACTTCCTCGCTAGGAAATAGCGTTTGCAGATGTCTATGTATCGTAGCAATAGCTTTCTAATGCTTCTTAAAACGAGATATTGCATCTCATATCTATGTTTCATGATGAGATATAATATTCATTGCGAAGTGTTATGTATTCCTCGTCTGCACTTCAAATGAATGTAAATGCGACACTTCCATGCAAGGAAATAGCGTCTGCAGATGTCTACGTATCGTAGCAATAGAGTTCATATGATTCTTAAAACGAGATATTGCATCTCATATCTATGTTTCCTGATATGATATAATATTCATTTCGAAGTGTTATGCATTCCTCGTCTACGATTCAAATGATTGTAATTGCGACACTTCCTTGCAAGGAAATAGCGTTTGCAGATGTCTACGTATCGTAGCAATAGAGTTCTAATGCTTCTTAAAACGCGATATCGCATCTCATTTCTATGTTTCATGGTAAGACATAATATGATTTGCGAAGTGTTATGCATTCCTCGTCTACACTTCAAATGAATGTAAATGCGACACTTCCTTGCTAGGAAATAGCGATTGCAGATGTCTACGTATCGTAGCAATAGAGTTCTAATGCTTCTTAAAACGCGATATCGCATCTCATTTCTATGCTTCATGGTAAGATATAATATGATTTGCGAAGTGTTATGTATTCCTCGTCTACACTTCAAATGAATGTAAATGCGACACTTCTTTGCTAGGAAATAGCGTTTGCAAATGTCTACCTATCGTAGCAATAGTGTTCTAATGCTTCTTAAAACGCGATATCGCATCTCACTTCTATGTTTCATGGTAAGATATAATATGATTAGCGAAGTATCATGTATTGCTCGTCTACACTTCAAATGAATGTAAATGCGACACTTCCTTGCTAGGAAATAGCGTCTGCAGATGTCTAGGTATCGTAGCAATAGAGTTCTAATGCTACTTAAAACGCGATATCGCATCTCATTTCTATGCTTCATGGTAAGATATAGCATGATTTGCGAAGTGTTATGTATTCCTCGTCTACACATCAAATGAATGTGAATGAGATACTTCCTCGCTAGGAAATAGCGTTAGCAGATGTCTACGTATCGTAGCAATAGCTTTCTAATGCTTCTTAAAACGAGATATTGCATCTCATATCTATGTTTCATGATAAGATATAATATACATTCCGAAGTGTTATGTATTCCTCGTCTACACTTCAAATGAATGTAAATGCGACACTTCCTTGCTAGGCAATAGCGTCTGCAGATGTCTACGTATCGTAGCAATAGAGTTCATATGATTCTTAAAACACGATATCGCATCTCATTTCTATGTTTCATGGTAAGATATAATATGATTTGCGAAGTGTTATGTATTCCTCGTCTACACTTCAAATGAATGTAAATGCGACACTTCTTTGCTGGGAAATAGCGTTTGCAAATGTCTACCTATCGTAGCAATAGTGCTCTACTGCTTCTTAAAACGCGATACCGCATCTCATTTCTATGTTTCATGGTAAGATATAATATGATTAGCGAAGTATCATGTATTCCTCGTCTACACTTCAAATGAATGTAAATGCGACACTTCCTTGCTAGGAAATAGCGTTTGCAGATGTCTAGGTATCGTAGCAATATAGTTCTAATGCTACTTAAAACGCGATATCGCATCTCATATCTATGTTTCCTGATAAGATATAATATTCATTGCGAAGTGTTATGCACTCCTCGTCTACGATTCAAATTAATGTAAATGCGACACTTCCTTGCAAGGAAATAGCATTTGCAGATGTCTACGTATCGTAGTAATAGAGTTCTAATGCTTCTTAAAACGCGATATCGCATCTCATTTCTATGTTTCATGGTAAGATATAATATGATTTGCGAAGTGTTATGTATTCCTCATCTACACTTCAAATGAATGTAAATGCGACACTTCTTTGCTAGGAAATAGCGTTTGCAAATGTCTACCTATCATAGCAATAGTGTTCTAATGCTTCTTAAAACGCGATATCGCATCTCATTTCTATGTTTCATGGTAAGATATAACATGATTTACGAAGTGTCATGCATTCCTCTTCCACACTACAAATGAATGTAAATGCGATACTTCCTTGCTAGGAAATAGCGTCTGCAGATGTCTAGGTATCGTAGCAATAGAGTTCTAATGCTTCTTAAAACGCGATATCGCATCTCATTTCTATGTTTCATGGTAAGATATAATATGATTTGCGAAGTGTCATGTATTCCTCGTCTACACTACAAATGATTGTAAATGAGATACTTCCTTGCAAGGAAATAGCGATTGGAGATGTCTACGTCTCGTAGCAATAGAGTTCATATTATTCTTAAAACGCGATATCGCATCTCATTTCTATGTTTCATGGTAAGATATAACATGATTTGCGAAGTGTTATGCATTCCTCGTCTACGATTCAAATGAATGTAAATGCGACACATCCTTGCAAGGAAATAGCGTTTGCAGATGTCTACGTATCGTAGCAATAGAGTTCTTATGATTCTTAAAACGCGATATCGCATCTCATTTCTATGTTTCATGGTAAGATATAATATGATTTGCGAAGTGTTATGTATTCCTCATCTACACTTCAAATGAATGTAAATGCGACACTTCTTTGCTAGGAAATAGCGTTTGCAAATGTCTACCTATCATAGCAATAGTGTTCTAATGCTTCTTAAAACGCGATATCGCATCTCATTTCTATGTTTCATGGTAAGATATAACATGATTTGCGAAGTGTCATCCATTCCTCGTCCACACTACAAATGAATGTAAATGCGATACTTCCTTGCTAGGAAATAGCGTCTGCAGATGTCTAGGTATCGTAGCAATAGAGTTCTAATGCTTCTTAAAACGCGATATCGCATCTCATTTCTATGTTTCATGGTAAGATATAATATGATTTGCGAAGTGTCATGTATTCCTCGTCTACACTACAAGTGATTGTAAATGAGATACTTCCTTGCAAGGAAATAGCGATTGCAGATGTCTACGTCTCGTAGCAATAGAGATCATATGATTCTTAAAACGCGATATCGCATCTCATTTCTATGTTTCATGGTAAGATATAACATGATTTGCGAAGTGTTATGCATTCCTCGTCTACGATTCAAATGAATGTAAATGCGACACTTCCTTGCAAGGAAATAGCGTTTGCAGATGTCTACGTATCGTAGCAATAGAGTTCTTATGATTCTTAAAACGCGATATCGCATCTCATTTCTATGTTTCATGGTAAGATATAATATGATTTGCGAAGTATCATGTATTCCTCGTCTACACTTCAAATGAATGTAAATGCGACACTTCCTTGCAAGGAAATAGCGTCTGCAGATGTCTAGGTATCGTGGCAATAGAGTTCTAATGCATCTTAAAACGCGATATCGCATCTCATTTCTATGTTTCATGGTAAGATATAATATGATTTGCGAAGTGTTATGCATTCCTCGTCTACGATTCAAATGAATGTAAATGCGACACTTCCTTGCTAGGAAATAGCGTCTGCAGATGTCTAGGTATCGTGGCAATAGAGTTCTAATGCTTCTTAAAACACGATATCGCATCTCATTTCTGTGTTCCATGGTAAGATATAATATGATTTACGAAGTGTCATGTATTCCTCGTCTACACTACAAATGAATGTAAATGCGACACTTCCTTGCTAGGAAATAGCGTCTGCAGATGTCTACGTATCGTAGCAATAGAGTTCATATGATTCTTAAAACGAGATATTGCATCTCATATCTATGTTTCCTGATAAGATATAATATTCATTGCGAAGTGTTATGCATTCCTCGTCTACGATTCAAATTAATGTAAATGCGACACTTCCTTGCAAGGAAATAGCGTTTGCAGATGTCTACGTATCGTAGTAATAGAGTTCTAATGCTTCTTAAAACGCGATATCGCATCTCATTTCTATGTTTCATGGTAAGATATAATATGATTTGCGAAGTGTTATGTATTCCTCATCTACACTTCAAATGAATGTAAATGCGACACTTCTTTGCTAGGAAATAGCGTTTGCAAATGTCTACCTATCATAGCAATAGTGTTCTAATGCTTCTTAAAACGCGATATCGCATCTCATTTCTATGTTGCATGGTAAGATATAACATGATTTGCGAAGTGTCATGCATTCCTCGTCTACACTACAAATGAATGTAAATGCGATACTTCCTTGCTAGGAAATAGCGTCTGCAGATGTCTAGGTATCGTAGCAATAGAGTTCTAATGCTTCTTAAAACGCGATATCGCATCTCATTTCTATGTTTCATGGTAAGATATAATATGATTTGCGAAGTGTCATGTATTCCACGTCTACACTACAAATGATTGTAAATGAGATACTTCCCTGCAAGGAAATAGCGATTGCAGATGTCTACGTCTCGTAGCAATAGAGTTCATATGATTCTTAAAACGCGATATCGCATCTCATTTCTATGATTCATGGTAAGATATAACATGATTTGCGAAGTGTTATGTATTCCTCGTCTACGATTCAAATGAATGTAAATGCGACACTTCCTTGCAAGGAAATAGCGTTTGCAGATGTCTACGTATCGTAGCAATAGAGTTCTTATGATTCTTAAAACGCGATATCGCATCTCATTTCTATGTTTCATGGTAAGATATAATATGATTTGCGAAGTATCATGTATTCCTCGTCTACACTTCAAATGAATGTAAATGCGACACTTCCTTGCTAGGAAATAGCGTCTGCAGATGTCTAGGTGTCGTAGCAATAAAGTTCTAATGCTTCTTAAAACGCGATATCGCATCTCATTTCTATGTTTCATGGTAAGATATAATATTCATTGCGAAGTGTTATGCATTCCTCGCCCACGATTCAAATGAATGTAAATGCGACACTTCCTTGCAAGGAAATAGCGTTTGCAGATGTCTACGTATCGTAGCAATAGAGTTCTTATGATGCTTAAAACGCGATATCGCATCTCATTTCTATGTTTCATGGTAAGATATAATATGATTTGCGAAGTGTTATGTATTCCTCGTCTACACTTCAAATGAATGTAAATGCGACACTTCCTTGTAAGGAAATAGCGATTGCAGATGTCTACGTATCGTAGCAATAGAGTTCATATGATTCTTAAAACGCGATATCGCATCTCATTTCTATGTTTCATGGTAAGATATAACATGATTTGCGAAGTGTTATGTATTCCTCGTCTACACTTCAAATGAATATGAATGCGATACTTCCTCGCTAGGAAATAGCGTTTGCAGATGTCTATGTATCGTAGCAATAGCTTTCTAATGCTTCTTAAAACGAGATATTGCATCTCATATCTATGTTTCATGATGAGATATAATATTCATTGCGAAGTGTTATGTATTCCTCGTCTACACTTCAAATGAATGTAAATGCGACACTTCCATGCAAGGAAATAGCGTCTGCAGATGTCTACGTATCGTAGCAATAGAGTTCATATGATTCTTAAAACGAGATATTGCATCTCATATCTATGTTTCCTGATATGATATAATATTCATTTCGAAGTGTTATGCATTCCTCGTCTACGATTCAAATGATTGTAAATGCGACACTTCCTTGCAAGGAAATAGCGTTTGCAGATGTCTACGTATCGTAGCAATAGAGTTCTAATGCTTCTTAAAACGCGATATCGCATCTCATTTCTATGTTTCATGGTAAGACATAATATGATTTGCGAAGTGTTATGCATTCCTCGTCTACACTTCAAATGAATGTAAATGCGACATTTCCTTGCTAGGAAATAGCGATTGCAGATGTCTACGTATCGTAGCAATAGAGTTCTAATGCTTCTTAAAACGCGATATCGCATCTCATTTCTATGCTTCATGGTAAGATATAATATGATTTGCGAAGTGTCATGTATTCCTCGTCTACACTACAAATGATTGTAAATGAGATACTTCCTTGCAAGGAAATAGCGATTGCAGATGTCTAGGTATCGTAGCAATAGGGTTCTAATGCTTCTTAAAACGCGATATCGCATCTCATTTCTATGTTTCATGGTAAGATATAATATGATTTGCGAAGTGTCATGTATTCCTCGCCTACACTTAAAATGAATGTAAATGCGACACATCGTTACTAGGAAATAGCGTTTGCAGATGTCTACGTATCGAAGCAATAGAGTTCAAATGCTTCTTAAAACGAGATATTGCATCTCATATCTATGTTTCCTGATAAGATATAATATTCATTGCGAAGTGTTATGCATTCCTCGTCTACGATTCAAATGAATGTAAGTGCGACATTTCCTTCCAAGGAAATAGCGTTTGCAGTTGTCAACGTATCGTAGCAATAGAGTTCTAATGCTTCCTAAAACGCGATATCGCATCTCATTTCTATGTTTCATGGTAAGATATAATATGATTTGCGAAGTGTCATGTATTCCTCGCCTACACTTAAAATGAATGTAAATGCGACACATCGTTACTAGGAAATAGCGTTTGCAGATGTCTACGTATCGAAGCAATAGAGTTCAAATGCTTCTTAAAACGAGATATTGCATCTCATATCTATGTTTCCTGATATGATATAATATTCATTTCGAAGTGTTATGCATTCCTCGTCTACGATTCAAATGATTGTAAATGCGACACTTCCTTGCAAGGAAATAGCGTTTGCAGATGTCTACGTATCGTAGCAATAGAGTTCTAATGCTTCTTAAAACGCGATATCGCATCTCATTTCTATGTTTCATGGTAAGATGTAATATTATTTGCGAAGTATCATGTATTCCTCGTCTACACTTCAAATGAATGTAAATGCGACACTTCCTTGCTAGGAAATAGCGTCTGCAGATGTCTAGGTATCGTAGCAATAGAGTTCTAATGCTTCTTAAAACGCGATATCGCATCTCATTTCTATGTTTCATGGTAAGATATAATATGATTTGCGAAGTGTTATGTATTCCTCGTCTACACTTCAAATGTAAATGCGACATTTCCTTGCAAGGAAATAGCGATTGCAGATGTCTACGTCTCGTAGCAATAGTGTTCTAATGCTTCATAAAACGCGATATCACATCTCATTTCTATGATTCATGGTAAGATATAATATGATTTGCGATGTGTCATGTATTCCTCGTGTACACTACAAATGATTGTAAATGAGATACTTCCTTGCTAGGAAATAGCGTCTGCAGATGTCTAGGTATCGTAGCAATAGAGTTCTAATGCTTCTTAAAACGCGATATCGCATCTCATTTCTATGTTTCATGGTAAGATGTAATATGATTTGCGAAGTGTTATGTATTCCTCGTCTACACTTCAAATGAATGTAAATGCGACACTTCCTTGCAAGGAAATAGCGAATGCAGATGTCTACGTCTCGTAGCAATAGAGTTCATGTGATTCTTAAAACGCGATATCGCATCTCATTTCTATGTTTCATGGTAAGATATAACATGATTTGCGAAGTGTTATGTATTCCTTGTCTACACTTCAAACGAATGTGAATGCGATACTTCCTCGCTAGGAAATAGCATTTGCAGATGTCTACGTATCGTAGCAATAGCTTTCTAATGCTTCTTAAAACGCGATGTCGAATCTCATTTCTATGTTTCATGGTAAGATATAACATGATTTGCGAAGTGTTATGTATTCCTTGTCTACACTTCAAACGAATGTGAATGCGATACTTCCTCGCTAGGAAATAGCATTTGCAGATGTCTACGTATCGTAGCAATAGTTTTCTAATGCTTCTTAAAACGCGATATCGAATCTCATTTCTATGTTTCATGGTAAGATATAATATGATTTGCGAAGTGTCATGTATTCCTCGTCTACACTTCAAATGAACGTAAATGCGACACTTCCTTGCAAGGAAATAGCGATTGCAGATGTCTACGTCTCGTAGCAATAGAGTTCATATGATTCTTAAAACGCGATATCGCATCTCATTTCTATGTTTCATGGTAAGATATAATATGATTTGCGAAGTTATGTATTCCTCGTCTACACTTCAAATGAATGTAAATGCGACACTTCCTTGCAAGGAAATAGCGATTGCAGATGTCTACGTCTCGTAGCAATAGAGTTCATATGATTCTTAAAACGCGATATCGCATCTCATTTCTATGTTTCATGGTAAGATATAACATGATTTGCGAAGTGTTATGTATTCCTTGTCTACACTTCAAATGAATGTGAATGCGATACTTCCTCGCTAGGAAATAGCGTTTGCAGATGTCTACGTATCGTAGCAATAGCTTTCTAATGCTTCTTAAAACGCGATATCGAATCACATTTCTATGTTTCATGGTAAGATATAATATGATTTGCGAAGTGTCATGTATTCCTCGTCTACACTTCAAATGAATGTAAATGCGACACTTCCTTGCAAGGAATTAGCGATTGCAGATGTCTATGTCTCGTAGCAATAGAGTTCATATGATTCTTAAAACGCGATGTCGAATCTCATTTCTATGTTTCATGGTAAGATATAATATGATTTGCGAAGTGTCATGTATTCCTCGTCTACACTTCAAATGAATGTAAATGCGACACTTCCTTGCAAGGAAATAGCGTCTGCAGATGTCTACGCATCGTAGCAATAGAGTTCTAATGCTTCTTGAAATGCGATATCGCATCTCATTTCTATGTTTCATGGTAAGATATAATATGATTTGCGAAGTGTTATGTCTTCCTCGTCTACACATCAACTAAATGTAAATGCGCACTTCCTTGCAAGGAAATAGCGTTTGCAGATGTCAACGTATCGTAGCAATAGAGATCTTATGATTCTTAAAACGCGATATCGCATCTCATTTCTATGTTTCATGGTAAGATATAGTATGATTTGCGAAGTGTTATGTATTCCTCGTCTACACTTCAAATGAATGTAAATGCGACACTTCCATGCAAGGAAATAGCGTCTGCAGATGTCTACGTATCGAAGCAATAGAGTTCAAATGCTTCTTAAAACGAGATATTGCATCTCATATCTATGTTTCCTGATAAGATATAATATTCATTGCGAAGTGTTATGCATTCCTCGTCTACGATTCAAATGAATGTAAGTGCGACATTTCCTTCCAAGGAAATAGCGTTTGCAGTTGTCAACGTATCGTAGCAATAGAGTTCTAATGCTTCCTAAAACGCGATATCGCATCTCATTTCTATGTTTCATGGTAAGATATAATATGATTTGCGAAGTGTTATGTGTTCCTCGTCTACACGTCAAATGAATGTAAATGCGACACTTCCTTGCAAGGAAATAGCGTTTGCAGATGTTTACGTATCGAAGCAATAGAGTTCAAATGCTTCTTAAAACGAGATATTGCATCTCATATCTATGTTTCATGATAAGATATAATATTCATTGCGAAGTGTTATGCATTCCTCGCCTACGATTCAAATGAATGTAAATGCGACACTTCCTTGCTAGGAAATAGCGTTTGCAGAAGTCTACGTATCGTAGCAATAGAATTCTAATGCTTCTTAAAATGCGATATCGCATCTCATTTCTATGTTTCATGGTAAGATGTAATATTATTTGCGAAGTATCATGTATTCCTCGTCTACACTTCAAATGAATGTAAATGCGACACTTCCTTGCTAGGAAATAGCGTCTGCAGATGTCTAGGTATCGTAGCAATAGAGTTCTAATGCTTCTTAAAACGCGATATCGCATCTCATTTCTATGTTTCATGGTAAGATATAATATGATTTGCGAAGTGTTATGTATTCCTCGTCTACACTTCAAATGAATGTAAATGCGACACTTCCTTGCAAGGAAATAGCGAATGCAGATGTCTACGTCTCGTAGCAATAGAGTTCATGTGATTCTTAAAACGCGATATCGCATCTCATTTCTATGTTTCATGGTAAGATATAACATGATTTGCGAAGTGTTATGTATTCCTTGTCTACACTTCAAACGAATGTGAATGCGATACTTCCTCGCTAGGAAATAGCATTTGCAGATGTCTACGTATCGTAGCAATAGCTTTCTAATGCTTCTTAAAACGCGATGTCGAATCTCATTTCTATGTTTCATGGTAAGATATAACATGATTTGCGAAGTGTTATGTATTCCTTGTCTACACTTCAAACGAATGTGAATGCGATACTTCCTCGCTAGGAAATAGCATTTGCAGATGTCTACGTATCGTAGCAATAGTTTTCTAATGCTTCTTAAAACGCGATATCGAATCTCATTTCTATGTTTCATGGTAAGATATAATATGATTTGCGAAGTGTCATGTATTCCTCGTCTACACTTCAAATGAACGTAAATGCGACACTTCCTTGCAAGGAAATAGCGATTGCAGATGTCTACGTCTCGTAGCAATAGAGTTCATATGATTCTTAAAACGCGATATCGCATCTCATTTCTATGTTTCATGGTAAGATATAATATGATTTGCGAAGTTATGTATTCCTCGTCTACACTTCAAATGAATGTAAATGCGACACTTCCTTGCAAGGAAATAGCGATTGCAGATGTCTACGTCTCGTAGCAATAGAGTTCATATGATTCTTAAAACGCGATATCGCATCTCATTTCTATGTTTCATGGTAAGATATAACATGATTTGCGAAGTGTTATGTATTCCTTGTCTACACTTCAAATGAATGTGAATGCGATACTTCCTCGCTAGGAAATAGCGTTTGCAGATGTCTACGTATCGTAGCAATAGCTTTCTAATGCTTCTTAAAACGCGATATCGAATCACAATTCTATGTTTCATGGTAAGATATAATATGATTTGCGAAGTGTCATGTATTCCTCGTCTACACTTCAAATGAATGTAAATGCGACACTTCCTTGCAAGGAATTAGCGATTGCAGATGTCTATGTCTCGTAGCAATAGAGTTCATATGATTCTTAAAACGCGATGTCGAATCTCATTTCTATGTTTCATGGTAAGATATAATATGATTTGCGAAGTGTCATGTATTCCTCGTCTACACTTCAAATGAATGTAAATGCGACACTTCCTTGCAAGGAAATAGCGTCTGCAGATGTCTACGCATCGTAGCAATAGAGTTCTAATGCTTCTTGAAACGCGATATCGCATCTCATTTCTATGTTTCATGGTAAGATATAATATGATTTGCGAAGTGTTATGTCTTCCTCGTCTACACATCAACTAAATGTAAATGCGCACTTCCTTGCAAGGAAATAGCGTTTGCAGATGTCAACGTATCGTAGCAATAGAGATCTTATGATTCTTAAAACGCGATATCGCATCTCATTTCTATGTTTCATGGTAAGATATAGTATGATTTGCGAAGTGTTATGTATTCCTCGTCTACACTTCAAATGAATGTAAATGCGACACTTCTTTGCAAGGAAATAGCGTTTGCAGATGTCTACGTATCGTAGCAATAGAGTTCCTATGATTCTTAAAACGCGATATCGCATCTCATTTCTGTGTTTCATGGTAAGATATAATATGATTTGCGAAGTGTTTTGTATTCCTCGTCTACACTTCAAATGAATGTAAATGCGACACTTCCTTGCTAGGAAATAGAGTTTGCAGATGCCTACGTATCGAAGCAATAGAGTTCAAATGCTTCTTAAAACGAGATATTGCATCTCATATCTATGTTTCCTGATAAGATATAATATTCATTGCGAAGTGTTATGCATTCCTCGCCCACGATTCAAGTGAATGTAAATGCGACACTTCCTTGCTAGGAAATAGCGTCTGCAGATGTCTAGGTATCGTGGCAATAGAGTTCTAATGCATCTTAAAACGCGATATCGCATCTCATTTCTATGTTTCATGGTAAGATATAATATGATTTGCGAAGTGTTATGCATTCCTCGTCTACGATTCAAATGAATGTAAATGCGACACTTCCTTGCTAGGAAATAGCGTCTGCAGATGTCTAGGTATCGTGGCAATAGAGTTCTAATGCTTCTTAAAACACGATATCGCATCTCATTTCTGTGTTCCATGGTAAGATATAATATGATTTACGAAGTGTCATGTATTCCTCGTCTACACTACAAATGAATGTAAATGCGACACTTCCTTGCAAGTAAATAGCGTTTGCAGATGTCTACGTATCGAAGCAAGAGAGTTCAAATGCTTCTTAAAACGAGATATTGCATCTCATATCTATGTTTCATGATAAGATATAATATTCATTGCGAAGTGTTATGCATTCCTCGCCTACGATTCAAATGAATGTAAATGCGACACTTCCTTGCTAGGAAATAGCGTTTGCAGAAGTCTACGTATCGTAGCAATAGAGTTCATATGATTCTTAAAACGCGATATCGCATCTCAATTCTATGTTTCATGGTAAGATATAACATGATTTGCGAAGTGTTATGTATTCCTTGTCTACACTTCAAATGAATGTGAATGCGATACTTCCTCGCTAGGAAGTAGCGTTTGCAGATGTCTACGTATCGTAGCAATAGCTTTCTAATGCTTCTTAAAACGCGATATCGCATCTCAATTCTATGTTTCATGGTAAGATATAATATGATTTGCGAAGAGTTATGTATTCCTTGTCTACACTTCAAATGAATGTGAATGCGATACTTCCTCGCTAGGAAATAGCGTTTGCAGATGTCTACGTATCGTAGCAATAGCTATCTAATGCTTCTTAAAACGCGATATCGAATCTCATTTCTATGTTTCATGGTGAGATATAATATGATTTGCGAAGTGTCATGTATTCCTCGCCTACACTTCAAATGAATGTAAATGCGACACTTCCTTGCTAGGAAATAGCGTTTGCAGATGTCTACGTATCGTAGCAATAGGGTTCTGATGCTTCTTAAAACGCGATGTCGCATCACATTTCTATGATTCATGGTAAGATATAATATGATTTGCGAAGTGTTATGTATTCCCCGTCTACACTTCAAATGAATGTAAATGCGACACTTCCTTGCAAGGAAATAGCGATTGCAGATGTCTACGTCTCGTAGCAATAGGGTTCATATGATTCTTAAAACGCGATATCGCATCTCAATTCTATGTTTCATGGTAAGATATAACATGATTTGCGAAGTGTTATGTATTCCTTGTCTACACTTCAAATGAATGTGAATGCGATACTTCCTCGCTAGGAAATAGCGTTTGCAGATGTCTACGCATCGTAGCAATAGCTTTCTAATGCTTCTTAAAACGCGATATCGAATCTCATTTCTATGTTTCATGGTGAGATATAATATGATTTGCGAAGTGTCATGTATTCCTCGCCTACACTTCAAATGAATGTAAATGCGACACTTCCTTGCTAGGAAATAGCGTTTGCAGATGTCTACGTATCGAAGCAATAGAGTTCAAATGCTTCTTAAAACGAGATATTGCATCTCATATCTATGTTTCCTGATAAGATATAATATTCATTGCGACGTGTTATGCATTCCTCGTCTACGATTCAAATGAATGTAAATGCGACATTTCCTTGCAAGGAAATAGCGTTTGCAGATGTCAACGTATCGTAGCAATAGAGTTCTAATGCTTCTTAAAACGCGATGTCGCATCTCATTTCTATGTTTCATGGTAAGATATAATATGATTTGCGAAGTGTGACGTATATTCGTCTACACTTCAAATGAATGTAAATGCGACACTTCCTTGCAAGGAAATAGCGATTGCAGATGTCTACGTCTCGTAGCAATAGAGTTCATATGTTCTTAAAACGCGATATCGCATCTCAATTCTATGTTTCATGGTAAGATATAACATGATTTGCGAAGTGTTATGTATTCCTTGTCTACACTTCAAATGAATGTGAATGCGATACTTCCTCGCTAGGAAATAGCGTCTGCAGATGTCTAGGTATCGTAGCAATAGAGTACTAATGCTTCTTAAAACGCGATATCGCATCTCATTTCTATGTTTCATAGTAAGATATAATATGATTTGCGAAGTGTTATGTATTCCTCGTCTGCACTTCAAATGAATGTAAATGCGACACTTCTTTGCTAGGAAATAGCGTTTGCAAATGTCTACCTATCGTGGCAATAGTGTTCTAATGCTTCTTAAAACGCGATATCGCATCTCATTTCTATGTTTCATGGTAAGATAAAATATGATTTGCGAAGTGTCATGTATTCCTCGTCTACACTACAAATGAATGTAAATGCGACACTTCCTTGCTAGGAAATAGCGTCTGCAGATATCTAGGTATCGTAGCAATAGAGTTCTAATGCTTCTTAAAACGCGATATCGCATCCCATTTCTATGTTTCATGGTAAGATATAATATGATTTGCGAAGTGTTATGTATTCCCCGTCTACACTTCAAATGAATGTAAATGCGACACTTCCTTGCAAGGAAATAGCGCTTGCAGATGTCAACGTATCGTAGCAATAGAGTTCTAATGCTTCTTAAAACGCAATATCGCATCTCATTTCTATGTTTCATGGTGAGATATAATATGATTTGCGAAGTGTCATGTATTCCTCGCCTACACTTCAAATGAATGTAAATGCGACACTTCTTTGCTAGGAAATAGCGTTTGCAAATGTCTACCTATCGTAGCAATAGTGTTCTAATGCTTCTTAAAACGCGATATCGCATCTCAATTCTATGTTTCATGGTAAGATATAATATGATTTGCGAAGTGTTATGTATTCCTCGTCTACACTTCAAATGAATGTAAATGCGACAATTCCATGCAAGGAAATAGCGATTGCAGATGTCTACGTATCGTAGCAATAGAGTTCATATGATTCTTAAAACGCGATATCGCATCTCAATTCTATGTTTCATGGTAAGATATAACATGATTTGCGAAGTGTTATGCATTCCTCGACTACGATTCAAATGAATGTAAATGCGACACTTCCTTGCAAGGAAATAGCGTCTGCAAATGTCTAGGTATCGTAGCAATAGAGTTCTAATGCTTCTTAAAACGCGATATCGCATCTCATTTCTATGTTTCATGGTAAGATGTAATATTATTTGCGAAGTGTTATGTATTCCTCGCCTATACTTCAAATGAATGTAAATGCGAGACTTCTTTGCTAGGAAATAGCGTTTGCAAATGTCTACCTATCGTAGCAATAGTGTTCTAATGCTTCTTAAAACGCGATATCGCATCTCATTTCTATGTTTCATGATAAGATATAGTATGATTTGCGAAGTATCATGTATTCCTCGTCTACACTTCAAATGAATGTAAATGCGACACTTCCTTGCTAGGAAATAGTATCTGCAGATGTCTAGGTATCGCAGCAATAGAGTTCTAATGCTTCTTAAAACGCGATATCGCATCTCATTTCTATGTTTCATGGTAAGATACAATATTCATTGCGAAGTGTCATGTATTCCTCGCCTACACTTCAAATGAATGTAAATGCGACACATCCTTGCTAGGAAATAGCGTTTGCAGATGTCTACGTATCGAAGCAATAGAGTTCAAATGCTTCTTAAAACGAGATATTGCATCTCACATCTGTGTTTCCTGATAAGATATAATATTCATTGCGAAGTGTTATGCATTCCTCGTCTACGATTCAAATGAATGTAAATGCGACATTTCCTTGCAAGGAAATAGCGTTTGCAGTTGTCAACGTATCGTAGCAATAGAGTTCTAATGCTTCCTAAAACGCGATATCGCATCTCATTTCTATGTTTCATGGTAAGATATAATATGATTTGCGAAGTGTGATGTATTCCTCGTCTACACTTCAAATGAATGTAAATGCGACACTTCCTTGCTAGGAAATAGCGTTTGCAGAAGTCTACGTATCGTAGCAATAGAGTTCATATGATTCTTCAAACGCGATATCGCATCTCAATTCTATGTTTCATGGTAAGATATAATATGATTTGCGAAGAGTTATGTATTCCTTGTCTACACTTCAAATGAATGTGAATGCGATACTTCCTCGCTAGGAAATAGCGTTTGCAGATGTCTACGTATCGTAGCAATAGCTATCTAATGCTTCTTAAAACGCGATATCGAATCTCATTTCTATGTTTCATGGTGAGATATAATATGATTTGCGAAGTGTCATGTATTCCTCGCCTACACTTCAAATGAATGTAAATGCGACACTTCCTTGCTAGGAAATAGCGTTTGCAGATGTCTACGTATCGTAGCAATAGGGTTCTGATGCTTCTTAAAACGCGATGTCGCATCACATTTCTATGATTCATGGTAAGATATAATATGATTTGCGAAGTGTTATGTATTCCCCGTCTACACTTCAAATGAATGTAAATGCGACACTTCCTTGCAAGGAAATAGCGATTGCAGATGTCTACGTCTCGTAGCAATAGGGTTCATATGATTCTTAAAACGCGATATCGCATCTCAATTCTATGTTTCATGGTAAGATATAACATGATTTGCGAAGTGTTATGTATTCCTTGTCTACACTTCAAATGAATGTGAATGCGATACTTCCTCGCTAGGAAATAGCGTTTGCAGATGTCTACGCATCGTAGCAATAGCTTTCTAATGCTTCTTAAAACGCGATATCGAATCTCATTTCTATGTTTCATGGTGAGATATAATATGATTTGCGAAGTGTCATGTATTCCTCGCCTACACTTCAAATGAATGTAAATGCGACACTTCCTTGCTAGGAAATAGCGTTTGCAGATGTCTACGTATCGAAGCAATAGAGTTCAAATGCTTCTTAAAACGAGATATTGCATCTCATATCTATGTTTCCTGATAAGATATAATATTCATTGCGACGTGTTATGCATTCCTCGTCTACGATTCAAATGAATGTAAATGCGACATTTCCTTGCAAGGAAATAGCGTTTGCAGATGTCAACGTATCGTAGCAATAGAGTTCTAATGCTTCTTAAAACGCGATGTCGCATCTCATTTCTATGTTTCATGGTAAGATATAATATGATTTGCGAAGTGTGACGTATATTCGTCTACACTTCAAATGAATGTAAATGCGACACTTCCTTGCAAGGAAATAGCGATTGCAGATGTCTACGTCTCGTAGCAATAGAGTTCATATGTTCTTAAAACGCGATATCGCATCTCAATTCTATGTTTCATGGTAAGATATAACATGATTTGCGAAGTGTTATGTATTCCTTGTCTACACTTCAAATGAATGTGAATGCGATACTTCCTCGCTAGGAAATAGCGTCTGCAGATGTCTAGGTATCGTAGCAATAGAGTACTAATGCTTCTTAAAACGCGATATCGCATCTCATTTCTATGTTTCATAGTAAGATATAATATGATTTGCGAAGTGTTATGTATTCCTCGTCTGCACTTCAAATGAATGTAAACGCGACACTTCTTTGCTAGGAAATAGCGTTTGCAAATGTCTACCTATCGTGGCAATAGTGTTCTAATGCTTCTTAAAACGCGATATCGCATCTCATTTCTATGTTTCATGGTAAGATATAATATGATTTGCGAAGTGTCATGTATTCCTCGTCTACACTACAAATGAATGTAAATGCGACACTTCTTTGCTAGGAAATAGCGTTTGCAAATGTCTACCTATCGTAGCAATAGTGTTCTAATGCTTCTTAAAACGCGATATCGCATCTCAATTCTATGCTTCATGGTAAGATATAATATGATTTGCGAAGTGTTATGTATTCCTCGTCTACACTTCAAATGAATGTAAATGCGACAATTCCATGCAAGGAAATAGCGATTGCAGATGTCTACGTATCGTAGCAATAGAGTTCATATGATTCTTAAAACGCGATATCGCATCTCAATTCTATGTTTCATGGTAAGATATAACATGATTTGCGAAGTGTTATGCATTCCTCGACTACGATTCAAATGAATGTAAATGCGACACTTCCTTGCAAGGAAATAGCGTCTGCAAATGTCTAGGTATCGTAGCAATAGAGTTCTAATGCTTCTTAAAACGCGATATCGCATCTCATTTCTATGTTTCATGGTAAGATGTAATATTATTTGCGAAGTGTTATGTATTCCTCGCCTATACTTCAAATGAATGTAAATGCGAGACTTCTTTGCTAGGAAATAGCGTTTGCAAATGTCTACCTATCGTAGCAATAGTGTTCTAATGCTTCTTAAAACGCGATATCGCATCTCATTTCTATGTTTCATGGTAAGATATAGTATGATTTGCGAAGTATCATGTATTCCTCGTCTACACTTCAAATGAATGTAAATGCGACACTTCCTTGCTAGGAAATAGCATCTGCAGATGTCTAGGTATCGCAGCAATAGAGTTCTAATGCTTCTTAAAACGCGATATCGCATCTCATTTCTATGTTTCATGGTAAGATATAATATTCATTGCGAAGTGTCATGTATTCCTCGCCTACACTTCAAATGAATGTAAATGCGACACATCCTTGCTAGGAAATAGCGTTTGCAGATGTCTACGTATCGAAGCAATAGAGTTCAAATGCTTCTTAAAACGAGATATTGCATCTCACATCTGTGTTTCCTGATAAGATATAATATTCATTGCGAAGTGTTATGCATTCCTCGTCTACGATTCAAATGAATGTAAATGCGACATTTCCTTGCAAGGAAATAGCGTTTGCAGTTGTCAACGTATCGTAGCAATAGAGTTCTAATGCTTCCTAAAACGCGATATCGCATCTCATTTCTATGTTTCATGGTAAGATATAATATGATTTGCGAAGTGTGATGTATTCCTTGTCTACACTTCAAATGAATGTGAATGCGATACTTCCTCGCTAGGAAATAGCGTTTGCAGATGTCTACGTATCGTAGCAATAGCTTTCTAATGCTTCTTAAAACGCGATATCGCATCTCAATTCTATGTTTCATGGTAAGATATAATATGATTTGCGAAGAGTTATGTATTCCTTGTCTACACTTCAAATGAATGTGAATGCGATACTTCCTCGCTAGGAAATAGCGTTTGCAGATGTCTACGTATCGTAGCAATAGCTATCTAATGCTTCTTAAAACGCGATATCGAATCTCATTTCTATGTTTCATGGTGAGATATAATATGATTTGCGAAGTGTCATGTATTCCTCGCCTACACTTCAAATGAATGTAAATGC
The DNA here is from genome assembly GCF_050948175.1 of Xylocopa sonorina. Taxonomy (NCBI): domain Eukaryota; kingdom Metazoa; phylum Arthropoda; class Insecta; order Hymenoptera; family Apidae; genus Xylocopa; species Xylocopa sonorina. The sequence goes on along the minus strand of NW_027490139.1, from coordinate 1,092,017 downwards.
GACACTTCCTTGCTAGGAAATAGCGTTTGCAGATGTCTACGTATCGTAGCAATAGGGTTCTGATGCTTCTTAAAACGCGATGTCGCATCACATTTCTATGTTTCATGGTAAGATATAATATGATTTGCGAAGTGTTATGTATTCCCCGTCTACACTTCAAATGAATGTAAATGCGACACTTCCTTGCAAGGAAATAGCGATTGCAGATGTCTACGTCTCGTAGCAATAGGGTTCATATGATTCTTAAAACGCGATATCGCATCTCAATTCTATGTTTCATGGTAAGATATAACATGATTTGCGAAGTGTTATGTATTCCTTGTCTACACTTCAAATGAATGTGAATGCGATACTTCCTCGCTAGGAAATAGCGTTTGCAGATGTCTACGCATCGTAGCAATAGAGTTCTAATGCTTCTTAAAACGCGATGCCGCATCTCATTTCTATGTTTCATGGTAAGATATAATATGATTTGCGAAGTGTGACGTATACTCGTCTACACTTCAAATGAATGTAAATGCGACACTTCCTTGCAAGGAAATAGCGATTGCAGATGTCTACGTCTCGTAGCAATAGAGTTCATATGTTCTTAAAACGCGATATCGCATCTCAATTCTATGTTTCATGGTAAGATATAACATGATTTGCGAAGTGTTATGTATTCCTTGTCTACACTTCAAATGAATGTGAATGCGATACTTCCTCGCTAGGAAATAGCGTCTGCAGATGTCTAGGTATCGTAGCAATAGAGTACTAATGCTTCTTAAAACGCGATATCGCATCTCATTTCTATGTTTCATGGTAAGATATAATATGATTTGCGAAGTGACATGTATTCCTCGCCTACGATTCAAATGAATGTAAATGCGACACTTCCTTGCAAGGAAATAGCGTTTGCAGATGTCTAGGTATCGTAGCAATAGAGTTCTAATGCTTCTTAAAACGCGATATCGCATCTCATTTCTATGTTTCATGGTAAGATATAATATGATTTGCGAAGTGACATGTATTCCTCGCCTACTATTCAAATGAATGTAAATGCGACACATCCTTGCTAGGAAATAGCGTTTGCAGATGTCTACGTATCGAAGCAATAGAGTTCAAATGCTTCTTAAAACGAGATATTGCATCTCATATCTATGTTACCTGATTAGACATAATATTCATTGCGAAGTGTTATGCATTCCTCGTCTACGATTCAAATGAATGTAAATGCGACATTTCCTTGCAAGGAAATAGCGCTTGCAGATGTCAACGTATCGTAGCAATAGAGTTCTAATGCTTCTTAAAACGCGATATCGCATCTCATTTCTATGTTTCATGGTAAGATATAATATGATTTGCGAAGTATGATGTATTCCTCGTCTACACTTCAAATGAATGTAAATGCGACACTTCCTTGCAAGGAAATAGCGATTGCAGATGTCTACGTCTCTTAGCAACAGAGTTCATATGTTCTTAAAACGCGATATCGCATCTCAATTCTATGTTTCATGGTAAGATATAACATGATTTGCGAAGTGTTATGTATTTCTTGTCTACACTTCAAATGAATGTGAATGCGATACTTCCTCGCTAGGAAATAGCGTCTGCAGATGTCTAGGTATCGCAGCAATAGAGTTCTAATGCTTCTTAAAACGCGATATCGCATCTCATTTCTATGTTTCATGGTGAGATATAATATGATTTGCGAAGTGTCATGTATTCCTCGCCTACACTTCAAATGAATGTAAATGCGACACTTCCTTGCTAGGAAATAGCGTTTGCAGATGTCTACGTATCGTAGCAATAGAGTTCTAATGCTTCTTAAAACGCGATATCGCATCCCATTTCTATGTTTCATGGTAAGATATAATATGATTTGCGAAGTGTTATGTATTCCCCGTCTACACTTCAAATGAATGTAAATGCGACACTTCCTTGCAAGGAAATAGCGCTTGCAGATGTCAACGTATCGTAGCAATAGAGTTCTAATGCTTCTTAAAACGCGATATCGCATCTCATTTCTATGTTTCATGGTGAGATATAATATGATTTGCGAAGTGTCATGTATTCCTCGCCTACACTTCAAATGAATGTAAATGCGACACTTCTTTGCTAGGAAATAGCGTTTGCAAATGTCTACCTATCGTAGCAATAGTGTTCTAATGCTTCTTAAAACGCGATATCGCATCTCAATTCTATGTTTCATGGTAAGATATAATATGATTTGCGAAGTGTTATGTATTCCTCGTCTACACTTCAAATGAATGTAAATGCGACACTTCCTTGCAAGGAAATAGCGATTGCAGATGTCTACGTATCGTAGCAATAGAGTTCATATGATTCTTAAAACGCGATATCGCATCTCAATTCTATGTTTCATGGTAAGATATAACATGATTTGCGAAGTGTTATGTATTTCTTGTCTACACTTCAAATGAATGTGAATGCGATACTTCCTCGCTAGGAAATAGCGTTTGCAGATGTCTACGTATCGTAGCAATAGCTTTTTAATGCATCTTAAAACGCGATATCGAATCTCATTTCTATGTTTCATGGTGAGATATATATGATTTGCGAAGTGTCATGTATTCCTCGCCTACACTTCAAATGAATGTAAATGCGACACTTCCTTGCTAGGAAATAGCGTTTGCAGATGTCTACGTATCGAAGCAATAGAGTTCAAATGCTTCTTAAAACGAGATATTGCATCTCATATCTATGTTTCCTGATAAGATATAATATTCATTGCGACGTGTTATGCATTCCTCGTCTACGATTCAAATGAATGTAAATGCGACATTTCCTTGCAAGGAAATAGCGTTTGCAGATGTCAACGTATCGTAGCAATAGAGTTCTAATGCTTCTTAAAACGCGATGTCGCATCTCATTTCTATGTTTCATGGTAAGATATAATATGATTTGCGAAGTGTGACGTATACTCGTCTACACTTCAAATGAATGTAAATGCGACACTTCCTTGCAAGGAAATAGCGATTGCAGATGTCTACGTCTCGTAGCAATAGAGTTCATATGTTCTTAAAACGCGATATCGCATCTCAATTCTATGTTTCATGGTAAGATATAACATGATTTGCGAAGTGTTATGTATTCCTTGTCTACACTTCAAATGAATGTGAATGCGATACTTCCTCGCTAGGAAATAGCGTCTGCAGATGTCTAGGTATCGTAGTAATAGAGTACTAATGCTTCTTAAAACGCGATATCGCATCTCATTTCTATGTTTCATGGTAAGATATAATATGATTTGCGAAGTGACATGTATTCCTCGCCTACGATTCAAATGAATGTAAATGCGACACTTCCTTGCAAGGAAATAGCGTTTGCAGATGTCTACGTATCGTAGCAATAGAGTTCTTATGATTCTTAAAACACGATATCGCATCTCATTTCTAAGTTCCATGGTAAGATATAATATGATTTACGAAGTATTGTGTATTCCTCGTCTACACTTCAAATGAATGTGAATGCGACACTACCTTGCAAGGAAATTGCGTTTGCAGATGTCTACGTATCGTAGCAATAGAGTTCTAATGCTTCTTAAGACGCGATATCGCATCTCATTTCTATGTTTCATAGTAAGATATAATATGATTTGCGAAGTGTTATGTATTCCTCGTCTGCACTTCAAATGAATGTAAATGCGACACTTCTTTGCTAGGAAATAGCGTTTGCAAATGTCTACCTATCGTGGCAATAGTGTTCTAATGCTTCTTAAAACGCGATATCGCATCTCATTTCTATGTTTCATGGTAAGATATAATATGATTTGCGAAGTGTCATGTATTCCTCGTCTACACTACAAATGAATGTAAATGCGACACTTCCTTGCTGGGAAATAGCGTCTGCAGATGTCTAGGTATCGTAGCAATAGAGTTCTAATGCTTCTTAAAACGCGATATCGCATCTCATTTCTATGTTTCATGGTAAGATATAATATGATTTGCGAAGTGACATGTATTCCTCGCCTACGATTCAAATGAATGTAAATGCGACACATCCTTGCAAGGAAATTGCGTTTGCAGATGTCTACGTATCGTAGCAATAGAGTTCTAATGCTTCTTAAAACGCGATATCGCATCTCATTTCTATGTTTCATGGTAAGATATAATATGACTTGCGAAGTGTGATGTATTCCTCGTCTACACTACAAATGAATGTGAATGCGATACTTCCTCGCTAGGAAATAGCGTTTGCAGATGTCTACGTATCGTAGCAATAGCTTTCTAATGCTTCTTAAAACGCGATATCGAATCTCATTTCTATGTCTCATGCTAAGATGTAATATTCATTGCGAAGTGTTATGTATTCCACGCCTACACTTCAAATGAATATAAATGCGACACTTCCTCGCTAGGAAATGGCGTTTGCAGATGTCTACGTATCGCAGCAATAGATTTCTAATGCTTCTTAGAACGCGATATCGCATCTCATTTCTATGTTACATGGTAAGATATAACATGATTTGCGAAGTGTTATGTATTCCTCGTCTACACTTCAAATGAATGTGAAAGCGACACTTCCTCGCTAGGAAATGGCGTTTGCAGATGTCTACGTATCGTAGCAATAGATTTCTAATGCTTCTTAAAACGCGATATCGCATCTCATTTCTATGTTTCATGGTAAGATATAATATGAATTGCGATGTATCATGTATTCTTCGTCTACACTTCAAATGAATGTAAATGCGACTCTCCCTTGCAAGGAAATAGCGTTTGCAGATGTCTACGTATCGAAGCAATAGAGTTCAAATGCTTCCTAAAACGAGATATTGCATCTCATATTTATGTTTCATGATAAGATATAATATTCATTGCGAAGTGTTATGCATTCCTCGTCTACGATTCAAATGGATGTAAATGCGACACTTCCTTGCAAGGAAATAGCGATTGCAGATGTCTACGTCTCGTAGCAATAGGGTTCATATGATTCTTTAAACGCGATATCGCATCTCAATTCTATGTTTCATGGTAAGATATAACATGATTTGCGAAGTGCTATGTATTCCTTGTCTACACTTCAAATGAATGTGAATGCGATACTTCCTCGCTAGGAAATAGCGTTTGCAGATGTCTACGCATCGTAGCAATAGCTTTCTAATGCTTCTTAAAACGCGATATCGAATCTCATTTCTATGTTTCATGGTGAGATATAATATGATTTGCGAAGTGTCATGTATTCCTCGCCTACACTTCAAATGAATGTAAATGCGACACTTCCTTGCTAGGAAATAGCGTTTGCAGATGTCTACGTATCGAAGCAATAGAGTTCAAATGCTTCTTAAAACGAGATATTGCATCTCATATCTATGTTTCCTGATAAGATATAATATTCATTGCGACGTGTTATGCATTCCTCGTCTACGATTCAAATGAATGTAAATGCGACATTTCCTTGCAAGGAAATAGCGTTTGCAGATGTCAACGTATCGTAGCAATAGAGTTCTAATGCTTCTTAAAACGCGATGTCGCATCTCATTTCTATGTTTCATGGTAAGATATAATATGATTTGCGAAGTGTGACGTATACTCGTCTACACTTCAAATGAATGTAAATGCGACACTTCCTTGCAAGGAAATAGCGATTGCAGATGTCTACGTCTCGTAGCAATAGAGTTCATATGTTCTTAAAACGCGATATCGCATCTCAATTCTATGTTTCATGGTAAGATATAACATGATTTGCGAAGTGTTATGTATTCCTTGTCTACACTTCAAATGAATGTGAATGCGATACTTCCTCGCTAGGAAATAGCGTCTGCAGATGTCTAGGTATCGTAGTAATAGAGTACTAATGCTTCTTAAAACGCGATATCGCATCTCATTTCTATGTTTCATGGTAAGATATAATATGATTTGCGAAGTGACATGTATTCCTCGCCTACGATTCAAATGAATGTAAATGCGACACTTCCTTGCAAGGAAATAGCGTTTGCAGATGTCTACGTATCGTAGCAATAGAGTTCTTATGATTCTTAAAACTCGATATCGCATCTCATTTCTAAGTTCCATGGTAAGATATAATATGATTTACGAAGTATTGTGTATTCCTCGTCTACACTTCAAATGAATGTGAATGCGACACTACCTTGCAAGGAAATTGCGTTTGCAGATGTCTACGTATCGTAGCAATAGAGTTCTAATGCTTCTTAAGACGCGATATCGCATCTCATTTCTATGTTTCATAGTAAGATATAATATGATTTGCGAAGTGTTATGTATTCCTCGTCTGCACTTCAAATGAATGTAAATGCGACACTTCTTTGCAGGGAAATAGCGTTTGCAAATGTCTACCTATCGTGGCAATAGTGTTCTAATGCTTCTTAAAACGCGATATCGCATCTCATTTCTATGTTTCATGGTAAGATATAATATGATTTGCGAAGTGTCATGTATTCCTCGTCTACACTACAAATGAATGTAAATGCGACACTTCCTTGCTGGGAAATAGCGTCTGCAGATGTCTAGGTATCGTAGCAATAGAGTTCTAATGCTTCTTAAAACGCGATATCGCATCTCATTTCTATGTTTCATGGTAAGATATAATATGATTTGCGAAGTGACATGTATTCCTCGCCTACGATTCAAATGAATGTAAATGCGACACATCCTTGCTAGGAAATAGCGTTTGCAGATGTCTACGTATCGAAGCAATAGAGTTCAAATGCTTCTTAAAACGAGATATTGCATCTCATATCTATGTTACCTGATAAGACATAATATTCATTGCGAAGTGTTATGCATTCCTCGTCTACGATTCAAATGAATGTAAATGCGACATTTCCTTGCAAGGAAATAGCGCTTGCAGATGTCAACGTATCGTAGCAATAGAGTTCTAATGCTTCTTAAAACGCGATATCGCATCTCATTTCTATGTTTCATGGTAAGATATAATATGATTTGCGAAGTATGATGTATTCCTCGTCTACACTTCAAATGAATGTAAATGCGACACTTCCTTGCAAGGAAATAGCGATTGCAGATGTCTACGTCTCGTAGCAACAGAGTTCATATGTTCTTAAAACGCGATATCGCATCTCAATTCTATGTTTCATGGTAAGATATAACATGATTTGCGAAGTGTTATGTATTCCTTGTCTACACTTCAAATGAATGTGAATGCGATACTTCCTCGCTAGGAAATAGCGTCTGCAGATGTCTAGGTATCGCAGCAATAGAGTTCTAATGCTTCTTAAAACGCGATATCGCATCTCATTTCTATGTTTCATGGTGAGATATAATATGATTTGCGAAGTGTCATGTATTCCTCGCCTACACTTCAAATGAATGTAAATGCGACACTTCCTTGCTAGGAAATAGCGTTTGCAGATGTCTACGTATCGTAGCAATAGAGTTCTAATGCTTCTTAAAACGCGATATCGCATCCCATTTCTATGTTTCATGGTAAGATATAATATGATTTGCGAAGTGTTATGTATTCCCCGTCTACACTTCAAATGAATGTAAATGCGACACTTCCTTGCAAGGAAATAGCGCTTGCAGATGTCAACGTATCGTAGCAATAGAGTTCTAATGCTTCTTAAAACGCGATATCGCATCTCATTTCTATGTTTCATGGTGAGATATAATATGATTTGCGAAGTGTCATGTATTCCTCGCCTACACTTCAAATGAATGTAAATGCGACACTTCTTTGCTAGGAAATAGCGTTTGCAAATGTCTACCTATCGTAGCAATAGTGTTCTAATGCTTCTTAAAACGCGATATCGCATCTCAATTCTATGTTTCATGGTAAGATATAATATGATTTGCGAAGTGTTATGTATTCCTCGTCTACACTTCAAATGAATGTAAATGCGACACTTCCTTGCAAGGAAATAGCGATTGCAGATGTCTACGTATCGTAGCAATAGAGTTCATATGATTCTTAAAACGCGATATCGCATCTCAATTCTATGTTTCATGGTAAGATATAACATGATTTGCGAAGTGTTATGTATTTCTTGTCTACACTTCAAATGAATGTGAATGCGATACTTCCTCGCTAGGAAATAGCGTTTGCAGATGTCTACGTATCGTAGCAATAGCTTTCTAATGCTTCTTAAAACGCGATATCGAATCTCATTTCTATGATTCATGGTGAGATATAATATGATTTGCGAAGTGTCATGTATTCCTCGCCTACACTTCAAATGAATGTAAATGCGACACTTTCTTGCAAGGAAATAGCGTTTGCAGATGTCTACGTATCGTAGCAATAGCTTTCTAATGCTTCTTAAAACGCGATATCGAATCTCATTTCTATGTTTCATGGTGAGATATAATATGATTTGCGAAGTGTCATGTATTCCTCGCCTACACTTCAAATGAATGTAAATGCGACACTTCCTTGCTAGGAAATAGCGTTTGCAGATGTCTACGTATCGAAGCAATAGAGTTCAAATGCTTCTTAAAACGAGATATTGCATCTCATATCTATGTTTCCTGATAAGATATAATATTCATTGCGACGTGTTATGCATTCCTCGTCTACGATTCAAATGAATGTAAATGCGACATTTCCTTGCAAGGAAATAGCGTTTCCAGATGTCAACGTATCGTAGCAATAGAGTTCTAATGCTTCTTAAAACGTGATATCGCATCTCATTTCTATGTTTCATGGTAAGATATAATATGACTTGCGAAGTGTGATGTATTCCTCGTCTACACTACAAATGAATGTGAATGCGATACTTCCTCGCTAGGAAATAGCGTTTGCAGATGTCTACGTATCGTAGCAATAGCTTTCTAATGCTTCTTAAAACGCGATATCGAATCTCATTTCTATGTCTCATGCTAAGATGTAATATTCATTGCGAAGTGTTATGTATTCCACGCCTACACTTCAAATGAATATAAATGCGACACTTCCTCGCTAGGAAATGGCGTTTGCAGATGTCTACGTATCGCAGCAATAGATTTCTAATGCTTCTTAGAACGCGATATCGCATCTCATTTCTATGTTACATGGTAAGATATAACATGATTTGCGAAGTGTTATGTATTCCTCGTCTACACTTCAAATGAATGTGAAAGCGACACTTCCTCGCTAGGAAATGGCGTTTGCAGATGTCTACGCATCGTAGCAATAGCTTTCTAATGCTTCTTAAAACGCGATATCGAATCTCATTTCTATGTTTCATGGTGAGATATAATATGATTTGCGAAGTGTCATGTATTCCTCGCCTACACTTCAAATGAATGTAAATGCGACACTTCCTTGCTAGGAAATAGCGTTTGCAGATGTCTACGTATCGAAGCAATAGAGTTCAAATGCTTCTTAAAACGAGATATTGCATCTCATATCTATGTTTCCTGATAAGATATAATATTCATTGCGACGTGTTATGCATTCCTCGTCTACGATTCAAATGAATGTAAATGCGACATTTCCTTGCAAGGAAATAGCGTTTGCAGATGTCAACGTATCGTAGCAATAGAGTTCTAATGCTTCTTAAAACGCGATGTCGCATCTCATTTCTATGTTTCATGGTAAGATATAATATGATTTGCGAAGTGTGACGTATACTCGTCTACACTTCAAATGAATGTAAATGCGACACTTCCTTGCAAGGAAATAGCGATTGCAGATGTCTACGTCTCGTAGCAATAGAGTTCATATGTTCTTAAAACGCGATATCGCATCTCAATTCTATGTTTCATGGTAAGATATAACATGATTTGCGAAGTGTTATGTATTCCTTGTCTACACTTCAAATGAATGTGAATGCGATACTTCCTCGCTAGGAAATAGCGTCTGCAGATGTCTAGGTATCGTAGTAATAGAGTACTAATGCTTCTTAAAACGCGATATCGCATCTCATTTCTATGTTTCATGGTAAGATATAATATGATTTGCGAAGTGACATGTATTCCTCGCCTACGATTCAAATGAATGTAAATGCGACACTTCCTTGCAAGGAAATAGCGTTTGCAGATGTCTACGTATCGTAGCAATAGAGTTCTTATGATTCTTAAAACTCGATATCGCATCTCATTTCTAAGTTCCATGGTAAGATATAATATGATTTACGAAGTATTGTGTATTCCTCGTCTACACTTCAAATGAATGTGAATGCGACACTACCTTGCAAGGAAATTGCGTTTGCAGATGTCTACGTATCGTAGCAATAGAGTTCTAATGCTTCTTAAGACGCGATATCGCATCTCATTTCTATGTTTCATAGTAAGATATAATATGATTTGCGAAGTGTTATGTATTCCTCGTCTGCACTTCAAATGAATGTAAATGCGACACTTCTTTGCAGGGAAATAGCGTTTGCAAATGTCTACCTATCGTGGCAATAGTGTTCTAATGCTTCTTAAAACGCGATATCGCATCTCATTTCTATGTTTCATGGTAAGATATAATATGATTTGCGAAGTGTCATGTATTCCTCGTCTACACTACAAATGAATGTAAATGCGACACTTCCTTGCTGGGAAATAGCGTCTGCAGATGTCTAGGTATCGTAGCAATAGAGTTCTAATGCTTCTTAAAACGCGATATCGCATCTCATTTCTATGTTTCATGGTAAGATATAATATGATTTGCGAAGTGACATGTATTCCTCGCCTACGATTCAAATGAATGTAAATGCGACACATCCTTGCTAGGAAATAGCGTTTGCAGATGTCTACGTATCGAAGCAATAGAGTTCAAATGCTTCTTAAAACGAGATATTGCATCTCATATCTATGTTACCTGATAAGACATAATATTCATTGCGAAGTGTTATGCATTCCTCGTCTACGATTCAAATGAATGTAAATGCGACATTTCCTTGCAAGGAAATAGCGCTTGCAGATGTCAACGTATCGTAGCAATAGAGTTCTAATGCTTCTTAAAACGCGATATCGCATCTCATTTCTATGTTTCATGGTAAGATATAATATGATTTGCGAAGTATGATGTATTCCTCGTCTACACTTCAAATGAATGTAAATGCGACACTTCCTTGCAAGGAAATAGCGATTGCAGATGTCTACGTCTCGTAGCAACAGAGTTCATATGTTCTTAAAACGCGATATCGCATCTCAATTCTATGTTTCATGGTAAGATATAACATGATTTGCGAAGTGTTATGTATTCCTTGTCTACACTTCAAATGAATGTGAATGCGATACTTCCTCGCTAGGAAATAGCGTCTGCAGATGTCTAGGTATCGCAGCAATAGAGTTCTAATGCTTCTTAAAACGCGATATCGCATCTCATTTCTATGTTTCATGGTGAGATATAATATGATTTGCGAAGTGTCATGTATTCCTCGCCTACACTTCAAATGAATGTAAATGCGACACTTCCTTGCTAGGAAATAGCGTTTGCAGATGTCTACGTATCGTAGCAATAGAGTTCTAATGCTTCCTAAAACGCGATATCGCATCCCATTTCTATGTTTCATGGTAAGATATAATATGATTTGCGAAGTGTTATGTATTCCCCGTCTACACTTCAAATGAATGTAAATGCGACACTTCCTTGCAAGGAAATAGCGCTTGCAGATGTCAACGTATCGTAGCAATAGAGTTCTAATGCTTCTTAAAACGCGATATCGCATCTCATTTCTATGTTTCATGGTGAGATATAATATGATTTGCGAAGTGTCATGTATTCCTCGCCTACACTTCAAATGAATGTAAATGCGACACTTCTTTGCTAGGAAATAGCGTTTGCAAATGTCTACCTATCGTAGCAATAGTGTTCTAATGCTTCTTAAAACGCGATATCGCATCTCAATTCTATGTTTCATGGTAAGATATAACATGATTTGCGAAGTGTTATGTATTTCTTGTCTACACTTCAAATGAATGTGAATGCGATACTTCCTCGCTAGGAAATAGCGTTTGCAGATGTCTACGTATTGTAGCAATAGCTTTCTAATGCTTCCTAAAACGCGATATCGAATCTCATTTCTATGATTCATGGTGAGATATAATATGATTTGCGAAGTGTCATGTATTCCTCGCCTACACTTCAAATGAATGTAAATGCGACACTTTCTTGCAAGGAAATAGCGTTTGCAGATGTCTACGTATCGTAGCAATAGCTTTCTAATGCTTCTTAAAACGCGATATCGAATCTCATTTCTATATTTCATGGTGAGATATAATATGATTTGCGAAGTGTCATGTATTCCTCGCCTACACTTCAAATGAATGTAAATGCGACACTTCCTTGCTAGGAAATAGCGTTTGCAGATGTCTACGTATCGAAGCAATAGAGTTCAAATGCTTCTTAAAACGAGATATTGCATCTCATATCTATGTTTCCTGATAAGATATAATATTCATTGCGACGTGTTATGCATTTCTCGTCTACGATTCAAATGAATGTAAATGCGACATTTCCTTGCAAGGAAATAGCGTTTCCAGATGTCAACGTATCGTAGCAATAGAGTTCTAATGCTTCTTAAAACGCGATATCGCATCTCATTTCTATGTTTCATGGTAAGATATAATATGACTTGCGAAGTGTGATGTATTCCTCGTCTACACTTCAAATGAATGTAAATGCGACACTTCCTTGCAAGGAAATAGCGATTGCAGATGTCTACGTCTCGTAGCAATAGAGTTCATATGTTCTTAAAACGCGATATCGCATCTCAATTCTATGTTTCATGGTAAGATATAACATGATTTGCGAAGTGTTATGTATTCCTTGTCTACACTTCAAATGAATGTGAATGCGATACTTCCACGCTTGGAAATAGCGTCTGCAGATGTCTAGGTATCGTAGCAATAGAGTCCCAATGCTTCCTAAAACGCGATATCGCATCTTATTTCTATGTTTCATGGTGATATATAATATGATTTGCGAAGTGTCATGTATTCCTCGCCTACACTTCAAATGAATGTAAATGCGACACTTCCTTGCTAGGAAATAGCGTTTGCAGATATCTACGTATCGAAGCAATAGAGTTCAAATGCTTCTTAAAACGAGATATTGCATCTCATATCTATGTTTCCCGATAAGATATAATATTCATTGCGAAGTGTTATGCATTCCTCGTCTACGATTCAAATGAATGTAAATGCGACACTTCCTTGCAAGGAAATAGCGTTTGCAGATGTCTACGTTTCGCAGCAATAGAGTTCTAATGCTTCTTAAAACGCGATATCGCATCTCATTTCTATGTTTCATGGTAAGATATAATATGATTTGCGAAGTGTTATGTATTCCTCGTCTACACATCAACTAAATGTAAATGCGCACTTCCTTGCAAGGAAATAGCGTTTGCAGATGTCTACGTATCGTAGCAATAGCTTTCTAATGCTACTTAAAACGCGATATCGAATCTCATTTCTATGTCTCATGCTAAGATGTAATATTCATTGCGAAGTGTTATGTATTCCACGCCTACACTTCAAATGAATATAAATGCGACACTTCCTCGCTAGGAAATGGCGTTTGCAGATGTCTACGTATCGCAGCAATAGATTTCTAATGCTTCTTAAAACGCGATATCGCATCTCATTTCTATGTTACATGGTAAGATATAACATGATTTGCGAAGTGTTATGTATTCCTCGTCTACACTTCAAATGAATGTGAAAGCGACACTTCCTCGCTAGGAAATGGCGTTTGCAGATGTCTACGTATCGTAGCAATAGATTTCTAATGCTTCTTAAAACGCGATATCGAATCTCATTTCTATGTTTCATGCTAAGATGTAATATTCATTGCGAAGTGTTATGTATTCCTCGTCTACACATCAACTAAATGTAAATGCGCACTTCCTTGCAAGGAAATAGCGTTTGCAGATGTCTACGTATCGTAGCAATAGCTTTCTAATGCTACTTAAAACGCGATATCGAATCTCATTTCTATGTTTCATGGTAAGATATAACATGATTTGCGAAGTGTTATGTATTCCTTGTCTACACTTCAAATGAATGTGAATGCGATACTTCCTCGCTAGGAAATAGCGTCTGCAGATGTCTAGGTATCGTAGCAATAGATTTCTAATGCTTCTTAAAACGCGATATCGCATCTCATTTCTATGTTACATGGTAAGATATAACATGATTTGCGAAGTGTTATGTATTCCTCGTCTACACTTCAAATGAATGTGAAAGCGACACTTCCTCGCTAGGAAATGGCGTTTGCAGATGTCTACGTATCGTAGCAATAGATTTCTAATGCTTCTTAAAACGCGATATCGAATCTCATTTCTATGTTTCATGCTAAGATGTAATATTCATTGCGAAGTGTTATGTATTCCTCGTCTACACATCAACTAAATGTAAATGCGCACTTCCTTGCAAGGAAATAGCGTTTGCAGATGTCTACGTATCGTAGCAATAGCTTTCTAATGCTACTTAAAACGCGATATCGAATCTCATTTCTATGTATCATGCTAAGATGTAATATTCATTGCGAAGTGTTATGTATTCCACGCCTACACTTCAAATGAATATAAATGCGACACTTCCTCGCTAGGAAATGGCGTTTGCAGATGTCTACGTATCGCAGCAATAGATTTCTAATGCTTCTTAAAACGCGACATCGCATCTCATTTCTATGTTACATGGTAAGATATAACATGATTTGCGAAGTGTTATGTATTCCTCGTCTACACTTCAAATGAATGTGAAGGCGACACTTCCTTGCTAGGAAATAGCGTTTGCAGATGTCTACGTATCGTAGCAATAGAGTTCTAATGCTTCTTAAAACGCGATATCGCATCTCATTTCTATGTTTCATGGTAAGATATAATATGAATTGCGAAGTGTTATGCATTCCTCGCCTACGATTCAAATGAATGTAAATGCGACACTTCCTTGCTAGGAAATAGCGTTTGCAGAAGTCTACGTATCGTAGCAATAGAATTCTAATGCTTCTTAAAACGCGACATCGCATCTCGTTTCTATGTTACATGGTAAGATATAACATGATTTGCGAAGTGTTATGTATTCCTCGTCTACACTTCAAATGAATGTGAAGGCGACACTTCCTCGCTAGGAAATGGCGTTTGCAGATGTCTACGTATCGTAGCAATAGATTTCTAATGCTTCTTAAAACGCGATATCGCATCTCATTTCTATGTTTCATGGTAAGATATAACATGATTTGCGAAGTGTTATGTATTCCTCGTCTACACTTCAAATGAATGTAAATGCGACACTTCCTTGCAAGGAAATAGCGTTTGCAGATGTCTACGTATCGAAGCAATAGAGTTCAAATGCTTCTTAAAACGAGATATTGCATCTCATATCTATGTTTCCTGATAAGATATAATATTCATTGCGAAGTGTTATGCATTCCTCGTCTACGCTTCAAATGAATGTAAATGCGACACTTCCTTGCAAGGAAATAGCGTTTGCAGATGTCTACGTAACGTAGCAATAGAGTTCTTAAGATTCATAAAACGCGATATCGCATCTCCTTTCTATGTTTCATGGTATGATATAATATGATTTGCGAAGTATCATGTATTCCTCGTCTACACTTCAATTGAATGTAAATGCGACACTTCCTTGCTAGGAAATAGCGTCTGCAGATGTCTAGGTATCGTAGCAATAGAGTTCTAATGCTTCTTAAAACGCGATATCGCATCACATTTCTATGTTTCATGGTAAGATATGAAATGATTTGCGAAGTGTTATGTATTCCTCGTCTACACTTCAAATGAATGTAAGTGCGACACTTCCTTGCAAGGAAATACCGATTGCAGATGTCTACGTCTCGTAGCAATAGAGTTCATATGATTCTTAAAACGCGATGTCGAATCTCATTTCTATGTTTCATGGTAAGATATAATATGATTTGCGAAGTGTCATGTATTCCTCGTCTACACTTCAAATGAATGTAAATGCGACACTTCCTTGCAAGGAAATAGCGTTTGCAGATGTCTACGTATCGTAGCAATAGAGTTCTAATGCTTCTTAAAACGCGATATCGCATCTCATTTCTATGTTTCATGGTAAGATATAATATGATTTGCGAAGTGTTATCTATTCCTCGTCTACACATCAACTAAATGTAAATGCGCACTTCCTTGCAAGGAAATAGCGTTTGCAGATGTCTACGTATCGTAGCAATAGAGTTCTTATGATTCTTAAAACGCGATATCGCATCTCATTTCTATGTTTCATGGTAAGATATAATATGATTTGCGAAGTATTGTGTATTCCTCGTCTACACTTCAAATGAATGTGAATGCGACACTTCCTCGCTAGGAAATGGCGTTTGCAGATGTCTACGTACCGTAGCAATAGATTTCTAATGCTTCTTAAAACGAGATATCGCATCTCATTTCTATGTTTCATGGTAAGATATAATATGATTTGCGAAGTGTTGTGTATTCCTCGTCTACACTTCAAATGAATGTAATTGCGACACTTCCTGGCTAGGAAATAGCGTCTGCAGATGTCTACGTATCGTAGCAATAGATTTCATATGATTCTTAAAACGCGATATCGCATCTCAATTCTATGTTTCATGGTAAGATATAATATGATTTGCGAAGTGTTATGTATTCCTCATCTACACTTCAAATGAATGTAAATGCGACACTTCCTTGCAAGGAAATAGCGTTTGCAAATATCTACCTATCGTAGCAGTAGTGTTCTAATGCTTCTTAGAACGCGATGTCGCATCTCATTTCTATGTTTCATGGTAAGATATAATATGATTTGCGAAGTGTTATGTATTCCTCGTCTACACTTCAAATGAATGTAAATGCGACACTTCCTTGCAAGGAAATAGCGATTGCAGATGTCTACGTCTCGTAGCAATAGAGTTCATATGATTCTTAAAACGCGATATCGCATCTCATTTCTATGTTTCATGGTAAGATATAACATGATTTGCGAAGTGTTATGCATTCCTCCTCTACGCTTCAAATGAATGTAAATGCGACACTTCCTTGCAAGGAAATAGCGTTTGCAGATGTCTACGTATCGTAGCAATAGAGTTCTTAAGATTCATAAAACGCGATATCGTATCTCCTTTCTATGTTTCATGGTATGATATAATATGATTTGCGAAGTATCATGTATTCCTCGTCTACACTTCAATTGAATGTAAATGCGACACTTCCTTGCTAGGAAATAGCGTCTGCAGATGTCTAGGTATCGTAGCAATAGAGTTCTAATGCTTCTGAAAACGCGATATCGCATCACATTTCTATGTTTCATGGTAAGATATAATATGATTTGCGAAGTGTTATGTATTCCTCGTCTACACTTCAAATGAATGTAAGTGCGACACTTCCTTGCAAGGAAATACCGATTGCAGATGTCTACGTCACGTAGCAATAGAGTTCATATGATTCTTAAAACGCGATGTCGAATCTCATTTCTATGTTTCATGGTAAGATATAATATGATTTGCGAAGTGTTATCTATTCCTCGTCTACACATCAACTAAATGTAAATGCGCACTTCCTTGCAAGGAAATAGCGTTTGCAGATGTCAACGTATCGTAGCAATAGAGTTCTCATGATTCTTAAAACGCGATATCGCATCTCATTTCTATGTTTCATGGTAAGATATAATATTATTTGCGAAGTATCATGTATTCCTCGTCTACACTTCAAATGAATGTAAATGCGACACTTCCTTGCTAGGAAATAGCGTCTGCAGATGTCTAGGTATCGTAGCAATAGAGTTCTAATGCTTCTTAAAACGCGATAACGCATCTCAATTCTATGTTTCATGGTAAGATATAATATGATTTGCGAAGTGTTATGTATTCCTCGTCTACACTTCAAATGAATGTAAATGCGACACTTCCATGCAAGGAAATAGCGATTGCAGATGTCTACGTCTCGTAGCAATAGAGTTCATATGATTCTTAAAACGCGATATCGCATCTCATTTCTATGTTTCAAGGTAAGATATAACATGATTTGCGAAGTGTTATGTATTCCTTGTCTACGATTCAAATGATTGTAAATGCGACACTTCCTTGCAAGGAAATAGCGTTTGCAGATGTCTACGTATCGTAGCAATAGAGTTCTAATGCTTCTTAAAACGCGATATCGCATCTCATTTCTATGTTTCATGGTAAGATATAATATGATTTGCGAAGTGTTATCTATTCCTCGTCTACACATCAACTAAATGTAAATGCGCACTTCCTTGCAAGGAAATAGCGTTTGCAGATGTCAACGTATCGTAGCAATAGAGTTCTCATGATTCTTAAAACGCGATAACGCATCTCATTTCTATGTTTCATGGTAAGATATAATATTATTTGCGAAGTATCATGTATTCCTCGTCTACACTTCAAATGAATGTAAATGCGAGACTTCTTTGCTAGGAAATAGCGTTTGCAAATGTCTGCCTATCGTAGCAATAGTTTTCTAATGCTTCTTAAAACGCGAAATCGCATCTCATTTCTATGTTTCATGGTAAGATATAATATGATTTGCGAAGTATCATGTATTCCTCGTCTACACTTCAAATGAATGTAAATGCGACACTTCCTTGCTAGGAAATAGCATCTGCAGATGTCAAACTATCGTAGCAATAGAGTTCAAATGCTTCCTAGAACGAGATATTGCATCTCATATCTATGTTTCATGATAAGCTATAATATTCATTGCGAAGTGTTATGCATTCCTCGTCTACGATACAAATGGATGTAAATGCGACACTTCCTTGCAAGGAAATAGCGTTTGCAGATGTCAACGTATCGTAGCAATAGAGTTCTAATGCTTCCTAAAACGCGATATCGCATCTCATTTCTATGTTTCATGGTAAGATATAATATGATTTGCGAAGTGTGATGTATTCCTCGTCTGCACTTCAAATGAATGTAAATGCGACACTTCCTTGCAAGGAAATAGCGATTGCAGATGTCTACGTCTCGTAGCAATAGAGTTCATATGATTCTTAAAACGCGATATCGCATCTCATTTCTATGTTTCAAGGTAAGATATAACATGATTTGCGAAGTGTTATGTATTCCTTGTCTACGATTCAAATGATTGTAAATGCGACACTTCCTTGCAAGGAAATAGCGTTTGCAGATGTCTACGTATCGTAGCAATAGAGTTCTAATGCTTCTTAAAACGCGATATCGCATCTCATTTCTATGTTTCATGGTAAGATATAATATGATTTGCGAAGTGTTATCTATTCCTCGTCTACACATCAACTAAATGTAAATGCGCACTTCCTTGCAAGGAAATAGCGTTTGCAGATGTCAACGTATCGTAGCAATAGAGTTCTCATGATTCTTAAAACGCGATAACGCATCTCATTTCTATGTTTCATGGTAAGATATAATATTATTTGCGAAGTATCATGTATTCCTCGTCTACACTTCAAATGAATGTAAATGCGAGACTTCTTTGCTAGGAAATAGCGTTTGCAAATGTCTGCCTATCGTAGCAATAGTTTTCTAATGCTTCTTAAAACGCGAAATCGCATCTCATTTCTATGTTTCATGGTAAGATATAATATGATTTGCGAAGTATCATGTATTCCTCGTCTACACTTCAAATGAATGTAAATGCGACACTTCCTTGCTAGGAAATAGCATCTGCAGATGTCAAACTATCGTAGCAATAGAGTTCAAATGCTTCCTAGAACGAGATATTGCATCTCATATCTATGTTTCATGATAAGCTATAATATTCATTGCGAAGTGTTATGCATTCCTCGTCTACGATACAAATGGATGTAAATGCGACACTTCCTTGCAAGGAAATAGCGTTTGCAGATGTCAACGTATCGTAGCAATAGAGTTCTAATGCTTCCTAAAACGCGATATCGCATCTCATTTCTATGTTTCATGGTAAGATATAATATGATTTGCGAAGTGTGATGTATTCCTCGTCTGCACTTCAAATGAATGTAAATGCGACACTTCCTTGCAAGGAAATAGCGATTGCAGATGTCTACGTCTCGTAGCAATAGTGTTCATATGTTCTTAAAACGCGATATCGCATCTCAATTCTATGTTTCATGGTAAGATATAATATGATTTGCGAAGTGTTATGTATTCCTCGTCTACACTTCAAATGAATGTAAATGCGACACTTCCTTGCTAGGAAATAGCGTCTGCAGATGTCTAGGTATCGTAGCAATAGAGTTCTAATGCTTCTTAAAACGCGATATCGCATCTCATTTCTATGTTTCATGGTAAGATGTAATATTATTTGCGAAGTGTTATGTATTCCTCGCCTATACTTCAAATGAATGTAAATGCGAGACTTCTTTGCTAGGAAATAGCGTTTGCAAATGTCTACCTATCGTAGCAATAGTGTTCTAATGCTTCTTAAAACGCGATATCACATCCCATTTCTATGTTTCATGGTAAGATATAATATGATTTGCGAAGTATCATGTATTCCTCGTCTACATTTCAAATGAATGTAAATGCGACACTTCCTTGCAAGGAAATAGCGTCTGCAGATATCTAGGTATCGTAGCAATAGTGTTCTAATGCTTCTTAAAACGCGATATCGCATCTCATTTCTATGTTTCATGGTAAGATATAATATGATTTGCGAAGTATCATGTATTCCTCGTCTACATTTCAAACGAATGTAAATGCGACACTTCCTTGCTAGGAAATAGCGTCTGCAGATGTCTAGGTATCGTAGCAATAGAGTTCTAATGCTTCTCAAAACGCGATATCGCATCTCATTTCTATGTTTCATGGTAAGATATAACATAATTTGCGAAGTGTTATGTATTCCTCGTCTACACTTCAAATGAATGTAAATGCGACACTTCCTTGCAAGGAAATAGCGTTTGCAGATGTCTACGTATCGTAGCAATAGAGTTCTAATGCTTCTTAAAACGCGATATCGCATCTCATTTCTATGTTTCATGGTAAGATATAATATGATTTGCGAAGTATCATGTGTTCCTCGTCTACACTTCAAATGAATGTAAATACGACACTTCCTTGCTAGGAACTAGCGTCTGCCGATGTCTAGGTATCGTAGCAATAGAGTTCTAATGCTACTTAAAACGCGATATCGCATCTCATTTCTATGCTTCATGGTAAGATATAATATGATTTGCGAAGTGTTATGTATTCCTCGTCTACACTTCAAATGAATGTAAATGCGACACTTCCTTGCAAGGAAATAGCGTCTGCAGATGTCTACGTATCGTAGCAATAGAGTTCATATGATTCTTAAAACGCGATATCGCATCTCATTTCTATGTTTCATGGTAAGATATAACATGATTTGCGAAGTGTTATGTATTCCTCGTCTACACTTCAAATGAATGTGAATGCGATACTTCCTCGCTAGGAAATAGCGTTTGCAGATATCTACGTATCGTAGCAATAGCTTTCTAATGCTTCTTAAAACGCGATATCGAATCTCATTTCTATGTTTCATGGTAAGATATAATATGATTTGCGAAGTGTTATGTATTCCTCGTCTACACCTCAAATGAATGTAAATGCGACACTTCCTTGCTACGCAATAGCGTCTGCAGATGTCTACGTATCGTAGCAACAGAGTTCAAATGCTTCTTAAAACGCGATATCGCATCTCATCTCTATGTTTCATGGTAAGATATAATATGATTTGCGAAGTATCACGTATTCCTCGTCTACACTTCAAATGAATGTAAATGCGACACTTCCTTGCTACGCAATAGCGTCTGCAGATGTCTACGTATCGTAGCAATAGAGTTCATATGATTCTTAAAACGAGATATTGCATCTCATATCTATGTTTGATGATAAGATATAATATTCATTGCGAAGTGTTATGCATTCCTCGTCTACGTTTCAAATGAATGTAAATGCGACACTTCCATGCAAGGAAATAGCGTTTGCAGATGTCTACGTATCGTAGCAATAGAGTTCTTATGATTCTTAAAACGCTATATTGCATCTCATTTCTACGTTTCGTGGTAAGATATAATTTGATTTGCGAAGTGTCATGTATTCCTCGTCTACACTTCAAATGAATGTGAATGCGACACTTCCTCGCTAGCAAATAGCGTTTGCAGATGTCTACGTATCGTAGCAATAGTGTTCTAATGCTTCTCAAAACGCGATATCGCATCTCATTTCTATGTTTCATGGTAAGATATAATATGATTTGCGAAGTGTTATGTATTCCTCGTCTACACTTCAAATGAATGTAAATGCGACACTTCCTTGCAAGGAAATAGCGTTTGCAAATGTCTACCTATCGTAGCAATAGTGTTCTAATGCTTCTCAAAACGCGATATCGCATCTCATTTCTATGTTTCATGGTAAGATATAATTTGATTAGCGAAGTGTTATGTATTCCTCGTCTACACTTCAAATGAATGTAAATGCGACACTTCCTTGCAAGGAAATAGCGATTGCAGATGTCTACGTATCGTAGCAATAGAGTTCAAATGATTCTTAAAACGCGATATCGCATCTCATTTCTATGTTTCATGCTAAGATATAACATGATTTGCGAAGTGTTATGTATTCCTCGTCTAGACATCAAATGAATGTGAATGCGATACTTCCTCGCAAGGAAATAGCGTTTGCAGATGTCTACGTATCGTAGCAATAGCTTTCTAATGCTCCTTAAAACGAGATATTGCATCTCATATCTATGTTTGATGATAAGATATAATATTCATTGCGAAGTGTTATGCATTTCTCGTCTACGATTCAAATGAATGTAAATTCGACACTTCCATGCAAGGAAATAGCATTTGCAGATGTCTACGCATCGTAGCAATAGAGTTCTTATGATACTAAAAACGTGATATCGCATCTCATTTCTTTGTTTCATGGTAAGATATAATATGAATTGCGAAGTGTTATGTATTCCTCGTCTACACTTCAAATGAATGTAAATGCGACACTTCCTTGCAAGGAAATAGCGTTTGCAGATGTCTACGTATCGTAGCAATAGAGTTCTTATGATTCTTAAAACGCTATATTGCATCTCATTTCTACGTTTCGTGGTAAGATATAATATGATTTGCGCAGTGTCATGTATTCCTCGTCTACACATCAAATGAATGTGAATGCGATACTTCCTCGCTAGGAAATAGCGTTTGCAGATGTCTACGTATCGTAGCAATAGCTTTCTAATGCTCCTTAAAACGAGATATTGCATCTCATATCTATGTTTGATGATAAGATACAATATTCATTGCGAAGTGTTATGCATTCCTCGTCTACGATTCAAATGAATGTAAATTCGACACTTCCATGCAAGGAAATAGCATTTGCAGATGTCTACGTATCGTAGCAATAGAGTTCTTATGATTCTAAAAACGCGATATCGCATCTCATTTCTATGTTTCATGGTAAGATATAATATGATTTGCGAAGCGTTATGTATTCCTCGTCTACACTTCAAATGAATGTAAATGCGACACTTCCTTGCAAGGAAATAGCGTTTGCAGATGTCTACGTATCGTAGCAATAGAGTTCTA
The DNA here is from genome assembly GCF_050948175.1 of Xylocopa sonorina. Taxonomy (NCBI): domain Eukaryota; kingdom Metazoa; phylum Arthropoda; class Insecta; order Hymenoptera; family Apidae; genus Xylocopa; species Xylocopa sonorina. The sequence continues at coordinate 1,068,660 of NW_027490139.1, read as the reverse complement.
ATGCTTCTTAAAACGCGATATCGCATCTCATTTCTATGTTTCATGGTAAGGTATAATATGATTTGCGAAGTGTTATGTATTCCTCGTCTACACTTCAAATGAATGTAAATGCGACACTTGCTTGCAAGGAAATAGCGTTTGCAGATGTCTACGTATCGTAGCAATAGAGTTCTTCTGATTCTTAAAACGCTATATTGAATCTCATTTCTACGTTTCGTGGTAAGATATAATATGATTTGCGAAGTGTCATGTATTCCTCGTCTACACTTCAAATGAATGTGAATGCGACACTTCCTCGCTAGGAAATAGCGTTTGCAGATGTCTACGTATCGTAGCAATAGAGTTCTAATGCTTCTTAAAACGCGATATCGCATCTCATTTCTATGTTTCATGATAAGATATAATATGATTTGCGAAGTGTTATGTATTCCTCGTCTACACTTCAAATGAATGTAAATGCGACACTTCTTTGCTAGGAAATAGCGTTTGCAAATGTCTACCTATCGTAGCAATAGTGTTCTAATGCTTCTCAAAACGCGATATCGCATCTCATTTCTATGTTTCATGGTAAGATATAATTTGATTAGCGAAGTGTTATGTATTCCTCGTCTACACTTCAAATGAATGTAAATGCGACACTTCCTTGCAAGGAAATAGCGATTGCAGATGTCTACGTATCGTAGCAATAGAGTTCAAATGATTCTTAAAACGCGATATCGCATCTCATTTCTATGTTTCATGGTAAGATATAACATGATTTGTGAAGTGTTATGTATTCCTCGTCTACACATCAAATGAATGTGAATGCGATACTTCCTCGCTAGGAAATAGCGTTTGCAGATGTCTACGTATCGTAGCAATAGCTTTCTAATGCTCCTTAAAACGAGATATTGCATCTCATATCTATGTTTGATGATAAGATATAATATTCATTGCGAAGTGTTATGCATTCCTCGTCTACGATTCAAATGAATGTAAATTCGACACTTCCATGCAAGGAAATAGCATTTGCAGATGTCTACGCATCGTAGCAATAGAGTTCTTATGATTCTAAAAACGCGATATCGCATCTCATTTCTATGTTTCATGGTAAGATATAATATGATTTGCGAAGTGTTATGTATTCCTCGTCTACACTTCAAATGAATGTAAATGCGACACTTCCTTGCAAGGAAATAGCGTTTGCAGATGTCTACGTATCGTAGCAATAGAGTTCTTATGATTCTTAAAACGCTATATTGCATCTCATTTCTACGTTTCGTGGTAAGATATAATATGATTTGCGAAGTGTCATGTATTCCTCGTCTACACTTCAAATGAATGTAAATACGACACTTCCTTGCTAGGAACTAGCGTCTGCCGATGTCTAGGTATCGTAGCAATAGAGTTCTAATGCTACTTAAAACGCGATATCGCATCTCATTTCTATGCTTCATGGTAAGATATAATATGATTTGCGAAGTGTTATGTATTCCTCGTCTACGATTCAAATGAATGTAAATGCGACACTTCCTTGCAAGGAAATAGCGTTTGCAGATGTCTACGTACCGTAGCAATAGAGTTCTAATGCTTCTTAAAACGCGATATCGCATCTCATTTCTATGTTTCATGGTAAGATATAATATGATTTGCGAAGTGTTATGTATTCCTCGCCTACACTTGAAATGAATGTAAATGCGACACTTCCTCGCTAGGAAATAGCGTTTGCAGATGTCTACGTATCGTAGCAACAGAGTTCTAATGCTACTTAAAACGCGATATCGCATCTCATTTCTATGTTTCATGGTAAGATATAATATGATTTGCGAAGTGTTATGTATTCCTCGTCTACACATCAAATGAATGTAAATGCGACACTTCCTTGCAAGGAAATAGCGTTTGCAGATGTCTACGTATCGAAGCAATAGAGTTCAAATGCTTCTTAAAACGCGATATCGCATCTCATCTCTATCTTTCATGGTAAGATGTAATATGATTTGCGAAGTATCACGTATTCCTCGTCTACACTCCAAATGAATGTAAATGCGACACTTCCTTGCTACGCAATAGCGTCTGCAGATGTCTACGTATCGTAGCAATAGAGTTCATATGATTCTTAAAACGAGATATTGCATCTCATATCTATGTTTGATGATAAGATATAATATTCATTGCGAAGTGTTATGCATTCCTCGTCTACGTTTCAAATGAATGTAAATGCGACACTTCCATGCAAGGAAATAGCGTTTGCAGATGTCTACGTATCGTAGCAATAGAGTTCTTATGATTCTTAAAACGCTATATTGCATCTCATTTCTACGTTTCGTGGTAAGATATAATTTGATTTGCGAAGTGTCATGTATTCCTCGTCTACACTTCAAATGAATGTGAATGCGACACTTCCTCGCTAGGAAATAGAGTTTGCAGATGTCTACGTATCGTAGCAATAGAGTTCTAATGCTTTTTAAAACGCGATATCGCATCTCATTTCTATGTTTCATGATAAGATATAATATGATTTGCGAAGTGTTATGTATTCCTCGTCTACGATTCAAATGAATGTAAATGCGACACTTCCTTGCAAGGAAATAGCGTTTGCAGATGTCTACGTACCGTAGCAATAGAGTTCTAATGCTTCTTAAAACGCGATATCGCATCTCATTTCTATGTTTCATGGTAAGATATAATGTGATTTGCGAATTGTTATGTATTCCTCGCCTACACTTCAAATGAATGTAAATGCGACACTTCCTTGCAAGGAAATAGCGATTGCAGATGTCTACGTATCGTAGCAATAGAGTTCATATGATTCTTAAAACGCGATATCGCATCTCATTTCTATGTTTCATGGTAAGATATAACATGATTTGCGAAGTGTTATGTATTCCTCGTCTACACTTCAAATGAATGTGAATGCGATACTTCCTCGCTAGGAAATAGCGTTTGCAGATATCTACGTATCGTAACAATAGCTTTCTAATGCTTTTTAAAACGCGATATCGCATCTCATTTGTATGTTTCATGGTAAGATATAATATGATTTGCGAAGTGTTATGTATTCCTCGTCTACACTTCAAATGAATGTAAATGCGACACTCCCTTGCAAGGAAATAGCGATTGCAGATGTGTACGTATCGTGGCAATAGAGTTCTAATGCTTCTTGAAACGCGATATCGCATCTCATTTCTATGTTTCATGATAAGATATAATATGATTTGCGAAGTGTTATGTATTCCTCGTCTACACTTCAAATGAATGTAAATGCGACACTTCTTTGCTAGGAAATAGCGTTTGCAAATGTCTACCTATCGTAGCAATAGGGTTCTAATGCTTCTCAAAACGCGATATCGCATCTCATTTCTATGTTTCATGGTAAGATATAATATGATTTGCGATGTGTTATGTATTCCTCGTCTACACTTCAAATGAATGTAAATGCGACACTTCCTTGCAAGGAAATAGCGATTGCAGATGTCTACGTATCGTAGCAATAGCTTTCTAATGCTTCTTAAAACGCGATATCGAATCTCATTTCTATGTTTCATGGTATAGATATAATATGATTTGCGATGAATCATGTATTCCTTGTATACACTTCAAATGAATGTAAATGCGACACTTCCTTGCTAGGAAATAGCGTCTGCAGATGTCTAGGTATCGTAGCAATAGAGTCCAAATGCTTCTTAAAACGAGATATTGCATCTCATATCTATGATTCATGATAAGGTATAATATTGATTGCGAAGTGTTATGCATTCCTCGTCTACGTTTCAAATGAATGTAAATGCGACACTTCCATGCAAGGAAATAACGTTTGCAGATGTCTACGTATCGTAGCAATAGGGTTCTAATGCTTCTTAAAACGCGATATCGCATCTCATTTGTATGTTTCATGGTAAGATATAATATGATTTGCGAAGTGTTATGTATTCCTCGTCTACACTTCAAATGAATGTAAATGCGACACTTCCTTGCTAGGAAATAGCGTTTGCAAATGTCTACCTATCGTAGCAATAGTGTTCTAATGCTCCTTAAAACGCGATATCGCATCTCATTTCTATGTTTCATGGTAAGATATAATATGATTTGCGAAGTATCATGTATTCCTCGTCTACACTTCAAATGAATGTAAATGCGACACTTCCTTGCTAGGAAATAGCGTCTGCCGATGTCTAGGTATCGTAGCAATAGAGTTCTAATGCTACTTAAAACGCGATATCGCATCTCATTTCTATGCTTCATGGAAAGATATAATATGATTTGCTAAGTGTTATGTATTCCTCGTCTACTCTTCAAATGAATGTGAATGCGACACTTCCTTGCAAGGAAATAGCGATTGCAGATGTGTACGTATCGTGGCAATAGAGTTCTAATGCTTCTTGAAACGCGATATCGCATCTCATTTCTATGTTTCATGATAAGATATAATATGATTTGCGAAGTGTTATGTATTCCTCGTCTACACTTAAAATGAATGTAAATGCGACACTTCTTTGCTAGGAAATAGCGTTTGCAAATGTCTACCTATCGTAGCAATAGGGTTCTAATGCTTCTCAAAACGCGATATCGCATCTCATTTCTATGTTTCATGGTAAGATATAATATGATTTGCGAAGTGTTATGTATTCCTCGTCTACACTTCAAATGAATGTAAATGCGACACTTCCTTGCAAGGAAATAGCGATTGCAGATGTCTACGTATCGTAGCAATAGAGTTCAAATGATTCTTAAAACGCGATATCGCATCTCATTTCTATGTTTCATGGTAAGATATAACATGATTTGCGAAGTGTTATGTATTCCTCGTCTACACATCAAATGAATGTGAATGCGATACTTCCTCGCTAGGAAATAGCGTTTGCAGATGTCTACGTATCGTAGCAATAGCTTTCTAATGCTTCTTAAAACGAGATATTGCATCTCATATCTATGTTTGATGATAAGATATAATATTCATTGCGAGGTGTTATGCATTCCTCGTCTACGATTCAAATGAATGTAAATGCGACACTTCCATGCAAGGAAATAGCATTTGCAGATGTCTACGTATCGTAGCAATAGAGTTCTTATGATTCTAAAAACGCTATATTGCATCTCACTTCAACGTTTCATGGTAAGATATAATATGATTTGCGAAGTGTTATGTATTCCTCGTCTACACTTCAAATGAATGTAAATGCGACACTTCTTTGCTAGGAAATAGCGTTTGCAAATGTCTACCTATCGTAGCAATAGTGTTCTAATGCTTCTTAAAACGCGATATCGCATCTCATTTCTATGCTTCATGGAAAGATATAATATGATTTGCGAAGTGTTATGTATTCCTCGTCTACTCTTCAAATGAATGTAAATGCGACACTTCCTTGCAAGGAAATAGCGATTGCAGATGTGTACGTATCGTGGCAATAGAGTTCATATGATACTTAAAACGCGATATCGCATCTCATTTCTATGTTTCATGGTAAGATATAACATGATTTGCGAAGTGTTATGTACTCCTCGTCTACACTTCAAATGAATGTGAATGCGATACTTCCTCGCTAGGAAATAGCGTTTGCAGATATCTACGTATCGTAGCAATAGCTTTCTAATGCTTCTTAAAACGCGATATCGAATCTCATTTCTATGTTTCATGGTAAGATATAATATGATTTGCGAAGTATCATGTATTCCTCGTCTACACTTCAAATGAATGTAAATGCGACACTTCCTTGCTAGGAAATAGCGTCTGCCGATGTCTAGGTATCGTAGCAATAGAGTTCTAATGCTACTTAAAACGCGATATCGCATCTCATTTCTATGCTTCATGGTAAGATATAATATGATTGGCGAAGTGTTATGGATTCCTCGTCTACGATTCAAATGAATGTAAATGCGACACTTCCTTGCAAGGAAATAGCGTTTGCAGATGTCTACGTATCGTAGCAATAGAGTTCTAGTGCTTCTTAAAACGCGATATCGCATCTCATTTCTATGTTTCATGGTAAGATATAATATGATTTGCGAAGTGTTATGTATTCCTCGCCTACACTTCAAATGAATGTAAATGCGACACTTGCTTGCAAGGAAATAGCGATTGCAGATGTCTACGTATCGTAGCAATAGAGTTCATATGATTCTTAAAACGCGATATCGCATCTCATTTCTATGTTTCATGGTAAGATATAACATGATTTGCGAAGTGTTATGTATTCCTCGTCTACACTTCAAATGAATGTGAATGCGATACTTCCTCGCTAGGAAATAGCGTTTGCAGATATCTACGTGTCGTAGCAATAGCTTTCTAATGCTTCTTAAAACGCGAAATCGAATCTCATTTCTATGTTTCATGGTATAGATATAATATGATTTGCGAAGGATCATGTATTCCTCGTCTACACTTCAAATGAATGTAAATGCGACACTTCCTTGCTAGGAAATAGCTTTTGCAGATGTCTACGTATCGAAGCAATAGAGTTCAAACGCTTCCTAAAACGAGATATTGCATCTCATATCTATGTTTCATGATGAGATATAATATTCATTGCGAAGTGTTATGCATTCCCCGTCTACGATTCAAATGAATGTAAATGTGACACTTCCTTGCAGGGAAATAGCGTTTGCAGATGTCTACGTATCGTAGCAATAGAGTTCTAATGCTTCTTAAAACGCGATATCGCATCTCATTTCTATGTTTCATGGTAAGATATAATATGATTTGCGAAGTGTTATGTATTCCTCGCCTACACTTCAAATAAATGTAAATGCGACACTTCTTTGCTAGGAAATAGCGTTTGCAAATGTCTACCTATCGTAGCAATAGTGTTCTAATGCTTCTTAAAACGCGATATCGCATCTCATTTCTATGTTTAATGGTAAGATATAATATGATTTGCGAAGTGTCATGTATTCCTCGTCTACACTTCAAATGAATGTAAATGCGACACTTCCTTGCAAGGAAATAGCGTCTGCAGATGTCTAGGTATCGTAGCAATAGAGTTCTAATGCTTCTTAAAACGCAATATCGCATGTCATTTCTATGTTTCATGGTAAGATATAATATGATTTGCGAAGTGTTATGTATTCCTCGTCTACACTTCAAATGAATGTGAATGCGATACTTCCTCGCTAGGAAATAGCGTTTGCAGATATCTACGTATCGTAGCAATAGCTTTCTAATGCTTCTTAAAACGCGATATCGAATCTCATTTCTATGTTTCATGGTATAGATATAATATGATTTGCGAAGTATCATGTATTCCTCGTCTACACTTCAAATGAATGTAAATGCGACACTTCCTTGCTAGGAAATAGCGTCTGCAGATGTCTAGGTATCGTAGCAATAGAGTTCTAATGCTTCTTAAAACGCAATATCGCATGTCATTTCTATGTTTCATGGTAATATATAATATGATTTGCGAAGTGTTATGTATTCCTCGTCTACACTTCAAATGAATGTAAATGCGACACTTCTTTGCTAGGAAATAGCGTTTGCAAATGTCAAACTATCGTAGCAATAGTGTTCTAATGCTTCTTAAAACGCGATATCGCATCTCATTTCTATGTTTCATGGTAAGATATAATATGATTTGCGAAGTGTCATGTATTCCTCGTCTACACTTCAAATGAATGTAAATACGACACTTCCTTGCTAGGAACTAGCGTCTGCCGATGTCTAGGTATCGTAGCAATAGAGTTCTAATGCTTCTTAAAACGCGATATCGCATCTCATTTCTATGTTTCATGGTAAGATATAATATGATTTGCGAAGTGTTATGTATTCCTCGCCTACACTTCAAATGAATGTAAATGCGACACTTCCTAGCAAGGAAATAGCGATTGCAGATGTCTACGTATCGTAGCAATAGTGTTCATATGATTCTTAAAACGCGATATCGCATCTCATTTCTATGTTTCATGGTAAGATATAACATGATTTGCGAAGTGTTATGTATTCCTCGTCTACACTTCAAATGAATGTGAATGCGATACTTCCTCGCTAGGAAATAACGTTTGCACATATCTACGTATCGTAGCAATAGCTTTCTAATGCTTCTTAAAACGCGATATCGATTCTCATTTCTATGTTTCATGGTATAGATATAATATGATTTGCGATGTATCATGTATTCCTTGTCTACACTTCAAATGAATGTAAATGCGACACTTCCTTGCTAGGGAATAGCGTCTGCAGATGTCTAGGTATCGTAGCAATAGAGTTCAAATGCTTCTTAAAACGAGATATTGCATCTCATATCTATGTTTCATTATAAGGTATAATATTGATTGCGAAGTGTTATGCATTCCTCGTCTACGTTTCAAATGAATGTAAATGCGACACTTCCATGCAAGGAAATAACGTTTGCAGATGTCTACGTATCGTAGCAATAGGGTTCTAATGCTTCTTAAAACGCGATATCGCATCTCATTTCTATGTTTCATGGTAAGATATAATATGATTTGCGAAGTGTTATGTATTCCTCGTCTACACTTCAAATGAATGTAAATGCGACACTTCTTTGCTAGGAAATAGCGTTTGCAAATGTCTACCTATCGTAGCAATAGTGTTCTAGTGCTTCTTAAAACGCGATATCGCATCTCATTTCTATGTTTCATGGTAAGATATAATATGATTTGCGAAGTATCATGTTTTCCTCGTCTACACTTCAAATGAATGTAAATGCGACACTTCCTTGCTAGGAAATAGCGTCTGCCGATGTCTAGGTATCGTACCAATAGAGTTCGAATGCTACTTAAAACGCGATATCGCATCTCATTTCTATGCTTCATGGAAAGATATAATATGATTTGCGAAGTGTTATGTATTCCTCGTCTACTCTTCAAATGAATGTAAATGCGACACTTCCTTGCAAGGAAATAGCGATTGCAGATGTGTACGTATCGTGCCAATAGAGTTCATATGATTCTTAAAACGCGATATCGCATCTCATTTCTATGTTTCATGGTAAGATATAACATGATTTGCGAAGTGTTATGTACTCCTCGTCTACACTTCAAATGAATGTGAATGCGATACTTCCTCGCTAGGAAATAGCGTTTGCAGATGTCTACGTATCGCAGCAATAGCTTTCTAATGCTTCTTAAAACGCGATATCGCATCTCATTTCTATGCTTCATGGTAAGATATAATATGACTGGCGAAGTGTTATGGATTCCTCGTCTACGATTCAAATGAATGTAAATGCGACACTTCCTTGCAAGGAAATAGCGTTTGCAGATGTCTACGTATCGTAGCTATAGAGTTCTAGTGCTTCTTAAAACGCGATATCCCATCTCATTTCTATGTTTCATGGTAAGATATAATATGATTTGCGAGGTGTTATGTATTCCTCGCCTACACTTCAAATGAATGTAAATGCGACACTTCCTTGCAAGGAAATAGCGATTGCAGATGTCTACGTATCGTAGCAATAGAGTTCATATGATTCTTAAAACGCGATATCGCATCTCATTTCTATGTTTCATGGTAAGATATAACATGATTTGCGAAGTGTTATGTATTCCTCGTCTACACTTCAAATGAATGTGAATGCGATACTTCCTCGCTAGGAAATAGCGTTTGCAGATGTCTACGTATCATAGCAATAGCTTTCTAATGCTTCTTAAAACAAGATATTGCATCTCATATCTATGTTTGATGATAAGATATAATATTCATTGCGAGGTGTTATGCATTCCTCGTCTACGATTCAAATGAATGTAAATGCGACACTTCCATGCAAGGAAATAGCATTTGCAGATGTCTACGTATCGTAGCAAGAGAGTTAATATGATTCTTAAAACGCGATATCGCATCTCATTTCTATGTTTCATGGTAAGATATAACATGATTTGCGAAGTGTTATGTATTCCTCGTCTACACTTCAAATGAATGTGAATGCGATACTTCCTCGCTAGGAAATAGCGTTTGCAGATATCTACGTGTCGTAGCAATAGCTTTCTAATGCTTCTTAAAACGCGACATCGAATCTCATTTCTATGTTTCATGGTATAGATATAATATTCATTGCGAAGCGTTATGCATTCCCCGTCTACGATTCAAATGAATGTAAATGTGACACTTCCTTGCAGGGAAATAGCGTTTGCAGATGTCTACGTATCGTAGCAATAGAGTTCTAATGCTTCTTAAAACGCGATATCGCAGCTCATTTCTATGTTTCATGGTAAGATATAATGTGATTTGCGAAGTGTTATGTATTCCTCGCCTACACTTCAAATGAATGTAAATGCGACACTTCTTTGCTAGGAAATAGCGTTTGCAAATGTCTACCTATCGTAGCAATAGTGTTCTAATGCTTCTTAAAACGCGATATCGCATCTCATTTCTATGTTTCATGGTAAGATATAATATGATTTGCGAAGTGTTATGTATTCCTCGTCTACACTTCAAATGAATGTAAATGCGACACTTCTTTGCTAGGAAATAGCGTTTGCAAATGTCTACCTATCGCAGCAATAGTGTTCTAATGCTTCTTAAAACGCGATATCGCATCTCATTTCTATGTTTCATGATAAGATATAATATGATTTGCGAAGTGATATGTATTCCTCGTCTACACTTCAAATGAATGTAAATGCGACACTTCCTTGCAAGGAAATAGCGATTGCAGATGTCTACGTATCGTAGCAATAGAGTTCATATGATTCTTAAAACGCGATATCGCATCTCATTTCTATGTTTCATGGTAAGGTATAACATGATTTGCGAAGTGTTATGTATTCCTCGTCTACACTTCAAATGAATATGAATGCGATACTTCCTCGCTAGGAAATAGCGTTTGCAGATGTCTATGTATCGTAGCAATAGCTTTCTAATGCTCCTTAAAACGAGATATTGCATCTCATATCTATGTTTCATGATGAGATATAATATTCATTGCGAAGTGTTACGTATTCCTCGTCTACACTTCAAATGAATGTAAATGCGACACTTCCATGCAAGGAAATAGCGTCTGCAGATGTCTACGTATCGTAGCAGTAGAGTTCATATGATTCTTAAAACGAGATATTGCATCTCATATCTATGTTTCCTGATAAGATATAATATTCAATGAGAAGTGTTATGCATTCCTCGTCTACGATTCAAATGAATGTAAATGCGACACTTCCTTGCAAGGAAATAGCGTTTGCAGATGTCTACGTATCGTAGCAATAGAGTTCTAATGCTTCTTAAAACGCGATATCGCATCTCATTTCTATGTTTCATGGTAAGATATAATATGATTTGCGAAGTGTTATGTATTCCTCGCCTACACTTCAAATGAATGTAAATGCGACACTTCTTTGCTAGGAAATAGCGTTTGCAAATGTCTACCTATCGTAGCAATAGTGTTCTAATGCTTCTTAAAACGCGATATCGCATCTCATTTCTATGTTTCATGGTAAGATATAATATGATTTGCGAAGTGTTATGTATTCCTCGTCTACATTTCAAATGAAAGTAAATGCGACACTTCCTTGCAAGGAAATAGCGATTGCAGATGTCTACGTATCGTAGGAATAGAGTTCATAAGATTCTTAAAACGCGATATCGCATCTCATTTCTATGTTTCATGGTAAGATATAACATGATTTGCGAAGTGTTATGTATTCCTCGTCTACACTTCAAATGAATGTGAATGCGATACTTCCTCGCTAGGAAATAGCGTTTGCAGATATCTACGTGTCGTAGCAATAGCTTTCTAATGCTTCTTAAAACGCGACATCGAATCTCATTTCTATGTTTCATGGTATAGATATAATATTCATTGCGAAGCGTTATGCATTCCCCGTCTACGATTCAAATGAATGTAAATGTGACACTTCCTTGCAGGGAAATAGCGTTTGCAGATGTCTACGTATCGTAGCAATAGAGTTCTAATGCTTCTTAAAACGCGATATCGCAGCTCATTTCTATGTTTCCTGGTAAGATATAATGTGATTTGCGAAGTGTTATGTATTCCTCGCCTACACTTCAAATGAATGTAAATGCGACACTTCTTTGCTAGGAAATAGCGTTTGCAAATGTCTACCTATCGTAGCAATAGTGTTCTAATGCTTCTTAAAACGCGATATCGCATCTCATTTCTATGTTTCATGGTAAGATATAATATGATTTGCGAAGTGTTATGTATTCCTCGTCTACACTTCAAATGAATGTAAATGCGACACTTCTTTGCTAGGAAATAGCGTTTGCAAATGTCTACCTATCGCAGCAATAGTGTTCTAATGCTTCTTAAAACGCGATATCGCATCTCATTTCTATGTTTCATGGTAAGATATAATATGATTTGCGAAGTGTCATGTATTCCCCGTCTACACTTCAAATGAATGTGAATGCGACACTTCCTCGCTAGGAAATAGCGTTTGCAGATGTCTACGTATCGTAGCAATAGAGTTCTAATGCTTCTTAAAACGCGATATCGCATCTCATTTCTATGTTTCATGATAAGATATAATATGATTTGCGAAGTGATATGTATTCCTCGTCTACACTTCAAATGAATGTAAATGCGACACTTCCTTGCAAGGAAATAGCGATTGCAGATGTCTACGTATCGTAGCAATAGAGTTCATATGATTCTTAAAACGCGATATCGCATCTCATTTCTATGTTTCATGGTAAGGTATAACATGATTTGCGAAGTGTTATGTATTCCTCGTCTACACTTCAAATGAATATGAATGCGATACTTCCTCGCTAGGAAATAGCGTTTGCAGATGTCTATGTATCGTAGCAATAGCTTTCTAATGCTCCTTAAAACGAGATATTGCATCTCATATCTATGTTTCATGATGAGATATAATATTCATTGCGAAGTGTTACGTATTCCTCGTCTACACTTCAAATGAATGTAAATGCGACACTTCCATGCAAGGAAATAGCGTCTGCAGATGTCTACGTATCGTAGCAATAGAGTTCATATGATTCTTAAAACGAGATATTGCATCTCATATCTATGTTTCCTGATAAGATATAATATTCAATGAGAAGTGTTATGCATTCCTCGTCTACGATTCAAATGAATGTAAATGCGACACTTCCTTGCAAGGAAATAGCGTTTGCAGATGTCTACGTATCGTAGCAATAGAGTTCTAATGCTTCTTAAAACGCGATATCGCATCTCATTTCTATGTTTCATTGTAAGATATAATATGATTTGCGAAGTGTTATGTATTCCTCGCCTACACTTCAAATGAATGTAAATGCGACACTTCTTTGCTAGGAAATAGCGTTTGCAAATGTCTACCTATCGTAGCAATAGTGTTCTAATGCTTCTTAAAACGCGATATCGCATCTCATTTCTATGTTTCATGGTAAGATATAATATGATTTGCGAAGTGTCATGTATTCCTCGTCTACACTTCAAATGAATGTAAATGCGACACTTCCTTACAAGGAAATAGCGTCTGCAGATGTCTAGGTATCGTAGCAATAGATTTCTAATGCTTCTTAAAACGCAATATCGCATGTCATTTCTATGTTTCATGGTAAGATATAATATGATTTGCGAAGTGTTATGTATTCCTCGTCTACACTTCAAATGAATGTAAATGCGACACTTCTTTGCTAGGAAATAGCGTTTGCAAATGTCTACCTATCGTAGCAATAGTGTTCTAATGCTTCTTAAAACGCGATATCGCATCTCATTTCTATGTTTCATGGTAAGATATAATATGATTTGCGAAGTGTTATGTATTCCTCGTCTACATTTCAAATGAAAGTAAATGCGACACTTCCTTGCAAGGAAATAGCGATTGCAGATGTCTACGTATCGTAGGAATAGAGTTCATAAGATTCTTAAAACGCTATATTGCAACTCATTTCTACGTTTCGTGGTAAGATATAATATGATTTGCGAATTGTCATGTATTCCTCGTCTACACTTCAAATGAATGTGAATGCGACACTTCCTCGCTAGGAAATAGCGTTTGCAGATGTCTACGTATCGTAGCAATAGAGTTCTAATGCTTCTTAATACGCGATATCGCATCTCATTTCTATGTTTCATGATAAGATATAATATGATTTGCGAAGTGTTATGTATTCCTCGTCTACACTTCAAATGAATGTAAATGCGACACTTCTTTGCTAGGAAATAGCGTTTGCAAATGTCTACCTGTCGTAGCAATAGTGTTCTAATGCTTCTCAAAACGCGATATCGCATCTCATTTCTATGTTTCATGGTAAGATATAATATGATTTGCGAAGTATCACGTATTCCTCGTCTACACTTCAAATGAATGTAAATGCGACACTTCTTTGCTAGGAAATAGCGTTTGCAAATGTCTACCTATCGTTGAAATAGTGTTCTAATGCTTCTTAAAACGCGATATCGCATCTCACTTCTACGTTTCATGGTAAGATATAATATGATTTGCGAAGTGTTATGTATTCCTCGTCTACAATTCATATGAATGTGAATGCGACACTTCCTCGCTAGGAAATAGCGTTTGTAGATGTCTACGTATCGTAGCAATAGAGCTCTAATGCTTCTTAAAACGCGATATCAAATCTCATTTCTATGTTTCATGGTAAGATATAATATGATTTGCGAAGTGTTATGTATTCCTCGTCTACACTTCAAATGAATGTAAATGCGACACTTCTTTGCTGGGAAATAGCGTTTGCAAATGTCTACCTATCGTAGCAATAGTGTTCTACTGCTTCTTAAAACGCGATATCGCATCTCATTTCTATGTTTCATGGTAAGATATAATATGATTAGCGAAGTATCATGTATTCCTCGCCTACACTTCAAATGAATGTAAATGCGACACTTCCTTGCTAGGAAATAGCGTCTGCAGATGTCTAGGTATCGTAGCAATATAGTTCTAATGCTACTTAAAACGCGATATCGCATCTCATATCTATGTTTCATGATAAGATATAATATTCATTGCGAAGTGTTATGCATTCCTCGTCTACGGTTCGAATGAATGTAAATGCGACACTTCCATGCAAGGAAATAGCGTTTGCAGATGTCTACGTATCTTAGCAATAGAGTTCTTATGATTCTTAAAACGCTATATTGCATCTCATTTCTACGTTTCATGGTAAGATATAATATGATTTGCGAAGTGCCATGTATTCCTCGTCTACACTTCAAATGAATGTGAATGCGACACTTCCTTGCAAGGAAATAGCGTTTGCAGATGTCTACGTATCGTAGCAATAGAGTTCTAATGCTTCTTAAAACGCGATATCGCATCTCATTTCTATGTTTCATGGTAAGACATAATATGATTTGCGAAGTGTTATGCATTCCTCGTCTACACTTCAAATGAATGTAAATGCGACACTTCCTTGCTAGGAAATAGCGATTGCAGATGTCTACGTATCGTAGCAATAGAGTTCTAATGCTTCTTAAAACGCGATATCGCATCTCATTTCTATGCTTCATGGTAAGATATAATATGATTTGCGAAGTGTTATGTATTCCTCGTCTACACTTCAAATGAATGTAAATGCGACACTTCTTTGCTAGGAAATAGCGTTTGCAAATGTCTACCTATCGTAGCAATAGTGTTCTAATGCTTCTTAAAACGCGATATCGCATCTCACTTCTATGTTTCATGGTAAGATATAATATGATTAGCGAAGTATCATGTATTGCTCGTCTACACTTCAAATGAATGTAAATGCGACACTTCCTTGCTAGGAAATAGCGTCTGCAGATGTCTAGGTATCGTAGCAATAGAGTTCTAATGCTACTTAAAACGCGATATCGCATCTCATTTCTATGCTTCATGGTAAGATATAGCATGATTTGCGAAGTGTTATGTATTCCTCGTCTACACATCAAATGAATGTGAATGAGATACTTCCTCGCTAGAAAATAGCGTTAGCAGATGTCTACGTATCGTAGCAATAGCTTTCTAATGCTTCTTAAAACGAGATATTGCATCTCATATCTATGTTTCATGATAAGATATAATATACATTCCGAAGTGTTATGTATTCCTCGTCTACACTTCAAATGAATGTAAATGCGACACTTCCTTGCTAGGCAATAGCGTCTGCAGATGTCTACGTATCGTAGCAATAGAGTTCATATGATTCTTAAAACACGATATCGCATCTCATTTCTATGTTTCATGGTAAGATATAATATGATTTGCGAAGTGTTATGTATTCCTCGTCTACACTTCAAATGAATGTAAATGCGACACTTCTTTGCTGGGAAATAGCGTTTGCAAATGTCTACCTATCGTAGCAATAGTGTTCTACTGCTTCTTAAAACGCGATACCGCATCTCATTTCTATGTTTCATGGTAAGATATAATATGATTAGCGAAGTATCATGTATTCCTCGTCTACACTTCAAATGAATGTAAATGCGACACTTCCTTGCTAGGAAATAGCGTTTGCAGATGTCTAGGTATCGTAGCAATATAGTTCTAATGCTACTTAAAACGCGATATCGCATCTCATATCTATGTTTCCTGATAAGATATAATATTCATTGCGAAGTGTTATGCACTCCTCGTCTACGATTCAAATTAATGTAAATGCGACACTTCCTTGCAAGGAAATAGCATTTGCAGATGTCTACGTATCGTAGTAATAGAGTTCTAATGCTTCTTAAAACGCGATATCGCATCTCATTTCTATGTTTCATGGTAAGATATAATATGATTTGCGAAGTGTTATGTATTCCTCATCTACACTTCAAATGAATGTAAATGCGACACTTCTTTGCTAGGAAATAGCGTTTGCAAATGTCTACCTATCATAGCAATAGTGTTCTAATGCTTCTTAAAACGCGATATCGCATCTCATTTCTATGTTTCATGGTAAGATATAACATGATTTACGAAGTGTCATGCATTCCTCTTCCACACTACAAATGAATGTAAATGCGATACTTCCTTGCTAGGAAATAGCGTCTGCAGGTGTCTAGGTATCGTAGCAATAGAGTTCTAATGCTTCTTAAAACGCGATATCGCATCTCATTTCTATGTTTCATGGTAAGATATAATATGATTTGCGAAGTGTCATGTATTCCTCGTCTACACTACAAATGATTGTAAATGAGATACTTCCTTGCAAGGAAATAGCGATTGGAGATGCCTACGTCTCGTAGCAATAGAGTTCATATTATTCTTAAAACGCGATATCGCATCTCATTTCTATGTTTCATGGTAAGATATAACATGATTTGCGAAGTGTTATGCATTCCTCGTCTACGATTCAAATGAATGTAAATGCGACACATCCTTGCAAGGAAATAGCGTTTGCAGATGTCTACGTATCGTAGCAAAAGAGTTCTTATGATTCTTAAAACGCGATATCGCATCTCATTTCTATGTTTCATGGTAAGATATAATATGATTTGCGAAGTGTTATGTATTCCTCATCTACACTTCAAATGAATGTAAATGCGACACTTCTTTGCTAGGAAATAGCGTTTGCAAATGTCTACCTATCATAGCAATAGTGTTCTAATGCTTCTTAAAACGCGATATCGCATCTCATTTCTATGTTTCATGGTAAGATATAACATGATTTGCGAAGTGTCATCCATTCCTCGTCCACACTACAAATGAATGTAAATGCGATACTTCCTTGCTAGGAAATAGCGTCTGCAGATGTCTAGGTATCGTAGCAATAGAGTTCTAATGCTTCTTAAAACGCGATATCGCATCTCATTTCTATGTTTCATGGTAAGATATAATATGATTTGCGAAGTGTCATGTATTCCTCGTCTACACTACAAGTGATTGTAAATGAGATACTTCCTTGCAAGGAAATAGCGATTGCAGATGTCTACGTCTCGTAGCAATAGAGATCATATGATTCTTAAAACGCGATATCGCATCTCATTTCTATGTTTCATGGTAAGATATAACATGATTTGCGAAGTGTTATGCATTCCTCGTCTACGATTCAAATGAATGTAAATGCGACACTTCCTTGCAAGGAAATAGCGTTTGCAGATGTCTACGTATCGTAGCAATAGAGTTCTTATGATTCTTAAAACGCGATATCGCATCTCATTTCTATGTTTCATGGTAAGATATAATATGATTTGCGAAGTATCATGTATTCCTCGTCTACACTTCAAATGAATGTAAATGCGACACTTCCTTGCAAGGAAATAGCGTCTGCAGATGTCTAGGTATCGTGGCAATAGAGTTCTAATGCATCTTAAAACGCGATATCGCATCTCATTTCTATGTTTCATGGTAAGATATAATATGATTTGCGAAGTGTTATGCATTCCTCGTCTACGATTCAAATGAATGTAAATGCGACACTTCCTTGCTAGGAAATAGCGTCTGCAGATGTCTAGGTATCGTGGCAATAGAGTTCTAATGCTTCTTAAAACACGATATCGCATCTCATTTCTGTGTTCCATGGTAAGATATAATATGATTTACGAAGTGTCATGTATTCCTCGTCTACACTACAAATGAATGTAAATGCGACACTTCCTTGCTAGGAAATAGCGTCTGCAGATGTCTACGTATCGTAGCAATAGAGTTCATATGATTCTTAAAACGAGATATTGCATCTCATATCTATGTTTCCTGATAAGATATAATATTCATTGCGAAGTGTTATGCATTCCTCGTCTACGATTCAAATTAATGTAAATGCGACACTTCCTTGCAAGGAAATAGCGTTTGCAGATGTCTACGTATCGTAGTAATAGAGTTCTAATGCTTCTTAAAACGCGATATCGCATCTCATTTCTATGTTTCATGGTAAGATATAATATGATTTGCGAAGTGTTATGTATTCCTCATCTACACTTCAAATGAATGTAAATGCGACACTTCTTTGCTAGGAAATAGCGTTTGCAAATGTCTACCTATCATAGCAATAGTGTTCTAATGCTTCTTAAAACGCGATATCGCATCTCATTTCTATGTTGCATGGTAAGATATAACATGATTTGCGAAGTGTCATGCATTCCTCGTCTACACTACAAATGAATGTAAATGCGATACTTCCTTGCTAGGAAATAGCGTCTGCAGATGTCTAGGTATCGTAGCAATAGAGTTCTAATGCTTCTTAAAACTCGATATCGCATCTCATTTCTATGTTTCATGGTAAGATATAATATGATTTGCGAAGTGTCATGTATTCCACGTCTACACTACAAATGATTGTAAATGAGATACTTCCTTGCAAGGAAATAGCGATTGCAGATGTCTACGTCTCGTAGCAATAGAGTTCATATGATTCTTAAAACGCGATATCGCATCTCATTTCTATGATTCATGGTAAGATATAACATGATTTGCGAAGTGTTATGTATTCCTCGTCTACGATTCAAATGAATGTAAATGCGACACTTCCTTGCAAGGAAATAGCGTTTGCAGATGTCTACGTATCGTAGCAATAGAGTTCTTATGATTCTTAAAACGCGATATCGCATCTCATTTCTATGTTTCATGGTAAGATATAATATGATTTGCGAAGTATCATGTATTCCTCGTCTACACTTCAAATGAATGTAAATGCGACACTTCCTTGCTAGGAAATAGCGTCTGCAGATGTCTAGGTATAGTAGCAATAAAGTTCTAATGCTTCTTAAAACGCGATATCGCATCTCATTTCTATGTTTCATGGTAAGATATAATATTCATTGCGAAGTGTTATGCATTCCTCGCCCACGATTCAAATGAATGTAAATGCGACACTTCCTTGCAAGGAAATAGCGTTTGCAGATGTCTACGTATCGTAGCAATAGAGTTCTTATGATGCTTAAAACGCGATATCGCATCTCATTTCTATGTTTCATGGTAAGATATAATATGATTTGCGAAGTGTTATGTATTCCTCGTCTACACTTCAAATGAATGTAAATGCGACACTTCCTTGTAAGGAAATAGCGATTGCAGATGTCTACGTATCGTAGCAATAGAGTTCATATGATTCTTAAAACGCGATATCGCATCTCATTTCTATGTTTCATGGTAAGATATAACATGATTTGCGAAGTGTTATGTATTCCTCGTCTACACTTCAAATGAATGTAAATGCGACACTTCCATGCAAGGAAATAGCGTCTGCAGATGTCTACGTATCGTAGCAATAGAGTTCATATGATTCTTAAAACGAGATATTGCATCTCATATCTATGTTTCCTGATATGATATAATATTCATTTCGAAGTGTTATGCATTCCTCGTCTACGATTCAAATGATTGTAAATGCGACACTTCCTTGCAAGGAAATAGCGTTTGCAGATGTCTACGTATCGTAGCAATAGAGTTCTAATGCTTCTTAAAACGCGATATCGCATCTCATTTCTATGTTTCATGGTAAGACATAATATGATTTGCGAAGTGTTATGCATTCCTCGTCTACACTTCAAATGAATGTAAATGCGACATTTCCTTGCTAGGAAATAGCGATTGCAGATGTCTACGTATCGTAGCAATAGAGTTCTAATGCTTCTTAAAACGCGATATCGCATCTCATTTCTATGCTTCATGGTAAGATATAATATGATTTGCGAAGTGTCATGTATTCCTCGTCTACACTACAAATGATTGTAAATGAGATACTTCCTTGCAAGGAAATAGCGATTGCAGATGTCTAGGTATCGTAGCAATAGAGTTCTAATGCTTCTTAAAACGCGATATCGCATCTCATTTCTATGTTTCATGGTAAGATATAATATGATTTGCGAAGTGTCATGTATTCCTCGCCTACACTTAAAATGAATGTAAATGCGACACATCGTTACTAGGAAATAGCGTTTGCAGATGTCTACGTATCGAAGCAATAGAGTTCAAATGCTTCTTAAAACGAGATATTGCATCTCATATCTATGTTTCCTGATAAGATATAATATTCATTGCGAAGTGTTATGCATTCCTCGTCTACGATTCAAATGAATGTAAGTGCGACATTTCCTTCCAAGGAAATAGCGTTTGCAGTTGTCAACGTATCGTAGCAATAGAGTTCTAATGCTTCCTAAAACGCGATATCGCATCTCATTTCTATGTTTCATGGTAAGATATAATATGATTTGCGAAGTGTTATGTGTTCCTCGTCTACACGTCAAATGAATGTAAATGCGACACTTCCTTGCAAGGAAATAGCGTTTGCAGATGTTTACGTATCGAAGCAATAGAGTTCAAATGCTTCTTAAAACGAGATATTGCATCTCATATCTATGTTTCATGATAAGATATAATATTCATTGCGAAGTGTTATGCATTCCTCGCCTACGATTCAAATGAATGTAAATGCGACACTTCCTTGCTAGGAAATAGCGTTTGCAGAAGTCTACGTATCGTAGCAATAGAATTCTAATGCTTCTTAAAACGCGATATCGCATCTCATTTCTATGTTTCATGGTAAGATGTAATATTATTTGCGAAGTATCATGTATTCCTCGTCTACACTTAAAATGAATGTAAATGCGACACTTCCTTGCTAGGAAATAGCGTCTGCAGATGTCTAGGTATCGTAGCAATAGAGTTCTAATGCTTCTTAAAACGCGATATCGCATCTCATTTCTATGTTTCATGGTAAGATATAATATGATTTGCGAAGTGTTATGTATTCCTCGTCTACACTTCAAATGTAAATGCGACATTTCCTTGCAAGGAAATAGCGATTGCAGATGTCTACGTCTCGTAGCAATAGTGTTCTAATGCTTCATAAAACGCGATATCACATCTCATTTCTATGATTCATGGTAAGATATAATATGATTTGCGATGTGTCATGTATTCCTCGTGTACACTACAAATGATTGTAAATGAGATACTTCCTTGCTAGGAAATAGCGTCTGCAGATGTCTAGGTATCGTAGCAATAGAGTTCTAATGCTTCTTAAAACGCGATATCGCATCTCATTTCTATGTTTCATGGTAAGATGTAATATGATTTGCGAAGTGTTATGTATTCCTCGTCTACACTTCAAATGAATGTAAATGCGACACTTCCTTGCAAGGAAATAGCGAATGCAGATGTCTACGTCTCGTAGCAATAGAGTTCATGTGATTCTTAAAACGCGATATCGCATCTCATTTCTATGTTTCATGGTAAGATATAACATGATTTGCGAAGTGTTATGTATTCCTTGTCTACACTTCAAACGAATGTGAATGCGATACTTCCTCGCTAGGAAATAGCATTTGCAGATGTCTACGTATCGTAGCAATAGCTTTCTAATGCTTCTTAAAACGCGATGTCGAATCTCATTTCTATGTTTCATGGTAAGATATAACATGATTTGCGAAGTGTTATGTATTCCTTGTCTACACTTCAAACGAATGTGAATGCGATACTTCCTCGCTAGGAAATAGCATTTGCAGATGTCTACGTATCGTAGCAATAGTTTTCTAATGCTTCTTAAAACGCGATATCGAATCTCATTTCTATGTTTCATGGTAAGATATAATATGATTTGCGAAGTGTCATGTATTCCTCGTCTACACTTCAAATGAACGTAAATGCGACACTTCCTTGCAAGGAAATAGCGATTGCAGATGTCTACGTCTCGTAGCAATAGAGTTCATATGATTCTTAAAACGCGATATCGCATCTCATTTCTATGTTTCATGGTAAGATATAATATGATTTGCGAAGTTATGTATTCCTCGTCTACACTTCAAATGAATGTAAATGCGACACTTCCTTGCAAGGAAATAGCGATTGCAGATGTCTACGTCTCGTAGCAATAGAGTTCATATGATTCTTAAAACGCGATATCGCATCTCATTTCTATGTTTCATGGTAAGATATAACATGATTTGCGAAGTGTTATGTATTCCTTGTCTACACTTCAAATGAATGTGAATGCGATACTTCCTCGCTAGGAAATAGCGTTTGCAGATGTCTACGTATCGTAGCAATAGCTTTCTAATGCTTCTTAAAACGCGATATCGAATCACATTTCTATGTTTCATGGTAAGATATAATATGATTTGCGAAGTGTCATGTATTCCTCGTCTACACTTCAAATGAATGTAAATGCGACACTTCCTTGCAAGGAATTAGCGATTGCAGATGTCTATGTCTCGTAGCAATAGAGTTCATATGATTCTTAAAACGCGATGTCGAATCTCATTTCTATGTTTCATGGTAAGATATAATATGATTTGCGAAGTGTCATGTATTCCTCGTCTACACTTCAAATGAATGTAAATGCGACACTTCCTTGCAAGGAAATAGCGTCTGCAGATGTCTACGCATCGTAGCAATAGAGTTCTAATGCTTCTTGAAACGCGATATCGCATCTCATTTCTATGTTTCATGGTAAGATATAATATGATTTGCGAAGTGTTATGTCTTCCTCGTCTACACATCAACTAAATGTAAATGCGCACTTCCTTGCAAGGAAATAGCGTTTGCAGATGTCAACGTATCGTAGCAATAGAGATCTTATGATTCTTAAAACGCGATATCGCATCTCATTTCTATGTTTCATGGTAAGATATAGTATGATTTGCGAAGTGTTATGTATTCCTCGTCTACACTTCAAATGAATGTAAATGCGACACTTCTTTGCAAGGAAATAGCGTTTGCAGATGTCTACGTATCGTAGCAATAGAGTTCCTATGATTCTTAAAACGCGATATCGCATCTCATTTCTGTGTTTCATGGTAATATATAATATGATTTGCGAAGTGTTTTGTATTCCTCGTCTACACTTCAAATGAATGTAAATGCGACACTTCCTTGCTAGGAAATAGAGTTTGCAGATGCCTACGTATCGAAGCAATAGAGTTCAAATGCTTCTTAAAACGAGATATTGCATCTCATATCTATGTTTCCTGATAAGATATAATATTCATTGCGAAGTGTTATGCATTCCTCGCCCACGATTCAAATGAATGTAAATGCGACACTTCCTTGCTAGGAAATAGCGTCTGCAGATGTCTAGGTATCGTGGCAATAGAGTTCTAATGCATCTTAAAACGCGATATCGCATCTCATTTCTATGTTTCATGGTAAGATATAATATGATTTGCGAAGTGTTATGCATTCCTCGTCTACGATTCAAATGAATGTAAATGCGACACTTCCTTGCTAGGAAATAGCGTCTGCAGATGTCTAGGTATCGTGGCAATAGAGTTCTAATGCTTCTTAAAACACGATATCGCATCTCATTTCTGTGTTCCATGGTAAGATATAATATGATTTACGAAGTGTCATGTATTCCTCGTCTACACTACAAATGAATGTAAATGCGACACTTCCTTGCTAGGAAATAGCGTCTGCAGATGTCTACGTATCGTAGCAATAGAGTTCATATGATTCTTAAAACGAGATATTGCATCTCATATCTATGTTTCCTGATAAGATATAATATTCATTGCGAAGTGTTATGCATTCCTCGTCTACGATTCAAATTAATGTAAATGCGACACTTCCTTGCAAGGAAATAGCGTTTGCAGATGTCTACGTATGGTAGTAATAGAGTTCTAATGCTTCTTAAAACGCGATATCGCATCTCATTTCTATGTTTCATGGTAAGATATAATATGATTTGCGAAGTGTTATGTATTCCTCATCTACACTTCAAATGAATGTAAATGCGACACTTCTTTGCCAGGAAATAGCGTTTGCAAATGTCTACCTATCATAGCAATAGTGTTCTAATGCTTCTTAAAACGCGATATCGCATCTCATTTCTATGTTTCATGGTAAGATATAACATGATTTGCGAAGTGTCATGCATTCCTCGTCTACACTACAAATGAATGTAAATGCGATACTTCCTTGCTAGGAAATAGCGTCTGTAGATGTCTAGGTATCGTAGCAATAGAGTTCTAATGCTTCTTAAAACGCGATATCGCATCTCATTTCTATGTTTCATGGTAAGATATAATATGATTTGCGAAGTGTCATGTATTCCACGTCTACACTACAAATGATTGTAAATGAGATACTTCCTTGCAAGGAAATAGCGATTGCAGATGTCTACGTCTCGTAGCAATAGAGTTCATATGATTCTTAAAACGCGATATCGCATCTCATTTCTATGTTTCATGGTAAGATATAACATGATTTGCGAAGTGTTATGTATTCCTCGTCTACGATTCAAATGAATGTAAATGCGACACTTCCTTGCAAGGAAATAGCGTTTGCAGATGTCTACGTATCGTAGCAATAGAGTTCTTATGATTCTTAAAACGCGATATCGCATCTCATTTCTATGTTTCATGGTAAGATATAATATGATTTGCGAAGTATCATGTATTCCTCGTCTACACTTCAAATGAATGTAAATGCGACACTTCCTTGCTAGGAAATAGCGTTTGCAGATGTCTACGTATCGTAGCAATAGAGTTCTTATGATGCTTAAAACGCGATATCGCATCTCATTTCTATGTTTCATGGTAAGATATAATATGATTTGCGAAGTGTTATGTATTCCTCGTCTACACTTCAAATGAATGTAAATGCGACACTTCCTTGTAAGGAAATAGCGATTGCAGATGTCTACGTATCGTAGCAATAGAGTTCATATGATTCTTAAAACGCGATATCGCATCTCATTTCTATGTTTCATGGTAAGATATAACATGATTTGCGAAGTGTTATGTATTCCTCGTCTACACTTCAAATGAATATGAATGCGATACTTCCTCGCTAGGAAATAGCGTTTGCAGATGTCTATGTATCGTAGCAATAGCTTTCTAATGCTTCTTAAAACGAGATATTGCATCTCATATCTATGTTTCATGATGAGATATAAGATTCATTGCGAAGTGTTATGTATTCCTCGTCTACACTTCAAATGAATGTAAATGCGACACTTCCATGCAAGGAAATAGCGTCTGCAGATGTCTACGTATCGTAGCAATAGAGTTCATATGATTCTTAAAACGAGATATTGCATCTCATATCTATGTTTCCTGATATGATATAATATTCATTTCGAAGTGTTATGCATTCCTCGTCTACGATTCAAATGATTGTAAATGCGACACTTCCTTGCAAGGAAATAGCGTTTGCAGATGTCTACGTATCGTAGCAATAGAGTTCTAATGCTTCTTAAAACGCGATATCGCATCTCATTTCTATGTTTCATGGTAAGACATAATATGATTTGCGAAGTGTTATGCATTCCTCGTCTACACTTCAAATGAATGTAAATGCGACATTTCCTTGCTAGGAAATAGCGATTGCAGATGTCTACGTATCGTAGCAATAGAGTTCTAATGCTTCTTAAAACGCGATATCGCATCTCATTTCTATGCTTCATGGTAAGATATAATATGATTTGCGAAGTGTCATGTATTCCTCGTCTACACTACAAATGATTGTAAATGAGATACTTCCTTGCAAGGAAATAGCGATTGCAGATGTCTACGTCTCGTAGCAATAGAGTTCATATGATTCTTAAAACGCGATATCGCATCTCATTTCTATGTTTCATGGTAAGATATAACATGATTTGCGAAATGTTATGTATTCCTCGTCTACGATTCAAATGAATGTAAATGCGACACTTCCTTGCAAGGAAATAGCGTTTGCAGATGTCTACGTATCGTAGCAATAGAGTTCTTATGATTCTTAAAACGCGATATCGCATCTCATTTCTATGTTTCATGGTAAGATATAATATGATTTGCGAAGTATCATGTATTCCTCGTCTACACTTCAAATGAATGTAAATGCGACACTTCCTTGCTAGGAAATAGCGTCTGCAGATGTCTAGGTATCGTAGCAATAAAGTTCTAATGCTTCTTAAAACGCGATATCGCATCTCATTTCTATGTTTCATGGTAAGATATAACATGATTTGCGAAGTGTCATGCATTCCTCGTCTACACTACAAATGAATGTAAATGCGATACTTCCTTGCTAGGAAATAGCGTCTGCAGATGTCTAGGTATCGTAGCAATAGAGTTCTAATGCTTCTTAAAACGCGATATCGCATCTCATTTCTATGTTTCATGGTAAGATATAATATGATTTGCGAAGTGTCATGTATTCCACGTCTACACTACAAATGATTGTAAATGAGATACTTCCTTGCAAGGAAATAGCGATTGCAGATGTCTACGTCTCGTAGCAATAGAGTTCATATGATTCTTAAAACGCGATATCGCATCTCATTTCTATGTTTCATGGTAAGATATAACATGATTTGCGAAGTGTTATGTATTCCTCGTCTACGATTCAAATGAATGTAAATGCGACACTTCCTTGCAAGGAAATAGCGTTTGCAGATGTCTACGTATCGTAGCAATAGAGTTCATATGATTCTTAAAACGCGATATCGCATCTCATTTCTATGTTTCATGGTAAGATATAACATGATTTGCGAAGTATCATGTATTCCTCGTCTACACTTCAAATGAATGTAAATGCGACACTTCCTTGCTAGGAAATAGCGTCTGCAGATGTCTAGGTATCGTAGCAATAAAGTTCTAATGCTTCTTAAAACGCGATATCGCATCTCATTTCTATGTTTCATGGTAAGATATAATATTCATTGCGAAGTGTTATGCATTCCTCGCCCACGATTCAAATGAATGTAAATGCGACACTTCCTTGCAAGGAAATAGCGTTTGCAGATGTCTACGTATCGTAGCAATAGAGTTCTTATGATGCTTAAAACGCGATATCGCATCTCATTTCTATGTTTCATGGTAAGATATAATATGATTTGCGAAGTGTTATGTATTCCTCGTCTACACTTCAAATGAATGTAAATGCGACACTTCCTTGTAAGGAAATAGCGATTGCAGATGTCTACGTATCGTAGCAATAGAGTTCATATGATTCTTAAAACGCGATATCGCATCTCATTTCTATGTTTCATGGTAAGATATAACATGATTTGCGAAGTGTTATGTATTCCTCGTCTACACTTCAAATGAATATGAATGCGATACTTCCTCGCTAGGAAATAGCGTTTGCAGATGTCTATGTATCGTAGCAATAGCTTTCTAATGCTTCTTAAAACGAGATATTGCATCTCATATCTATGTTTCATGATGAGATATAATATTCATTGCGAAGTGTTATGTATTCCTCGTCTACACTTCAAATGAATGTAAATGCGACACTTCCATGCAAGGAAATAGCGTCTGCAGATGTCTACGTATCGTAGCAATAGAGTTCATATGATTCTTAAAACGAGATATTGCATCTCATATCTATGTTTCCTGATATGATATAATATTCATTTCGAAGTGTTATGCATTCCTCGTCTACGATTCAAATGATTGTAAATGCGACACTTCCTTGCAAGGAAATAGCGTTTGCAGATGTCTACGTATCGTAGCAATAGAGTTCTAATGCTTCTTAAAACGCGATATCGCATCTCATTTCTATGTTTCATGGTAAGACATAATATGATTTGCGAAGTGTTATGCATTCCTCGTCTACACTTCAAATGAATGTAAATGCGACATTTCCTTGCTAGGAAATAGCGATTGCAGATGTCTACGTATCGTAGCAATAGAGTTCTAATGCTTCTTAAAACGCGATATCGCATCTCATTTCTATGCTTCATGGTAAGATATAATATGATTTGCGAAGTATCATGTATTCCTCGTCTACACTACAAATGATTGTAAATGAGATACTTCCTTGCAAGGATATAGCGATTGCAGATGTCTACGTCTCGTAGCAATAGAGTTCATATGATTCTTAAAACGCGATATCGCATCTCATTTCTATGTTTCATGGTAAGATATAACATGATTTGCGAAATGTTATGTATTCCTCGTCTACGATTCAAATGAATGTAAATGCGACACTTCCTTGCAAGGAAATAGCGTTTGCAGATGTCTACGTATCGTAGCAATAGAGTTCTTATGATTCTTAAAACGCGATATCGCATCTCATTTCTATGTTTCATGGTAAGATATAATATGATTTGCGAAGTATCATGTATTCCTCGTCTACACTTCAAATGAATGTAAATGCGACACTTCCTTGCTAGGAAATAGCGTCTGCAGATGTCTAGGTATCGTAGCAATAAAGTTCTAATGCTTCTTAAAACGCGATATCGCATCTCATTTCTATGTTTCATGGTAAGATATAATATTCATTGCGAAGTGTTATGCATTCCTCGCCCACGATTCAAATGAATGTAAATGCGACACTTCCTTGCAAGGAAATAGCGTTTGCAGATGTCTACGTATCGTAGCAATAGAGTTCTTATGATGCTTAAAACGCGATATCGCATCTCATTTCTATGTTTCATGGTAAGATATAATATGATTTGCGAAGTATCATGTATTCCTCGTCTACACTTCAAATGAATGTAAATGCGACACTTCCTTGCTAGGAAATAGCGTCTGTAGATGTCTAGGTATCGTAGCAATAGAGTTCTAATGCTTCTTAAAACGCGATATCGCATCTCATTTCTATGTTTCATGGTAAGATATAATATGATTTGCGAAGTGTTATGTATTCCTCGTCTACACTTCAAATGAATGTAAATGCGACACTTCCTTGCAAGGAAATAGCGATTGCAGATGTCTACGTCTCGTAGCAATAGTGTTCTAATGCTTCATAAAACGCGATATCACATCTCATTTCTATGTTTCATGGTAAGATATAATATGATTTGCGAAGTGTCATGTATTCCTCGTCTACACTACAAATGATTGTAAATGAGATACTTCCTTGCTAGGAAATAGCGTCTGCAGATGTCTAGGTATCGTAGCAATAGAGTTCTAATGCTTCTTAAAACGCGATATCGCATCTCATTTCTATGTTTCATGGTAAGATATAATATGATTTGCGAAGTGTCATGTATTCCTCGCCTACACTTAAAATGAATGTAAATGCGACACATCGTTACTAGGAAATAGCGTTTGCAGATGTCTACGTATCGAAGCAATAGAGTTCAAATGCTTCTTAAAACGAGATATTGCATCTCATATCTATGTTTCCTGATAAGATATAATATTCATTGCGAAGTGTTATGCATTCCTCGTCTACGATTCAAATGAATGTAAGTGCGACATTTCCTTCCAAGGAAATAGCGTTTGCAGTTGTCAACGTATCGTAGCAATAGAGTTCTAATGCTTCCTAAAACGCGATATCGCATCTCATTTCTATGTTTCATGGTAAGATATAATATGATTTGCGAAGTGTTATGTGTTCCTCGTCTACACTTCAAATGAATGTAAATGCGACACTTCCTTGCAAGGAAATAGCGTTTGCAGATGTTTACGTATCGAAGCAATAGAGTTCAAATGCTTCTTAAAACGAGATATTGCATCTCATATCTATGTTTCATGATAAGATATAATATTCATTGCGAAGTGTTATGCATTCCTCGCCTACGATTCAAATGAATGTAAATGCGACACTTCCTTGCTAGGAAATAGCGTTTGCAGAAGTCTACGTATCGTAGCAATAGAATTCTAATGCTTCTTAAAACGCGATATCGCATCTCATTTCTATGTTTCATGGTAAGATGTAATATTATTTGCGAAGTATCATGTATTCCTCGTCTACACTTCAAATGAATGTAAATGCGACACTTCCTTGCTAGGAAATAGCGTCTGCAGATGTCTAGGTATCGTAGCAATAGAGTTCTAATGCTTCTTAAAACGCGATATCGCATCTCATTTCTATGTTTCATGGTAAGATATAATATGATTTGCGAAGTGTTATGTATTCCTCGTCTACACTTCAAATGTAAATGCGACATTTCCTTGCAAGGAAATAGCGATTGCAGATGTCTACGTCTCGTAGCAATAGTGTTCTAATGCTTCATAAAACGCGATATCACATCTCATTTCTATGATTCATGGTAAGATATAATATGATTTGCGATGTGTCATGTATTCCTCGTCTACACTACAAATGATTGTAAATGAGATACTTCCTTGCTAGGAAATAGCGTCTGCAGATGTCTAGGTATCGTAGCAATAGAGTTTTAATGCTTCTTAAAACGCGATATCGCATCTCATTTCTATGTTTCATGGTAAGATGTAATATGATTTGCGAAGTGTTATGTATTCCTCGTCTACACTTCAAATGAATGTAAATGCGACACTTCCTTGCAAGGAAATAGCGAATGCAGATGTCTACGTCTCGTAGCAATAGAGTTCATGTGATTCTTAAAACGCGATATCGCATCTCATTTCTATGTTTCATGGTAAGATATAACATGATTTGCGAAGTGTTATGTATTCCTTGTCTACACTTCAAACGAATGTGAATGCGATACTTCCTCGCTAGGAAATAGCATTTGCAGATGTCTACGTATCGTAGCAATAGTTTTCTAATGCTTCTTAAAACGCGATATCGAATCTCATTTCTATGTTTCATGGTAAGATATAATATGATTTGCGAAGTGTCATGTATTCCTCGTCTACACTTCAAATGAACGTAAATGCGACACTTCCTTGCAAGGAAATAGCGATTGCAGATGTCTACGTCTCGTAGCAATAGAGTTCATATGATTCTTAAAACGCGATATCGCATCTCATTTCTATGTTTCATGGTAAGATATAATATTATTTGCGAAGTTATGTATTCCTCGTCTACACTTCAAATGAATGTAAATGCGACACTTCCTTGCAAGGAAATAGCGATTGCAGATGTCTACGTCTCATAGCAATAGAGTTCATATGATTCTTAAAACGCGATATCGCATCTCATTTCTATGTTTCATGGTAAGATATAACATGATTTGCGAAGTGTTATGTATTCCTTGTCTACACTTCAAATGAATGTGAATGCGATACTTCCTCGCTAGGAAATAGCGTTTGCAGATGTCTACGTATCGTAGCAATAGCTTTCTAATGCTTCTTAAAACGCGATATCGAATCTCATTTCTATGTTTCATGGTAAGATATAATATGATTTGCGAAGTGTCATGTATTCCTCGTCTACACTTCAAATGAATGTAAATGCGACACTTCCTTGCAAGGAATTAGCGATTGCAGATGTCTATGTCTCGTAGCAATAGAGTTCATATGATTCTTAAAACGCGATGTCGAATCTCATTTCTATGTTTCATGGTAAGATATAATATGATTTGCGAAGTGTCATGTATTCCTCGTCTACACTTCAAATGAATGTAAATGCGACACTTCCTTGCAAGGAAATAGCGTCTGCAGATGTCTACGCATCGTAGCAATAGAGTTCTAATGCTTCTTGAAACGCGATATCGCATCTCATTTCTATGTTTCATGGTAAGATATAATATGATTTGCGAAGTGTTATGTCTTCCTCGTCTACACATCAACTAAATGTAAATGCGCACTTCCTTGCAAGGAAATAGCGTTTGCAGATGTCAACGTATCGTAGCAATAGAGATCTTATGATTCTTAAAACGCGATATCGCATCTCATTTCTATGTTTCATGGTAAGATATAGTATGATTTGCGAAGTGTTATGTATTCCTCGTCTACACTTCAAATGAATGTAAATGCGACACTTCTTTGCAAGGAAATAGCGTTTGCAGATGTCTACGTATCGTAGCAATAGAGTTCCTATGATTCTTAAAACGCGATATCGCATCTCATTTCTGTGTTTCATGGTAAGATATAATATGATTTGCGAAGTGTTTTGTATTCCTCGTCTACACTTCAAATGAATGTAAATGCGACACTTCCTTGCTAGAAAATAGAGTTTGCAGATGCCTACGTATCGAAGCAATAGAGTTCAAATGCTTCTTAAAACGAGATATTGCATCTCATATCTATGTTTCCTGATAAGATATAATATTCATTGCGAAGTGTTATGCATTCCTCGCCCACGATTCAAGTGAATGTAAATGCGACACTTCCTTGCTAGGAAATAGCGTCTGCAGATGTCTAGGTATCGTGGCAATAGAGTTCTAATGCATCTTAAAACGCGATATCGCATCTCATTTCTATGTTTCATGGTAAGATATAATATGATTTGCGAAGTGTTATGCATTCCTCGTCTACGATTCAAATGAATGTAAATGCGACACTTCCTTGCTAGGAAATAGCGTCTGCAGATGTCTAGGTATCGTGGCAATAGAGTTCTAATGCTTCTTAAAACACGATATCGCATCTCATTTCTGTGTTCCATGGTAAGATATAATATGATTTACGAAGTGTCATGTATTCCTCGTCAACACTACAAATGAATGTAAATGCGACACTTCCTTGCTAGGAAATAGCGTCTGCAGATGTCTAGGTATCGTAGCAATAGAGTTCTAATGCTTCTTAAAACGCGATATCGCATCTCATTTCTATGTTTCATGGTAAGATATAATATGATTTGCGAAGTGTCATGTATTCCTCGTCTACACTTCAAATGAATGTAAATGCGACACTTCCTTGCTAGGAAATAGAGTTTGCAGATGCCTACGTATCGAAGCAATAGAGTTCAAATGCTTCTTAAAACGAGATATTGCATCTCATATCTATGTTTCCTTATAAGATATAATATTCATTGCGAAGTGTTATGCATTCCTCGCCCACGATTCAAATGAATGTAAATGCGACACTTCCTTGCAAGGAAATAGCGTTTGCAAATGTCTACCTATCGTAGCAGTAGTGTTCTAATGCTCCTTAGAACGCGATGTCGCATCTCATTTCTATGTTTCATGGTAAGATATAATATGATTTGCGAAGTGTTAGGTATTCCTCGTCTACACTTCAAATGAATGTAAATGCGACACTTCCTTGCAAGTAAATAGCGTTTGCAGATGTCTACGTATCGAAGCAAGAGAGTTCAAATGCTTCTTAAAACGAGATATTGCATCTCATATCTATGTTTCATGATAAGATATAATATTCATTGCGAAGTGTTATGCATTCCTCGCCTACGATTCAAATGAATGTAAATGCGACACTTCCTTGCTAGGAAATAGCGTTTGCAGAAGTCTACGTATCGTAGCAATAGAGTTCATATGATTCTTAAAACGCGATATCGCATCTCAATTCTATGTTTCATGGTAAGATATAACATGATTTGCGAAGTGTTATGTATTCCTTGTCTACACTTCAAATGAATGTGAATGCGATACTTCCTCGCTAGGAAGTAGCGTTTGCAGATGTCTACGTATCGTAGCAATAGCTTTCTAATGCTTCTTAAAACGCGATATCGCATCTCAATTCTATGTTTCATGGTAAGATATAATATGATTTGCGAAGAGTTATGTATTCCTTGTCTACACTTCAAATGAATGTGAATGCGATACTTCCTCGCTAGGAAATAGCGTTTGCAGATGTCTACGTATCGTAGCAATAGCTATCTAATGCTTCTTAAAACGCGATATCGAATCTCATTTCTATGTTTCATGGTGAGATATAATATGATTTGCGAAGTGTCATGTATTCCTCGCCTACACTTCAAATGAATGTAAATGCGACACTTCCTTGCTAGGAAATAGCGTTTGCAGATGTCTACGTATCGTAGCAATAGGGTTCTGATGCTTCTTAAAACGCGATGTCGCATCACATTTCTATGATTCATGGTAAGATATAATATGATTTGCGAAGTGTTATGTATTCCCCGTCTACACTTCAAATGAATGTAAATGCGACACTTCCTTGCAAGGAAATAGCGATTGCAGATGTCTACGTCTCGTAGCAATAGGGTTCATATGATTCTTAAAACGCGATATCGCATCTCAATTCTATGTTTCATGGTAAGATATAACATGATTTGCGAAGTGTTATGTATTCCTTGTCTACACTTCAAATGAATGTGAATGCGATACTTCCTCGCTAGGAAATAGCGTTTGCAGATGTCTACGCATCGTAGCAATAGCTTTCTAATGCTTCTTAAAACGCGATATCGAATCTCATTTCTATGTTTCATGGTGAGATATAATATGATTTGCGAAGTGTCATGTATTCCTCGCCTACACTTCAAATGAATGTAAATGCGACACTTCCTTGCTAGGAAATAGCGTTTGCAGATGTCTACGTATCGAAGCAATAGAGTTCAAATGCTTCTTAAAACGAGATATTGCATCTCATATCTATGTTTCCTGATAAGATATAATATTCATTGCGACGTGTTATGCATTCCTCGTCTACGATTCAAATGAATGTAAATGCGACATTTCCTTGCAAGGAAATAGCGTTTGCAGATGTCAACGTATCGTAGCAATAGAGTTCTAATGCTTCTTAAAACGCGATGTTGCATCTCATTTCTATGTTTCATGGTAAGATATAATATGATTTGCGAAGTGTGACGTATATTCGTCTACACTTCAAATGAATGTAAATGCGACACTTCCTTGCAAGGAAATAGCGATTGCAGATGTCTACGTCTCGTAGCAATAGAGTTCACATGTTCTTAAAACGCGATATCGCATCTCAATTCTATGTTTCATGGTAAGATATAACATGATTTGCGAAGTGTTATGTATTCCTTGTCTACACTTCAAATGAATGTGAATGCGATACTTCCTCGCTAGGAAATAGCGTCTGCAGATGTCTAGGTATCGTAGCAATAGAGTACTAATGCTTCTTAAAACGCGATATCGCATCTCATTTCTATGTTTCATAGTAAGATATAATATGATTTGCGAAGTGTTATGTATTCCTCGTCTGCACTTCAAATGAATGTAAATGCGACACTTCTTTGCTAGGAAATAGCGTTTGCAAATGTCTACCTATCGTGGCAATAGTGTTCTAATGCTTCTTAAAACGCGATATCGCATCTCATTTCTATGTTTCATGGTAAGATATAATATGATTTGCGAAGTGTCATGTATTCCTCGTCTACACTACAAATGAATGTAAATGCGACACTTCCTTGCTAGGAAATAGCGTCTGCAGATATCTAGGTATCGTAGCAATAGAGTTCTAATGCTTCTTAAAACGCGATATCGCATCTCATTTCTATGTTTCATGGTAAGATAAAATATGATTTGCGAAGTGACATGTATTCCTCGCCTACGATTCAAATGAATGTAAATGCGACACATCCTTGCTAGGAAATAGCGTTTGCAGATGTCTACGTATCGAAGCAATAGAGTTCAAATGCTTCTTAAAACGAGATATTGCATCTCATATCTATGTTACCTGATTAGACATAATATTCATTGCGAAGTGTTATGCATTCCTCGTCTACGATTCAAATGAATGTAAATGCGACATTTCCTTGCAAGGAAATAGCGCTTGCAGATGTCAACGTATCGTAGCAATAGAGTTCTAATGCTTCTTAAAACGCGATATCGCATCTCATTTCTATGTTTCATGGTAAGATATAATATGATTTGCGAAGTATGATGTATTCCTCGTCTACACTTCAAATGAATGTAAATGCGACACTTCCTTGCAAGGAAATAGCGATTGCAGATGTCTACGTCTCGTAGCAACAGAGTTCATATGTTCTTAAAACGCGATATCGCATCTCAATTCTATGTTTCATGGTAAGATATAATATGATTTGCGAAGTGTTATGTATTCCTCATCTACACTTCAAATGAATGTAAATGCGACACTTCTTTGCCAGGAAATAGCGTTTGCAAATGTCTACCTATCATAGCAATAGTGTTCTAATGCTTCTTAAAACGCGATATCGCATCTCATTTCTATGTTTCATGGTAAGATATAACATGATTTGCGAAGTGTCATGTATTCCTCGCCTACACTTCAAATGAATGTAAATGCGACACTTCCTTGCTAGGAAATAGCGTTTGCAGATGTCTACGTATCGTAGCAATAGAGTTCTAATGCTTCTTAAAACGCGATATCGCATCCCATTTCTATGTTTCATGGTAAGATATAATATGATTTGCGAAGTGTTATGTATTCCCCGTCTACACTTCAAATGAATGTAAATGCGACACTTCCTTGCAAGGAAATAGCGCTTGCAGATGTCAACGTATCGTAGCAATAGAGTTCTAATGCTTCTTAAAACGCAATATCGCATCTCATTTCTATGTTTCATGGTGAGATATAATATGATTTGCGAAGTGTCATGTATTCCTCGCCTACACTTCAAATGAATGTAAATGCGACACTTCTTTGCTAGGAAATAGCGTTTGCAAATGTCTACCTATCGTAGCAATAGTGTTCTAATGCTTCTTAAAACGCGATATCGCATCTCAATTCTATGTTTCATGGTAAGATATAATATGATTTGCGAAGTGTTATGTATTCCTCGTCTACACTTCAAATGAATGTAAATGCGACAATTCCATGCAAGGAAATAGCGATTGCAGATGTCTACGTATCGTAGCGATAGAGTTCATATGATTCTTAAAACGCGATATCGCATCTCAATTCTATGTTTCATGGTAAGATATAACATGATTTGCGAAGTGTTATGCATTCCTCGACAACGATTCAAATGAATGTAAATGCGACACTTCCTTGCAAGGAAATAGCGTCTGCAAATGTCTAGGTATCGTAGCAATAGAGTTCTAATGCTTCTTAAAACGCGATATCGCATCTCATTTCTATGTTTCATGGTAAGATGTAATATTATTTGCGAAGTGTTATGTATTCCTCGCCTATACTTCAAATGAATGTAAATGCGAGACTTCTTTGCTAGGAAATAGCGTTTGCAAATGTCTACCTATCGTAGCAATAGTGTTCTAATGCTTCTTAAAACGCGATATCGCATCTCATTTCTATGTTTCATGGTAAGATATAGTATGATTTGCGAAGTATCATGTATTCCTCGTCTACACTTCAAATGAGTGTAAATGCGACACTTCCTTGCTAGGAAATAGTATCTGCAGATGTCTAGGTATCGCAGCAATAGAGTTCTAATGCTTCTTAAAACGCGATATCGCATCTCATTTCTATGTTTCATGGTAAGATATAATATTCATTGCGAAGTGTCATGTATTCCTCGCCTACACTTCAAATGAATGTAAATGCGACACATCCTTGCTAGGAAATAGCGTTTGCAGATGTCTACGTATCGAAGCAATAGAGTTCAAATGCTTCTTAAAACGAGATATTGCATCTCACATCTGTGTTTCCTGATAAGATATAATATTCATTGCGAAGTGTTATGCATTCCTCGTCTACGATTCAAATGAATGTAAATGCGACATTTCCTTGCAAGGAAATAGCGTTTGCAGTTGTCAACGTATCGTAGCAATAGAGTTCTAATGCTTCCTAAAACGCGATATCGCATCTCATTTCTATGTTTCATGGTAAGATATAATATGATTTGCGAAGTGTGATGTATTCCTCGTCTACACTTCAAATGAATGTAAATGCGACACTTCCTTGCTAGGAAATAGCGTTTGCAGAAGTCTACGTATCGTAGCAATAGAGTTCATATGATTCTTCAAACGCGATATCGCATCTCAATTCTATGTTTCATGGTAAGATATAATATGATTTGCGAAGAGTTATGTATTCCTTGTCTACACTTCAAATGAATGTGAATGCGATACTTCCTCGCTAGGAAATAGCGTTTGCAGATGTCTACGTATCGTAGCAATAGCTATCTAATGCTTCTTAAAACGCGATATCGAATCTCATTTCTATGTTTCATGGTGAGATATAATATGATTTGCGAAGTGTCATGTATTCCTCGCCTACACTTCAAATGAATGTAAATGCGACACTTCCTTGCTAGGAAATAGCGTTTGCAGATGTCTACGTATCGTAGCAATAGGGTTCTGATGCTTCTTAAAACGCGATGTCGCATCACATTTCTATGATTCATGGTAAGATATAATATGATTTGCGAAGTGTTATGTATTCCCCGTCTACACTTCAAATGAATGTAAATGCGACACTTCCTTGCAAGGAAATAGCGATTGCAGATGTCTACGTCTCGTAGCAATAGGGTTCATATGATTCTTAAAACGCGATATCGCATCTCAATTCTATGTTTCATGGTAAGATATAACATGATTTGCGATGTGTTATGTATTCCTTGTCTACACTTCAAATGAATGTGAATGCGATACTTCCTCGCTAGGAAATAGCGTTTGCAGATGTCTACGCATCGTAGCAATAGCTTTCTAATGCTTCTTAAAACGCGATATCGAATCTCATTTCTATGTTTCATGGTGAGATATAATATGATTTGCGAAGTGTCATGTATTCCTCGCCTACACTTCAAATGAATGTAAATGCGACACTTCCTTGCTAGGAAATAGCGTTTGCAGATGTCTACGTATCGAAGCAATAGAGTTCAAATGCTTTTTAAAACGAGATATTGCATCTCATATCTATGTTTCCTGATAAGATATAATATTCATTGCGACGTGTTATGCATTCCTCGTCTACGATTCAAATGAATGTAAATGCGACATTTCCTTGCAAGGAAATAGCGTTTGCAGATGTCAACGTATCGTAGCAATAGAGTTCTAATGCTTCTTAAAACGCGATGTCGCATCTCATTTCTATGTTTCATGGTAAGATATAATATGATTTGCGAAGTGTGACGTATATTCGTCTACACTTCAAATGAATGTAAATGCGACACTTCCTTGCAAGGAAATAGCGATTGCAGATGTCTACGTCTCGTAGCAATAGAGTTCATATGTTCTTAAAACGCGATATCGCATCTCAATTCTATGTTTCATGGTAAGATATAACATGATTTGCGAAGTGTTATGTATTCCTTGTCTACACTTCAAATGAATGTGAATGCGATACTTCCTCGCTAGGAAATAGCGTCTGCAGATGTCTAGGTATCGTAGCAATAGAGTACTAATGCTTCTTAAAACGCGATATCGCATCTCATTTCAATGTTTCATAGTAAGATATAATATGATTTGCGAAGTGTTATGTATTCCTCGTCTGCACTTCAAATGAATGTAAATGCGACACTTCTTTGCTAGGAAATAGCGTTTGCAAATGTCTACCTATCGTGGCAATAGTGTTCTAATGCTTCTTAAAACGCGATATCGCATCTCATTTCTATGTTTCATGGTAAGATATAATATGATTTGCGAAGTGTCATGTATTCCTCGTCTACACTACAAATGAATGTAAATGCGACACTTCCTTGCTAGGAAATAGCGTCTGCAGATATCTAGGTATCGTAGCAATAGAGTTCTAATGCTTCTTAAAACGCGATATCGCATCTCATTTCTATGTTTCATGGTATGATATAATATGATTTGCGAAGTGACATGTATTCCTCGCCTACGATTCAAATGAATGTAAATGCGACACATCCTTGCTAGGAAATAGCGTTTGCAGATGTCTACGTATCGAAGCAATAGAGTTCAAATGCTTCTTAAAACGAGATATTGCATCTCATATCTATGTTACCTGATTAGCCATAATATTCATTGCGAAGTGTTATGCATTCCTCGTCTACGATTCAAATGAATGTAAATGCGACATTTCCTTGCAAGGAAATAGCGCTTGCAGATGTCAACGTATCGTAGCAATAGAGTTCTAATGCTTCTTAAAACGCGATATCGCATCTCATTTCTATGTTTCATGGTAAGATATAATATGATTTGCGAAGTATGATGTATTCCTCGTCTACACTTCAAATGAATGTAAATGCGACACTTCCTTGCAAGGAAATAGCGATTGCAGATGTCTACGTCTCGTAGCAACAGAGTTCATATGTTCTTAAAACGCGATATCGCATCTCAATTCTATGTTTCATGGTAAGATATAACATGATTTGTGAAGTGTTATGTATTCCTTGTCTACACTTCAAATGAATGTGAATGCGATACTTCCACGCTAGGAAATAGCGTCTGCAGATGTCTAGGTATCGCAGCAATAGAGTTCTAATGCTTCTTAAAACGCGATATCGCATCTCATTTCTATGTTTCATGGTGAGATATAATATGATTTGCGAAGTGTCATGTATTCCTCGCCTACACTTCAAATGAATGTAAATGCGACACTTCCTTGCTAGGAAATAGCGTTTGCAGATGTCTACGTATCGTAGCAATAGAGTTCTAATGCTTCTTAAAACGCGATATCGCATCCCATTTCTATGTTTCATGGTAAGATATAATATGATTTGCGAAGTGTTATGTATTCCCCGTCTACACTTCAAATGAATGTAAATGCGACACTTCCTTGCAAGGAAATAGCGCTTGCAGATGTCAACGTATCGTAGCAATAGAGTTCTAATGCTTCTTAAAACGCAATATCGCATCTCATTTCTATGTTTCATGGTGAGATATAATATGATTTGCGAAGTGTCATGTATTCCTCGCCTACACTTCAAATGAATGTAAATGCGACACTTCTTTGCTAGGAAATAGCGTTTGCAAATGTCTACCTATCGTAGCAATAGTGTTCTAATGCTTCTTAAAACGCGATATCGCATCTCAATTCTATGCTTCAGGGTAAGATATAATATGATTTGCGAAGTGTTATGTATTCCTCGTCTACACTTGAAATGAATGTAAATGCGACAATTCCATGCAAGGAAATAGCGATTGCAGATGTCTACGTATCGTAGCAATAGAGTTCATATGATTCTTAAAACGCGATATCGCATCTCAATTCTATGTTTCATGGTAAGATATAACATGATTTGCGAAGTGTTATGCATTCCTCGACTACGATTCAAATGAATGTAAATGCGACACTTCCTTGCAAGGAAATAGCGTCTGCAAATGTCTAGGTATCGTAGCAATAGAGTTCTAATGCTTCTTAAAACGCGATATCGCATCTCATTTCTATGTTTCATGGTAAGATGTAATATTATTTGCGAAGTGTTATGTATTCCTCGCATATACTTCAAATGAATGTAAATGCGAGACTTCTTTGCTAGGAAATAGCGTTTGCAAATGTCTACCTATCGTAGCAATAGTGTTCTAATGCTTCTTAAAACGCGATATCGCATCTCATTTCTATGTTTCATGGTAAGATATAGTATGATTTGCGAAGTATCATGTATTCCTCGTCTACACTTCAAATGAATGTAAATGCGACACTTCCTTGCTAGGAAATAGCATCTGCAGATGTCTAGGTATCGCAGCAATAGAGTTCTAATGCTTCTTAAAACGCGATATCGCATCTCATTTCTATGTTTCATGGTAAGATATAATATTCATTGCGAAGTGTCATGTATTCCTCGCCTACACTTCAAATGAATGTAAATGCGACACATCCTTGCTAGGAAATAGCGTTTGCAGATGTCTACGTATCGAAGCAATAGAGTTCAAATGCTTCTTAAAACGAGATATTGCATCTCACATCTGTGTTTCCTGATAAGATATAATATTCATTGCGAAGTGTTATGCATTCCTCGTCTACGATTCAGATGAATGTAAATGCGACATTTCCTTGCAAGGAAATAGCGTTTGCAGTTGTCAACGTATCGTAGCAATAGAGTTCTAATGCTTCCTAAAACGCGATATCGCATCTCATTTCTATGTTTCATGGTAAGATATAACATGATTTGCGAAGTGTTATGTATTCCTTGTCTACACTTCAGATGAATGTGAATGCGATACTTCCTCGCTAGGAAATAGCGTTTGCAGATGTCTACGCATCGTAGCAATAGAGTTCTAATGCTTCTTAAAACGCGATGTCGCATCTCATTTCTATGTTTCATGGTAAGATATAATATGATTTGCGAAGTGTGACGTATACTCGTCTACACTTCAAATGAATGTAAATGCGACACTTCCTTGCAAGGAAATAGCGATTGCAGATGTCTACGTCTCGTAGCAATAGAGTTCATATGTTCTTAAAACGCGATATCGCATCTCAATTCTATGTTTCATGGTAAGATATAACATGATTTGCGAAGTGTTATGTATTCCTTGTCTACACTTCAAATGAATGTGAATGCGATACTT
Source organism: Xylocopa sonorina (assembly GCF_050948175.1). Classification (NCBI taxonomy): domain Eukaryota; kingdom Metazoa; phylum Arthropoda; class Insecta; order Hymenoptera; family Apidae; genus Xylocopa; species Xylocopa sonorina. The sequence continues at coordinate 1,026,101 of NW_027490139.1, read as the reverse complement.
CCTCGCTAGGAAATAGCGTCTGCAGATGTCTAGGTATCGTAGCAATAGAGTACTAATGCTTCTTAAAACGCGATATCGCATCTCATTTCTATGTTTCATGGTAAGATATAATATGATTTGCGAAGTGACATGTATTCCTCGCCTACGATTCAAATGAATGTAAATGCGACACTTCCTTGCAAGGAAATAGCGTTTGCAGATGTCTACGTATCGTAGCAATAGAGTTCTTATGATTCTTAAAACACGATATCGCATCTCATTTCTAAGTTCCATGGTAAGATATAATATGATTTACGAAGTATTGTGTATTCCTCGTCTACACTTCAAATGAATGTGAATGCGACACTACCTTGCAAGGAAATTGCGTTTGCAGATGTCTACGTATCGTAGCAATAGAGTTCTAATGCTTCTTAAAACGCGATATCCCATCTCATTTCTATGTTTCATAGTAAGATATAATATGATTTGCGAAGTGTTATGTATTCCTCGTCTGCACTTCAAATGAATGTAAATGCGACACTTCTTTGCTAGGAAATAGCGTTTGCAAATGTCTACCTATCGTGGCAATAGTGTTCTAATGCTTCTTAAAACGCGATATCGCATCTCATTTCTATGTTTCATGGTAAGATATAATATGATTTGCGAAGTGTCATGTATTCCTCGTCTACACTACAAATGAATGTAAATGCGACACTTCCTTGCTAGGAAATAGCGTCTGCAGATGTCTAGGTATCGTAGCAATAGAGTTCTAATGCTTCTTAAAACGCGATATCGCATCTCATTTCTATGTTTCATGGTAAGATATAATATGATTTGCGAAGTGACATGTATTCCTCGCCTACTATTCAAATGAATGTAAATGCGACACATCCTTGCTAGGAAATAGCGTTTGCAGATGTCTACGTATCGAAGCAATAGAGTTCAAATGCTTCTTAAAACGAGATATTGCATCTCATATCTATGTTACCTGATTAGACATAATATTCATTGCGAAGTGTTATGCATTCCTCGTCTACGATTCAAATGAATGTAAATGCGACATTTCCTTGCAAGGAAATAGCGCTTGCAGATGTCAACGTATCGTAGCAATAGAGTTCTAATGCTTCTTAAAACGCGATATCGCATCTCATTTCTATGTTTCATGGTAAGATATAATATGATTTGCGAAGTATGATGTATTCCTCGTCTACACTTCAAATGAATGTAAATGCGACACTTCCTTGCAAGGAAATAGCGATTGCAGATGTCTACGTCTCTTAGCAACAGAGTTCATATGTTCTTAAAACGCGATATCGCATCTCAATTCTATGTTTCATGGTAAGATATAACATGATTTGCGAAGTGTTATGTATTCCTTGTCTACACTTCAAATGAATGTGAATGCGATACTTCCTCGCTAGGAAATAGCGTTTGCAGATGTCTACGTCTCGTAGCAATAGAGTTCATATGATTCTTAAAACGCGATATCGCATCTCATTTCTATGTTTCATGGTAAGATATAACATGATTTGCGAAGTGTTATGCATTCCTCCTCTACGCTTCAAATGAATGTAAATGCGACACTTCCTTGCAAGGAAATAGCGTTTGCAGATGTCTACGTATCGTAGCAATAGAGTTCTTAAGATTCATAAAACGCGATATCGTATCTCCTTTCTATGTTTCATGGTATGATATAATATGATTTGCGAAGTATCATGTATTCCTCGTCTACACTTCAATTGAATGTAAATGCGACACTTCCTTGCTAGGAAATAGCGTCTGCAGATGTCTAGGTATCGTAGCAATAGAGTTCTAATGCTTCTTAAAACGCGATATCGCATCACATTTCTATGTTTCATGGTAAGATATAATATGATTTGCGAAGTGTTATGTATTCCTCGTCTACACTTCAAATGAATGTAAGTGCGACACTTCCTTGCAAGGAAATACCGATTGCAGATGTCTACGTCACGTAGCAATAGAGTTCATATGATTCTTAAAACGCGATGTCGAATCTCATTTCTATGTTTCATGGTAAGATATAATATGATTTGCGAAGTGTTATCTATTCCTCGTCTACACATCAACTAAATGTAAATGCGCACTTCCTTGCAAGGAAATAGCGTTTGCAGATGTCTACGTATCGTAGCAATAGCTTCCTAATGCTTCTTAAAACGCGATATCGAATCTCATTTCTATGTCTCATGCTAAGATGTAATATTCATTGCGAAGTGTTATGTATTCCACGCCTACACTTCAAATGAATATAAATGCGACACTTCCTTGCAAGGAAATAGCGATTGCAGATGTCTACGTCTCGTAGCAATAGAGTTCATATGTTCTTAAAACGCGATATCGCATCTCAATTCTATGTGTCATGGTAAGATATAACATGATTTGCGAAGTGTTATGTATTCCTTGTCTACACTTCAAATGAATGTGAATGCGATACTTCCTCGCTAGGAAATAGCGTCTGCAGATGTCTAGGTATCGTAGTAATAGAGTACTAATGCTTCTTAAAACGCGATATCGCATCTCATTTCTATGTTTCATGGTAAGATATAATATGATTTGCGAAGTGACATGTATTCCTCGCCTACGATTCAAATGAATGTAAATGCGACACTTCCTTGCAAGGAAATAGCGTTTGCAGATGTCTACGTATCGTAGCAATAGAGTTCTTATGATTCTTAAAACACGATATCGCATCTCATTTCTAAGTTCCATGGTAAGATATAATATGATTTACGAAGTATTGTGTATTCCTCGTCTACACTTCAAATGAATGTGAATGCGACACTACCTTGCAAGGAAATTGCGTTTGCAGATGTCTACGTATCGTAGCAATAGAGTTCTAATGCTTCTTAAGACGCGATATCGCATCTCATTTCTATGTTTCATAGTAAGATATAATATGATTTGCGAAGTGTTATGTATTCCTCGTCTGCACTTCAAATGAATGTAAATGCGACACTTCTTTGCTAGGAAATAGCGTTTGCAAATGTCTACCTATCGTGGCAATAGTGTTCTAATGCTTCTTAAAACGCGATATCGCATCTCATTTCTATGTTTCATGGTAAGATATAATATGATTTGCGAAGTGTCATGTATTCCTCGTCTACACTACAAATGAATGTAAATGCGACACTTCCTTGCTGGGAAATAGCGTCTGCAGATGTCTAGGTATCGTAGCAATAGAGTTCTAATGCTTCTTAAAACGCGATATCGCATCTCATTTCTATGTTTCATGGTAAGATATAATATGATTTGCGAAGTGACATGTATTCCTCGCCTACGATTCAAATGAATGTAAATGCGACACATCCTTGCTAGAAAATAGCGTTTGCAGATGTCTACGTATCGAAGCAATAGAGTTCAAATGCTTCTTAAAACGAGATATTGCATCTCATATCTATGTTACCTGATAAGACATAATATTCATTGCGAAGTGTTATGCATTCCTCGTCTACGATTCAAATGAATGTAAATGCGACATTTCCTTGCAAGGAAATAGCGCTTGCAGATGTCAACGTATCGTAGCAATAGAGTTCTAATGCTTCTTAAAACGCGATATCGCATCTCATTTCTATGTTTCATGGTAAGATATAATATGATTTGCGAAGTATGATGTATTCCTCGTCTACACTTCAAATGAATGTAAATGCGACACTTCCTTGCAAGGAAATAGCGATTGCAGATGTCTACGTCTCGTAGCAACAGAGTTCATATGTTCTTAAAACGCGATATCGCATCTCAATTCTATGTTTCATGGTAAGATATAACATGATTTGCGAAGTGTTATGTATTCCTTGTCTACACTTCAAATGAATGTGAATGCGATACTTCCTCGCTAGGAAATAGCGTCTGCAGATGTCTAGGTATCGCAGCAATAGAGTTCTAATGCTTCTTAAAACGCGATATCGCATCTCATTTCTATGTTTCATGGTGAGATATAATATGATTTGCGAAGTGTCATGTATTCCTCGCCTACACTTCAAATGAATGTAAATGCGACACTTCCTTGCTAGGAAATAGCGTTTGCAGATGTCTACGTATCGTAGCAATAGAGTTCTAATGCTTCTTAAAACGCGATATCGCATCCCATTTCTATGTTTCATGGTAAGATATAATATGATTTGCGAAGTGTTATGTATTCCCCGTCTACACTTCAAATGAATGTAAATGCGACACTTCCTTGCAAGGAAATAGCGCTTGCAGATGTCAACGTATCGTAGCAATAGAGTTCTAATGCTTCTTAAAACGCGATATCGCATCTCATTTCTATGTTTCATGGTGAGATATAATATGATTTGCGAAGTGTCATGTATTCCTCGCCTACACTTCAAATGAATGTAAATGCGACACTTCTTTGCTAGGAAATAGCGTTTGCAGATGTCTACGTATCGAAGCAATAGAGTTCAAATGCTTCTTAAAACGAGATATTGCATCTCATATCTATGTTTCCTGATAAGATATAATATTCATTGCGACGTGTTATGCATTCCTCGTCTACGATTCAAATGAATGTAAATGCGACATTTCCTTGCAAGGAAATAGCGTTTGCAGATGTCAACGTATCGTAGCAGTAGAGTTCTAATGCTTCTTAAAACGCGATGTCGCATCTCATTTCTATGTTTCATGGTAAGATATAATATGATTTGCGAAGTGTGACGTATACTCGTCTACACTTCAAATGAATGTAAATGCGACACTTCCTTGCAAGGAAATAGCGATTGCAGATGTCTACGTCTCGTAGCAATAGAGTTCATATGTTCTTAAAACGCGATATCGCATCTCAATTCTATGTTTCATGGTAAGATATAACATGATTTGCGAAGTGTTATGTATTCCTTGTCTACACTTCAAATGAATGTGAATGCGATACTTCCTCGCTAGGAAATAGCGTCTGCAGATGTCTAGGTATCGTAGTAATAGAGTACTAATGCTTCTTAAAACGCGATATCGCATCTCATTTCTATGTTTCATGGTAAGATATAATATGATTTGCGAAGTGACATGTATTCCTCGCCTACGATTCAAATGAATGTAAATGCGACACTTCCTTGCAAGGAAATAGCGTTTGCAGATGTCTACGTATCGTAGCAATAGAGTTCTTATGATTCTTAAAACACGATATCGCATCTCATTTCTAAGTTCCATGGTAAGATATAATATGATTTACGAAGTATTGTGTATTCCTCGTCTACACTTCAAATGAATGTGAATGCGACACTACCTTGCAAGGAAATTGCGTTTGCAGATGTCTACGTATCGTAGCAATAGAGTTCTAATGCTTCTTAAGACGCGATATCGCATCTCATTTCTATGTTTCATAGTAAGATATAATATGATTTGCGAAGTGTTATGTATTCCTCGTCTGCACTTCAAATGAATGTAAATGCGACACTTCTTTGCTAGGAAATAGCGTTTGCAAATGTCTACCTATCGTGGCAATAGTGTTCTAATGCTTCTTAAAACGCGATATCGCATCTCATTTCTATGTTTCATGGTAAGATATAATATGATTTGCGAAGTGTCATGTATTCCTCGTCTACACTACAAATGAATGTAAATGCGACACTTCCTTGCTGGGAAATAGCGTCTGCAGATGTCTAGGTATCGTAGCAATAGAGTTCTAATGCTTCTTAAAACGCGATATCGCATCTCATTTCTATGTTTCATGGTAAGATATAATATGATTTGCGAAGTGACATGTATTCCTCGCCTACGATTCAAATGAATGTAAATGCGACACATCCTTGCTAGGAAATAGCGTTTGCAGATGTCTACGTATCGAAGCAATAGAGTTCAAATGCTTCTTAAAACGAGATATTGCATCTCATATCTATGTTACCTGATAAGACATAATATTCATTGCGAAGTGTTATGCATTCCTCGTCTACGATTCAAATGAATGTAAATGCGACATTTCCTTGCAAGGAAATAGCGCTTGCAGATGTCAACGTATCGTAGCAATAGAGTTCTAATGCTTCTTAAAACGCGATATCGCATCTCATTTCTATGTTTCATGGTAAGATATAATATGATTTGCGAAGTATGATGTATTCCTCGTCTACACTTCAAATGAATGTAAATGCGACACTTCCTTGCAAGGAAATAGCGATTGCAGATGTCTACGTCTCGTAGCAACAGAGTTCATATGTTCTTAAAACGCGATATAGCATCTCAATTCTATGTTTCATGGTAAGATATAACATGATTTGCGAAGTGTTATGTATTCCTTGTCTACACTTCAAATGAATGTGAATGCGATACTTCCTCGCTAGGAAATAGCGTCTGCAGATGTCTAGGTATCGCAGCAATAGAGTTCTAATGCTTCTTAAAACGCGATATCGCATCTCATTTCTATGTTTCATGGTGAGATATAATATGATTTGCGAAGTGTCATGTATTCCTCGCCTACACTTCAAATGAATGTAAATGCGACACTTCCTTGCTAGGAAATAGCGTTTGCAGATGTCTACGTATCGTAGCAATAGAGTTCTAATGCTTCTTAAAACGCGATATCGCATCCCATTTCTATGTTTCATGGTAAGATATAATATGATTTGCGAAGTGTTATGTATTCCCCGTCTACACTTCAAATGAATGTAAATGCGACATTTCCTTGCAAGGAAATAGCGCTTGCAGATGTCAACGTATCGTAGCAATAGAGTTCTAATGCTTCTTAAAACGCGATATCGCATCTCATTTCTATGTTTCATGGTAAGATATAATATGATTTGCGAAGTATGATGTATTCCTCGTCTACACTTCAAATGAATGTAAATGCGACACTTCCTTGCAAGGAAATAGCGATTGCAGATGTCTACGTCTCGTAGCAACAGAGTTCATATGTTCTTAAAACGCGATATCGCATCTCAATTCTATGTTTCATGGTAAGATATAACATGATTTGCGAAGTGTCATGTATTCCTCGCCTACACTTCAAATGAATGTAAATGCGACACTTCTTTGCTAGGAAATAGCGTTTACAAATGTCTACCTATCGTAGCAATAGTGTTCTAATGCTTCTTAAAACGCGATATCGCATCTCAATTCTATGTTTCATGGTAAGATATAATATGATTTGCGAAGTGTTATGTATTCCTCGTCTACACTTCAAATGAATGTAAATGCGACACTTCCTTGCAAGGAAATAGCGATTGCAGATGTCTACGTATCGTAGCAATAGAGTTCATATGATTCTTAAAACGCGATATCGCATCTCAATTCTATGTTTCATGGTAAGATATAACATGATTTGCGAAGTGTTATGTATTTCTTGTCTACACTTCAAATGAATGTGAATGCGATACTTCCTCGCTAGGAAATAGCGTTTGCAGATGTCTACGTATCGTAGCAATAGCTTTCTAATGCTTCTTAAAACGCGATATCGAATCTCATTTCTATGATTCATGGTGAGATATAATATGATTTGCGAAGTGTCATGTATTCCTCGCCTACACTTCAAATGAATGTAAATGCGACACTTTCTTGCAAGGAAATAGCGTTTGCAGATGTCTACGTATCGTAGCAATAGCTTTCTAATGCTTCTTAAAACGCGATATCGAATCTCATTTCTATGTTTCATGGTGAGATATAATATGATTTGCGAAGTGTCATGTATTCCTCGCCTACTCTTCAAATGAATGTAAATGCGACACTTCCTTGCTAGGAAATAGCGTTTGCAGATGTCTACGTATCGAAGCAATAGAGTTCAAATGCTTCTTAAAACGAGATATTGCATCTCATATCTATGTTTCCTGATAAGATATAATATTCATTGCGACGTGTTATGCATTCCTCGTCTACGATTCAAATGAATGTAAATGCGACATTTCCTTGCAAGGAAATAGCGATTGCAGATGTCTACGTCTCGTAGCAATAGGGTTCATATGATTCTTTAAACGCGATATCGCATCTCAATTCTATGTTTCATGGTAAGATATAACATGATTTGCGAAGTGTTATGTATTCCTTGTCTACACTTCAAATGAATGTGAATGCGATACTTCCTCGCTAGGAAATAGCGTTTGCAGATGTCTACGCATCGTAGCAATAGCTTTCTAATGCTTCTTAAAACGCGATATCGCATCTCATTTCTATGTTTCATGGTAAGATATAATATGAATTGCGAAGTATCATGTATTCTTCGTCTACACTTCAAATGAATGTAAATGCGACTCTCCCTTGCAAGGAAATAGCGTTTGCAGATGTCTACGTATCGAAGCAATAGAGTTCAAATGCTTCCTAAAACGAGATATTGCATCTCATATTTATGTTTCATGATAAGATATAATATTCATTGCGAAGTGTTATGCATTCCTCGTCTACGATTCAAATGGATATAAATGCGACACTTCCTTGCAAGGAAATAGCGATTGCAGATGTCTACGTCTCGTAGCAATAGGGTTCATATGATTCTTTAAACGCGATATCGCATCTCAATTCTATGTTTCATGGTAAGATATAACATGATTTGCGAAGTGTTATGTATTCCTTGTCTACACTTCAAATGAATGTGAATGCGATACTTCCTCGCTAGGAAATAGCGTTTGCAGATGTCTACGCATCGTAGCAATAGCTTTCTAATGCTTCTTAAAACGCGATATCGAATCTCATTTCTATGTTTCATGGTGAGATATAATATGATTTGCGAAGTGTCATGTATTCCTCGCCTACACTTCAAATGAATGTAAATGCGACACTTCCTTGCTAGGAAATAGCGTTTGCAGATGTCTACGTATCGAAGCAATAGAGTTCAAATGCTTCTTAAAACGAGATATTGCATCTCATATCTATGTTTCCTGATAAGATATAATATTCATTGCGACGTGTTATGCATTCCTCGTCTACGATTCAAATGAATGTAAATGCGACATTTCCTTGCAAGGAAATAGCGTTTGCAGATGTCAACGTATCGTAGCAATAGAGTTCTAATGCTTCTTAAAACGCGATGTCGCATCTCATTTCTATGTTTCATGGTAAGATATAATATGATTTGCGAAGTGTGACGTATACTCGTCTACACTTCAAATGAATGTAAATGCGACACTTCCTTGCAAGGAAATAGCGATTGCAGATGTCTACGTCTCGTAGCAATAGAGTTCATATGTTCTTAAAACGCGATATCGCATCTCAATTCTATGTTTCATGGTAAGCTATAACATGATTTGCGAAGTGTTATGTATTCCTTGTCTACACTTCAAATGAATGTGAATGCGATACTTCCTCGCTAGGAAATAGCGTCTGCAGATGTCTAGGTATCGTAGTAATAGAGTACTAATGCTTCTTAAAACGCGATATCGCATCACATTTCTATGTTTCATGGTAAGATATAATATGATTTGCGAAGTGACATGTATTCCTCGCCTACGATTCAAATGAATGTAAATGCGACACTTCCTTGCAAGGAAATAGCGTTTGCAGATGTCTACGTATCGTAGCAATAGAGTTCTTATGATTCTTAAAACACGATATCGCATCTCATTTCTAAGTTCCATGGTAAGATATAATATGATTTACGAAGTATTGTGTATTCCTCGTCTACACTTCAAATGAATGTGAATGCGACACTACCTTGCAAGGAAATTGCGTTTGCAGATGTCTACGTATCGTAGCAATAGAGTTCTAATGCTTCTTAAGACGCGATATCGCATCTCATTTCTATGTTTCATAGTAAGATATAATATGATTTGCGAAGTGTTATGTATTCCTCGTCTGCACTTCAAATGAATGTAAATGCGACACTTCTTTGCTAGGAAATAGCGTTTGCAAATGTCTACCTATCGTGGCAATAGTGTTCTAATGCTTCTTAAAACGCGATATCGCATCTCATTTCTATGTTTCATGGTAAGATATAATATGATTTGCGAAGTGTCATGTATTCCTCGTCTACACTACAAATGAATGTAAATGCGACACTTCCTTGCTGGGAAATAGCGTCTGCAGATGTCTAGGTATCGTAGCAATAGAGTTCTAATGCTTCTTAAAACGCGATATCGCATCTCATTTCTATGTTTCATGGTAAGATATAATATGATTTGCGAAGTGACATGTATTCCTCGCCTACGATTCAAATGAATGTAAATGCGACACATCCTTGCTAGGAAATAGCGTTTGCAGATGTCTACGTATCGAAGCAATAGAGTTCAAATGCTTCTTAAAACGAGATATTGCATCTCATATCTATGTTACCTGATAAGACATAATATTCATTGCGAAGTGTTATGCATTCCTCGTCTACGATTCAAATGAATGTAAATGCGACATTTCCTTGCAAGGAAATAGCGCTTGCAGATGTCAACGTATCGTAGCAATAGAGTTCTAATGCTTCTTAAAACGCGATATCGCATCTCATTTCTATGTTTCATGGTAAGATATAATATGATTTGCGAAGTATGATGTATTCCTCGTCTACACTTCAAATGAATGTAAATGCGACACTTCCTTGCAAGGAATTAGCGATTGCAGATGTCTACGTCTCGTAGCAACAGAGTTCATATGTTCTTAAAACGCGATATCGCATCTCAATTCTATGTTTCATGGTAAGATATAACATGATTTGCGAAGTGTTATGTATTCCTTGTCTACACTTCAAATGAATGTGAATGCGATACTTCCTCGCTAGGAAATAGCGTCTGCAGATGTCTAGGTATCGCAGCAATAGAGTTCTAATGCTTCTTAAAACGCGATATCGCATCTCATTTCTATGTTTCATGGTGAGATATAATATGATTTGCGAAGTGTCATGTATTCCTCGCCTACACTTCAAATGAATGTAAATGCGACACTTCCTTGCTAGGAAATAGCGTTTGCAGATGTCTACGTATCGTAGCAATAGAGTTCTAATGCTTCTTAAAACGCGATATCGCATCCCATTTCTATGTTTCATGGTAAGATATAATATGATTTGCGAAGTGTTATGTATTCCCCGTCTACACTTCAAATGAATCTAAATGCGACACTTCCTTGCAAGGAAATAGCGCTTGCAGATGTCAACGTATCGTAGCAATAGAGTTCTAATGCTTCTTAAAACGCGATATCGCATCTCATTTCTATGTTTCATGGTGAGATATAATATGATTTGCGAAGTGTCATGTATTCCTCGCCTACACTTCAAATGAATGTAAATGCGACACTTCTTTGCTAGGAAATAGCGTTTGCAAATGTCTACCTATCGTAGCAATAGTGTTCTAATGCTTCTTAAAACGCGATATCGCATCTCAATTCTATGTTTCATGGTAAGATATAACATGATTTGCGAAGTGTTATGTATTTCTTGTCTACACTTCAAATGAATGTGAATGCGATACTTCCTCGCTAGGAAATAGCGTTTGCAGATGTCTACGTATTGTAGCAATAGCTTTCTAATGCTTCTTAAAACGCGATATCGAATCTCATTTCTATGATTCATGGTGAGATATAATATGATTTGCGAAGTGTCATGTATTCCTCGCCTACACTTCAAATGAATGTAAATGCGACACTTTCTTGCAAGGAAATAGCGTTTGCAGATGTCTACGTATCGTAGCAATAGCTTTCTAATGCTTCTTAAAACGCGATATCGAATCTCATTTCTATATTTCATGGTGAGATATAATATGATTTGCGAAGTGTCATGTATTCCTCGCCTACACTTCAAATGAATGTAAATGCGACACTTCCTTGCTAGGAAATAGCGTTTGCAGATGTCTACGTATCGAAGCAATAGAGTTCAAATGCTTCTTAAAACGAGATATTGCATCTCATATCTATGTTTCCTGATAAGATATAATATTCATTGCGACGTGTTATGCATTCCTCGTCTACGATTCAAATGAATGTAAATGCGACATTTCCTTGCAAGGAAATAGCGTTTCCAGATGTCAACGTATCGTAGCAATAGAGTTCTAATGCTTCTTAAAACGCGATATCGCATCTCATTTCTATGTTTCATGGTAAGATATAATATGACTTGCGAAGTGTGATGTATTCCTCGTCTACACTTCAAATGAATGTAAATGCGACACTTCCTTGCAAGGAAATAGCGATTGCAGATGTCTACGTCTCGTAGCAATAGAGTTCATATGTTCTTAAAACGCGATATCGCATCTCAATTCTATGTTTCATGGTAAGATATAACATGATTTGCGAAGTGTTATGTATTCCTTGTCTACACTTCAAATGAATGTGAATGCGATACTTCCTCGCTAGGAAATAGCGTCTGCAGATGTCTAGGTATCGTAGCAATAGAGTCCCAATGCTTCCTAAAACGCGATATCGCATCTCATTTCTATGTTTCATGGTGATATATAATATGATTTGCGAAGTGTCATGTATTCCTCGCCTACACTTCAAATGAATGTAAATGCGACACTTCCTTGCTAGGAAATAGCGTTTGCAGATATCTACGTATCGAAGCAATAGAGTTCAAATGCTTCTTAAAACGAGATATTGCATCTCATATCTATGTTTCCCGATAAGATATAATATTCATTGCGAAGTGTTATGCATTCCTCGTCTACGATTCAAATGAATGTAAATGCGACACTTCCTTGCAAGGAAATAGCGTTTGCAGATGTCTACGTTTCGCAGCAATAGAGTTCTAATGCTTCTTAAAACGCGATATCGCATCTCATTTCTATGTTTCATGGTAAGATATAATATGATTTGCGAAGTGTTATGTATTCCTCGTCTACACATCAACTAAATGTAAATGCGCACTTCCTTGCAAGGAAATAGCGTTTGCAGATGTCTACGTATCGTAGCAATAGCTTTCTAATGCTACTTAAAACGCGATATCGAATCTCATTTCTATGTCTCATGCTAAGATGTAATATTCATTGCGAAGTGTTATGTATTCCACGCCTACACTTCAAATGAATATAAATGCGACACTTCCTCGCTAGGAAATGGCGTTTGCAGATGTCTACGTATCGCAGCAATAGATTTCTAATGCTTCTTAAAACGCGATATCGCATCTCATTTCTATGTTACATGGTAAGATATAACATGATTTGCGAAGTGTTATGTATTCCTCGTCTACACTTCAAATGAATGTGAAAGCGACACTTCCTCGCTAGGAAATGGCATTTGCAGATGTCTACGTATCGTAGCAATAGATTTCTAATGCTTCTTAAAACGCGATATCGAATCTCATTTCTATGTTTCATGCTAAGATGTAATATTCATTGCGAAGTGTTATGTATTCCTCGTCTACACATCAACTAAATGTAAATGCGCACTTCCTTGCAAGGAAATAGCGTTTGCAGATGTCTACGTATCGTAGCAATAGCTTTCTAATGCTACTTAAAACGCGATATCGAATCTCATTTCTATGTTTCATGGTAAGATATAACATGATTTGCGAAGTGTTATGTATTCCTTGTCTACACTTCAAATGAATGTGAATGCGATACTTCCTCGCTAGGAAATAGCGTCTGCAGATGTCTAGGTATCGTAGCAATAGATTTCTAATGCTTCTTAAAACGCGATATCGCATCTCATTTCTATGTTACATGGTAAGATATAACATGATTTGCGAAGTGTTATGTATTCCTCGTCTACACTTCAAATGAATGTGAAAGCGACACTTCCTCGCTAGGAAATGGCGTTTGCAGATGTCTACGTATCGTAGCAATAGATTTCTAATGCTTCTTAAAACGCGATATCGAATCTCATTTCTATGTTTCATGCTAAGATGTAATATTCATTGCGAAGTGTTATGTATTCCTCGTCTACACATCAACTAAATGTAAATGCGCACTTCCTTGCAAGGAAATAGCGTTTGCAGATGTCTACGTATCGTAGCAATAGCTTTCTAATGCTACTTAAAACGCGATATCGAATCTCATTTCTATGTATCATGCTAAGATGTAATATTCATTGCGAAGTGTTATGTATTCCACGCCTACACTTCAAATGAATATAAATGCGACACTTCCTCGCTAGGAAATGGCGTTTGCAGATGTCTACGTATCGCAGCAATAGATTTCTAATGCTTCTTAAAACGCGACATCGCATCTCATTTCTATGTTACATGGTAAGATATAACATGATTTGCGAAGTGTTATGTATTCCTCGTCTACACTTCAAATGAATGTGAAGGCGACACTTCCTCGCTAGGAAATGGCGTTTGCAGATGTCTACGTATCGTAGCAATAGATTTCTAATGCTTCTTAAAACGCGATATCGCATCTCATTTCTATGTTTCATGGTAAGATATAATATGAATTGCGAAGTGTTATGCATTCCTCGCCTACGATTCAAATGAATGTAAATGCGACACTTCCTTGCTAGGAAATAGCGTTTGCAGAAGTCTACGTATCGTAGCAATAGAATTCTAATGCTTCTTAAAACGCGACATCGCATCTCGTTTCTATGTTACATGGTAAGATATAACATGATTTGCGAAGTGTTATGTATTCCTCGTCTACACTTCAAATGAATGTGAAGGCGACACTTCCTCGCTAGGAAATGGCGTTTGCAGATGTCTACGTATCGTAGCAATAGATTTCTAATGCTTCTTAAAACGCGATATCGCATCTCATTTCTATGTTTCATGGTAAGATATAACATGATTTGCGAAGTGTTATGTATTCCTCGTCTACACTTCAAATGAATGTAAATGCGACACTTCCTTGCAAGGAAATAGCGTTTGCAGATGTCTACGTATCGAAGCAATAGAGTTCAAATGCTTCTTAAAACGAGATATTGCATCTCATATCTATGTTTCCTGATAAGATATAATATTCATTGCGAAGTGTTATGCATTCCTCGTCTACGCTTCAAATGAATGTAAATGCGACACTTCCTTGCAAGGAAATAGCGTTTGCAGATGTCTACGTAACGTAGCAATAGAGTTCTTAAGATTCATAAAACGCGATATCGCATCTCCTTTCTATGTTTCATGGTATGATATAATATGATTTGCGAAGTATCATGTATTCCTCGTCTACACTTCAATTGAATGTAAATGCGACACTTCCTTGCTAGGAAATAGCGTCTGCAGATGTCTAGGTATCGTAGCAATAGAGTTCTAATGCTTCTTAAAACGCGATATCGCATCTCATTTCTATGTTTCATGGTAAGATATAATATGATTTGCGAAGTGTTATCTATTCCTCGTCTACACATCAACTAAATGTAAATGCGCACTTCCTTGCAAGGAAATAGCGTTTGCAGATGTCAACGTATCGTAGCAATAGAGTTCTCATGATTCTTAAAACGCGATATCGCATCTCATTTCTATGTTTCATGGTAAGATATAATATTATTTGCGAAGTATCATGTATTCCTCGTCTACACTTCAAATGAATGTAAATGCGACACTTCCTTGCTAGGAAATAGCGTCTGCAGATGTCTAGCTATCGTAGCAATAGAGTTCTAATGCTTCTTAAAACGCGATAACGCATCTCAATTCTATGTTTCATGGTAAGATATAATATGATTTGCGAAGTGTTATGTATTCCTCGTCTACACTTCAAATGAATGTAAATGCGACACTTCCTTGCAAGGAAATAGCGATTGCAGATGTCTACGTCTCGTAGCAATAGAGTTCATATGATTCTTAAAACGCGATATCGCATCTCATTTCTATGTTTCATGGTAAGATATAACATGATTTGCGAAGTGTTATGTATTCCTTGTCTACGATTCAAATGAATGTAAATGCGACACTTCCTTGCAAGGAAATAGCGTTTGCAGATGTCTACGTATTGTAGCAATAGAGTTCTAATGCTTCTTAAAACGCGATATCGCATCTCATTTCTATGTTTCATGGTAAGATATAATATGATTTGCGAAGTGTTATCTATTCCTCGTCTACACATCAACTAAATGTAAATGCGCACTTCCTTGCAAGGAAATAGCGTTTGCAGATGTCAACGTATCGTAGCAATAGAGTTCTCATGATTCTTAAAACGCGATATCGCATCTCATTTCTATGTTTCATGGTGAGATATAATATTATTTGCGAAGTATCACGTATTCCTCGTCTACACTTCAAATGAATGTAAATGCGACACTTCCTTGCTAGGAAATAGCGTCTGCAGATGTCTAGGTATCAGAGCAATAGAGTTCTAATGCTTCTTAAAACGCGATAACGCATCTCAATTCTATGTTTCATGGTAAGATATAATATGATTTGCGAAGTGTTATGTATTCCTCGTCTACACTTCAAATGAATGTAAATGCGACACTTCCTTGCAAGGAAATAGCGATTGCAGATGTGTACGTATCGTAGAAATAGAGTTCATATGATTCTTAAAACGCGATATCGCATCTCAGTTCTATGTTTCATGGTAAGATATAACATGATTTGCGAAGTGTTATGTATTCCTTGTCTACGATTCAAATGAATGTAAATGCGACTCTTACTTGCAAGGAAATAGCGTTTGCAGATGTCTACGTATCGTAGCAATAGAGTTCCTATGATTCTTAAAACGCGATATCGTATCTCATTTCTATGTTTCATGGTAAGATATAATATGATTTGCGGAGTGTTATGTATTCCTCGCGTACACTTCAAATGAATGTAAATGCGACACTTCCTTGCAAGGAAATAGCGTTTGCAGATGTCTACGTATCGAAGCAATAGAGTTCAAATGCTTCTTAAAACGAGATATTGCATCTCTTATCTATGTTTCATGATAAGATATAATATTCATTGCGAAGTGTTATGCATTCCTCGCCTACGATTCAAATGAATGTAAATGCGACACTTCCTTGCTAGGAAATAGCGTTTGCAGAAGTCTACGTATCGTAGCAATAGAGTTCTAATGCTTCTTAAAACGCGATATCGCATCTCATTTCTATGTTTCATGGTAAGATGTAATATTATTTGCGAAGTGTTATGTATTCCTCGCCTATACTTCAAATGAATGTAAATGCGAGACTTCTTTGCTAGGAAATAGCGTTTGCAAATGTCTACCTATCGTAGCAATAGTGTTCTAATGCTTCTTAAAACGCGAAATCGCATCTCATTTCTATGTTTCATGGTAAGATATAATATGATTTGCGAAGTATCATGTATTCCTCGTCTACACTTCAAATGAATGTAAATGCGACACTTCCTTGCTAGGAAATAGCGTTTGCAGATGTCTAAGTATCGTAGCAATAGAGTTCCTATGATTCTTAAAAAGCGATATCGTATCTCATTTCTATGTTTCATGGTAAGATATAATATGATTTGCGGAGTGTTATGTATTCCTCGTCTACACTTCAAATGAATGTAAATGCGACACTTCCTTGCAAGGAAATAGCGTTTGCAAATGTCTACCTATCGTAGCAGTAGTGTTCTAATGCTTCTTAGAACGCGATGTCGCATCTCATTTCTATGTTTCATGGTAAGATATAATATGATTTGCGAACTGTTATGTATTCCTCGTCTACACTTCAAATGAATGTAAATGCGACACTTCCTTGCAAGGAAATAGCGTTTGCAGATGTCTACGTATCGTAGCAATAGCTTTCAAATGCTACTTAAAACGCGATATCGAATCTCATTTCTATGTTTCATGCTAAGATGTAATATTCATTGCGAAGTGTTATGTATTCCACGCCTACACTTCAAATGAATATAAATGCGACACTTCCTCGCTAGGAAATGGCGTTTGCAGATGTCTACGTATCGTAGCAATAGATTTCTAATGCTTCTTAAAACGCGATATCGCATCTCATTTCTATGTTTCATGGTAAGATACAATATGAATTGCGAAGTATCATGTATTCTTCGTCTACACTTCAAATGAATGTAAATGCGACTCTCCCTTGCAAGGAAATAGCGTTTGCAGATGTCTACGTATCGAAGCAATAGAGTTCAAATGCTTCCTAAAACGAGATATTGCATCTCATATCTATGTTTCATGATAAGATATAATATTCATTGCGAAGTGTTATGCATTCCTCGTCTACGATTCAAATGGATGTAAATGCGACACTTCCTTGCTAGGAAATAGCGTTTGCAGATGTCTACGTATCGAAGCAATAGATTTCAAATGCTTCTTAAAACAAGATATCGCATCTCAATTCTATGTTTCATGTTAAGATGTAATATTCATTGCGAAGTGTCATGTATTCCTCGCCTACACTTTAAATGAATGTAAATGCGACACTTCCTTGCAAGGAAATAGCGTTTGCAGATGTCTACGTATCGTAGCAATAGAGTTCTTATGATTCTTAAAACGCGATATCGCATCTCATTTCTATGTTTCATGGTAAGATATAATATGATTTGCGAAGTATTGTGTATTCCTCGTCTACACTTCAAATGAATGTGAATGCGACACTTCTTCGCTAGGAAATGGCGTTTGCAGATGTCTACGTACCGTAGCAATAGATTTCTAATGCTTCTTAAAACGAGATATCGCATCTAATTTCTATGTTTCATGGTAAGATATAATATGATTTGCGAAGTGTTGTGTATTCCTCGTCTACACTTCAAATGAATGTAATTGCGACACTTCCTGGCTAGGAAATAGCGTCTGCAGATGTCTACGTATCGTAGCAATAGATTTCATATGATTCTTAAAACGCGATATCGCATCTCAATTCTATGTTTCATGGTAAGATATAATATGATTTGCGAAGTGTTATGTATTCCTCATCTACACTTCAAATGAATGTAAATGCGACACTTCCTTGCAAGGAAATAGCGTTTGCAAATATCTACCTATCGTAGCAGTAGTGTTCTAATGCTTCTTAGAACGCGATGTCGCATCTCATTTCTATGTTTCATGGTAAGATATAATATGATTTGCGATGTGTTATGTATTCCTCGTCTACACTTCAAATGAATGTAAATGCGACACTTCCTTGCAAGGAAATAGCGATTGCAGATGTCTACGTCTCGTAGCAATAGAGTTCATATGATTCTTAAAACGCGATATCGCATCTCATTTCTATGTTTCATGGTAAGAAATAACATGATTTGCGAAGTGTTATGTATTCCTTGTCTACGATTCAAATGAATGTAAATGCGACACTTCCTTGCAAGGAAATAGCGTTTGCAGATGTCTACGTATCGTAGCAATAGAGTTCTACTGCTTCTTAAAACGCGATATCGCATCTCAATTCTATGTTTCATGGTAAGATATAATATGATTTGCGAAGTGTTATGTATTCCTCGTCTACACTTCAAATGAATGTAAATGCGACACTTCCTTGCAAGGAAATAGCGATTGCAGATGCCTACGTCTCGTAGCAATAGAGTTCATATGATTCTTAAAACGCGATATCGCATCTCATTTCTATGTTTCATGGTAAGATATAACATGATTTGCGAAGTGTTATGTATTCCTTGTCTACGATTCAAATGAATGTAAATGCGACACTTCCTTGCAAGGAAATAGCGTTTGCAGATGTCTACGTATAGAAGCAATAGAGTTCAAATGCTTCTTAAAACGAGATATTGCATCTCATATCTATGTTTCCTGATAAGATATAATATTCATTTCGACGTGTTATGCATTCCTCGTCTACGATTCAAATGAATGTAAATGCGACACTTCCTTGCAAGGAAATAGCGTTTGCAGATGTCTACGTATCGTAGCAATAGAGTTTCTATGATTCTTAAAACGCGATATCGTATCTCATTTCTATGTTTCATGGTAAGATATAATATGATTTTCGGAGTGTTATGTATTCTTCGTCTACACTTCAAATGAATGTAAATGCGACACTTCCTTGCAAGGAAATAGCATTTGCAGATGTCTACGTATCGAAGCAATAGAGTTCAAATGCTTCTTAAAACGACATATTGCATCTCTTATCTATGTTTCATGATAAGATATAATATTCATTGCGAAGTGTTATGCATTCCTCGCCTACGATTCAAATGAATGTAAATGCGACACTTCCTTGCTAGGAAATAGCGTTTGCAGAAGTCTACGTATCGTAGCAATAGAGTTCTAATGCTTCTTAAAACGCGATATCGCATCTCATTTCTATGTTTCATGGTAAGATGTAATATTATTTGCGAAGTGTTATGTATTCCTCGCCTATACTTCAAATGAATGTAAATGCGAGACTTCTTTGCTAGGAAATAGCGTTTGCAAATGTCTGCCTATCGTAGCAATAGTTTTCTAATGCTTCTTAAAACGCGAAATCGCATCTCATTTCTATGTTTCATGGTAAGATATAATATGATTTGCGAAGTATCATGTATTCCTCGTCTACACTTCAAATGAATGTAAATGCGACACTTCCTTGCTAGGAAATAGCATCTGCAGATGTCTACGTATCGTAGCAATAGAGTTCAAATGCTTCCTAAAACGAGATATTGCATCTCATATCTATGTTTCATGATAAGCTATAATATTCATTGCGAAGTGTTATGCATTCCTCGTCTACGATTCAAATGGATGTAAATGCGACACTTCCTTGCAAGGAAATAGCGTTTGCAGATGTCAACGTATCGTAGCAATAGAGTTCTAATGCTTCCTAAAACGCGATATCGCATCTCATTTCTATGTTTCATGGTAAGATATAATATGATTTGCGAAGTGTGATGTATTCCTCGTCTGCACTTCAAATGAATGTAAATGCGACACTTCCTTGCAAGGAAATAGCGATTGCAGATGTCTACCTATCGTAGCAGTAGTGTTCTAATGCTTCTTAAAACGCGATATCACATCCCATTTCTATGTTTCATGGTAAGATATAATATGATTTGCGAAGTATCATGTATTCCTCGTCTACATTTCAAATGAATGTAAATGCGACACTTCCTTGCAAGGAAATAGCGTCTGCAGATATCTAGGTATCGTAGCAATAGAGTTCTAATGCTTCTTAAAACGCGTTATCGCATCTCATTTCTATGTTTCATGGTAAGATGTAATATTATTTGCGAAGTGTTATGTATTCCTCGCCTATACTTCAAATGAATGTAAATGCGAGACTTCTTTGCTAGGAAATAGCGTTTGCAAATGTCTACGTATCGTAGCAATAGTGTTCTAATGCTTCTTAAAACGCGATATCGCATCTCATTTCTACGTTTCATGGTAAGATATAATATGATTTGCGAAGTGTTATGTATTCCTCGTCTACACTTCAAATGAATGTAAATGCGACACTTCCTTGCAAGGAAATAGCGATTGCAGATGCCTACGTCTCGTAGCAATAGAGTTCATATGATTCTTAAAACGCGATATCGCATCTCATTTCTATGTTTCATGGTAAGATATAACATGATTTGCGAAGTGTTATGTATTCCTTGTCTACGATTCAAATGAATGTAAATGCGACACTTCCTTGCAAGGAAATAGCGTTTGCAGATGTCTACGTATAGAAGCAATAGAGTTCAAATGCTTCTTAAAACGAGATATTGCATCTCATATCTATGTTTCCTGATAAGATATAATATTCATTTCGACGTGTTATGCATTCCTCGTCTACGATTCAAATGAATGTAAATGCGACACTTCCTTGCAAGGAAATAGCGTTTGCAGATGTCTACGTATTGTAGCAATAGAGTTCTAATGCTTCTTAAAACGCGATATCGCATCTCATTTCTATGTTTCATGGTAAGATATAATATGATTTGCGAAGTGTTATCTATTCCTCGTCTACACATCAACTAAATGTAAATGCGCACTTCCTTGCAAGGAAATAGCGTTTGCAGATGTCAACGTATCGTAGCAATAGAGTTCTCATGATTCTTAAAACGCGATATCGCATCTCATTTCTATGTTTCATGGTAAGATATAATATTATTTGCGAAGTATCATGTATTCCTCGTCTACACTTCAAATGAATGTAAATGCGACACTTCCTTGCTAGGAAATAGCGTCTGCAGATGTCTAGGTATCAGAGCAATAGAGTTCTAATGCTTCTTAAAACGCGATAACGCATCTCAATTCTATGTTTCATGGTAAGATATAATATGATTTGCGAAGTGTTATGTATTCCTCGTCTACACTTCAAATGAATGTAAATGCGACACTTCCTTGCAAGGAAATAGCGATTGCAGATGTCTACGTCTCGTAGCAATAGAGTTCATATGATTCTTAAAACGCGATATCGCATCTCAGTTCTATGTTTCATGGTAAGATATAACATGATTTGCGAAGTGTTATGTATTCCTTGTCTACGATTCAAATGAATGTAAATGCGACACTTACTTGCAAGGAAATAGCGTTTGCAGATGTCTACGTATCGTAGCAATAGAGTTCAAATGCATCTTAAAACGCGATATCGCATCTCATTTCTATGTTTCATGGTAAGATATAATATGATTTGCGAAGTGTTATGTATTCCTCGTCTACATATCAACTAAATGTAAATGCGCACTTCCTTGCAAGGAAATATCGTTTGCAGATGTCTACGTATCGTAGCAATAGAGTTCCTATGATTCTTAAAACGCGATATCGCATCTCATTTCTATGTTTCATGGTAAGATATAATATGATTTGCGAAGTGTGATGTATTCCTCGTCTGCACTTCAAATGAATGTAAATGCGACACTTCCTTGCAAGGAAATAGCGATTGCAGATGTCTACGTCTCGTAGCAATAGTGTTCATATGTTCTTAAAACGCGATATCGCATCTCAATTCTATGTTTCATGGTAAGATATAATATGATTTGCGAAGTGTTATGTATTCCTCGTCTACACTTCAAATGAATGTAAATGCGACACTTCCTTGCTAGGAAATAGCGTCTGCAGATGTCTAGGTATCGTAGCAATAGAGTTCTAATGCTTCTTAAAACGCGATATCGCATCTCATTTCTATGTTTCATGGTAAGATGTAATATTATTTGCGAAGTGTTATGTATTCCTCGCCTATACTTCAAATGAATGTAAATGCGAGACTTCTTTGCTAGGAAATAGCGTTTGCAAATGTCTACCTATCGTAGCAATAGTGTTCTAATGCTTCTTAAAACGCGATATCACATCCCATTTCTATGTTTCATGGTAAGATATAATATGATTTGCGAAGTATCATGTATTCCTCGTCTACATTTCAAATGAATGTAAATGCGACACTTCCTTGCAAGGAAATAGCGTCTGCAGATATCTAGGTATCGTAGCAATAGAGTTCTAATGCTTCTTAAAACGCGTTATCGCATCTCATTTCTATGTTTCATGGTAAGATGTAATATTATTTGCGAAGTGTTATGTATTCCTCGCCTATACTTCAAATGAATGTAAATGCGAGACTTCTTTCCTAGGAAATAGCGTTTGCAAATGTCTACCTATCGTAGCAATAGTGTTCTAATGCTTCTTAAAACGCGATATCGCATCTCATTTCTATGTTTCATGATAAGATATAATATGATTTGCGAAGTATCATGTATTCCTCGTCTACACTTCAAATGAATGTAAATGCGACACTTCCTTGCTAGGAAATAGCGTTTGCAAATGTCTACCTATCGTAGCAATAGTGTTCTAATGCTTCTTAAAACGCGATATCGCATCTCATTTCTATGTTTCATGGTAAGATATAATATGATTTGCGAAGTATCATGTATTCCTCGTCTACATTTCAAACGAATGTAAATGCGACACTTCCTTGCTAGGAAATAGCGTCTGCAGATGTCTAGGTATCGTAGCAATAGAGTTCTAATGCTTCTCAAAACGCGATATCGCATCTCATTTCTATGTTTCATGGTAAGATATAATATAATTTGCGAAGTGTTTTGTATTCCTCGTCTACACTTCAAATGAATGTAAATGCGACACTTCCTTGCAAGGAAATAGCGATTGCAGATGTCTACGTCTCGTAGCAATAGAGTTCATATGATTCTTAAAACGCGATATCGCATCTCATTTCTATGTTTCATGGTAAGAAATAACATGATTTGCGAAGTGTTATGTATTCCTTGTCTACGATTCAAACTAATGTAAATGCGACACTTCCTTGCAAGGAAATAGCGTTTGCAGATGTCTACGTATCGTAGCAATAGAGTTCTACTGCTTCTTAAAACGCGATATCGCATATCAATTCTATGTTTCATGGTAAGATATAATATGATTTGCGAAGTGTTATGTATTCCTCGTCTACACTTCAAATGAATGTAAATGCGACACTTCCTTGCAAGGAAATAGCGTTTGCAGATGTCTACGTATCGTAGCAATAGAGTTCTTATGATTCTTAAAACGCGATATCGCATCTCATTTCTATGTTTCATGGTAAGATATAATATGATTTGCGAAGTATCATGTATTCCTCGTCTACACTTCAAATGAATGTAATTGCGACACTTCCTTGCTAGGAAATAGCGTCTGCAGATGTCTAGGTATCGTAGCAATAGAGTTCTAATGCTTCTTAAAACGCGATATCGCATCTCATTTCTATGTTTCATGGTAAAATATAATATGATTTGCGAAGTGTTATGTATTCCTCGTCTACACTTCAAATGAATGTAAATGCGACACTTCCTTGCAAGGAAATAGCGATTGCAGATGTCTACGTCTCGTAGCAATAGAGTTCATATGATTCTTAAAACGCGATATCGCATCTCATTTCTATGTTTCATGGTAAGATATAACATGATTTGCGAAGTGTTATGCATTCCTCCTCTACGCTTCAAATGAATGTAAATGCGACACTTCCTTGCAAGGAAATAGCGTTTGCAGATGTCTACGTATCGTAGCAATAGAGTTCTTAAGATTCATAAAACGCGATATCGTATCTCCTTTCTATGTTTCATGGTATGATATAATATGATTTGCGAAGTATCATGTATTCCTCGTCTACACTTCAATTGAATGTAAATGCGACACTTCCTTGCTAGGAAATAGCGTCTGCAGATGTCTAGGTATCGTAGCAATAGAGTTCTAATGCTTCTTAAAACGCGATATCGCATCACATTTCTATGTTTCATGGTAAGATATAATATGATTTGCGAAGTGTTATGTATTCCTCGTCTACACTTCAAATGAATGTAAGTGCGACACTTCCTTGCAAGGAAATACCGATTGCAGATGTCTACGTCACGTAGCAATAGAGTTCATATGATTCTTAAAACGCGATGTCGAATCTCATTTCTATGTTTCATGGTAAGATATAATATGATTTGCGAAGTGTTATCTATTCCTCGTCTACACATCAACTAAATGTAAATGCGCACTTCCTTGCAAGGAAATAGCGTTTGCAGATGTCAACGTATCGTAGCAATAGAGTTCTCATGATTCTTAAAACGCGATATCGCATCTCATTTCTATGTTTCATGGTAAGATATAATATTATTTGCGAAGTATCATGTATTCCTCGTCTACACTTCAAATGAATGTAAATGCGACACTTCCTTGCTAGGAAATAGCGTCTGCAGATGTCTAGGTATCGTAGCAATAGAGTTCTAATGCTTCTTAAAACGCGATAACGCATCTCAATTCTATGTTTCATGGTAAGATATAATATGATTTGCGAAGTGTTATGTATTCCTCGTCTACACTTCAAATGAATGTAAATGCGACACTTCCTTGCAAGGAAATAGCGATTGCAGATGTCTACGTCTCGTAGCAATAGAGTTCATATGATTCTTAAAACGCGATATCGCATCTCATTTCTATGTTTCAAGGTAAGATATAACATAATTTGCGAAGTGTTATGTATTCCTTGTCTACGATTCAAATGAATGTAAATGCGACACTTCCTTGCAAGGAAATAGCGTTTGCAGATGTCTGCGTATCGTAGCAATAGAGTTCTAATGCTTCTTAAAACGCGATATCGCATCTCATTTCTATGTTTCATGGTAAGATATAATATGATTTGCGAAGTGTTATCTATTCCTCGTCTACACATCAACTAAATGTAAATGCGCACTTCCTTGCAAGGAAATAGCGTTTGCAGATGTCAACGTATCGTAGCAATAGAGTTCTCATGATTCTTAAAACGCGATAACGCATCTCATTTCTATGTTTCATGGTAAGATATAATATTATTTGCGAAGTATCTTGTATTCCTCGTCTACACTTCAAATGAATGTAAATGCGAGACTTCTTTGCTAGGAAATAGCGTTTGCAAATGTCTGCCTATCGTAGCAATAGTTTTCTAATGCTTCTTAAAACGCGAAATCGCATCTCATTTCTATGTTTCATGGTAAGATATAATATGATTTGCGAAGTATCATGTATTCCTCGTCTACACTTCAAATGAATGTAAATGCGACACTTCCTTGCTAGGAAATAGCATCTGCAGATGTCTACGTATCGTAGCAATAGAGTTCAAATGCTTCCTAAAACGAGATATTGCATCTCATATCTATGTTTCATGATAAGCTATAATATTCATTGCGAAGTGTTATGCATTCCTCGTCTACGATACAAATGGATGTAAATGCGACACTTCCTTGCAAGGAAATAGCGTTTGCAGATGTCAACGTATCGTAGCAATAGAGTTCTAATGCTTCCTAAAACGCGATATCGCATCTCATTTCTATGTTTCATGGTAAGATATAATATGATTTGCGAAGTGTGATGTATTCCTCGTCTGCACTTCAAATGAATGTAAATGCGACACTTCCTTGCAAGGAAATAGCGATTGCAGATGTCTACGTCTCGTAGCAATAGTGTTCATATGTTCTTAAAACGCGATATCGCATCTCAATTCTATGTTTCATGGTAAGATATAATATGATTTGCGAAGTGTTATGTATTCCTCGTCTACACTTCAAATGAATGTAAATGCGACACTTCCTTGCTAGGAAATAGCGTCTGCAGATGTCTAGGTATCGTAGCAATAGAGTTCTAATGCTTCTTAAAACGCGATATCGCATCTCATTTCTATGTTTCATGGTAAGATGTAATATTATTTGCGAAGTGTTATGTATTCCTCGCCTATACTTCAAATGAATGTAAATGCGAGACTTCTTTGCTAGGAAATAGCGTTTGCAAATGTCTACCTATCGTAGCAATAGTGTTCTAATGCTTCTTAAAACGCGATATCACATCCCATTTCTATGTTTCATGGTAAGATATAATATGATTTGCGAAGTATCATGTATTCCTCGTCTACATTTCAAATGAATGTAAATGCGACACTTCCTTGCAAGGAAATAGCGTCTGCAGATATCTAGGTATCGTAGCAATAGTGTTCTAATGCTTCTTAAAACGCGATATCGCATCTCATTTCTATGTTTCATGGTAAGATATAATATGATTTGCGAAGTATCATGTATTCCTCGTCTACATTTCAAACGAATGTAAATGCGACACTTCCTTGCTAGGAAATAGCGTCTGCAGATGTCTAGGTATCGTAGCAATAGAGTTCTAATGCTTCTCAAAACGCGATATCGCATCTCATTTCTATGTTTCATGGTAAGATATAATATAATTTGCGAAGTGTTATGTATTCCTCGTCTACACTTCAAATGAATGTAAATGCGACACTTCCTTGCAAGGAAATAGCGTTTGCAGATGTCCACGTATCGAAGCAATAGAGTTCAAATGATTCTCAAAACGCGATATCGCATCTCATTTCTATGTTTCATGGTAAGATATAACATGATTTGCGAAGTGTTACGTATTCCTCGTCTACACTTCAAATGAATGCGAATGCGATACTTCCTCGCTAGGAAATAGCGTTTGCAGATGTCTACGTATCGAAGCAATAGAGTTCAAATGCTTCCTAAAACGAGATATTGCATCTCATATCTATGTTTCATGATAAGCTATAATATTCATTGCGAAGTGTTATGCATTCGTCTACGATTCAAATGGATGTAAATGCGACACTTCCTTGCAAGGAAATAGCGATTGCAGATGTCTACGTCTCGTAGCAATAGAGTTCATATGTTCTAAAACGCGATATCGCATCTCAATTCTATGTTTCATGGTAAGATATAACATGATTTGCGAAGTGTTATGTATTCCTTGTCTACACTTCAAATGAATGTGAATGCGATACTTCCTCGCTAGGAAATAGCGTCTGCAGATGTCTAGGTATCCTAGCAATAGAGTTCTAATGCTTCTTAAAACGCGATATCGCATCTCATTTCTATGTTTCATGGTGAGATATAATATGATTAGAGAAGTGTCATGTATTCCTCGCCTACACTTCAAATGAATGTAAATGCGACACTTCCTTGCTAGGAAATAGCGTTTGCAGATGTCTACGTATCGTAGCAATAGAGTTCTAATGCTCCTTAAAACGCGATATCGCATCTCATTTCTATGTTTCATGGTAAGATATAATATGATTTGCGAAGTGTTATGTATTCCTCGTCTACACATCAACTAAATGTAAATGCGCACTTCCTTGCAAGGAAATAGCGTTTGCAGATGTCTACGTATCGTAGCAACAGCTTTCTAATGCTACTCAAAACGCGATATCGAATCTCATTTCTATGTTTCATGGTAAGATATAATATGATTTGCGACGTGTCATGTATTCCTCGTCTACACTACAAATGAATGTAAATGCGACACTTCCTTGCAAGGAAATAGCGTTTGCAGATGTCTACGTATCGTAGCAATAGCTTTCTAATGCTACTTAAAACGCCATATCGAATCTCATTTCTATGTTTCATGGTAAGATATAATATGATTTGCGAAGTGTCATGTATTCCTCGTCTACACTACAAATGAATGTAAATGCGACACTTCCTTGCAAGGAAATAGCGTTTGCAGATGTCTACGTATCGAAGCAATAGTGTTCAAATGCTTCTTAAAACTCGATATCGCATCTCATCTCTATGTTTCATGGTAAGATATAATATGACTTGCGAAGTATCATGTATTCCTCGTCTACACTTCAAATGAATGTAAATGCGACTCTTCCTTGCAAGGAAATAGCGTTTGCAGATGTCCACGTATCGAAGCAATAGAGTTCAAATGCTTCCTAAAACAAGATATCGCATCTTAATTCTATGTTTCATGATAGGATGTAATATTCATTGCGAAGTGTTATGTATTCCTCGCCTACACTTCAAATGAATGTGAATGCGACACTTCCTCGCTAGGAAATGGCGTTTGCAGATGTCTACGTATCGTAGCAATAGATTTCTAATGCTTCCTAAAACGAGACATCGCATCTCATTTCTATGTTTCATGGTAAGATATAATATGATTTGCGAAGTGTCATGTATTCCTCGTCTACGCTTCAAATGAATGTAAATGCGACACTTCCTTGCAAGGAAATAGCGTTTGCAGATGTCTAGGTATCGAAGAAATAGAGTTTTAACGCATCTTAAAACGCGATATCGCATCTCATTTCTATGTTTCATGGTAAGATGTAATATGATTTGCGAAGTGTTATGTATTCCTCGTCTACACTTCAAATTAATGTAAATGCGACACTTCCTTATAAGGACATTGCGTTTGCAGATGTCTACGTATCGAAGCAATAGAGTTCAAATGCTTCTTAAAACGAGATACTGCATCTCATATCTATGTTTCATGATAAGATATAATATTCATTGCGAAGTGTTATGCATTCCTCGTCTACGATTCAAATGAAAGTAAATGCGACACTTCCTTGCATGGAAATAGCGTTTGCAGATGTCTACGTATCGAAGCAATAGAGTTCAAATGCTTCTTAAAACGAGATACTGCATCTCATATCTATGTTTCATGATAAGATATAATATTCATTGCGAAGTGTTATGCATTTGTCGTCTACGATTCAAATGAAAGTAAATGCGACACTTCCTTGCAAGGAAATAGCGTTTGCAGATGTCTACGTATCGTAACAATAGAGTTCTTATGATTCTTGAAACGCGATATCGCACCTCATATCTATGTTTCATGATAAGATATAATATTCATTGCGAAGTGTTATGTATTTCTCGCCTACACTTCAAATGAATATAAATGCGACACTTCTTCGCTAGGAAATGGCGTTTGCAGATGTCCACCTATCGTAGCAGTAGTGTTCTAATGCTTCTTAGAACGCGATGTCGCATCTCATTTCTAAGTTTCATGGTAAGATATAATATGATTTGCGAAGTGTCATGTATTCCTCGTCTACACTTCAAACGAATGTAAATGCGACACTTCCTTGCTAGGAAATAGCGTCTGCAGATGTCTAGGTATCGTAGCAATAGAGTTCTAATGCTTCTTAAAACACGATATCGCATCTCATTTCTATGTTTCATGGTAAGATATAATATGATTTGCAAAGTATCATGTATTCCTCGTTTATACTTCAAATGAATGTAAATGCGACACTACCTTGCAAGGAAATAGCGTCTGCAGATGTCTAGGTATCGTAGCAATAGAGTTCTAATGCTTCTTAAAACGCGATATCGCATCTTATTTCTATGTTTCATGGTAAGATGTAATATTATTTGCGAAGTGTTATGTATTCCTCGCCTATACTTCAAATGAATGTAAATGCGAGACTTCTTTGCTAGGAAATAGCGTTTGCAAATGTCTACCTATCGTAGCAATAGTGTTCTAATGCTTCTTAAAACGCGATATCGCATCTCATTTCTATGTTTCATGGTAAGATATAATATGTATTGCGAAGTGTTATGTATTCCTCGTCTACACTTCAAATGAATGTAAATGCGACACTTCCTTGCAAGGAAATAGCGTTTGCAGATATCTACGTATCGAAGCAATAGAGTTCAAATGCTTCTTAAGACGAGATACTGCATCTCATATGTATGTTTCATGATAAGATATAATATTCATTGCGAAGTGTTATGCATTCCTCGTGTACGAATCAAATGAAAGTAAATGCGACACTTCCTTGCAAGGAAATAGCGTTTGCAGATGTCTACGTATCGTAACAATAGAGTTCTTATGATTCTTGAAACGCGATATCGCATCTCATTTCTATGTTTCATGGTAAGATATAATATGATTTGCGAAGTATCATGTATTCCTCGTATACACTTCAAATGAACGTAAATGCGACACTTCCTTGCTAGGATATAGCGTCTGCAGATGTCTAGGTATCGTAGCAATAGAGTTCTTATGATTCTTAAAACGCGATATTGCATCTCATTTCTATGTTTCATGATAAGATATAATATTCATTGCGAAGTGCTGTGCATTCCTCGCCTACGATTCAAATGAATGTAAATGCTACACTTCCTTGCTAGGAAATAGCGTTTGCAGATGTCTACGTATCGCAGCAATAGTGTTCTTATGATTCTTAAAAAGCGATATCGCATCTCATTTCTATGTTTCATGGTAAGGTATAATATGATTTGCGAAGTGTTATGTATTCCTCGTCTACACTTCAAATGAATGTGAATGCGACACTTCCTCGCTAGGAAATAGCGTCTGCAGATGTCTAGGTATCGTAGCAATAGAGTTCCAATGCTTCTTAAAACGAGATATTGCATCTAATATTTATGTTTCATGATAAGATATAGTATGATTTGCGAAGTGTTATGTATTCCTCGTCTACACTTCAAATGAATGTAAATGCGACACTTCCTTGCAAGGAAATAGCGATTGCAGATGTCTACCTATCGTAGCAATAGAGTTCTAATGCTTCTTAAAACGCGATATCGCATCTCATTTCTATGTTTCATGGTAAGATATAATATGATTTGAGAAGTGTTATGTATTCCTCGTCTACACTTCAAATGAATGTAAATGCGACACTTCCTTGCAAGGAAATAGCGATTGCAGATGTCTACCTATCGTAGCAATAGAGTTCTAATGCTTCTTAAAACGCGATATCGCATCTCATTTGTATGTTTCACGGTAAGATATAATATGATTTGCGAAGTGTTATGTATTCCTCGTCTACACTTCAAATGAATGAAAATGCGACACTTCCTTGCTGGGAAATGGCGTCTGCAGATGTCTAGGTATCGTAGCAATAGAGTTCTAATGCTTCTTAAAACGCGATATCGCATCTCATTTCTATGTTTCATGGTAAGATGTAATATGATTTGCGAAGTGTTATGTATTCCTCGTCTACACTTCAAATGAATGTAAATGCGATGCTTCCTTGCAAGGAAATAGCGTTTGCAAATGTCTACGTATCGAAGCAATAGAGTTCAAATGCTTCTTAAAACGAGATACTGCATCTCATATCTATGTTTCATGTTAAGATATAATATTCATTGCGAAGTGCTATGCATTCCTCGCCTACGATTCAAATGAAAGTAAATGCGACACTTCCTTGCAAGGAAACAGCGTTTGCAGATGTCTACGTATCGAAGCAACACAGTTCAAATGCTTCTTAAAATGCGATATCGCATCTCATTTCTATGTTTCATGGTAAGATATAATATGATTTGAGAAGTGTTATGTATTCCTCGTCTACACTTCAAATGAATGTAAATGCGACACTTCCTTGCAAGGAAATAGCGTTTGCAAATATCTGCCTATCGTAGCAATAGTATTCTAATGCTTCTTAAAACGCGATATCGCATCTCATTTCTATGTTTCATGGTAAGGTATAATATGATTTGCGAAGTGTTATGTATTCCTCGTCTACACTTCAAATGAATGTAAATGCGACACTTCCTTGCAAAGAAATAGCGATTGCAGATGTCTACCTATCGTAGCAATATAGTTCTAATGCTTCTTAAAATGCGATATCGCATCTCATTTCTATGTTTCATGGTAAGATATAATATGATTTGAGAAGTGTTATGTATTCCTCGTCTACACTTCAAATGAATGTAAATGCGACACTTCCTTGCAAGGAAGTAGCGTTTGCAGATGTCTACGTATCGTAGCAATAGAGTTCTTATAATTCTTAAAACGCGATTTCGCATCTCATTTCTATGTTTCATGGTAAGATATAATATGATTTGCGAAGTATCAAGTATTCCTCGTCTACACTTCAAATGAACGTAAATGCGACACTTCCTTGCTAGGATATAGCGTCTGCAGATGTCTAGGTATCGAAGCAATAGTGTTTTAATGCTTCTTAAAACGCGATATCGCATCTCATTTCTATGTTTCATGGTAAGATGTAATATGATTTGCGAAGTGTTATGTATTCCTCGTCTACACTTCAAATTAATGTAAATGCGACACTTCCTTGTAAGGAAATTGCGTTTGCAGATATCTACGTGTCGAAGCAATAGAGTTCAAATGCTTCTTAAAACGAGATATTGCATCTCATATCTATGTTTCATGATAAGATATAATATTCATTGCGAAGTGTTATGCATTCCTCGTCTACGATTCAAATGGATGTAAATGCGACACTTCCTTGCTAGGAAATAGCGTTTGCAGATGTCTACGTATCGAAGCAATAGAGTTCAAATGCTTCTTAAAACAAGATATCGCATCTCAATTCTATATTTCATGATAAGATGTAATATTCATTGCGAAGTGTTATGTATTCCTCGTCTACACTTCAAATGAATCTAAAGGCGACACTTCCTTGCTAGGAAATAGCGTTTGCAGATGTCTACGTATCGTAGCAATAGAGTTCTTATGATTCTTGAAACGCGATATCGCATCTCATTTCTATGTTTCATGGTAAGATATAATATGATTTGCGAAGTATCATGTATTCCTCGTATACACTTCAAATGAACGTAAATGCGACACTTCCTTGCTAGGATATAGCGTCTGCAGATGTCTAGGTATCGTAGCAATAGAGTTCTTATGATTCTTAAAACGCGATATCGCATCTCATTTCTATGTTTCATGATAAGATATAATATTCATTGCGAAGTGCTGTGCATTCCTCGCCTACGATTCAAATGAATGTAAATGCTACACTTCCTTGCTAGGAAATAGCGTTTGCAGATGTCTACGTATCGCAGCAATAGTGTTCCTATGATTCTTAAAAAGCGATATCGCATCTCATTTCTATGTTTCATGGTAAGGTATAATATGATTTGAGAAGTGTTATGTATTCCTCGTCTACACTTCAAATGAATGTAAATGCGACACTTCCTTGCAAGGAAGTAGCGTTTGCAGATGTCTACGTATCGTAGCAATAGAGTTCTTATAATTCTTAAAACGCGATTTCGCATCTCATTTCTATGTTTCATGGTAAGATATAATATGATTTGCGAAGTATCAAGTATTCCTCGTCTACACTTCAAATGAACGTAAATGCGACACTTCCTTGCTAGGATATAGCGTCTGCAGATGTCTAGGTATCGAAGCAATAGTGTTTTAATGCTTCTTAAAACGCGATATCGCATCTCATTTCTATGTTTCATGGTAAGATGTAATATGATTTGCGAAGTGTTATGTATTCCTCGTCTACACTTCAAATTAATGTAAATGCGACACTTCCTTGTAAGGAAATTGCGTTTGCAGATATCTACGTGTCGAAGCAATAGAGTTCAAATGCTTCTTAAAACGAGATATTGCATCTCATATCTATGTTTCATGATAAGATATAATATTCATTGCGAAGTGTTATGCATTCCTCGTCTACGATTCAAATGGATGTAAATGCGACACTTCCTTGCTAGGAAATAGCGTTTGCAGATGTCTACGTATCGAAGCAATAGAGTTCAAATGCTTCTTAAAACAAGATATCGCATCTCAATTCTATATTTCATGATAAGATGTAATATTCATTGCGAAGTGTTATGTATTCCTCGTCTACACTTCAAATGAATCTAAAGGCGACACTTCCTTGCTAGGAAATAGCGTTTGCAGATGTCTACGTATCGTAGCAATAGAGTTCTTATGATTCTTGAAACGCGATATCGCATCTCATTTCTATGTTTCATGGTAAGATATAATATGATTTGCGAAGTATCATGTATTCCTCGTATACACTTCAAATGAACGTAAATGCGACACTTCCTTGCTAGGATATAGCGTCTGCAGATGTCTAGGTATCGTAGCAATAGAGTTCTTATGATTCTTAAAACGCGATATCGCATCTCATTTCTATGTTTCATGATAAGATATAATATTCATTGCGAAGTGCTGTGCATTCCTCGCCTACGATTCAAATGAATGTAAATGCTACACTTCCTTGCTAGGAAATAGCGTTTGCAGATGTCTACGTATCGCAGCAATAGTGTTCCTATGATTCTTAAAAAGCGATATCGCATCTCATTTCTATGTTTCATGGTAAGGTATAATATGATTTGCGAAGTGTTATGTATTCCTCGTCTACACTTCAAATGAATGTGAATGCGACACTTCCTCGCTAGGAAATAGCGTCTGCAGATGTCTAGGTATCGTAGCAATAGAGTTCCAATGCTTCTTAAAACGAGATATTGCATCTAATATCTATGTTTCATGATAAGATATAATATGATTTGCGAAGTGTTATGTATTCCTCGTCTACACTTCAAATGAATGTAAATGCGACACTTCCTTGCAAGGAAATAGCGATTGCAGATGTCTACCTATCGTAGCAATAGAGTTCTAATGCTTCTTAAAACGCGATATCGCATCTCATTTGTATGTTTCATGGTAAGATATAATATGATTTGCGAAGTGTTATGTATTCCTCGTCTACACTTCAAATGAATGTAAATGCGACACTTCCTTGCTGGGAAATAGCGTCTGCAGATGTCTAGGTATCGTAGCAATAGAGTTCTAATGCTTCTTAAAACGCGATATCGCATCTCATTTCTATGTTTCATGGTAAGATGTAATATGATTTGCGAAGTGTTATGTATTCCTCGTCTACACTTCAAATGAATGTAAATGCGATGCTTCCTTGCAAGGAAATAGCGTTTGCAAATGTCTACGTATCGAAGCAATAGAGTTCAAATGCTTCTTAAAACGAGATACTGCATCTCATATCTATGTTTCATGTTAAGATATAATATTCATTGCGAAGTGTTATGTATTCCTCGTCTACACTTCAAATTAATGTAAATGCGACACTTCCTTGTAAGGAAATTGCGTTTGCAGATATCTACGTGTCGAAGCAATAGAGTTCAAATGCTTCTTAAAACGAGATATTGCATCTCATATCTATGTTTCATGATAAGATATAATATTCATTGCGAAGTGTTATGCATTCCTCGTCTACGATTCAAATGGATGTAAATGCGACACTTCCTTGCTAGGAAATAGCGTTTGCAGATGTCTACCTATCGTAGCAATAGAGTTCTAATGCTTCTTAAAACGCGATATCGCATCTCATTTGTATGTTTCATGGTAAGATATAATATGATTTGCGAAGTGTTATGTATTCCTCGTCTACACTTCAAATGAATGTAAATGCGACACTTCCTTGCTGGGAAATAGCGTCTGCAGATGTCTAGGTATCGTAGCAATAGAGTTCTAATGCTTCTTAAAACGCGATATCGCATCTCATTTCTATGTTTCATGGTAAGATGTAATATGATTTGCGAAGTGTTATGTATTCCTCGTCTACACTTCAAATGAATGTAAATGCGATGCTTCCTTGCAAGGAAATAGCGTTTGCAAATGTCTACGTATCGAAGCAATAGAGTTCAAATGCTTCTTAAAACGAGATACTGCATCTCATATCTGTGTTTCATGTTAAGATATAATATTCATTGCGAAGTGCTATGCATTCCTCGCCTACGATTCAAATGAATGTAAATGCGACACTTCCTTGCAAGGAAATAGCGTTTGCAGATGTCTACGTATCGAAGCAATAGAGTTCTAATGCTTCTTAAAACGCGATATCGCATCTCATTTCTATGTTTCATGGTAAGATATAATATTCATTGCGAAGTGTTATGCATTCCTCGTCTACGATTCAAATGAAAGTAAATGCGACACTTCCTTGCAAGGAAATAGCGTTTGCAGATGTCT
The DNA here is from genome assembly GCF_050948175.1 of Xylocopa sonorina. NCBI lineage: Eukaryota > Metazoa > Arthropoda > Insecta > Hymenoptera > Apidae > Xylocopa > Xylocopa sonorina. The sequence goes on along the minus strand of NW_027490139.1, from coordinate 989,559 downwards.
ACGTATCGTAACAATAGAGTTCTTATGATTCTTGAAACGCGATATCGCATCTCATATCTATGTTTCATGATAAGATATAATATTCATTGCGAAGTGTTATGTATTTCTCGCCTACACTTCAAATGAATATAAATGCGACACTTCTTCGCTAGGAAATGGCGTTTGCAGATGTCCACCTATCGTAGCAGTAGTGTTCTAATGCTTCTTAGAACGCGATGTCGCATCTCATTTCTAAGTTTCATGGTAAGATATAATATGATTTGCGAAGTGTCATGTATTCCTCGTCTACACTTCAAATGAATGTAAATGCGACACTTCCTTGCTAGGAAATAGCGTCTGCAGATGTCTAGGTATCGTAGCAATAGAGTTCTAATGCTTCTTAAAACACGATATCGCATCTCATTTCTATGTTTCATGGTAAGATATAATATGATTTGCAAAGTATCATGTATTCCTCGTTTATACTTCAAATGAATGTAAATGCGACACTTCCTTCCAAGGAAATAGCGTTTGCAGATGTCTACGTATCGTAACAATAGAGTTCTTATGATACTTAAAACCCGATATCGCATCTCATTTCTATGATTCATGGTAAGATATAATATGATTTGCGAAGTGCTATGTATTCCTCGTCTACACTTCAAATCAATGTAAATACGACACTTCCTTGCAAGGAAATAGCGTTTGCAGATGTCTACCTATCGTAGCAATAGAGTTCTAATGCTTCTTAAAACGCGATATCGCATCTCATTTCTATGTTTCACGGTAAGATATAATATTCATTGCGAAATGTTATGCATTCCTCGTCTACGATTCAAATGAAAGTAAATGCGATACTTCCTTGCAAGGAAATAGCATTTGCAGATGTCTACCTATCGTAGCAATAGTGTTCTAATGCTTCTTAAAACGCGATATCGCATCTCATTTCTATGTATCATGGTAAGATATAATATTCATTGCGAAGTGTTATGCATTCCTCGTCTACGATCCAAATGAAAGTAAATGCGACACTTCCTTGCAAGGAAATAGCGTTTGCAGATGTCTACGTATCGTAACAATAGAGTTCTTATGATTCTTGAAACGCGATATCGCATCTCATTTCTATGTATCATGGTAAGATATAATATTCATTGCGAAGTGTTATGCATTCCTCGTCTACGATTCAAATGAAAGTAAATGCGACAATTCCTTGCAAGGAAATAGCGTTTGCAGATGTCTACGTATCGTAACAATAGAGTTCTTATGATTCTTGAAACGCGATATCGCATCTCATTTCTATGTTTCATGGTAAGATATAATATGATTTGCGAAGTGTTATGTATTCCTCTTCTATACTTCAAATGAATGTAAATACTACACTTCCTTGCAAGGAAATAGCGTTTGCAAATATCTGCCTATCGTAGCAATAGTATTCTAATGCTTCTTAAAACGCGATATCGCATCTCACTTCTATGTTTCATGGTAAGATATAATATGATTTGCGAAGTGCTATGTATTCCTCGTCTACACCTCAAATGAATGTAAATGCGACACTTCCTTGCAGGGAAATAGCGTTTGCAGATGTCTACGTATCGAAGCAATAGAGTTCTAATGCTTCTTAAAACGCGATATCGCATCTCATTTCTGTGTTTCATGGTAAGATATAATATTCATTGCGAAGTGTTATGCATTCCTCGTCTACGATTCAAATGAAAGTAAATGCGACACTTCCTTGTAAGGAAACAGCGTCTGCAGATGTCTACGTATCGAAGCAACAGAGTTCAAATGCTTCTTAAAACGAGATATTGCACTTCATATCTATGTTTCATGATAAGATATAGTATTCATTGTGAAGTGTTATGCATTCCTCGTCTACGATTCAAATGAATGTAAATGCGACACTTCCTTGCAAGGAAATAGCGTCTGCAGATGTCTACGTATCGTAGCAATGGATTTCTGATGCTTCTTAGAACGCGATATCGCATCTCATTTCTATGTTTCATGGTAAGATATAATATGATTTGCGAAGTGTTATGTATTCCTCGTCTACACTTCAAATGAATGTAAATGCGACACATCCTTGCAAGGAAATAGCGTTTGCAGATGTCTACGTATCGAAGCAATAGTGTTCTAATGCTTCTTAAAACGCGATATCGCATCTCATTTCTATGTTTCTTGGTAAGATATAATATGATTTGCTAAGTATCATGTATTCCTCGTCTACACTTCAAATGAATGTAAATGCGACACTTCCTTGCTAGGAAATAGCGTTTGCAGATGTCTACGTATCGAAGCAATAGTGTTCTAAAGCTTCTTAAATCGCGATATCGCATCTCATTTCTATGTTTCATGGTAAGATATAATATTCATTGTGAAGTGTTATGCATTCCTCGTCTACGATTCAAATGAAAGTAAATGCGACACTTCCTTGCAAGGAAACAGCGATTGCAAATGTCTACGTATCGTAGCAATAGAGTTCAAATGCTTCTTAAAACGCGATATCGCATCTCATTTCTATGTTTCATGGTAAGATATAATATGATTTGCGAAGTGTTATGCATTCCTCGTCTACACCTCAAATGAATGTAAATGCGACACTTCCTTGCAAGGAAATAGCGTTTGCAGATGTCTACGTATCGTAGCAATAGAGCTCTTATAATTCTTAAAGCGCGATTTCGCATCTCATTTCTATGTTTCATGGTAAGGTATATTATGATTTGCGAAGTGTTATGTATTCCTCGTCTACACATCAAATGAATGTAAATGCGACACTTTCTTGCAAGGAAATAGCGTTTGCAGATGTCTACGTATCGAAGCAATAGAGTTTATTAATGCTTCTTAAAACGCGATATCGCATCTCATTTCTATGTTTCATGGTAAGATGTAATATGATTTGCGAGATGTTATGTATTCCTCGTCTACACTTCAAATGAGTGTAAATGCGACACTCGCTCGCTAGGAAATAGCGTTTGCAGATGTCTACGTATCGTAGCAATAGAGTTCTAATGCTTCTTAAAACGCGATATCGCATCTCCTTTCTATGTTTCATGGTAAGATATAATAACATTTGCGAAGTGTTATGTATTCCTCGTCTACACTTCAAATGAATGTAAATGCGACACTTCCTTGCAAGGAAATAGCGTTTGCAGATGTCTACGTATCGAAGCAATAGAGTTCAAATGCTTCTTAAAACGCGATATCGGATCTCATTTCTATGTTTCATGGTAAGATATAATATGATTTGCGAAGTGTTATGCATTCCTCGTCTACGATTCAAATGAATGTAAATGCGACACTTCCTTGCTAGGAAATAGCGTCTGTAGATGTCTAGGTATCGTAGCAATAGAGTACTAATGCTTCTTAAAACGCGATATCGCATCTCATTTCTATGTCTCATGGTGAGATATAATATGATTTGCGAAGTATTATGTATTCCTCGTCTACACTTCAAATGAATGTAAATGCGACACTTCCTTGTAAGGAAATAGCGTTTGCAGATGTCTACGTATCGTAGCAATAGATTTCTAATGCTTCTTAAAACGCGATATCGCATCTCATTTCTATGTTTCATGGTAAGATATAATATGATTTGCGAAGTGTTATACATTCCTCGTCTACACCTCAAATGAATGTAAATGCGACACTTCCTTGCAAGGAAATAGCGTTTGCAGATGTCTACGTATCGAAGCAATAGAGTTCAAATGCTTCTTAAAACGCGATATCGCATCTCATTTCTATGATTCATGGTAAGATATAATATGATTTGCGAAGTGTTATGTATTCCTCGTCTACACATCAAATGAATGTAAATGCGACACTTCCTTGCAAGGAAATAGCGTTTGCAGATGTTTACGTATCGTAGCAATAGAGTTCTAATGCTTCTTAAAACGCGATATCGCATCTCATTTCTATGTTTCATGGTAAGATATAATATGATTTGCGAAGTGTCATGTATTCCTCGTCTACACTTCAAATGAATGTAAATGCGACACTTCCTTGCAAGGAAATAGCGTTTGCAGATGTCTATGTATCGAAGCAATAGAGTTTTAATGCTTCTTAAAACGCGATATCGCATCTCATTTCTGTGTTTCATGGTAAGATGTAATATGATTTGCGAAGTGTTATGTATTCCTCGTCTACAACTCAAATGAATGTAAATGCGACACTTCCTTGCAAGGAAATAGCGTTTGCAGATGTCAACGTATCGTAGCAATAGAGCTCTTATAATTCTTAAAACGCGATTTCGCATCTCATTTCTATGTTTCATGGTAAGGTATAATATGATTTGCGAAGTGTTATGTATTCCTCGTCTACACATCAAATGAATGTAAATGCGACACTTCCTTGCAAGGAAATAGCGTTTGCAGATGTCTACGTATCGAAGCAATAGAGTTTATTAATGCTTCTTAAAACGCGATATCGCATCTCATTTCTATGTTTCATGGTAAGATGTAATATGATTTGCGAGATGTTATGTATTCCTCGTCTACACTTCAAATGAGTGTAAATGCGACACTCGCTCGCTAGGAAATAGCGTTTGCAGATGTCTACGTATCGTAGCAATAGAGTTCTGATGCTTCTTAAAACGCGATATCGCATCTCCTTTCTATGTTTCATGGTAAGATATAATAATATTTGCGAAGTGTTATGTATTCCTCGTCTACACTTCAAATGAATGTAAATGCGACACTTCCTTGCAAGGAAATAGCGTTTGCAGATGTCTACGTATCGAAGCAATAGAGTTCAAATGCTTCTTAAAACGCGATATCGGATCTCATTTCTATGTTTCATGGTAAGATATAATATGATTTGCGAAGTGTTATGCATTCCTCGTCTACGATTCAAATGAATGTAAATGCGACACTTCCTTGCTAGGAAATAGCGTCTGTAGATGTCTAGGTATCGTAGCAATAGAGTACTAATGCTTCTTAAAACGCGATATCGCATCTCATTTCTATGTCTCATGGTGAGATATAATATGATTTGCGAAGTATTATGTATTCCTCGTCTACACTTCAAATGAATGTAAATGCGACACTTCCTTGTAAGGAAATAGCGTTTGCAGATTTCTACGTATCGTAGCAATAGATTTCTAATGCTTCTTAAAACGCGATATCGCATCTCATTTCTATGTTTCATGGTAAGATATAATATGATTTGCGAAGTGTTATACATTCCTCGTCTACACCTCAAATGAATGTAAATGCGACACTTCCTTGCAAGGAAATAGCGTTTGCAGATGTCTATGTATCGAAGCAATAGAGTTTTAATGCTTCTTAAAACGCGATATCGCATCTCATTTCTGTGTTTCATGGTAGGATGTAATATGATTTGCGAAGTGTTATGTATTCCTCGTCTACACCTCAAATGAATGTAAATGCGACACTTCCTTGCAAGGAAATAGCGTTTGCAGATGTCAACGTATCGTAGCAATAGAGCTCTTATAATTCTTAAAACGCGATTTCGCATCTCATTTCTATGTTTCATGGTAAGGTATAATATGATTTGCGAAGTGTTATGTATTCCTCGTCTACACATCAAATGAATGTAAATGCGACACTTCCTTGCAAGGAAATAGCGTTTGCAGATGTCTACGTATCGAAGCAATAGAGTTTATTAATGCTTCTTAAAACGCGATATCGCATCTCATTTCTATGTTTCATGGTAAGATGTAATATGATTTGCGAGATGTTATGTATTCCTCGTCTACACTTCAAATGAGTGTAAATGCGACACTCGCTCGCTAGGAAATAGCGTTTGCAGATGTCTACGTATCGTAGCAATAGAGTTCTAATGCTTCTTAAAACGCGATATCGCATCTCCTTTCTATGTTTCATGGTAAGATATAATATGATTTGCGAAGTGTTATGTATTCCTCGTCTACACTTCAAATGAATGTAAATGCGACACTTCCTTGCAAGGAAATAGCGTTTGCAGATGTCTACGTATCGAAGCAATAGAGTTCAAATGCTTCTTAAAACGCGATATCGGATCTCATTTCTATGTTTCATGGTAAGATATAATATGATTTGCGAAGTGTTATGCATTCCTCGTCTACGATTCAAATGAACGTAAATGCGACACTTCCTTCCAAGGAAATAGCGTTTGCAGATGTCTACGTATCGTAACAATAGAGTTCTTATGATACTTTAAACGCGATATCGCATCTCATTTCTATGATTCATGGTAAGATATAATATGATTTGCGAAGTGTTATGTATTCCTCGTCTACACTTCAAATCAATGTAAATACGACACTTCCTTGCAAGGAAATAGCGCTTGCAGATGTCTACCTATCGTAGCAATAGAGTTCTAATGCTTCTTAAAACGCGATATCGCATCTCATTTCTATGTTTCATGGTAAGATATAATATTCATTGCGAATTGTTATGCATTCCTCGTCTACGATTCAAATGAAAGTAAATGCGATACTTCCTTTCAAGGAAATAGCATTTGCAGATGTCTACCTATCGTAGCAATAGTGTTCTAATGCTTCATAAAACGCGATATCGCATCTCATTTCTATGTATCATGGTAAGATATAATATTCATTGCGAAGTGTTATGCATTCCTCGTCTACGATTCAAATGAAAGTAAATGCGACACTTCCTTGCAAGGAAATAGCGTTTGCAGATGTCTACGTATCGTAGCAATAGAGTTCTAATGCTTCTTAAAACGCGATATCGCATCTCATTTCTATGTTTCATGGTAAGATATAATATTCATTGCGAAGTGTTATGCATTCCTCGTGTACGATTCAAATGAATGTAAATGCGACACTTCCTTGCTAGGAAATAGCGTCTGCAGATGTCTAGGTATCGTAGCAATAGAGTTCTAATGCTTCTTAAAACGCGATATCGCATTTCATTTCTATGTTTCATGGTAAGATATAATATGATTTGCGAAGTGTTATGTATTCCTTGTCTGAACTTCAAAGGAATGTAAATGCGACACTTCCTTGCAAGGAAATAGCGTTTGCAGATGTCTACGTATCGAAGCAATAGAGTTCAAATGCTTCTTAAAACGAGATATTGCATCTCATATCTATGTTTCATAATAGGATATAATATTCATTGCGAATTGTTATGCATTCCTCGTCTACGATTCAAACGAATGTAAATGCGACACTTCCTTGCAAGGAATGGATATCTGATGCTTCTTAAAACGCGATATCGCATCTCATTTCTATGATTTATGGTAAGATATAATATGATTTGCGAAGTGTTATGTATTCCTTGTCTACACTTCAAATGAATGTAAATGCGACACTTCCTTGCAAGGAAATAGAGTTTGCAGATGTCTACGTATCGTAGCAATGGATTTCTGATGCTTCTTAAAACGCGATATCGCATCTCATTTCTATGTTTCATGGTAAGATATAACATGATTTGCGAAGTGTTATGTATTCCTCGTCTACACTTCAAATGAATGTAAATGCGACACTTCCTTGCTAGGAAATAGCGTCTGCAGATATCTAGGTATCGTAGTAATAGATTTCTAATGCTTCTTAAAACGAGATATTGCATCTCATATCTATGTTTCATGATAAGATATAATATTCATTGCGAAGTGTTATGCATTCCTCGTCCACGATTCAAATGAAAGTAAATGCGACACTTCCTTGCAAGGAAATAGCGTTTACAGATGTCTACGTATAGTAGCAATAGAGTTCATATGATTCTTAAAACGCGATATCGCATCTCATTTCTATGTTTCATGGTAAGATATAACATGATTTGCGAAGTGTTATGTATTCCTCGTCTACACTTCAAATGAATGTGAATGCGATACTTCCTCGCTAGGAAATAGCGTTTGCAGATGTCTACGTATCGTAGCAATGGATTTCTGATGCTTCTTAAAACGCGATATCGCATCTCATTTCTATGTTTTATGGTAAGATATAATATGATTTGCGAAGTGTTATGTATTCCTCGTCTACACTTCAAATGAATGTAAATGCGACACTTCCTTGCTAGGAAATAGCGTTTGCAGATGTCTACGTATCGAAGCAATAGTGTTCAAATGCTTCTTAAAACGAGATATTGCATCTCATATTTATGCTTCATGATAAGATATGATATTCATTGCGAAGTGTTATGCTTTTCCTCGTCTACGGTTCAAATGAATGTAAATGCGACACTTCCTTGCAGGGAAATAGCGTTTGCAGATGTCTACGTATCGAAGCAATAGAGTTCAAATGCTTCTTAAAACGAGATATTGCATCTCATACCTATGTTTCATGATAAGATATAATATTCATTGCGAAGTGTTAAGCATTCCTCGTCTACGATTCAAATGAATGTAAATGCGACACTTCCTTGCAAGGAAATAGCGTTTGCAGATGTCTACGTATCGAAGCAATAGAGTTCTAATGCTTCTTACAACGCGATATCGCATCTCATTTCTATGTTTCATGGTAAGATATAATATGATTAGCGAAGTGTTATGTATTCCTCGTCTACACTTCAAATGAATGTAAATGCGACACTTCCTTGCAAGGAAATAGCGTTTGCAGATGTCTACGTATCGAAGCAATAGTGTTCAAATGCTTCTTAAAACGAGATATTGCGTCTCATATCTATGTTTCATGATAGGATATAATATTCATTGCGAATTGTTATGCATTCCTCGTCTACGATTCAAACGAATGTAAATGCGACACTTCCTTGCAAGGAATGGATTTCTGATGCCTCTTAAAACTCGATATCGCATCTCATTTCTATGTTTTATGGTAAGATATAATATGATCTGCGATGTGTTATGTATTCCTTGTCTACACTTCAAATGAATGTAAATGCGACACTTCCTTGCAAGGAAATAGCGTTTGCAGATGTCTACGTATCGAAGCAATAGAGTTCTAATGCTTCTTGAAACGCGATATCGCATCTCATTTCTATGTTTCATGGTAAGATACAATATGATTTGCGAAGTGTTATGTGTTCCTCGTCTACACTTCAAATGAATGTAAATGCGACACTTCCTTGCAAGGAAATAGCGTCTGCAGATGTCTACGTATCGTAGCATTAGAGTTCTTATGATTCTTAAAACGCGATATCGCATCTCGTTTCTATGTTTCATGGTAAGATATAATATGATTTGCTAAGTGTTATGTATTCCTCGTCTACACGTCAAATGAATGTAATTGCGACACTTCCTTGCAAGGAAATAGCGTTTGCAGATGTCTACGTATCGTAGCAATAGAGTTCTTATGATTCTTAAATCGCGATATCGCATCTCATTTCTATGTTTCATGGTAAGATATAATATGATTTGCGAAGTGTTATGTATTCCTCGTCTACACTTCAAATGAATGTAAATGCGACACTTCCCTGCAAGGAAGTAGCGTTTGCAGATGTCTACGTATCGTAGCAATAGAGTTCTTATGATTCTTAAAACGCGATATCGCATCTCATTTCTATGTTTCATGGTAATGTATAATATGATTTGCGAATTGTTATGTATTCCTCGTCTACACTTCAAATGAATGTAAGAGTGACACTTCCTTGCAAGGAAATAGCATTTGCAGATGTCTACGTATCGTAGCAATAGAGTTCTTATGATTCTTAAATCGCGATATCGCATCTCATTTCTATGTTTCATGGTAAGATATAATATGATTTGCGAAGTGTTATGAATTCCTCGTCTACACTTCAAATGAATGTAAATGCGACACTTCCCTGCAAGGAAGTAGCGTTTGCAGATGTCTACGTATCGTAGCAATAGAGTTCTTATGATTCTTAAAACGCGATATCGCATCTCATTTCTATGTTTCATGGTAATGTATAATATGATTTGCGAATTGTTATGTATTCCTCGTCTACACTTCAAATGAATGTAAGAGTGACACTTCCTTGTAAGGAAATAGCGTTTGCAGATGTCTACCTATCGTAGCAATAGAGTTCAAATGATTCTTAAAACGAGATATTGCATCTCATATCTATGTTTCATGATAAGATATAATATGATTGGCAAAGTGTCATGTATTCCTCGTCTACACTTCAAATGAATGTAAATGCGCCACTTCCTTGCTAGGAAATAGCGTCTTCAGATGTCTAGGTATCGTAGCAATAGAGATCTAATGCTTCTTAAAACGCGATATTGCATCTCATTTCTGTTTCATGGTAAGATATAATATGATTTGCGAAGTGTCATGTATTCCTCGTCTACACATCAAATGAATGTAAATGCGACACTTCCTTGCTAGGAAATAGCGTCTGCAGATGTCTAGGTATCGTAGCAATAGAGTTCTAATGCTTCTTAAAACGCGATATCTCATCTCATTTCTATGTTTCATGGTAAGATATAATATGATTTGCGAAGTGTTATGCATTCCTTGTCTACGATTCAGATGAATGTAAATGCGACACTTCCTTGCAAGGAAATAGCGTTTGCAGATGTCTACGTATCGTAGCAATAGCTTTCTAGTGCTTCTTAAAACGCGATATCGCATCTCCTTTCTATGTTTCATGGTAAGATATAATAATATTTGCGAAGTGTTATGTATTCCTCGTCTACACTTCAAATGAATGTAAATGCGACACTTCCTTGCAAGGAAATAGCGTTTGCAGATGTCTACGTATCGAAGCAATAGAGTTCAAATGCTTCTTAAAACGCGATATCGGATCTCATTTCTATGTTTCATGGTAAGATATAATATGATTTGCGAAGTGTTATGCATTCCTCGTCTACGATTCAAATGAATGTAAATGCGACACTTCCTTGCTAGGAAATAGCGTCTGTAGATGTCTAGGTATCGTAGCAATAGAGTACTAATGCTTCTTAAAACGCGATATCGCATCTCATTTCTATGTCTCATGGTGAGATATAATATGATTTGCGAAGTATTATGTATTCCTCGTCTACACTTCAAATGAATGTAAATGCGACACTTCCTTGTAAGGAAATAGCGTTTGCAGATGTCTACGTATCGTAGCAATAGATTTCTAATGCTTCTTAAAACGCGATATCGCATCTCATTTCTATGTTTCATGGTAAGATATAATATGATTTGCGAAGTGTTATACATTCCTCGTCTACACCTCAAATGAATGTAAATGCGACACTTCCTTGCAAGGAAATAGCGTTTGCAGATGTCTACGTATCGAAGCAATAGAGTTCAAATGCTTCTTAAAACGCGATATCGCATCTCATTTCTATGATTCATGGTAAGATATAATATGATTTGCGAAGTGTTATGTATTCCTCGTCTACACATCAAATGAATGTAAATGCGACACTTCCTTGCAAGGAAATAGCGTTTGCAGATGTTTACGTATCGTAGCAATAGAGTTCTAATGCTTCTTAAAACGCGATATCTCATCTCATTTCTATGTTTCATGGTAAGATATAATATGATTTGCGAAGTGTTATGCATTCCTTGTCTACGATTCAGATGAATGTAAATGCGACACTTCCTTGCAAGGAAATAGCGTTTGCAGATGTCTACGTATCGTAGCAATAGCTTAATAGTGCTTCTTAAAACGCGATATCGCATCTCCTTTCTATGTTTCATGGTAAGATATAATAATATTTGCGAAGTGTTATGTATTCCTCGTCTACACTTCAAATGAATGTAAATGCGACACTTCCTTGCAAGGAAATAGCGTTTGCAGATGTCTACGTATCGAAGCAATAGAGTTCAAATGCTTCTTAAAACGCGATATCGGATCTCATTTCTATGTTTCATGGTAAGATATAATATGATTTGCGAAGTGTTATGCATTCCTCGTCTACGATTCAAATGAATGTAAATGCGACACTTCCTTGCTAGGAAATAGCGTCTGTAGATGTCTAGGTATCGTAGCAATAGAGTACTAATGCTTCTTAAAACGCGATATCGCATCTCATTTCTATGTCTCATGGTGAGATATAATATGATTTGCGAAGTATTATGTATTCCTCGTCTACACTTCAAATGAATGTAAATGCGACACTTCCTTGTAAGGAAATAGCGTTTGCAGATGTCTACGTATCGTAGCAATAGATTTCTAATGCTTCTTAAAACGCGATATCGCATCTCATTTCTATGTTTCATGGTAAGATATAATATGATTTGCGAAGTGTTATACATTCCTCGTCTACACCTCAAATGAATGTAAATGCGACACTTCCTTGCAAGGAAATAGCGTTTGCAGATGTCTACGTATCGAAGCAATAGAGTTCAAATGCTTCTTAAAACGCGATATCGCATCTCATTTCTATGATTCATGGTAAGATATAATATGATTTGCGAAGTGTTATGTATTCCTCGTCTACACATCAAATGAATGTAAATGCGACACTTCCTTGCAAGGAAATAGCGTTTGCAGATGTTTACGTATCGTAGCAATAGAGTTCTAATGCTTCTTAAAACGCGATATCGCATCTCATTTCTATGTTTCATGGTAAGATATAATATGATTTGCGAAGTGTCATGTATTCCTCGTCTACACTTCAAATGAATGTAAATGCGACACTTCCTTGCAAGGAAATAGCGTTTGCAGATGTCTATGTATCGAAGCAATAGAGTTTTAATGCTTCTTAAAACGCGATATCGCATCTCATTTCTGTGTTTCATGGTAAGATGTAATATGATTTGCGAAGTGTTATGTATTCCTCGTCTACACCTCAAATGAATGTAAATGCGACACTTCCTTGCAAGGAAATAGCGTTTGCAGATGTCAACGTATCGTAGCAATAGAGCTCTTATAATTCTTAAAACGCGATTTCGCATCTCATTTCTATGTTTCATGGTAAGGTATAATATGATTTGCGAAGTGTTATGTATTCCTCGTCTACACATCAAATGAATGTAAATGCGACACTTCCTTGCAAGGAAATAGCGTTTGCAGATGTCTACGTATCGAAGCAATAGAGTTTATTAATGCTTCTTAAAACGCGATATCGCATCTCATTTCTATGTTTCATGGTAAGATGTAATATGATTTGCGAGATGTTATGTATTCCTCGTCTACACTTCAAATGAGTGTAAATGCGACACTCGCTCGCTAGGAAATAGCGTTTGCAGATGTCCACGTATCGTAGCAATAGAGTTCTAATGCTTCTTAAAACGCGATATCGCATCTCCTTTCTATGTTTCATGGTAAGATATAATAATATTTGCGAAGTGTTATGTATTCCTCGTCTACACTTCAAATGAATGTAAATGCGACACTTCCTTGCAAGGAAATAGCGTTTGCAGATGTCTACGTATCGAAGCAATAGAGTTCAAATGCTTCTTAAAACGCGATATCGGATCTCATTTCTATGTTTCATGGTAAGATATAATATGATTTGCGAAGTGTTATGCATTCCTCGTCTACGATTCAACTGAATGTAAATGCGACACTTCCTTGCTAGGAAATAGCGTCTGTAGATGTCTAGGTATCGTAGCAATAGAGTACTAATGCTTCTTAAAACGCGATATCGCATCTCATTTCTATGTCTCATGGTGAGATATAATATGATTTGCGAAGTATTATGTATTCCTCGTCTACACTTCAAATGAATGTAAATGCGACACTTCCTTGTAAGGAAATAGCGTTTGCAGATGTCTACGTATCGTAGCAATAGATTTCTAATGCTTCTTAAAACGCGATATCGCATCTCATTTCTATGTTTCATGGTAAGATATAATATGATTTGCGAAGTGTTATACATTCCTCGTCTACACCTTAAATGAATGTAAATGCGACACTTCCTTGCAAGGAAATAGCGTTTGCAGATGTCTACGTATCGAAGCAATAGAGTTCAAATGCTTCTTAAAACGCGATATCGCATCTCATTTCTATGTTTCATGGTAAGATATAATATGATTTGCGAAGTGTTATGTATTCCTCGTCTACACATCAAATGAATGTAAATGCGACACTTCCTTGCAAGGAAATAGCGTTTGCAGATGTTTACGTATCGTAGCAATAGAGTTCTAATGCTTCTTAAAACGCGATATCGCATCTCATTTCTATGTTTCATGGTAAGATATAATATGATTTGCGAAGTGTCATGTATTCCTCGTCTACACTTCAAATGAATGTAAATGCGACACTTCCTTGCAAGGAAATAGCGTTTGCAGATGTCTATGTATCGAAGCAATAGAGTTTTAATGCTTCTTAAAACGCGATATCGCATCTCATTTCTGTGTTTCATGGTAGGATGTAATATGATTTGCGAAGTGTTATGTATTCCTCGTCTACACCTCAAATGAATGTAAATGCGACACTTCCTTGCAAGGAAATAGCGTTTGCAGATGTCAACGTATCGTAGCAATAGAGCTCTTATAATTCTTAAAACGCGATTTCGCATCTCATTTCTATGTTTCATGGTAAGGTATAATATGATTTGCGAAGTGTTATGTATTCCTCGTCTACACATCAAATGAATGTAAATGCGACACTTCCTTGCAAGGAAATAGCGTTTGCAGATGTCTACGTATCGAAGCAATAGAGTTTATTAATGCTTCTTAAAACGCGATATCGCATCTCATTTCTATGTTTCATGGTAAGATGTAATATGATTTGCGAGATGTTATGTATTCCTCGTCTACACTTCAAATGAGTGTAAATGCGACACTCGCTCGCTAGGAAATAGCGTTTGCAGATGTCTACGTATCGTAGCAATAGAGTTCTAATGCTTCTTAAAACGCGATATCGCATCTCCTTTCTATGTTTCATGGTAAGATATAATATGATTTGCGAAGTGTTATGTATTCCTCGTCTACACTTCAAATGAATGTAAATGCGACACTTCCTTGCAAGGAAATAGCGTTTGCAGATGTCTACGTATCGAAGCAATAGAGTTCAAATGCTTCTTAAAACGCGATATCGGATCTCATTTCTATGTTTCATGGTAAGATATAATATGATTTGCGAAGTGTTATGCATTCCTCGTCTACGATTCAAATGAACGTAAATGCGACACTTCCTTCCAAGGAAATAGCGTTTGCAGATGTCTACGTATCGTAACAATAGAGTTCTTATGATACTTTAAACGCGATATCGCATCACATTTCTATGATTCATGGTAAGATATAATATGATTTGCGAAGTGTTATGTATTCCTCGTCTACACTTCAAATCAATGTAAATACGACACTTCCTTGCAAGGAAATAGCGCTTGCAGATGTCTACCTATCGTAGCAATAGAGTTCTAATGCTTCTTAAAACGCGATATCGCATCTCATTTCTATGTTTCATGGTAAGATATAATATTCATTGCGAATTGTTATGCATTCCTCGTCTACGATTCAAATGAAAGTAAATGCGATACTTCCTTTCAAGGAAATAGCATTTGCAGATGTCTACCTATCGTAGCAATAGTGTTCTAATGCTTCATAAAACGCGATATCGCATCTCATTTCTATGTATCATGGTAAGATATAATATTCATTGCGAAGTGTTATGCATTCCTCGTCTACGATTCAAATGAAAGTAAATGCGACACTTCCTTGCAAGGAAATAGCGTTTGCAGATGTCTACGTATCGTAGCAATAGAGTTCATATGATTCTTAAAACGCGATATCGCATCTCATTTCTATGTTTCATGGTAAGATATAACATGATTTGCGAAGTGTTATGTATTCCTCGTCTACACTTCAAATGAATGTGAATGCGATACTTCCTCGCTAGGAAATAGCGTTTGCAGATGTCTACGTATCGTAGCATTAGAGTTCCAATGCTTTTTAAAACGCGATATCGCATCTCATTTCTATGTTTCAAGGTAAGATGTAATATGATTTGCGAAGTGGTATGTATTCCTTGTCGCAACTTCAAAGGAATGTAAATGCGACACTTCCTTGCAAGGAAATAGCGTTTGCAGATGTCTACGTATCGAAGCAATAGAGTTCAAATGCTTCTTAAAACGAGATATTGCATCTCATATCTATGTTTCATGATAGGATATAATATTCATTGCGAATTGTTATGCATTCCTCGTCTACGATTCAAACGAATGTAAATGCGACACTTCCTTGCAAGGAATGGATTTCTGATGCTTCATAAAACGCGATATCGCATCTCATTTCTATGTTTTATGGTAAGATATAATATGATTTGCGAAGAGTTATGTATTCCTTGTCTACACTTCAAATGAATGTAAATGCGACACATCCTTGCAAGGAAATAGCGTTTGCAGATGTCTACGTATCGTAGCAATGGATTTCTGATGCTTCTTAAAACGCGATATCGCATATCATTTCTATGTTTTATGGTAAGATATAATATGATTTGCGAAGTGTTATGTATTCCTCGTCTACACTTCAAATGAATGTAAATGCGACACTTCCTTGCTAGGAAATAGCGTCTGCAGATGTCTAGGTATCGTAGTAATAGATTTCTAATGCTTCTTATAACGAGATATTGCATCTCATATCTATGTTTCATGATAAGATATAATATTCATTGCGAAGTGTTATGCATTCCTCGTCCACGATTCAAATGAAAGTAAATGCGACACTTCCTTGCAAGGAAATAGCGTTTACAGATGTCTACGTATAGTAGCAATAGAGTTCATATGATTCTTAAAACGCGATATCGCATCTCATTTCTATGTTTCATGGTAAGATATAACATGATTAGCGAAGTGTTATGTATTCCTCGTCTACACATCAAATGAATGTAAATGCGACACTTCCTTGCAAGGAAATAGCATTTGCAGATGTCTACGTATCGTAGCAATGGATTTCTAATGCTTCTTAGAACGCGATATCGCATCTCATTTCTATGTTTCATGGTAAGATATAATATGATTTGCGAAGTGTCATGTATTCCTTGTCTACACTTCAAATGAATGTGAATGCGACACTTCCTTGCAAGGAAATAGCGTTTGCAGATGCCTACGTATCGAAGTAATAGAGTTCAAATGCTTCTTAAAACGAGATATTGCATCTCATATCTATGTTTCATGATAAGATATAATATACATTGCGAAGTGTTATGCATTCCTCGTCTACGATTCAAATGAAAGTAAATGCGACACTTCCTTGCAAGGAAATAGCGTTTGCAGATGTCTACGTATCGAAGCAATAAAGTTGAAATGCTTCTTAAAACGAGATATTGCATCTCATATCTATGTTTCATGATAAGATATAATATTCATTGCGAAGTGTTATGCATTCCTCGTCCACGATTCAAATGAATGTAAATGCGACACTTCCTTGCAAGGAAATAGCAATTGCAGATGTCTACCTATCGTAGCATTAGAGTTCCAATGCATCTTAAAACGCGATATCGCATCTCATTTCTATGTTTCATGGTAAGATATAATATGATTTGCGAAGTGTTATGTATTCCTCGTCTACACTTCAAATGAATGTAAATGCGACACTTCCTTGCAAGGAAATAGCGTTTGCAGATGTCTACGTATCGAAGCAATAGTGTTCAAATGCTTCTTAAAACGAGATATTGCGTCTCATATCTATGTTTCATGATAGGATATAATATTCATTGTGAATTGTTATGCATTCCTCGTCTACGATTCAAACGAATGTAAATGCGACACTTCCTTGCAAGGAATGGATTTCTGATGCCTCTTAAAACGCGATATAGCATCTCATTTCTATGTTTTATGGTAAGATATAATATGATCTGCGATGTGTTATGTATTCCTTGTCTACACTTCAAATGAATGTAAATGCGACACTTCCTTGCAAGGAAATAGCGTTTGCAGATGTCTACGTATCGAAGCAATAGAGTTCTAATGCTTCTTACAACGCGATATCGCATCTCATTTCTATGTTTCATGGTAAGATATAATATGATTAGCGAAGTGTTATGTATTCCTCGTCTACACATCAAATGAATGTAAATGCGACACTTCCTTGCAAGGAAATAGCACTTGCAGATGTCTACGTATCGTAGCAATGGATTTCTAATGCTTCTTAGAACGCGATATCGCATCTCATTTCTATGTTTCATGGTAAGATATAATATGATTTGCGAAGTGTCATGTATTCCTTGTCTACACTTCAAATGAGTGTAAATGCGACACTTCCTTACAAGGAAATAGAGTTTGCAGATGTCTACGTATCGTAGCAATGGATTTCTGATGCTTCTTAAAACGCGATATCGCATCTCATTTCTATGTTTTATGGTAAGATATAATATGATTTGCGAAGTGTTATGTATTCCTCGTCTACACTTCAAATGAATGTAAATGCGACACTTCCTTGCAAGGAAATAGCGTTCGCAGATGTCTACGTATCGTAGCAATGGATTTCTGATGCTTCTTAAAACGCGATATCGCATCTCATTTCTATGTTTTATGGTAAGATATAATATGATTTGCGAAGTGTCATGCATTCCTCGTGTACGATTCAAATGAATGTAAATGCGACACATCCTTGCAAGGAAATCGCGTTTGCAGATGTCTACATATCGAAGCAATAGTGTTCTAAAGCTTCTTAAATCGCGATATCGCATCTCATTTCTACGTTTCATGGTAAGATATAATATGATTTGCGAAGTATCACGTATTCCCCGTCTACACTTCAAATGAATGTGAATGCGATACTTCCTCGCTAGGAAATAGCGTTTGCAAATGTCTACGTATCGTAGCAATAGATTTCTAATGCTTCCTAAAACGGCGATATCGCATCTCATTTCTATGTTTCATGGTAAGATATAATATGATTTGCGAAGTGTTATGTATTCCTCGTCTACACTTCAAATGAATGTAAATGCGACACTTCCTCGCAAGGAAATAGCAATTGCAGATGTCTACCTATCGTAGCATTAGAGTTCCAATGCTTTTTAAAACGCGATATCGCATCCCATTTCTATGTTTCATGGTAAGATGTAATATGATTTGCGAAGTGTTATGTATTCCTCGTCTACACTTCAAATGAATGTAAATGCGATACTTCCTTGCTAGGAAATAGCGTCTGCAAATGTCTAGGTATCGTAGCAATAGAGTTCTAATGCTTCTTAAAACGCGATATCGCATCTCATTTCTATGTTTCATGGTAAGATATAATATGATTTGCGAAGTATCACGTATTCCCCGTCTACACTTCAAATGAATGTGAATGCGATACTTCCTCGCTAGGAAATAGCGTTTGCAAATGTCTACGTATCGTAGCAATAGATTTCTAATGCTTCCTAAAACGGCGATATCGCATCTCATTTCTATGTTTCATGGTAAGATATAATATGATTTGCGAAGTGTTATGTATTCCTCGTCTACACTTCAAATGAATGTAAATGCGACACTTCCTCGCAAGGAAATAGCAATTGCAGATGTCTACCTATCGTAGCATTAGAGTTCCAATGCTTTTTAAAACGCGATATCGCATCCCATTTCTATGTTTCATGGTAAGATGTAATATGATTTGCGAAGTGTTATGTATTCCTCGTCTACACTTCAAATGAATGTAAATGCGACACTTCCTTGCTAGGAAATAGCGTCTGCAAATGTATAGGTATCGTAGCAATAGAGTTCTAATGCTTCTTAAAACGCGATATCGCATTTCATTTCTATGTTTCATGGTAAGATATAATATGATTTGCGAAGTGTTATGTATTCCTTGTCTCAACTTCAAAGGAATGTAAATGCGACACTTCCTTGCAAGGAAATAGCGTTTGCAGATGTCTACGTATCGAAGCAATAGAGTTCAAATGCTTCTTAAAACGAGATATTGCATCTCATATCTATGTTTCATGATAGGATATAATATTCATTGCGAATTGTTATGCATTCCTCGTCTACGATTCAAACGAATGTAAATGCGACACTTCCTTGCAAGGAATGGATTTCTGATGCTTCTTAAAACGCGATATCGCATCTCATTTCTACGTTTCATGGTAAGATGTATTATGATTTGCGAAGTGTTATGTATTCCTCGTCTACACTTCAAATGAATGTGAATGCGACACTTCCTCGCTAGGAAATAGCGTCTGCAGATGTCTAGGTATCGTAGTAATAGATTTCTAATGCTTCTTAAAACGAGATATTGCATCTCATATCTATGTATCATGATAAGATATAATATTCATTGCGAAGTGTTATGCATTCCTCGTCCCGATTCAAATGAAAGTAAATGCGACACTTCCTTGCAAGGAAATAGCGTTTACAGATGTCTACGTATCGTAGCAATAGAGTTCATATGATTCTTAAAACGCGATATCGCATCTCATTTCTATGTTTCATGGTAAGATATAACATGATTTGCGAAGTGTTATGTATTCCTCGTCTACACTTCAAATGAATGTGAATGCGATACTTCCGCGCTAGGAAATAGCGTTTGCAGATGTCTACGTATCGTAGCATTAGAGTTCCAATGCTTTTTAAAACGCGATATCGCATCTCATTTCTATGTTTCATGGTAAGATGTAATATGATTTGCGAAGTGTTATGTATTCCTTGTCTACACTTCAAATGAATGTAAATGCGACACTTCCTTACAAGGAAATAGCGTTTGCAGATGTCTACGTATCGTAGCAATGGATTTCTGATGCTTCTTAAAACGCGATATCGCATCTCATTTCTATGTTTTATGGTAAGATATAATATGATTTGCGAAGTGTTATGTATTCCTCGTCTACACTTCAAATGAATGTAAATGCGACACTTCCTTGCAAGGAAATAGCGTTTGCAGATGTCTACGTATCGAAGCAATAGTGTTCAAATGCTTCTTAGAACGAGATATTGCATCTCATATCTATGCTTCATGATAAGATATAATATTCATTGCGAATTGTTATGCATTCCTCGTCTACGATTCAAACGAATGTAAATGCGACACTTCCTTGCAAGGAATGGATTTCTGATGCTTCTTAAAACGCGATATCGCATCTCATTTCTATGTTTTATGGTAAGATATAATATGATTTGCGAAGAGTTATGTATTCCTCTTCTACACTTCAAATGAATGTAAATGGGACTCTTCCTTGCAAGGAAATAGCGTTTGCAGATGTCTACGTATCGTAGCAATAGAGTTCCAATGCTTTTTAAAACGCGATATCGCATCTCATTTCTATGTTTCATGGTAAGATGTAATATGATTTGCGAAGTGTTATGTATTCCTTGTCTCAACTTCAAAGGAATGTAAATGCGACACTTCCTTGCAAGGAAATAGCGTTTGCAGATGTCTACGTATCGAAGCAATAGAGTTCAAATGCTTCTTAAAACGAGATATTGCATCTCATATCTATGTTTCGTGATAGGATATAATATTCATTGCGAATTGTTATGCATTCCTCGTCTACGATTCAAACGAATGTAAATGCGACACTTCCTTGCAAGGAATGGATTTCTGATGCTTCTTAAACGCGATATCGCATCTCATTTCTATGTTTTATGGTAAGATATAATATGATTTGCGAAGGGTTATGTATTCCTTGTCTACACTTCAAATGAATGTAAATGCGACACTTCCTTGCAAGGAAATAGCGTTTGCAGATGTCTACGTATCGTAGCAATGGATTTCTGATGCTTCTTAAAACGCGATATCGCATCTCATTTCTATGTTTTATGGTAAGATATAATATGATTTGCGAAGTGTTATGTATTCCTCGTCTACACTTCAAATGAATGTAAATGCGACACTTCCTTGCTAGGAAATAGCGTTTGCAGATGTCTACGTATCGAAGCAATAGTGTTCAAATGCTTCTTAAAACGAGATATTGCATCTCATATTTATGCTTCATGATAAGATATGATATTCATTGCGAAGTGTTATGCTTTTCCTCGTCTACGGTTCAAATGAATGTAAATGCGACACTTCCTTGCAGGGAAATAGCGTTTGCAGATGTCTACGTATCGAAGCAATAGAGTTCAAATGCTTCTTAAAACGAGATATTGCATCTCATATCTATGTTTCATGATAAGATATAATATTCATTGCGAAGTGTTAAGCATTCCTCGTCTACGATTCAAATGAATGTAAATGCGACACTTCCTTGCAAGGAAATAGCGTTTGCAGATGTCTACGTATCGAAGCAATAGAGTTCTAATGCTTCTTACAACGCGATATCGCATCTCATTTCTATGTTTCATGGTAAGATATAATATGATTAGCGAAGTGTTATGTATTCCTCGTCTACACATCAAATGAATGTAAATGCGACACTTCCTTGCAAGGAAATAGCATTTGCAGATGTCTACGTATCGTAGCAATGGATTTCTAATGCTTCTTAGAACGCGATATCGCATCTCATTTCTATGTTTCATGGTAAGATATAATATGATTTGCGAAGTGTCATGTATTCCTCGTCTACACTTCAAATGAATGTGAATGCGACACTTCCTTGCAAGGAAATAGCGTTTGCAGATGCCTACGTATCGAAGTAATAGAGTTCAAATGCTTCTTAAAACGAGATATTGCATCTCATATCTATGTTTCATGATAAGATATAATATACATTGCGAAGTGTTATGCATTCCTCGTCTACGATTCAAATGAAAGTAAATGCGACACTTCCTTGCAAGGAAATAGCGTTTGCAGATGTCTACGTATCGAAGCAATAAAGTTGAAATGCTTCTTAAAACGAGATATTGCATCTCATATCTATGTTTCATGATAAGATATAATATTCATTGCGAAGTGTTATGCATTCCTCGTCCACGATTCAAATGAATGTAAATGCGACACTTCCTTGCAAGGAAATAGCAATTGCAGATGTCTACCTATCGTAGCATTAGAGTTCCAATGCATCTTAAAACGCGATATCGCATCTCATTTCTATGTTTCATGGTAAGATATAATATGATTTGCGAAGTGTTATGTATTCCTCGTCTACACTTCAAATGAATGTAAATGCGACACTTCCTTGCAAGGAAATAGCGTTTGCAGATGTCTACGTATCGAAGCAATAGTGTTCAAATGCTTCTTAAAACGAGATATTGCGTCTCATATCTATGTTTCATGATAGGATATAATATTCATTGCGAATTGTTATGCATTCCTCGTCTACGATTCAAACGAATGTAAATGCGACACTTCCTTGCAAGGAATGGATTTCTGATGCTTCTTAAAACGCGATATCGCATCTCATTTCTATGTTTTATGGTAAGATATAATATGATTTGCGAAGTGTTATGTATTCCTCGTCTACACTTCAAATGAATGTAAATGCGACACTTCCTTGCTAGGAAATAGCGTCTGCAGATGTCTAGGTATCGTAGTAATAGATTTCTAATGCTTCTTAAAACGAGATATTGCATCTCATATCTATGTTTCATGATATGATATAATATTCATTGCGAGGTGTTATGCATTCCTCGTCCACGATTCAAATGAAAGTAAATGCGACACTTCCTTGCAAGGAAATAGCGTTTACAGATGTCTACGTATAGTAGCAATAGAGTTCATATGATTCTTAAAACGCGATATCGCATCTCATTTCTATGTTTCATGGTAAGATATAATATGATTTGCGAAGTGTTATGTATTCCTCTTCTACACTTCAAATGAATGTAAATGGGACTCTTCCTTGCAAGGAAATAGCGTTTGCAGATGTCTACGTATCGTAGCAATAGAGTTCCAATGCTTTTTAAAACGCGATATCGCATCTCATTTCTATGTTTCATGGTAAGATGTAATATGATTTGCGAAGTGTTATGTATTCCTTGTCTCAACTTCAAAGGAATGTAAATGCGACACTTCCTTGCAAGGAAATAGCGTTTGCAGATGTCTACGTATCGAAGCAATAGAGTTCAAATGCTTCTTAAAACGAGATATTGCATCTCATATCTATGTTTCGTGATAGGATATAATATTCATTGCGAATTGTTATGCATTCCTCGTCTACGATTCAAACGAATGTAAATGCGACACTTCCTTGCAAGGAATGGATTTCTGATGCTTCTTAAAACGCGATATCGCATCTCATTTCTATGTTTTATGGTAAGATATAATATGATTTGCGAAGGGTTATGTATTCCTTGTCTACACTTCAAATGAATGTAAATGCGACACTTCCTTGCAAGGAAATAGCGTTTGCAGATGTCTACGTATCGTAGCAATGGATTTCTGATGCTTCTTAAAACGCGATATCGCATCTCATTTCTATGTTTTATGGTAAGATATAATATGATTTGCGAAGTGTTATGTATTCCTCGTCTACACTTCAAATGAATGTAAATGCGACACTTCCTTGCTAGGAAATAGCGTTTGCAGATGTCTACGTATCGAAGCAATAGTGTTCAAATGCTTCTTAAAACGAGATATTGCATCTCATATTTATGCTTCATGATAAGATATGATATTCATTGCGAAGTGTTATGCTTTTCCTCGTCTACGGTTCAAATGAATGTAAATGCGACACTTCCTTGCAGGGAAATAGCGTTTGCAGATGTCTACGTATCGAAGCAATAGAGTTCAAATGCTTCTTAAAACGAGATATTGCATCTCATATCTATGTTTCATGATAAGATATAATATTCATTGCGAAGTGTTAAGCATTCCTCGTCTACGATTCAAATGAATGTAAATGCGACACTTCCTTGCAAGGAAATAGCGTTTGCAGATGTCTACGTATCGAAGCAATAGAGTTCTAATGCTTCTTACAACGCGATATCGCATCTCATTTCTATGTTTCATGGTAAGATATAATATGATTAGCGAAGTGTTATGTATTCCTCGTCTACACATCAAATGAATGTAAATGCGACACTTCCTTGCAAGGAAATAGCATTTGCAGATGTCTACGTATCGTAGCAATGGATTTCTAATGCTTCTTAGAACGCGATATCGCATCTCATTTCTATGTTTCATGGTAAGATATAATATGATTTGCGAAGTGTCATGTATTCCTCGTCTACACTTCAAATGAATGTGAATGCGACACTTCCTTGCAAGGAAATAGCGTTTGCAGATGCCTACGTATCGAAGTAATAGAGTTCAAATGCTTCTTAAAACGAGATATTGCATCTCATATCTATGTTTCATGATAAGATATAATATACATTGCGAAGTGTTATGCATTCCTCGTCTACGATTCAAATGAAAGTAAATGCGACACTTCCTTGCAAGGAAATAGCGTTTGCAGATGTCTACGTATCGAAGCAATAAAGTTGAAATGCTTCTTAAAACGAGATATTGCATCTCATATCTATGTTTCATGATAAGATATAATATTCATTGCGAAGTGTTATGCATTCCTCGTCCACGATTCAAATGAATGTAAATGCGACACTTCCTTGCAAGGAAATAGCAATTGCAGATGTCTACCTATCGTAGCATTAGAGTTCCAATGCATCTTAAAACGCGATATCGCATCTCATTTCTATGTTTCATGGTAAGATATAATATGATTTGCGAAGTGTTATGTATTCCTCGTCTACACTTCAAATGAATGTAAATGCGACACTTCCTTGCAAGGAAATAGCGTTTGCAGATGTCTACGTATCGAAGCAATAGTGTTCAAATGCTTCTTAAAACGAGATATTGCGTCTCATATCTATGTTTCATGATAGGATATAATATTCATTGCGAATTGTTATGCATTCCTCGTCTACGATTCAAACGAATGTAAATGCGACACTTCCTTGCAAGGAATGGATTCCTGATGCTTCTTAAAACGCGATATCGCATCTCATTTCTACGTTTCATGGTAAGATGTATTATGATTTGCGAAGTGTTATGTATTCCTCGTCTACACTTCAAATGAATGTGAATGCGACACTTCCTCGCTAGGAAATAGCGTCTGCAGATGTCTAGGTATCGTAGTAATAGATTTCTAATGCTTCTTAAAACGAGATATTGCATCTCATATCTATGTTTCATGATAAGATATAATATTCATTGCGAAGTGTTATGCATTCCTCGTCCCGATTCAAATGAAAGTAAATGCGACACTTCCTTGCAAGGAAATAGCGTTTACAGATGTCTACGTATCGTAGCAATAGAGTTCATATGATTCTTAAAACGCGATATCGCATCTCATTTCTATGTTTCATGGTAAGATATAACATGATTTGCGAAGTGTTATGTATTCCTCGTCTACACTTCAAATGAATGTGAATGCGATACTTCCGCGCTAGGAAATAGCGTTTGCAGATGTCTACGTATCGTAGCATTAGAGTTCCAATGCTTTTTAAAACGCGATATCGCATCTCATTTCTATGTTTCATGGTAAGATGTAATATGATTTGCGAAGTGTTATGTATTCCTTGTCTACACTTCAAATGAATGTAAATGCGACACTTCCTTACAAGGAAATAGCGTTTGCAGATGTCTACGTATCGTAGCAATGGATTTCTGATGCTTCTTAAAACGCGATATCGCATCTCATTTCTATGTTTTATGGTAAGATATAATATGATTTGCGAAGTGTTATGTATTCCTCGTCTACACTTCAAATGAATGTAAATGCGACACTTCCTTGCAAGGAAATAGCGTTTGCAGATGTCTACGTATCGAAGCAATAGTGTTCAAATGCTTCTTAGAACGAGATATTGCATCTCATATCTATGCTTCATGATAAGATATAATATTCATTGCGAATTGTTATGCATTCCTCGTCTACGATTCAAACGAATGTAAATGCGACACTTCCTTGCAAGGAATGGATTTCTGATGCTTCTTAAAACGCGATATCGCATCTCATTTCTATGTTTTATGGTAAGATATAATATGATTTGCGAAGTGTTATGTATTCCTTGTCTACACTTCAAATGAATGTAAATGCGACACTTCCTTGCAAGGAAATAGCGTTTGCAGATGTCTACGTATCGTAGCAATGGATTTCTGATGCTTCTTAAAACGCGATATCGCATCTCATTTCTATGTTTTATGGTAAGATATAATATGATTTGCGAAGTGTTATGTATTCCTTGTCTACACTTCAAATGAATGTAAATGCGACACTTCCTTGCAAGGAAATAGCGTTTGCAGATGTCTACGTATCGTAGCAATGGATTTCTGATGCTTCTTAAAACGCGATATCGCATCTCATTTCTATGTTTTATGGTAAGATATAATATGATTTGCGAAGAGTTATGTATTCCTTGTCTACACTTCAAATGAATGTAAATGCGACACATCCTTGCAAGGAAATAGCGTTTGCAGATGTCTACGTATCGTAGCAATGGATTTCTGATGCTTCTTAAAACGCGATATCGCATCTCATTTCTATGTTTTATGGTAAGATATAATATGATTTGCGAAGTGTTATGTATTCCTCGTCTACACTTCAAATGAATGTAAATGCGACACTTCCTTGCTAGGAAATAGCGTCTGCAGATGTCTAGGTATCGTAGTAATAGATTTCTAATGCTTCTTAAAACGAGATATTGCATCTCATATCTATGTTTCATGATATGATATAATATTCATTGCGAGGTGTTATGCATTCCTCGTCCACGATTCAAATGAAAGTAAATGCGACACTTCCTTGCAAGGAAATAGCGTTTACAGATGTCTACGTATAGTAGCAATAGAGTTCATATGATTCTTAAAACGCGATATCGCATCTCATTTCTATGTTTCATGGTAAGATATAATATGATTTGCGAAGTGTTATGTATTCCTCTTCTACACTTCAAATGAATGTAAATGGGACTCTTCCTTGCAAGGAAATAGCGTTTGCAGATGTCTACGTATCGTAGCAATAGAGTTCCAATGCTTTTTAAAACGCGATATCGCATCTCATTTCTATGTTTCATGGTAAGATGTAATATGATTTGCGAAGTGTTATGTATTGCTTGTCTCAACTTCAAAGGAATGTAAATGCGACACTTCCTTGCAAGGAAATAGCGTTTGCAGATGTCTACGTATCGAAGCAATAGAGTTCAAATGCTTCTTAAAACGAGATATTGCATCTCATATCTATGTTTCGTGATAGGATATAATATTCATTGCGAATTGTTATGCATTCCTCGTCTACGATTCAAACGAATGTAAATGCGACACTTCCTTGCAAGGAATGGATTTCTGATGCTTCTTAAAACGCGATATCGCATCTCATTTCTATGTTTTATGGTAAGATATAATATGATTTGCGAAGGGTTATGTATTCCTTGTCTACACTTCAAATGAATGTAAATGCGACACTTCCTTGCAAGGAAATAGCGTTTGCAGATGTCTACGTATCGTAGCAATGGATTTCTGATGCTTCTTAAAACGCGATATCGCATCTCATTTCTATGTTTTATGGTAAGATATAATATGATTTGCGAAGTGTTATGTATTCCTCGTCTACACTTCAAATGAATGTAAATGCGACACTTCCTTGCTAGGAAATAGCGTTTGCAGATGTCTACGTATCGAAGCAATAGTGTTCAAATGCTTCTTAAAACGAGATATTGCATCTCATATTTATGCTTCATGATAAGATATGATATTCATTGCGAAGTGTTATGCTTTTCCTCGTCTACGGTTCAAATGAATGTAAATGCGACACTTCCTTGCAGGGAAATAGCGTTTGCAGATGTCTACGTATCGAAGCAATAGAGTTCAAATGCTTCTTAAAACGAGATATTGCATCTCATATCTATGTTTCATGATAAGATATAATATTCATTGCGAAGTGTTAAGCATTCCTCGTCTACGATTCAAATGAATGTAAATGCGACACTTCCTTGCAAGGAAATAGCGTTTGCAGATGTCTACGTATCGAAGCAATAGAGTTCTAATGCTTCTTACAACGCGATATCGCATCTCATTTCTATGTTTCATGGTAAGATATAATATGATTAGCGAAGTGTTATGTATTCCTCGTCTACACATCAAATGAATGTAAATGCGACACTTCCTTGCAAGGAAATAGCATTTGCAGATGTCTACGTATCGTAGCAATGGATTTCTAATGCTTCTTAGAACGCGATATCGCATCTCATTTCTATGTTTCATGGTAAGATATAATATGATTTGCGAAGTGTCATGTATTCCTCGTCTACACTTCAAATGAATGTGAATGCGACACTTCCTTGCAAGGAAATAGCGTTTGCAGATGCCTACGTATCGAAGTAATAGAGTTCAAATGCTTCTTAAAACGAGATATTGCATCTCATATCTATGTTTCATGATAAGATATAATATACATTGCGAAGTGTTATGCATTCCTCGTCTACGATTCAAATGAAAGTAAATGCGACACTTCCTTGCAAGGAAATAGCGTTTGCAGATGTCTACGTATCGAAGCAATAAAGTTGAAATGCTTCTTAAAACGAGATATTGCATCTCATATCTATGTTTCATGATAAGATATAATATTCATTGCGAAGTGTTATGCATTCCTCGTCCACGATTCAAATGAATGTAAATGCGACACTTCCTTGCAAGGAAATAGCAATTGCAGATGTCTACCTATCGTAGCATTAGAGTTCCAATGCATCTTAAAACGCGATATCGCATCTCATTTCTATGTTTCATGGTAAGATATAATATGATTTGCGAAGTGTTATGTATTCCTCGTCTACACTTCAAATGAATGTAAATGCGACACTTCCTTGCAAGGAAATAGCGTTTGCAGATGTCTACGTATCGAAGCAATAGTGTTCAAATGCTTCTTAAAACGAGATATTGCGTCTCATATCTATGTTTCATGATAGGATATAATATTCATTGCGAATTGTTATGCATTCCTCGTCTACGATTCAAACGAATGTAAATGCGACACTTCCTTGCAAGGAATGGATTTCTGATGCTTCTTAAAACGCGATATCGCATCTCATTTCTACGTTTCATGGTAAGATGTATTATGATTTGCGAAGTGTTATGTATTCCTCGTCTACACTTCAAATGAATGTGAATGCGACACTTCCTCGCTAGGAAATAGCGTCTGCAGATGTCTAGGTATCGTAGTAATAGATTTCTAATGCTTCTTAAAACGAGATATTGCATCTCATATCTATGTTTCATGATAAGATATAATATTCATTGCGAAGTGTTATGCATTCCTCGTCCCGATTCAAATGAAAGTAAATGCGACACTTCCTTGCAAGGAAATAGCGTTTACAGATGTCTACGTATCGTAGCAATAGAGTTCATATGATTCTTAAAACGCGATATCGCATCTCATTTCTATGTTTCATGGTAAGATATAACATGATTTGCGAAGTGTTATGTATTCCTCGTCTACACTTCAAATGAATGTGAATGCGATACTTCCGCGCTAGGAAATAGCGTTTGCAGATGTCTACGTATCGTAGCATTAGAGTTCCAATGCTTTTTAAAACGCGATATCGCATCTCATTTCTATGTTTCATGGTAAGATGTAATATGATTTGCGAAGTGTTATGTATTCCTTGTCTACACTTCAAATGAATGTAAATGCGACACTTCCTTACAAGGAAATAGCGTTTGCAGATGTCTACGTATCGTAGCAATGGATTTCTGATGCTTCTTAAAACGCGATATCGCATCTCATTTCTATGTTTTATGGTAAGATATAATATGATTTGCGAAGTGTTATGTATTCCTCGTCTACACTTCAAATGAATGTAAATGCGACACTTCCTTGCAAGGAAATAGCGTTTGCAGATGTCTACGTATCGAAGCAATAGTGTTCAAATGCTTCTTAGAACGAGATATTGCATCTCATATCTATGCTTCATGATAAGATATAATATTCATTGCGAATTGTTATGCATTCCTCGTCTACGATTCAAACGAATGTAAATGCGACACTTCCTTGCAAGGAATGGATTTCTGATGCTTCTTAAAACGCGATATCGCATCTCATTTCTATGTTTTATGGTAAGATATAATATGATTTGCGAAGTGTTATGTATTCCTTGTCTACACTTCAAATGAATGTAAATGCGACACTTCCTTGCAAGGAAATAGCGTTTGCAGATGTCTACGTATCGTAGCAATGGATTTCTGATGCTTCTTAAAACGCGATATCGCATCTCATTTCTATGTTTTATGGTAAGATATAATATGATTTGCGAAGTGTTATGTATTCCTTGTCTACACTTCAAATGAATGTAAATGCGACACTTCCTTGCAAGGAAATAGCGTTTGCAGATGTCTACGTATCGTAGCAATGGATTTCTGATGCTTCTTAAAACGCGATATCGCATCTCATTTCTATGTTTTATGGTAAGATATAATATGATTTGCGAAGTGTTATGTATTCCTCGTCTACACTTCAAATGAATGTAAATGCGACACTTCCTTGCTAGGAAATAGCGTTTGCAGATGTCTACGTATCGAAGCAATAGTGTTCAAATGCTTCTTAAAACGAGATATTGCATCTCATATTTATGCTTCATGATAAGATATGATATTCATTGCGAAGTGTTATGCTTTTCCTCGTCTACGGTTCAAATGAATGTAAATGCGACACTTCCTTGCAGGGAAATAGCGTTTGCAGATGTCTACGTATCGAAGCAATAGAGTTCAAATGCTTCTTAAAACGAGATATTGCATCTCATATCTATGTTTCATGATAAGATATAATATTCATTACGAAGTGTTAAGCATTCCTCGTCTACGATTCAAATGAATGTAAATGCGACACTTCCTTGCAAGGAAATAGCGTTTGCAGATGTCTACGTATCGAAGCAATAGAGTTCTAATGCTTCTTACAACGCGATATCGCATCTCATTTCTATGTTTCATGGTAAGATATAATATGATTAGCGAAGTGTTATGTATTCCTCGTCTACACATCAAATGAATGTAAATGCGACACTTCCTTGCAAGGAAATAGCATTTGCAGATGTCTACGTATCGTAGCAATGGATTTCTAATGCTTCTTAGAACGCGATATCGCATCTCATTTCTATGTTTCATGGTAAGATATAATATGATTTGCGAAGTGTCATGTATTCCTCGTCTACACTTCAAATGAATGTGAATGCGACTCTTCCTTGCAAGGAAATAGCGTTTGCAGATGCCTACGTATCGAAGTAATAGAGTTCAAATGCTTCTTAAAACGAGATATTGCATCTCATATCTATGTTTCATGATAAGATATAATATACATTGCGAAGTGTTATGCATTCCTCGTCTACGATTCAAATGAAAGTAAATGCGACACTTCCTTGCAAGGAAATAGCGTTTGCAGATGTCTACGTATCGAAGCAATAAAGTTGAAATGCTTCTTAAAACGAGATATTGCATCTCATATCTATGTTTCATGATAAGATATAATATTCATTGCGAAGTGTTATGCATTCCTCGTCCACGATTCAAATGAATGTAAATGCGACACTTCCTTGCAAGGAAATAGCAATTGCAGATGTCTACCTATCGTAGCATTAGAGTTCCAATGCATCTTAAAACGCGATATCGCATCTCATTTCTATGTTTCATGGTAAGATATAATATGATTTGCGAAGTGTTATGTATTCCTCGTCTACACTTCAAATGAATGTAAATGCGACACTTCCTTGCAAGGAAATAGCGTTTGCAGATGTCTACGTATCGAAGCAATAGTGCTCAAATGCTTCTTAAAACGAGATATTGCGTCTCATATCTATGTTTCATGATAGGATATAATATTCATTGCGAATAGTTATGCATTCCTCGTCTACGATTCAAACGAATGTAAATGCGACACTTCCTTGCAAGGAATGGATTTCTGATGCCTCTTAAAACGCGATATCGCATCTCATTTCTATGTTTTATGGTAAGATATAATATGATTTGCGATGTGTTATGTATTCCTTGTCTACACTTCAAATGAATGTAAATGCGACACTTCCTTGCAAGGAAATAGCGTTTGCAGATGTCTACGTATCGTAGCAATGGATTTCTGATGCTTCTTAAAACGCGATATCGCATCTCATTTCTATGTTTTATGGTAAGATATAATAGGATTTGCGAAGTGTCATGCATTCCTCGTGTACGATTCAAATGAATGTAAATGCGACACATCCTTGCAAGGAAATCGCGTTTGCAGATGTCTACATATCGAAGCAATAGTGTTCTAAAGCTTCTTAAATCGCGATATCGCATCTCATTTCTACGTTTCATGGTAAGATATAATATGATTTGCGAAGTATCACGTATTCCCCGTCTACACTTCAAATGAATGTGAATGCGATACTTCCTCGCTAGGAAATAGCGTTTGCAAATGTCTACGTATCGTAGCAATAGATTTCTAATGCTTCCTAAAACGGCGATATCGCATCTCATTTCTATGTTTCATGGTAAGATATAATATGATTTGCGAAGTGTTATGTATTCCTCGTCTACACTTCAAATGAATGTAAATGCGACACTTCCTCGCAAGGAAATAGCAATTGCAGATGTCTACCTATCGTAGCATTAGAGTTCCAATGCTTTTTAAAACGCGATATCGCATCCCATTTCTATGTTTCATGGTAAGATGTAATATGATTTGCGAAGTGTTATGTATTCCTCGTCTACACATCAAATGAATGTAAATGCGACACTTCCTTGCTAGGAAATAGCGTCTGCAAATGTCTAGGTATCGTAGCAATAGAGTTCTAATGCTTCTTAAAACGCGATATCGCATCTCATTTCTATGTTTCATGGTAAGATATAATATGATTTGCGAAGTATCACGTATTCCCCGTCTACACTTCAAATGAATGTGAATGCGATACTTCCTCGCTAGGAAATAGCGTTTGCAAATGTCTACGTATCGTAACAATAGATTTCTAATGCTTCTTAAAACGGCGATATCGCATCTCATTTCTATGTTTCATGGTAAGATATAATATGATTTGCGAAGTGTTATGTATTCCTCGTCTACACTTCAAATGAATGTAAATGCGACACTTCCTCGCAAGGAAATAGCAATTGCAGATGTCTACCTATCGTAGCATTAGAGTTCCAATGCTTTTTAAAACGCGATATCGCATCCCATTTCTATGTTTCATGGTAAGATGTAATATGATTTGCGAAGTGTTATGTATTCCTCGTCTACACTTCAAATGAATGTAAATGCGACACTTCCTTGCTAGGAAATAGCGTCTGCAAATGTCTAGGTATCGTAGCAATAGAGTTCTAATGCTTCTTAAAACGCGATATCGCATTTCATTTCTATGTTTCATGGTAAGATATAATATGATTTGCAAAGTGTTATGTATTCCTTGTCTCAACTTCAAAGGAATGTAAATGCGACACTTCCTTGCAAGGAAATAGCGTTTGCAGATGTCTACGTATCGAAGCAATAGAGTTCAAATGCTTCTTAAAACGAGATATTGCATCTCATATCTATGTTTCATGATAGGATATAGTATTCATTGCGAATTGTTATGCATTCCTCGTCTACGATTCAAACGAATGTAAATGCGACACTTCCTTGCAAGGAATGGATTTCTGATGCTTCTTAAAACGCGATATCGCATCTCATTTCTACGTTTCATGGTAAGATGTATTATGATTTGCGAAGTGTTATGTATTCCTCGTCTACACTTCAAATGAATGTGAATGCGACACTTCCTCGCTAGGAAATAGCGTCTGCAGATGTCTAGGTATCGTAGTAATAGATTTCTAATGCTTCTTAAAACGAGATATTGCATCTCATATCTATGTTTCATGATAAGATATAATATTCATTGCGAAGTGTTATGCATTCCTCGTCCCGATTCAAATGAAAGTAAATGCGACACTTCCTTGCAAGGAAATAGCGTTTACAGATGTCTACGTATCGTAGCAATAGAGTTCATATGATTCTTAAAACGCGATATCGCATCTCATTTCTATGTTTCATGGTAAGATATAACATGATTTGCGAAGTGTTATGTATTCCTCGTCTACACTTCAAATGAATGTGAATGCGATACTTCCGCGCTAGGAAATAGCGTTTGCAGATGTCTACGTATCGTAGCATTAGAGTTCCAATGCTTTTTAAAACGCGATATCGCATCTCATTTCTATGTTTCATGGTAAGATGTAATATGATTTGCGAAGTGTTATGTATTCCTTGTCTACACTTCAAATGAATGTAAATGCGACACTTCCTTACAAGGAAATAGCGTTTGCAGATGTCTACGTATCGTAGCAATGGATTTCTGATGCTTCTTAAAACGCGATATCGCATCTCATTTCTATGTTTTATGGTAAGATATAATATGATTTGCGAAGTGTTATGTATTCCTCGTCTACACTTCAAATGAATGTAAATGCGACACTTCCTTGCAAGGAAATAGCGTTTGCAGATGTCTACGTATCGAAGCAATAGTGTTCAAATGCTTCTTAAAACGAGATATTGCATCTCATATCTATGCTTCATGATAAGATATAATATTCATTGCGAAGTGTTATGCTTTTCCTCGTCTACGGTTCAAATGAATGTAAATGCGACACTTCCTTGCAGGGAAATGGCGTTTGCAGATGTCTACGTATCGAAGCAATAGAGTTCTAATGCTTCTTACAACGCGATATCGCATCTCATTTCTATGTTTCATGGTAAGATATAATATGATTTGCGAAGTGTTATGTATTCCTCGTCTACACATCAAATGAATGTAAATGCGACACTTCCTTGGAAGGAAATAGCATTTGCAGATGTCTACGTATCGTAGCAATGGATTTCTGATGCTTCTTAGAACGCGATATCGCAACTCATTTCTATGTTTCATGGTAAGATATAATATAATTTGCGAAGTGTTATGTATTCCTCGTCTACACTTCAAATGAATGTAAATGCGACACTTCCTTGCAAGGAAATAGCAATTGCAGATGTCTACCTATCGTAGCATTAGAGTTCCAATGCTTTTTAAAACGCGATATCGCATCTCATTTCTATGTTTCATGGTAAGATGTAATATGATTTGCGAAGTGTTATGTATTCCTCGTCTACACTTCAAATGAATGTAAATGCGACACTTCCTTGCTAGGAAATGGCGTCTGCAAATGTCTAGGTATCGTAGCAATAGAGTTCTAATGCTCCTTAAAACGCGATATCGCATTTCATTTCTATGTTTCATGGTAAAATGTAATATGATTTGCGAAGTGTTATGTATTCCTCGTCTACACTTCAAATGAATGTGAATGCGACACTTCCTCGCTGGGAAATAGCGTCTGCAGATGTCTAGGTATCGTAGTAATAGATTTCTAATGCTTCTTAAAACGAGATATTGCATCTCATATCTATGTTTCATGATAAGATATAATATTCATTGCGAAGTGTTATGCATTCCTCGTCCACGATTCAAATGAAAGTAAATGCGACACTTCCTTGCAAGGAAATAGCGTTTACAGATGTCTACGTATCGTAGCAATAGAGTTCATATGATTCTTAAAACGCGATATCGCATCTCATTTCTATGTTTCATGGTAAGATATAATATGATTTGCGAAGTGTTATGTATTCCTCGTCTACACTTCAAATGAATGTGAATGCGATACTTCCTCGCTAGGAAATAGCGTTTGCAGATGTCTACGTATCGTAGCAATGGATTTCTGATGCTTCTTAGAACGCGATATCGCATCTCATTTCTATGTTTCATGGTAAGATATAATATAATTTGCGAAGTGTTATGTATTCCTCGTCTACACTTCAAATGAATGTAAATGCGACACTTCCTTGCAAGGAAATAGCAATTGCAGATGTCTACCTATCGTAGCATTAGAGTTCCAATGCTTTTTAAAACGCGATATCGCATCTCATTTCTATGTTTCATGGTAAGATGTAATATGATTTGCGAAGTGTTATGTATTCCTCGTCTACACTTCAAATGAATGTAAATGCGACACTTCCTTGCAAGGAAATAGCGTTTGCAGATGTCTACGTATCGAAGCAATAGTGTTCAAATGCTTCTTAAAACGAGATATTGCATCTCATATCTATGCTTCATGATAAGATATAATATTCATTGCGAAGTGTTATGCTTTTCCTCGTCTACGGTTCAAATGAATGTAAATGCGACACTTCCTTGCAGGGAAATGGCGTTTGCAGATGTCTACGTATCGAAGCAATAGAGTTCTAATGCTTCTTACAACGCGATATCGCATCTCATTTCTATGTTTCATGGTAAGATATAATATGATTTGCGAAGTGTTATGTATTCCTCGTCTACACATCAAATGAATGTAAATGCGACACTTCCTTGCAAGGAAATAGCATTTGCAGATGTCTACGTATCGTAGCAATGGATTTCTGATGCTTCTTAGAACGCGATATCGCATCTCATTTCTATGTTTCATGGTAAGATATAATATAATTTGCGAAGTGCTATGTATTCCTCGTCTACACTTCAAATGAATGTAAATGCGACACTTCCTTGCAAGGAAATAGCAATTGCAGATGTCTACCTATCGTAGCATTAGAGTTCCAATGCTTTTTAAAACGCGATATCGCATCTCATTTCTATGTTTCATGGTAAGATGTAATATGATTTGCGAAGTGTTATGTATTCCTCGTCTACACTTCAAATGAATGTAAATGCGACACTTCCTTGCTAGGAAATGGCGTCTGCAAATGTCTAGGTATCGTAGCAATAGAATTCTAATGCTTCTTAAAACGCGATATCGCATTTCATTTCTATGTTTCATGGTAAAATGTAATATGATTTGCGAAGTGTTATGTATTCCTCGTCTACACTTCAAATGAATGTGAATGCGACACTTCCTCGCTAGGAAATAGCGTCTGCAGATGTCTAGGTATCGTAGTAATAGATTTCTAATGCTTCTTAAAACGAGATATTGCATCTCATATCTATGTTTCATGGTAAGATATAATATGATTTGCGAAGTGTTATGTATTCCTTGTCTCAACTTCAAAGGAATGTAAATGCGACACGTCCTTGCAAGGAAATAGCGTTTGCAGATGTCTACGTATCGAAGCAATAGTGTTCAAATGCTTCTTAAAACGACATATTGCATCTCATATATATGTTTCATGATAGGATATAATATTCATTTCGAATTGTTATGCATTCCTCGTCTACGATTCAAACGAATGTAAATGCGACACTTCCTTGCAAGGAATGGATTTCTGGTGCTTCTTAAAACGCGATATCGCATCTCATTTCTATGTTTTATGGTAAGATATAATATGATTTGCGAAGTGTTATGTATTCCTTGTCTACACTTCAAATGAATGTAAATGCGACACTTCCTTGCAAGGAAATAGCGTTTGCAGATGTCTACGTATCGTAGCAATGGATTTCTGATGCTTCTTAAAACGCGATATCGCATCTCATTTCTATGTTTTATGGTAAGATATAATATGATTTGCGAAGAGTTATGTATTCCTCGTCTACACTTCAAATGAATGTGAATGCGACACTTCCTCGCTAGGAAATAGCGTCTGCAGATGTCTAGGTATCGTAGTAATAGATTTCTAATGCTTCTTAAAACGAGATATTGCATCTCATATCTATGTTTCATGATAAGATATAATATTCATTGCGAAGTGTTATGCATTCCTCGTCCACGATTCAAATGAAAGTAAATGCGACACTTCCTTGCAAGGAAATAGCGTTTACAGATGTCTACGTATCGTAGCAATAGAGTTCATATGATTCTTAAAACGCGATATCGCATCGCATTTCTATATTTCATGGTAAGATATAATATGATTTGCGAAGTGTTATGTATTCCTTGTCTCAACTTCAAAGGAATGTAAATGCGACACTTCCTCGCTAGGAAATAGCGTTTGCAGATGTCTACGTATCGTAGCAATAGATTTCTAATGCTTCTTTAAACGCGATATCGCATCTCATTTCTATGTTTCATGGTAAGATATAATATGATTTGCTAAGTAACATGTATTCCTCGTCTACACTTCAAATGAATGTAAATGCGACACTACCTTGCTAGGAAATAGCGTTTGCAGATGTCTACGTATCGAAGCAATAGTGTTCTAAAGCTTCTTAAACCGCGATATCGCATCTCATTTCTATGTTTCATGGTAAGATATAATATGATTAGCGAAGTGTTATGTATTCCTCGTCTACACCTCAAATGAATGTAAATACGACACTTCCTTGCAAGGAAATAGCGTTTGCAGATATCTACCTATCGTAGCAATAGAGTTCTAATGCTTCTTAAGACGCGATATCGCATCTCATTTCTATGTTTCATGGTAAGATATAATATTCATTGCGAAGTGTTATGCATTCCTCGTCTACGATTCAAATGAAAGTAAATGCGACACTTCCTTGCAAGGAAATAGCATTTGCAGATGTCTACCTATCGTAGCAATAGTGTTCTAATGCTTCATAAAACGCGATATCGCATCTCATTTCTATGTTTCATGGTAAGATATAATATCCATTGCGAAGTGTTATGCATTCCTCGTCTACGATTCAAATAAAAGTAAATGCGACACTTCCTTGCAAGGAAATAGCGTTTGCAGATGTCTACGTATCGTTGCAATGGATTTCTGATGCTTCTTAAAACGCGATATCGCATCTCATTTCTATGTTTTATCGTAAGATATAATATGATTTGCGAAGTGTTATGTATTCCTCGTCTACACTTCAAATGAATGTAAATGCGACAGTTCCTTGCAAGGAAATAACACTTGCAGATGTCTACGTATCGAAGCAATAGTGTTCAAATGCTTCTTAAAACGAGATATTGCAACTCATATTTAAGCTTCATGATAAGATATAATATTCATTGCGAAGTGTTATGCTTTTCCTCGTCTACGTATCAAATGAATGTAAATGCGACACTTCCTTGCAAGGAAATAGCGTTTGCAGATGTCTACGTATCGTAGCAATAGTTTTCTAGTGCTTCTTAAAACGCGATATCGCATCTCATTTCTATGTTGCATGGTAAGATATAATATGATTTGAGAAGTGTTATGCATTCCTCGTCTACGATTCAAATGAACGTAAATGCGACACTTCCTTGCAAGGAAATAGCGTTTGCAGATATCTACGTATCGAAGCAATAGAGTTCTAATGCTTCTTAAAACGCGATATCGCATCTCATTTCTATGTTTCATGGTAAGATATAATATGATTTGTGAAGTGTTATGTATTCCTCGTCTACACCTCAAATGAATGTAAATGCGACACTTCCTTGCAGGGAAATATCGTTTGCAGATGTCTACGTATCGAAGCAATAGAGTTCAAATGCTTCTTAAAACGAGATATTGCATCTCATATCTATGTTTCATGATAAGATATAATATTCATTGCGAAGTGTTATGCATTCCTCGTCCACACATCAAATGAATGTAAATGCGACATTTCCTTGCAAGGAAATAGCGTTTGCAGATGTCTACGTATCGTTGCAATAGATTTCTAATGCTTCTTAAAACGCGATATCGCATCTCATTTCTATGTTTCATGGTAAGATATAATATGATTTGCGAAGTGTTATGTATTCCTCGTCTACACCTCAAATGAATGTAAATGCGACACTTCCTTGCAAGGAAATAGCGTTTGCAGATGTCTACGTATCGAAGCAATAGAGTTCAAATGCTTCTTAAAACGAGATACTGCATCTCATATCTATGTTTCATGATAAGATATAATATTCATTGCGAAGTGTTATGCATTCCTCGTCTACGATTCAAATGAAAGTAAATGCGACACTTCCTTGCATGGAAATAGCGTTTGCAGATGTCTACGTATCGAAGCAATAGAGTTCAAATGCTTCTTAAAACGAGATACTGCATCTCATATCTATGTTTCATGATAAGATATAATATACATTGCGAAGTGTTATGCATTCCTCGTCTACGATTCAAATGAAAGTAAATGCGACACTTCCTTGCAAGGAAATAGCGTTTGCAGATGTCTACGTATCGTAGCAATAGATTTCTAATGCTTCTTAAAACGCGATATCGCATCTCATTTCTATGTTTCATGGTAAGATATAATATGATTTGCGAAATGTTATGTATTCTTCGTCTACACTTCAAATGAATGTAAATACGACACTTCCTTGCAAGGAAATAGCGTTTGCAAATATCTGCCTATCGTAGCAATAGTATTCTAATGCTTCTTAAAACGCGATATCGCATCTCACTTCTATGTTTCATGGTAAGTTATAATATGATTTGCAAAGTGTTATGTATTCCTCGTCTACACTTCAAATGAATGTAAATGCGACACTTCCTTGCAAGGAAATAGCGTTTGCAGATGTCTACGTATCGAAGCAATAGAGTTCAAATGCTTCTTAAAACGCGATATCGCATCTCATTTCTATGTTTCATGGTAAGATATAATATGATTTGAGAAGTGTTATGCATTCCTCGTCTACGATTCAAATGAACGTAAATGCGACACATCCTTCCAAGGAAATAGCGTTTGCAGATGTCTACGTATCGTAACAATAGCGTTCTTATGATACTTAAAACGCGATGTCGCATCTCATTTCTATGATTCATGGTAAGATATAATATGATTTGCGAAGTGTTATGCATTCCTCGTCTACGATTCAAATAAAAGTAAATGCGACACTTCCTTGCAAGGAAACAGCGATTGCAGATGTCTACGTATCGTAGCAATAGAGCTCTTATAATTCTTAAAACGCGATTTCGCATCTCATTTCTATGTTTCATGGTAAGGTATAATATGATTTGCGAAGTGTTATGTATTGCTCGCTTACACTTCAAGTGAATGTAAATGCGACACTTCCTTGCAAGGAAATAGCGATTGCAGATGTCTACCTATCGTAGCACTAGAGTTCTAATGCTTCTTAAAACGCGATATCGCATCTCATTTCTTTGTTTCATGGTAAGATATAATATGATTTGCGAAGTTTTATGTATTCCTCGTCTACACTTCAAAACAATGTAAATGCGACACTTCCTTGCAAGGAAATAGCGATTGCAGATGTCTACCTATCGTAGCAATAGAGTTCTAATGCTTCTTAAATCGCGATATCGCATCTCATTTCTGTGATTCATGGTAAGATATAATATGATTTGCGAAGTATTATGTATTCCTCGTCTACACTTCAAATGAATGTAAATGCGATGCTTCCTTGCAAGGAAATAGCGTTTGCAAATGTCTACGTATCGAAGCAATAGAGTTCAAATGCTTCTTAAAACGAGATACTACATCTCATATCTATGTTTCATGATAAGATATAATATTCATTGCGAAGTGCTATGCATTCCTCGTCTACACTTCAAATCAATGTAAATACGACACTTCCTTGCAAGGAAATAGCGTTTGCAGATATCTACCTATCGTAGCAATAGAGTTCTAATGCTTCTTAAAACGCGATATCGCATCTCATTTCTATGTTTCATGGTAAGATATAATATGATTTGCGAAGTGTTATGTATTCCTCGTCTACACTTCAAAAGAATGTAAATGCGACACTTCCTTGCAAGGAAATAGCGATTGCAGATGTCTACCTATCGCAGCAATAGAGTTCTAATGCTTCTTAAAACGCGATATCGCATCTCATTTCTATGTTTCATGGTAAGATATAATATGATTTGCGAAGTATTATGTATTCCTCGTCTACACTTCAAATGAATGTAAATGCGACACTTCCTTACAAGGAAATAGCGTTTGCAGATGTCTACGTATCGAAGCAATAGAGTTCTAATGCTTCTTAAAACGCGATATCGCATCTCACTTCTATGTTTCATGGTAAGTTATAATATGATTTGCGAAGTGTTATGTATTCCTCGTCTACACTTCAAATGAATGTAAATTTGACACTTCCTTGCAAGGAAATAGCGTTTGCAGATGTCTACGTATCGAAGCAATAGAGTTCAAATGCTTCTTAAAAAGAGTTATTGCATCTCATACCTATGTTTCATGATAAGATATAATATTCATTGCGAAGTGTTATGCATTTCTCGTCTACGATTCAAATGAATGTAAATGCGACACTTCCTTGCAAGGAAATAGCGTTTGCAGATGTCTACGTATCGTAGCAATAGATTTCTAATGCTTCTTAAAACGCGATATCGCATCTCATTTCTATGTTTCATGGTAAGATATAATATGATTTGCGAAGTGTTATGTATTCCTCGTCTACACTTCAAATGAATGTGACTGCGATTCTTCCTCGCTAGGAAATAGCGTTTGCAGATGTCTACGTATCGTAGCAATAGCTTTCTAATGCTTTCTAAAACGCGATATCGCATCTCATTTCAATGTTTCATGGTAAGATATAACATGATTTGCGAAGTGTCATGTATTCCTCGTCTACACTTCAAATGAATGGGAATGCGATACTTCCTCGCTAGGAAATAGCGTTTGCAGATGTCTACGTATCGTAGCAATAGCTTTCTAATGCTTCTTAAAACGCGATATCGCATCTCATTTCTATGTTTCATGGTAAGGTATAATATGATTTGCGAAGTGTTATGTATTCCTCGTCTACACTTCAAATGAATGTGAATGCGACACTTCCTCGCTAGGAAATAGCGTCTGCAGATGTCTAGGTATCGTAGCAATAGAGTTCCAATGCTTCATAAAACGAGATATTGCATCTAATATCTATGTTTCATGATAAGATATAATATTCATTGCGAAGTGTTATGCATTCCTCGTCTACGATTCAAATGAAAGTAAATGCGACACTACCTTGCAAGGAAATAGCGTTTGCAGATGTCTACGTATCGAAGCAATAGAGTTCAAATGCTTCTTAAAACGCGATATCGCATCTCATTTCTATGTTTCATGGTAAGATATAATATTCATTGCGAAGTGTTATGCATTCCTCGTCTACGATTCAAATGAATGTAAATGCGACACTTCCTTGCAAGGAAATAGCGTTTGCAGATGTCTACGTATCGAAGCAATAGAGTTCAAATGCTTCTTAAAAAGAGTTATTGCATCTCATACCTATGTTTCATGATAAGATATAATATTCATTGCTAAGTGTTATGCATTCCTCGTCTACGATTCAAATGAAAGTAAATGCGACACTTCCTTGCAAGGAAATAGCGTTTGCAGATGTCTACGTATCGAAGCAATAGAGTTCAAATGCTTCTTAAAACGAGATATTGCATCTCATATCTATGTTTCATGATAGGATATAATATTCATTGCGAATTGTTATGCATTCCTCGTCTACGATTCAAACGAATGTAAATGCGACACTTCCTTGCAAGGAATGGATTTCTGATGCTTCTTAAAACGCGATATCGCATCTCATTTCTATGTTTTATGGTAAGATATAATATGATTTGCGAAGTGTTATGCATTCCTCGTCTACACTTCAAATGAATGTAAATGCGACACTTCCTTGCAAGGAAATAGCGATTGCAGATGTCT
Organism: Xylocopa sonorina; assembly: GCF_050948175.1. Lineage (NCBI taxonomy): Eukaryota > Metazoa > Arthropoda > Insecta > Hymenoptera > Apidae > Xylocopa > Xylocopa sonorina. The sequence continues at coordinate 945,594 of NW_027490139.1, read as the reverse complement.
ACCTATCGTAGCAATAGAGTTCTAATGCTTCTTAAAACGCGATATCGCATCTCATTTCTTTGTTTCATGGTAAGATATAATATTCATTGCGAAGTGTTATGCATTCCTCGTCTACGATTCAAATAAAAGTAAATGCGACACTTCCTTGCAAGGAAACAGCGATTGCAGATGTCTACGTATCGTAGCAATAGAGCTCTTATAATTCTTAAAACGCGATTTCGCATCTCATTTCTATGTTTCATGGTAAGGTATAATATGATTTGCGAAGTGTTATGTATTCCTCGCTTACACTTCAAGTGAATGTAAATGCGACACTTCCTTGCAAGGAAATAGCCTTTGCAGATGTCTACGTATCGTAGCAATAGAGTTCTAATGCTTCATAAAACGCGATATCGCATCTCATTTCTATGTTTCATGGTAAGATACAATATGATTTGCGAAGTTTTATGTATTCCTCGTCTACACATCAAATGAATGTAAATGCGACACTTCCTTGCAAGGAAATAGCATTTGCAGATGTCTACGTATCGTAGCAATGGATTTCTAATGCTTCTTAGAACGCAATGTCGCATCTCATTTCTATGTTTCACGGTATGATATAATATGATTTGCGAAGTGTCATGTATTCCTCGTCTACACTTCAAATGAATGTAAATACGACACTTCCTTGCAAGGAAATAGCGTTTGCAAATATCTGCCTATCGTAGCAATAGTGTTCTAATGCTTCTTAAAACGCGATATCGCATCTCACTTCTATGTTTCATGGTAAGTTATAATATGATTTGCGAAGTGTTATGTATTCCTCGTCTACACTTCAAATGAATGTAAATTTGACACTTCCTTGCAAGGAAATAGCGTTTGCAGATGTCTACGTATCGAAGCAATAGAGTTCAAATGCTTCTTAAAAAGAGTTATTGCATCTCATACCTATGTTTCATGATAAGATATAATATTCATTGCGAAGTGTTATGCATTTCTCGTCTACGATTCAAATGAATGTAAATGCGACACTTCCTTGCAAGGAAATAGCGTTTGCAGATGTCTACGTATCGTAGCAATAGATTTCTAATGCTTCTTAAAACGCGATATCGCATCTCATTTCTATGTTTCATGGTAAGATATAATATGATTTGCGAAGTATTATGTATTCCTCGTCTACACTTCAAATGAATGTAAATACGACACTTCCTTGCAAGGAAATAGCGTTTGCAAATATCTGCCTATCGTAGCAATAGTGTTCTAATGCTTCTTAAAACGCGATATCGCATCTCACTTCTATGTTTCATGGTAAGTTATAATATGATTTGCGAAGTGTTATGTATTCCTCGTCTACACTTCAAATGAATGTAAATTTGACACTTCCTTGCAAGGAAATAGCGTTTGCAGATGTCTACGTATCGAAGCAATAGAGCTCCAATGCTTCTTAAAACGAGATATTGCATCTAATATCTATGTTTCATGATAAGATATAATATTCATTGCGAAGTGTTATGCATTCCTCGCCTACGATTCAAATGAAAGTAAATGCGACACTTCCTTGCAAGGAAATAGCGTTTGCAGATGTCTACGTATCGAAGCAATAGAGTTCAAATGCTTCTTAAAACGCGATATCGCATCTCATTTCTATGTTTCATGGTAAGATATAATATGATTTGCGAAGTGCTATGTTTTCCTCGTCTACTCCTCAAATGAATGTAAATGCGACACTTCCTTGCAAGGAAATAGCGATTGCAGATGTCTACCTATCGTAGCAATAGAGTTCTAATGCTTCTTAAAACGCGATATCGCATCTCATTTCTATGTTTCATGGTAAGATATAATATGATTTGCGAAGTGTTATGTATTCCTCGTCTACACTTCAAATGAATGTAAATACGACACTTCCTTGCAAGGAAATAGCGTTTGCAAATATCTGCCTATCGTAGCAATAGTATTCTAATGCTTCTTAAAACGCGATATCGCATCTCACTTCTATGTTTCATGGTAAGTTATAATATGATTTGCGAAGTGTTATGTATTCCTCGTCTACACTTCAAATGAATGTAAATTTGACACTTCCTTGCAAGGAAATAGCGTTTGCAGATGTCTACGTATCGAAGCAATAGAGTTCAAATGCTTCTTAAAAAGAGTTATTGCATCTCATACCTATGTTTCATGATAAGATATAATATTCATTGCGAAGTGTTATGCATTTCTCATCTACGATTCAAATGAATGTAAATGCGACACTTCCTTGCAAGGAAATAGCGTTTGCAGATGTCTACGTATCGTAGCAATAGAGTTCATATGATTCTTAAAACGCGATATCGCATCTCATTTCTATGTTTCATGGTAAGATATAACATGATTTGCGAAGTGTTATGTATTCCTCGTCCACACTTCAAATGAATGTGAATGCGATTCTTCCTCGCTAGGAAATAGCGTTTGCAGATGTCTACGTATCGTAGCAATAGCTTTCTAATGCTTCCTAAAACGCGATATCGCATCTCATTTCTATGTTTCATGGTAAGGTATAATATGATTTGCGAAGTGTTATGTATTCCTCGTCTACACTTCAAATGAATGTGAATGCGACACTTCCTCGCTAGGAAATAGCGTTTGCAGATGTCTACGTATCGTAGCAATAGCTTTCTAATGCTTCCTAAATCGCGATATCGCATCTCATTTCAATGTTTCATGGTAAGATATAACATGATTTGCGAAGTGTCATGTATTCCTCGTCTACACTTCAAATGAATGTGAATGCGACACTTCCTCGCTAGGAAATAGCGTCTGCAGATGTCTAGGTATCGTAGCAATAGAGTTCAAATGCTTCTTAAAACGCGATATCGCATCTCATTTCTATGTTTCATGGTAAGATATAATATGATTTGAGAAGTGTTATGCATTCCTCGTCTACGATTCAAATGGACGTAAATGCGACACTTCCTTCCAAGGAAATAGCGTTTGCAGATGTCTACGTATCGTAACAATAGCGTTCTTATGATACTTAAAACGCGATATCGCATCTCATTTCTATGATTCATGGTAAGATATAATATGATTTGCGAAGTGTTATGCATTCCTCGTCTACGATTCAAATAAAAGTAAATGCGACACTTCCTTGCAAGGAAACAGCGATTGCAGATGTCTACGTATCGTAGCAATAGAGCTCTTATAATTCTTAAAACGCGATTTCGCATCTCATTTCTATGTTTCATGGTAAGATATAATATTCATTGCGAAGTCTTATGCATTCCTCGTCTACGATTCAAATGAAAGTAAATGCGATACTTCCTTGCAAGGAAATAGCATTTGCAGGTGTCTACCTATCGTAGCAATAGTGTTCTAATGCTTCATAAAACGCGATATCGCATCTCATTTCTATGTTTCATGGTAAGGTATAATATGGTTTGCGAAGTGTTATGTATTCCTCGTCTACACTTCAAATGAATGTAAATTTGACACTTCCTTGCAAGGAAATAGCGTTTGCAGATGTCTACGTATCGAAGCAATAGAGTTCAAATGCTTCTTAAAAAGAGTTATTGCATCTCATACCTATGTTTCATGATAAGATATAATATTCATTGCGAAGTGTTATGCATTTCTCGTCTACGATTCAAATGAATGTAAATGCGACACTTCCTTGCAAGGAAATAGCGTTTGCAGATGTCTACGTATCGTAGCAATAGAGTTCATATGATTCTTAAAACGCGATATCGCATCCCATTTCTATGTTTCATGGTAAGATATAACATGATTTGCGAAGTGTTATGTATTCCTCGTCCACACTTCAAATGAATGTGAATGCGATTCTTCCTCGCTAGGAAATAGCGTTTGCAGATGTCTACGTATCGTAGCAATAGCTTTCTAATGCTTTCCAAAACGCGATATCGCATCTCATTTCAATGTTTCATGGTAAGATATAACATGATTTGCGAAGTGTCATGTATTCCTCGTCTACACTTCAAATGAATGTGAATGCGATACTTCCTCGCTAGGAAATAGCGTTTGCAGATGTCTACGTATCGTAGCAATAGCTTTCTAATGCTTCTTAAAACGCGATATCGCATCTCATTTCTATGTTTCATGGTAAGGTATAATATGATTTGCGAAGTGTTATGTATTCCTCGTCTACACTTCAAATGAATGTGAATGCGACACTTCCTCGCTAGGAAATAGCGTCTGCAGATGTCTAGGTATCGTAGCAATAGAGTTCCAATGCTTCATAAAACGAGATATTGCATCTAATATCTATGTTTCATGATAAGATATAATATTCATTGCGAAGTGTTATGCATTCCTCGTCTACGATTCAAATGAAAGTAAATGCGACACTTCCTTGCAAGGAAATAGCGTTTGCAGATGTCTACGTATCGAAGCAATAGAGTTCAAATGCTTCTTAAAACGCGATATCGCATCTCATTTCTATGTTTCATGGTAAGATATAATATTCATTGCGAAGTGTTATGCATTCCTCGTCTCCGATTCAAATGAAAGTAAATGCGATACTTGCTTGCAAGGAAATAGCATTTGCAGGTCTCTACCTATCGTAGCAATAGTGTTCTAATGCTTCATAAAACGCGATATCGCATCTCATTTCTATGTTTCATGGTAAGATATAATATTCATTGCGAAGTGGTATGCATTCCCCGTCTACGATTCAAATAAAAGTAAATGCGACACTTCCTTGCAAGGAAACAGCGATTGCAGATGTCTACGTATCGTACCAATAGAGCTCTTATAATTCTTAAAACGCGATTTCGCATCTCATTTCTATGTTTCATGGTAAGGTATAATATGATTTGCGAAGTGTTATGTATTCCTCGCTTACACTTCAAGTGAATGTAAATGCGACACTTCCTTGCAAGGAAATAGCCTTTGCAGATGTCTACGTATCGTAGCAATAGAGTTCTAATGCTTCATAAAACGCGATATCGCATCTCATTTCTATGTTTCATGGTAAGATACAATATGATTTGCGAAGTTTTATGTATTCCTCGTCTACACATCAAATGAATGTAAATGCGACACTTCCTTGCAAGGAAATAGCATTTGCAGATGTCTACGTATCGTAGCAATGGATTTCTAATGCTTCTTAGAACGCAATGTCGCATCTCATTCCTATGTTTCACGGTATGATATAATATGATTTGCGAAGTGTCATGTATTCCTCGTATACACTTCAAATGAATGTAAATACGACACTTCCTTGCAAGGAAATAGCGTTTGCAATTATCTGCCTATCGTAGCAATAGTGTTCTAATGCTTCTTAAAACGCGATATCGCATCTCACTTCTATGTTTCATGGTAAGTTATAATATGATTTGCGAAGTGTTATGTATTCCTCGTCTACACTTCAAATGAATGTAAATTTGACACTTCCTTGCAAGGAAATAGCGTTTGCAGATGTCTACGTATCGAAGCAATAGAGTTCCAATGCTTCTTAAAACGAGACATTGCATCTAATATCTATGTTTCATGATAAGATATAATATTCATTGCGAAGTGTTATGCATTCCTCGTCTACGATTCAAATGAAAGTAAATGCGACACTTCCTTGCAAGGAAATAGCGTTTGCAGATGTCTACGTATCGAAGCAATAGAGTTCAAATGCTTCTTAAAACGCGATATCGCATCTCATTTCTATGTTTCATGGTAAGATATAATATGATTTGCGAAGTGTTATGTTTTCCTCGTCTACTCTTCAAATGAATGTAAATGCGACACTTGCTTGCAAGGAAATAGCGATTGCAGATGTCTACCTATCGTAGCAATAGAGTTCTAATGCTTCTTAAAACGCGATATCGCATCTCATTTCTATGTTTCATGGTAAGATATAATATGATTTGCGAAGTGTTATGTATTCCTCGTCTACACTTCAAATGAATGTAAATACGACACTTCCTTGGAAGGAAATAGCGTTTGCAAATATCTGCCTATCGTAGCAATAGTATTCTAATGCTTCTTAAAACGCGATATCGCATCTCATTTCTATGTTTCATGGTAAGATATAATATGATTTGCGAAGTGTTATGTATTCCTCGTCTACACTTCAAATGAATGTAAATACGACACTTCCTTGCAAGGAAATAGCGTTTGCAAATATCTGCCTATCGTAGCAATAGTATTCTAATGCTTCTTAAAACGCGATATCGCATCTCACTTCTATGTTTCATGGTAAAATATAATATGATTTGCGAAGTGTTATGTATTCCTCGTCTACACTTCAAATGAATGTAAATTTGACACTTCCTTGCAAGGAAATAGCGTTTGCAGATGTCTACGTATCGAAGCAATAGAGTTCAAATGCTTCTTAAAAAGAGTTATTGCATCTCATACCTATGTTTCATGATAAGATATAGTATTCATTGCGAAGTGTTATGCATTCCTCGTCTACGATTCAAATGAATGTAAATGCGACACTTCCTTGCAGGGAAATAGCGTTTGCAGATGTCTACGTATCGAAACAATAGAGTTCAAATGCTTCTTAAAACGAGATATTGCATCTCATATCTATGTTTCATGATAAGATATAATATTCATTGCGAAGTGTTATGCATTCCTCGTCCACACATCAAATGAATGTAAATGCGACACTTCCTTGCAAGGAAATAGCGTTTGCAGATGTCTACGTATCGTAGCAATAGATTTCTAATGCTTCTTAAAACGCGATATCGCATCTCATTTCTATGTTTCATGGTAAGATATAATATGATTTGCGAAGTGATATGTATTCCTCGTCTACACTTCAAATGAATGTAAATGCGATGCTTCCTTGCAAGGAAATAGCGTTTGCAAATGTCTACGTATCGAAGCAATAGAGTTCAAATGCTTCTTAAAACGAGATACTACATCTCATATCTATGTTTCATGATAAGATATAATATTCATTGCGAAGTGCTATGCATTCCTCGTCTACACTTCAAATCAATGTAAATACGACACTTCCTTGCAAGGAAATAGCGTTTGCAGATATCTACCTATCGTAGCAATAGAGTTCTAATGCTTCTTAAAACGCGATATCGCATCTCATTTCTATGTTTCATGGTAAGATATAATATGATTTGCGAAGTGTTATGTATTCCTCGTCTACACTTCAAAAGAATGTAAATGCGACACTTCCTTGCAAGGAAATAGCGATTGCAGATGTCTACCTATCGCAGCAATAGAGTTCTAATGCTTCTTAAAACGCGATATCGCATCTCATTTCTATGTTTCATGGTAAGATATAATATGATTTGCGAAGTATTATGTATTCCTCGTCTACACTTCGAATGAATGTAAATGCGACACTTCCTTACAAGGAAATAGCGTTTGCAGATGTCTACGTATCGAAGCAATAGAGTTCTAATGCTTCTTAAAACGCGATATCGCATCTCATTTCTATGTTTCATGGTAAGATATAATATTCATTGCGAAGTCTTATGCATTCCTCGTCTACGATTCAAATGAAAGTAAATGCGATACTTCCTTGCAAGGAAATAGCATTTGCAGGTGTCTACCTATCGTAGCAATAGTGTTCTAATGCTTCATAAAACGCGATATCGCATCTCATTTCTATGTTTCATGGTAAGGTATAATATGATTTGCGAAGTGTTATGTATTCCTCGTCTACACTTCAAATGAATGTAAATTTGACACTTCCTTGCAAGGAAATAGCGTTTGCAGATGTCTACGTATCGAAGCAATAGAGTTCAAATGCTTCTTAAAAAGAGTTATTGCATCTCATACCTATGTTTCATGATAAGATATAATATTCATTGCGAAGTGTTATGCATTTCTCGTCTACGATTCAAATGAATGTAAATGCGACACTTCCTTGCAAGGAAATAGCGTTTGCAGATGTCTACGTATCGTAGCAATAGAGTTCATATGATTCTTAAAACGCGATATCGCATCCCATTTCTATGTTTCATGGTAAGATATAACATGATTTGCGAAGTGTTATGTATTCCTCGTCCACACTTCAAATGAATGTGAATGCGATTCTTCCTCGCTAGGAAATAGCGTTTGCAGATGTCTACGTATCGTAGCAATAGCTTTCTAATGCTTTCCAAAACGCGATATCGCATCTCATTTCAATGTTTCATGGTAAGATATAACATGATTTGCGAAGTGTCATGTATTCCTCGTCTACACTTCAAATGAATGTGAATGCGATACTTCCTCGCTAGGAAATAGCGTTTGCAGATGTCTACGTATCGTAGCAATAGCTTTCTAATGCTTCTTAAAACGCGATATCGCATCTCATTTCTATGTTTCATGGTAAGGTATAATATGATTTGCGAAGTGTTATGTATTCCTCGTCTACACTTCAAATGAATGTGAATGCGACACTTCCTCGCTAGGAAATAGCGTCTGCAGATGTCTAGGTATCGTAGCAATAGAGTTCCAATGCTTCATAAAACGAGATATTGCATCTAATATCTATGTTTCATGATAAGATATAATATTCATTGCGAAGTGTTATGCATTCCTCGTCTACGATTCAAATGAAAGTAAATGCGACACTTCCTTGCAAGGAAATAGCGTTTACAGATGTCTACGTATCGAAGCAATAGAGTTCAAATGCTTCTTAAAACGCGATATCGCATCTCATTTCTATGTTTCATGGTAAGATATAATATTCATTGCGAAGTGTTATGCATTCCTCGTCTACGATTCAAATGAAAGTAAATGCGATACTTCCTTGCAAGGAAATAGCATTTGCAGGTCTCTACCTATCGTAGCAATAGTGTTCTAATGCTTCATAAAACGCGATATCGCATCTCATTTCTATGTTTCATGGTAAGATATAATATTCATTGCGATGTGGTATGCATTCCCCGTCTACGATTCAAATAAAAGTAAATGCGACACTTCCTTGCAAGGAAACAGCGATTGCAGATGTCTACGTATCGTAGCAATAGAGCTCTTATAATTCTTAAAACGCGATTTCGCATCTCATTTCTATGTTTCATGGTAAGGTATAATATGATTTGCGAAGTGTTATGTATTCCTCGCTTACACTTCAAGTGAATGTAAATGCGACACTTCCTTGCAAGGAAATAGCCTTTGCAGATGTCTACGTATCGTAGCAATAGAGTTCTAATGCTTCATAAAACGCGATATCGCATCTCATTTCTATGTTTCATGGTAAGATACAATATGATTTGCGAAGTTTTATGTATTCCTCGTCTACACATCAAATGAATGTAAATGCGACACTTCCTTGCAAGGAAATAGCATTTGCAGATGTCTACGTATCGTAGCAATGGATTTCTAATGCTTCTTAGAACGCAATGTCGCATCTCATTTCTATGTTTCACGGTATGATATAATATGATTTGCGAAGTGTCATGTATTCCTCGTATACACTTCAAATGAATGTAAATACGACACTTCCTTGCAAGGAAATAGCGTTTGCAAATATCTGCCTATCGTAGCAATAGTGTTCTAATGCTTCTTAAAACGCGATATCGCATCTCACTTCTATGATTCATGGTAAGTTATAATATGATTTGCGAAGTGTTATGTATTCCTCGTCTACACTTCAAATGAATGTAAATTTGACACTTCCTTGCAAGGAAATAGCGTTTGCAGATGTCTACGTATCGAAGCAATAGAGTTCAAATGCTTCTTAAAAAGAGTTATTGCATCTCATACCTATGTTTCATGATAAGATATAATATTCATTGCGAAGTGTTATGCATTTCTCGTCTACGATTCAAATGAATGTAAATGCGACACTTCCTTGCAAGGAAATAGCGTTTGCAGATGTCTACGTATCGTAGCAATAGATTTCTAATGCTTCTTAAAACGCGATATCGCATCTCATTTCTATGTTTCATGGTAAGATATAATATGATTTGCGAAGTGTTATGTATTCCTCGTCTACACTTCAAATGAATGTAAATACGACACTTCCTTGCAAGGAAATAGCGTTTGCAAATATCTGCCTATCGTAGCAATAGTGTTCTAATGCTTCTTAAAACGCGATATCGCATCTCACTTCTATGTTTCATGGTAAGTTATAATATGATTTGCGAAGTGTTATGTATTCCTCGTCTACACTTCAAATGAATGTAAATTTGACACTTCCTTGCAAGGAAATAGCGTTTGCAGATGTCTACGTATCGAAGCAATAGAGTTCCAATGCTTCTTAAAACGAGACATTGCATCTAATATCTATGTTTCATGATAAGATATAATATTCATTGCGAAGTGTTATGCATTCCTCGTCTACGATTCAAATGAAAGTAAATGCGACACTTCCTTGCAAGGAAATAGCGTTTGCAGATGTCTACGTATCGAAGCAATAGAGTTCAAATGCTTCTTAAAACGCGATATCGCATCTCATTTCTATGTTTCATGGTAAGATATAATATGATTTGCGAAGTGTTATGTTTTCCTCGTCTACTCCTCAAATGAATGTAAATGCGACACTTCCTTGCAAGGAAATAGCGATTGCAGATGTCTACCTATCGTAGCAATAGAGTTCTAATGCTTCTTAAAACGCGATATCGCATCTCATTTCTATGTTTCATGGTAAGATATAATATGATTTGCGAAGTGTTATGTATTCCTCGTCTACACTTCAAATGAATGTAAATACGACACTTCCTTGCAAGGAAATAGCGTTTGCAAATATCTGCCTATCGTAGCAATAGTATTCTAATGCTTCTTAAAACGCGATATCGCATCTCATTTCTATGTTTCATGGTAAGATATAATATGATTTGCGAAGTGTTATGTATTCCTCGTCTACACTTCAAATGAATGTAAATACGACACTTCCTTGCAAGGAAATAGCGTTTGCAAATATCTGCCTATCGTAGCAATAGTATTCTAATGCTTCTTAAAACGCGATATCGCATCTCACTTCTATGTTTCATGGTAAGTTATAATATGATTTGCGAAGTGTTATGTATTCCTCGTCTACACTTCAAATGAATGTAAATTTGACACTTCCTTGCAAGGAAATAGCGTTTGCAGATGTCTACGTATCGAAGCAATAGAGTTCAAATGCTTCTTAAAACGCGATATCACATCTCATTTCTATGTTTCATGGTAAGATATAATATGATTTGAGAAGTGTTATGCATTCCTCGTCTACGATTCAAATGAACGTAAATGCGACACTTCCTTCCAAGGAAATAGCGTTTGCAGATGTCTACGTATCGTAACAATAGCGTTCTTATGATACTTAAAACGCGATATCGCATCTCATTTCTATGATTCATGGTAAGATATAATATGATTTGCGAAGTGTTATGTATTCCTCGTCTACACTTCAGATGAATGTAAATGCGACACTTCCTTGCAGGGAAATAGCGTTTGCAGATGTCTACGTATCGTAGCAATAGATTTCATATGATTCTTAAAACGCGATATCGCATCTCATTTCTATGTTTCATGGTAAGATATAACATGATTTGCGAAGTGTTATGTATTCCTCGTCTACACTTCAAATGAATGTGATTGCGATTCTTCCTCGCTAGGAAATAGCGTTTGCAGATGTCTACGTATCGTAGCAATAGCTTTCTAATGCTTCCTAAAACGCGATATCGCATCTCATTTCAATGTTTCATGGTAAGATATAACATGATTTGCGAAGTGTCATGTATTCCTCGTCTACACTTCAAATGAATGTGAATGCGATACTTCCTCGATAGGAAATAGCGTTTGCAGATGTCTACGTATCGTAGCAATAGCTTTCTAATGCTTCTTAAAACGCGATATCGCATCTCATTTCTATGTTTCATGGTAAGGTATAATATGATTTGCGAAGTGTTATGTATTCCTCGTCTACACTTCAAATGAATGTGAATGCGACACTTCCTCGCTAGGAAATAGCGTCTGCAGATGCCTAGGTATCGTAGCAATAGAGTTCCAATGCTACTTAAAACGAGATATTGCATCTAATATCTATGCTTCATGATAAGATATAATATTCATTGCGAAGTGTTATGCATTCCTCGTCTACGATTCAAATGAAAGTAAATGCGACACTTCCTTGCAAGGAAATAGCGTTTGCAGATGTCTACGTATCGAAGCAATAGAGTTCAAATGCTTCTTAAAACGAGATATTGCATCTCATATCTATGTTTCATGATAAGATATAATATACATTGCGAAGTGTTATGCATTCCTCGTCTACGATTCAAATGAAAGTAAATGCGAGACTTCCTTGCAAGGAAATAGCGTTTGCAGATGTGTACGTATCGTAGCAATAGATTTCTAATGCTTCTTAAAACGCGATATCGCATCTCATTTCTATGTTTCATGGTAAGATATAATATGATTTGCGTAGTGTTATGTATTCCTCGTCTACACTTCAAATGAATGTAAATGCGACACATCCTTGCAAGGAAATAGCGTTTGCAGATGTCTACGTATCGAAGCAATAGTGTTCTAATGCTTCTTAAAACGCGATATCGCATCTCATTTCTATGTTTCATGGTAAGATATAATATTCATAGTGAAGTGTTATGCATTCCTCGTCTACGATTCAAATGAAAGTAAATGCGACACTTCCTTGCAAGGAAACAGCGATTGCAGATGTCTACGTATCGTAGCAATAGAGTTCAAATGCTTCTTAAAACGCGATATCGCATCTCATTTCTATGTTTCATGGTAAGATATAATATGATTTGCGAAGTGTTATGTATTCCTCGTCTACACATCAAATGAATGTAAATGCGACACTTCCTTGCAAGGAAATAGCATCTGCAGATGTCTACGTATCGTAGCAATGGATTTCTAATGCTTCTTAGAACGCGATATCGCATCTCATTTCTATGTTTCATGGTAAGATATAATATGATTTGCGAAGCGTCATGTATTCCTCGTCTACACTTCAGATGAATGTAAATGCGACACTTCCTTGCAGGGAAATAGCGTTTGCAGATGTCTACGTATCGTAGCAATAGATTTCATATGATTCTTAAAACGCGATATCGCATCTCATTTCTATGTTTCATGGTAAGATATAACATGATTTGCGAAGTGTTATGTATTCCTCGTCTACACTTCAAATGAATGTGATTGCGATTCTTCCTCGCTAGGAAATAGCGTTTGCAGATGTCTACGTATCGTAGCAATAGCTTTCTAATGCTTCCTAAAACGCGATATCGCATCTCATTTCAATGTTTCATGGTAAGATATAACATGATTTGCGAAGTGTCATGTATTCCTCGTCTACACTTCAAATGAATGTGAATGCGATACTTCCTCGATAGGAAATAGCGTTTGCAGATGTCTACGTATCGTAGCAATAGCTTTCTAATGCTTCTTAAAACGCGATATCGCATCTCATTTCTATGTTTCATGGTAAGGTATAATATGATTTGCGAAGTGTTATGTATTCCTCGTCTACACTTCAAATGAATGTGAATGCGACACTTCCTCGCTAGGAAATAGCGTCTGCAGATGCCTAGGTATCGTAGCAATAGAGTTCCAATGCTACTTAAAACGAGATATTGCATCTAATATCTATGCTTCATGATAAGATATAATATTCATTGCGAAGTGTTATGCATTCCTCGTCTACGATTCAAATGAAAGTAAATGCGACACTTCCTTGCAAGGAAATAGCGTTTGCAGATGTCTACGTATCGAAGCAATAGAGTTCAAATGCTTCTTAAAACGAGATATTGCATCTCATATCTATGTTTCATGATAAGATATAATATACATTGCGAAGTGTTATGCATTCCTCGTCTACGATTCAAATGAAAGTAAATGCGAGACTTCCTTGCAAGGAAATAGCGTTTGCAGATGTGTACGTATCGTAGCAATAGATTTCTAATGCTTCTTAAAACGCGATATCGCATCTCATTTCTATGTTTCATGGTAAGATATAATATGATTTGCGTAGTGTTATGTATTCCTCGTCTACACTTCAAATGAATGTAAATGCGACACATCCTTGCAAGGAAATAGCGTTTGCAGATGTCTACGTATCGAAGCAATAGTGTTCTAATGCTTCTTAAAACGCGATATCGCATCTCATTTCTATGTTTCATGGTAAGATATAATATTCATAGTGAAGTGTTATGCATTCCTCGTCTACGATTCAAATGAAAGTAAATGCGACACTTCCTTGCAAGGAAACAGCGATTGCAGATGTCTACGTATCGTAGCAATAGAGTTCAAATGCTTCTTAAAACGCGATATCGCATCTCATTTCTATGTTTCATGGTAAGATATAATATGATTTGCGAAGTGTTATGTATTCCTCGTCTACACATCAAATGAATGTAAATGCGACACTTCCTTGCAAGGAAATAGCATCTGCAGATGTCTACGTATCGTAGCAATGGATTTCTAATGCTTCTTAGAACGCGATATCGCATCTCATTTCTATGTTTCATGGTAAGATATAATATGATTTGCGAAGCGTCATGTATTCCTCGTCCACACTTCAAATGAATGTAAATGCGACACTTCCTTGCAAGGAAATAGCGTTTGCAGATGTCTACGTATCGAAGCAATAGAGTTCAAATGCTTCTTAAAAAGAGTTATTGCATCTCATACCTATGTTTCATGATAAGATATAATATTCATTGCGAAGTGTTATGCATTTCTCGTCTACGATTCAAATGAATGTAAATGCGACACTTCCTTGCAAGGAAATAGCGTTTGCAGATGTCTACGTATCGTAGCAATAGAGTTCTTATGATTCTTAAAACGCGATATCGCATCTCATTTCTATGTTTCATGGTAAGGTATAATATGATTTGCGAAGTGTTATGTATTCCTCGTCTATACTTCAAATGAATGTGAATGCGACACTTCCTCGCTAGGAAATTGCGTCTGCAGATGTCTAGGTATCGTAGTAATAGAGTTCTAATGCTCCTTAAAACGAGATATTGCATCTCATATCTATGTTTCATGATAAGATATAATATTCATTGCGACGTGTTATGCATTCCTCGTCTACGATTCAAATGAAAGTAAATGCGACACTTCCTTGCAAGGAAATAGCGTTTGCAGATGTCTACGTATCGTAGCAATAGAGTTCATATGATTCTTAAAACGCAATATCGCATCCCATTTCTATGTTTCATGGCAAGATATAACATGATTTGCGAAGTGTTATGTATTCCTCGTCTACACTTCAAATGAATGTGAATGCGATTCTTCCTCGCTAGGAAATAGCGTTTGCAGATGTCTACGTATCGTAGCAATAGCTTTCTAATGCTTCCTAAAACGCGATATCGCATCTCATTTCAATGTTTCATGGTAAGATATAACATGATTTGCGAAGTGTCATGTATTCCTCGTCTACACTTCAAATGAATGTGAATGCGACACTTCCTCGCTAGGAAGTAGCGTCTGCAGATGTCTAGGTATCGTAGCAATAGAGTTCCAATGCTTCTTAAAACGAGATATTGCATCTAATATCTATGTTTCATGATAAGATATAATATTCATTGCGAAGTGTTATGCATTCCTCGTCTACGATTCAAATGAAAGTAAATGCGACACTTCATTGCAAGGAAATAGCGTTTGCAGATGTATACGTATCGAAGCAATAGAGTTCAAATGCTTCTTAAAACGAGATATTGCATCTCATATCTATGTTTCATGATAGGATATAATATTCATTGCGAATTGTTATGCATTCCTCGTCTACGATTCAAACGAATGTAAATGCGACACTTCCTTGCAAGGAATGGATTTCTGATGCTTCTTAAAACGCGATATCGCATCTCATTTCTATGTTTTATGGTAAGATATAATATGATTTGCGAAGTGTTATGTATTCCTTGTCTACACTTCAAATGAATGTAAATGCGACACTTCCTTGCAAGGAAATAGCGTTTGCAGATGTCTACGTATCGTAGCAATGGATTTCTGATGCTTCTTAAAACGCGATATCGCATCTCATTTCTATGTTTTATGGTAAGATATAATATGATTTGCGAAGTGTTATGTATTCCTCGTCTACACTTCAAATGAATGTAAATGCGACACTTCCTTGCAAGGAAATAGCGATTGCAGATGTCTACCTATCGTAGCAATAGTGTTCTAATGCTTCTTAAAACGCGATATCGCATCTCATTTCTTTGTTTCATGGTAAGATATAATATGATTTGCGAAGTGTTATGTATTCCCCGTCTACACTTCAAAAGAATGTAAATGCGACACTTCCTTGCAAGGAAATAGCGATTGCAGATGTCTACCTATCGTAGCAATAGAGTTCTAATGCTTCTTAAAACGCGATATCGCATCTCATTTCTATGTTTCATGGTAAGATATAATATGATTTGCGAAGTATTATGTATTCCTCGTCTACACTTCAAATGAATGTAAATGCGATGCTTCCTTGCAAGGAAATAGCGTTTGCAAATGTCTACGTATCGAAGCAATAGAGTTCAAATGCTTCTTAAAACGAGATACTGCATCTCATATCTATGTTTCATGATAAGATATAATATTCATTGCGAAGTGCTATGCATTCCTCGCCTACGATTCAAATGAATGTAAATGCGACACTTCCTTGCAGGGAAATAGCGTTTGCAGATGTCTACGTATCGAAGCAATAGAGTTCAAATGCTTCTTAAAACGAGATATTGCATCTCATATCTATGTTTCATGATAAGATATAATATACATTGCGAAGTGTTATGCATTCCTCGTCTACAATTCAAATGAAAGTAAATGCGACACTTCCTTGCATGGAAATAGCGTTTGCAGATGTCTACGTATCGAAGCAATAGAGTTCAAATGCTTCTTAAAACGAGATACTGCATCTCATATCTACGTTTCATGATAAGATATAATATTCATTGCGAAGTGTTATGCATTCGCCGTCTACGATTCAAATGAAAGTAAATGCGACACTTCCTTGCAAGGAAATAGCGTTTGCAGATGTCTACGTATCGTAACAATAGAGTTCTTATGATTCTTGAAACGCGATATCGCATCTCATTTCTATGTTTCATGGTAAGATATAATATGATTTGCGAAGTGTTATGTATTCCTCGTCTAAACTTCAAATGAATGTAAATACGACACTTCCTTGCAAGGAAATAGCGTTTGCAAATATCTGCCTATCGTAGCAATAGTATTCTAATGCTTCTTAAAACGCGATATCGCATCTCACTTCTATGTTTCATGGTAAGTTATAATATGATTTGCGAAGTGTTATGTATTCCTCGTCTACACTTCAAATGAATGTAAATGCGACACTTCCTTGCAAGGAAATAGCGTTTGCAGATGTCTACGTATCGAAGCAATAGAGTTCAAATGCTTCTTAAAACGCGATATCGCATCTCATTTCTATGTTTCATGGTAAGATATAATATGATTTGAGAAGTGTTATGCATTCCTCGTCTACGATTCAAATGAACGTAAATGCGACACTTCCTTCCAAGGAAATAGCGTTTGCAGATGTCTACGTATCGTAACAATAGCGTTCTTATGATACTTAAAACGCGATATCGCATCTCATTTCTATGATTCATGGTAAGATATAATATGATTTGCGAAGTGTTATGTATTCCTCGTCTACACTTCAAATGAATGTAAATGCGACACTTCCTTGCAGGGAAATAGCGTTTGCAGATGTCTACGTCTCGTAGCAATAGATTTCATATGATTCTTAAAACGCGATATCGCATCTCATTTCTATGTTTCATGGTAAGATATAACATGATTTGCGAAGTGTTATGTATTCCTCGTCTACACTTCAAATGAATGTGAATGCGATTCTTCCTCGCTAGGAAATAGCGTTTGCAGATGTCTACGTATCGTAGCAATAGCTTTCTAATGCTTCTTAAAACGCGATATCGCATCTCATTTCTATGTTTCATGGTAAGGTATAATATGATTTGCGAAGTGTTATGTATTCCTCGTCTACACTTCAAATGAATGTGAATGCGACACTTCCTCGCTAGGAAATAGCGTCTGCAGATGCCTAGGTATCGTAGCAATAGAGTTCCAATGCTTCTTAAAACGAGATATTGCATCTAATATCTATGTTTCATGATAAGATATAATATTCATTGCGAAGTGTTATGCATTCCTCGTCTACACTTCAAAAGAATGTAAATGCGACACTTCCTTGCAAGGAAATAACGATTGCAGATGTCTACCTATCGTAGCAATAGAGTTCTAATGCTTCTTAAAACGCGATATCGCATCTCATTTCTATGTTTCATGGTAAGATATAATATGATTTGCGAAGTATTATGTATTCCTCGTCTACACTTCAAATGAAAGTTAATGCGACACTTCCTTGCAAGGAAACAGCGTTTGCAGATGTCTACGTATCGAAGCAACAGAGTTCAAATGCTTCTTAAAACGAGATATTGCATCTCATATCTATGTTTCATGATAAGATATAGTATTCATTGCGAAGTGTTATGCATTCCTCGTCTACGATTCAAATGAATGTAAATGCGACACTTCCTTGCAAGGAAATAGCATTTGCAGATGTCTACGTATCGTAGCAATGGATTTCTAATGCTTCTTAGAACGCGATATCGCATCTCATTTCTATGTTTCATGGTAAGATATAATATGATTTGCGAAGCGTCATGTATTCCTCGTCTATACTTCAAATGAATGTGAATGCGACACTTCCTCGCTAGGAAATAGCGTCTGCAGATGTCTAGTTATCGTAGTAATAGAGTTCTAATGCTCCTTAAAACGAGATATTGCATCTCATATCTATGTTTCATGATAAGATATAATATTCATTGCGACGTGTTATGCATTCCTCGTCTACGATTCAAATGAAAGTAAATGCGACACTTCCTTGCAAGGAAATAGCGTTTGCAGATGTCTACGTATCGTAGCAATAGAGTTCATATGAGTCTTAAAACGCAATATCGCATCCCATTTCTATGTTTCATGGCAAGATATAACATGATTTGCGAAGTGTTATGTATTCCTCGTCTACACTTCAAATGAATGTGAATGCGATTCTTCCTCGCTAGGAAATAGCGTTTGCAGATGTCTACGTATCGTAGCAATAGCTTTCTAATGCTTCCTAAAACGCGATATCGCATCTCATTTCAATGTTTCATGGTAAGATATAACATGATTTGCGAAGTGTCATGTATTCCTCGTCTACACTTCAAATGAATGTGAATGCGACACTTCCTCGCTAGGAAATAGCGTCTGCAGATGTCTAGGTATCGTAGCAATAGAGTTCCAATGCTTCTTAAAACGAGATATTGCATCTAATATCTATGTTTCATGATAAGATATAATATTCATTGCGAAGTGTTATGCATTCCTCGTCTACGATTCAAATGAAAGTAAATGCGACACTTCCTTGCAAGGAAATAGCGTTTGCAGATGTCTACGTATCGAAGCAATAGAGTTCAAATGCTTCTTAAAACGAGATATTGCATCTCATATCTATGTTTCATGATAGGATATAATATTCATTGCGAATTGTTATGCATTCCTCGTCTACGATTCAAACGAATGTAAATGCGACACTTCCTTGCAAGGAATGGATTTCTGATGCTTCTTAAAACGCGATATCGCACCTCATTTCTATGTTTTATGGTAAGATATAATATGATTGGAGAAGTGTTATGCATTCCTCGTCTACACTTCAAATGAATGTAAATGCGACACTTCCTTGCAAGGAAATAGCATTTGCAGATGTCTACGTATCGTAGCAATGGATTTCTAATGCTTCTTAGAACGCGATATCGCATCTCATTTCTATGTTTCATGGTAAGATATAATATGATTTGCGAAGCGTCATGTATTCCTCGTCTACACTTCAAATGAATGTAAATGCGACACTTCCTTGCAAGGAAATAGCGTTTGCAGATGTCTACGTATCGAAGCAATAGAGTTCAAATGCTTCTTAAAAAGAGTTATTGCATCTCATACCTATGTTTCATGATAAGATATAATATTCATTGCGAAGTGTTATGCATTTCTCGTCTACGATTCAAATGAATGTAAATGCGACACTTCCTTGCAAGGAAATAGCGTTTGCAGATGTCTACGTATCGTAGCAATAGAGTTCTTATGATTCTTAAAACGCGATATCGCATCTCATTTCTATGTTTCATGGTAAGGTATAATATGATTTGCGAAGTGTTATGTATTCCTCGTCTATACTTCAAATGAATGTGAATGCGACACTTCCTCGCTAGGAAATAGCGTCTGCAGATGTCTAGTTATCGTAGTAATAGAGTTCTAATGCTCCTTAAAACGAGATATTGCATCTCATATCTATGTTTCATGATAAGATATAATATTCATTGCGACGTGTTATGCATTCCTCGTCTACGATTCAAATGAAAGTAAATGCGACACTTCCTTGCAAGGAAATAGCGTTTGCAGATGTCTACGTATCGTAGCAATAGAGTTCATATGATTCTTAAAACGCAATATCGCATCCCATTTCTATGTTTCATGGCAAGATATAACATGATTTGCGAAGTGTTATGTATTCCTCGTCTACACTTCAAATGAATGTGAATGCGATTCTTCCTCGCTAGGAAATAGCGTTTGCAGATGTCTAGGTATCGTAGCAATAGAGTTCAAATGCTTCTTAAAACGAGATACTGCATCTCATATCTATGTTTCATGATAAGATATAATATTCATTGCGAAGTGCTATGCATTCCTCGCCTACGATTCAAATGAATGTAAATGCGACACTTCCTTGCAGGGAAATAGCGTTTGCAGATGTCTACGTATCGAAGCAATAGAGTTCAAATGCTTCTTAAAACGAGATATTGCATCTCATATCTATGTTTCATGATAAGATATAATATACATTGCGAAGTGTTATGCATTCCTCGTCTACAATTCAAATGAAAGTAAATGCGACACTTCCTTGCAAGGAAATAACGTTTGCAGATGTGTACGTATCGTAGCAATAGATTTCTAATGCTTCTTAAAACGCGATATCGCATCTCATTTCTATGTTTCATGGTAAGATAGAATATGATTTGCGAAGTGTTATGTATTCCTCGTCTACACTTCAAATGAATGTGAATGCGACACTTCCTCGCTAGGATATAGCGTTTGCAGATGTCTACGTATCGTAGCAATAGATTTCCAATGCTTCTTAAAACGCGATATCGCTTCTCATTTCTATGTTTCATGGTAAGATATAATATGATTGGAGAAGTGTTATGCATTCCTCGTCTACACTTCAAATGAATGTAAATGCGACACTTCCTTGCAAGGAAATAGCATTTGCAGATGTCTACGTATCGTAGCAATGGATTTCTAATGCTTCTTAGAACGCGATATCGCATCTCATTTCTATGTTTCATGGTAAGATATAATATGATTTGCGAAGCGTCATGTATTCCTCGTCTACACTTCAAATGAATGTAAATGCGACACTTCCTTGCAAGGAAGTAGCGTTTGCAGATGTCTACCTATCGAAGCAATAGAGTTCAAATGCTTCTTAAAAAGAGTTATTGCATCTCATACCTATGTTTCATGATAAGATATAATATTCACTGCGAAGTGTTATGCATTTCTCGTCTACGATTCAAATGAATGTAAATGCGACACTTCCTTGCAAGGAAATAGCGTTTGCAGATGTCTACGTATCGTAGCAATAGAGTTCTTATGATTCTTAAAACGCGATATCGCATCTCATTTCTATGTTTCATGGTAAGGTATAATATGATTTGCGAAGTGTTATGTATTCCTCGTCTATACTTCAAATGAATGTGAATGCGACACTTCCTCGCTAGGAAATAGCGTCTGCAGATGTCTAGTTATCGTAGTAATAGAGTTCTAATGCTCCTTAAAACGAGATATTGCATCTCATATCTATGTTTCATGATAAGATATAATATTCATTGCGACGTGTTATGCATTCCTCGTCTACGATTCAAATGAAAGTAAATGCGACACTTCCTTGCAAGGAAATAGCGTTTGCAGATGTCTACGTATCGTAGCAATAGAGTTCATATGATTCTTAAAACGCAATATCGCATCCCATTTCTATGTTTCATGGCAAGATATAACATGATTTGCGAAGTGTTATGTATTCCTCGTCTACACTTCAAATGAATGTGAATGCGATTCTTCCTCGCTAGGAAATAGCGTTTGCAGATGTCTACGTATCGTAGCAATAGCTTTCTAATGCTTCCTAAAACGCGATATCGCATCTCATTTCAATGTTTCATGGTAAGATATAACATGATGTGCGAAGTGTCATGTATTCCTCGTCTACACTTCAAATGAATGTGAATGCGACACTTCCTCGCTAGGAAGTAGCGTCTGCAGATGTCTAGGTATCGTAGCAATAGAGTTCAAATGCTTCTTAGAACGAGATATTGCATCTCATATCTATGTTTCATGATAAGATATAATATTCATTGCGAAGTGTTATGCATTCCTCGTCCACACATCAAATGAATGTAAATGCGACACTTCCTTGCAAGGAAATAGCGTTTGCAGATGTCTACGTATCGTAGCAATGGATTTCTGATGCTTCTTAGAACGCGATATCGCATCTCATTTCTATGTTTCATGGTAAGATATAATATGATTTGCGAAGTGTCATGTATTCCTCGTCTACACTTCAAATGAATGTAAATACGACACTTCCTTGCATGGAAATAGCATTTGCAAATATCTGCCTATCGTAGCAATAGTATTCTAATGCTTCTTTAAACGCGATATCGCATCTCACTTCTATGTTTCATGGTAAGTTATAATATGATTTGCGAAGTGTTATGTATTCCTCGTCTACATTTCAAATGAATGTAAATGCGACACTTCCTTGCAAGGAAATAGCGTTTGCAGATGTCTACGTATCGAAGCAATAGAGTTCAAATGCTTCTTAAAAAGAGTTATTGCATCTCATACCTATGCTTCATGATAAGATATAATATTCATTGCGAAGTGTTATGCATTTCTCGTCTACGATTCAAATGAATGTAAATGCGACACTTCCTTGCAAGGAAATAGCGTTTGCAGATGTCTACGTATCGTAGCAATAGAGTTCTTATGATTCTTAAAACGCGATATCGCATCTCATTTCTATGTTTCATGGTAAGACATAATATGATTTGCGAAGTGCTATGTATTCCTCGTCTACACCTCAAATGAATGTAAATGCGACACTTCCTCGCTAGGAAATAGCGTCTGCAGATGTCTAGGTATCGTAGTAATAGAGTTCTAATGCTTCTTAAAACGAGATATTGCATCTCATATCTATGTTTCATGATAAGATATAATATTCATTGCGACGTGTTATGCATTCCTCGTCTACGATTCAAATGAAAGTAAATGCGACACTTCCTTGCAAGGAAATAGCGTTTGCAGATGTCTACGTATCGAAGCAATAGTGTTCTAATGCTTCTTAAAACGCGATATCGCATCTCATTTCTATGTTTCATGGTAAGATATAATATGATTTGCGAAGTATCACGTATTCCCCGTCTACACTTCAAAAAAATTTAAATGCGACACTTCCTTGCAAGGAAATAGCGTTTGCAGATGTCTACGTATTGTAGCAATAGAGTTCTTATGATTCTTAAAACGCGATATCGCATCTCATTTCTATGTTTCATGGTAAGGTATAATATGATTTGCGAAGTGTTATGTATTCCTCGTCTATACTTCAAATGAATGTAAATGCGACACTTCCTCGCTAGGAAATAGCGTCTGCAGATGTCTAGGTATCGTAGCAATAGAGTTCCAATGCTTCTTAAAACGAGATATTGCATCTAATATCTATGTTTCATGATAAGATATAATATTCATTGCGAAGTGTTATGCATTCCTCGTCTACGATTCAAATGAAAGTAAATGCGACACTTCCTTGCAAGGAAATAGCGTTTGCAGATGTCTACGTATCGAAGCAGTAGAGTTCAAATGCTTCTTAAAACGAGATATTGCATCTCATATCTATGTTTCATGATAGGATATAATATTCATTGCGAATTGTTATGCATTCCTCGTCTACGATTCAAACGAATGTAAATGCGACACTTCCTTGCAAGGAATGGATTTCTGATGTTTCTTAAAACGCGATATCGCATCTCATTTCTATGTTTTATGGTAAGATATAATATGATTTGCGAAGTGTTACGTATTCCTTGTCTACACTTCAAATGAATGTAAATGCGACACTTCCGTGCAAGGAAATAGCGTTTGCAGATGTCTACGTATCGTAGCAATGGATTTCTGATGCTTCTTAAAACGCGATATCGCATCTCATTTCTATGTTTCATGGTAAGACATAATATGATTTGCGAAGTGCTATGTATTCCTCGTCTACACCTCAAATGACTGTAAATGCGACACTTCCTTGCAGGGAAATAGCGTTTGCAGATGTCTACGTATCGAAGCAATAGAGTTCAAATGCTTCTTAGAACGAGATATTGCATCTCATATCTATGTTTCATGATAAGATATAATATTCATTGCGAAGTGTTATGCATTCCTCGTCCACACATCAAATGAATGTAAATGCGACACTTCCTTGCAAGGAAATAGCGTTTGCAGATGTCTACGTATCGTAGCAATGGATTTCTGATGCTTCTTAGAACGCGATATCGCATCTCATTTCTATGTTTCATGGTAAGATATAATATGATTTGCGAAGTGTCATGTATTCCTCGTCTACACTTCAAATGAATGTAAATACGACACTTCCTTGCATGGAAATAGCGTTTGCAAATATCTGCCTATCGTAGCAATAGTATTCTAATGCTTCTTAAAACGCGATATCGCATCTCACTTCTATGTTTCATGGTAAGTTATAATATGATTTGCGAAGTGTTATGTATTCCTCGTCTACACTTCAAATGAATGTAAATGCGACACTTCATTGCAAGGAAATAGCGTTTGCAGATGTCTACGTATCGAAGCAATAGAGTTCAAATGCTTCTTAAAAAGAGTTATTGCATCTCATACCTATGTTTCATGATAAGATATAGTATTCATTGCGAAGTGTTATGCATTTCTCGTCTACGATTCAAATGAATGTAAATGCGACACTTCCTTGCAAGGAAATAGCGTTTGCAGATGTCTACGTATCGTAGCAATAGAGTTCTTATGATTCTTAAAACGCGATATCGCATCTCATTTCTATGTTTCATGGTAAGACATAATATGATTTGCGAAGTGCTATGTATTCCTCGTCTACACCTCAAATGAATGTAAATGCGACACTTCCTTGCAGGGAAATAGCGTTTGCAGATGTCTACGTATCGAAGCAATAGAGTTCAAATGCTTCTTAAAACGAGATATTGCATCTCATATCTATGTTTCATGATAAGATATAATATTCATTGCGAAGTGTTATGCATTCTTCGTCCACACATCAAATGAATGTAAATGCGACACTTCCTTGCAAGGAAATAGCGTTTGCAGATGTCTACGTATCGTAGCAATGGATTTCTGATGCTTCTTAGAACGCGATATCGCATCTCATTTCTATGTTTCATGGTAAGATATAATATGTTTTGCGAAGTGTCATGTATTCCTCGTCTACACTTCAAATGAATGTAAATACGACACTTCCTTGCATGGAAATAGCGTTTGCAAATATCTGCCTATCGTAGCAATAGTATTCTAATGCTTCTTAAAACGCGATATCGCATCTCACTTCTATGTTTCATGGTAAGTTATAATATGATTTGCGAAGTGTTATGTATTCCTCGTCTACACTTCAAATGAATGTAAATGCGACACTTCCTTGCAAGGAAATAGCGTTTGCAGATGTCTACGTATCGAAGCAATAGAGTTCAAATGCTTCTTAAAAAGAGTTATTGCATCTCATACCTATGTTTCATGATAAGATATAATATTCATTGCGAAGTGTTATGCATTTCTCGTCTGCGATTCAAATGAATGTAAATGCGACACTTCCTTGCAAGGAAATAGCGTTTGCAGATGTCTACGTATCGTAGCAATAGAGTTCTTATGATTCTTAAAACGCGATATCGCATCTCATTTCTATGTTTCATGGTAAGGTATAATATGATTTGCGAAGTGTTATGTATTCCTCGTCTATACTTCAAATGAATGTGAATGCGACACTTCCTCGCTAGGAAATAGCGTCTGCAGATGTCTAGGTATCGTAGTAATAGAGTTCTAATGCTTCTTAAAACGAGATATTGCATCTCATATCTATGTTTCATGATAAGATATAATATTCATTGCGACGTGTTATGCATTCCTCGTCTACGATTCAAATGAAAGTAAAAGCGACACATCCTTGCAAGGAAATAGCGTTTGCAGATGCCTACGTATCGAAGCAATAGAGTTCAAATGCTTCTTAAAACGAGATATTGCATCTCATATATATGTTTCATGATAAGATATAATATTCATTGCGAAGTGTTATGCATTCCTCGTCCACACATCAAATGAATGTCAATGCGACACTTCCTTGCAAGGAAATAGCGTTTGCAGATGTCTACGTATCGTAGCAATGGATTTCTGATGCTTCTTAAAACGCGATATCGCATCTCATTTCTATGTTTCATGGTAAGATATAATATGATTTGCGAAGTATCACGTATTCCCCGTCTACACTTCAAATGAATTTAAATGCGACACTTCCTTGCAAGGAAATAGCGTTTGCAGATGTCTACGTATCGTAGCAATAGAGTTCTAATGCTTTTTAAAACGCGATATCGCATCTCATTTCTATGTTTCATGGTAAGATATAATATGATTTGCGAAGTGTTATGTATTCTTCGTCTACACTTCAAATGAATGTAAATGCGACACTCGCTCGCTAGGAAATAGCGTTTGCAGATGTCTACGTATCGTAGCAATAGAGTTCTAATGCTTCTTAAAACGCGATATCGCATCTCATTTCTATGTTTCATGGTAAGATATAACATGATTTGCGAAGTGTCATGTATTCCTCGTCTACACTTCAAATGAATGTGAATGCGATACTTCCTCGCTAGGAAATAGCGTTTGCAGATGTCTACGTATCGTAGCAATAGATTTCTAATGCTTCTTAAAACGGCGATATCGCATCTCATTTCTATGTTTCATGGTAAGGTATAATATGATTTGCGAAGTGTTATGTATTCCTCGTCTACACTTCAAATGAATGTAAATGCGACACTTCCTTGCAAGGAAATAGCGTTTGCAGATGTCTACGTATCGAAGCAATAGAGTTCAAATGCTTCTTAAAAAGAGTTATTGCATCTCATACCTATGTTTCATGATAAGATATAATATTCATTGCGAAGTGTTATGCATATCACGTCTACGATTCAAATGAATGTAAATGCGACACTTCCTTGCAAGGAAATAGCGTTTGCAGATGTCTACGTATCGTAGCAATAGAGTTCTTATGATTCTTAAAACGCGATATCGCATCTCATTTCTATGTTTCATGGTAAGGTATAATATGATTTGCGAAGTGTTATGTATTCCTCGTCTATACTTCAAATGAATGTGAATGCGACACTTCCTCGCTAGGAAATAGCGTCTGCAGATGTCTAGGTATCGTAGTAATAGAGTTCTAATGCTTCTTAAAACGAGATATTGCATCTCATATCTATGTTTCATGATAAGATATAATATTCATTGCGACGTGTTATGCATTCCTCGTCTACGATTCAAATGAAAGTAAATGCGACACTTCCTTGCAAGGAAATAGCGTTTGCAGATGTCTACGTATCGAAGCAATAGTGTTCTAATGCTTCTTAAAACGCGATATCGCATCTCATTTCTATGTTTCATGGTAAGATATAATATGATTTGCGAAGTATCACGTATTCCCCGTCTACACTTCAAAAAAATTTAAATGCGACACTTCCTTGCAAGGAAATAGCGTTTGCAGATGTCTACGTATCGTAGCAATAGAGTTCTTATGACTCTTAAAACGCGATATCGCATCTCATTTCTATGTTTCATGGTAAGGTATAATATGATTTGCGAAGTGTTATGTATTCCTCGTCTATACTTCAAATGAATGTGAATGCGACACTTCCTCGCTAGGAAATAGCGTCTGCAGATGTCTAGGTATCGTAGTAATAGAGTTCTAATGCTTCTTAAAACGAGATATTGCATCTCATATCTATGTTTCATGATAAGATATAATATGATTTGCGAAGTGTTATGTATTCCTCGTCTACACCACAAATGAATGTAAATGCGACACTTCCTTGCAGGGAAATAGCGTTTGCAGATGTCTACGTATCGTAGCAATAGATTTCTAATGGTTCTTAAAACGGCGATATCGCATCTCATTTCTATGTTTCATGGTAAGATATAATATGATTTACGAAGTGTTATGTATTCCTCGTCTACACTTCAAATGAATGTAAATGCGACACTTCCTTGCAAGGAAATAGCAATTGCAGATGTCTACCTATCGTAGCATTAGAGTTCCAATGCTTCTTAAAACGCGATATCGCATCTCATTTCTATGTTTCATGGTAAGATGTAATATGATTTGCGAAGTGTTATGTATTCCTCGTCTACACTTCAAATGAATGTAAATGCGACACTTCCTTGCTAGGAAATAGCGTCTGCAGATGTCTAGGTATCGTAGCAATAGAGTTCTAATGCTTCTTAAAACGCGATATCGCATTTCATTTCTATGTTTCATGGTAAGATATAATATGATTTGCGAAGTGTTATGTATTCCTTGTCTCAACTTCAAAGGAATGTAAATGCGACACTTCCTTGCAAGGAAATAGCGTTTGCAGATGTCTACGTATCGAAGCAATGGATTTCTGATGCTTCTTAAAACGCGATATCGCATCTCA
Source organism: Xylocopa sonorina (assembly GCF_050948175.1). Taxonomy (NCBI): domain Eukaryota; kingdom Metazoa; phylum Arthropoda; class Insecta; order Hymenoptera; family Apidae; genus Xylocopa; species Xylocopa sonorina. Next base: position 916,927 of record NW_027490139.1, on the reverse strand, counting down.
TTTCTATGTTTTATGGTAAGATATAATATGATTTGCGAAGTGTTATGTATTCCTCGTCTACACTTCAAATGAAAGTAATTGCGACACTTCCTTGCAAGGAAACAGCGATTGCAGATGTCTACGTATCGTAGCAATAGAGTTGAAATGCTTCTTAAAACGTGATATCGCATCTCATTTCTATGTTTCATGGTAAGATATAATATGATTTGCGAAGTGTTATGTATTCCTCATCTACACCACAAATGAATGTAAATGCGACACTTCCTTGCAGGGAAATAGCGTTTGCAGATGTCTACGTATCGAAGCAATAGAGTTCAAATGCTTCTTAAAACGAGATATTGCATCTCATATCTATGTTTCATGATAAGATATAATATACATTGCGAAGTGTTATGCATTCCTTGTCTACGATTCAAATGAAAGTAAATGCGACACTTCCTTGCAAGGAAATAGCGTTTGCAGATGTCTACGTATCGTAGCAATGGATTTCTAATGCCTCTTAGAACGCGATATCGCATCTCATTTCTATGTTTCATGGTAAGATATAATATGATTTGCGAAGTGTCATGTATTCCTCGTCAACACTTCAAATGAATGTAAATGCGACACATCCTTGCAAGGAAATAGCGTTTGCAGATGTCTACGTATCGAAGCAATAGTGTTCTAATGCTTCTTAAAACGCGATATCGCATCTCATTTCTATGTTTCATGGTAAGATATAATATGATTTGCGAAGTATCACGTATTCCCCGTCTACACTTCAAATGAATTTAAATGCGACACTTCCTTGCAAGGAAATAGCGTTTGCAGATGTCTACGTATCGTAGCAATAGAGTTCTAATGCTTTTTAAAACGCGATATCGCATCTCATTTCTATGTTTCATGGTAAGATATAATATGATTTGCGAAGTGTCATGTATTCCTCGTCTACACTTCAAATGAATGTAAATGCGACACTCGCTCGCTAGGAAATAGCGTTTGCAGATGTCTACGTATCGTAACAATAGAGTTCTTATGATACTTAAAACGCGATATCGCATCTCATTTCTATGTATCATGGTAAGATATAATATTCATTGCGAAGTGTTATGCATTCCTGGTCTACGATTCAAATGAAAGTAAATGCGACACTTCCTTGCAAGGAAACAGCGATTGCAGATGTCTACGTATCGTAGCAATAGAGTTGAAATGCTTCTTAAAACGCGATATCGCATCTCATTTCTATGTTTCATGGTAAGATGTAATATGATTTGCGAAGTGTTATGTATTCCTCGTCTACACTTCAAATGAATGTAAATGCGACACTTCCTTGCTAGGAAATAGTGTTTGCAGATGTCTACGTATCGAAGCAATGGATTTCTGATGCTTCTTAAAACGCGATATAGCATCTCATTTCTATGTTTTATGGTAAGATATAATATGATTTGCGAAGTGTTATGTATTCCTCGTCTACACTTCAAATGAAAGTAAATGCGACACTTCCTTGCAAGGAAACAGCGATTGCAGATGTCTACGTATCGTAGCAATAGAGTTGAAATGCTTCTTAAAACGCGATATCGCATCTCATTTCTATGTTTCATGGTAAGATATAATATGATTTGCGAAGTGTTATGTATTCCTCGTCTACACCACAAATGAATGTAAATGCGACACTTCCTTGCAGGGAAATAGCGTTTGCAGATGTCTACGGATCGAAGCAATAGAGTTCAAATGCTTCTTAAAATGAGATATTGCATCTCATATCTATGTTTCATGATAAGATATAATATACATTGCGAAGTGTTATGCATTCCTCGTCTACGATTCAAATGAAAGTAAATGCGACACTTCCTTGCAAGGAAATAGCGTTTGCAGATGTCTACGTATCGTAGCAATGGATTTCTAATGCCTCTTAGAACGCGATATCGCATCTCATTTCTATGTTTCATGGTAAGATATAATATGATTTGCGAAGTGTCATGTATTCCTCGTCTACACTTCAAATGAATGTAAATGCGACACATCCTTGCAAGGAAATAGCGTTTGCAGATGTCTACGTATCGAAGCAATAGAGTTCTAATGCTTCTTAAAACGCGATATCGCGCCTCATTTCTATGTTTCATGGTAAGATATAATATGATTTGCGAAGTGTTATGTATTCCTCGTCTACACTTCAAATGAATGTAAATGCGACACTTCCTTGCAAGGAAATAGCGTTTGCAGATGTCTACGTATAGAAGCAATAGAGTTCAAATGCTTCTTAAAACGCGATATCGCATCTCATTTCTATGTTTCATGGTAAGATATAATATGATTTGCGAAGTGTTATGCATTCCTCGTCTACGATTCAAATGAATGTAAATGCGACACTTCCTTCCAAGGAAATAGCGTTTGCAGATGTCTACCTATCGTAGCAATAGTGTTCTAATGCTTCTTAAAACGCGATATCGCATCTCATTTCTATGTTTCATGGTAAGATATAATATGATTTGCGAAGTATCATGTATTCCTCGTCTACACTTCAAATGAATGTAAATGCGACACTTCCTTGCAAGGAAATAGCGTTTGCAGATGTCTACGTATCGAAGCAATAGAGTTCAAATGCTCCTTAAAACGAGATATTGCATCTCGTATCTTTGTTTCATGATAAGATATAGTATTCATTGCGAAGTGTTATGCATTCCTCGTCTACGATTCAATTGAATGTAAATGCGACACTTCCTTGCAAGGAAATAGCGTTTGCAGATGTCTACGTATCGTAGCAATAGAGTTCCTATGATTCTTAGATCGCGATATCGCATCTCATTTCTATGTTCCATGATAAGATATAATATTCATTGCGAAGTGTTATGCATTCCTCGTCTACGATTCAAATGAATGAAAATGCGACACTTCCTTGCTAGGAAATAGCGTTTGCAGATGTCTACGTATCGAAGCAATAGTGTTCAAATGCTTCTTAAAACAAGATATCGCATCTCATTTCTATGTTTCATGATAAGATGTAATATTCATTGCGAAGTGTTATGTATTCCTCGTCTACACTTCAAATGAATGTAAGTGCGACACTTCCTTGCAAGGAAGTAGCGTTTGCAAATGTCTACCTATCGTAGCAATAGTGTTCTCATGCTTCTTAAAACGCGATATCGCATCTCATTTCTATGTTTCATGGTAAGATATAATATGATTTGCGAAGTGTAATGTATTCTTCGTCCACACTTCAAATGAATGTAAATGCGACACTTCCTTGCAAGGAAATAGCGTTTGCAGATGTCTACGTATCGTAGCAATAGAGTTCTAATGCTTCTTAAAACGCGATATCGCATCTCATTTCCATGCTTCATGGTAAGATATAATATGATTTGCGAAGTGTTATGTAGTCCTCGTCTACACTTCAGATGAATGTAAATGCGACACTTCCTTGCTAGGAAATAGCGTTTGCAGATGTCTACGTAGCGTAGGGATAGAGTTCTAATGCTTCTCAAAACGACATATCGCACCTCATTTCTATGTTTCATGATAAGATATAATATGCATTGCGAAGTGTTATGCATTCCTCGTCTACGATTCAAATGCATGTAAATGCGACACTTCCTTGCCAGGAAATAGCGTTTGCAGATGTCTACGTATCGAAGCAATAGTGTTCAAATGCTTCTTAAAACGCGATATCGCATCTCATTTCTATGTTTCATGATAAGATGTAATATTCATTGCGAAGTGTTATGTATTCCTCGCCTACACTTCAAATGAATGTAAATGCGACACTTCCTTGCTAGGAAATAGCATTTGCAGATGTCTACGTATACGAAGCAGTAGAGTTCAAATGCTTCTTAAAACGAGATATTGCATCTCATATCTATGTTTCATGATAAGATATAATAATCATTGCGAATTGTTATGCATTCCTCGTCTACGATACAAATGAATATAAATGCGACACTTCCTTGCAAGGAAATGGCGTTTGCAGATGTCTACGTATCGTAGCATTGAATTTCTGATGCTTCTTAAAACGCGATATCGCATCTCATTTCTATGTTTCATGGTAAGATAGAATATGATTCGCGAAGTGTTATGTAGTCCTCGTCTACACTTCAAATGTATGTAAATGCGACACTTCCTTGCTAGGAAATAGCGTTTGCAGATGTCTACGTATCGTAGCAATAGAGTTCCAATGCTTCTTAAAACGCGATATCGCATCTCATTTCTATGTTTCATGGTAAGATATAATATGATTGCGGAAGTGCTATGTATTCCTCGTCTACACTTCAAATGAATGTAAATGCGACACTTCCTTGCAAGGAAATAGCGTTTGCAAATGTCTACCTATCGTAGCAATAGTGTTCTAATGATTCTTAAAACGCGATATCGCATCTCATTTCTATGTTTCATGGTAAGGTATAATATGATTTGCGAAGTGTTATGTATTCCTCTTCTACACTTCAAATGAATGAAAATGCGACACTTCCTTGCAAGGAAATAGCGTTTGCAGATGTCTACGTATCGTAGCAAAAGAGTTCAAATGCTTATTAAGACGCGATATCGCACCTCATTTCTATGTTTCATGGTAAGATATAATATGATTGGGGAAGTGTTATGTATTCCTCTTCTACACTTCAAATGAATGTAAATGCGACACTTTTTTGGAAGGAAATAGCGTTTGCAGATGTCTACGTATCGTAGCAAAAGGGTTCTTATGATTCTTAAAAAGCGATATCGCATCTCATTTCTATGTTTCATGGTAAGATATAATATGATTTGCGAAGTGTTATGTAGTCCTCGTCTACACTTCAAATGAATGTAAATGCGACACTTCCTTGCTAGGAAATAGCGTTTGCAGATGTCTACGTATCGTAGGGATAGAGTTCTAATGCTTCTTAAAACGACATATCGCTCCTCATTTCTATGTTTCATGATAAGGTATAATATGTTTTGCGATGTGTTATGTATTCCTCTTCTACACATCAAATGAATGTAAATGCGACACTTCCTTGCAAGGAAATAGCGTTTGCAGATGTCTACGTATCGTAGCAATAGATTTCCAATGCTTCTTAAAACGCGATATCGCATCACATTTCTATGTTTCATGGTAAGATATAATATGATTGGAGAAGTGTTATTCATTCCTCGTCTACACTTCAAATGAATGTAAATGCGACACTTCCTTGCAAGGAAATAGCGTTTGCGAATGTCTACCTATCGTAGCAATAGTGTTCTAATGATCCTTAAGACGCGATATCGCATCTCATTTCTATGTTTCATGGTAGGGTATAATATGATTTGCGAAGTGTTATGTATTTCTCGTCTACACTTCAAATGAATGTAAATGCGACACTTCCTCGCTAGGATATAGCGTTTGCAAATGTCTACGTATCGTAGCAATAGATTTCCAATGCTTCTTAAAACGCGATATCGCATCTCATTTCTATGTTTCATGGTAAGATATAATATGATTGGGGAAGTGTTATGTATTACTCGTCTACACTTCAAATAAATGTAAATGCGACACTTCCTTGCAAGGAAATAGCGTTTGCAGATGTCTACGTATCGTAGCAATAGAGTTCTTATGATTCTTGAAAAGCGATATCGCATCTCATTTCTATGTTTCATGGTAAGATAGAATATGATTCGCGAAGTGTTATGTAGTCCTCGTCTACACTTCAAATGTATGTAAATGCGACACTTCCTTGCTAGGAAATAGCGTTTGCAGATGTCTACCTATCGTAGCAATAGAGTCCTTATGATTCTTAAAACGCGATATCGCATCACATTTCTATGTTTCATGGTAAGATATAATATGATTTGCGAAGTGTCATGTATTCCCCGTCTACACATCAAATGAATGTAAATGCCACACTTCCCTGCTAGGAAATAGCGTCTGCAGATGACTAGGTATCGTAGCAATAGAGTTCTATTGCTTCTTAAAGCGCGATATCGCATCTCATTTCTGTGTTTCATGGTAAGATAAAATATGATTTGCGAAGTGTCATGTATTCTTCGTCTACACATCAAATGAATGTTAATGCGACTCTTCCTTGCAAGGAAATAGCGTTTGCAGATGTCTACGTATCGCAGCAATAGAGTTCCAATGCTTCTTAGAACGCGGTATCGCATCTCATTTCTATGTTTCATGGTAAGATATAATATGATTGGGGAAGTGTTATGTATTACTCGTCTACACTTCAACTGAATGTAAATGCGACACTTCCTTGCAAGGAAATAGCGTTTGCAGATGTCTACGTATCGTAGCAATAGAGTTCTTATGATACTTAAAACGCGATATCGCATCTCATTTCTATGTTTGATGGTAAGATATAATATGATTCGCGAAGTGTTATGTAGTCCTCGTCTACACTTCAAATGAATGTAAATGCGACACTTCCTTGCAAGGAAATAGCGTTTGGAGATGTTTACGTATCGTAGCAATAGAGTTCTTATGATTCTTAAAACGCGATATCGCATCTCATTTCTGTGTTCCATGGTAATATATAATATGATTTGCGAAGTGTTATGTATTCCTCGTCTACACTTCAAATGAATGTGAATGCGACACTTCCTCGCTAGGATATAGCGTTTGCAGATGTCTACGTATCGCAGCAATAGAGTTCTTATGATTCTTAAAACGCGATATCGCATCACATTTCTATGTTTCATGGTAAGATATAATATGATTGCGAAGTGTCATGTATTCTCCGTCTACACTTCAAATGAATGTAATGCCACACTTCCCTGCTACGAAATAGCGTCTGCAGATGACTAGGTATCGTAGCAATAGAGTTCTAATGCTTCTTAAAGCGCGATATCGCATCTCATTTCTATGTTTCATGGTAAGGTAGAATATGATTCGCGAAGTGTTATGTAGTCCTCGTCTACACTTCAAATGAATGTAAATGCGACACTTCCTTGCTTGGAAATAGCGTTTGCAGATGTCTACCTATCGTAGCAATAGAGTTCTAATGCTTCTTAAAACGCGATATCGCATCTCATTTCTATGTTTCATGGTAAGATATAATATGATTTGCGACGTGTCATGTATTCTTCGTCTACACTTCAAATGAATGTAAATGCGACTCTTCCTTGCAAGGAAATAGCGTTTGCATATGTCTACGTATCGTAGCAATAGAGTTCTTATGATTCATAAAACGCGATATCGCATCTCATTTCTATGTTTCATGGTAAGGTATAATATGATTTGCGAAGTGTTATGTATTCCTCGTCTACACTTCAAATGAATGTAAATGCGACACTTCCTTGCAAGGAAATAGCGTTTGGAGATGTCTACGTATCGTAGCAATAGAGTTCTTATGATTCTTAAAACGCGATATCGCATCTCATTTCTGTGTTTCATGGTAAGATATAATATGACTTGCGAAGTGTTATGTATTCCTCGTCCACACTTCAAATGAATGTGAATGCGACACATCCTCGCTGGGATATAGCGTTTGCAGATGTCTACGTATCGTAGCAATAGATTTCCAATGCTTCTTAAAACGCGAAATCGCATCACATTTCTATGTTTCATGGTAAGATATAATAAGATCTGCGAAGTGTCATGTATTCCCCGTCTACACAACAAATGAATGTAAATGCCACACTTCCCTGCTAGGAAATAGCGTCTGCAGATGACTAGGGATCGTAGCAATAGAGTTCTTATGATTCTTAAAACGCGATATCGCATCTCATTTCTGTGTTTCATGGTAATATATAATATGATTTGCGAAGTGTTATGTATTCCTCGTCTACACTTCAAATGAATGTGAATGCGACACTTCCTCGCTAGGATATAGGGTTTGCAGATGTCTACGTATCGTAGCAATAGATTTCCAATGCTTCTTAAAACGCGATATCGCATCTCATTTCTATGTTTCATGGTAAGATATAATATGATTTGCGAAGTGTTATGTATTCCTCGTCTACACTTCAAATGAATGTAAATGCGACACTTCCTTGCAAGGAAATAGCGTTTGCAAATGTCTACCTATCTTAGCAATAGTGTTCTAATACTTCTTAAAACGCGATATCGCATCTCATTCCTATGTTTCATGGTAAGATATAATATGATTCGCGAAGTGTTATGTAGTCCTCGTCTACACTTCAAATGAATGTAAATGCGACACTTCCTTGCTTGGAAATAGCGTTTGCAGATGTCTACCTATCGTAGCAATAGGGTTCTAATGCTTCTTAAAACGCGATATCGCATCTCATTTCTATGTTTCATGGTAAGATATAATATGATTTGCGACGTGTCATGTATTCTTCGTCTACACTTCAAATGAATGTAAATGCGACTCTTCCTTGCAAGGAAATAGCGTTTGCATATGTCTACGTATCGTAGCAATAGAGTTCTTATGATTCATAAAACGCGATATCGCATCTCATTTCTATGTTTCATGGTAAGGTATAATATGATTTGCGAAGTGTTATGTATTCCTCGTCTACACTTCAAATGAATGTAAATGCGACACTTCCTTGCAAGGAAATAGCGTTTGGAGATGTCTACGTATCGTAGCAATAGAGTTCTTATGATTCTTAAAACGCGATATCGCATCTCATTTCTGTGTTTCATGGTAAGATATAATATGACTTGCGAAGTGTTATGTATTCCTCGTCCACACTTCAAATGAATGTGAATGCGACACATCCTCGCTAGGATATAGCGTTTGCAGATGTCTACGTATCGTAGCAATAGATTTCCAATGCTTCTTAAACGCGAAATCGCATCACATTTCTATGTTTCATGGTAAGATATAATAAGATCTGCGAAGTGTCATGTATTCCCCGTCTACACTTCAAATGAATGTAAATGCCACACTTCCCTGCTAGGAAATAGCGTCTGCAGATGACTAGGTATCGTAGCAATAGAGTTCTAATGCTTCTTAAAGCGCGATATCGCATCTCATTTCTATGTTTCATGGTAAGATAGAATATGATTTGCGAAGTGTTATGTATTCCTCGTCTACACTTCAAATGAATGTGAATGCGACACTTCCTCGCTAGGATATAGCGTTTGCAGATGTCTACGTATCGTAGCAATAGATTTCCAATGCTTCTTAAAGCGCGATATCGCATCTCATTTCTATGTTTCATGGTAAGATAGAATATGATTCGCGAAGTGTTATGTAGTCCTCGTCTACACTTCAAATGAATGTAAATGCGACACTTCCTTGCTAGGAAATAGCGTTTGCAGATGTCTACCTATCGTAGCAATAGAGTTCTAATGCTTCTTAAAACGCGATATCGCATCTCATTTCTATGTTTCATGGTAAGATATAATATGATTGGAGAAGTGTTATGTATTCCTCGTGTACACTTCAAATGAATGTAAATGCGACACTTCCTTGCAAGGAAATAGCGTTTGCAAATGTCTACCTATCTTAGCAGTAGTGTTCTAATACTTCTTAAAACGCGATATCGCATCTCATTTCTATGTTTCACGGTAAGATATAATATGATTTGCGAAGTGTTATGTATTCCTCGTCTACACTTCAAATGAATGTAAATGCGACTCTTCCTTGCAAGGAAATAGCGTTTGCAGATGTCTACGTATCGAAGCAATAGAGTTCAAGTGCTTCTTAAGACGCGATATCGCATCTCATTTGTATGTTTCATGGTAAGATATAATATGATTTGCGAAGTGTTATGTATTCCTCGTCTACACTTCAAATGAATGTAAATGCGACACTTACTTGCTAGGAAATAGCGTTTGCAGATGTCTACCTATCGTAGCAATAGAGTTTTAATGCTTCTTACAACGCGATATCGCATCTCATTTCCATGTTTCATGGTAAGATATAATATGATTTGCGAAGTGTTATGTATTCCTCTTCTACACTTCAAATGAATGTAAATGCGACACTTCCTTGCAAGGAAATAGCGTTTGCAGATGTCTACCTATCGTAGCAATAGAGTTCATATGATTCTTAAAACGCGATATCGCATCTCATTTCTATGTTTCATGGTAAGATATAACATGATTTGCGAGGTGTTATGTATTCCTTGTCTACACTTCAAATGAATGTGAATGCGATACTTCCTCGCTAGGAAATAGCGTTTGCAGTTGTCTACGTATTGTAGCAATAGCTTTCTAATGCTTTTAAAACGCGATGTCGAACCTCATTTCTATGTTTCATGGTAAGATATAATATGATTTGCGAAGTGTCATGTATTCCTCGTCTACACTTCAAATGAATGTAAATGCGACACTTCCTTGCAAGGAAATAGCGATTGCAGATGTCTACCTATCGTAGCAATAGAGTTTTAATGCTTCTTAAAACGCGATATCGCATCTCATTTCTATGTTTCATGGTAAGATATATTATGATTTGCGAAGTGTTATGTATTCCTCTTCTACACTTCAAATGAATGTAAATGCGACACTTCCTTGCAAGGAAATAGCGTTTGCAGATATCTACGTATCGAAGCAATAGAGATCAAATTCTCATTAAGACGCGAAATCGCATCTCATTTCTATGTTTCACGGTAAGATATAATATGATTTGCGATGTGTATTGTAGTCCTCGTCTACACTTCAAATGAATGTAAATGCGACACTTCCTTGCAAGGAAATAGCGTTTGGAGATGTCTACGTATCGTAGCAATAGAGTTCTTATGATTCTTAAAACGCGATATCGCATCACATTTCTATGTTTCATGGTAAGATATAATATGATTTGCGAAGTGTCATGTATTCCCCGTCTACACTTCAAATGAATGTAAATGCCACACTTCCCTGCTAGGAAATAGCGTCTGCAGATGACTAGGTATCGTAGCAATAGAGTTCTAATGCTTCTTAAAGCGCGATATCGCATCTCATTTCTATGTTTCATGGTAAGATAGAATATGATTTGCGAAGTGTTATGTATTCCTCGTCTACACTTCAAATGAATGTGAATGCGACACTTCCTCGCTAGGATATAGCGTTTGCAGATGTCTACGTATCGTAGCAATAGATTTCCAATGCTTCTTAAAGCGCGATATCGCATCTCATTTCTATGTTTCATGGTAAGATAGAATATGATTCGCGAAGTGTTATGTAGTCCTCGTCTACACTTCAAATGAATGTAAATGCGACACTTCCTTGCTAGGAAATAGCGTTTGCAGATGTCTACCTATCGTAGCAATAGAGTTCTAATGCTTCTTAAAACGCGATATCGCATCTCATTTCTATGTTTCATGGTAAGATATAATATGATTGGAGAAGTGTTATGTATTCCTCGTGTACACTTCAAATGAATGTAAATGCGACACTTCCTTGCAAGGAAATAGCGTTTGCAAATGTCAACCTATCTTAGCAGTAGTGTTCTAATACTTCTTAAAACGCGATATCGCATCTCATTTCTATGTTTCACGGTAAGATATAATATGATTTGCGAAGTGTTATGTATTCCTCGTCTACACTTCAAATGAATGTAAATGCGACTCTTCCTTGCAAGGAAATAGCGTTTGCAGATGTCTACGTATCGAAGCAATAGAGTTCAAGTGCTTCTTAAGACGCGATATCGCATCTCATTTGTATGTTTCATGGTAAGATATAATATGATTTGCGAAGTGTTATGTATTCCTCGTCTACACTTCAAATGAATGTAAATGCGACACTTACTTGCTAGGAAATAGCGTTTGCAGATGTCTACCTATCGTAGCAATAGAGTTTTAATGCTTCTTACAACGCGATATCGCATCTCATTTCCATGTTTCATGGTAAGATATAATATGATTTGCGAAGTGTTATGTATTCCTCTTCTACACTTCAAATGAATGTAAATGCGACACTTCCTTGCAAGGAAATAGCGTTTGCAGATGTCTACCTATCGTAGCAATAGAGTTCATATGATTCTTAAAACGCGATATCGCATCTCATTTCTATGTTTCATGGTAAGATATAACATGATTTGCGAGGTGTTATGTATTCCTTGTCTACACTTCAAATGAATGTGAATGCGATACTTCCTCGCTAGGAAATAGCGTTTGCAGTTGTCTACGTATTGTAGCAATAGCTTTCTAATGCTTTTAAAACGCGATGTCGAACCTCATTTCTATGTTTCATGGTAAGATATAATATGATTTGCGAAGTGTCATGTATTCCTCGTCTACACTTCAAATGAATGTAAATGCGACACTTCCTTGCAAGGAAATAGCGATTGCAGATGTCTACCTATCGTAGCAATAGAGTTTTAATGCTTCTTAAAACGCGATATCGCATCTCATTTCCATGTTTCATGGTAAGATATAATATGATTTGCGAAGTGTTATGTATTCCTCTTCTACACTTCAAATGAATGTAAATGCGAAACTTCCTTGCTAGGAAATAGCGATGCAGATGTCTACCTATCGTAGCAATAGAGTTCTAATGCTTCTTAAAACGCGATATCGCATCTCATTTCTATGTTTCATGGTAAGATATAATATGATTTGCGACGTGTCATGTATTCTTCGTCTACACTTCAAATGAATGTAAATGCGACTCTTCCTTGCAAGGAAATAGCGTTTGCATATGTCTACGTATCGTAGCAATAGAGTTCTTATGATTCATAAAACGCGATATCGCATCTCATTTCTATGTTTCATGGTAAGGTATAATATGATTTGCGACGTGTCATGTATTCTTCGTCTACACTTCAAATGAATGTAAATGCGACTCTTCCTTGCAAGGAAATAGCGTTTGCAGATGTCTACGTATCGTAGCAATAGTGTTCTTATGATTCTTAGAACGCGATATCGCATCTCATTTCTATGTTTCATGGTAAGATATAATATGATTTGCGACGTGTCATGTATTCCTCGTCTACACTTCAAATGAATGTAAATGCGACACTTCCTTGCTAGGAAATAGCGTCTGCAGATGTCTAGGTATCGTAGCAATAGATTTCTAATGCTTCTTAAAACGCGATATCGCATCTCATATCTATGTTTCATGGTAAGATATAATATGATTTGCGAAGTGTCATGTATTCCTCGTCTACACTTCAAATGAATGTGAATGCGACACTTCCTTGCTAGGAAATAGCGTTCGCAGATGTCTACGTATCGTAGGGATGGAGTTTTAGTGCTTCTTAGAACGTGATATCGCATCTCATTTCTATGTTTCATGATAAGATGTTATATTCATTGCGAAGTGTTATGTAGTCCACGTCTACACTTCAAATGAATGTGAATGCGACACTTCCTTGCTAGGAAATAGCGTTTGCAGATGTCTACGTATCGTAGGGATGGAGTTCTAGTGCTTCTTAAAACGTGATATCGCATCTCATTTCTATGTTTCATGATAAGATGTAATATTCATTGCGAAGTGTTATGTAGTCCTCGTCTACACTTCAAATGAATGTAAATGCAATACTTCCTTGCAAGGAAATAGCATTTGCAGATGTCTACGTATCGAAGCAATAGAGTTCAAATGCTTCTTAAAACGAGATATTGCATCTCATATCTATGTTTCATGGTAAGATATAATATTCATTGCGAAGTGTTACGCATTCCTCATCTACGAATCAAATGGATGTAAATGCGACACTTCCTTGCTAGGAAGTAGCGTTTGCAAATGTCCACGTATCGAAGCAATAGAGTTCAAATGCTTCTTTAAACGCGATATCGCATCTCATTTCTATGTTTCATGGTAAGATAGAATATGATTTGCGAATTGTTATGTAGTCCTCGTCTACACTTCAAATGAATGTAAATGCGACACATCCTTGCTAGGAAATAGCGTTTGCAGATGTCTACGTATCGTAGGGATGGGGTTCTAGTGCTTCTTAGAACGTGATATCGCATCTCTCTTCTATGTTTCATGATAAGATGTAATATTTATTGCGGAGTGCTATGTATTCCTCGTCTACACTTCAAATGAATGTAAATGCGACACTTCCTTGCTTGGAAATAGCGTTTGCCGATGTCTACGTATCGTAGCAATAGAGTTCTTATGATTCTTAAAACGCGTAATTGCATCTCATGTCTATGTCGCATGATAGGATATAATATTCATTGTAAAGTGTTATGTATACCTCGTATTCTCTTCAGAAGAATGTAAATGCGACACTTCCTTGCAAGGAATTAGCGTTTGCAGATGTCTACGTATCGTAGGGATAGAGTTCTAATGCTTCTCAAAACGCGATATCGCATCTCATTTCTATGTTTCATGATAAGGTATAATATTAATTGCGAAGTGTTATGTAAACCTCGCATTCACTTCAAAAGTACGTAAATGCGACACTTCCTTGCAAGGAAATAGCGTTTGCAGATGTCTACGTATCGTAGCAATAGAGTTCATATGATTCTTAAAACGGGATATTGCATCTCATATCTATGTTTCATGATAAGATATAATATGATTTGCTAAGTGTTATGTATTCCTCGTCTACACTTCAAATGAATGTGAATGCGACACTTCCTTGCAAGGAAATAGCGTTTGCAGATGTCTACGTACCGAAGCAATAGAGTTGAAATGCTTCTTAAAACGAGATATACACTTCAAATGAAAGTAAATGCGACACTTCCTTGCAAGGAAATAGCGATTGCAGATGTCTACGTATCGTAGCGATAGAGTTCTAATGCTTCTTAAAACGCGATATCGCATCTCATATCTATGTTTCATGATAAGATATAATATTCATTGCGAAGTGTTATGCATTCCTCGTCTACGATTCAAATGAATGTAAATGCGACACTTCCTTGCAAGGAAATAGCGATTGCAGATGTCTACGTATCGTAGCAATAGAGTTCATATGATTCTTAAAACGCGATATCGCATCTCATTTCTTTGTTTCATGGTAAGATATAACATGATTTGCGAAGTGTTATGTATTCCTCGTCTACACTCCAAATGAATGTGAATGCGATACTTCCTCGCTAGGAAATTGCGTTTGCAGATGTCTACGTATCGTAGCATTAGCTTTCTAATGCTTCTTAAAACGCGATATCGCGTCTCATTTCTATCTTTCATGGTAAGATATAATATGATTTGCGACGTGTCATGTATTCCTCTTCTACACTTCAAATGAATGTAAGTGTGACACTTCCTTGCAAGGAAATAGCGTCTGCAGATGTCTAGGTATCGTAGCAATAGATTTCTAATGCTTCTTAAAACGCGATATCGCATCTCATTTCTATGTTTCATGGTAAGATATAATATGATTTGCGAAGTGTCATGTATTCCACGTCTACACTTCAAGTGAATGTAAATGCGACACTTCCTTGCCAGGAAATAGCGTCTGCAGATGTCTAAGTATCGTAGCAATAGAGTTCAAATGCTTCTTAAAACGAGATATCGGATCTCATTTCTATGTTTCATGGTAAGATATAATATGATTTGCGAAGTATTATGTATTCCTCGTCTACACTTCATATGAATGTAAATGCGACACTTCCTTGCAAGGAAATAGCGTCTCCAGATGTCTACGTATCGTAGCAATGGAGTTCTTATGATACTTAAAACGCGATATCGCATCTCATTTCTATGTTTCATGGTAAGATATAATATGATTTGCGAAGTGTCATGTATTCCTCCTCTACACTTCAAATGAAAGTAAATGCGACACTTCCTTGCTAGGAAACAGCGTCTGCCGATGTCTAGGTATCGTAGCAATGGAGTTCAAATGCTTCTTAAAACGAGATATTGCATCTCATATCTATGTTTCATGATAAGATATAATATTCATTGCGAAGTGTTGTGCATTCCTCGTATACGATTCAAATGAATGTAACTGCGACACTTCCTTGCAGGGAAATAGCGTTTGCAGATGTCTACGTATCGTAGCAATAGAGTTCTTATATTTCTTAAAACGCGATATCGCATCTCACTTGTATGTTTTATGGTAGGATATAATATGATTTGCGAAGTGTTATGTATTCCTCGTCTACACTTCATATGAATGTAAATGCGACACTTCCTTGCTAGGAAATAGCGTCTGCAGATGTCTAGGTATCGTAGCAATAGATTTCTAATGCTTCTTAAAACGCGATATCGCATCTCATATCTATGTTTCATGGTAAGATATAATATGATTTGCGAAGTGTCATGTATTCCTCGTCTACACTTCAAATGAATGTGAATGCGACACTTCCTTGCTAGGAAATAGCGTTCGCAGATGTCTACGTATCGTAGGGATGGAGTTTTAGTGCTTCTTAGAACGTGATATCGCATCTCATTTCTATGTTTCATGATAAGATGTTATATTCATTGCGAAGTGTTATGTAGTCCACGTCTACACTTCAAATGAATGTGAATGCGACACTTCCTTGCTAGGAAATAGCGTTTGCAGATGTCTACGTATCGTAGGGATGGAGTTCTAGTGCTTCTTAAAACGTGATATCGCATCTCATTTCTATGTTTCATGATAAGATGTAATATTCATTGCGAAGTGTTATGTAGTCCTCGTCTACACTTCAAATGAATGTAAATGCAATACTTCCTTGCAAGGAAATAGCATTTGCAGATGTCTACGTATCGAAGCAATAGAGTTCAAATGCTTCTTAAAACGAGATATTGCATCTCATATCTATGTTTCATGGTAAGATATAATATTCATTGCGAAGTGTTACGCATTCCTCATCTACGAATCAAATGGATGTAAATGCGACACTTCCTTGCTAGGAAGTAGCGTTTGCAAATGTCCACGTATCGAAGCAATAGAGTTCAAATGCTTCTTTAAACGCGATATCGCATCTCATTTCTATGTTTCATGGTAAGATAGAATATGATTTGCGAATTGTTATGTAGTCCTCGTCTACACTTCAAATGAATGTAAATGCGACACATCCTTGCTAGGAAATAGCGTTTGCAGATGTCTACGTATCGTAGGGATGGGGTTCTAGTGCTTCTTAGAACGTGATATCGCATCTCACTTCTATGTTTCATGATAAGATGTAATATTTATTGCGAAGTGCTATGTATTCCTCGTCTACACTTCAAATGAATGTAAATGCGACACTTCCTTGCTTGGAAATAGCGTTTGCCGATGTCTACGTATCGTAGCAATAGAGTTCTTATGATTCTTAAAACGCGTAATTGCATCTCATGTCTATGTCGCATGATAGGATATAATATTCATTGTAAAGTGTTATGTATACCTCGTATTCTCTTCAGAAGAATGTAAATGCGACACTTCCTTGCAAGGAATTAGCGTTTGCAGATGTCTACGTATCGTAGGGATAGAGTTCTAATGCTTCTCAAAACGCGATATCGCATCTCATTTCTATGTTTCATGATAAGGTATAATATTAATTGCGAAGTGTTATGTAAACCTCGCATTCACTTCAAAAGTACGTAAATGCGACACTTCCTTGCAAGGAAATAGCGTTTGCAGATGTCTACGTACCGAAGCAATAGAGTTGAAATGCTTCTTAAAACGAGATATACACTTCAAATGAAAGTAAATGCGACACTTCCTTGCAAGGAAATAGCGATTGCAGATGTCTACGTATCGTAGCGATAGAGTTCTAATGCTTCTTAAAATGCGATATCGCATCTCATATCTATGTTTCATGATAAGATATAATATTCATTGCGAAGTGTTATGCATTCCTCGTCTACGATTCAAATGAATGTAAATGCGACACTTCCTTGCAAGGAAATAGCGATTGCAGATGTCTACGTATCGTAGCAATAGAGTTCATATGATTCTTAAAACGCGATATCGCATCTCATTTCTTTGTTTCATGGTAAGATATAACATGATTTGCGAAGTGTTATGTATTCCTCGTCTACACTCCAAATGAATGTGAATGCGATACTTCCTCGCTAGGAAATTGCGTTTGCAGATGTCTACGTATCGTAGCATTAGCTTTCTAATGCTTCTTAAAACGCGATATCGCGTCTCATTTCTATCTTTCATGGTAAGATATAATATGATTTGCGACGTGTCATGTATTCCTCTTCTACACTTCAAATGAATGTAAGTGTGACACTTCCTTGCAAGGAAATAGCGTCTGCAGATGTCTAGGTATCGTAGCAATAGATTTCTAATGCTTCTTAAAACGCGATATCGCATCTCATTTCTATGTTTCATGGTAAGATATAATATGATTTGCGAAGTGTCATGTATTCCACGTCTACACTTCAAGTGAATGTAAATGCGACACTTCCTTGCCAGGAAATAGCGTCTGCAGATGTCTAAGTATCGTAGCAATAGAGTTCAAATGCTTCTTAAAACGAGATATCGGATCTCATTTCTATGTTTCATGGTAAGATATAATATGATTTGCGAAGTATTATGTATTCCTCGTCTACACTTCATATGAATGTAAATGCGACACTTCCTTGCAAGGAAATAGCGTCTCCAGATGTCTACGTATCGTAGCAATGGAGTTCTTATGATACTTAAAACGCGATATCGCATCTCATTTCTATGTTTCATGGTAAGATATAATATGATTTGCGAAGTGTCATGTATTCCTCCTCTACACTTCAAATGAAAGTAAATGCGACACTTCCTTGCTAGGAAACAGCGTCTGCCGATGTCTAGGTATCGTAGCAATGGAGTTCAAATGCTTCTTAAAACGAGATATTGCATCTCATATCTATGTTTCATGATAAGATATAATATTCATTGCGAAGTGTTGTGCATTCCTCGTATACGATTCAAATGAATGTAACTGCGACACTTCCTTGCAGGGAAATAGCGTTTGCAGATGTCTACGTATCGTAGCAATAGAGTTCTTATATTTCTTAAAACGCGATATCGCATCTCACTTGTATGTTTTATGGTAGGATATAATATGATTTGCGAAGTGTTATGTATTCCTCGTCTACACTTCATATGAATGTAAATGCGACACTTCCTTGCTAGGAAATACCGTCTGCAGATGTCTACGTATCGTAGCAATAGATTTCTAATGCTTCTTAAAACGCGATATCGCATCTCATATCTATGTTTCATGGTAAGATATAATATGATTTGCGAAGTGTCATGTATTCCTCGTCTACACTTCAAGTGAATGTAAATGCGACACTTCCTTGCCAGGAAATAGCGTCTGCAGATGCCTAGGTATCGTAGCAATAGAGTTCAAATGCTTCTTAAAACGAGATATTGCATCTCATATCTATGTTTCATGATAAGATATAATTTTCATTGCGAAGTGTTATGCATTCCTCGTATACGATTCAAATGAGTGTAAATGCGATACTTCCTTGCAAGCAAATAGTGTTTGCAGATGTCTAGGTATCGTAGCAATAGAGTTCAAATGCTTCTTAAATGAAGATATTGCATCTCATATCTATGTTTCATGATAAGATATATTAATCATTGCGAAGTGTTATACATTCCTCGTCTACGATTCAAATCAATGTAAATGCGACACTTCCTTGCAAGGAAATAGCGTTTGCAGATGTCTACGTATTGCAGCAATAGAGTTCTTATGATTCTTAAAACGCGATATCGCATCTCATTTCTATGTTTCATGGTAAGATATAATATGATTTGCGAAGTGTTATGTATTCCTCGTCTACACTTCATATGAATGTAAATGCGACACTTCCTTGCAAGGAAATAGCGTCTCCAGATGTCTAGGTATCGTAGCAATAGAGTTCAAATGCTTCTTAAAACGCGATATAGCATCTCATTTCTATGTTTCATGGAAAGATATAATATGATTTGCGAAGTGTCATGTATTCCTCGTCTACACTTCAAATGAATGTAAATGCGACACTTCCTTGCAAGGAAATAGCGTTTGCAGATGTCTACGTATCGTAGCAATAGATTTCTAATGCTTCTTAAAACGCGATATCGCATCTTATTTCTTTGTTTCATGGTAAGATATAATATGATTTGCGAAGTGTTATGTATTCCTCGTCTACACTTCATATGAATGTAAATGCGACACTTCCTTGCAAGGAAATAGCGTCTCCAGATGTCTAGGTATCGTAGCAATAGAGTTCAAATGCTTCTTAAAACGAGATATTGCATCTCATATCTATGTTTCATCATAAGATATAATTTTCATTGCGAAGTGTTATGCATTCCTCGTATACGAGTCAAATGAATGTAAATGCGACACTTCCTTCCAAGGAAATACCGTCTGCAGATGTCTACGTATCGTAGCAATAGATTTCTAATGATTCTTAAAACGCGATATCGCATCTCATTTCTATGTTTCATGGAAAGATATAATATGATTTGCGAAGTGTCATGTATTCCTCGTCTACACTTCAAATGAATGTAAATGCGACACTTCCTTACAAGGAAATAGCGTTTGCAGATGTCTACATATCGAAGCAATAGAGTTCAAATGCTTCTTAAAACGAGATATTGCATCTCATATCTATGTTTCATGATAAGATATAATATTCATTGCGAAGTGTTATGCATTCCCCGTCTACGATTCAAATGAATGTAAATGCGACACTTCCTTGCAAGGAAATAGCGTTTGCAGATGTCTACGTATCGTAGCAATAGTGTTCTTATGATTCTTAGAACGCGATATCGCATCTCATTTCTATGTTTCATGGTAAGATATAATATGATTTGCGACGTGTCATGTATTCCTCGTCTACACTTCAAATGAATGTAAATGCGACACTTCCTTGCTAGGAAATAGCGTCTGCAGATGTCTAGGTATCGTAGCAATAGATTTCTAATGCTTCTTAAAACGCGATATCGCATCTCATATCTATGTTTCATGGTAAGATATAATATGATTTGCGAAGTGTCATGTATTCCTCGTCTACACTTCAAGTGAATGTAAATGCGACACTTCCTTGCCAGGAAATAGCGTCTGCAGATGTCTACGTATCGTAGCAATAGATTTCTAATGCTTCTTAAAACGAGATATCGCATCTCATTTCTATGTTTCATGGAAAGATATAATATGATTTGCGACGTGTCATGTATTCCTCGTCTACACTTCAAATGAATGTAAATGCGACACTTCCTTGCTAGGAAATACCGTCTGCAGATGTCTAGGTATCGTAGCAATAGATTTCTAATGCTTCTTAAAACGCGATATCGCATCTCATATCTATGTTTCATGGTAAGATATAATATGATTTGCGAAGTGTCATGTATTCCTCGTCTACACTTCAAGTGAATGTAAATGCGACACTTCCTTGCCAGGAAATAGCGTCTGCAGATGCCTAGGTATCGTAGCAATAGAGTTCAAATGCTTCTTAAAACGCGATATCGCATCTCATTTCTATGATTCATGGTAAGATATAATATGATTTGTGAAGTGTTATGTATTCCTCGTCTATACTTCATATGAATGTAAATGCGACACTTCCTTGCAAGGAAATGGCGTTTGCAGATGTCTACGTATCGAAGCAATAGAGTTCAAATGCTTCTTAAACCGAGATATTGCATCTCATATCTATGTTTCATGATAAGATATATTATTCATTGCGAAGTGTTATACATTCTTCGTCTACGATTCAAATGAATGTAAATGCGACACTTCCTTGCAAGGAAATAGCGTTTGCAGATGTCTACGTATCGTAGCAATAGAGTCCTTATGATTCTTAAAACGCGATATCGCATCTCATTTCTATGTTTCATGGTAAGATATAATATGATTTGCGAAGTGTTATGTATTCCTCGTCTACACTTCAAATGAATGTAAATGCGACACTTCCTTGCCAGGAAATAGCGTCTGCAGATGTCTAGGTATCGTAGCAATAGAGTTCAAGTGCTTCTTAAAACGAGATATTGCATCTCATATCTATGTTTCATGATAAGATATAATATACATTGCGAAGTGTTATGCATTCCTCGTATACGATTCAAATGAGTGTAAATGCGACACTTCCTTGCAAGGAAATAGCGTTTGCAGATGTCTACGTATCGTAGCAATAGTGTTCTTATGATTCTTAGAACGCGATATCGCATCTCATTTCTATGTTTCATGGTAAGATATAATATGATTTGCGACGTGTCATGTATTCCTCGTCTACACTTCAAATGAATGTAAATGCGACACTTCCTTGCTAGGAAATAGCGTCTGCAGATGTCTAGGTATCGTAGCAATAGATTTCTAATGCTTCTTAAAACGCGATATCGCATCTCATATCTATGTTTCATGGTAAGATATAATATGATTTGCGAAGTGTCATGTATTCCTCGTCTACACTTCAAGTGAATGTAAATGCGACACTTCCTTGCCAGGAAATAGCGTCTGCAGATGTCTACGTATCGTAGCAATAGATTTCTAATGCTTCTTAAAACGAGATATCGCATCTCATTTCTATGTTTCATGGAAAGATATAATATGATTTACGACGTGTCATGTATTCCTCGTCTGCACTTCAAATGAATGTAAATGCGACACTTCCTTGCTAGGAAATACCGTCTGCAGATGTCTAGGTATCGTAGCAATAGATTTCTAATGCTTCTTAAAACGCGATATCGCATCTCATATCTATGTTTCATGGTAAGATATAATATGATTTGCGAAGTGTCATGTATTCCTCGTCTACACTTCAAGTGAATGTAAATGCGACACTTCCTTGCCAGGAAATAGCGTCTGCAGATGCCTAGGTATCGTAGCAATAGAGTTCAAATGCTTCTTAAAACGCTATATCGCATCTCATTTCTATGATTCATGGTAAGATATAATATGATTTGTGAAGTGTTATGTATTCCTCGTCTTTACTTCATATGAATGTAAATGCGACACTTCCTTGCAAGGAAATGGCGTTTGCAGATGTCTACGTATCGAAGCAATAGAGTCCTTATGATTCTTAAAACGCGATATCGCATCTCATTTCTATGTTTCATGGTAAGATATAATATGATTTGCGAAGTGTTATGTATTCCTCGTCTACACTTCAAATGAATGTAAATGCGACACTTCCTTGCTAGGAAATAATGTCTGCAGATGTCTAGGTATCGTAGCGATAGAGTTCTAATGCTTCTTAAAACGCGATATCGCAACTCATTTTTATGTTTCATGGTAAGATGTAACATGATTTGCGAAGTGTTATGTATTCCTCGTCTGCACTTCAAATGAATGTAAATGCGACACTTCCTTCCAAGGAAATAGCGTTTGCAGATGTCTACGTATCGCAGCAATGGAGTTCTTATGATTCTTAAAACGCGATATCGCATCTCATTTCTATGTTTCATGGTAAGATATAATATGATTTGCGAAGTGTTATGTATTCCTCGTCGACACATCAAATGAATGTAAATGCGACACTTCCTTGCCAGGAAATAGCGTCTGCAGATGTCTAGGTATCGTAGCGATAGAGTTCTAATGCTTCTTAAAACGCGATATCGCACCACATTTCTATGTTTCATGGTAAGATATAATATGATTTGCGGAGTGTTATGTATTCCTCGTCTACACTTCATATGAATGTAAATGCGACACTTCCTTGCAAGGAAATAGCGTTTGCAGATGTCTACCTATCGTAGCAATAGAGTTCTGATGCTTCTTAAAACGCGATATCGCATTTCGTTTCTATGTTTAATGGTAAGATATAATATGATTTGCGACGTGTCATGTATTCCTCGTCTACACTTCAAATGAATGTAAATGCGACACTTCCTTGCCAGGAAATAGCGTCTGCAGATGTCTAGGTATCGTAGCGATAGAGTTCAAATGCTTCTTAAAACGAGATATTTCATCTCATATCTATGTTTCATGATAAGATATAATATTCATTGCGAAGTGTTATGCATTCCTCGTATACGATTCAAATGAGTGTAAATGCGACACTTCCTTGCAAGGAAATAGCGTTTGCAGATGTCTACGTATCGTAGCAATGGAGTTCTTATGATACTTAAAACGCGATATCGCATCTCATTTCTATGTTTCATGGTAAGATATAATATGATTTGCGAAGTGTCATGTATTCCTCGTCTGCACTTCAAATGAATGTAAATGCGACACTTCCTTCCAAGGAAATAGCGTTTGCAGATGTCTACGTATCGTAGCAATAGAGTTCTTATGATTCTTAAAATGCGATTTCGCATCTCATGTCTATGTTTCATGGTAAGATATAATATGATTTGCGAAGTGTCATGTATTCCTCGTCTACACTTCAAATGAATGTAAATGCGACGCTTCCTTGCAAGGAAATAGCGTTTGCAGATGTCTACGTATCGTAGCAATGGATTTCTGATGCTGCTTAGAACGCGATATTGCATCTCATTTCTGTGTTTCATGGTAAGATATAATATGATTTGCGAAGAGTCATGTATTCCTCGTCTACACTTCAAATGAATGTAAATGCGACACTTCATTGCAAAAAAATAGCGTATGCAGATGTCTACGTATCGTAGCAATAAAGTTCTTATGATTCTTAAAACGCGATATCGCATCTCATTTCTATGTTTCATGGTAAGATATAATATGATTTGCGAAGTGTTATGTATTCCTCGTCTACACTTCACATGAATGTAAATGCGACACTTCCTTGCAAGGAAATAGCGTTTGCAGATGTCTACCTATCGTAGCAGTAGAGTTCTGATGCTTCTTAAAACGCGATATCGCATTTCGTTTCTATGTTTCATGGTAAGATATAATATGCTTTGCGACGTGTCATGTATTCCTCGTCTACACTTCAAATGAATGTAAATGCGACACTTCCTTGCCAGGAAATAGCGTCTGCAGATGTCTAGGTATCGTAGCAATAGAGTTCAAATGCTTCTTAAAACGAGATATTGCATCTCATATCTATGTTTCATGATAAGATATAATATTCATTGCGAAGTGTACTGCATTCCTCGTATACAATTCAAATGAGTGTAAATGCGACACTTCCTTGCAAGGAAATAGCGTTTGCAGATGTCTACGTATCGTAGCAATAAAGTTCTTATGATTCTTAAAACGCGATATCGCATCTCATTTCTATGTTTCATGGTAAGATATAATATGATTTGCGAAGTGTTTATGTATTCCTCGTCTACACTTCACATGAATGTAAATGCGACACTTCCTTGCAAGGAAATAGCGTTTGCAGATGTCTACCTATCGTAGCAGTAGAGTTCTGATGCTTCTTAAAAACGCGATATCGCATTTCGTTTCTATGTTTCATGGTAAGATATAATATGCTTTGCGACGTGTCATGTATTTCCTCGTCTACACTTCAAATGAATGTAAATGCGACACTTCCCTTGCCAGGAAATAGCGTCTGCAGATGTCTAGGTATCGTAGCAATAGAGTTCAAATGCTTCTTAAAACGAGATATTGCATCTCATATCTATGTTTCATGATAAGATATAATATACATTGCGAAGTGTCATGTATTCCTCGTCTACACTTCAAGTGAATGTAAAATGCGACACTTCCTTGCCAGGAAATAGCGTCTGCAGATGCCTAGGTATCGTAGCAATAGAGTTCAAATGCTTCTTAAAACGCGATATCGCATCTCATTTCTATGATTCATGGTAAGATATAATATGATTTGTGAAGTGTTATGTATTCCTCGTCTTTACTTCATATGAATGTAAATGCGACACTTCCTTGCAAGGAAATGGCGTTTGCAGATGTCTACGTATCGAAGCAATAGAGTTCAAAATGCTTCTTAAACCGAGATATTGCATCTCATATCTATGTTTCATGATAAGATATATTATTCATTGCGAAGTGTTATACATTCTTCGTCTACGATTCAAATGAATGTAAATGCGACACTTCCTTGCAAGGAAATAGCGTTTGCAGATTGTCTACGTATCGTAGCAATAGAGTCCTTATGATTCTTAAAAACGCGATATCGCATCTCATTTCTATGTTTCATGGTAAGATATAATATGATTTGCGAAGTGTTATGTATTTCCTCGTCTACACTTCAAATGAATGTAAATGCGACACTTCCTTGCTAGGAAATAATGTCTGCAGATGTCTAGGTATCGTAGCGATAGAGTTCTAATGCTTCTTAAAACGCGATATCGCAACTCATTTTTATGTTTCATGGTAAGATGTAACATGATTTGCGAAGTGTTATGTATTCCTCGTCTGCACTTCAAATGAATGTAAATGCGACACTTCCTTCCAAGGAAAATAGCGTTTGCAGATGTCTACGTATCGCAGCAATGGAGTTCTTATGATTCTTAAAAACGCGATATCGCATCTCATTTCTATGTTTCATGGTAAGATATAATATGATTTGCGAAGTGTTTATGTATTCCTCGTCGACACATCAAATGAATGTAAATGCGACACTTCCTTGCCAGGAAATAGCGTCTGCAGATGTCCTAGGTATCGTAGCGATAGAGTTCTAATGCTTCTTAAAACGCGATATCGCACCACATTTCTATGTTTCATGGTAAGATATAATATGATTTGCGGAAGTGTTATGTATTCCTCGTTCTACACTTCATATGAATGTAAATGCGACACTTCCTTGCAAGGAAATAGCGTTTGCAGATGTCTACCTATCGTAGCAATAGAGTTCTGATGCTTCTTAAAACGCGATATCGCATTTCGTTTCTATGTTTAATGGTAAGATATAATATGATTTGCGACGTGTCATGTATTCCTCGTCTACACTTCAAATGAATGTAAATGCGACACTTCCTTGCCAGGAAATAGCGTCTGCAGATGTCTAGGTATCGTAGCGATAGAGTTCAAATGCTTCTTAAAACGAGATATTTCATCTCATATCTATGTTTCATGATAAGATATAATATTCATTGCGAAGTGTTATGCATTCCTCGTATACGATTCAAATGAGTGTAAATGCGACACTTCCTTGCAAGGAAATAGCGTTTGCAGATGTCTACGTATCGTAGCAATGGAGTTCTTATGATACTTAAAACGCGATATCGCATCTCATTTCTATGTTTCATGGTAAGATATAATATGATTTGCGAAGTGTCATGTATTCCTCGTCTGCACTTCAAATGAATGTAAATGCGACACTTCCTTCCAAGGAAATAGCGTTTGCAGATGTCTACGTATCGTAGCAATAGAGTTCTTATGATTCTTAAAATGCGATTTCGCATCTCATGTCTATGTTTCATGGTAAGATATAATATGATTTGCGAAGTGTCATGTATTCCTCGTCTACACTTCAAATGAATGTAAATGCGACGCTTCCTTGCAAGGAAATAGCGTTTGCAGATGTCTACGTATCGTAGCAATGGATTTCTGATGCTGCTTAGAACGCGATATTGCATCTCATTTCTGTGTTTCATGGTAAGATATAATATGATTTGCGAAGAGTCATGTATTCCTCGTCTACACTTCAAATGAATGTAAATGCGACACTTCATTGCAAAAAAATAGCGTATGCAGATGTCTACGTATCGTAGCAATAAAGTTCTTATGATTCTTAAAACGCGATATCGCATCTCATTTCTATGTTTCATGGTAAGATATAATATGATTTGCGAAGTGTTATGTATTCCTCGTCTACACTTCACATGAATGTAAATGCGACACTTCCTTGCAAGGAAATAGCGTTTGCAGATGTCTACCTATCGTAGCAGTAGAGTTCTGATGCTTCTTAAAACGCGATATCGCATTTCGTTTCTATGTTTCATGGTAAGATATAATATGCTTTGCGACGTGTCATGTATTCCTCGTCTACACTTCAAATGAATGTAAATGCGACACTTCCTTGCCAGGAAATAGCGTCTGCAGATGTCTAGGTATCGTAGCAATAGAGTTCAAATGCTTCTTAAAACGAGATATTGCATCTCATATCTATGTTTCATGATAAGATATAATATTCATTGCGAAGTGTACTGCATTCCTCGTATACAATTCAAATGAGTGTAAATGCGACACTTCCTTGCAAGGAAATAGCGTTTGCAGATGTCTACGTATCGTAGCAATAAAGTTCTTATGATTCTTAAAACGCGATATCGCATCTCATTTCTATGTTTCATGGTAAGATATAATATGATTTGCGAAGTGTTATGTATTCCTCGTCTACACTTCACATGAATGTAAATGCGACACTTCCTTGCAAGGGAATAGCGTTTGCAGATGTCTACCTATCGTAGCAGTAGAGTTCTGATGCTTCTTAAAACGCGATATCGCATTTCGTTTCTATGTTTCATGGTAAGATATAATATGCTTTGCGACGTGTCATGTATTCCTCGTCTACACTTCAAATGAATGTAAATGCGACACTTCCTTGCCAGGAAATAGCGTCTGCAGATGTCTAGGTATCGTAGCAATAGAGTTCAAATGCTTCTTAAAACGAGATATTGCATCTCATATCTATGTTTCATGATAAGATATAATATACATTGCGAAGTGTTATGCATTCCTCGTATACGATTCAAATGAGTGTAAATGCGACACTTCCTTGCAAGGAAATAGGTTTGCAGATGTCTACGTATCGTAGCAATGGAGTTCTTATGATACTTAAAACGCGATATCGCATCTCATTTCCATGTTTCATGGTAAGATATAATATGATTTGCGAAGTGGTCATGTATTCCTCGTCTACACTTCAAATGAATGTAAATGCGACACTTCCTCGCTAGGAAATTAGCGTCTGCAAATGTCTACGTATCGTAGCAATAGAGTTCTTATGATTCTTAAAACGCGATATCGCATTTCGTTTCTATGTTTCATGGTAAGATATAATATTGCTTTGCGACGTGTCATGTATTCCTCATCTACACTTCAAATGAATGTAAATGCGACACTTCCTTGCCAGGAAATAGCGTCTGCAGATGTCTACGTATCGTAGCAATAGAGTTCAAATGCTTCTTAAAACGAGATATTGCATCTCATATCTATGTTTCGTGATAAGATATAATATACATTGCGAAGTGTCATGTATTCCTCGTCTACATTCAAATGAATGTAAATGCGACACTACCTTGGTAGGAAATATCGTCTGCAGGTATCTAGGTATCGTAGCAATAGAGTTCTAATGCTTCTTAAAACCGCGATATCGCATCTCATTTCTATGTTTCATGGTAAGATATAATATTCATTGCGAAGTGTTATGCATTCCTCGTATACGATTCAAATGAGTGTAAATGCGACACTTCCTTGCAAGGAAGTAGCGTTTGCAGATGTCTACGTATCGTAGCAATGGAGTTCTTATGATACTTAAAAACGCGATATCGCATCTCATTTCTATGTTTCATGGTAAGATATAATATGATTTGCGAAGTGTCAATGTATTCCTCGTCTACACTTCAAATGAATGTAAATGCGACACTTCCTTGCAAGGAAATAGAGTTTGCAGATGTCTACGTATCTTAGCAATAGATTTCTAATGCTTCTTAAAACGCGATATCGCATCTCATTTCTATGTTTTCATGGTAAGATATAATATGATTTGCGAAGTGTTATGCATTCCTCGTCTACGATTCAAATGAATGTAAATGCGACACTTCCTCGCTAGGAAATAGCGTCTGCAAATGTCTACGTATCGTAGCAATAGAGTTCTTATGATTCTTAAAACGCGATATCGCATCTCATTTCTATGTTTCATGGTAAGATATAACATGATTTGCGAAGTGTTATGTATTCCTCGTCTTCACTTCAAACGAATGAGAATGTGACACTTCCTCGCTAGGAAATGGCGTTTGCAGATGTCTACGTATCGTAGCAATAGATTTCTAATGCTTCTTAAAACGCGATATCGCATCTCATTTCTATGTTTCATGGTAAGATATAATATGATTTGCGAAGTGTCATGTATTCCTCGTCCACACTTCAAATGAATGTAAATGCGACACTACCTTGCTAGGAAATAGCGTCTGCAGATGTCTAGGTATCGTAGCAATAGAGTTCTAATGCTTCTTAAAACGCGATATCGCATCTCATTTCTATGTTTCATGGTAAGATATAATATTCATTGCGAAGTGTTATGCATTCCTCGTATACTATTCAAATGAGTGTAAATGCGACACTTCCTTGCAAGGAAATAGCGATTGCAGATGTCTACGTATCGTAGCAATAGAGTTCAAATGCTTCTTAAAACGAGATATTGCATCTCATTTCTATGTTTCATGATAAGATATAATATTCATTGCGAAGTGTTATGCATTCCTCGTCTGCGATTCAAATGAATGTGAACGCGATACTTCCTCGCTAGGAAATAGCGTTTGCAGATGTCTACCTATCGTAGCAGTAGAGTTCTAATGCTTCTTAAAACGCGATATCGCATCTCATTTCCACGTTTCATGGTAAGATATAATATGATTTGCGAAGTGTTATGTATTCCTCGTCTACACTTCAAATGAATGTAAATGCGACACTTCCTTGCTAGGAAATAGTGTCTGGAGATGTCTAGGTACCGTAGCGATAGGGTTCTAATGCTTCATAAAACGCGATATCGCATCTCATTTCGAGGTATCATGGAAAGATATAATATGATTTGCGAAGTGTCAAGTATTCCTCGTCTACACTTCAAATGAATGTAAATGCGACACTTTCTTGCAAGGAAATAGCGTTTGCAGATGTCTACGTATCGTAGCAATAGATTTCTAACGCTTCTTAAAACTCGATTTCGGATCTCATTTCTATGTTTCATGGTAAGATATAATATGATTTGCGAAGTGTCATGTATTCATCGTCTACACTTCAAGTGAATGTAAATGCGACACTTCCTTGCCAGGAAATAGCGTCTGCAGATGTCTAGGTATCGCAGCAATTGAGTTCAAATGCTTCTTAAAACGAGATATTGCATCTCATATCTATGTTTCATGATAAGATATAATATACATTGCGAAGTGTTATGCATTCCTCGTATACGA
Organism: Xylocopa sonorina; assembly: GCF_050948175.1. Classification (NCBI taxonomy): domain Eukaryota; kingdom Metazoa; phylum Arthropoda; class Insecta; order Hymenoptera; family Apidae; genus Xylocopa; species Xylocopa sonorina. Next base: position 886,361 of record NW_027490139.1, on the reverse strand, counting down.
TTCAAAAGAGTGTAAATGCGACACTTCCTTGCAAGGAAATAGTGTTTGCAGAAGTCTAGGTATCGTAGCAATAGAGTTCAAATGCTTCTTAAAACGAGATATTGCATCTCATTCCTATGTTTCATCATAAGATATGTTATTCATTGCGAAGTGTTATGCATTCCTCGTCTACGATTCAAATGCATGTAAATGCGACACTTCCTTGCAAGGAAATAGCGTTTGCAGATGTCTACCTATCGTAGCAATAGAGCTCAAATGCTTCTTAAAACGAGATATTGCATCTCATATCTATGTTTCATGATAAGATATAATATTCATTGCGAAGTGTTATGCATTCCTCGTCTACGATTCAAATGAATGTAAATGCGACACTTCCTTGCATGGAAATAGCGTCTGCAGATGTCTAGGTATCGTAGCGATAGAGTTCTAATGCTTCTTAAAACGCGATATCGCATCTCATTTCTATGTTTCATGGTAAGATATAATATGATTTGCGATGTGTCATGTATTCCACGTCTACACTTCAAGTGAATGTAAATGCGACACTTCCTTGCCAGGAAATAGCGTCTGCAGATGTCTGCCTATCGTAGCAATAGAGTTCTGATGCTTCTTAAAACGCGATATCGCATTTCATTTCTATGTTTCATGGTAAGATATAATATGATTTGCGACGTGTCATGTATTCCTCGTCTACACTTCAAATGAAAGTAAATGCGACACTTCCTTGCAAGGAAATAGCGATTGCAGATGTCTACGTATCGTAGCAATAGAGTTCAAATGCTTCTTAAAACGAGATATTGCATCTCATTTCTATGTTTCATGATAAGATATAATATTCATTGCGAAGTGTTATGCATTCCTCGTCTGCGATCCAAATGAAAGTAAATGCGACACTTCCTTGCAAGGAAATAGCGATTGCAGATGTCTACGTATCGTAGCAATAGAGTTCATATGATTCTTAAAACGCGATATCGCATCTCATTTCTATGTTTCATGGTAAGATATAACATGATTTGCGAAGTGCTGTGTATTCCTCGTCTACACTTCAAATGAATGTGAATGCGATACTTCCACGCTAGGAAATAGCGTTTGGAGATGTCTACGTATCGTAGCATCAGCTTTCTAATGCTTCTTAAAACGCGATATCGCGTCTCATTTCTATCTTTCATGGTAAGATATAATATGATTTGCGAAGTGTCATGTATTCCTCTTCTACACTTCAAATGAATGTAAGTGTGACACTTCCTTGCTAGGAAATAGCGTCTGCAGATGTCTAGGTATCGTAGCAATAGATTTCTAATGCTTCTTAAAACGCGATATCGCATCTCATTTCTATGTTTTATGGTAGGATATAATATGATTTGCGAAGTGTTATGTATTCCTCGTCTACACTTCAAATGAATGTAAATGCGACACTTCCTTGCTAGGAAATAGTGTCTGGAGATGTCTAGGTATCGTAGCGATAGAGTTCTAATGCTTCTTAAAACGCGATATCGCATCTCATTTCTATGTTTCATGGTAAGATATAATATGATTTGCGAAGTGTTATGTACTCCTCGTCTACACTTCAAATGAATGTAAATGCGACACTTCCTTGCTAGGAAATCGTGTCTGCAGATATCTAAGTATCGTAGCGATAGAGTTCTAATGCTTCTTAAAACGCGATATCGCATCTCGTTTCTATGTTTCATGGTAGGATATAATATGATTTGCGAAGTGTTATGTATTCCTCGTCTACACTTCAAATGAATGTGAATGCGACACTTCCTTGCAAGGAAACAGCGTTTGCAGATGTCTACGTATCGTAGCAATAGAGTTCTTATGATTCTTAAAACTTGATATCGCATCTCATTTCTATGTTTCATGGTAAGATATAATATGATTTGCGAAGTGTTATGTATTCCTCGTCTACACTTCAAATGAATGTAAATGCGACACTTCCTTGCTAGGAAATAGTGTCTGGAGAGGCCTAGGTATCGTAGCGATAGAGTTCTAATGCTTCTTAAAACGCGATATAGCATCTCATTTCTATGTTTCATGGAAAGATATAATATGATTTGCGAAGTGTCATGTATTCCTCGTCTACACTTCAAATGAATGTAAATGCGACACTTCCTTGCAAGGAAATAGCGTTTGCAGATGTCTACGTATCGTAGCAATAGATTTCTAATGCTTCTTAAAACGCGATATCGCATCTCGTTTCTATGTTTCATGGTAAGATATAATATGATTTGCGAAGTGTTATGCATTCCTCGTCTACGATTCAAATGAATGTAAATGCGACACTTCCTTGCAAGGAAATAGCGATTGCAGATGTCTACGTATCGTAGCAATAGAGTTCATATGATTTTAAAACGGGATATTGCATCTCATATCTATGTTTCATGATAAGACATAATATTCATTGCGAAGTGTACTGCATTCCTCGTCTACGATTCAAATGAATGTAAATGCGACACTTCCTTGCAAGGAAATAGCGTTTGCAGATGTCTACGTATCGTAGCAATAGAGATCTTATGATTCTTAAAACTTGATATCGCATCTCATTTCTATGTTTCATGGAAAGATATAATATGATTTGCGAAGTGTCATGTATTCCTCGTCTACACTTCAAATGAATGTAAATGCGACACTTCCTTACAAGGAAATAGCGTTTGCAGATGTCTACGTATCGAAGCAATTGAGTTCAAATGCTTCTTAAAACGAGATATTGCATCTCATATCTATGTTTCATGATAAGATATAATATACATTGCGAAGTGTTATGCATTCCCCGTCTACGATTCAAATGAATGTAAATGCGACACTTCCTTGCAAGGAAATAGCGTTTGCAGATGTCTAGGTATCGTAGCAATAGAGTTCAAATGCTTCTTAAATCGACATATTGCATCTCATATCTATGTTTCATGATAAGATATATTATTCATTGCGAAGAGTTATACATTCCTCGTCTACGATTCAAATGAATGTAAATGCGACACTTCCTTGCAAGGAAATAGCGTTTGCAGATGTCTACGTATCGTAGCAATAGAGTTCTTATGATTCTTAAAACGCGATATCGCATCTCATTTCTATGTTTCATGGTAAGATATAATATGATTTGCGAAGTGTTATGTATTCCTCGTCTACACTTCAAATGAATGTAAATGCGACACTTCGTTGCTAGGAAATAGTGTCTGCATTTGTATAGGTATCGTAGCGATAGAATTCTGATGCTTCTTAAAACGCGATATCGCATCTCATTTCTATGTTTCATGGTAAGATATAATATGATTTGTGAAGCGTTATGTATTCCTCGTCTACACTTCATATGAATGTAAATGCGACACTTCCTTGCAAGGAAATAGCGTTTGCAGATGTCTACGTATCGAAGCAATAGAGTTCAAATGCTTCTTAAACCGAGATATTGCATCTCATATCTATGTTTCATGATAAGATATATTATTCATTGCGAAGTGTTATACATTCCTCGTCTACGATTCAAATGAATGTAAATGCGACACTTCCTTGCAAGGAAATAGCGTTTGCAGATGTCTAGGTATCGTAGCAATAGAGTTCAAATGCTTCTTAAATCGACATATTGCATCTCATATCTATGTTTCATGATAAGATATATTATTCATTGCGAAGAGTTATACATTCCTCGTCTACGATTCAAATGAATGTAAATGCGACACTTCCTTGCAAGGAAATAGCGTTTGCAGATGTCTACGTATCGTAGCAATAGAGTTCTTATGATTCTTAAAACGCGATATCGCATCTCATTTCTATGTTTCATGGTAAGATATAATATGATTTGCGAAGTGTTATGTATTCCTCGTCTACACTTCAAATGAATGTAAATGCGACACTTCGTTGCTAGGAAATAGTGTCTGCAGATGTCTAGGTATCGTAGCGATAGAGTTCTGATGCTTCTTAAAACGCGATATCGCATCTCATTTCTATGTTTCATGGTAAGATATAATATGATTTGTGAAGTGTTATGTATTCCTCGTCTACACTTCATATGAATGTAAATGCGACACTTCCTTGCAAGGAAATAGCGTTTGCAGATGTCTACGTATCGAAGCAATAGAGTTCAAATGCTTCTTAAACCGAGATATTGCATCTCATATCTATGTTTCATGATAAGATATATTATTCATTGCGAAGTGTTATACATTCCTCGTCTACGATTCAAATGAATGTAAATGCGACACTTCCTTGCAAGGAAATAGCGTTTGCAGATGTCTACGTATCGTAGCAATAGAGTCCTTATGATTCTTAAAACGCGATATCGCATCTCATTTCTATGTTTCATGGTAAGATACAATATGATTTGCGAAGTGTTATGTATTCCTCGTCTACACTTCAAATGAATGTAAATGCGACACTTCCTTGCCAGGAAATAGCGTCTGCAGATGTATAGGTATCGTAGCAATAGAGTGCTAATGCTTCTTAGAACGCGATATCGCATCTCATTTCTATGTTTCATGGTAAGATATAATATTCATTGCGAAGTGTTATCCTTTCCTCGTCTACGATTCAAATGAATGTAAATGCGACACTCCCTTTCAAGGAAATAGCGTTTGCAGATGTCTACGTATCGTAGCAATAGAGTTCAAATGCTTCTTAAAACGAGATATTGCATCTCATATCTATGTTTCATGATAAGATATAATATTCATTGCGAAGTGTTATGCATGCCTCGTCTACGATACAAATAAATGTAAATGCGACACTTCCTTGCAAGGAAATAGCGTTTGCAGATGTCTATGTATCGTAGCAATAGAGTTCTTATGATTCTTAAAACGCGATATCGCATCTCATTTCTATGTTTCATGGTAAGATATAATATGATTTGCGAAGTGTTATGTATTCCTCGTCTACACTTCAAATGAATGTAAATGCGACACTTCCTTGCAAGGAAATAGCGTTTGCAGATGTCTGCGTATCGTAGCAATAGAGTTCTTATGATTCTTAAATCGCGATATTGCATCTCATTTCTATGTTTCATGGTACGATTCAAATGAATGTAAATGCGACACTTCCTTGCTAGGAAATAGCGTCTGCAGATGTCTAGGTATCGTAGCAATAGAGTTCAAATGCTTCTTAAAACGAGATATTGCATCTCATATCTATGTTTCATGATAAGATATAATATGATTTGCGAAGTGTTATGTATTCCTCGTCTACACTTCAAATGAATGTGAATGCGACACTTCCTCGCTAGGAAATGGCGTTTGCAGATGTCTACGTATCGTAGCAATAGATTTCTAATGCTTCTTAGAACGCGATATCGCATCTTATTTCTATGTTTCATGGTAAGATATAATATGATTTGCGAAGTGTCATGTATTCCACGTCTACACTTCAAATGAACGTAAATGCGACACTACCTTGCTAGGAAATAGCGTCTGCAGATGTATAGGTATCGTAGCAATAGAGTTCTAATGCTTCTTAAAACGCGATATCGCATCTCATTTCTATGTTTCATGGTAAGATATAATATGATTTGCGAAGTGCTACGTATTCCTCGCCTACACTTCAAATGAATGTAAATGCGACACTTCCTTGCAAGGAAATAGCGTCTGCAGATGTCTAGGTATCGTAGAAATAGTGTTCAAATGCGTCTTAAAACGAGATATTGCATCTCATATCTATGTTTCATGATGAGATATAATATTCGTTGCGAAGTGTTATATATTCCTCGTCTACACTTCAAATGGAAATGCGACACTTCCTTCCAAGGAAATAGCGTTTGCAGATATCTACGTATCGTAGCAATAGATTTCTAATGCTTCTTAAAACACGATATCGCATCTCATTTCTATGTTTCATGGTAAGATATAATATTCATTGCGAAGTGTTATGCATTCCTCGTCTACACTTCAAAGGAATGTAAATGCGACACTCCCTTGCAAGGAAATAGCGTTTGCAGATGTCTACGTATCGTAGCAATAGAGTTCAAATGCTTCTTAAAACGAGATATTGGATCTCATTTCTATGTTTCATGGTAAGATATAATATGATTTGCAAAGTGTTATGTATTCCTCGTCTATTCTTCAAATGAATGTAAATGCCACACTTCCTTGCAAGGAAATAGCGTTTGCAAATGTCTACCTATCGTAGCAATAGTGTTCTAATGCTTCTTAAAACGCGATATCGCATCTCATTTCTATATTTCATGGTAAGATATAATATGATTTGCGAAGTGTCATGTATTCCTCGTCAACACTTCAAATGAATGTAAATGCGACACTTCTTTGCAAGGAAATAGCGTTTGCAGATATCTACGTATCGTAGCAATAGAGTTCTTATGATTCTTAAAACGCGATATCGGATTTCATTTCTATGTTTCATGGTAAGATATAATATGATTTGCGGAGTGTTATGTATTCCTCGTCTACACTTCAAATGAATGTAAATGCGACACTTCCTTGCTAGGAAATAGCGTCTGCAGATGTCTAGGTATCGTAGCAATTGAGTTCTTATGATTCTTAAAACGCGATATCGCATCTCATTTCTATGTTTCATGGTAAGGTATAATATGATTTGCGAAGTGTTATGTATCCGTCGTCTACACTTCAAATGAATGTAAATGCGACACTTTCTTGCAAGGAAATAGCGTTTGTAGATGTCTACGTATCGTAGCAATTGATTTCTGCTGCTTCTTAAAACGCGATATCGCATCTCATTTCTATGTTTCATGGTAAGATGTAATATGATTTGCGAAGTGTTATGTATTCCTCGTCTACACTTCAAATGAATGTAACTGCGACACTTCCTTGCTAGGAAATAGCGTCTGCAGATGTCTACGTCGCGAAGCAATAGAGTTCAAATGCTTCTTAAAACGAGATTTTGCATCTCATATCTATGTTTCATGATAAGATATAATATTCATTGCGAAGTGTTATGCATTCCTCGTCTACGATTCAAATGAATGTAAATGCAACACTTCCTTCCAAGGAAATAGCGTTTGCAGATGTCTACGTATCGTAGCAATAGAGTTCTAATGCTTCTTAAAACGCGATATCGCACCTCATTTCTATGTTTCATGGTAAGATATAATATGATTTGCAAAGTGTTATGTATTCCTCGTCTACACATCAAATGAATGTAAATGCGACACTTCCTTGCAAGGAAATAGCGTTTGCAGATGTCTACGTATCGTAGCAATAGAGTTCTTATGATTCTTAAAACGCGATATCGCATCTCATTTCTATGTTTCATGGTAAGATATAATATTCATTGCGAAGTGTTATGCATTCCTCGTCTACGATTCAAATGAGTGTAAATGCAACACTTCCTTGCAAGGAAATAGCGTTTGCAGATGTCTACGTATCGTAGCAATAGAGTTCTTATGATTCTTAAAACGCGATATCGCATCTCATTTCTATGTTTCACGGTAAGGTATAATATGCTTTGCGAAGTGTTATGTATCCGTCGTCTACACTTCAAATGAAAGTAAATGCGACACTTCCTTGCTAGGAAATAGCGTTTGCAGATGTCTACGTATCGAGGCAATAGAGTTCAAATGCTTCTTAAGACGAGATATTGCATCTCATATCCATGTTTCATGATAAGATATAATATTCATTGCGAAGTGTTATGCATTCCTCGTCTACGATTCAAATGAATGTAAATGCGACACTTCCTTGCAAGGAAATAGCGTTTGCAGATGTCTACGTATCGAAGCAATAGAGTTCAAATGCTTCTTAAAACACGATATCTCATCTCATTTCTATGTTTCATGGTAAGATATAACATGATTTGGGAAGTGTTATGTATTCCTCGTCTACACTTCAAATGAATGTGAATGCGATACTTCCTCGCTAGGAAATAGCGTTTGCAGATGTCTACGTATCGTATGTGACGTCAGGCGTGCCGCCTGCCACCCTCTCAACGCACCACAGCAACCACCCTCACGCGCCTGCACCACAGGCAACACCCAGGCGCAACTCGCCGTCTCACTCAGGCCAAGGGCTACGACCATCGACTCGCTCGCACCCGCAGAGGTGCTCGCCGTCTCTCTCACTCCAAGGGACCTACCCTCCGTCTCACTCGCACCCGCCGAGGTGCTCGCCGTCTCTCTCACTCCAAGGGACCTACCCTCCGTCTCACTCGCACCCGCAGAGGTGCTCGCCGTCTCTCTCACTCCAAGGGACCTACCCTCCGTCTCACTCGCACCCGCAGAGGTGTTCGCCACATCTCTCGCTCCAAGGGCAACACACTCTGTCCCACTCGCACCGAGGACTTCGTGCGCCATCTCGCTCGCACCAAGGACCATGTGCGCTGTCTCGCTCCCACTCAAGGAGTCACCCACCGTCTCGCTCTTACCTGCAGGGAAACTCGCCCTCTCGCTCACTCCAGGGACGTACCAGGAGAATCAACCTCTACGAGATCCGACGACGGGAACCCTCACCGTACAAAGGACTCTACGATTTCACCATCCCAGATCTGCCATGCCCAAAATACTATTTCTAAGATTATTAATTAACGTTATATATATACTCTTACATTCTAAGCTCTGTATTCCTAGCTCATAGAATTTACACGACACAACTTTATAACGACATAAACAACACACATTTTACATTTAAGGCGTAATTTCTAATTTCATTCTTGTACCTCTGAATTCATAAGTTGCGCTAATTAAGTAAGCCGCGACGCGCGAAATCGCGACCGCCTCAGCGGCACGCGCACTCCATATACTCCCACCTACGTTCGCACGCGACCGAAGCGCTCCGAGAGTCAGAGAGGTCGCAGACGCATCTTGGGAGACACAGTGAGTCTCCACAGTCAATCAGAGACAGTCAGTCTCCACAGTCAATTAGAGACAGTTAGTCTCTACAGTCAATTAGAGACAGTCATGACGGACAGTCAGACACAGTCAGTCAGTACCGTCAGTACGGTACAGTTCTATCCCGCCTTCGGGCACTTCTAATTCCAAGTCTCTTCCAAGTCGCGCCTTAGGGCCGTCGCGCAGCCTCGATGAGGTTCCTAGTTCTAAAGTCTTTGTTCTAATTCCTAATTCATAGTTAACCTAGTCTTAATACTTAGAAATAATTGTTCTTGTACTCTTTGATTTAGAATATACTTTATTATTTTTCTACCACATCAAGTTCTAGTTCATTCCATCTCCATTTCTAAATTCAAATTTATTTTAATACAAATTCTTCCAAGTTCGTAACAACTTGAGTGTTTATAAACGAACTCTTCGCGCCGGGAGGAAGAATTTAATCCATTATCTCGTGCGGAATACGTTGGTAAAACGCCAGAATTCTTCGTTCATCGGCGGACGGCGACATTCATCGCAGCTTCCACCGTCACAACGCCGATTCCAGCCAGCCGTACGCCGACTCCTCCCTCGAGAACGACCTTCGACGATCGCCACATCTGAAAGTAGAAGAGGGAAATCAGCGAAAGGTAAGTAAAATCCCTCCTTACACGCGTACGCGATTGTTTACGGTGCCCGCGTCTTGCCAGAATCGACGGACCCGGTCATACGCGTTTTATACCGGACCGAATTCGCGACTAAAAGGCTTGTGTCATTCAGCCTCCTGGGATACGAATAATTTGTTCGCCAGGACGTGACACGTAGCAATAGCTTTCTAATGCTAATTAAAACGCGATATCGAATCTCATTTCTATGTTTCATGGTAAGATATAATATGATGTGCGAAGTGTTATGTATTCCTCGTCTACACTTCAAATGAAAGTAAATGCGACACTTCTTTGCAAGGAAATAGCGATTGCAGATGTCTACGTATCGTAGCAATAGAGTTCATATGATTCTTAAAACGCGATATCGCATCTCATTTCTATGTTTCATGGTAAGATATAACATGATTTGCGAAGTGTTATGTATTCCTCGTCTACACTTCAAATGAATGTGAATGCGATACTTCCTCGCTAGGAAATAGCGTTTGCAGATGTCTACGTATCGTAGCAATAGCTTTCTAATGCTTCTTAAAACGCGATATCGAATCTCATTTCTATGTTTCATGGTAAGATTTAATATGATTTGCGAAGTGTTATGTATTCCTCGTCTACACTTAAAATGTATGTAAATGCGACACTTCCTCGCTAGGAAATAGCGTTTGCAGATGTCTACGTATCGTAGCAATAGAGTTCTAATGCTTCTTAAAACGCGATATCGCATCTCATTTCTATGTTTCATGGTAAGATATAATATGATTTGCGAAGTGTTATGTATTCCTCGCCTACACTTCAATTGAATGTAAATGCGACACTTCTTTGCTAGGAAATGGCGTTTGCAAATGTCTACCTATCGTAGAAATAGTGTTCTAATGCTTCTTAAAGCACGATATCGCATCTCATTTCTATGTTTCATGGTAAGATAAAATATGATTTGCGAAGTATCATGTATTCCTCGTCTACACTTCAAATGAATGTAAATGCGACACTTCCTTGCTAGGAAATAGCGTCTGCAGATGTCTAGGTATCGTAGCAATAGAGTTCTAATGCTTCTTAAAACGCGACATCGCATCTCATTTCAATGTTTCATGGTAAGATATAATATGATTTGCGAAGTGCTATGTATTCCTCGTCTACACTTCAAATGAATGTAAATGCGACACTTCTTTGCTAGGAAATAGCGTTTGCAAATGTCTACCTATCGTAGCAATAGTGTTCTAATGCTTCTTAAAACGCGATATCGCATCTCATTTCTATGTTTCATGGTAAGATATAATATGATTTGCGAAGTGTTATGTATTCCTCGCCTACACTTCAAATGAATGTAAATGCGACACTTCTTTGCTAGGAAATGGCGTTTGCAAATGTCTACCTATCGTAGCAATAGTGTTCAATTGCTTCTTAAAGCACGATATCGCATCTCATTTCTATGTTTCATGGTAAGATATAATATGATTTGCGAAGTATCATGTATTCCTCGTCTACACTTCAAATGAATGTAAATGCGACACTTCCTTGCTAGGAAATAGCGTCTGCAGATGTCTATGTATCGTAGCAATAGAGTTCTAATGCTTCTTAAAACGCGATATCACATCTCATTTCTATGTTTCATGGTAAGATATAACATGATTTGCGAAGTGTTATGTATTCCTCGTCTACACATCAAATGAATGTGAATGCGATACTTCCTCGCTAGGAAATAGCGTTTGCAGATGTCTACGTATCGTAGCAATAGCTTTCTAATGCTTCTTAAAACGCGATATCGAATCTCATTTCTATGTTTCATAGTAAGATATAATGTGATTTGCGAAGTGTTATGTATTCCTCGTCTACACTTCAAATGAATGTAAATGCGACACTTCCTTGCTAGGAAATAGCGTCTGCAGATGTCTAGGTATCGTAGCAATAGTGTTCTAATGCTTCTTAAAACGCGATATCGCATCTCATTTCTATGTTTCATGGTAAGATACAATATGATTTGCGAAGTGTTATCTATTCCTCGTCTACACTTCAAATGAATGTAAATGCGACACTTCCTTGCAAGGAAATAGCGATTGCAGATGTCTACGTATCGTAGCAATAGAGTTCAAATGCTTCTTAAAACGAGATATTGCATCTCAAATCTATGTTTCATGATAAGATATAATATTCATTGCGAAGTGTTATGCATTCCTCGTCTACGTTTCAAATGAATGTAAATGCGACACTTCCTTGCTAGGAAATAGCGTCTGCAGATGTCTACGTATCGTAGCAATAGAGTTCTTATGATGCTTAAAACGCGATATCGCATCTCATTTCTATGTTTCGTGGTAAGATATAATATGATTTGCGAAGTATCATGTATTCCTCGTCTACACTTCAAATGAATGTAAATGCGACACTTCCTTGCTAGGAAATAGCTTCTGCAGATGTCTAGGTATCGTAGCAATAGAGTTCTAATGCTTCATAAAACGCGATATCGCATCTCATTTCTATGTCTCATGGTAAGATATAATATGATTTGCGAAGTGTTATGTATTCCTCGTCTACACTTCAAATGAATGTAAATGCGACACTTCCTTGCAAGGAAATAGCGATTGCAGATGTCTACGTCTCGTAGCAACAGAGTTCATATGATTCTTAAAACGCGATATCGCATCTCATTTCTATGTTTCATGGTAAGATATAATATGATTTGAGAAGTATCATGTATTCCTCGTCTACACTTCAATTGAATGTAAATGCGACACTTCCTTGCTAGGAAATAGCGTCTGCAGATGTCTAGGTATCGTAGCAATAGTGTTCTAATGCTTCTTAAAACGCGATATCGCATCTCATTTCTATGTTTCATGGTAAGATATAACATGATTTGCGAAGTGTCATGTATTTCTCGTCTACACTTCAAATGAATGTAAATGCGACACTACCTTGCTAGGAAATAGCGTCTGCAGATGTCTAGGTATCGTAGCAATAGGGTTCTAAAGCTTCTTAAAACGCGACATCGCATCTCATTTCAATGTTTCATGGTAAGATATAATATGATTTGCGAAGTGTTATGTATTCCTCGTCTACATTTCAAATGAAAGTAAATGCGACACTTCCTTGCAAGGAAATAGCGATTGCAGATGTCTACGTATCGTAGCAATAGAGTTCATATGATTCTTAAAACGCGATATCACATCTCATTTCTATGTTTCATGGTAAGATATAACATGATTTGCGAAGTGTTATATATTCCTCGTCTACACTTCAAATGAATGTAAATGCGACACTTCCTTGCAAGGAAATAGCGATTGCAGATGTCTACGTCTCGTAGCAACAGAGTTCATATGATTCTTAAAACGCGATATCGCATCTCATTTCTATGTTTCATGGTAAGATATAATATGATTTGAGAAGTATCATGTATTCCTCGTCTACACTTCAATTGAATGTAAATGCGACACTTCCTTGCTAGGAAATAGCGTCTGCAGATGTCTAGGTATCGTAGCAATAGTGTTCTAATGCTTCTTAAAGCGCGATATCGCATCTCATTTCTATGTTTCATGGTAAGATATAATATGATTTGCGAAGTGTTATGTATTCCTCGTCTACACTTCAAATGAATGTAAATGCGACACTTCCTTGCAAGGAAATAGCGATTGCAGATGTCTACGTCTCGTAGCAATAGAGTTCATATGATTCTTAAAACGCGATATCGCATCTCATTTCTATGTTTCATGGTAAGATATAACATGATTTGCGAAGTGTTATGTATTCCTTGTCTACACTTCAAATGAATGTGAATGCGATACTTCCTCGCTAGGAAATAGCATTTGCATATGTCTACGTATCGTAGCAATAGCTTTCTAATGCTTCTTAAAACGCGATATCGATTCTCATTTCTATGTTTCATGGTAAGATATAATATGATTTGCGAAGTGTCACGTATTCCTCGCCTACACTTCAAATGAATGTAAATGCGACACTTCCTTGCTAGGAAATAGCGTTTGCAGATGTCTACGTATCGAAGCAATAGAGTTCAAATGCTTCTTAAAACGAGATATTGCATCTCATATCTATGTTTCCTGATAAGATATAATATTCATTGCGAAATGTTATGCATTCCTCGTCTACGATTCAAATGAATGTAAATGCGACACTTCCTTGCAAGGAAATAGCGTTTGCAGATGTCTACGTATCGTAGCAATAGAGTTCTTATGATTTTTAAAACGCGATATCGCATCTCATTTCTATGTTTCATGGTAAGATATAATATGATTTGCGAATTATCATGTATTCCTCGTCTACACTTCAAATGAATGTAAATGCGACACTTCCTTGCTAGGAAATAGCGTCTGCAGATGTCTAGGTATCGTAGCAATAGAGTTCTAATGCTTCTTAAAACGCGATATCGCAACTCATTTCTATGTTTCATGGTAAAATATAATATGATTTGCGAAGTGTCACGTATTCCTCGCCTACACTTCAAATGAATGTAAATGCGAAACTTCCTTGCTAGGAAATAGCGTTTTCAGATGTCTACGTATCGAAGCAATAGAGTTCAAATGCTTCTTAAAACGAGATATTGCATCTCATATCTATGTTTCCTGATAAGATATAATATTCATTGCGAAGAGTTATGCAGTCCTCGTCTACGATTCAAATGAATGTAAATGCGACACTTCCTTGCTAGGAAATAGCGTCTGCAGATGTCTAGGTATCGTAGCAATAGAGTTCTAATGATTCTTAAAACGCGATATCGCACCTCATTTCTATGTTTCATGGTAAAATATAATATGATTTGCGAAGTGTCACGTATTCCTCGCCTACACTTCAAATGAATGTAAATGCGACACTTCCTTGCTAGGAAATAGCGTTTGCAGATGTCTACGTATCGAAGCAATAGAGTTCAAATGCTTCTTAAAACGAGATATTGCATCTCATATCTAAGTTTCCTGATAAGATATAATATTCATTGCGAAGTGTTACGCATTCCTTGTCTACGATTCAAATGAATGTAAATGCGACACTTCCTTGCAAGGAAATAGCGTTTGCAGATGTCTACGTATCGTAGCAATAGCTTTCTAATGCTTCTTAAAACGCGATATCGATTCTCATTTCTATGTTTCATGGTGAGATATAATATGATTTGCGAAGTGTCACGTATTCCTCGCCTACACTTCAAATGAATGTAAATGCGACACTTCTTGGCAAGGAAATAGCGTTTGCAGATGTCTACGTATCGTAGCAATAGAGATCCTATGATTCTTAAAACGCGATATCGCATCTCATTTCTATGTTTCATGGTAAGATATAATATGATTTGCGAAGTGTTATGTATTCCTCGTCTACACTTCAAATGAATATAAATGCGACACTTCCTTGCTAGGAAATAGCGTTTTTAGATGTCTATGTATCGAAGCAATAGAGTTCAAATGCTTCTTAAAACGCGATATCGCATCTCATTTCTATGTTTCATGGTAAGATATAATATGATTTGCGAAGTGTTATGTATTCCTCGTCTACACTTCAAATGAATGTAAATGCGACACTTCCTTGCTAGGAAATAGCGTTTGCAGATGTCTACGTATCGAAGCAATAGAGTTCAAATGCTTCTTAAAACGAGATATTGCATCTCATATCTATGTTTCCTGATAAGATATAATATTCATTGCGAAGTGTTATGCATTCCTCGCCAACGATTCAAATGAATGTAAATGCGACACTTCCTTGCTAGGAAATAGCGTCTGCAGATGTCTAGGTATCGTAGCAATAGAGTTCTAGTGCTTCTTAAATCGCGATATCGCATCTCATTTCTATGTTTCATGGTAAAATATAATATGATTTGCGAAGTGTCACGTATTCCTCGCCTGCACTTCAAATGAAAGTAAATGCGTACTTCCTTGCAAGGAAATAGCGTTTGCAGATGTCTACGTATCGTAGCAATAGAGTTCTTATGATTCTTAAAACGCGATATCGCATCTCATTTCTATGTTTCATGGTAAGATATAATATGATTTGCGAAGTATCATGTATTCCTCGTCTACACTTCAAATGAATGTAAATGCGACACTTCCTTGCTAGGAAATAGCGTCTGCAGATGTCTAGGTATCGTAGCAATAGAGTTCTATTGCTTCTTAAAACGCGATATCGCATCTCATTTCTATGTTTCATGGTAAGATATAATATTATTTGCGACGTGTTATGTATTCCTCGCCTGTAATTCAAATGAATGTAAATGCGAGACTTCTTTGCTAGGAAATAGCGTCTGCAGATGTCTACGTCTCGTAGCAATAGAGCTCATATGATTCTTAAAACGCGATATCGCATCTCATTTCTATGTTTCATGGTAAGATATAATATGATTTTCGAAGTGTTATGTATTCCTTGTCTACGATTCAAATGAATGTAAATGCGACACTTCTTTGCAAGGAAATAGCGTTTGCAGATGTCTACGTATCGTAGCAATAGAGTTCCTATGATTCGTAAAACGCGATATCGTATCTCATTTCTATGTTTCATGGTAAGATATAATATGATTTGCGGAGTGTTATGTATTCCTCGTCTACACTTCAAATGAATGTAAATGCGACACTTCCTTGCAAGGAAATAGCGTTTGCAAATGTCTACCTATCGTAGCAGTAGTGTTCTAATGCTCCTTAGAACGCGATGTCGCATCTCATTTCTATGTTTCATGGTAAGATATAATATGATTTGCGAAGTTTTATGTATTCCTCGTCTACACTTCAAATGAATGTAAATGCGACACTTCCTTGCAAGGAAATAGCGTTTGCAAATGTCTACCTATCGTAGCAGTAGTGCTCTAATGCTTCTTAGAACGCGATGTCGCATCTCATTTCTATGTCTCATGGTAAGATATAATATGATTTGCGAAGTATCATGTATTCCTCGTCTACACTTCAAATGAATGTAAATGCGACACTTCCTTGCTAGGAAATAGCATCTGCAGATGTCTAGGTATCGTAGCAATAGAGTTCTAATGCTTCTTAAAACGCGATATCGCATCTCATTTCTATGTTTCATGGTAAGATATAATATGATTTGCGAAGTGTTATGTATTCCTCGTCTACACATCAACTAAATGTAAATGCGCACTTCCTTGCAAGGAAATAGCGTTTGCAGATGTCAACGTATCGTAGCAATAGAGTTCTTATGATTCTTAAAACGCGATATCGCATCTCATTTCTATGTTTCATGGTAAGATATAATATGATTTGCGAAGTGTTATGTATTCCTCGTCTACACTTCAAATGAATGTAAATGCGACACTTCCTTGCTAGGAAATAGCATCTGCAGATGTCTAGGTATCGTAGCAATAGAGTTCTAATGCTTCTTAAAACGCGATATCGCATCTCATTTCTATGTTTCATGGTAAGATATAATATTATTTGCGACGTGTTATGTATTCCTCGCCTATAATTCAAATGAATGTAAATGCGAGACTTCTTTGCTAGGAAATAGCGTCTGCAGATGTCTACGTCTCGTAGCAATAGAGCTCATATGATTCTTAAAACGCGATATCGCATCTCATTTCTATGTTTCATGGTAAGATATAACATGATTTGCGAAGTGTTATGTATTCCTTGTCTACGATTCAAATGAATGTAAATGCGACGCTTCTTTGCAAGGAAATAGCGTTTGCAGATGTCTACGTATCGTAGCAATAGAGTTCCTATGATTCTTAAAACGCGATATCGCATCTCATTTCTATGTTTCATGGTAAGATATAATATTCATTGCGAAGTGTTATGTATTCCTCGTCTACACTTCAAATGAATGTAAATGCGACACTTCTTTGCAAGGAAATAGCGTTTGCAGATGTCTACGTATCGTAGCAATAGAGTTCCTATGATTCGTAGAACGCGATATCGAATCTCATTTCTATGTTTCATGGTAAGATTTAATATGATTTGCGAAGTGTTATGTATTCCTCGTCTACACTTAAAATGTATGTAAATGCGACACTTCCTCGCTAGGAAATAGCGTTTGCAGATGTCTACGTATCGTAGCAATAGAGTTCTAATGCTTCTTAAAACGCGATATCGCATCTCATTTCTATGTTTCATGGTAAGATATAATATGATTTGCGAAGTGTTATGTATTCCTCGCCTACACTTCAATTGAATGTAAATGCGACACTTCTTTGCTAGGAAATGGCGTTTGCAAATGTCTACCTATCGCAGAAATAGTGTTCTAATGCTTCTTAAAGCACGATATCGCATCTCATTTCTATGTTTCATGGTAAGATAAAATATGATTTGCGAAGTATCATGTATTCCTCGTCTACACTTCAAATGAATGTAAATGCGACACTTCCTTGCTAGGAAATAGCGTCTGCAGATGTCTAGGTATCGTAGCAATAGAGTTCTAATGCTTCTTAAAACGCGACATCGCATCTCATTTCAATGTTTCATGGTAAGATATAATATGATTTGCGAAGTGTTATGTATTCCTCGTCTACACTTCAAATGAATGTAAATGCGACACTTCTTTGCTAGGAAATAGCGTTTGCAAATGTCTACCTATCGTAGCAATAGTGTTCTAATGCTTCTTAAAACGCGATATCGCATCTCATTTCTATGTTTCATGGTAAGATATAATATGATTT
This sequence comes from Xylocopa sonorina, assembly GCF_050948175.1. Taxonomy (NCBI): domain Eukaryota; kingdom Metazoa; phylum Arthropoda; class Insecta; order Hymenoptera; family Apidae; genus Xylocopa; species Xylocopa sonorina. Next base: position 868,351 of record NW_027490139.1, on the reverse strand, counting down.
GCGAAGTGTTATGTATTCCTCGCCTACACTTCAAATGAATGTAAATGCGACACTTCTTTGCTAGGAAATGGCGTTTGCAAATGTCTACCTATCGTAGCAATAGTGTTCAATTGCTTCTTAAAGCACGATATCGCATCTCATTTCTATGTTTCATGGTAAGATATAATATGATTTGCGAAGTATCATGTATTCCTCGTCTACACTTCAAATGAATGTAAATGCGACACTTCCTTGCTAGGAAATAGCGTCTGCAGATGTCTATGTATCGTAGCAATAGAGTTCTAATGCTTCTTAAAACGCGATATCACATCTCATTTCTATGTTTCATGGTAAGACATAACATGATTTGCGAAGTGTTATGTATTCCTCGTCTACACATCAAATGAATGTGAATGCGATACTTCCTCGCTAGGGAATAGCGTTTGCAGATGTCTACGTATCGTAGCAATAGCTTTCTAATGCTTCTTAAAACGCGATATCGAATCTCATTTCTATGTTTCATAGTAAGATATAATGTGATTTGCGAAGTGTTATGTATTCCTCGTCTACACTTCAAATGAATGTAAATGCGACACTTCCTTGCTAGGAAATAGCGTCTGCAGATGTCTAGGTATCGTAGCAATAGTGTTCTAATGCTTCTTAAAACGCGATATCGCATCTCATTTCTATGTTTCATGGTAAGATACAATATGATTTGCGAAGTGTTATCTATTCCTCGTCTACACTTCAAATGAATGTAAATGCGACACTTCCTTGCAAGGAAATAGCGATTGCAGATGTCTACGTATCGTAGCAATAGAGTTCAAATGCTTCTTAAAACGAGATATTGCATCTCAAATCTATGTTTCATGATAAGATATAATATTCATTGCGAAGTGTTATGCATTCCTCGTCTACGTTTCAAATGAATGTAAATGCGACACTTCCTTGCTAGGAAATAGCGTCTGCAGATGTCTACGTATCGTAGCAATAGAGTTCTTATGATGCTTAAAACGCGATATCGCATCTCATTTCTATGTTTCGTGGTAAGATATAATATGATTTGCGAAGTATCATGTATTCCTCGTCTACACTTCAAATGAATGTAAATGCGACACTTCCTTGCTAGGAAATAGCTTCTGCAGATGTCTAGGTATCGTAGCAATAGAGTTCTAATGCTTCATAAAACGCGATATCGCATCTCATTTCTATGTCTCATGGTAAGATATAATATGATTTGCGAAGTGTTATGTATTCCTCGTCTACACTTCAAATGAATGTAAATGCGACACTTCCTTGCAAGGAAATAGCGATTGCAGATGTCTACGTCTCGTAGCAACAGAGTTCATATGATTCTTAAAACGCGATATCGCATCTCATTTCTATGTTTCATGGTAAGATATAATATGATTTGAGAAGTATCATGTATTCCTCGTCTACACTTCAATTGAATGTAAATGCGACACTTCCTTGCTAGGAAATAGCGTCTGCAGATGTCTAGGTATCGTAGCAATAGTGTTCTAATGCTTCTTAAAACGCGATATCGCATCTCATTTCTATGTTTCATGGTAAGATATAACATGATTTGCGAAGTGTCATGTATTTCTCGTCTACACTTCAAATGAATGTAAATGCGACACTACCTTGCTAGGAAATAGCGTCTGCAGATGTCTAGGTATCGTAGCAATAGGGTTCTAATGCTTCTTAAAACGCGACATCGCATCTCATTTCAATGTTTCATGGTAAGATATAATATGATTTGCGAAGTGTTATGTATTCCTCGTCTACATTTCAAATGAAAGTAAATGCGACACTTCCTTGCAAGGAAATAGCGATTGCAGATGTCTACGTATCGTAGCAATAGAGTTCATATGATTCTTAAAACGCGATATCACATCTCATTTCTATGTTTCATGGTAAGATATAACATGATTTGCGAAGTGTTATATATTCCTCGTCTACACTTCAAATGAATGTAAATGCGACACTTCCTTGCAAGGAAATAGCGATTGCAGATGTCTACGTCTCGTAGCAACAGAGTTCATATGATTCTTAAAACGCGATATCGCATCTCATTTCTATGTTTCATGGTAAGATATAATATGATTTGAGAAGTATCATGTATTCCTCGTCTACACTTCAATTGAATGTAAATGCGACACTTCCTTGCTAGGAAATAGCGTCTGCAGATGTCTACGTATCGTAGCAATAGTGTTCTAATGCTTCTTAAAGCGCGATATCGCATCTCATTTCTATGTTTCATGGTAAGATATAATATGATTTGCGAAGTGTTATGTATTCCTCGTCTACACTTCAAATGAATGTAAATGCGACACTTCCTTGCAAGGAAATAGCGATTGCAGATGTCTACGTCTCGTAGCAATAGAGTTCATATGATTCTTAAAACGCGATATCGCATCTCATTTCTATGTTTCATGGTAAGATATAACATGATTTGCGAAGTGTTATGTATTCCTCGTCTACACTTCAAATGAATGTAAATGCGACACTTCCTTGCTAGGAAATAGCATCTGCAGATGTCTAGGTATCGTAGCAATAGAGTTCTAATGCTTCTTAAAACGCGATATCGCATCTCATTTCTATGTTTCATGGTAAGATATAATATTATTTGCGACGTGTTATGTATTCCTCGCCTATAATTCAAATGAATGTAAATGCGAGACTTCTTTGCTAGGAAATAGCGTCTGCAGATGTCTACGTCTCGTAGCAATAGAGCTCATATGATTCTTAAAACGCGATATCGCATCTCATTTCTATGTTTCATGGTAAGATATAACATGATTTGCGAAGTGTTATGTATTCCTTGTCTACGATTCAAATGAATGTAAATGCGACGCTTCTTTGCAAGGAAATAGCGTTTGCAGATGTCTACGTATCGTAGCAATAGAGTTCCTATGATTCTTAAAACGCGATATCGCATCTCATTTCTATGTTTCATGGTAAGATATAATATTCATTGCGAAGTGTTATGTATTCCTCGTCTACACTTCAAATGAATGTAAATGCGACACTTCTTTGCAAGGAAATAGCGTTTGCAGATGTCTACGTATCGTAGCAATAGAGTTCCTATGATTCGTAGAACGCGATATCGAATCTCATTTCTATGTTTCATGGTAAGATTTAATATGATTTGCGAAGTGTTATGTATTCCTCGTCTACACTTAAAATGTATGTAAATGCGACACTTCCTCGCTAGGAAATAGCGTTTGCAGATGTCTACGTATCGTAGCAATAGAGTTCTAATGCTTCTTAAAACGCGATATCGCATCTCATTTCTATGTTTCATGGTAAGATATAATATGATTTGCGAAGTGTTATGTATTCCTCGCCTACACTTCAATTGAATGTAAATGCGACACTTCTTTGCTAGGAAATGGCGTTTGCAAATGTCTACCTATCGCAGAAATAGTGTTCTAATGCTTCTTAAAGCACGATATCGCATCTCATTTCTATGTTTCATGGTAAGATAAAATATGATTTGCGAAGTATCATGTATTCCTCGTCTACACTTCAAATGAATGTAAATGCGACACTTCCTTGCTAGGAAATAGCGTCTGCAGATGTCTAGGTATCGTAGCAATAGAGTTCTAATGCTTCTTAAAACGCGACATCGCATCTCATTTCAATGTTTCATGGTAAGATATAATATGATTTGCGAAGTGTTATGTATTCCTCGTCTACACTTCAAATGAATGTAAATGCGACACTTCTTTGCTAGGAAATAGCGTTTGCAAATGTCTACCTATCGTAGCAATAGTGTTCTAATGCTTCTTAAAACGCGATATCGCATCTCATTTCTATGTTTCATGGTAAGATATAATATGATTTGCGAAGTGTTATGTATTCCTCGCCTACACTTCAAATGAATGTAAATGCGACACTTCTTTGCTAGGAAATGGCGTTTGCAAATGTCTACCTATCGTAGCAATAGTGTTCAATTGCTTCTTAAAGCACGATATCGCATCTCATTTCTATGTTTCATGGTAAGATATAATATGATTTGCGAAGTATCATGTATTCCTCGTCTACACTTCAAATGAATGTAAATGCGACACTTCCTTGCTAGGAAATAGCGTCTGCAGATGTCTATGTATCGTAGCAATAGAGTTCTAATGCTTCTTAAAACGCGATATCACATCTCATTTCTATGTTTCATGGTAAGACATAACATGATTTGCGAAGTGTTATGTATTCCTCGTCTACACATCAAATGAATGTGAATGCGATACTTCCTCGCTAGGGAATAGCGTTTGCAGATGTCTACGTATCGTAGCAATAGCTTTCTAATGCTTCTTAAAACGCGATATCGAATCTCATTTCTATGTTTCATAGTAAGATATAATGTGATTTGCGAAGTGTTATGTATTCCTCGTCTACACTTCAAATGAATGTAAATGCGACACTTCCTTGCTAGGAAATAGCGTCTGCAGATGTCTAGGTATCGTAGCAATAGTGTTCTAATGCTTCTTAAAACGCGATATCGCATCTCATTTCTATGTTTCATGGTAAGATACAATATGATTTGCGAAGTGTTATCTATTCCTCGTCTACACTTCAAATGAATGTAAATGCGACACTTCCTTGCAAGGAAATAGCGATTGCAGATGTCTACGTATCGTAGCAATAGAGTTCAAATGCTTCTTAAAACGAGATATTGCATCTCAAATCTATGTTTCATGATAAGATATAATATTCATTGCGAAGTGTTATGCATTCCTCGTCTACGTTTCAAATGAATGTAAATGCGACACTTCCTTGCTAGGAAATAGCGTCTGCAGATGTCTACGTATCGTAGCAATAGAGTTCTTATGATGCTTAAAACGCGATATCGCATCTCATTTCTATGTTTCGTGGTAAGATATAATATGATTTGCGAAGTATCATGTATTCCTCGTCTACACTTCAAATGAATGTAAATGCGACACTTCCTTGCTAGGAAATAGCTTCTGCAGATGTCTAGGTATCGTAGCAATAGAGTTCTAATGCTTCATAAAACGCGATATCGCATCTCATTTCTATGTCTCATGGTAAGATATAATATGATTTGCGAAGTGTTATGTATTCCTCGTCTACACTTCAAATGAATGTAAATGCGACACTTCCTTGCAAGGAAATAGCGATTGCAGATGTCTACGTCTCGTAGCAACAGAGTTCATATGATTCTTAAAACGCGATATCGCATCTCATTTCTATGTTTCATGGTAAGATATAATATGATTTGAGAAGTATCATGTATTCCTCGTCTACACTTCAATTGAATGTAAATGCGACACTTCCTTGCTAGGAAATAGCGTCTGCAGATGTCTAGGTATCGTAGCAATAGTGTTCTAATGCTTCTTAAAACGCGATATCGCATCTCATTTCTATGTTTCATGGTAAGATATAACATGATTTGCGAAGTGTCATGTATTTCTCGTCTACACTTCAAATGAATGTAAATGCGACACTACCTTGCTAGGAAATAGCGTCTGCAGATGTCTAGGTATCGTAGCAATAGGGTTCTAATGCTTCTTAAAACGCGACATCGCATCTCATTTCAATGTTTCATGGTAAGATATAATATGATTTGCGAAGTGTTATGTATTCCTCGTCTACATTTCAAATGAAAGTAAATGCGACACTTCCTTGCAAGGAAATAGCGATTGCAGATGTCTACGTATCGTAGCAATAGAGTTCATATGATTCTTAAAACGCGATATCACATCTCATTTCTATGTTTCATGGTAAGATATAACATGATTTGCGAAGTGTTATATATTCCTCGTCTACACTTCAAATGAATGTAAATGCGACACTTCCTTGCAAGGAAATAGCGATTGCAGATGTCTACGTCTCGTAGCAACAGAGTTCATATGATTCTTAAAACGCGATATCGCATCTCATTTCTATGTTTCATGGTAAGATATAATATGATTTGAGAAGTATCATGTATTCCTCGTCTACACTTCAATTGAATGTAAATGCGACACTTCCTTGCTAGGAAATAGCGTCTGCAGATGTCTACGTATCGTAGCAATAGTGTTCTAATGCTTCTTAAAGCGCGATATCGCATCTCATTTCTATGTTTCATGGTAAGATATAATATGATTTGCGAAGTGTTATGTATTCCTCGTCTACACTTCAAATGAATGTAAATGCGACACTTCCTTGCAAGGAAATAGCGATTGCAGATGTCTACGTCTCGTAGCAATAGAGTTCATATGATTCTTAAAACGCGATATCGCATCTCATTTCTATGTTTCATGGTAAGATATAACATGATTTGCGAAGTGTTATGTATTCCTTGTCTACACTTCAAATGAATGTGAATGCGATACTTCCTCGCTAGGAAATAGCATTTGCATATGTCTACGTATCGTAGCAATAGCTTTCTAATGCTTCTTAAAACGCGATATCGATTCTCATTTCTATGTTTCATGGTAAGATATAATATGATTTGCGAAGTGTCACGTATTCCTCGCCTACACTTCAAATGAATGTAAATGCGACACTTCCTTGCTAGGAAATAGCGTTTGCAGATGTCTACGTATCGAAGCAATAGAGTTCAAATGCTTCTTAAAACGAGATATTGCATCTCATATCTATGTTTCCTGATAAGATATAATATTCATTGCGAAATGTTATGCATTCCTCGTCTACGATTCAAATGAATGTAAATGCGACACTTCCTTGCAAGGAAATAGCGTTTGCAGATGTCTACGTATCGTAGCAATAGAGTTCTTATGATTTTTAAAACGCGATATCGCATCTCATTTCTATGTTTCATGGTAAGATATAATATGATTTGCGAATTATCATGTATTCCTCGTCTACACTTCAAATGAATGTAAATGCGACACTTCCTTGCTAGGAAATAGCGTCTGCAGATGTCTAGGTATCGTAGCAATAGAGTTCTAATGCTTCTTAAAACGCGATATCGCAACTCATTTCTATGTTTCATGGTAAAATATAATATGATTTGCGAAGTGTCACGTATTCCTCGCCTACACTTCAAATGAATGTAAATGCGAAACTTCCTTGCTAGGAAATAGCGTTTTCAGATGTCTACGTATCGAAGCAATAGAGTTCAAATGCTTCTTAAAACGAGATATTGCATCTCATATCTATGTTTCCTGATAAGATATAATATTCATTGCGAAGAGTTATGCAGTCCTCGTCTACGATTCAAATGAATGTAAATGCGACACTTCCTTGCTAGGAAATAGCGTCTGCAGATGTCTAGGTATCGTAGCAATAGAGTTCTAATGATTCTTAAAACGCGATATCGCACCTCATTTCTATGTTTCATGGTAAAATATAATATGATTTGCGAAGTGTCACGTATTCCTCGCCTACACTTCAAATGAATGTAAATGCGACACTTCCTTGCTAGGAAATAGCGTTTGCAGATGTCTACGTATCGAAGCAATAGAGTTCAAATGCTTCTTAAAACGAGATATTGCATCTCATATCTAAGTTTCCTGATAAGATATAATATTCATTGCGAAGTGTTACGCATTCCTTGTCTACGATTCAAATGAATGTAAATGCGACACTTCCTTGCAAGGAAATAGCGTTTGCAGATGTCTACGTATCGTAGCAATAGCTTTCTAATGCTTCTTAAAACGCGATATCGATTCTCATTTCTATGTTTCATGGTGAGATATAATATGATTTGCGAAGTGTCACGTATTCCTCGCCTACACTTCAAATGAATGTAAATGCGACACTTCTTGGCAAGGAAATAGCGTTTGCAGATGTCTACGTATCGTAGCAATAGAGATCCTATGATTCTTAAAACGCGATATCGCATCTCATTTCTATGTTTCATGGTAAGATATAATATGATTTGCGAAGTGTTATGTATTCCTCGTCTACACTTCAAATGAATGTAAATGCGACACTTCCTTGCTAGGAAATAGCGTTTTTAGATGTCTACGTATCGAAGCAATAGAGTTCAAATGCTTCTTAAAACGCGATATCGCATCTCATTTCTATGTTTCATGGTAAGATATAATATGATTTGCGAAGTGTTATGTATTCCTCGTCTACACTTCAAATGAATGTAAATGCGACACTTCCTTGCTAGGAAATAGCGTTTGCAGATGTCTACGTATCGAAGCAATAGAGTTCAAATGCTTCTTAAAACGAGATATTGCATCTCATATCTATGTTTCCTGATAAGATATAATATTCATTGCGAAGTGTTATGCATTCCTCGCCAACGATTCAAATGAATGTAAATGCGACACTTCCTTGCTAGGAAATAGCGTCTGCAGATGTCTAGGTATCGTAGCAATAGAGTTCTAGTGCTTCTTAAATCGCGATATCGCATCTCATTTCTATGTTTCATGGTAAAATATAATATGATTTGCGAAGTGTCACGTATTCCTCGCCTGCACTTCAAATGAAAGTAAATGCGTACTTCCTTGCAAGGAAATAGCGTTTGCAGATGTCTACGTATCGTAGCAATAGAGTTCTTATGATTCTTAAAACGCGATATCGCATCCCATTTCTATGTTTCATGGTAAGATATAATATGATTTGCGAAGTATCATGTATTCCTCGTCTACACTTCAATTGAATGTAAATGCGACACTTCCTTGCTAGGAAATAGCGTCTGCAGATGTCTACGTATCGTAGCAATAGTGTTCTAATGCTTCTTAAAGCGCGATATCGCATCTCATTTCTATGTTTCATGGTAAGATATAATATGATTTGCGAAGTGTTATGTATTCCTCGTCTACACTTCAAATGAATGTAAATGCGACACTTCCTTGCAAGGAAATAGCGATTGCAGATGTCTACGTCTCGTAGCAATAGAGTTCATATGATTCTTAAAACGCGATATCGCATCTCATTTCTATGTTTCATGGTAAGATATAACATGATTTGCGAAGTGTTATGTATTCCTTGTCTACACTTCAAATGAATGTGAATGCGATACTTCCTCGCTAGGAAATAGCATTTGCATATGTCTACGTATCGTAGCAATAGCTTTCTAATGCTTCTTAAAACGCGATATCGATTCTCATTTCTATGTTTCATGGTAAGATATAATATGATTTGCGAAGTGTCACGTATTCCTCGCCTACACTTCAAATGAATGTAAATGCGACACTTCCTTGCTAGGAAATAGCGTTTGCAGATGTCTACGTATCGAAGCAATAGAGTTCAAATGCTTCTTAAAACGAGATATTGCATCTCATATCTATGTTTCCTGATAAGATATAATATTCATTGCGAAATGTTATGCATTCCTCGTCTACGATTCAAATGAATGTAAATGCGACACTTCCTTGCAAGGAAATAGCGTTTGCAGATGTCTACGTATCGTAGCAATAGAGTTCTTATGATTTTTAAAACGCGATATCGCATCTCATTTCTATGTTTCATGGTAAGATATAATATGATTTGCGAATTATCATGTATTCCTCGTCTACACTTCAAATGAATGTAAATGCGACACTTCCTTGCTAGGAAATAGCGTCTGCAGATGTCTAGGTATCGTAGCAATAGAGTTCTAATGCTTCTTAAAACGCGATATCGCAACTCATTTCTATGTTTCATGGTAAAATATAATATGATTTGCGAAGTGTCACGTATTCCTCGCCTACACTTCAAATGAATGTAAATGCGAAACTTCCTTGCTAGGAAATAGCGTTTTCAGATGTCTACGTATCGAAGCAATAGAGTTCAAATGCTTCTTAAAACGAGATATTGCATCTCATATCTATGTTTCCTGATAAGATATAATATTCATTGCGAAGAGTTATGCAGTCCTCGTCTACGATTCAAATGAATGTAAATGCGACACTTCCTTGCTAGGAAATAGCGTCTGCAGATGTCTAGGTATCGTAGCAATAGAGTTCTAATGATTCTTAAAACGCGATATCGCACCTCATTTCTATGTTTCATGGTAAAATATAATATGATTTGCGAAGTGTCACGTATTCCTCGCCTACACTTCAAATGAATGTAAATGCGACACTTCCTTGCTAGGAAATAGCGTTTGCAGATGTCTACGTATCGAAGCAATAGAGTTCAAATGCTTCTTAAAACGAGATATTGCATCTCATATCTAAGTTTCCTGATAAGATATAACATTCATTGCGAAGTGTTACGCATTCCTTGTCTACGATTCAAATGAATGTAAATGCGACACTTCCTTGCAAGGAAATAGCGTTTGCAGATGTCTACGTATCGTAGCAATAGCTTTCTAATGCTTCTTAAAACGCGATATCGATTCTCATTTCTATGTTTCATGGTGAGATATAATATGATTTGCGAAGTGTCACGTATTCCTCGCCTACACTTCAAATGAATGTAAATGCGACACTTCTTGGCAAGGAAATAGCGTTTGCAGATGTCTACGTATCGTAGCAATAGAGATCCTATGATTCTTAAAACGCGATATCGCATCTCATTTCTATGTTTCATGGTAAGATATAATATGATTTGCGAAGTGTTATGTATTCCTCGTCGACACTTCAAATGAATGTAAATGCGACACTTCCTTGCTAGGAAATAGCGTTTGCAGATGTCTACGTATCGAAGCAATAGAGTTCAAATGCTTCTTAAAACGAGATATTGCATCTCATATCTATGTTTCCTGATAAGATATAATATTCATTGCGAAGTGTTATGCATTCCTCGCCAACGATTCAAATGAATGTAAATGCGACACTTCCTTGCTAGGAAATAGCGTCTGCAGATGTCTAGGTATCGTAGCAATAGAGTTCTAGTGCTTCTTAAATCGCGATATCGCATCTCATTTCTATGTTTCATGGTAAAATATAATATGATTTGCGAAGTGTCACGTATTCCTCGCCTGCACTTCAAATGAAAGTAAATGCGTACTTCCTTGCAAGGAAATAGCGTTTGCAGATGTCTACGTATCGTAGCAATAGAGTTCTTATGATTCTTAAAACGCGATATCGCATCTCATTTCTATGTTTCATGGTAAGATATAATATGATTTGCGAAGTATCATGTATTCCTCGTCTACACTTCAAATGAATGTAAATGCGACACTTCCTTGCTAGGAAATAGCGTCTGCAGATGTCTAGGTATCGTAGCAATAGAGTTCTATTGCTTCTTAAAACGCGATATCGCATCTCATTTCTATGTTTCATGGTAAGATATAATATTATTTGCGACGTGTTATGTATTCCTCGCCTATAATTCAAATGAATGTAAATGCGAGACTTCTTTGCTAGGAAATAGCGTCTGCAGATGTCTACGTCTCGTAGCAATAGAGCTCATATGATTCTTAAAACGCGATATCGCATCTCATTTCTATGTTTCATGGTAAGATATAACATGATTTTCGAAGTGTTATGTATTCCTTGTCTACGATTCAAATGAATGTAAATGCGACACTTCTTTGCAAGGAAATAGCGTTTGCAGATGTCTACGTATCGTAGCAATAGAGTTCTTATGATTCTTAAAACGCGATATCGCATCTCATTTCTATGTTTCATGGTAAGATATAATATGATTTGCGAAGTGTTATGTATTCCTCGTCTACACTTCAAATGAATGTAAATGCGACACTTCCTTGCTAGGAAATAGCATCTGCAGATGTCTAGGTATCGTAGCAATAGAGTTCTAATGCTTCTTAAAACGCGATATCGCATCTCATTTCTATGTTTCATGGTTAGATATAATATTATTTGCGACGTGTTATGTATTCCTCGCCTATAATTCAAATGAATGTAAATGCGAGACTTCTTTGCTAGGAAATAGCGTCTGCAGATGTCTACGTCTCGTAGCAATAGAGCTCATATGATTCTTAAAACGCGATATCGCATCTCATTTCTATGTTTCATGGTAAGATATAACATGATTTGCGAAGTGTTATGTATTCCTTGTCTACGATTCAAATGAATGTAAATGCGACACTTCTTTGCAAGGAAATAGCGTTTGCAGATGTCTACGTATCGTAGCAATAGAGTTCCTATGATTCTTAAAACGCGATATCGCATCTCATTTCTATGTTTCATGGTAAGATATAATATTCATTGCGAAGTGTTATGTATTCCTCGTCTACACTTCAAATGAATGTAAATGCGACACTCCTTTGCAAGGAAATAGCGTTTGCAGATGTCTACGTATCGTAGCAATAGAGTTCCTATGATTCGTAGAACGCGATATCGTATCTCATTTCTATGTTTCATGGTAAGATATAATATGATTTGCGGAGTGTTATGTATTCCTCGTCTACACTTCAAATGAATGTAAATGCGACACTTCCTTGCAAGGAAATAGCGTTTGCAAATGTCTACCTATCGTAGCAGTAGTGTTCTAATGCTCCTTAGAACGCGATGTCGCGTCTCATTTCTATGTTTCATGGTAAGATATAATATTCATTGCGAAGTGTTATGTATTCCTCGTCTACATTTCAAATGAATGTAAATGCGACACTTCCTTGCTAGGAAATAGCGTCTGCAGATGTCTAGGTATCGTAGCAATAGAGTTCTAGTGCTTCTTAAATCGCGATATCGCATCTCATTTCTATGTTTCATGGTAAAATATAATATGATTTGCGAAGTGTCACGTATTCCTCGCCTGCACTTCAAATGAAAGTAAATGCGTACTTCCTTGCAAGGAAATAGCGTTTGCAGATGTCTACGTATCGTAGCAATAGAGTTCTTATGATTCTTAAAACGCGATATCGCATCTCATTTCTATGTTTCATGGTAAGATATAATATGATTTGCGAAGTATCATGTATTCCTCGTCTACACTTCAAATGAATGTAAATGCGACACTTCCTTGCTAGGAAATAGCGTCTGCAGATGTCTAGGTATCGTAGCAATAGAGTTCTATTGCTTCTTAAAACGCGATATCGCATCTCATTTCTATGTTTCATGGTAAGATATAATATTATTTGCGACGTGTTATGTATTCCTCGCCTATAATTCAAATGAATGTAAATGCGAGACTTCTTTGCTAGGAAATAGCGTCTGCAGATGTCTACGTCTCGTAGCAATAGAGCTCATATGATTCTTAAAACGCGATATCGCATCTCATTTCTATGTTTCATGGTAAGATATAACATGATTTTCGAAGTGTTATGTATTCCTTGTCTACGATTCAAATGAATGTAAATGCGACACTTCTTTGCAAGGAAATAGCGTTTGCAGATGTCTACGTATCGTAGCAATAGAGTTCTTATGATTCTTAAAACGCGATATCGCATCTCATTTCTATGTTTCATGGTAAGATATAATATGATTTGCGAAGTGTTATGTATTCCTCGTCTACACTTCAAATGAATGTAAATGCGACACTTCCTTGCTAGGAAATAGCATCTGCAGATGTCTAGGTATCGTAGCAATAGAGTTCTAATGCTTCTTAAAACGCGATATCGCATCTCATTTCTATGTTTCATGGTTAGATATAATATTATTTGCGACGTGTTATGTATTCCTCGCCTATAATTCAAATGAATGTAAATGCGAGACTTCTTTGCTAGGAAATAGCGTCTGCAGATGTCTACGTCTCGTAGCAATAGAGCTCATATGATTCTTAAAACGCGATATCGCATCTCATTTCTATGTTTCATGGTAAGATATAACATGATTTGCGAAGTGTTATGTATTCCTTGTCTACGATTCAAATGAATGTAAATGCGACACTTCTTTGCAAGGAAATAGCGTTTGCAGATGTCTACGTATCGTAGCAATAGAGTTCCTATGATTCTTAAAACGCGATATCGCATCTCATTTCTATGTTTCATGGTAAGATATAATATTCATTGCGAAGTGTTATGTATTCCTCGTCTACACTTCAAATGAATGTAAATGCGACACTCCTTTGCAAGGAAATAGCGTTTGCAGATGTCTACGTATCGTAGCAATAGAGTTCCTATGATTCGTAGAACGCGATATCGTATCTCATTTCTATGTTTCATGGTAAGATATAATATGATTTGCGGAGTGTTATGTATTCCTCGTCTACACTTCAAATGAATGTAAATGCGACACTTCCTTGCAAGGAAATAGCGTTTGCAAATGTCTACCTATCGTAGCAGTAGTGTTCTAATGCTCCTTAGAACGCGATGTCGCGTCTCATTTCTATGTTTCATGGTAAGATATAATATTCATTGCGAAGTGTTATGTATTCCTCGTCTACATTTCAAATGAAAGTAAATGCGACACTTCCTTGCAAGGAAATAGCGATTGCAGATGTCTACGTATCGTAGCAATAGAGTTCATATGATTCTTAAAACGCGATATCACATCTCATTTCTATGTTTCATGGTAAGATATAACATGATTTGCGAAGTGTTATATATTCCTCGTCTACACTTCAAATGAATGTAAATGCGACACTTCCTTGCAAGGAAATAGCGATTGCAGATGTCTACGTCTCGTAGCAACAGAGTTCATATGATTCTTAAAACGCGATATCGCATCTCATTTCTATGTTTCATGGTAAGATATAATATGATTTGAGAAGTATCATGTATTCCTCGTCTACACTTCAATTGAATGTAAATGCGACACTTCCTTGCTAGGAAATAGCGTCTGCAGATGTCTAGGTATCGTAGCAATAGTGTTCTAATGCTTCTTAAAGCGCGATATCGCATCTCATTTCTATGTTTCATGGTAAGATATAATATGATTTGCGAAGTGTTATGTATTCCTCGTCTACACTTCAAATGAATGTAAATGCGACACTTCCTTGCAAGGAAATAGCGATTGCAGATGTCTACGTCTCGCAGCAATAGAGTTCATATGATTCTTAAAACGCGATATCGCATCTCATTTCTATGTTTCATGGTAAGATATAACATGATTTGCGAAGTGTTATGTATTCCTTGTCTACACTTCAAATGAATGTGAATGCGATACTTCCTCGCTAGGAAATAGCATTTGCATATGTCTACGTATCGTAGCAATAGCTTTCTAATGCTTCTTAAAACGCGATATCGATTCTCATTTCTATGTTTCATGGTAAGATATAATATGATTTGCGAAGTGTCACGTATTCCTCGCCTACACTTCAAATGAATGTAAATGCGACACATCCTTGCTAGGAAATAGCGTTTGCAGATGTCTACGTATCGAAGCAATAGAGTTCAAATGCTTCTTAAAACGAGATATTGCATCTCATATCTAAGTTTCCTGATAAGATATAATATTCATTGCGAAGTGTTACGCATTCCTTGTCTACGATTCAAATGAATGTAAATGCGACACTTCCTTGCAAGGAAATAGCGTTTGCAGATGTCTACGTATCGTAGCAATAGCTTTCTAATGCTTCTTAAAACGCGATATCGATTCTCATTTCTATGTTTCATGGTGAGATATAATATGACTTGCGAAGTGTCACGTATTCCTCGCCTACACTTCAAATGAATGTAAATGCGACACTTCTTGGCAAGGAAATAGCGTTTGCAGATGTCTACGTATCGTAGCAATAGAGATCCTATGATTCTTAAAACGCGATATCGCATCTCATTTCTATGTTTCATGGTAAGACATAATATGATTTGCGAAGTGTTATGTATTCCTCGTCTACACTTCAAATGAATGTAAATGCGACACTTCCTTGCTAGGAAATAGCGTTTTTAGATGTCTACGTATCGAAGCAATAGAGTTCAAATGCTTCTTAAAACGCGATATCGCATCTCATTTCTATGTTTCATGGTAAGATATAATATGATTTGCGAAGTGTTATGTATTCCTCGTCTACACTTCAAATGAATGTAAATGCGACACTTCCTTGCTAGGAAATAGCGTTTGCAGATGTCTACGTATCGAAGCAATAGAGTTCAAATGCTTCTTAAAACGAGATATTGCATCTCATATCTATGTTTCCTGATAAGATATAATATTCATTGCGAAGTGTTATGCATTCCTCGCCAACGATTCAAATGAATGTAAATGCGACACTTCCTTGCTAGGAAATAGCGTCTGCAGATGTCTAGGTATCGTAGCAATAGAGTTCTAGTGCTTCTTAAATCGCGATATCGCATCTCATTTCTATGTTTCATGGTAAAATATAATATGATTTGCGAAGTGTCACGTATTCCTCGCCTGCACTTCAAATGAAAGTAAATGCGTACTTCCTTGCAAGGAAATAGCGTTTGCAAATGTCTACCTATCGTAGCAGTAGTGCTCTAATGCTTCTTAGAACGCGATGTCGCATCTCATTTCTATGTCTCATGGTAAGATATAATATGATTTGCGAAGTATCATGTATTCCTCGTCTACACTTCAAATGAATGTAAATGCGACACTTCCTTGCTAGGAAATAGCATCTGCAGATGTCTAGGTATCGTAGCAATAGAGTTCTAATGCTTCTTAAAACGCGATATCGCATCTCATTTCTATGTTTCATGGTAAGATATAATATGATTTGCGAAGTGTTATGTATTCCTCGTCTACACATCAACTAAATGTAAATGCGCACTTCCTTGCAAGGAAATAGCGTTTGCAGATGTCAACGTATCGTAGCAATAGAGTTCTTATGATTCTTAAAACGCGATATCGCATCTCATTTCTATGTTTCATGGTAAGATATAATATGATTTGCGAAGTGTTATGTATTCCTCGTCTACACTTCAAATGAATGTAAATGCGACACTTCCTTGCTAGGAAATAGCATCTGCAGATGTCTAGGTATCGTAGCAATAGAGTTCTAATGCTTCTTAAAACGCGATATCGCATCTCATTTCTATGTTTCATGGTAAGATATAATATTATTTGCGACGTGTTATGTATTCCTCGCCTATAATTCAAATGAATGTAAATGCGAGACTTCTTTGCTAGGAAATAGCGTCTGCAGATGTCTACGTCTCGTAGCAATAGAGCTCATATGATTCTTAAAACGCGATATCGCATCTCATTTCTATGTTTCATGGTAAGATATAACATGATTTGCGAAGTGTTATGTATTCCTTGTCTACGATTCAAATGAATGTAAATGCGACACTTCTTTGCAAGGAAATAGCGTTTGCAGATGTCTACGTATCGTAGCAATAGAGTTCCTATGATTCTTAAAACGCGATATCGCATCTCATTTCTATGTTTCATGGTAAGATATAATATTCATTGCGAAGTGTTATGTATTCCTCGTCTACACTTCAAATGAATGTAAATGCGACACTTCTTTGCAAGGAAATAGCGTTTGCAGATGTCTACGTATCGTAGCAATAGAGTTCCTATGATTCGTAGAACGCGATATCGTATCTCATTTCTATGTTTCATGGTAAGATATAATATGATTTGCGGAGTGTTATGTATTCCTCGTCTACACTTCAAATGAATGTAAATGCGACACTTCCTTGCAAGGAAATAGCGTTTGCAAATGTCTACCTATCGTAGCAGTAGTGTTCTAATGCTCCTTAGAACGCGATGTCGCATCTCATTTCTATGTTTCATGGTAAGATATAATATGATTTGCGAAGTTTTATGTATTCCTCGTCTACACTTCAAATGAATGTAAATGCGACACTTCCTTGCAAGGAAATAGCGTTTGCAAATGTCTACCTATCGTAGCAGTAGTGCTCTAATGCTTCTTAGAACGCGATGTCGCATCTCATTTCTATGTCTCATGGTAAGATATAATATGATTTGCGAAGTATCATGTATTCCTCGTCTACACTTCAAATGAATGTAAATGCGACACTTCCTTGCAAGGAAATAGCGTCTGCAGATGTCTAGGTATCGTAGCAATAGAGTTCTAATGCTTCCTAAAACGCGATATCGCATCTCATTTCTATGTTTCATGGTAAAATATAATATAGCAATAGAGTTCCTATGATTCGTAAAACGCGATATCGTATCTCATTTCTATGTTTCATGGTAAGATATAATATGATTTGCGGAGTGTTATGTATTCCTCGTCTACACTTCAAATGAATGTAAATGCGACACTTCCTTGCAAGGAAATAGCGTTTGCAAATGTCTGCCTATCGTAGCAGTAGTGTTATAATGCTTCTTAGAACGCGATGTCGCATCTCATTTCTATGTCTCATGGTAAGATATAATATGATTTGCGAAGTGTTATGTATTCCTCGTCTACACTTCAAATGAATGTAAATGCGACACTTCCTTGCAAGGAAATAGCGTTTGCAGATGTCTACGTATCGAAGCAATAGAGATCAAATGCTTCTTAAAACGAGATATTGCATCTCATATCTATGTTTCATGATAAGATATAATATTCATTGCGAAGTGTTATGCATTCCTCGCCTACGATTCAAATGAATGTAAATGCGACACTTCCTTGCTAGGAAATAGCGTTTGCAGAAGTCTACGTATCGTAGCAGTAGTGTTCTAATGCTCCTTAGAACGCGATGTCGCATCTCATTTCTATGTTTCATGGTAAGATATAATATGATTTGCGAAGTTTTATGTATTCCTCGTCTACACTTCAAATGAATGTAAATGCGACACTTCCTTGCTAGGAAATAGCATCTGCAGATGTCTAGGTATCGTAGCAATAGAGTTCTAATGCTTCTTAAAACGCGATATCGCATCTCATTTCTATGTTTCATGGTAAGATATAATATGATTTGCGAAGTGTTATGTATTCCTCGTCTACACATCAACTAAATGTAAATGCGCACTTCCTTGCAAGGAAATAGCGTTTGCAGATGTCAACGTATCGTAGCAATAGAGTTCTTATGATTCTTAAAACGCGATATCGCATCTCATTTCTATGTTTCATGGTAAGATATAATATGATTTGCGAAGTGTTATGTATTCCTCGTCTACACTTCAAATGAATGTAAATGCGACACTTCCTTGCTAGGAAATAGCATCTGCAGATGTCTAGGTATCGTAGCAATAGAGTTCTAATGCTTCTTAAAACGCGATATCGCATCTCATTTCTATGTTTCATGGTAAGATATAATATTCATTGCGAAGTGTTATGTATTCCTCGTCTACACTTCAAATGAATGTAAATGCGACACTTCTTTGCAAGGAAATAGCGTTTGCAGATGTCTACGTATCGTAGCAATAGAGTTCCTATGATTCGTAGAACGCGATATCGTATCTCATTTCTATGTTTCATGGTAAGATATAATATGATTTGCGGAGTGTTATGTATTCCTCGTCTACACTTCAAATGAATGTAAATGCGACACTTCCTTGCAAGGAAATAGCGTTTGCAAATGTCTACCTATCGTAGCAATAGAGTTCCTATGATTCGTAGAACGCGATATCGTATCTCATTTCTATGTTTCATGGTAAGATATAATATGATTTGCGGAGTGTTATGTATTCCTCGTCTACACTTCAAATGAATGTAAATGCGACACTTCCTTGCAAGGAAATAGCGTTTGCAAATGTCTACCTATCGTAGCAGTAGTGTTCTAATGCTCCTTAGAACGCGATGTCGCGTCTCATTTCTATGTTTCATGGTAAGATATAATATGATTTGCGAAGTATCATGTATTCCTCGTCTACACTTCAAATGAATGTAAATGCGACACTTCCTTGCTAGGAAATAGCGTCTGCAGATGTCTAGGTATCGTAGCAATAGAGTTCCATTGCTTCTTAAAACGCGATATCGCATCTCATTTCTATGTTTCATGGTAAGATATAATATGATTTGCGAAGTGTTATGTATTCCTCGTCTACACATCAACTAAATGTAAATGCGCACTTCCTTGCAAGGAAATAGCGTTTGCAGATGTCAACGTATCGTAGCAATAGAGTTCTTATGATTCTTAAAACGCGATATCGCATCTCATTTCTATGTTTCATGGTAAGATATAATATGATTTGCGAAGTGTTATGTATTCCTCGTCTACACTTCAAATGAATGTAAATGCGACACTTCCTTGCTAGGAAATAGCATCTGCAGATGTCTAGGTATCATAGCAATAGAGTTCTAATGCTTCTTAAAACGCGATATCGCATCTCATTTCTATGTTTCATGGTAAGATATAATATGATTTGCGGAGTGTTATGTATTCCTCGTCTACACTTCAAATGAATGTAAATGCGACACTTCCTTGCAAGGAAATAGCGTTTGCAAATGTCTACCTATCGTAGCAGTAGTGTTCTAATGCTCCTTAGAACGCGATGTCGCATCTCATTTCTATGTTTCATGGTAAGATATAATATGATTTGCGAAGTTTTATGTATTCCTCGTCTACACTTCAAATGAATGTAAATGCGACACTTCCTTGCAAGGAAATAGCGTTTGCAAATGTCTACCTATCGTAGCAGTAGTGCTCTAATGCTTCTTAGAACGCGATGTCGCATCTCATTTCTATGTCTCATGGTAAGATATAATATGATTTGCGAAGTATCATGTATTCCTCGTCTACACTTCAAATGAATGTAAATGCGACACTTCCTTGCTAGGAAATAGCATCTGCAGATGTCTAGGTATCGTAGCAATAGAGTTCTAATGCTTCTTAAAACGCGATATCGCATCTCATTTCTATGTTTCATGGTAAGATATAATATGATTTGCGAAGTGTTATGTATTCCTCGTCTACACATCAACTAAATGTAAATGCGCACTTCCTTGCAAGGAAATAGCGTTTGCAGATGTCAACGTATCGTAGCAATAGAGTTCTTATGATTCTTAAAACGCGATATCGCATCTCATTTCTATGTTTCATGGTAAGATATAATATGATTTGCGAAGTGTTATGTATTCCTCGTCTACACATCAACTAAATGTAAATGCGCACTTCCTTGCAAGGAAATAGCGTTTGCAGATGTCAACGTATCGTAGCAATAGAGTTCTTATGATTCTTAAAACGCGATATCGCATCTCATTTCTATGTTTCATGGTAAGATATAATATGATTTGCGAAGTGTTATGTATTCCTCGTCTACACTTCAAATGAATGTAAATGCGACACTTCTTTGCAAGGAAATAGCGTTTGCAGATATCTACGTATCGTAGCAATAGAGTTCCTATGATTCTTAAAACGCGATATCGCATCTCATTTCTATGTTTCATGGTAAGATATAATATGATTTGCGAAGTGTTATGTATTCCTCGTCTACACTTCAAATGAATGTAAATGCGACACTTCCTTGCTAGGAAATAGCGTTTGCAGATGTCTACGTATCGAAGCAATAGAGTTCGCGATATCGCGATACGCGATATCGCATCTCATTTCTATGTTTCATGGTAAGATATAACATGATTTGCGAAGTGTTATGTATTCCTTGTCTACGATTCAAATGAATGTAAATGCGACACTTCCTTGCAAGGAAATAGCGTCTGCAGATGTCTAGGTATCGTAGCAATAGAGTTCTAATGCTTCCTAAAACGCGATATCGCATCTCATTTCTATGTTTCATGGTAAAATATAATATAGCAATAGAGTTCCTATGATTCTTAAAACGTGATATCGTATCTCATTTCTATGTTTCATGGTAAGATATAATATGATTTGCGGAGTGTTATGTATTCCTCGTCTACACTTCAAATGAATGTAAATGCGACACTTCCTTGCAAGGAAATAGCGTTTGCAAATGTCTACCTATCGTAGCAGTAGTGTTCTAATGCTCCTTAGAACGCGATGTCGCGTCTCATTTCTATGTTTCATGGTAAGATATAATATGATTTGCGAAGTATCATGTATTCCTCGTCTACACTTCAAATGAATGTAAATGCGACACTTCCTTGCTAGGAAATAGCGTCTGCAGATGTCTAGGTATCGTAGCAATAGAGTTCCATTGCTTCTTAAAACGCGATATCGCATCTCATTTCTATGTTTCATGGTAAGATATAATATGATTTGCGAAGTGTTATGTATTCCTCGTCTACACATCAACTAAATGTAAATGCGCACTTCCTTGCAAGGAAATAGCATCTGCAGATGTCTAGGTATCGTAGCAATAGAGTTCTAATGCTTCTTAAAACGCGATATCGCATCTCATTTCTATGTTTCGTGGTAAGATATAATATGATTTGCGAAGTATCATGTATTCCTCGTCTACACTTCAAATGAATGTAAATGCGACACTTCCTTGCTAGGAAATAGCGTCTGCAGATATCTAGGTATCGTAGCAATAGAGTTCTATTGCTTCTTAAAACGCGATATCGCATCTCATTTCTATGTTTCATGGTAAGGTGTAATATTATTTGCGAAGTGTTATGTATTCCTCGCCTATAATTCAAATGAATGTAAATGCGAGACTTCTTTGCTAGGAAATAGCGTCTGCAGATGTCTACGTCTCGTAGCAATAGAGCTCATATGATTCTTAAAACGCGATATCGCATCTCATTTCTATGTTTCATGGTAAGATATAACATGATTTGCGAAGTGTTATGTATTCCTTGTCTACGATTCAAATGAATGTAAATGCGACACTTCCTTGCAAGGAAATAGCGTTTGCAGATGTCTACGTATCGTAGCAATAGAGTTCAAATGCTTCTTAAAACGCGATATCGCATCTCATTTCTATGTTTAATGGTAAGATATAATATGATTTGCGAAGTGTTATGTATTCCTCGTCTACACATCAACTAAATGTAAATGCGCACTTCCTTGCAAGGAAATAGCGTTTGCAGATGTCTACGTATCGTAGCAATAGAGTTCCTATGATTCTTAAAACGCGATATCGCATCTCATTTCTATGTTTCATGGTAAGATATAATATTCATTGCGAAGTGTTATGTATTCCTCGTCTACAATTCAAATGAATGTAAATGCGACACTTCTTTGCAAGGAAATAGCGTTTGCAGATGTCTACGTATCGTAGCAATAGAGTTCCTATGATTCTTAAAACGCGATATCGTATCACATTTCTATGTTTCATGGTAAGATATAATATGATTTGCGGAGTGTTATGTATTCCTCGTCTACACTTCAAATGAATGTAAATGCGACACTTCCTTGCAAGGAAATAGCGTTTGCAAATGTCTACCTATCGTAGCAGTAGTGTTCTAATGCTCCTTAGAACGCGATGTCGCATCTCATTTCTATGTTTCATGGTAAGATATAATATGATTTGCGAAGTGTTATGTATTCCTCGTCTACACATCAACTAAATGTAAATGCGCACTTCCTTGCAAGGAAATAGCGTTTGCAGATGTCAACGTATCGTAGCAATAGAGTTCTTATGATTCTTAAAACGCGATATCGCATCTCATTTCTATGTTTCATGGCAAGATATAATATGATTTGCGAAGTGTTATGTATTCCTCGTCTACACTTCAAATGAATGTAAATGCGACACTTCTTTGCAAGGAAATAGCGTTTGCAGATGTCTACGTATCGTAGCAATAGAGTTCCTATGATTCTTAAAACGCGATATCGCATCTCATTTCT
The DNA here is from genome assembly GCF_050948175.1 of Xylocopa sonorina. Taxonomy (NCBI): domain Eukaryota; kingdom Metazoa; phylum Arthropoda; class Insecta; order Hymenoptera; family Apidae; genus Xylocopa; species Xylocopa sonorina. The sequence continues at coordinate 845,103 of NW_027490139.1, read as the reverse complement.
ATGTTTCATGGTAAGATATAATATGATTTGCGAAGTGTTATGTATTCCTCGCCTACACTTCAAATGAATGTAAATGCGACACTTCCTTGCTAGGAAATAGCGTTTGCAGATGTCTACGTATCGAAGCAATAGAGTTCGCGATATCGCGATACGCGATATCGCATCTCATTTCTATGTTTCATGGTAAGATATAACATGATTTGCGAAGTGTTATGTATTCCTTGTCTACGATTCAAATGAATGTAAATGCGACACTTCCTTGCAAGGAAATAGCGTCTGCAGATGTCTAGGTATCGTAGCAATAGAGTTCTAATGCTTCTTAAAACGCGATATCGCATCTCATTTCTATGTTTCATGGTAAAATATAATATAGCAATAGAGTTCCTATGATTCTTTAAACGCGATATCGTATCTCATTTCTATGTTTCATGGTAAGATATAATATGATTTGCGGAGTGTTATGTATTCCTCGTCTACACTTCAACTGAATGTAAATGCGACACTTCCTTGCAAGGAAATAGCGTTTGCAAATGTCTACCTATCGTAGCAGTAGTGTTATAATGCTTCTTAGAACGCGATGTCGCATCTCATTTCTATGTCTCATGGTAAGATATAATATGATTTGCGAAGTGTTATGTATTCCTCGTCTACACTTCAAATGAATGTAAATGCGACACTTCCTTGCAAGGAAATAGCCTTTGCAGATGTCTACGTATCGAAGCAATAGAGTTCAAATGCTTCTTAAAACGAGATATTGCATCTCATATCTATGTTTCATGATAGGATATAATATTCAATGCGAAGTGTTATGGATTCCTTGCCTACGATTCAAATGAATGTAAATGCGACACTTCCTTGCTAGGAAATAGCGTTTGCAGAAGTCTACGTATCGTAGCAATAGAGTTCTAATGCTTCTTAAAACGCGATATCGCATCTCATTTCTATGTTTCATGGTAAGATGTAATATTATTTGCGAAGTGTTATGTATTCCTCGCCTATACCTCAAATGAATGTAAATGCGAGACTTCTTTGCTAGGAAATAGCATTTGCAAATGTCTACCTATCGTAGCAATAGTGTTCTAATGCTTCTTAAAACGCGATATCGCATCTCATTTCTATGTTTCATGGTAAGATATAATATGATTTGCGAAGTATCATGTATTCCTCGTTTACACTTCAAATGAACGTAAACGCGACACATCCTTCCTAGGAAATAGCATCTGCAGACGTCTAGGTATCGTAGCAATAGAGTTCTAATGCTTCTTAAAACGCGATATCGCATCTCATTTCTATGTTTCATGGTAAGATATAATATGATTTGCGAAGTATCATGTATTCCTCGTCTACACTTCAAATGAACGTAAATGCGACACTTCCTTGCTAGGAAATAGCGTCTGCAGATGTCTAGGTATCGTAGCAAAAGAGTTCTAATGCTTCTTAAAACGCGATATCGCATCTCATTTCTATGTTTCATGGTAAGATGTAATATTATTTGCGAAGTGTTATGTATTCCTCGCATATACTTCAAATGAATGTAAATGCGAGACTTCTTTGCTAGGAAATAGCGTCTGCAGATGTCTATGTCGCGTAGCAATAGAGCTCATATGATTCTTAAAACGCGATATCGCATCTCATTTCTATGTTTCATGGTAAGATATAACATGATTTGCGAAGTGTTATGTATTCCTTGTCTACGATTCAAATGAATGTAAATGCGACACTTCCTTGCAAGGAAATAGCGTTTGCAGATGTCTACGTATCGTAGCAATAGAGTTCAAATGCTTCTTAAAACGCGATATCGCATCTCATTTCTATCTTTCATGGTAAGATGTAATATTATTTGCGAAGTGTTATGTATTCCTCGCCTATACTTCAAATGAATGTAAATGCGACACTACCTTGCAAGGAAATAGCGTTTGCAGATGTCTACGTATCGTAGCAATAGAGTTCTAATGCTTCTTAAAACGCGATATCGCATCTCATTTCTATGTTTCATAGTAAGATATAAAATGATTTGCGAAGTGTTATGTATTCCTCGTCTACACTTCAAATGAATGTAAATGCGACACTTCTTTGCTAGGAAATAGCGTTTGCAAATGTCTACCTATCGTAGCAATAGAGTTCTAATGCTTCTTAAAACGCGATATTGCATCTCATATCTATGTTTCCTGATAAGATATAATATTCATTGCGAAGTGTTATGCATTCCTCGTCTACGATTCAAATGAATGTAAATGCGACATTTCCTTGCAAGGAAATAGCTCTTGCAGATGTCAACGTATCGTAGCAATAGAGTTCTAATGCTTCTTAAAACGCGATATCGCATCTCATTTCTATGTTTCATGGTAAGATATAATATGATTTGCGAAGTGTGATGTATTCCTCGTCTACACTTCAAATGAATGTAAATGCGACACTTCCTTGCAAGGAAATAGCGATTGCAGATGTCTACGTCTCGTAGCAATAGAGTTCATATGTTCTTAAAACGCGATATCGCATCTCAATTCTATGTTTCATGGTAAGATATAACATGATTTGCGAAGTGTTATGTATTCCTTGTCTACACTTCAAATGAATGTGAATGCGATACTTCCTCGCTAGGAAATAGCGTCTGCAGATGTCTAGGTATCGTAGCAATAGAGTTCTAATGCTTCTTAAAACGCGATATCGCATCTCATCTCTATGTTAAGATATAATATGATTTGCGAAGTGTGATGTATTCCTCGTCTACACTTCAAATGAATGTAAATGCGACACTTCCTTGCAAGGAAATAGCGATTGCAGATGTCTACGTCTCGTAGCAATAGAGTTCATATGTTCTTAAAACGCGATATCGCATCTCAATTCTATGTTTCATGGTAAGATATAACATGATTTGCGAAGTGTTATGTATTCCTTGTCTACACTTCAAATGAATGTGAATGCGATACTTCCTCGCTAGGAAATAGCGTGTGCAGATGTCTAGGTATCGTAGCAATAGAGTTCTAATGCTTCTTAAAACGCGATATCGCATCTCATTTCTATGTTTCATGGTGAGATATAATATGATTTGCGAAGTGTCATGTATTCCTCGCCTACACTTCAAATGAATGTAAATGCGACACTTCCTTGCTAGGAAATACCGTTTGCAGATGTCCACGTATCGAAGCAATAGAGTTCAAATGCTTCTTAAAACGAGATATTGCATCTCATTTCTATGTTTCATGGTAAGATATAATATGATTTGCGAAGTGTTATGTATTCCTCGTCTACACATCAACTAAATGTAAATGCGCACTTCCTTGCAAGGAAATAGCGTTTGCAGATGTCTACGTATCGTAGCAATAGAGTTCTAATGCTCCTTAAAACGCGATATCGCATCTCATTTCTATGTTTCATGGTAAGATATAACATGATTTGCGAAGTATTGTGTATTCCTCGTCTACACTTCAAATGAATGTGAATGCGATACTTCCTCGCTAGGAAATAGCGTTTGCAGATGTCTACGTATCGTAGCAATAGCTTTCTAATGCTACTTAAAACGCCATATCGAATCTCATTTCTATGTTTCATGGTAAGATATAATATGATTTGCGAAGTGTGATGTATTCCTCGTCTACACTTCAAATGTATGTAAATGCGACACTTCCTTGCAAGGAAATAGCGATTGCAGATGTTTCCGTCTCGTAGCAATAGAGTTCATATGTACTTAAAACGCGATATCGCATCTCAATTCTATGTTTCATGGTAAGATATAACATGATTTGCGAAGTGTTATGTATTCCTTGTCTACACTTCAAATGAATGTGAATGCGATACTCCTCGCTAGGAAATAGCGTCTGCAGATGTCTAGGTGTCGTAGCAATAGAGTTCTAATGCTTCTTAAAACGCGACATCGCATCTCATTTCTATGTTTCATGGTGAGATATAACATGATTTGCGAAGTGTCATGTATTCCTCGCCTACACTCCAAATGAATGTAAATGCGACACTTCCTTGCTAGGAAATAGCGTTTGCAGATGTCTACGTATCGAAGCAATAGAGTTCAAATGCTTCTTAAAACGAGATATTGCATCTCATATCTATGTTTCCTGATAAGATATAATATTCATTGCGACGTGTTATGCATTCCTCGTCTACGATTCAAATGAATGTAAATGCGACATTTCCTTGCAAGGAAATAGCGTTTGCAGATGTCAACGTATCGTAGCAATAGAGTTCTAATGCTTCTTAAAACGCGATATCGCATCTCATTTCTATGTTTCATGGTAAGATATAATATGATTTGCGAAGTGTGACGTATTCCTCGTCTACACTTCAAATGAATGTGAATGCGATACTTCCTCGCTAGGAAAAAGCGTTTGCAGATGTCTACGTATCGTAGCAATAGCTTTCTAATGCTACTTAAAACGCGATATCGAATCTCATTTCTATGTTTCATGGTAAGATATAATATGATTTGCGAAGTGTCATGTATTCCTCGTCTACACTACAAATGAATGTAAATGCGACACTTCCTTGCAAGGAAATAGCGTTTGCAGATGTCTACGTATCGAAGCAATAGTGTTCAAATGCTTCTTAAAACGCGATATCGCATCTCATCTCTATGTTTCATGGTAAGATATAATATGATTTGCGAAGTATCATGTATTCCTCGTCTACACTTCAAATGAATGTAAATGCGACACTACCTTGCAAGGAAATAGCGTTTGCAGATGTCTACGTATCGTAGCAATAGAGTTCTAATGCTTCTTAAAACGCGATATCGCATCTCATTTCTATGTTTCATAGTAAGATATAAAATGATTTGCGAAGTGTTATGTATTCCTCGTCTACACTTCAAATGAATGTAAATGCGACACTTCTTTGCTAGGAAATAGCGTTTGCAAATGTCTACCTATCGTAGCAATAGAGTTCTAATGCTTCTTAAAACGCGATATTGCATCTCATATCTATGTTTCCTGATAAGATATAATATTCATTGCGAAGTGTTATGCATTCCTCGTCTACGATTCAAATGAATGTAAATGCGACATTTCCTTGCAAGGAAATAGCTCTTGCAGATGTCAACGTATCGTAGCAATAGAGTTCTAATGCTTCTTAAAACGCGATATCGCATCTCATTTCTATGTTTCATGGTAAGATATAATATGATTTGCGAAGTGTGATGTATTCCTCGTCTACACTTCAAATGAATGTAAATGCGACACTTCCTTGCAAGGAAATAGCGATTGCAGATGTCTACGTCTCGTAGCAATAGAGTTCATATGTTCTTAAAACGCGATATCGCATCTCAATTCTATGTTTCATGGTAAGATATAACATGATTTGCGAAGTGTTATGTATTCCTTGTCTACACTTCAAATGAATGTGAATGCGATACTTCCTCGCTAGGAAATAGCGTCTGCAGATGTCTAGGTATCGTAGCAATAGAGTTCTAATGCTTCTTAAAACGCGATATCGCATCTCATCTCTATGTTTCATGGTAAGATATAATATGATTTGCGAAGTGTGATGTATTCCTCGTCTACACTTCAAATGAATGTAAATGCGACACTTCCTTGCATGGAAATAGCGATTGCAGATGTCTACGTCTCGTAGCAATAGAGTTCATATGTTCTTAAAACGCGATATCGCATCTCAATTCTATGTTTCATGGTAAGATATAACATGATTTGCGAAGTGTTATGTATTCCTTGTCTACACTTCAAATGAATATGAATGCGATACTTCCTCGCTAGGAAATAGCGTCTGCAGATGTCTAGGTATCGTAGCAATAGAGTTCTAATGCTTCTTAAAACGCGATATCGCATCTCATTTCTATGTTTCATGGTGAGATATAATATGATTTGCGAAGTGTCATGTATTCCTCGCCTACACTTCAAATGAATGTAAATGCGACACTTCCTTGCTAGGAAATACCGTTTGCAGATGTCCACGTATCGAAGCAATAGAGTTCAAATGCTTCTTAAAACGAGATATTGCATCTCATTTCTATGTTTCATGGTAAGATATAATATGATTTGCGAAGTGTTATGTATTCCTCGTCTACACATCAACTAAATGTAAATGCGCACTTCCTTGCAAGGAAATAGCGTTTGCAGATGTCTACGTATCGTAGCAATAGAGTTCTAATGCTCCTTAAAACGCGATATCGCATCTCATTTCTATGTTTCATGGTAAGATATAACATGATTTGCGAAGTATTGTGTATTCCTCGTCTACACTTCAAATGAATGTGAATGCGATACTTCCTCGCTAGGAAATAGCGTTTGCAGATGTCTACGTATCGTAGCAATAGCTTTCTAATGCTACTTAAAACGCCATATCGAATCTCATTTCTATGTTTCATGGTAAGATATAATATGATTTGCGAAGTGTGATGTATTCCTCGTCTACACTTCAAATGTATGTAAATGCGACACTTCCTTGCAAGGAAATAGCGATTGCAGATGTTTCCGTCTCGTAGCAATAGAGTTCATATGTACTTAAAACGCGATATCGCATCTCAATTCTATGTTTCATGGTAAGATATAACATGATTTGCGAAGTGTTATGTATTCCTTGTCTACACTTCAAATGAATGTGAATGCGATACTCCTCGCTAGGAAATAGCGTCTGCAGATGTCTAGGTGTCGTAGCAATAGAGTTCTAATGCTTCTTAAAACGCGATATCGCATCTCATTTCTATGTTTCATGGTGAGATATAACATGATTTGCGAAGTGTCATGTATTCCTCGCCTACACTCCAAATGAATGTAAATGCGACACTTCCTTGCTAGGAAATAGCGTTTGCAGATGTCTACGTATCGAAGCAATAGAGTCCAAATGCTTCTTAAAACGAGATATTGCATCTCATATCTATGTTTCCTGATAAGATATAATATTCATTGCGACGTGTTATGCATTCCTCGTCTACGATTCAAATGAATGTAAATGCGACATTTCCTTGCAAGGAAATAGCGTTTGCAGATGTCAACGTATCGTAGCAATAGAGTTCTAATGCTTCTTAAAACGCGATATCGCATCTCATTTCTATGTTTCATGGTAAGATATAATACGACATGCGAAGTCTTATGTAGTCCTCGTCTACACTTCAAATGAATGTAAATGCGACACTTCCTTGCTAGGAAATAGCGTTTACAGATGTCTACCTATCGTAGCAATAGAGTTCTAATGCTTCTTAAACCGCGATATCGCATCTCATTTCTATGTTTCACGGTAAGATATAATATGATTTGCGAAGTATCATGTATTCCTCGTCTACACTTCAAATGAATGTAAATGCGACACTACCTTGCAAGGAAATAGCGTTTGCAGATGTCTACGTATCGTAGCAATAGAGTTCTAATGCTTCTTAAAACGCGATATCGCATCTCATTTCTATGTTTCATAGTAAGATATAAAATGATTTGCGAAGTGTTATGTATTCCTCGTCTACACTTCAAATGAATGTAAATGCGACACTTCTTTGCTAGGAAATAGCGTTTGCAAATGTCTACCTATCGTAGCAATAGTGCTCTAATGCTTCTTAAAACGCGATATCGCATCTCATTTCTATGTTTCATGGTAAGATATAATATGATTTGCGAAGTGTTGTGTATTCCTCGTCTACACATCAATTAAATGTAAATGCGCACTTCCTTGCAAGGAAATAGCGTTTGCAGATGTCAACGTATCGTAGCAATAGAGTTCTTATGATTCATAAAACGCGATATCGCATCTCATTTCTATGTTTCATGGTAAGATATAATATGATTTGCGAAGTGTTATGTATTCCTCGTCTACACTTCAAATGAATGTAAATGCGACACTTCCTTGCTAGGAAATAGCGTCTGCGGATGTCTAGGTATCGTAGCAATAGAGTTCTAATGCTTCTTAAAACGCGATATCGCATCTCATTTCTATGTTTCATGGTAAGATATAATATGATTTGCGAAGTGTTATGTATTCCTCGTCTACACTTCAAATGAATGTAAATGCGGCACTTCCTTGCAAGGAAATAGCGTTTGCAGATGTCTACGTATCGAAGCAATAGAGTTCAAATGATTCTTAAAACGCGATATCGCATCTCATTTCTATGTTTCATGGTAAGATATTACATGATTTGCGAAGTGTTATGTATTCCTCGTCTACACTTCAAATGAATGTGAATGCGATACTTCCTCGCTAGGAAATAGCGTTTGCAGATGTCTACGTATCGAAGCAATAGAGTTCAAATGCTTCCTAAAACGAGATATTGCATCTCATATCTATGTTTCAAGATAAGATATAATATTCATTGCGAAGTGTTATGCATTCCTCGTCTACGATTCAAATGGATGTAAATGCGACACTTCCTTGCTAGGAAATAGCGTTTGCAGATGTCTACGTATCGAAGCAATAGAGTTCAAATGCTTCTTAAAACAAGATATCGCATCTCAATTCTATATTTCATGATAAGATGTAATATTCATTGCGAAGTGTTATGCACTCCACGTCTACGATTCAAATGAATGTAAATGCGACACTTCCTTGCAAGGAAATAGCGTTTGCAGATGTCTACGTATCGTAGCAATAGAGTTCTTATGATTCTTAAAACACGATATCGCATCTCATTTCTATGTTTCATAGTAAGATATAATATGATTTGCGAAGTGTTATGTATTCCTCGTCTACACTTCAAATGAATGTAAATGCGACACTTCTTTGCTAGGAAATAGCGTTTGCAAATGTCTACCTATCGTGGCAATAGTGTTCTAATGCTTCTTAAAACGCGATATCGCATCTCATTTCTATGTTTCATGGTAAGATATAATATGATTTGCGAAGTGTCATGTATTCCTCGTCTACACTACAAATGAATGTAAATGCGACACTTCCTTGCTAGGAAATAGCGTCTGCAGATGTCTAGGTATCGTAGCAATAGAGTTCTAATGCTTCTTAAAACGCGATATTGCATCTCATATCTATGTTTCCTGATAAGATATAATATTCATTGCGAAGTGTTATGCATTCCTCGTCTACGATTCAAATGAATGTAAATGCGACATTTCCTTGCAAGGAAATAGCTCTTGCAGATATCAACGTATCGTAGCAATAGAGTTCTAATGCTTCTTAAAACGCGATATCGCATCTCATTTCTATGTTTCATGGTAAGATATAATATGATTTGCGAAGTGTGATGTATTCCTCGTCTACACTTCAAATGAATGTAAATGCGACACTTCCTTGCAAGGAAATAGCGATTGCAGATGTCTACGTCTCGTAGCAATAGAGTTCATATGTTCTTAAAACGCGATATCGCATCTCAATTCTATGTTTCATGGTAAGATATAACATGATTTGAGAAGTGTTATGTATTCCTTGTCTACACTTCAAATGAATGTGAATGCGATACTTCCTCGCTAGGAAATAGCGTCTGCAGATGTCTAGGTATCGTAGCAATAGAGTTCTAATGCTTCTTAAAACGCGATATCGCATCTCATCTCTATGTTTCATGGTAAGATATAATATGATTTGCGAAGTGTGATGTATTCCTCGTCTACACTTCAAATGAATGTGAATGCGATACTTCCTCGCTAGGAAATAGCGTTTGCAGATGTCTACGTATCGTAGCAATAGCTTTCTAATGCTACTTAAAACGCCATATCGAATCTCATTTCTATGTTTCATGGTAAGATATAATATGATTTGCGAAGTGTGATGTATTCCTCGTCTACACTTCAAATGAATGTAAATGCGACACTTCCTTGCAAGGAAATAGCGATTGCAGATGTTTCCGTCTCGTAGCACTAGAGTTCATATGTACTTAAAACGCGATATCGCATCTCAATTCTATGTTTCATGGTAAGATATAACATGATTTGCGAAGTGTTATGTATTCCTTGTCTACACTTCAAATGAATGTGAATGCGATACTTCCTCGCTAGGAAATAGCGTCTGCAGATGTCTAGGTGTCGTAGCAATAGAGTTCTAATGCTTCTTAAAACGCGATATCGCATCTCATTTCTATGTTTCATGGTGAGATATAACATGATTTGCGAAGTGTCATGTATTCCTCGCCTACACTTCAAATGAATGTAAATGCGACACTTCCTTGCTAGGAAATAGCGTTTGCAGATGTCTACGTATCGAAGCAATAGAGTTCAAATGCTTCTTAAATCGAGATATTGCATCTCATATCTATGTTTCCCGATAAGATATAATATTCATTGCGAAGTGTTATGCATTCCTCGTCTACGATTCAAATGAATGTAAATGCGACACTTCCTTGCAAGGAAATAGCGTTTGCAGATGTCTACGTTTCGTAGCAATAGAGTTCTAATGCTTCTTAAAACGCGATATCGCATCTCATTTCTATGTTTCATGGTAAGATATAACATGATTTGCGAAGTATTGTGTATTCCTCGTCTACACTTCAAATGAATGTAAATGCGACTCTTCCTTGCAAGGAAATAGCGTTTGCAGATGTCCACGTATCGAAGCAATAGAGTTCAAATGCTTCCTAAAACAAGACATCGCATCTCAATTCTATGTTTCATGATAGGATGTAATATTCATTGCGAAGTGTTATGTATTACTCGTCTACACTTCAAATGAATGTAAATGCGACACTTCCTCGCTAGGAAATAGCGTTTGCAGATGTCTACGTATCGAAGCAATAGAGTTCAAATGCTTCTTAACACTATTCCTACCAGGACCGGTCAAATGACCGTTTTTAAATTTTCAATTGGAATTTCCTACATTCAACGTATGTGAATCGCCTTTAAACTTTACCACTTTTCCTCATATATATGTATGATATATTTTTCAGTATTCACTTATTTTTTTATTGTTTATTTTCCGAGAAAAATTTATAGTCTGTCTTACCTACCACGACCGGTCATTTGACCGGTAGTACGATTTATACATTTTTGTAATAGTTTCTCTCTAAAACTCAATTCCAAAACTATAAAGTCGTTACAAACGAAAGGTAATGTAGTTATGACACGATTTTATCCGATAAGTGCCTTCCAGAAAATTGCGATAGACGGAACTGTTTGGCAGGAAGTAAAAATAGGGTCTAATCCTGGAAGAGCATCTGGTCATAATATTTTTAGGGAAAAATCAGGCCCGACTGGGTATAGTAAACGTAATATTATGAAAGGCGAAGTTAGGACGGCATTTTCTGTGATAATTGATAAGAATATAATCGAACTTATAAGAAAGTGCACAGAGGCAGAGGCATTTAGAGTGTTGGGATATAAATGGGAACTGTCTACTGCAAAGTTATATGCATTTTTTGCAATTCTGTATGCACGCGGCGCATATGAGGCTAAGAATATAGATATAGCACTTCTATGGAACAAAAAGTGGGGCCCGCCTTTTTTCTCAAATACTATGAGTAGACATGACTTTACGGAGATTATGAGATTTATTCGATTTGACGACAGAAATCAACGAAGCCAACGGTTACAAACCGATAAATTTGCTATGATTTCCGAAGTTTGGTACAAGTTTATTGACAACAGTCAAAATTGTTATAAACCAGGACCATATATTACTATTGACGAACAATTGTTTCCAACGAAAGCAAGGTGTAGATTCACTCAATACATGCCCAATAAACCGGACAAATTTGGTATAAAATTTTGGTTAGCATCCGATGTACGTAGCAAATATATAATAAACGGCTTTCCTTATTTGGGAAAAGATGAAAGTAGAGAACCCTCAGTTCCTCTTAGAGAGTTTGTTACTATGAAATTAGCAGAACCGTATGTAGGATGCGGAAGAAATATAACCACGGACAACTTTTTTACAAGCCTACCTTTAGCAACAAAACTTTTAGCAAAAAATACTACGATTGTTGGGACAATTAGAGCGAATAGAAAAGAGCTACCAAGACTGGCAAAACTGAAAAATGACGACATGGCACTTTTTTCAACCAAAATCTATCGCTCAAATAATTGTATGTTGACAGTTTACAAAGCCAAACCAAGAAAGAAAGTTCTAATTCTCAGTTCAATGCACAACTCCGTACAAATTGAAAAAAATGAAACCCGAACACCGGAGACAATTCAATTATATAATAGCACCAAGTTTGGCGTAGATGTGACCGACCAAATGGCCAGAAATTATTCGGTAAAATCTAAATCTCGGAGATGGCCTTTGCAAGTATTTCTTAATATCTTGGATTTAGCCGGGATAAATGCATGGGTGTTATATAAAGAAACTACGGGGGGAGAAATTACAAGACAGGAATTTCTATTTCAATTGGCAGAAGAACTTGCCATCGAATACCAACAAGAGCTCGGCAAAGAAAATCAACCAACACCCATCGCAAGTACAAGTACAGGTTCTCGTGAACGGAAAACATGTCAGATAAGGTATTGTAAGGATAACAAGACGAACAAAATCTGTCTAATATGTAAAAAGTACGTATGCGGAAAATGTACAGTTGAGAAGCCCATTTGTAAAAAATGCGACGAAAAAGAATAAAATGTAGATTATGTACTCGTGAATAAAAGAAAATATATTTTTATACTGGTAAGCTGGCTATTGGTCTGCATTCAACATTGAAAAATATAAGTTGTGAAAGACCGGTCATTTGACCAGCCGCGGTAGGAATAGGTATACGTGAAGTGTCGGTAGGAATAGTGTTAAAACGCGATATCGCAACTCATTTCTATGTTTCATGGTAAGATATAATATGATTTGCGAAGTATCATGTATTCCTCGTCTACACTTCAAATGAATGTAAATGCGACACTTCCTTGCTAGGAAATAACGATTGCAGATGTCTACGTCTCGTAGCAATAGAGTTCATATGTTCTTAAAACGCGATATCGCATCTCAATTCTATGTTTCATGGTAAGATATAACATGATTTGCGAAGTGTTATGTATTCCTCGTCTACACTTCAAATGAATGTGAATGCGATACTGCCTCGCTAGGAAATAGCGTTTATAGATGTCTACGTATCGTAGCAATAGAGTTCATATGATTCTTAAAACGCGATATCGCATCTCATTTCTAGGTTTCATGGTAAGATATAACATGATTTGCGAAGTGTTATGTATTCCTCGTCTACACTTCAAATGAATGTAAATGCGACACTTCCTCGCTAGGAAATAGCGTTTGCAGATGTCTACGTATCGAAGCAATATAGTTCAAATGCTTCTTAAAACGCGATATTGCATCTCATTTCTATGTTTCATGGTAAGATATAATATGATTTGCAAAGTGTTATGTATTCCTCGTCTACACTTCAAATGAAAGTAAATGCGACACTTCCTTGCGAGGAAATAGCGATTGCAGATGTCTACGTATCGTAGCAGTAGAGTTCAAATGCTTCCTAAAACGCGATATCGCATCCCATTTCTATGTTTCATGATAAGGTATAATATGATTTGCGAAGTGTTATGTATCCGTCGTCTACACTTCAAATGAATGTAAATGCGACACTTTCTTGCAAGGAAATAGCGTTTGCAGATGTCTACGTATCGTAGCAATGGATTTCTGATGCTTCTTAAAACGCGATATCGCATCTCATTTCTATGTTTCATGGTAAGATATAATATGATTTGCGAAGTGTTATGTATTCCTCGCCTACACTTCAAATGAATGTAAATGCGACACATCTTTGCGAGGAAATAGCGTTTACAGATGTCTACGTATCGTTGCAATAGAGTTCTTATGATTCTTAAAACGCGATATCGCATCTCATTTCTATGTTTCATGGTAAGATATAACATGATTTGCGAAGTGTTATGTATTCCTCGTCTACACTTCAAATGAATGTGAATGCGATACTGCCTCGCTAGGAAATAGCGTTTGCAGATGTCTACGTATCGTAGCAATAGCTTTCTAATGCTTCTTAAAACGAGATATTGCATCTCATATCTATGTTTCATGATAAGATATAATATTCATTGCGAAGTGTTATGCATTCCTCGTCTACGATTCAAATGAATGTAAATGCGACACTTCCATGCAAGGAAATAGCGTTTGCAGATGTCTACGTATCGTAGCAATAGAGTTCTCATGATTCTCAAAACGCTATATTGCATCTCATTTCTACGTTTCATGGTAAGATATAATATGATTTGCGAAGTGTCATGTATTCGTCGTCTACAATTCAAATGAATGTGAATGCGACACTTCCTCGCTAGGAAATAGCGTTTGCAGATGTCTACGTATCGTAGCAATAGAGTTCTAATGCTTCTTAAAACGCGATATCGCATCTTATTTCCATGTTTCATGGTAAGATATAATATGATTTGCGAAGTATCATGTATTCCTCGTCTACACTTCAAATGAATGTAAATGCGACACTTCCTTGCTAGGAAATAAGCGTCTGCAGATGTCTAGGTATCGTAGCAATAGAGTTCTAATGCTTCTTAAAACGCGATATCGCATCTCATTTCTATGTTTCATGGTAAGATATAATATGATTTGCGAAGTGTTATGTATTCCTCGTCTACACATCAAATGAAAGTAAATGCGACACTCCCTTGCAAGGAAATAGCGTTTGCAGATGTCTACGTATCGTAGCAATAGAGTTCTCATGATTCTCAAAACGCTATATTGCATCTCATTTCTACGTTTCATGGTAAGATATAATATGATTTGCGAAGTGTCATGTATTCGTCGTCTACAATTCAAATGAATGTGAATGCGACACTTCCTCGCTAGGAAATAGCGTTTACAGATGTCTACGTATCGTTGCAATAGAGTTCTTATGATTCTTAAAACGCGATATCGCATCTCATTTCTATGTTTCATGGTAAGATATAACATGATTTGCGAAGTGTTATGTATTCCTCGCCTACACTTCAAATGAATGTGAATGCGATACTGCCTCGCTAGGAAATAGCGTTTATAGATGTCTACGTATCGTAGCAATAGAGTTCATATGAGTCTTAAAACGCGATATCGCATCTCATTTCTAGGTTTCATGGTAAGATATAACATGACTTGCGAAGTGTCATGTATTCCTTGTCTACACTTCAAATGAATGTGAATGCGATACCTCCTCGCTAGGAAATAGCGTTTGCAGATGTCTACGTATCGAAGCAATAGAGTTCAAATGCTTCTCAAAACGAGATATTGCATCTCATATCTATGTTTCCTGATAAGATATAATATTCATTGCGAAGTGTTATGCATTCCTCGTCTACCATTCAAATGAATGTAAATGCGACACTTCCTTGCAAGGAAATAGCGTTTGCAGATGTCTACGTATCGTAGCAATAGAGTTCTTATGATTCTTAAAACGCGATATCGCATCTCATTTTTATGTTTCATGGTAAGATATAATATGATTTTCGAAGTATTGTGTATTCCTCGTCTACACTTCAAATGAATGTGAATGCGACACTTCCTCGCTTGGAAATGGCGTTTGCAGATGTCTACGTATCGTAGCAATATATTTCTAATGCTTCTTAAAACGCGATATCGCATCTCAATTCTATGTTTCATGGTAAGATATAACATGATTTGCGAAGTGTTATGTATTCCTCGTCTACACTTCAAATGAATGTGAATGCGATACTGCCTCGCTAGGAAATAGCGTTTGCAGATGTCTACGTATCGTAGCAATAGCTTTCTAATGCTTCTTAAAACGAGATATTGCATCTCATATCTATGTTTCATGATAAGATATAATATTCATTGCGAAGTGTTATGCATTCCTCGTCTACGATTCAAATGAATGTAAATGCGACACTTCCATGCAAGGAAATAGCGTTTGCAGATGTCTACGTATCGTAGCAATAGAGTTCTCATGATTCTCAAAACGCTATATTGCATCTCATTTCTACGTTTCATGGTAAGATATAATATGATTTGCGAAGTGTCATGTATTCGTCGTCTACAATTCAAATGAATGTGAATGCGACACTTCCTCGCTAGGAAATAGCGTTTGCAGATGTCTACGTATCGTAGCAATAGAGTTCTAATGCTTCTTAAAACGCGATATCGCATCTTATTTCCATGTTTCATGGTAAGATATAATATGATTTGCGAAGTATCATGTATTCCTCGTCTACACTTCAAATGAATGTAAATGCGACACTTCCTTGCTAGGAAATAAGCGTCTGCAGATGTCTAGGTATCGTAGCAATAGAGTTCTAATGCTTCTTAAAACGCGATATCGCATCTCATTTCTATGTTTCATGGTAAGATATAATATGATTTGCGAAGTGTTATGTATTCCTCGTCTACACATCAAATGAAAGTAAATGCGACACTCCCTTGCAAGGAAATAGCGATTGCAGATGTCTACGTATCGTAGCAGTAGAGTTCAAATGCTTCCTAAAACGCGATATCGCATCTCATTTCTATGTTTCATGGTAAGGTATAATATGATTTGCGAAGTGTTACGTATCCGTCGTCTACACTTCAAATGAATGTAAATGCGACACTTCCTTGCAAGGAAATAGCGATTGCAGATGTCTACGTCTCGTAGCAATAGAGTTCATATGATTCTTAAAACGCGATATCGCATCTCATTTCTATGTTTCATGGTAAGATATAACATGATTTGCGAAGTGTTATGTATTCCTTGTCTACACTTCAAATGAATGTGAATGCGATACTTCCTCGATAGGAAATAGCGTTTGCAGATGTCTACCTATCGTAGCAATAGTGTTCTAATGCTTCTTAAAACGCGAAATCGCATCTCATTTCTATGTTTCATGGTAAGATATAATATGATTTGCGAAGTGTTATGTATTCCTCGTCTACACTTCAAATGAATGTAAATGCGACACTTCCTAGCAAGGAAATAGCGTTTGCAAATGTCTACCTGTCGTAGCAATATTGTTCTAATGCTTCATAAAACGCGATATCGCATCTCATTTCTATGTTTCATGGTAAGATATAATATGATTTGCGAAGTGTTATGTATTCCTCGTCTACACATCAACTAAATGTAAATGCGCACTTCCTTGCAAGGAAATTGCGTTTGCAGATGTCAACGTATCGTAGCAATAGAGTTCTTATGATTCTTAAAACGCGATATCGCATCTCATTTCTATGTTTCATGGTAAGATATAATATGATTTGCGAAGTGTTATGTATTCCGCGTCTACACTTCAAATGAATGTAAATGCGACACTTCTTTGCAAGGAAATAGCGTTTGCAGATGTCTGCGTGTCGTAGCAATAGAGTTCCTATGATTCTTAAAACGCGATATCGCATCTCATTTCTATGTTTCATGGTAAGATATAATATGATTTGCGAAGTGTTATGTATTCCTCGTCTACACTTCAAATGAATGTAAATGCGAAACTTCCTTGCAAGGAAATAGCGTTTGCAAATGTCTACCTATCGTAGCAGTAGTGTTCTAATGCTTCTTAGAACGCGATGTCGCATCTCATTTCTATGTTTCATGGTAAGATATAATATGATTTGCGAAGTGTTACGCATTCCTCGTCTACGATTCAAATGAATGTAAATGCGACACTTCCTTGCAAGGAAATAGCGTTTGCAGATGTCTACGTATCGAAGCAATAGAGTTCAAATGCTCCTTAAAACGAGATATTGCATCTCATATCTATGTTTCATGATAAGATATAATATTCATTGCGAAGTGTTATGCATTCCTCGCCTACGATTCAAATGAATGTAAATGCGACACTTCCTTGCAAGGAAATAGCGTCTGCAGATGTCTACGTATCGTAGCAATAGAGTTCTTATGATTCTTAAAACGCGATATCGCATCTCATTTCTATGTTTCATGGTAAGATATACTATGATTTGCGAAGTGTTATGTATTCCTCGTCTACACATCAAATGAAAGTAAATGCGATACTTCCTTGCAAGGAAATAGCGATTGCAGATGTCTACGTATCGTAGCAGTAGAGTTCAAATGCTTCCTAAAACGCGATATCGCATCGCATTTCTATGTTTCATGGTAAGGTATAATATGATTTGCGAAGTGTTATGTATCCGTCGTCTACACTTCAAATGAATGTAAATGCGACACATTCTTGCAAGGAAATAGCGTTTGCAGATGTCTACGTAGCGTAGCAATGGATTTCTGATGCTTCTTAAAACGCGATATCGCATCTCATTTCTATGTTTCATGGTAAGATATAATATGATTTGCGAAGTGTTATGTATTCCTCGCCTACACTTCAAATGAATGTAAATGCGACACATCTTTGCGAGGTAATAGCGTTTACAGATGTCTACGTATCGTTGCAATAGAGTTCTTATGATTCTTAAAACGCGATATCGCATCTCATTTCTATGTTTCATGGTAAGATATAACATGATTTGCGAAGTGTTATGTATTCCTCGTCTACACTTCAAATGAATGTGAATGCGATACTGCCTCGCTAGGAAATATCGTTTATAGATGTCTACGTATCGTAGCAATAGAGTTCATATGATTCTTAAAACGCGATATCGCATCTCATTTCTAGGTTTCATGGTAAGATATAACATGACTTGCGAAGTGTCATGTATTCCTTGTCTACACTTCAAATGAATGTGAATGCGATACCTCCTCGCTAGGAAATAGCGTTTGCAGATGTCTACGTATCGAAGCAATAGAGTTCAAATGCTTCTCAAAACGAGATATTGCATCTCATATCTATGTTTCCTGATAAGATATAATATTCATTGCGAAGTGTTATGCATTCCTCGTCTACCATTCAAATGAATGTAAATGCGACACTTCCTTGCAAGGAAATAGCGTTTGCAGATGTCTACGTATCGTAGCAATAGAGTTCTTATGATTCTTAAAACGCGATATCGCATCTCATTTCTATGTTTCATGGTAAGATATAATATGATTTGCGAAGTATTGTGTATTCCTCGTCTACACTTCAAATGAATGTGAATGCGACACTTCCTCGCTTGGAAATGGCGTTTGCAGATGTCTACGTATCGTAGCAATATATTTCTAATGCTTCTTAAAACGCGATATCGCATCTCATTTCTATGTTTCATGGTAAGATATAACATGATTTGCGAAGTGTTATGTATTCCTTGTCTACACTTCAAATGAATGTGAATGCGATACTTCCTCGCTAGGAAATAGCGTTTGCAGATGTCTACGTATCGTAGCAATAGCTTTCTAATGCTTCTTAAAACGCGATGTCGAATCTCATTTCTATGTTTCATGGTAAGATATAATATGATTTGCGAAGTGTCACGTATTCCTCGTCTACACTTCAAATGAATGTAAATGCGACACTTCCTTGCAGGGAAATAGCGTTTGCAGATGTCAACGTATCGTAGCAATAGAGTTCTTATGATTCTTAAAACGCGATATCGCATCTCATTTCTATGTTTCACGGTAAGATATAATATGATTTGCGAAGTGTTATGTATTCCTCGTCTACACTTCAAACGAATGTAAATGCGACACTTCTTTGCAAGGAAATATCGTTTGCAGATATTTACGTATCGTAGCAATAGAGTTCATATGATTCTTAAAACGCGATATCGCATCTCATTTCTATGTTTCATGGTAAGATATAACATGATTTGCGAAGTGTTATGTATTCCTTGTCTACACTTCAAATGAATGTGAATGCGATACTTCCTCGCTAGGAAATAGCGTTTGCAGATGTCTACCTGTCGTAGCAATAGTGTTCTAATGCTTCTTAAAACGCGATATCGCATCTCATTTCTATGTTTCATGGTAAGATATAATATGATTTGCGAAGTGTTATGTATTTCTCGTCTACACTTCAAATGAATGTAAATGCGACACTTCCTAGCAAGGAAATAGCGTTTGCAAATGTCTACCTGTCGTAGCAATAGTGTTCTAATGCTTCTTAAAACGCGATATCGCATCACATTTCTATGTTTCATGGTAAGATATAATATATTTGCGAAGTATCATGTATTCCTCGTCTACACTTCAAATGAATGTAAATGCGACACTTCCTTGCTAGGAAATAGCATCTGCAGATGTCTAGGTATCGTAGCAATAGAGTTCTAATGCTAATTAAAACGCGATATCGCATCTCATTTCTATGTTTCATGGTAAGATATAATATGATTTCCGAAGTATCATGTATTCCTCGTCTACACTTTAAATGAATGCAAATGCGACACTTCCTTGCTAGGAAATAGCGTCTGCAGATGTCTAGGTATCGTAGCAATAGAGTTCTAATGCTTCTTAAAACGCGATATCGCATCTCATTTCTATGTTTCATGGTAAGATATAATATGATTTGCGAAGTATCATGTATTCCTCGTCTACACTTCAAATGAATGTAAATGCGACACTTCCTTGCTAGGAAATAGCATCTGCAGATGTCTAGGTATCGCAGCAATAGAGTTCTAATGCTAATTAAAACGCGATATCGCATCTCATTTCTATGTTTCATGGTAAGATATAATATGATTTCCGAAGTATCATGTATTCCTCGTCTACACTTCAAATGAATGCAAATGCGACACTTCCTTGCTAGGAAATAGCGTCTGCAGATGTCTAGGTATCGTAGCAATAGAGTTCTAATGCTTCTTAAAACGCGATATCGCATCTCATTTCTATGTTTCATGGTAAGATGTAATATTATTTGCGAAGTGTTATGTATTCCTCGCCTATACTTCAAATGAATGTAAATGCGAGACTTCTTTGCTAGGAAATAGCGTTTGCAAATGTCCACCTATCGTAGCAATAGTGTTCTAATGCTTCTTAAAACGCGAAATCGCATCTCATTTCTATGTTTCATGGTAAGATATAATATGATTTGAGAAGTATCATGTATTCCTCGTCTACACTTCAAATGAATGTAAATGCGACACTTCCTTGCTAGGAAATAGCATCTGCAGATGTCTAGGTATCGTACTAATAGAGTTCTAATGCTTCTTAAAACGCGATATCGCATCTCATTTCTATGTTTCATGGTAAGATATAATATGATTTGCGAAGTGTTATGTATTCCTCGTCTACACTTCAAATGAATGTAAATGCGACACTTCCTAGCAAGGAAATAGCGTTTGCAAATGTCTACCTGTCGTAGCAATTGTGTTCTAATGCTTCTTAAAACGCGATATCGCATCTCATTTCTATGTTTCATGGTAAGCTATAATATGATTTGCGAAGTGTTATGTATTCCTCGTCTACACTTCAAATGAATGTAAATGCGACACTTCCTAGCAAGGAAATAGCGTTTGCAAATGTCTACCTGTCGTAGCAATAGTGTTCTAATGCTTCTTAAAACGCGATATCGCATCACATTTCTATGTTTCATGGTAAGATATAATATATTTGCGAAGTATCATGTATTCCTCGTCTACACTTCAAATGAATGTAAATGCGACACTTCCTTGCTAGGAAATAGCGTCTGCAGATGTCTAGGTATCGTAGCAATAGAGTTCTAGTGCTTCTTAAAACGCGATATCGCAACTCATTTCTATGTTTCATGGTATGATATAATATGATTAGCGAAGTGTTATGTATTCCTCGTCTACACTTCAAATGAATGTAAATGCGACACTTCCTTGCAAGGAAATAGCGTTTGCAGAAGTCTACGTATCGTAGCAATAGAGTTCTAATGCTTCTTAAAACGCGATATCGCATCTCATTTCTATGTTTCATGGTAAGATGTAATATTATTTGCGAAGTGTTATGTATTCCTCGCCTATACTTCAAATGAATGTAAATGCGAGACTTCTTTGCTAGGAAATAGCGTTTGCAAATGTCTACCTATCGTAGCAATAGTGTTCTAATGCTTCTTAAAACGCGAAATCGCATCTCATTTTTATGTTTCATGGTAAGATATAATATGATTTGCGAAGTATCATGTATTCCTCGTCTACACTTCAAATGAATGTAAATGCGACACTTCCTTGCTAGGAAATAGCATCTGCAGATGTCTAGGTATCGTAGCAATAGAGTTCTAATGCTTCTTAAAACGCGATATCGCATCTCATTTCTATGTTTCATGGTAAGATATAATATGATTTGCGAAGTATCATGTATTCCTCGTCTACACTTCAAATGAATGTAAATGCGACACTTCCTTGCTAGGAAATAGCATCTGCAGATGTCTAGGTATCGTAGCAATAGAGTTCTAATGCTAATTAAAACGCGATATCGCATCTCATTTCTATGTTTCATGGTAAGATATAATATGATTTCCGAAGTATCATGTATTCCTCGTCTACACTTCAAATGAATGCAAATGCGACACTTCCTTGCTAGGAAATAGCGTCTGCAGATGTCTAGGTATCGTAGCAATAGAGTTCTAATGCTTCTTAAAACGCGATATCGCATCTCATTTCTATGTTTCATGGTAAGATGTAATATTATTTGCGAAGTGTTATGTATTCCTCGCCTATACTTCAAATGAATGTAAATGCGAGACTTCTTTGCTAGGAAATAGCGTTTGCAAATGTCCACCTATCGTAGCAATAGTGTTCTAATGTTTCTTAAAACGCGAAATCGCATCTCATTTCTATGTTTCATGGTAAGATATAATATGATTTGAGAAGTATCATGTATTCCTCGTCTACACTTCAAATGAATGTAAATGCGACACTTCCTAGCAAGGAAATAGCGTTTGCAAATGTCTACCTATCGTAGCAATAGTGTTCTAATGCTTCTTAAAACGCGAAATCGCATCTCATTTCTATGTTTCATGGTAAGATATAATATGATTTGCGAAGTGTTATGTATTCCTCGTCTACACTTCAAATGAATGTAAATGCGACACTTCCTAGCAAGGAAATAGCGTTTGCAAATGTCTACCTGTCGTAGCAATATTGTTCTAATGCTTCTTAAAACGCGATATCGCATCTCATTTCTATGTTTCATGGTAAGATATAATATGATTTGCGAAGTGTTATGTATTCCTCGTCTACACTTCAAATGAATGTAAATGCGACACTTCCTAGCAAGGAAATAGCGTTTGCAAATGTCTACCTGTCGTAGCAATAGTGTTCTAATGCTTCTTAAAACGCGATATCGCATCTCATTTCTATGTTTCATGGTAAGATATAATATGATTTGCGAAGTGTTATGCATTCCTCGTCTACGATTCAAATGAATGTAAATGCGACACTTCCTTGCAAGGAAATAGCGTTTGCAGATGTCTACGTATCGAAGCAATAGAGTTCAAATGCTCCTTAAAACGAGATATTGCATCTCATATCTATGTTTCATGATAAGATATAATATTCATTGCGAAGTGTTATGCATTCCTCGCCTACGATTCAAATGAATGTAAATGCGACACTTCCTTGCAAGGAAATAGCGTCTGCAGATGTCTACGTATCGTAGCAATAGAGTTCTTATGATTCTTAAAACGCGATATCGCATCTCATTTCTATGTTTCATGGTAAGATATACTATGATTTGCGAAGTGTTATGTATTCCTCGTCTACACATCAAATGAAAGTAAATGCGATACTTCCTTGCAAGGAAATAGCGATTGCAGATGTCTACGTATCGTAGCAGTAGAGTTCAAATCCTTCCTAAAACGCGATATCGCATCTCATTTCTATGTTTCATGGTAAGGTATAATATGATTTGCGAAGTGTTATGTATCCGTCGTCTACACTTCAAATGAATGTAAATGCGACACTTTCTTGCAAGGAAATAGCGTTTGCAGATGTCTACGTAGCGTAGCAATGGATTTCTGATGCTTCTTAAAACGCGATATCGCATCTCATTTCTATGTTTCATGGTAAGATATAATATGATTTGCGAAGTGTTATGTATTCCTCGCCTACACTTCAAATGAATGTAAATGCGACACATCTTTGCGAGGTAATAGCGTTTGCAGATGTCTACGTATCGTTGCAATAGAGTTCTTATGATCCTTAAAACGCGATATCGCATCTCATTTCTATGTTTCATGGTAAGATATAACATGATTTGCGAAGTGTTATGTATTCCTCGCCTACACTTCAAATGAATGTGAATGCGATACTGCCTCGCTAGGAAATATCGTTTATAGATGTCTACGTATCGTAGCAATAGAGTTCATATGATTCTTAAAACGCGATATCGCATCTCATTTCTAGGTTTCATGGTAAGATATAACATGACTTGCGAAGTGTCATGTATTCCTTGTCTACACTTCAAATGAATGTGAATGCGACACTTCCTCGCTTGGAAATGGCGTTTGCAGATGTCTACGTATCGTAGCAATATATTTCTAATGCTTCTTAGAACGCGATATCGCATCTCATTTCTATGTTTCATGGTAAGATATAACATGATTTGCGAAGTGTTATGTATTCCTTGTCTACACTTCAAATGAATGTGAATGCGATACTTCCTCGCTAGGAAATAGCGTTTGCAGATGTCTACGTATCGTAGCAATAGCTTTCTAATGCTTCTTAAAACGCGATGTCGAATTTCATTTCTATGTTTCATGGTAAGATATAATATGATTTGCGAAGTGTCACGTATTCCTCGTCTACACTTCAAATGAATGTAAATGCGACACTTCCTTGCAAGGAAATAGCGTTTGCAGATCTCAACGTATCGTAGCAATAGAGTTCTTATGATTCTTAAAACGCGATATCGCATCTCATTTCTATGTTTCACGGTAAGATATAATATGATTTGCGAAGTGTTATGTATTCCTCGTCTACACTTCAAATGAATGTAAATGCGACACTTCTTTGCAAGGAAATATCGTTTGCAGATATTTACGTATCTTAGCAATAGAGTTCCTATGATTCTTAAAACGCGATATCGCATCTCATTTCTATGTTTCATGGTAAGATATAATATGATTTGCGAAGTGTTATGTATTCCTCGTCTACACTTCAAATGAATGTAAATGCGACACTTCCTTGCAAGGAAATAGCGTTTGCAGATGTCTACGTATCGCAGCAATAGAGTTCAAATGCTTCTTAAAATGAGATATTGCATCTCATATCTATGTTTCCTGATAAGATATAATATTCATTGCGAAGTGTTATGCATTCCTCGTCTACGATTCAAATGAATGTAAATGCGACACTTCCTTCCTAGGAAATAGCGTCTGCAGATGTCTAGGTATCGTAGCAATAGAGTTCTAATGCTTCTTAAAACGCGATATCGCATCTCATTTCTATGTTTCATGGTAAGATATAATATGATTTGCGAAGTATCATGTATTCCTCGTCTACACTTCAAATGAATGTAAATGCGACACTTCCTTGCAAGGAAATAGCGTTTGCAGATGTCAACGTATCGTAGCAATAGAGTTCTTATGATTCTTAAAACGCGATATCGCATCACAATTCTATGTTTCATGGTAAGATATAATATGATTTGCGAAGTGTTATGTATTCCTCGTCTACACTTCAAATGAATGTAAATGCGACACTTCCTTGCAAGGAAATAGCGATTGCAGATGTCTACGTCTCGTAGCAATAGAGTTCATATGATTCTTAAAACGCGATATCGCATCTCATTTCTATGTTTCATGGTAAGATATAACATGATTTGCGAAGTGTTATGTATTCCTTGTCTACGATTCAAATGAATGTAAATGCGACACTTCCTTGCAAGGAAATAGCGATTGCAGGTGTCTACGTCTCGTAGCAATAGAGTTCATATGAGTCTTAAAACGCGATATCGCATCTCATTTCTATGTTTCATGGTAAGATATAACATGATTTGCGAAGTGTTATGTTTTCCTTGTCTACGATTCAAATGAATGTAAATGCGACACTTCCTTGCAAGGAAATAGCGTCTGCAGTTGTCTACGTATCGTAGCAATAGAGTTCAAATGCTTCTTAAAACGCGATATCGCATCTCATTTCTATGTTTCATGGTAAGATATAATATGATTTGCGAAGTGTTATGTATTCCTCGTCTACACATCAACTAAATGTAATTGCGCACTTCCTTGCAAGGAAATAGCGTTTGCAGATGTCTACGTATCGTAGCAATAGAGTTCTAATGCTTCTTAAAACGCGATATCGCATCTCAATTCTATGTTTCATGGTAAGATGTAATATTATTTGCGAAGTGTTATGTATTCCTCGCCTATACTTCAAATGAATGTAAATGCGAGACTTCTTTGCTAGGAAATAGCGTTTGCAAATGTCTACCTATCGTAGCAATAGTGTTCTAATGCTTCTTAAAACGCGATATCGCATCTCATTTCTATGTTTCATGGTAAGATATAATATATTTGCGAAGTATCATGTATTCCTCGTCTACACTTCAAATGAATGTAAATGCGACACTTCCTTGCTAGGAAATAGCATCTGCAGATGTCTAGGTATCGTAGCAATAGAGTTCTAATGCTTCTTAAAACGCGATATCGCATCTCATTTCTATGTTTCATGGTAAGATATAATATGATTTGCGAAGTATCATGTATTCCTCGTCTACACTTCAAATGAATGTAAATGCGACACTTCCTTGCTAGGAAATAGCATCTGCAGATGTCTAGGTATCGTAGCAATAGAGTTCTAATGCTAATTAAAGCGCGATATCGCATCTCATTTCTATGTTTCATGGTAAGATATAATATGATTTCCGAAGTATCATGTATTCCTCGTCTACACTTCAAATGAATGCAAATGCGACACTTCCTTGCTAGGAAATAGCGTCTGCAGATGTCTAGGTATCGTAGCAATAGAGTTCTAATGCTTCTTAAAACGCGATATCGCATCTCATTTCTATGTTTCATGGTAAGATGTAATATTATTTGCGAAGTGTTATGTTTTCCTCGCCTATACTTCAAATGAATGTAAATGCGAGACTTCTTTGCTAGGAAATAGCGTTTGCAAATGTCCACCTATCGTAGCAATAGTGTTCTAATGCTTCTTAAAACGCGAAATCGCATCTCATTTCTATGTTTCATGGTAAGATATAATATGATTTGAGAAGTATCATGTATTCCTCGTCTACACTTCAAATGAATGTAAATGCGACACTTCCTAGCAAGGAAATAGCGTTTGCAAATGTCTACCTATCGTAGCAATAGTGTTCTAATGCTTCTTAAAACGCGAAATCGCATCTCATTTCTATGTTTCATGGTAAGATATAATATGATTTGCGAAGTGTTATGTATTCCTCGTCTACACTTCAAATGAATGTAAATGCGACACTTCCTAGCAAGGAAATAGCGTTTGCAAATGTCTACCTGTCGTAGCAATAGTGTTCTAATGCTTCTTAAAACGCGATATCGCATCTCATTTCTATGTTTCATGGTAAGATATAATATGATTTGCGAAGTGTTATGTATTCCTCGTCTACACTTCAAATGAATGTAAATGCGACACTTCCTAGCAAGGAAATAGCGTTTGCAAATGTCTACCTGTCGTAGCAATAGTGTTCTAATGCTTCTTAAAACGCGATATCGCATCTCATTTATATGTTTCATGGTAAGATATAATATGATTTGCGAAGTGTTATGTATTCCTCGTCTACACTTCAAATGAATGTAAATGCGACACTTCCTAGCAAGGAAATAGCGTTTGCAAATGTCTACCTGTCGTAGCAATAGTGTTCTAATGCTTCTTAAAACGCGACATCGCACCTCATTTCTATGTTTCATGGTAAGATATAATTTATTTGCGAAGTATTATGTATTCCTCGCCTACACTTCAAATGAATGTAAATGCGACACTTCCTTGCAAGGAAATAGCGTTTGCAGAAGTCTACGTATCGTAGCAATAGAGTTCTAATGCTTCTTAAAACGCGATATCGCATCTCATTTCTATGTTTCATGGTAAGATGTAATATTATTTGCGAAGTGTTATGTATTCCTCGCCTATACTTCAAATGAATGTAAATGCGAGACTTCTTTCCTGGGAAATAGCGTTTGCAAATGTCTACCTATCGTAGCAATAGTGTTCTAATGCTTCTTAAAACGCGATATCGCATCTCATTTCTATGTTTCATGGTAAGATATAATATGATTTGCGAAGTGTTATGTATTCCTCGTCTACACTTCAAATGAATGTAAATGCGACACTTCCTAGCAAGGAAATAGCGTTTGCAAATGTCTACCTGTCGTAGCAATAGTGTTCTAATGCTTCTTAAAACGC
Source organism: Xylocopa sonorina (assembly GCF_050948175.1). Lineage (NCBI taxonomy): Eukaryota > Metazoa > Arthropoda > Insecta > Hymenoptera > Apidae > Xylocopa > Xylocopa sonorina. The sequence continues at coordinate 817,188 of NW_027490139.1, read as the reverse complement.
GATATCGCATCTCATTTATATGTTTCATGGTAAGATATAATATGATTTGCGAAGTGTTATGTATTCCTCGTCTACACTTCAAATGAATGTAAATGCGACACTTCCTAGCAAGGAAATAGCGTTTGCAAATGTCTACCTGTCGTAGCAATAGTGTTCTAATGCTTCTTAAAACGCGATATCGCATCTCATTTCTATGTTTCATGGTAAGATATAATATATTTGCGAAGTATCATGTATTCCTCGTCTACACTTCAAATGAATGTAAATGCGACACTTCCTTGCTAGGAAATAGCGTCTGCAGATGTCTAGGTATCGTAGCAATAGAGTTCTAATGCTTCTTAAAACGCGATATCGCAACTCATTTCTATGTTTCATGGTATGATATAATATGATTAGCGAAGTGTTATGTATTCCTCGTCTACACTTCAAATGAATGTAAATGCGACACTTCCTTGCAAGGAAATAGCGTTTGCAGAAGTCTACGTATCGTAGCAATAGAGTTCTAATGCTTCTTAAAACGCGATATCGCATCTCATTTCTATGTTTCATGGTAAGATGTAATATTATTTGCGAAGTGTTATGTATTCCTCGCCTATACTTCAAATGAATGTAAATGCGACACTTCCTTGCAAGGAAATAGCGATTGCAGATGTCTACGTCTCGTAGCAATAGTGTTCTGATGCTTCTTAAAACGCGATATCGCATCTCATTTCTATGTTTCATGGTAAGATATAATATGATTTGCGAAGTGTTATGTATCCTCGTCTACACTTCAAATGAATGTAAATGCGACACTTCCTAGCAAGGAAATAGCGTTTGCAAATGTCTACCTGTCGTAGCAATAGTGTTCTAATGCTTCTTAAAACGCGATATCGCATCTCATTTCTATGTTTCATGGTAAGATATAATATATTTGCGAAGTATCATGTATTCCTCGTCTACACTTCAAATGAATGTAAATGCGACACTTCCTTGCTAGGAAATAGCGTCTGCAGATGTCTAGGTATCGTAGCAATAGAGTTCTAATGCTTCTTAAAACGCGATATCGCAACTCATTTCTATGTTTCATGGTATGATATAATATGATTAGCGAAGTGCTATGTATTCCTCGTCTACACTTCAAATGAATGTAAATGCGACACTTCCTTGCAAGGAAATAGCGTTTGCAGAAGTCTACGTATCGTAGCAATAGAGTTCTAATGCTTCTTAAAACGCGATATCGCATCTCATTTCTATGTTTCATGGTAAGATGTAATATTATTTGCGAAGTGTTATGTATTCCTCGCCTATACTTCAAATGAATGTAAATGCGACACTTCCTTGCAAGGAAATAGCGATTGCAGATGTCTACGTCTCGTAGCAATAGTGTTCTGATGCTTCTTAAAACGCGATATCGCATCTCATTTCTATGTTTCATGGTAAGATATAATATGTATTTGCGAAGTGTTATGGTATTCCTCGTCTACACTTCAAATGAATGTAAATGCGACACTTCTAGCAAGGAAATAGCGTTTGCAAATGTCTACCTGTCGTAGCAATAGTGTTCTAATGCTTCTTAAAACGCGACATCGCACCTCATTTCTATGTTTCATGGTAAGATATAATTTATTTGCGAAGTATCATGTATTCCTCGCCTACACTTCAAATGAATGTAAATGCGACACTTCCTTGCAAGGAAATAGCGTTTGCAGAAGTCTACGTATCGTAGCAATAGAGTTCTAATGCTTCTTAAAACGCGATATCGCATCTCATTTCTATGTTTCATGGTAAGATGTAATATTATTTGCGAAGTGTTATGTATTCCTCGCCTATACTTCAAATGAATGTAAATGCGAGACTTCTTTCCTAGGAAATAGCGTTTGCAAATGTCTACCTATCGTAGCAATAGTGTTCTAATGCTTCTTAAAACGCGATATCGCATCTCATTTCTATGTTTCATGGTAAAGATAGAATATGATTTGCGAAGTGTTATGTATTCCTCGTCTACACTTCAAATGAATGTAGAATGCGACACTTCCTAGCAAGGAAATAGCGTTTGCAAATGTCTACCTGTCGTAGCAATAGTGTTCTAATGCTTCTTAAAACGCGATATCGCATCTCATTTCTATGTTTCATGGTAAGATATAATATGATTTGCGAAGTGTTATGTATTCCTCGTCTACACTTCAAATGAATGTAAATGCGACACTTCCTAGTAAGGAAATAGCGTTTGCAAATGTCTACCCTGTCGTAGCAATAGTGTTCTAATGCTTCTTAAAACGCGATATCGCATCTCATTTCTATGTTTCATGGTAAGATATAATATATTTGCGAAGTATCATGTATTCCTCGTCTACACTTCAAATGAATGTAAATGCGACACTTCCTTGCTAGGAAATAGCGTCTGCAGATGTCTAGGTATCGTAGCAATAGAGTTCTAATGCTTCTTAAAACGCGATATCGCAACTCATTTCTATGTTTCATGGTATGATATAATATGATTAGCGAAGTGTTATGTATTCCTCGTCTACACTTCAAATGAATGTAAATGCGACACTTCCTTGCAAGGAAATAGCGTTTGCAGAAGTCTACGTATCGTAGCAATAGAGTTCTAATGCTTCTTAAAACGCGATATCGCATCTCATTTCTATGTTTCATGGTAAGATGTAATATTATTTGCGAAGTGTTATGTATTCCTCGCTCTATACTTCAAAATGAATGTAAATGCGAGACTTCTTTGCTAGGAAATAGCGTTTGCAAATGTCTACCTATCGTAGTAATAGTGTTCTAATGCTTCTTAAAACGCGAAATCGCATCTCATTTCTATGTTTCATGGTAAGATATAATATGATTTGCGAAGTATGCATGTGATTCCTCGTCTACACTTCAAATGAATGTAAATGCGACACTTCCTTGCTAGGAAATAGCATCTGCAGATGTCTAGGTATCGTAGCAATAGAGTTCTAATGCTTCTTAAAACGCGATATCGCATCTCATTTCTATGTTTCATGTAAGATATAATATGATTTGCGAAGTATCATGTATTCCTCGTCTACACTTCAAATGAATGTAAATGCGACACTTCCTTGCAAGGAAATAGCGATTGCAGATGTCTACGTCTCGTAGCAATAGTGTTCTGATGCTTCTTAAAACGCGATATCGCATCTCATTTCTATGTTCATGGTAAGATATAATATGATTCGCGAAGTGTTTTGTATTCCTCGTCTACACTTCAAATGAATGTAAATGCGACACTTCCTAGCAAGGAAATAGCGTTTTGCAAATGTCTACCTGTCGTAGCAATAGTGTTCTAATGCTTCTTAAAACGCGACATCGCACCTCATTTCTATGTTTCATGGTAAGATATAATTTATTTGCGAAGTATCATGTATTCTCGCCTACACTTCAAATGAATGTAAATGCGACACTCCTTGCAAGGAAATAGCGTTTGCAGAAGTCTACGTATCGTAGCAATAGAGTTCTAATGCTTCTTAAAACGCGATATCGCATCTCATTTCTATGTTTCATGGTAAGATGTAATATTATTTGCGAAGTGTTATGTATTCCTCGCCTATACTTCAAATGAATGTAAATGCGAGACTTCTTTCCTAGGAAATAGCGTTTGGCAAATGTCTACCTATCGTAGCAATAGTGTTCTAATGCTTCTTAAACGCGATATCGCATCTCATTTCTATGTTTCATGGTAAGATATAACATGATTTGCGAAGTGTTATGTATTCCTTCTCTACACTTCAAATGAATGTGAATGCGATACTTCCTCGCTAGGAAATAGCGTTTGCAGATGTCTACGTATTGTAGCAATAGCTATCTAATGCTTCTTAAAACGCGATGTCGAATCTCATTTCTATGTTTCATGGTAAGATATAATATGATTTGCGAAGTGTCATGTATTCCTTGTCTACACTTCAAATGAATGTAAATGCGACACTTCCTTGCAAGGAAATAGCGATTGCAGATGTCTACGTCCTCGTAGCAATAGAGTTCTAATGCTTCTTAAAACGCGATATCGCATCTCATTTCTATGTTTCATGGTAAGATATAATATGATTTTGCGAAGTGTTATCCATTCCTCGTCTACACATCAACTAAATGTAAATGCGCACTTCCTTGCAAGGAAATAGCGTTTGCAGAAGTCTACGTATCGTAGCAATAGAGTTCTAATGCTTCTTAAAACGCGATATCGCATCTCATTTCTATGTTTCATGGTAAGATGTAATATTATTTGCGAAGTGTTATGTATTCCTCGCCTATACTTCAAATGAATGTAAATGCGAGACTTCTTTCCTAGGAAATAGCGTTTGCAAATGTCTACCTATCGTAGCAATAGTGTTCTAATGCTTCTTAAAACGCGATATTCGCATCTCATTTCTATGTTTCATGGTAAGATATAATATGATTTGCGAAGTGTTTATGTATTCCTCGTCTACACTTCAAATGAATGTAAATGCGACACTTATTTGCAAGGAAATAGCGTTTGCAGATGTCTACGTATCGTAGCAATAGGGTTCCTATGATTCTTAAACGCGAAATCGCATCTCATTTCTATGTTTCATGGTAAGATATAATATGATTTGCGAAGTGTTATGTATTCCTCGTCTACACTTCAAATGAATGTAAATGCGACACCTCCTTGCAAGGAAATAGCGTTTGCAAATGTCTACCTATCGTAGCAGTAGTGTTCTAATGCTTCGTAGAACGCGATGTCGCATCTCATTTCTATGTTTCATGGTAAGATATTATATGATTTGCGAAGTGTTATGTATTCCTCGTCTACACTTCAAATGAATGTAAATGCGACACTTCCTTGCAAGGAGAATAGCGATTGCAGATGTCTACGTCTCGTAGCAATAGAGTTCATATGATTCTTAAAACGCGATATCGCATCTCATTTCTATGTTTCATGGTAAGATATAACATGATTTGCGAAGTGTTATGTATTCCTTGTCTACGATTCAAATGAATGTAAATGCGACACTTCCTGTGCAAGGAAATTGCGTTTGCAGATGTCTACGTATCGTAGCAATAGAGTTCAAATGCTTCTTAAAACACGATATCGCATCTCATTTCTATGTTTCATGGTAAGATATAATATGATTTGCGAAGTGTTATGTATTCCTCGTCTACGATTCAAATGAATGTAAATGCGACACTTCCTTGCTAGGAAATAGCGATTGCAGAAGTCTACGTATCATAGCAATAGAGTTCTAATGCTTCTTAAAACGAGATATCGCATCTCATTTCTATGTTTCATGGTAAGATGTAATATTATTTGCGAAGTGTTATGTATTCCTCGCCTATACTTCAAATGAATGTAAGTGCGAGACTTCTTTGTTAGGAAATAGCGTTTGCAAATGTCTACCTATCGTAGCAATAGTGTTCTAGTGCTTCTTAAAACGCGATATCGTATCTCATTTCTATGTTTCATGGTAAGATATAATATGATTTGCGAAGTGTTATGTATTCCTCGTCTACACATCAACTAATTGTAAATGCGCACTTCCTTGCAAGGAAATAGCGTTTGCAGATGTCAACGTATCGTAGCAATAGAGTTCTTATGATTCTTAAAACGCGATATCGCCATCTCATTTCTATGTTTCATGGTAAGATATAATATGATTTTGCGAAGTATCATGTATTCCTCGGCTACACTTCAAATGAATGTAAATGCGACACTTCCTTGCCAGGAAATAGCGTCTGCAGATGTCTAGGTATCGTAGCAATAGAGTTCTAATACTTCTTAAAACGCGATATCGCATCTCAATTCTATGTTTCATGGTAAGGTATAATATGATTTGCGAAGTGTTATGTATTCCTCGTCTACACTTCAAATGAATGTAAATGCGACACTTCCTTGCATGGAAATAGCGATTGCAGATGTCTACGTCTCGTAGCAATAGTGTTCATATGATTCTTAAAACGCGATATTGCATCTCATTTCTATGTTTCATGGTAAGATATAACATGATTTGCGAAGTGTTATGTATTCTTGTCTACGATTCAAATGAATGTAAATGCGACACTTCCTTGCAAGGAAATAGCGATTGCTGATGTCTACGTCTCGTAGCAATAGAGTTCATATGATTCATAAAAACGCGATATCGCATCTCATTTCTATGTTTCATAGTAAGATATAACATGATTGCGAAGTGTTATGTATTCCTTGTCTACACTTCAAATGAATGTGAATGCGATACTTCCTCGCTAGGAAATAGCGTTTGCAGATGTCTACGTATGGTAGCAATAGCTTTCTAATGCTTCTTAAAACGCGATGTCGAATCTCATTTCTATGTTTCATGGTAAGATATAATATGATTTGCGGAGTGTTATGTATTCCTCGTCTACACTTCAAATGAATGTAAATGCGACACTTCCTTGCAAGGAAATAGCGTTTGCAAATGTCTACCTATCGTAGCAGTAGTGTTCTAATGCTTCTTAGAACGCGATGTCGCATCTCATTTCTATGTTTCATGGTAAGATATAATATGATTTGCGAAGTATCATGTATTCCTCGTCTACACTTCAAATGAATGTAAATGCGACACTTCCTTGCTAGGAAATAGCATCTGCTGTTGTCTAGGTATCGTAGCAATAAAGTTCTAATGCTTCTTAAAACGCGATATCGCATCTCATTTATATGTTTCATGGTAAGATATAATATGATTTGCGAAGTATCATGTATTCCTCGTCTACACTTCAAATGAATGTAAATGCGACACTTCCTTGCTAGGAAATAGCATCTGCAGATGTGTAGGTATCGTAGCAATAGAGTTCTAATGCTTCTTAAAACGCGAAATCGCATCTCATTTCTACGTTTCATGGTAAGATATAATATGATTTGCGAAGTATCATGTATTCCTCGTCTACACTTCAAATGAATGTAAATGCGACACTTCCTTGCAAGGAAATAGCGATTGCAGATGTCTACGTCTCGTAGCAATAGAGTTCTAATGCTTCTTAAAACGCGAAATCGCATCTCATTTCTACGTTTCATGGTAAGATATAATATGATTTGCGAAGTATCATGTATTCCTCGTCTACACTTCAAATGAATGTAAATGTGATACTTCCTTGCTAGGAAATAGCATCCGCAGATGTCTAGGTATCGTAGCAATAGAGTTCTAATGCTTCTTAAAACGCAATATCGCATCTCATTTCTATGTTTCATGGTAAGATATAATATGATTTGCGAAGTATCATGTATTCCTCGTCTACACTTCAAATGAATGTAAATGCGACACTTCCTTGCTAGGAAATAGCGTCTGCAGATGTCTAGGTATCGTAGCAATAGAGTTCTAATGCTTCTTAAAACGCGATATCGCATCTCATTTCTATGTTTCATGGTATGATATAATATGATTTGCGAAGTATCATGTATTCCTCGTCTACATTTCAAATGAATGTAAATGCGACACTTCCTTGCTAGGAAATAGCGTCTGCAGATTTCTAGGTATCGTAGCAATAGAGTCCTAATGCTTCTTAAAACGCGATATCGCATCTCATTTCTATGTTTCATGGTAAGATATAATATGATTTGCAAAGTGTTATGTATTCCTCGTCTACACTTCAAATGAATGTAAATGCGACACTTCCTTGCAAGGAAATAGCGTTTGCAGAAGTCTACGTATCGTAGCAATAGAGTTCTAATGCTTCTTAAAACGCGATATCGCATCTCATTTCTATGTTTCATGGTAAGATGTAATATTATTTGCGAAGTGTTATGTATTCCTCGCCTATACTTCAAATGAATGTAAATGCGATACTTCTTTCCTAGGAAGTAGCGTTTGCAAATGTCTACCTATCGTAGCAATTGTGTTCTAATGCTTCTTAAAACGCGATATCGCATCTCATTTCTATGTTTCATGGTAAGATATAATATGATTTGCGAAGTGTTATGTATTCCTCGTCTACACATCAAATGAATGTAAATGCGACACTTCCTTGCAAGGAAATAGCGATTGCAGATGTCTACGTCTCGTAGCAATAGAGTTCATATGATTCTTAAAACGCGATATCGCATCTCATTTCTATGTTTCATGGTAAGATATAACATGATTTGCGAGGTGTTATGTATTCCTTGTCTACACTTCAAATGAATGTGAATGCGATACTTCCTCGCTAGGAAATAGCGTTTGCAGTTGTCTACGTATTGTAGCAATAGCTTTCTAATGCTTTTAAAACGCGATGTCGAATCTCATTTCTATGTTTCATGGTAAGATATAATATGATTTGCGAAGTGTCATGTATTCCTCGTCTACACTTCAAATGAATGTAAATGCGACACTTCCTTGCAAGGAAATAGCGATTGCAGATGTCTACGTCTCGTAGCAATAGAGTTCATATGATTCTTAAAACGCGATATCGCATCTCATTTCTATGTTTCATGGTAAGATATAACATGATTTGCGAAGTGTTATGTAATCCTTGTCTACACTTCAAATGAATGTGAATGCGATACTTCCTCGATAGGAAATAGCGTTTGCAGATGTCTACGTATCGTAGCAACAGCTTTCTAATGCTTCTTAAAACGCGATGTCGAATCTCATTTCTATGTTTCATGGTAAGATATAATATGTTTTGCGAAGTGTCATGTATTCCTCGCCTACACTTCAAATGAATGTAAAGGCGACACTTCCTTGCAAGGAAATAGCGTTTGCAGATGTCTACGTATCGTAGCAATAGAGTTCTAATGCTTCTTAAAACGCGATATCGCATCTCATTTCTATGTTTCATGGTAAGATATAATATGATTTGCGAAGTGTTATGTATTCCTCGTCTACACATCAACTAAATGTAAATGCGCACTTCGTTGCAAGGAAATAGCGTTTGCAGATGTCAACGTATCGTAGCAATAGAGTTCTTATGATTCTTAAAACGCGATATCGCATCTCATTTCTATGTTTCATGGTAAGATATAATATGATTTGCCAAGTGTTATGTATTCCGCGTCTACACTTCAAATGAATGTGAATGCGACACTTCTTTGCAAGGAAATAGCGTTTGCAGATGCCTGCGTGTCGTAGCAATAGAGTTCCTATGATTCTTAAAACTCGATATCGCATCTCATTTCTATGTTTCATGGTAAGATATAATATGATTTGCGAAGTGTTATGTATTCCTCGTCTACACTTCAAATGAATGTAAATGCGGCACTTCCTTGCAAGGAAATAGCGTTTGCAGATGTCTACGTATCGTAGCAGTAGAGTTCAAATGCTTCCTAAAACGCGATATCGCATCTCATTTCTATGTTTCATGGTAAGGTATAATATGATTTGCGAAGTGTTATGTATCCGTCGTCTACACTTCAAATGAATGTAAATGCGACACTTTCTTGCAAGGAAATAGCGTTTGCAGATGTCTACGTAGCGTAGCAATGGATTTCTGATGCTTCTTAAAACGCGATATCGCATCTCATTTCTATGTTTCATGGTAAGATATAATATGATTTGCGAAGTGTTATGTATTCCTCGCCTACACTTCAAATGAATGTAAATGCGACACATCTTTGCGAGGTAATAGCGTTTACAGATGTCTACGTATCGTTGCAATAGAGTTCTTATGATTCTTAAAACGCGATATCGCATCTCATTTCTATGTTTCATGGTAAGATATAACATGATTTGCGAAGTGTTATGTATTCCTCGTCTACACTTCAAATGAATGTGAATGCGATACTGCCTCGCTAGGAAATATCGTTTATAGATGTCTACGTATCGTAGCAATAGAGTTCATATGATTCTTAAAACGCGATATCGCATCTCATTTCTAGGTTTCATGGTAAGATATAACATGACTTGCGAAGTGTCATGTATTCCTTGTCTACACTTCAAATGAATGTGAATGCGATACCTCCTCGCTAGGAAATAGCGTTTGCAGATGTCTACGTATCGAAGCAATAGAGTTCAAATGCTTCTCAAAACGAGATATTGCATCTCATATCTATGTTTCCTGATAAGATATAATATTCATTGCGAAGTGTTATGCATTCCTCGTCTACCATTCAAATGAATGTAAATGCGACACTTCCTTGCAAGGAAATAGCGTTTGCAGATGTCTACGTATCGTAGCAGTAGAGTTCTTATGATTCTTAAAACGCGATATCGCATCTCATTTCTATGTTTCATGGTAAGATATAATATGATTTGCGAAGTATTGTGTATTCCTCGTCTACACTTCAAATGAATGTGAATGCGACACTTCCTCGCTTGGAAATGGCGTTTGCAGATGTCTACGTATCGTAGCAATATATTTCTAATGCTTCTTAAAACGCGATATCGCATCTCATTTCTATGTTTCATGGTAAGATATAACATGATTTGCGAAGTGTTATGTATTCCTTGTCTACACTTCAAATGAATGTGAATGCGATACTTCCTCGCTAGGAAATAGCGTTTGCAGATGTCTACGTATCGTAGCAATAGCTTTCTAATGCTTCTTAAAACGCGATGTCGAATCTCATTTCTATGTTTCATGGTAAGATATAATATGATTTGCGAAGTGTCACGTATTCCTCGTCTACACTTCAAATGAATGTAAATGCGACACTTCCTTGCAAGGAAATAGCGTTTGCAGATGTCAACGTATCGTAGCAATAGAGTTCTTATGATTCTTAAAACGCGATATCGCATCTCATTTCTATGTTTCACGGTAAGATATAATATGATTTGCGAAGTGTTATGTATTCCTCGTCTACACTTCAAATGAATGTGAATGCGACACTTCTTTGCAAGGAAATAGCGTTTGCAGATGCCTGCGTGTCGTAGCAATAGAGTTCCTATGATTCTTAAAACTCGATATCGCATCTCATTTCTATGTTTCATGGTAAGATATAATATGATTTGCGAAGTGTTATGTATTCCTCGTCTACACTTCAAATGAATGTAAATGCGGCACTTCCTTGCAAGGAAATAGCGTTTGCAAATGTCTACCTATCGTAGCAGTAGTGTTCTAATGCTTCTTAGAACGCGATGTCGCATCTCATTTCTATGTTTCATGGTAAGATATAATATGATTTGCGAAGTGTTATGCATTCCTCGTCTACGATTCAAATGAATGTAAATGCGACACTTCCTTGCAAGGAAATAGCGTTTGCAGATGTCTACGTATCGAAGCAATAGAGTTCTTATGATTCTTAAAACGCGATATCGCATCTCATTTCTATGTTTCATGGTAAGATATACTATGATTTGCGAAGTGTTATGTATTCCTCGTCTACACATCAAATGAAAGTAAATGCGATACTTTCTTGCAAGGAAATAGCGATTGCAGATGTCTACGTATCGTAGCAGTAGAGTTCAAATGCTTCCTAAAACGCGATATCGCATCTCATTTCTATGTTTCATGGTAAGGTATAATATGATTTGCGAAGTGTTATGTATCCGTCGTCTACACTTCAAATGAATGTAAATGCGACACTTTCTTGCAAGGAAATAGCGTTTGCAGATGTCTACGTAGCGTAGCAATGGATTTCTGATGCTTCTTAAAACGCGATATCGCATCTCATTTCTATGTTTCATGGTAAGATATAATATGATTTGCGAAGTGTTATGTATTCCTCGCCTACACTTCAAATGAATGTAAATGCGACACATCTTTGCGAGGTAATAGCGTTTACAGATGTCTACGTATCGTTGCAATAGAGTTCTTATGATTCTTAAAACGCGATATCGCATCTCATTTCTATGTTTCATGGTAAGATATAACATGATTTGCGAAGTGTTATGTATTCCTCGTCTACACTTCAAATGAATGTGAATGCGATACTGCCTCGCTAGGAAATATCGTTTATAGATGTCTACGTATCGTAGCAATAGAGTTCATATGATTCTTAAAACGCGATATCGCATCTCATTTCTAGGTTTCATGGTAAGATATAACATGACTTGCGAAGTGTCATGTATTCCTTGTCTACACTTCAAATGAATGTGAATGCGATACCTCCTCGCTAGGAAATAGCGTTTGCAGATGTCTACGTATCGAAGCAATAGAGTTCAAATGCTTCTCAAAACGAGATATTGCATCTCATATCTATGTTTCCTGATAAGATATAATATTCATTGCGAAGTGTTATGCATTCCTCGTCTACCATTCAAATGAATGTAAATGCGACACTTCCTTGCAAGGAAATAGCGTTTGCAGATGTCTACGTATCGTAGCAGTAGAGTTCTTATGATTCTTAAAACGCGATATCGCATCTCATTTCTATGTTTCATGGTAAGATATAATATGATTTGCGAAGTATTGTGTATTCCTCGTCTACACTTCAAATGAATGTGAATGCGACACTTCCTCGCTTGGAAATGGCGTTTGCAGATGTCTACGTATCGTAGCAATATATTTCTAATGCTTCTTAAAACGCGATATCGCATCTCATTTCTATGTTTCATGGTAAGATATAACATGATTTGCGAAGTGTTATGTATTCCTTGTCTACACTTCAAATGAATGTGAATGCGATACTTCCTCGCTAGGAAATAGCGTTTGCAGATGTCTACGTATCGTAGCAATAGCTTTCTAATGCTTCTTAAAACGCGATGTCGAATCTCATTTCTATGTTTCATGGTAAGATATAATATGATTTGCGAAGTGTTACGTATTCCTCGTCTACACTTCAAATGAATGTAAATGCGACACTTCCTTGCAAGGAAATAGCGTTTGCAGATGTCAACGTATCGTAGCAATAGAGTTCTTATGATTCTTAAAACGCGATATCGCATCTCATTTCTATGTTTCACGGTAAGATATAATATGATTTGCGAAGTGTTATGTATTCCTCGTCTACACTTCAAATGAATGTAAATGCGACACTTCTTTGCAAGGAAATATCGTTTGCAGATATTTACGTATCTTAGCAATAGAGTTCCTATGATTCTTAAAACGCGATATCGCATCTCATTTCTATGTTTCATGGTAAGATATAATATGATTTGCGAAGTGTTATGTATTCCTCGTCTACACTTCAAATGAATGTAAATGCGACACTTCCTTGCAAGGAAATAGCGTTTGCAGATGTCTACGTATCGAAGCAATAGAGTTCAAATGCTTCTTAAAATGAGATATTGCATCTCATATCTATGTTTCCTGATAAGATATAATATTCATTGCGAAGTGTTATGCATTCCTCGTCTACGATTCAAATGAATGTAAATGCGACACTTCCTTGCTAGGAAATAGCGTCTGCAGATGTCTAGGTATCGTACCAATAGAGTTCTAATGCTTCTTAAAACGCGATATCGCATCTCATTTCTATGTTTCATGGTAAGATATAACATGATTCGCGAAGTGTTATGTATTCCTTGTCTACACTTCAAATGAATGTGAATGCGATACTTCCTCGATAGGAAATAGCGTTTGCAGATGTCTACGTATCGTAGCAATAGAGTTCTTATGATTCTTAAAACGCGATATCGCATCTCATTTCTATGTTTCATGGTAAGAAATAATATGATTTGCGAAGTGTCATGTATTCCTCGTCAACACTTCAAATGAATGTAAATGCGACACTTCCTTGCAAGGAAATAGCGATTGCAGATGTCTACGTCTCGTAGCAATAGAGTTCATATGATTCTTAAAACGCGATATCGCATCTCATTTCTATGTTTCATGGTAAGATATAACATGATTTGCGAAGTGTTATGTATTCCTTGTCTACACTTCAAATGAATGTGAATGCGATACTTCCTCGCTAGGAAATAGCGTTTGCAGATGTCTACGTATCGTAGCAATAGCTTTCTAATGCTTCTTAAAACGCGATGTCGAATCTCATTTCTATGTTTCATGGTAAGATATAATATGATTTGCGAAGTGTCATGTATTCCTCGTCTACACTTCAAATAAATGTAAATGCGACACTTCCTTGCAAGGAAATAGCGTTTGCAGATGTCTACGTATCGTAGCAATAGAGTTCTAATGCTTCTTAAAACGCGATATCGCATCTCATTTCTATGTTTCATGGTAAGATATAATATGATTTGCGAAGTATCATGTATTCCTCGTCTACACTTCAAATGAATGCAAATGCGACACTTCCTTGCTAGGAAATAGCATCTGCAGATGTCTGGGTATCGTAGCAATAGAGTTCTAATGCTTCTTAAAACGCGATATCGCATCTCATTTCTATGTTTCATGGTAAGATATAATATGATTTGCGAAGTATCATGTATTCCTCGTCTACACTTCAAATGAATGTAAATGCGACACTTCCTTGCAAGGAAATAGCGTTTGCAGATGTCTACGTATCGTAGCAATAGAGTTCTAATGCTTCTTAAAACGCGATATCGCATCTCATTTCTATGTTTCATGGTAAGATATAATATGATTTGCGAAGTGTTATGTATTCCTCGTCTACACATCAACTAAATGTAATTGCGCACTTCCTTGCAAGGAAATAGCGTTTGCAGATGTCTACGTATCGTAGCAATAGAGTTCTTATGATTCTTAAAACGCGATATCGCATCTCATTTCTATGTTTCATGGTAAGATATAATATGATTTGCGGAGTGTTATGTATTCCTCGTCTACACTTCAAATGAATGTAAATGCGACACTTCCTTGCTAGGAAATAGCGATTGCAGAAGTCTACGTATCATAGCAATAGAGTTCTAATGCTTCTTAAAACGCGATATCGCATCTCATTTCTATGTTTCATGGTAAGATGTAATATTATTTGCGAAGTGTTATGTATTCCTCGCCTATACTTCAAATGAATGTAAATGCGAGACTTCTTTGCTAGGAAATAGCGTTTGCAAATGTCTACCTATCGTAGCAATAGTGTTCTAGTGCTTCTTAAAACGCGATATCGTATCTCATTTCTATGTTTCATGGTAAGATATAATATGATTTGCGAAGTGTTATGTATTCCTCGTCTACACATCAACTAATTGTAAATGCGCACTTCCTTGCAAGGAAATAGCGTTTGCAGATGTCAACGTATCGTAGCAATAGAGTTCTTATGATTCTTAAAACGCTATATCGCATCTCATTTCTATGTTTCATGGTAAGATATAATATGATTTGCGAAGTATCATGTATTCCTCGGCTACACTTCAAATGAATGTAAATGCGACACTTCCTTGCTAGGAAATAGCGTCTGCAGATGTCTAGGTATCGTAGCAATAGAGTTCTAATACTTCTTAAAACGCGATATCGCATCTCAATTCTATGTTTCATGGTAAGGTATAATATGATTTGTGAAGTGTTATGTATTCCTCGTCTACACTTCAAATGAATGTAAATGCGACACTTCCTTGCAAGGAAATAGCGATTGCAGATGTCTACGTTTCGTAGCAATAGTGTTCATATGATTCTTAAAACGCGATATTGCATCTCATTTCTATGTTTCATGGTAAGATATAACATGATTTGCGAAGTGTTATGTATTCCTTGTCTACGATTCAAATGAATGTAAATGCGACACTTCCTTGCAAGGAAATAGCGATTGCTGATGTCTACGTCTCGTAGCAATAGAGTTCATATGATTCATAAAACGCGATATCGCATCTCATTTCTATGTTTCATGGTAAGATATAACATGATTTGCGAAGTGTTATGTATTCCTTGTCTACACTTCAAATGAATGTGAATGCGATACTTCCTCGCTAGGAAATAGCGTTTGCAGATGTCTACGTATGGTAGCAATAGCTTTCTAATGCTTCTTAAAACGCGATGTCGAATCTCATTTCTATGTTTCATGGTAAGATATAATATGATTTGCGGAGTGTTATGTATTCCTCGTCTACACTTCAAATGAATGTAAATGCGACACTTCCTTGCAACGAAATAGCGTTTGCAAATGTCTACCTATCGTAGCAGTAGTGTTCTAATGCTTCTTAGAACGCGATGTCGCATCTCATTTCTATGTTTCATGGTAAGATATAATATGATTTGCGAAGTATCATGTATTCCTCGTCTACACTTCAAATGAATGTAAATGCGACACTTCCTTGCTAGGAAATAGCATCTGCTGTTGTCTAGGTATCGTAGCAATAGAGTTCTAATGCTTCTTAAAACGCGATATCGCATCTCATTTATATGTTTCATGGTAAGATATAATATGATTTGCGAAGTATCATGTATTCCTCGTCTACACTTCAAATGAATGTAAATGCGACACTTCCTTGCTAGGAAATAGCATCTGCAGATGTCTAGGTATCGTAGCAATAGAGTTCTAATGCTTCTTAAAACGCGAAATCGCATCTCATTTCTACGTTTCATGGTAAGATATAATATGATTTGCAAAGTATCATGTATTCCTCGTCTACACTTCAAATGAATGTAAATGCGACACTTCCTTGCTAGGAAATAGCATCTGCTGTTGTCTAGGTATCGTAGCAATAGAGTTCTAATGCTTCTTAAAACGCGATATCGCATCTCATTTATATGTTTCATGGTAAGATATAATATGATTTGCGAAGTATCACGTATTCCTCGTCTACACTTCAAATGAATGTAAATGCGACACTTCCTTGCTAGGAAATAGCATCTGCAGATGTCTAGGTATCGTAGCAATAGAGTTCTAATGCTTCTTAAAACGCGAAATCGCATCTCATTTCTATGTTTCATGGTAAGATGTAATATTATTTGCGAAGTGTTATGTATTCCTCGCCTATACTTCAAATGAATGTAAATGCGAGAATTCTTTGCTAGGAAATAGCGTTTGCAGATGTCAAAGTATCGAAGCAATAGAGTTCAAATGATTCTTAAAACGCGATATCGCATCTCATTTCTATGTTCCATGGTAAGATATAACATGATTTGCGAAGTGTTATGTATTCCTCGTCTACACTTCAAATGAATGTGAATGCGATACTTCCTCGCTAGGAAATACCGTTTGCAGATGTCTACGTATCGAAGCAATAGAGTTCAAATGCTTCCTAAAACGAGATATTGCATCTCATATCTATGTTTCATGATAAGATGTAATATTCATTGCAAAGTGTTATGTATTCCTCGCCTACACTTCAAATGTATGTAAATGCGACACTTCCTTGCTAGGAAATAGCGTTTGCAGATGTCTACGTATCGAAGCAATAAAGTTCAAATGCTTCTAAAAACGAGATATTGCATCTCATATCTATGTTTCCTGATAAGATATAATATTCATTGCGAAGTGTAATGCATTCCTCGTCTACGATTCAAATGAATGTAAATGCGACACTTCCTTGCAAGGAAATAGCGTTTGCAGATATCTACGTATCGTGGCAATAGAGTTCTTATGATTCTTGAAACGCGATATCGCATCTCATTTCTATGTTTCATGGTAAGATATAATATGATTTGCGAAGTATTGTGTATTCCTCGTCTACACTTCAAATGAATGTGAATGCGACACTACCTTGCAAGGAAATAGCGTTTGCAGATGTCTACGTATCGTAGCAATAGAGTTCTAATGCTTCTTAAAACGCGATATCGCATCTCATTTCTATGTTTCATGGTAAGATATAATATGATTTGCGAAGTATCATGTATTCCTCGTCTACACTTCAAATGAATGTAAATCCGACACTTCCTTACTAGGAAATAGCATCTGGAGATGTCTAGGTATCGTAGCAATAGAGTTCTAATGCTTCTTAAAACGCGATATCGCATCTCATTTCCATGTTTCATGTTATGATATAATATGATTTGTGAAGTATCATGTATTCCTCGTCTACATTTCAAATGAATGTAAATGCGACTCTTCCTTGCAAGGAAATAGCGTCTGCAGATGTCTAGGTATCGTAGCAATAGAGTTCTAATGCTTCTTAAAACGCGATATCGCATCTTATTTCTATGTTTCATGGTAAGATGTAATATTATTTGCGAAGTGTTATGTATTCCTCGCCTATACTTCAAATGAATGTAAATGCGAGACTTCTTTGCTAGGAAATAGCGTTTGCAGATGTCAAAGTATCGAAGCAATAGAGTTCAAATGATTCTTAAAACGCGATATCGCATCTCATTTCTATGTTCCATGGTAAGATATAACATGATTTGCGAAGTGTTATGTATTCCTCGTCTACACTTCAAATGAATGTGAATGCGATACTTCCACGTTAGGAAATAGCGTTTGCAGATGTCTACGTATTGAAGCAATAGAGTTCAAATGCTTCCTAAAACGAGATATTGCATCTCATATCTATGTTTCATGATAAGATATAATATTCATTGCGAAGTGTTATGCATTCCTCGTCTACGATTCAAATGGATGTAAATGCGACACTTCCTTGCTAGGAAATAGCGTTTGCTGATGTCTACGTATCGAAGCAATAGAGTTCAAATGCTTCTTAAAACAAGATATCGCATCTCAATTCTATATTTCATGATAAGATGTAATATTCATTGCGAAGTGTTATGCATTCCTCGTCTACACTTCAAATGAATGTAAATGCGACTCTTCCTTGCAAGGAAATAGCGTTTGCTGATGTCCACGTATCGAAGCAATAGTGTTCAAATGCTTCCTAAAACAAGATATCGCATCTCAATTCTATGTTTCATGATAGGATGTAATATTCATTGCGAAGTGTTATGTATTCCTCGCCTACACTTCAAATGAATATAAATGCGACACTTCCTTGCAAGGAAATAGCGTTTGCAAATGTCTACCTATCGTAGCAATAGTGTTCTAATGCTTCTTTAAACGCGACATCGCATCTCATTTCTATGTTTCATGGTAAGATGTAATATGATTTGCGAAGTGTTGTGTATTCCTCGTCTACACTTCAAATGAATGTAAATGCGACACTTCCTGGCTAGGAAATAGCGTCTGCAGATGTCTACGTATCGTAGCAATAGAGTTCATATGATTCTTAAAACGCGATATCGCATCTCATTTCTATGTTTCATGGTAAGATATAACATGATTTGCGAAGTATTGTGTATTCCTCGTCTACTCTTCAAATGAATGTGAATGCGATACTTCCTCGCTAGGAAATAGCGTTTGCAGATGTCTACGTATCGTAGCAATAGCTTTCTAATGCTACTTAAAACGCCATATCGAATCTCATTTCTATGTTTCATGGTAAGATATAATATGATTTGCGAAGTGTCATGTTTTCCTCGTCTACACATCAACTAAATGTAAATGCGCACTTCCTTGCAAGGAAATAGCGTTTGCAGATGTCTACGTATCGAAGCAATAGAGTTCAAATGCTTCTTAAAACAAGATATCGCATCTCAATTCTATGTTTCATGATAAGATGTAATATTCATTGCGAAGTGTTATGTATTCCTCGCCTACACTTCAAATGAATATAAATGCGACACTTCCTTGCAAGGAAATAGCGTTTGCAAATGTCTACCTATCGTAGCAATAGTGTTCTAATGCTTCTTTAAACGCGACATCGCATCTCATTTCTATGTTTCATGGTAAGATGTAATATGATTTGCGAAGTGTTGTGTATTCCTCGTCTACACTTCAAGTGAATGTAAATGCGACACTTCCTGGCTAGGAAATAGCGTCTGCAGATGTCTACGTATTGTAGCAATAGAGTTCTAATGCTTCTTAAAACGCGATATCGCATCTCATTTCTATGTTTCATGGTAAAATATAACATGATTTGAGAAGTATTGTGTATTCCTCGTCTACACTTCAAATGAATGTAAATGCGACTCTTCCTTGCAAGGAAATAGCGTTTGCTGATGTCCACGTATCGAAGCAATAGTGTTCAAATGCTTCCTAAAACAAGATATCGCATCTCAATTCTATGTTTCATGATAGGATGTAATATTCATTGCGAAGTGTTATGTATTCCTCGCCTACACTTCAAATGAATGTAAATGCGACACTTCCTTGCTAGGAAATAGCGTTTGCAGATCTCTACGTATCGAAGCAATAGAGTTCAAATGCTTCTTAAAACGAGATATTGCTTCACATATATATGTTTCCTGATAAGATATAATATTCATTGCGAAGTGTTATGCATTCCTCGTCTACGATTCAAATGAATGTAAATGCGACACTTCCTTGCAAGGAAATAGCGTTTGCAGATGTCTACGTATCGTAGCAATAGAGTTCTTATGATTCTTAAAACGCGATATCGCATCTCATTTCTATGTTTCATGGTAAGATATAATATGATTTGCGAAGTATTGTGTATTCCTCGTCTACGCTTCAAATGAATGTGAATGCGACACTTCCTCGCTAGGAAATGGCGTTTGCAGATGTCTACGTATCGTAGCAATAGATTTCTAATGCTTCTTAAAACGCGATATCGCATCTCATTTCTATGTTTCATGGTAAGATATAATATGATTTGCGAAGTGTTATGTATTCCTCGTCTACACATCAACTGAATGTAAATGCGCACTTCCTTGCAAGGAAATAGCGTTTGCAGATGTCTACGTATCGTAGCAATAGAGTTCTAATGCTTCTTAAAACGCGATATCGCATCTCATTTCTGTGTTTCATGGTAAGATATAACATGATTTGCGAAGTATTGTGTATTCCTCGTCTACACTTCAAATGAATGTGAATGCGATACTTCCTCGCTAGGAAATAGCGTTTGCAGATGTCTACGTATCGTAGCAATAGCTTTCTAATGCTACTTAAAACGCGATATCGAATCTCATTTCTATGTTTCATGGTAAGATATAATATGATTTGCGAAGTGTCATGTATTCCTCGTCTACACTACAAATGAATGTAAATGCGACACTTCCTTGCAAGGAAATAGCGTTTGCAGATGTCTACGTATCGAAGCAATAGAGTTCAAATGCTTCCTAAAACGAGATATTGCATCTCATATCTATGTTTCATGATAAGATATAATATTCATTGCGAAGTGTTATGCATTCCTCGTCTACGATTCAAATGGATGTAAATGCGACACTTCCTTGCTAGGAAAAAGCGTTTGCAGATGTCTACGTATCGAAGCAATAGATTTCAAATGCTTCTTAAAACAAGATATCGCATCTCAATTCTATGCTTCATGATAGGTTGTAATATTCATTGCGAAGTGTCATGTATTCCTCCTACACTTCAAATGCCTACACTTCAAATGAATGTGAATGCGACACTTCCTCGCTAGGAAATGGCGTTTGCAGATGTCTACGTATCGTAGCAATAGAGTTCTAATGCTTCTTAAAACGCGATATCGCATCTCATTTCTATGTTTCATGGTAAGATATAACATGATTTGCGAAGTATTGTGTATTCCTCGTCTACACTTCAAATGAATGTAAATGCGACACTTCCTTGCAAGGAAATAGCTTTTGCAGATGTCCACGTATCGAAGAAATAGAGTTAAAATGCTTCCTAAAACAAGATAACGCATCTCAATTCTATGTTTCATGATAGGATGTGATATTCATTGCGAAGTGTTATGTATTCCTCGCCTACACTTCAAATGAATGTAAATGCGACACTTCCTTGCTAGGAAATAGCGTTTGCAGATGTCTACGTATCGAAGCAATAGAGTTCAAATGCTTCTTAAAACGAGATATTGCATCTCATATCTATGTTTCCTGATAAGATATAATATTCATTGCGAAGTGTTATGCATTCCTCGTCTACGATTCAAATGAATGTAAATGCGACACTTCCTTGCAAGGAAATAGCGTTTGCAGATGTCTACGTTTCGTAGCAATAGAGGTCTAATGCTTCTTAAAACGCGATATCGCACCTCATTTCTATGTTTCATGGTAACATATAATATGATTTGCGAAGTGTTATGTATTCCTCGTCTACACATCAACTAAATGTAAATGCGCACTTCCTTGCAAGGAAATAGCGTTTGCAGATGTCTACGTATTGTAGCAATAGAGTTCTAATGCTTCTTAAAACGCGATATCGCATCTCATTTCTATGTTTCATGGTAAGATATAACATGATTTGAGAAGTATTGTGTATTCCTCGTCTACACTTCAAATGAATGTAAATGCGACTCTTCCTTGCAAGGAAATAGCGTTTGCTGATGTCCACGTATCGAAGCAATAGTGTTCAAATGCTTCCTAAAACAGGATATCGCATCTCAATTCTATGTTTCATGATAGGATGTAATATTCATTGCGAAGTGTTGTGTATTCCTCGCCTACACTTCAAATGAATGTAAATGCGACACTTCCTTGCTAGGAAATAGCGTTTGCAGATCTCTACGTATCGAAGCAATAGAGTTCAAATGCTTCTTAAAACGAGATATTGCTTCACATATATATGTTTCCTGATAAGATATAATATTCATTGCGAAGTGTTATGCATTCCTCGTCTACGATTCAAATGAATGTAAATGCGACACTTCCTTGCAAGGAAATAGCGTTTGCAGATGTCTACGTATCGTAGCAATAGTGTTCTTATGATTCTTAAAACGCGATATCGCATCTCATTTCTATGTTTCATGGTGAGATATAATATGATTTGCGAAGTATTGTGTATTCCTCGTCTACGCTTCAAATGAATGTGAATGCGACACTTCCTCGCTAGGAAATGGCGTTTGCAGATGTCTACGTATCGTAGCAATAGATTTCTAATGCTTCTTAAAACGCGATATCGCATCTCATTTCTATGTTTCATGGTAAGATATAATATGATTTGCGAAGTGTCATGTATTCCTCGTCTACACATCAACTAAATGTAAATGCGCACTTCCTTGCAAGGAAATAGCGTTTGCAGATGTCTACGTATCGAAGTAATAGAGTTCAAATGCTTCTTAAAACAAGATATCGCATCTCAATTCTATGTTTCATGATAAGATGTAATATTCATTGCGAAGTGTTATGTATTCCTCGCCTACACTTCAAATGAATATAAATGCGACACTTCCTTGCAAGGAAATAGCGTTTGCAAATGTCTACCTATCGTAGCAATAGTGTTCTAATGCTTCTTTAAACGCGACATCGCATCTCATTTCTATGTTTCATGGTAAGATGTAATATGATTTGCGAAGTGTTGTGTATTCCTCGTCTACACTTCAAATGAATGTAAATGCGACACTTCCTGGCTAGGAAATAGCGTCTGCAGATGTCTACGTATCGTAGCACTAGAGTTCATATGATTCTTAAAACGCGATATCGCATCTCATTTCTATGTTTCATGGTAAGATATAACATGATTTGCGAAGTATTGTGTATTCCTCGTCTACTCTTCAAATGAATGTGAATGCGATACTTCCTCGCTAGGAAATAGCGTTTGCAGATGTCTACGTATCGTAGCAATAGCTTTCTAATGCTACTTAAAACGCCATATCGAATCTCATTTCTATGTTTCATGGTAAGATATAATATGATTTGCGAAGTGTGATGTATTCCTCGTCTACACTTCAAATGAATGTAAATGCGACACTTCCTTGCAAGGAAATAGCGTTTGCAGATGTCTACGTCTCGTAGCAATAGAGTTCATATGTTCTTAAAACGCGATATCGCATCTCAATTCTGTGTTTCATGGTAAGATATAACATGATTTGCGAAGTGTTATGTATTCCTTGTCTACACTTCAAATGAATGTGAATGCGATACTTCCTCGCTAGGAAATAGCGTCTGCAGATGTCTAGGTATCGTAGCAATAGAGTTGATATGATACTTAAAACGCGATATCGCATCTCATTTCTATGTTTCATGGTGAGATATAACATGATTTGCGAAGTGTTATGTATTACTCGTCTACACTTCAAATGAATGTGAATGCGATACTTCCTCGCTAGGAAATAGCGTTTGCAGATGTCTACGTGTCGTAGCAACAGCTTTCTAATGCTACTCAAAACGCGATATCGAATCTCATTTCTATGTTTCATGGTAAGATATAATATGATTTGCGACGTGTCATGTATTCCTCGTCTACACTACAAATGAATGTAAATGCGACACTTCCTTGCAAGGAAATAGCGTTTGCAGATGTCTACGTATCGAAGCAATAGAGTTCAAATGCTTCCTAAAACGAGATATTGCATCTCATATCTATGTTTCATGATAAGATATAATATTCATTGCGAAGTGTTATGCATTCCTCGTCTACGATTCAAATGGATGTAAATGCGACACTTCCTTGCTAGGAAAAAGCGTTTGCAGATGTCTACGTATCGAAGCAATAGATTTCAAATGCTTCTTAAAACAAGATATCGCATCTCAATTCTATGCTTCATGATAGGTTGTAATATTCATTGCGAAGTGTCATGTATTCCTCCTACACTTCAAATGCCTACACTTCAAATGAATGTGAATGCGACACTTCCTCGCTAGGAAATGGCGTTTGCAGATGTCTACGTATCGTAGCAATAGAGTTCTAATGCTTCTTAAAACGCGATATCGCATCTCATTTCTATGTTTCATGGTAAGATATAACATGATTTGCGAAGTATTGTGTATTCCTCGTCTACACTTCAAATGAATGTAAATGCGACACTTCCTTGCAAGGAAATAGCTTTTGCAGATGTCCACGTATCGAAGAAATAGAGTTAAAATGCTTCCTAAAACAAGATAACGCATCTCAATTCTATGTTTCATGATAGGATGTGATATTCATTGCGAAGTGTTATGTATTCCTCGCCTACACTTCAAATGAATGTAAATGCGACACTTCCTTGCTAGGAAATAGCGTTTGCAGATGTCTACGTATCGAAGCAATAGAGTTCAAATGCTTCTTAAAACGAGATATTGCATCTCATATCTATGTTTCCTGATAAGATATAATATTCATTGCGAAGTGTTATGCATTCCTCGTCTACGATTCAAATGAATGTAAATGCGACACTTCCTTGCAAGGAAATAGCGTTTGCAGATGTCTACGTTTCGTAGCAATAGAGTTCTAATGCTTCTTAAAACGCGATATCGCACCTCATTTCTATGTTTCATGGTAACATATAATATGATTTGCGAAGTGTTATGTATTCCTCGTCTACACATCAACTAAATGTAAATGCGCACTTCCTTGCAAGGAAATAGCGTTTGCAGATGTCTACGTATTGTAGCAATAGAGTTCTAATGCTTCTTAAAACGCGACATCGCATCTCATTTCTATGTTTCATGGTAAGATATAACATGATTTGAGAAGTATTGTGTATTCCTCGTCTACACTTCAAATGAATGTAAATGCGACTCTTCCTTGCAAGGAAATAGCGTTTGCTGATGTCCACGTATCGAAGCAATAGTGTTCAAATGCTTCGTAAAACAGGATATCGCATCTCAATTCTATGTTTCATGATAGGATGTAATATTCATTGCGAAGTGTTGTGTATTCCTCGCCTACACTTCAAATGAATGTAAATGCGACACTTCCTTGCTAGGAAATAGCGTTTGCAGATCTCTACGTATCGAAGCAATAGAGTTCAAATGCTTCTTAAAACGAGATATTGCTTCACATATATATGTTTCCTGATAAGATATAATATTCATTGCGAAGTGTTATGCATTCCTCGTCTACGATTCAAATGAATGTAAATGCGACACTTCCTTGCAAGGAAATAGCGTTTGCAGATGTCTACGTATCGTAGCAATAGTGTTCTTATGATTCTTAAAACGCGATATCGCATCTCATTTCTATGTTTCATGGTGAGATATAATATGATTTGCGAAGTATTGTGTATTCCTCGTCTACGCTTCAAATGAATGTGAATGCGACACTTCCTCGCTAGGAAATGGCGTTTGCAGATGTCTACGTATCGTAGCAATAGATTTCTAATGCTTCTTAAAACGCGATATCGCATCTCATTTCTATGTTTCATGGTAAGATATAATATGATTTGCGAAGTGTCATGTATTCCTCGTCTACACATCAACTAAATGTAAATGCGCACTTCCTTGCAAGGAAATAGCGTTTGCAGATGTCTACGTATCGAAGTAATAGAGTTCAAATGCTTCTTAAAACAAGATATCGCATCTCAATTCTATGTTTCATGATAAGATGTAATATTCATTGCGAAGTGTTATGTATTCCTCGCCTACACTTCAAATGAATATAAATGCGACACTTCCTTGCAAGGAAATAGCGTTTGCAAATGTCTACCTATCGTAGCAATAGTGTTCTAATGCTTCTTTAAACGCGACATCGCATCTCATTTCTATGTTTCATGGTAAGATGTAATATGATTTGCGAAGTGTTGTGTATTCCTCGTCTACACTTCAAATGAATGTAAATGCGACACTTCCTGGCTAGGAAATAGCGTCTGCAGATGTCTATGTATCGTAGCAATAGAGTTCATATGATTCTTAAAACGCGATATCGCATCTCATTTCTATGTTTCATGGTAAGATATAACATGATTTGCGAAGTATTGTGTATTCCTCGTCTACTCTTCAAATGAATGTGAATGCGATACTTCCTCGCTAGGAAATAGCGTTTGCAGATGTCTACGTATCGTAGCAATAGCTTTCTAATGCTACTTAAAACGCCATATCGAATCTCATTTCTATGTTTCATGGTAAGATATAATATGATTTGCGAAGTGTGATGTATTCCTCGTCTACACTTCAAATGAATGTAAATGCGACACTTCCTTGCAAGGAAATAGCGTTTGCAGATGTCTACGTCTCGTAGCAATAGAGTTCATATGTTCTTAAAACGCGATATCGCATCTCAATTCTGTGTTTCATGGTAAGATATAACATGATTTGCGAAGTGTTATGTATTCCTTGTCTACACTTCAAATGAATGTGAATGCGATACTTCCTCGCTAGGAAATAGCGTCTGCAGATGTCTAGGTATCGTAGCAATAGAGTTGATATGATACTTAAAACGCGATATCGCATCTCATTTCTATGTTTCATGGTGAGATATAACATGATTTGCGAAGTGTTATGTATTACTCGTCTACACTTCAAATGAATGTGAATGCGATACTTCCTCGCTAGGAAATAGCGTTTGCAGATGTCTACGTGTCGTAGCAACAGCTTTCTAATGCTACTCAAAACGCGATATCGAATCTCATTTCTATGTTTCATGGTAAGGTATAATATGATTTGCGACGTGTCATGTATTCCTCGTCTACACTACAAATGAATGTAAATGCGACACTTCCTTGCAAGGAAATAGCGTTTGCAGATGTCTACGTATCGAAGCAATAGAGTTCAAATGCTTCCTAAAACGAGATATTGCATCTCATATCTATGTTTCATGATAAGATGTAATATTCATTGCGAAGTGTTATGCATTCCTCGTCTACGATTCAAATGGATGTAAATGCGACACTTCCTTGCTAGGAAAAAGCGTTTGCAGATGTCTACGTATCGTAGCAATAGAGTTCTTATGATTCTTAAAACGCGATATCGCATCTCATTTCTATGTTTCATGGTAAGATATAATATGATTTGCGAAGTATTGTGTATTCCTCGTCTACGCTTCAAATGAATGTGAATGCTACACTTCCTCGCTAGGAAATGGCGTTTGCAGATGTCTACGTATCGTAGCAATAGAGTTCATATGATTCTTAAAACGCGATATCGCATCTCATTTCTATGTTTCATGGTAAGATATAACATGATTTGCGAAGTATTGTGTATTCCTCGTCTACTCTTCACATGAATGTGAATGCGATACTTCCTCGCTAGGAAATAGCGTTTGCAGATGTCTACGTATCGAAGCAATAGTGTTCAAATGCTTCTTAAAACGCGATATCGCATCTCATCTCTATGTTTCATGGTAAGATGTAATATGATTTGCGAAGTATCATGTATTCCTCGTCTACACTTCAAATGAATGTAAATGCGACTCTTCCTTGCAAGGAAATAGCGTTTGCAGATGTCCACGTATCGAAGCAGTAGAGTTCAAATGCTTCCTAAAACAAGGTATCGCATCTTAATTCTATGTTTCATGATAGGATGTAATATTCATTGCGAAGTGTTATGTATTCCTCGCCTACACTTCAAATGAATGTAAATGCGACACTTCCTTGCTAGGAAATAGCGTTTGCAGATGTCTACGTATCGAAGCAATAGAGTTCAAATGCTTCTTAAAACGAGATATTGCTTCACATATCTATGTTTCCTGATAAGATATAATATTCATTGCGAAGTGTTATGTATTTCTCGCCTACACTTCAAATGAATATAAATGCGACACTTCCTCGCTAGGAAATGGCGTTTGCAGATGTCTACGTATCGTAGCAATAGATTTCTAATGCTTCTTAAAACGCGATATCGCATCTCATTTCTATGTTTCATGGTAAGATATAATATGAATTGCGAAGTATCTTGTATTTTTCGTCTACACTTCAAATGAATGTAAATGCGACTCTCCCTTGCAATTAAATAGCGTTTGCAGATGTCTACGTATCGAAGCAATAGAGTTCAAATGCTTCCTAAAACGAGATATTGCATCTCATATCTATGTTTCATGATAAGATATAATATTCATTGCGAAGTGTTATGCATTCCTCGTCTACGATTCAAATGGATGTAAATGCGACACTTCCTTGCTAGGAAATAGCGTTTGCAGATGTCTACGTATCGAAGCAATAGATTTCAAATGCTTCTTAAAACAAGATATCGCATCTCAATTCTATGTTTCATGATAAGATGTAATATTCATTGCGAAGTGTCATGTATTCCTCGACTACACTTCAAATGAATGTAAATGCGACACTTCCTTGCAAGGAAATAGCGTTTGCAGATGTCTACGTGTCGAAGCAATAGAGTTCAAATGCTTCCTAAAACGAGATATTGCATATCATATCTATGTTTCATGATAAGATATAATATTCATTGCGAAGTGTTATGCATTCCTCGTCTACTCTTCAAATGAATGTAAATGCGACACTTCCTTGCTAGGAAATAGCGTCTGCAGTTGTCTAGGTATCGTAACAATAGTGTTCTAATGCTTCTTAAAACGCGATATCGCATCTCATTTCTATGTTTCATGGTAAGATATAATATGATTTGCGAAGTGTCATGTATTCCTCGTCTACACTTCAAATGAATGTAAATGCGACACTTCCTTGCTAGGAAATAGCGTCTGCAGATGTCTAGGTATCGTAGCAATAGAGTTCTAAAACTTCTTAAAACGCGATGTCGCATCTCATTTCTATGTTTCATGGTAAGATGTAATATGATTTGCGAAGTGTTATGTATTCCTCGTCTACACTTCAAATGAATGTAAATGCGACACTTCCTTGCTAGGAAATTGCGTCTGCAGATGTCTACCTATCGTAGCAATAGTGTTCTAATGCTTCTTAAAACACGATATCGCATCTCATTTCCATGTTTCATGGTAAGATATAATATGATTTGCGAAGTATCATGTATTCCTCGTTTACACTTCAAATGAATGTAAATGCGACACTACCTTGCAGGGAAATAGCGTCTGCAGATGTCTAGGTATCGTAGCAATAGAGTTCTAATGCTTCTTAAAACGCGATATCGCATCTTATTTCTATGTTTCATGGTAA
This sequence comes from Xylocopa sonorina, assembly GCF_050948175.1. Taxonomy (NCBI): domain Eukaryota; kingdom Metazoa; phylum Arthropoda; class Insecta; order Hymenoptera; family Apidae; genus Xylocopa; species Xylocopa sonorina. The sequence goes on along the minus strand of NW_027490139.1, from coordinate 787,906 downwards.
GATGTAATATTATTTGCGAAGTGTTATGTATTCCTCGCCTATACTTCAAATGAATGTAAATGCGAGACTTCTTTGCTAGGAAATAGCGATTGCAAATGTCTACCTATCGTAGCAATAGTGTTCTAATGCTTCTTAAAACGCGATATCGCATCTCATTTCTATGTTTCATGGTAAGATATAATATGATTTGCGAAGTATCATGTGTTCCTCGTCTACACATCAAATGAATGTAAATTCGACACTTCCTTGCTAGGAAATAGCATCTGCAGATGTCTAGGTATCGTAGCAATAGAGTTCTAATGCTTCTTAAAACGCGATATCGCATCTCATTTCTATGTTTCATGGTATGATATAATATGATTTGCGAAGTATCATGTATTCCTCGTCTACATTTCAAACGAATGTAAATGCGACACTTCCTTGCTAGGAAATAGCGTCTGCAGATGTCTAGGTATCGTAGCAATAGAGTTCTAATGCTTCTTAAAACGCGATATCGCATCTCATGTCTATGTTTCATGGTAAGATATAATATGTTTTGCGAAGTGTTATGTATTCCTCGTCTACACTTCAAATGAATGTAAATGCGACACTTCCTTACAAGGAAATAGCGTTTGCAGATGTCTACGTATCGAAGCAATAGAGTTCAAATGATTCTTAAAACGCGATATCGCATCTCATTTCTATGTTTCATGGTAAGATATAACATGATTTGCGAAGTGTTATGTATTCCTCGTCTACACTTCAAATGAATGTGAATGCGATACTTCCTCGCTAGGAAATAGCGTTTGCAGATGTCTACGTATCGAAGCAATAGAGTTCAAATGCTTGCTAAAACGAGATATTGCATCTCATATTTATGTTTCATGGTAAGATATAATATGATTTGCGAAGTGTCATGTATTCCTCGTCTACACTACAAATGAATGTAAATGCGACACTTCCTTGCTAGGAAATAGCGTCTGCAGATGTCTACGTCTCAAAGCAATAGAGTTCATATGATTCTTAAAACGCGATATCGCATCTCAATTCTATGTTTCATGGTAAGATATAAAATGATTTGCGAAGTGTTATGTATTCCTTGTCTACACTTCAAATGAATGTGAATGCGATACTTCCTCGCTAGGAAATAACGTTTGCAGATGTCTACGTATCGTAGTAATAGATTTCTAATGCTTCTTAAAACGCGATATCGCATCTCATTTCTATGGTTCATGGTAAGATATAATATGATTTGCGAAGTGTTATGTATTCCTCGTCTACACTTCAAATGAATGTAAATGAGACACTTCCTTGCAAGGAAATAGCGATTGCAGATGTCTACGTATCGTAGCAATAGAGTTCATATGATACTTAAAACGCGATATCGCATCTCATTTCTATTTTTCATGGTGAGATATAACATGATTTGCGAAGTGTTATGTATTACTCGTCTACACTTCAAATGAATGTGAATGCGATACTTCCTCGCTAGGAAATAGCGTTTGCAGATGTCTACGTATCGTAGCAACAGCTTTCTAATGCTACTCAAAACGCGATATCGAATCTCATTTCTATGTTTCATGGTAAGATGTAATATGATTTGCGAATTGTTATGTATTCCTCGTCTACACTTCAAATGAATGTAAATGCGACACTTCCTTGCTAGGAAATAGCGTTTGCAGATGTCTACCTATCGTAACAATAGTGTTCTAATGCTTCTTAAAACGCGATATCACATCTCATTTCTATGTTTCATGGTAAGATATAATATGATTTGCGAAGTATCATGTATTCTTCGTCTACACTTCAAATGAATGTAAATGCGACACTTCCTTGCTAGGAAATAGCGTCTGCAGATATCTAGGTATCGTAGTAATAGAGTTCTAATGCTTCTTAAAACGCGATATCGCATCTCATTTCTATGTTTCATGGAAAGATATAATATGATTTGCGAAGTATCATGTATTCCTCGTCTACACTTCAAATGAATGTAAATGCGACACTTCCTTGCTAGGAAATAGCGTCTGCAGATGTCTAGGTATCGTAGCAATAGAGTTCTAATGCTTCTTAAAACGCGATATCGCATCTCATTTCTATGTTTCATGGTAAGATATAACATGATTTGCGAAGTATTGTGTATTCCTCGTCTACACTTCAAATGAATGTGAATGCGATACTTCCTCGCTAGGAAATAGCGTTTGCAGATATCTACGTATCGTAGCAATAGCTTTCTAATGCTACTTAAAACGCCATATCGAATCTCATTTCTATGTTTCATGGTAAGATATAATATGATTTGCGAAGTGTCATGTATTCCTCGTCTACACTACAAATGAATGTAAATGCGACACTTCCTTGCTAGGAAATAGCGTCTGCAGATGTCTACGTCTCAAAGCAATAGAGTTCATATGATTCTTAAAACGCGATATCGCATCTCAATTCTATGTTTCATGGTAAGATATAAAATGATTTGCGAAGTGTTATGTATTCCTTGTCTACACTTCAAATGAATGTGAATGCGATACTTCCTCGCTAGGAAATAACGTTTGCAGATGTCTACGTATCGTAGTAATAGATTTCTAATGCTTCTTAAAACGCGATATCGCATCTCATTTCTATGGTTCATGGTAAGATATAATATGATTTGCGAAGTGTTATGTATTCCTCGTCTACACTTCAAATGAATGTAAATGAGACACTTCCTTGCAAGGAAATAGCGATTGCAGATGTCTACGTATCGTAGCAATAGAGTTCATATGATACTTAAAACGCGATATCGCATCTCATTTCTATTTTTCATGGTGAGATATAACATGATTTGCGAAGTGTTATGTATTACTCGTCTACACTTCAAATGAATGTGAATGCGATACTTCCTCGCTAGGAAATAGCGTTTGCAGATGTCTACGTATCGTAGCAACAGCTTTCTAATGCTACTCAAAACGCGATATCGAATCTCATTTCTATGTTTCATGGTAAGATGTAATATGATTTGCGAATTGTTATGTATTCCTCGTCTACACTTCAAATGAATGTAAATGCGACACTTCCTTGCTAGGAAATAGCGTTTGCAGATGTCTACCTATCGTAACAATAGTGTTCTAATGCTTCTTAAAACGCGATATCACATCTCATTTCTATGTTTCATGGTAAGATATAATATGATTTGCGAAGTATCATGTATTCTTCGTCTACACTTCAAATGAATGTAAATGCGACACTTCCTTGCTAGGAAATAGCGTCTGCAGATATCTAGGTATCGTAGTAATAGAGTTCTAATGCTTCTTAAAACGCGATATCGCATCTCATTTCTATGTTTCATGGTAAGATATAACATGATTTGCGAAGTATTGTGTATTCCTCGTCTACACTTCAAATGAATGTGAATGCGATACTTCCTCGCTAGGAAATAGCGTTTGCAGATATCTACGTATCGTAGCAATAGCTTTCTAATGCTACTTAAAACGCCATATCGAATCTCATTTCTATGTTTCATGGTAAGATATAATATGATTTGCGAAGTGTCATGTATTCCTCGTCTACACTACAAATGAATGTAAATGCGACACTTCCTTGCAAGGAAATAGCGTTTGCAGATGTCTACGTATCGTAGCAATAGAGTTCTTATGATTCTTAGAACGCGATATCGCATCTCATCTCTATGTTTCATGGTAAGATATAATATGATTTGCGAAGTATCATGTATTCCTCGTCTACACTTCAAATGAATGTAAATGCCACTCTTCCTTGCAAGGAAATAGCGTTTGCAGATGTCTACGTATCGTAGCAATAGAGTTCTTATGATTCTTAAAACGCGTTATCGCATCTCATTTCTATGTTTCATGGTAAGATATAATATGATTTGCGAAGTATTGTGTATTCCTCGTCTACACTTCAGATGAATGTGAATGCGAAACTTCCTCGCTAGGAAATAGCGTTTGCAGATGTCTACGTATCGTAGCAATAGCTTTCTAATGCTACTTAAAACGCGATATCGAATCTCATTTCTATGTTTCATGATAAGATGTAATATGATTTGCGACGTGTCATGTATTCCTCGTCTACACTACAAATGAATGCAAATGCGACACTTCTTTGCAAGGAAATAGCGTTTGCAGATGTCTACGTATCGAAGCAATAGAGTTCAAACGCCTCTTAAAACGCGATATCGCATCTCATCTCTATGTTTCATGGTAAGATATAATATGATTTGCGAAGTATCATGTATTCCTCGTCTACACTCCAAATGAATGTAAATGCGACTCTTCCTTCCAAGGAAATAGCGTTTGCAGATGTCTACGTATCGCAGGGATGGAGTTCTAATGCTTCTTAAAACGTGATATCGCATCTCATTTATATGTTTCATGATAAGATGTATTATTCATTGCGAAGTGTTATGTATTCCTCGTCTGCACTTCAAATGAATGTAAATGCGACACTTCCTTGCAAGGAAATAGCGTTTGCAGATGTCTACGTATCGTAGGGCTAGGGTTCTAATGCTTCTTAAAACGTGATATCGTATCGCATTTCTATGTTTCATGGTAAGATATAATATGATTGGCGAAGTGTTATGTATTCCTCGTCTACACTTCAAATGAATGTAAATGCGACACTTCCTTGCTAGGAAATAGCGTTTGCAGATGTCTACGTATCGAAGCAATAGAGTTCAAATGCTTCTTAAAACGAGATATCGCATCTCATTTCTATGTTTCATGATAAGATGTAATATTCATTGCGAAGTGTTATGTATTCTTCGCCTACATTTCAAATGAATGTAAACGCGAAACTTTCTTGCTAGGAAATATCGTTTGTAGATGTCTACGTATCGTAGCAATAGAGTTCTAATGCTTCTTAATACGCGATATCGCATCTCATTTCTATGTTTAATTGTAAGATATAATATGATTGGCGAAGTGTTATGTATTCCTCGTCTACACTTCAAATGAATGTGAATGCGACACTTCCTTGGAAGGAAATAGCGTTTGCAGATGTCTACGTATCGAAGCAATAGAGTTCAAATGCTTCTCAAAACGTGATATCGCATCTCATTTCTATGTTTCATGATAAGATGTAATATTCATTGCGAAATGTTATATATTCCTCGTCTACACTTCAAATGAATGTAAATGCGACACTTCCTTGCTAGGAAATAGCGTTTGCAGATGTCTACGTATCGTAGCAATAGAGTTCTAATGCTTCCTAAAACGCGATTTCGCATCTCATTTCTATGTTTCATGGTAAGATATAATATGATTTGCGAAGTGTTATATAGTCCTCGTCTACACCTCAAATAAATGTAAATGCGACACATCCTTGCAAGGAAATAGCGTTTGCAGATGTCTACGTATCGTAGCAATAGAGTTCTTATGCTTCTTAAAACGCGATATTGCATCTCATTCCTATGTTTCATGGTAAGATATAATATGACATGCGAAGTGTTATGTAGTTCTCGTCTACACTTCAAATGAATGTAAACGCGACACTTTCTTGCTAGGAAATAGCGTTTGCAGATGTCTACGTATCGTAGCAATAGAGTTCTAATGCTTCCTAAAACGCGATTTCGCATCTCATTTCTATGTTTCATGGTAAGATATAATATGATTTGCGAAGTGTTATATAGTCCTCGTCTACACCTCAAATAAATGTAAATGCGACACATCCTTGCAAGGAAATAGCGTTTGCAGATGTCTACGTATCGTAGCAATAGAGTTCTTATGCTTCTTAAAACGCGATATTGCATCTCATTCCTATGTTTCATGGTAAGATATAATATGATTTGCGAAGTGTTATGTATTCCTCGTCTACACTTCAAATGAATGTAAATGCGACACTTCCTTGCTAGGAAATAGCGTTTGCAGATGTCTACGTATCGAATCAATAGAGTTCAAATGCTTCTTAAAACGAGATATCGCATCTCATTTCTATGTTTCATGATAAGATGTAATATTCATTGCGAAGTGTTATGTATTCTTCGCCTACATTTCAAATGAATGTAAACGCGACACTTTCTTGCTAGGAAATAGCGTTTGTAGATGTCTACGTATCGTAGAAATAGAGTTCTAATGCTTCTTAATACGCGATATCGCATCTCATTTCTATGTTTAATTGTAAGATATAATATGATTGGCGAAGTGTTATGTATTCCCCGTCTACACTTCAAATGAATGTGAATGCGACACTTCCTTGCTAGGAAATAGCGTTTGCAGATGTCTACGTATCGAAGCAATAGAGTTCAAATGCTTCTTAAAACGAGATATTGCTTCACATATCTATGTTTCCTGATAAGATATAATATGATTTGCGACGTGTCATGTATTCCTCGTCTACACTACAAATGAATGTAAATGCGACACTTCCTTGCAAGGAAATAGCGTTTGCAGATGTCTACGTATCGAAGCAATAGAGTTCAAACGCTTCTTAAAACGCGATATCGCATCTCATCTCTATGTTTCATGGTAAGATATAATATGATTTGCGAAGTATCATGTATTCCTCGTCTACACTCCAAATGAATGTAAATGCGACTCTTCCTTGCAAGGAAATAGCGTTTGCAGATGTCTAGGTATCGAAGCAATAGAGTTCAAATGCTTCCTAAAACGAGATATTGCATCTCATATCTATGTTTCATGATAAGATATAATATTCATTGCGAAGTGTTATGCATTCCACGTCTACGATTCAAATGGATGTAAATGCGACTCTTCCTTGCAAGGAAATAGCGTTTTCAGATGTCTACGTATCGAAGCAATAGAGTTCAAATGCTTCCTAAAACGAGATATTGCATCTCATATCTATCTTTCATGATAAGATATAATATTCATTGCGAAGTGTTATGCATTCCTCGTCTACGATTCAAATGGATGTAAATGCGACACTTCCTTGCTAGGAATTAGCGTTTGCAGATGTCTACGTATCGAAGCAATACAGTTCAAATGCTTCTTAAAACGAGATATTCAATCTCATATCTATGTTTCCTCATAAGATATAATATTCATTGCGAAGTGTTATGCATTCCTCGACTACGATTCAAATGAATGTAAATGCGAAACTTCCTTGCAAGGAAATAGCGTTTGCAGATGTCTACGTATCGTAGCAATAGAGTTCTTATGATTCTTAAAACGCGTTATCGCTTCTCATTTCTATGTTTCATGGTAAGATATAATATGATTTGCGAAGTATTGTGTATTCCTCGTCTACACTTCAAATGAATGTGAATGCGAAACTTCCTCGCTAGGAAATAGCGTTTGCAGATGTCTACGTATCGTAGCAATAGCTTTCTATTGCTACTTAAAACGCGATATCGAATCTCATTTCTATGTTTCATGATAAGATGTAATATGATTTGCGACGTGTCATGTATTCCTTGTCTACACTACAAATGAATGCAAATGCGACACTTCTTTGCAAGGAAATAGCGTTTGCAGATGTCTACGTATCGAAGCAATAGAGTTCAAACGCTTCTTAAAACGCGATATCGCATCTCATCTCTATGTTTCATGGTAAGATAAAATATGATTTGCGAAGTATCATGTATTCCTCGTCTACACTCCAAATGGATGTAAATGCGACTCTTCCTTCCAAGGAAATAGCGTTTGCAGATGTCTACGTATCGTAGCAATAGAGTTCAAATGCTTCTTAAAACGAGATATCGCATCTCATTTCTATGCTTCATGATCAGATGTAATATTCATTGCGAAGTGTTATGTATTCCTCGTCAACACTTCAAATGAATGTAAATGCGACACTACCTTGCAAGGAAATAGCGTTTGCAGATGTCTACGTATCGAAGCAATAGAGTTCAAATGCTTCTCAAAACGAGATATCGCATCTCATTTCTATGTTTCATGATAAGATGTAATATTCATTGCGAAGTGTTATGTATTCCTCGTCTACACTTCAAATGAATGTAAATGCGACATTTCCTTGCTAGGAAATAGCGTTTGCAGATGTCTACGTATCGAAGCAATAGAGTTCAAATGCTTCTTAAAACGAGATATCGCATCTCATTTCTATGTTTCATGATAAGATGTAATATTCATTGCGAAGTGTTATGTATTCTTCGCCTACATTTCAAATGAATGTAAACGCGACACTTTCAAGCTAGGAAATAGCGTTTGTAGATGTCTACGTATCGTAGCAATAGAGTTCTAATGCTTCTTAAAATGCGATATCGCATCTCATTTCTATGTTTAATTGTAAGATATAATATGATTGGCGAAGTGTTATGTATTCCTCGTCTACACTTCAAATGAATGTGAATGCGACACTTCCTTGCAAGGAAATAGCGTTTGCAGATGTCTACGTATCGAAGCAATAGATTTCAAATGCTTCTTAAAACGAGATATTGCATCTCATATCTATGTTTCATGATAAGATGTAATATTCATTGCGAAATGTTATGTAATCCTCGTCTACACTTCAAATGAATGTAAATGCGACACTTCCTTGCTAGGAAATAGCGTTTGCAGATGTCTACGTATCGTAGCAATAGAGTTCTAATGCTTCCTAAAACGCGATTTCGCATCTCATTTCTATGTTTCATGGTAAGATATAATATGATTTGCGAAGTGTTATATAGTCCTCGTCTGCACTTCAAATAAATGTAAATGCGACACATCCTTGCAAGGAAATAGCGTTTGCAGATGTCTACGTATCGTAGCAATAGAGTTCTTATGCTTCTTAAAACGCGATATTGCATCTCATTTCTATGTTTCATGGTAAGATATAATATGACATGCGAAGTGTTATGTAGTTCTCGTCTACACTTCAAATGAATGTAAACGCGACACTTTCTTGCTAGGAAATAGCGTTTGCAGATGTCTACGTATCGTAGCAATAGAGTTCTAATGCTTCCTAAAACGCGATTTCGCATCTCATTTCTATGTTTCATGGTAAGATATAATATGATTTGCGAAGTGTTATATAGTCCTCGTCTACACCTCAAATATATGTAAATGCGACACATCCTTGCAAGGAAATAGCGTTTGCAGATGTCTACGTATCGTAGCAATAGAGTTCTTATGCTTCTTAAAACGCGATATTGCATCTCATTCCTATGTTTCATGGTAAGATATAATATGATTTGCGAAGTGTTATGTAGTCCTCGTCTACACTTCAAATGAACGTAAATGCGACACTTCCTTGCTAGGAAATAGCGTTTGCAGATGTCTACGTATCGCAGGGATGGAGTTCTAATGCTTCTTAAAACGTGATATCGCATCTCATTTATATGTTTCATGATAAGATGTATTATTCATTGCGAAGTGTTATGTATTCCTCGTCTGCACTTCAAATGAATGTAAATGCGACACTTCCTTGCAAGGAAATAGCGTTTGCAGATGTCTACGTATCGAAGCAATAGAGTTCAAATGCTTCTTAAAACGAGATATCGCATCTCATTTCTATGTTTCATGATAAGATGTAATATTCATTGCGAAGTGTTATGTATTCTTCGCCTACATTTCAAATGAATGTAAACGCGACACTTTCTTGCTAGGAAATAGCGTTTGTAGATGTCTACGTATCGTAGCAATAGAGTTCTAATGCTTCTTAAAATGCGATATCGCATCTCATTTCTATGTTTAATTGTAAGATATAATATGATTGGCGAAGTGTTATGTATTCCTCGTCTACACTTCAAATGAATGTGAATGCGACACTTCCTTGCAAGGAAATAGCGTTTGCAGATGTCTACGTATCGAAGCAATAGATTTCAAATGCTTCTTAAAACGAGATATTGCATCTCATATCTATGTTTCATGATAAGATGTAATATTCATTGCGAAATGTTATGTAATCCTCGTCTACACTTCAAATGAATGTAAATGCGACACTTCCTTGCTAGGAAATAGCGTTTGCAGATGTCTACGTATCGTAGCAATAGAGTTCTAATGCTTCCTAAAACGCGATTTCGCATCTCATTTCTATGTTTCATGGTAAGATATAATATGATTTGCGAAGTGTTATATAGTCCTCGTCTGCACTTCAAATAAATGTAAATGCGACACATCCTTGCAAGGAAATAGCGTTTGCAGATGTCTACGTATCGTAGCAATAGAGTTCTTATGCTTCTTAAAACGCGATATTGCATCTCATTTCTATGTTTCATGGTAAGATATAATATGACATGCGAAGTGTTATGTAGTTCTCGTCTACACTTCAAATGAATGTAAACGCGACACTTTCTTGCTAGGAAATAGCGTTTGCAGATGTCTACGTATCGTAGCAATAGAGTTCTAATGCTTCCTAAAACGCGATTTCGCATCTCATTTCTATGTTTCATGGTAAGATATAATATGATTTGCGAAGTGTTATATAGTCCTCGTCTACACCTCAAATAAATGTAAATGCGACACATCCTTGCAAGGAAATAGCGTTTGCAGATGTCTACGTATCGTAGCAATAGAGTTCTTATGCTTCTTAAAACGCGATATTGCATCTCATTCCTATGTTTCATGGTAAGATATAATATGATTTGCGAAGTGTTATGTAGTCCTCGTCTACACTTCAAATGAACGTAAATGCGACACTTCCTTGCTAGGAAATAGCGTTTGCAGATGTCTACGTATCGCAGGGATGGAGTTCTAATGCTTCTTAAAACATGATATCGCATCTCATTTATATGTTTCATGATAAGATGTATTATTCATTGCGAAGTGTTATGTATTCCTCGTCTGCACTTCAAATGAATGTAAATGCGACACTTCCTTGCAAGGAAATAGCGTTTGCAGATGTCTACGTATCGTAGGGCTAGGGTTCTAATGCTTCTTAAAACGTGATATCGTATCGCATTTCTATGTTTCATGGTAAGATATAATATGATTGGCGAAGTGTTATGTATTCCTCGTCTACACTTCAAATGAATGTAAATGCGACACTTCCTTGCTAGCAAATAGCGTTTGCAGATGTCTACGTATCGAAGCAATAGAGTTCAAATGCTTCTTAAAACGAGATATCGCATCTCATTTCTATGTTTCATGATAAGATGTAATATTCATTGCGAAGTGTTATGTATTCTTCGCCTACATTTCAAATGAATGTAAACGCGAAACTTTCTTGCTAGGAAATAGCGTTTGTAGATGTCTACGTATCGTAGCAATAGAGTTCTAATGCTTCTTAATACGCGATATCGCATCTCATTTCCATGTTTAATTGTAAGATATAATATGATTGGCGAAGTATCATGTATTCCTCGTCTACACTCCAAATGCATGTAAATGCGACTCTTCCTTCCAAGGAAATAGCGTTTGCAGATGTCTACGTATCGTAGCAATAGAGTTCAAATGCTTCTTAAAACGAGATATCGCATCTCATTTCTATGCTTCATGATCAGATGTAATATTCATTGCGAAGTGTTATGTATTCCTCGTCAACACTTCAAATGAATGTAAATGCGACACTACCTTGCAAGGAAATAGCGTTTGCAGATGTCTACGTATCGAAGCAATAGAGTTCAAATGCTTCTCAAAACGAGATATCGCATCTCATTTCTATGTTTCATGATAGGATGTAATATTCATTGCGAAGTGTTATGTATTCCTCGTCTACACTTCAAATGAATGTAAATGCGACATTTCCTTGCTAGGAAATAGCGTTTGCAGATGTCTACGTATCGAAGCAATAGAGTTCAAATGCTTCTTAAAACGAGATATCGCATCTCATTTCTATGTTTCATGATAAGATGTAATATTCATTGCGAAGTGTTATGTATTCTTCGCCTACATTTCAAATGAATGTAAACGCGACACTTTCTTGCTAGGAAATAGCGTTTGTAGATGTCTACGTATCGTAGCAATAGAGTTCTAATGCTTCTTAAAATGCGATATCGCATCTCATTTCTATGTTTAATTGTAAGATATAATATGATTGGCGAAGTGTTATGTATTCCTCGTCTACACTTCAAATGAATGTGAATGCGACACTTCCTTGCAAGGAAATAGCGTTTGCAGATGTCTACGTATCAAAGCAATAGAGTTCAAATGCTTCTTAAAAGGAGATATCGCATCTCATTTCTATGTTTCATGATAAGATGTAATATTCATTGCGATGTGTTATGTATTCTTCGCCTACATTTCAAATGAATGTAAACGCGACACTTTCTTGCTAGGAAATAGCGTTTGTAGATGTCTACGTATCGTAGCAATAGAGTTCTAATGCTTCTTAAAATGCGATATCGCATCTCATTTCTATGTTTAATTGTAAGATATAAAATGATTGGCGAAGTGTTATGTATTCCTCGTCTACACTTCAAATGAATGTGAATGCGACACTTCCTTGCAAGGAAATAGCGTTTGCAGATGTCTACGTATCGAAGCAATAGATTTCAAATGCTTCTTAAAACGAGATATTGCATCCCATATCTATGTTTCATGATAAGATGTAATATTCATTGCGAAATGTTATGTATTCCTCGTCTACACTTCAAATGAATGTAAATGCGACACTTCCTTGCTAGGAAATAGCGTTTGCAGATGTCTACGTATCGTAGCAATAGAGTTCTAATGCTTCCTAAAACGCGATTTCGCATCTCATTTCTATGTTTCATGGTAAGATATAATATGATTTGCGAAGTGTTATATAGTCCTCGTCTACACTTCAAATAAATGTAAATGCGACACATCCTTGCAAGGAAATAGCGTTTGCAGATGTCTACGTATCGTAGCAATAGAGTTCTTATGCTTCTTAAAACGCGATATTGCATCTCATTTCTATGTTTCATGGTAAGATATAATATGATTTGCGAAGTGTTATGTAGTCCTCGTCTACACTTCAAATGAACGTAAATGCGACACTTCCTTGCTAGGAAATAGCGTTTGCAGATGTCTACGTATCGCAGGGATGGAGTTCTAATGCTTCTTAAAACGTGATATCGCATCTCATTTATATGTTTCATGATAAGATGTATTATTCATTGCGAAGTGTTATGTATTCCTCGTCTGCACTTCAAATGAATGTAAATGCGACACTTCCTTGCAAGGAAATAGCGTTTGCAGATGTCTACGTATCGTAGGGCTAGGGTTCTAATGCTTCTTAAAACGTGATATCGTATCGCATTTCTATGTTTCATGGTAAGATATAATATGATTGGCGAAGTGTTATGTATTCCTCGTCTACACTTCAAATGAATGTAAATGCGACACTTCCTTGCTAGGAAATAGCGTTTGCAGATGTCTACGTATCGAAGCAATAGAGTTCAAATGCTTCTTAAAACGAGATATCGCATCTCATTTCTATGTTTCATGATAAGATGTAATATTCATTGCGAAGTGTTATGTATTCTTCGCCTACATTTCAAATGAATGTAAACGCGAAACTTTCTTGCTAGGAAATAGCGTTTGTAGATGTCTACGTATCGTAGCAATAGAGTTCTAATGCTTCTTAATACGCGATATCGCATCTCATTTCTATGTTTAATTGTAAGATATAATATGATTGGCGAAGTGTTATGTATTCCTCGTCTACACTTCAAATGAATGTGAATGCGACACTTCCTTGGAAGGAAATAGCGTTTGCAGATGTCTACGTATCGAAGCAATAGGGTTCAAATGCTTCTCAAAACGTGATATCGCATCTCATTTCTATGTTTCATGATAAGATGTAATATTCATTGCGAAATGTTATATATTCCTCGTCTACACTTCAAATGAATGTAAATGCGACACTTCCTTGCTAGGAAATAGCGTTTGCAGATGTCTACGTATCGTAGCAATAGAGTTCTAATGCTTCCTAAAACGCGATTTCGCATCTCATTTCTATGTTTCATGGTAAGATATAATATGATTTGCGAAGTGTTATATAGTCCTCGTCTACACCTCAAATAAATGTAAATGCGACACATCCTTGCAAGGAAATAGCGTTTGCAGATGTCTACGTATCGTAGCAATAGAGTTATTATGCTTCTTAAAACGCGATATTGCATCTCATTCCTATGTTTCATGGTAAGATATAATATGATTTGCGAAGTGTTATGTAGTCCTCGTCTACACTTCAAATGAACGTAAATGCGACACTTCCTTGCTAGGAAATAGCGTTTGCAGATGTCTACGTATCGCAGGGATGGAGTTCTAATGCTTCTTAAAACGTGATATCGCATCACATTTCTATGTTTCATGATAAGATGTAATATTCATTGCGAAGTGTTATGTATTCCTCGTCTGCACATCAAATGAATGTAAATGCGACACTTCCTTGCAAGGAAATAGCGTTTGCAGATGTCTACGTATCGTAGGGCTAGGGTTCTAATGCTTCTTAAAACGTGATATCGTATCGCATTTCTATGTTTCATTGTAAGATATAATATGATTGGCGAAGTGTTATGTATTCCTCGTCTACACTTCAAATGAATGTAAATGCGACACTTCCTTGCTAGGAAATAGCGTTTGCAGATGTCTACGTATCGAAGCAATAGAGTTCAAATGCTTCTTAAAACGAGATATCGCATCTCATTTCTATGTTTCATGATAAGATGTAATATTCATTGCGAAGTGTTATGTATTCTTCGCCTACATTTCAAATGAATGTAAACGCGACACTTTCTTGCTAGGAAATAGCGTTTGTAGATGTCTACGTATCGTAGAAATAGAGTTCTAATGCTTCTTAATACGCGATATCGCATCTCATTTCTATGTTTAATTGTAAGATATAATATGATTGGCGAAGTGTTATGTATTCCCCGTCTACACTTCAAATGAATGTGAATGCGACACTTCCTTGCTAGGAAATAGCGTTTGCAGATGTCTACGTATCGAAGCAATAGAGTTCAAATGCTTCTTAAAACGAGATATTGCTTCACATATCTATGTTTCCTGATAAGATATAATATGATTTGCGACGTGTCATGTATTCCTCGTCTACACTACAAATGAATGTAAATGCGACACTTCCTTGCAAGGAAATAGCGTTTGCAGATGTCTACGTATCGAAGCAATAGAGTTCAAACGCTTCTTAAAACGCGATATCGCATCTCATCTCTATGTTTCATGGTAAGATATAATATGATTTGCGAAGTACCATGTATTCCTCGTCTACACTCCAAATGAATGTAAATGCGACTCTTCCTTGCAAGGAAATAGCGTTTGCAGATGTCTACGTATCGAAGCAATAGAGTTCAAATGCTTCCTAAAACGAGATATTGCATCCCATATCTATGTTTCATGATAAGATATAATATTCATTGCGAAGTGTTATGCATTCCACGTCTACGATTCAAATGGATGTAAATGCGACTCTTCCTTGCAAGGAAATAGCGTTTTCAGATGTCTACGTATCGAAGCAATAGAGTTCAAATGCTTCCTAAAACGAGATATTGCATCTCATATCTATCTTTCATGATAAGATATAATATTCATTGCGAAGTGTTATGCATTCCTCGTCTACGATTCAAATGGATGTAAATGCGACACTTCCTTGCTAGGAATTAGCGTTTGCAGATGTCTACGTATCGAAGCAATACAGTTCAAATGCTTCTTAAAACGAGATATTCAATCTCATATCTATGTTTCCTCATAAGATATAATATTCATTGCGAAGTGTTATGCATTCCTCGACTACGATTCAAATGAATGTAAATGCGACACTTCCTTGCAAGGAAATAGCGTTTGCAGATGTCTACGTATCGTAGCAATAGAGTTCTTATGATTCTTAAAACGCGTTATCGCTTCTCATTTCTATGTTTCATGGTAAGATATAATATGATTTGCGAAGTATTGTGTATTCCTCGTCTACACTTCAAATGAATGTGAATGCGAAACATCCTCGCTAGGAAATAGCGTTTGCAGATGTCTACGTATCGTAGCAATAGCTTTCTATTGCTACTTAAAACGCGATATCGAATCTCATTTCTATGTTTCATGATAAGATGTAATATGATTTGCAACGTGTCATGTATTCCTTGTCTACACTACAAATGAATGCAAATGCGACACTTCTTTGCAAGGAAATAGCGTTTGCAGATGTCTACGAATTGAAGCAATAGAGTTCAAACGCTTCTTAAAACGCGATATCGCATCTCATCTCTATGTTTCATGGTAAGATAAAATATGATTTGCGAAGTATCATGTATTCCTCGTCTACACTCCAAATGGATGTAAATGCGACTCTTCCTTCCAAGGAAATAGCGTTTGCAGATGTCTACGTATCGTAGCAATAGAGTTCAAATGCTTCTTAAAACGAGATATCGCATCTCATTTCTATGCTTCATGATCAGATGTAATATTCATTGCGAAGTGTTATGTATTCCTCGTCAACACTTCAAATGAATGTAGATGCGACACTACCTTGCAAGGAAATAGCGTTTGCAGATGTCTACGTATCGAAGCAATAGAGTTCAAATGCTTCTCAAAACGAGATATCGCATCTCATTTCTATGTTTCATGATAAGATGTAATATTCATTGCGAAGTGTTATGTATTCCTCGTCTACACTTCAAATGAATGTAAATGCGACATTTCCTTGCTAGGAAATAGCGTTTGCAGATGTCTACGTATCGAAGCAATAGAGTTCAAATGCTTCTTAAAACGAGATATCGCATCTCATTTCTATGTTTCATGATAAGATGTAATATTCATTGCGAAGTGTTATGTATTCTTCGCCTACATTTCAAATGAATGTAAACGCGACACTTTCTTGCTAGGAAATAGCGTTTGTAGATGTCTACGTATCGTAGCAATAGAGTTCTAATGCTTCTTAAAATGCGATATCGCATCTCATTTCTATGTTTAATTGTAAGATATAATATGATTGGCGAAGTGTTATGTATTCCTCGTCTACACTTCAAATGAATGTGAATGCGACACTTCCTTGCAAGGAAATAGCGTTTGCAGATGTCTACGTATCGAAGCAATAGATTTCAAATGCTTCTTAAAACGAGATATTGCATCTCATATCTATGTTTCATGATAAGATGTAATATTCATTGCGAAATGTTATGTAATCCTCGTCTACACTTCAAATGAATGTAAATGCGACACTTCCTTGCTAGGAAATAGCGTTTGCAGATGTCTACGTATCGTAGCAATAGAGTTCTAATGCTTCCTAAAACGCGATTTCGCATCTCATTCCTATGTTTCATGGTAAGATATAATATGATTTGCGAAGTGTTATATAGTCCTCGTCTGCACTTCAAATAAATGTAAATGCGACACATCCTTGCAAGGAAATAGCGTTTGCAGATGTCTACGTATCGTAGCAATAGAGTTCTTATGCTTCTTAAAACGCGATATTGCATCTCATTTCTATGTTTCATGGTAAGATATAATATGACATGCGAAGTGTTATGTAGTTCTCGTCTACACTTCAAATGAATGTAAACGCGACACTTTCTTGCTAGGAAATAGCGTTTGCAGATGTCTACGTATCGTAGCAATAGAGTTCTAATGCTTCCTAAAACGCGATTTCGCATCTCATTTCTATGTTTCATGGTAAGATATAATATGATTTGCGAAGTGTTATATAGTCCTCGTCTACACCTCAAATATATGTAAATGCGACACATCCTTGCAAGGAAATAGCGTTTGCAGATGTCTACGTATCGTAGCAATAGAGTTCTTATGCTTCTTAAAACGCGATATTGCATCTCATTCCTATGTTTCATGGTAAGATATAATATGATTTGCGAAGTGTTATGTAGTCCTCGTCTACACTTCAAATGAACGTAAATGCGATACTTCCTTGCTAGGAAATAGCGTTTGCAGATGTCTACGTATCGCAGGGATGGAGTTCTAATGCTTCTTAAAACGTGATATCGCATCTCATTTATATGTTTCATGATAAGATGTATTATTCATTGCGAAGTGTTATGTATTCCTCGTCTGCACTTCAAATGAATGTAAATGCGACACTTCCTTGCAAGGAAATAGCGTTTGCAGATGTCTACGTATCGTAGCAATAGAGTTCTTATGATTCTTAAAACGCGTTATCGCTTCTCATTTCTATGTTTCATGGTAAGATATAATATGATTTGCGAAGTATTGTGTATTCCTCGTCTACACTTCAAATGAATGTGAATGCGAAACATCCTCGCTAGGAAATAGCGTTTGCAGATGTCTACGTATCGTAGCAATAGCTTTCTATTGCTACTTAAAACGCGATATCGAATCTCATTTCTATGTTTCATGATAAGATGTAATATGATTTGCAACGTGTCATGTATTCCTTGTCTACACTACAAATGAATGCAAATGCGACACTTCTTTGCAAGGAAATAGCGTTTGCAGATGTCTACGAATTGAAGCAATAGAGTTCAAACGCTTCTTAAAACGCGATATCGCATCTCATCTCTATGTTTCATGGTAAGATAAAATATGATTTGCGAAGTATCATGTATTCCTCGTCTACACTCCAAATGGATGTAAATGCGACTCTTCCTTCCAAGGAAATAGCGTTTGCAGATGTCTACGTATCGTAGCAATAGAGTTCAAATGCTTCTTAAAACGAGATATCGCATCTCATTTCTATGCTTCATGATCAGATGTAATATTCATTGCGAAGTGTTATGTATTCCTCGTCAACACTTCAAATGAATGTAGATGCGACACTACCTTGCAAGGAAATAGCGTTTGCAGATGTCTACGTATCGAAGCAATAGAGTTCAAATGCTTCTCAAAACGAGATATCGCATCTCATTTCTATGTTTCATGATAAGATGTAATATTCATTGCGAAGTGTTATGTATTCCTCGTCTACACTTCAAATGAATGTAAATGCGACATTTCCTTGCTAGGAAATAGCGTTTGCAGATGTCTACGTATCGAAGCAATAGAGTTCAAATGCTTCTTAAAACGAGATATCGCATCTCATTTCTATGTTTCATGATAAGATGTAATATTCATTGCGAAGTGTTATGTATTCTTCGCCTACATTTCAAATGAATGTAAACGCGACACTTTCTTGCTAGGAAATAGCGTTTGTAGATGTCTACGTATCGTAGCAATAGAGTTCTAATGCTTCTTAAAATGCGATATCGCATCTCATTTCTATGTTTAATTGTAAGATATAATATGATTGGCGAAGTGTTATGTATTCCTCGTCTACACTTCAAATGAATGTGAATGCGACACTTCCTTGCAAGGAAATAGCGTTTGCAGATGTCTACGTATCGAAGCAATAGATTTCAAATGCTTCTTAAAACGAGATATTGCATCTCATATCTATGTTTCATGATAAGATGTAATATTCATTGCGAAATGTTATGTAATCCTCGTCTACACTTCAAATGAATGTAAATGCGACACTTCCTTGCTAGGAAATAGCGTTTGCAGATGTCTACGTATCGTAGCAATAGAGTTCTAATGCTTCCTAAAACGCGATTTCGCATCTCATTCCTATGTTTCATGGTAAGATATAATATGATTTGCGAAGTGTTATATAGTCCTCGTCTGCACTTCAAATAAATGTAAATGCGACACATCCTTGCAAGGAAATAGCGTTTGCAGATGTCTACGTATCGTAGCAATAGAGTTCTTATGCTTCTTAAAACGCGATATTGCATCTCATTTCTATGTTTCATGGTAAGATATAATATGACATGCGAAGTGTTATGTAGTTCTCGTCTACACTTCAAATGAATGTAAACGCGACACTTTCTTGCTAGGAAATAGCGTTTGCAGATGTCTACGTATCGTAGCAATAGAGTTCTAATGCTTCCTAAAACGCGATTTCGCATCTCATTTCTATGTTTCATGGTAAGATATAATATGATTTGCGAAGTGTTATATAGTCCTCGTCTACACCTCAAATATATGTAAATGCGACACATCCTTGCAAGGAAATAGCGTTTGCAGATGTCTACGTATCGTAGCAATAGAGTTCTTATGCTTCTTAAAACGCGATATTGCATCTCATTCCTATGTTTCATGGTAAGATATAATATGATTTGCGAAGTGTTATGTAGTCCTCGTCTACACTTCAAATGAACGTAAATGCGATACTTCCTTGCTAGGAAATAGCGTTTGCAGATGTCTACGTATCGCAGGGATGGAGTTCTAATGCTTCTTAAAACGTGATATCGCATCTCATTTATATGTTTCATGATAAGATGTATTATTCATTGCGAAGTGTTATGTATTCCTCGTCTGCACTTCAAATGAATGTAAATGCGACACTTCCTTGCAAGGAAATAGCGTTTGCAGATGTCTACGTATCGAAGCAATAGAGTTCAAATGCTTCTTAAAACGAGATATCGCATCTCATTTCTATGTTTCATGATAAGATGTAATATTCATTGCGAAGTGTTATGTATTCTTCGCCTACATTTCAAATGAATGTAAACGCGACACTTTCTTGCTAGGAAATAGCGTTTGTAGATGTCTACGTATCGTAGCAATAGAGTTCTAATGCTTCTTAAAATGCGATATCGCATCTCATTTCTATGTTTAATTGTAAGATATAATATGATTGGCGAAGTGTTATGTATTCCTCGTCTACACTTCAAATGAATGTGAATGCGACACTTCCTTGCAAGGAAATAGCGTTTGCAGATGTCTACGTATCGAAGCAATAGATTTCAAATGCTTCTTAAAACGAGATATTGCATCTCATATCTATGTTTCATGATAAGATGTAATATTCATTGCGAAATGTTATGTAATCCTCGTCTACACTTCAAATGAATGTAAATGCGACACTTCCTTGCTAGGAAATAGCGTTTGCAGATGTCTACGTATCGAAGCAATAGATTTCAAATGCTTCTTAAAACGAGATATTGCATCTCATATCTATGTTTCATGATAAGATGTAATATTCATTGCGAAATGTTATGTAATCCTCGTCTACACTTCAAATGAATGTAAATGCGACACTTCCTTGCTAGGAAATAGCGTTTGCAGATGTCTACGTATCGTAGCAATAGAGTTCTAATGCTTCCTAAAACGCGATTTCGCATCTCATTCCTATGTTTCATGGTAAGATATAATATGATTTGCGAAGTGTTATATAGTCCTCGTCTGCACTTCAAATAAATGTAAATGCGACACATCCTTGCAAGGAAATAGCGTTTGCAGATGTCTACGTATCGTAGCAATAGAGTTCTTATGCTTCTTAAAACGCGATATTGCATCTCATTTCTATGTTTCATGGTAAGATATAATATGACATGCGAAGTGTTATGTAGTTCTCGTCTACACTTCAAATGAATGTAAACGCGACACTTTCTTGCTAGGAAATAGCGTTTGCAGATGTCTACGTATCGTAGCAATAGAGTTCTAATGCTTCCTAAAACGCGATTTCGCATCTCATTTCTATGTTTCATGGTAAGATATAATATGATTTGCGAAGTGTTATATAGTCCTCGTCTACACCTCAAATATATGTAAATGCGACACATCCTTGCAAGGAAATAGCGTTTGCAGATGTCTACGTATCGTAGCAATAGAGTTCTTATGCTTCTTAAAACGCGATATTGCATCTCATTCCTATGTTTCATGGTAAGATATAATATGATTTGCGAAGTGTTATGTAGTCCTCGTCTACACTTCAAATGAACGTAAATGCGATACTTCCTTGCTAGGAAATAGCGTTTGCAGATGTCTACGTATCGCAGGGATGGAGTTCTAATGCTTCTTAAAACGTGATATCGCATCTCATTTATATGTTTCATGATAAGATGTATTATTCATTGCGAAGTGTTATGTATTAATCGTCTGCACTTCAAATGAATGTAAATGCGACACTTCCTTGCAAGGAAATAGCGTTTGCAGATGTCTACGTATCGAAGCAATAGAGTTCAAATGCTTCTTAAAACGAGATATCGCATCTCATTTCTATGTTTCATGATAAGATGTAATATTCATTGCGAAGTGTTATGTATTCTTCGCCTACATTTCAAATGAATGTAAACGCGACACTTTCTTGCTAGGAAATAGCGTTTGTAGATGTCTACGTATCGTAGCAATAGAGTTCTAATGCTTCTTAAAATGCGATATCGCATCTCATTTCTATGTTTAATTGTAAGATATAATATGATTGGCGAAGTGTTATGTATTCCTCGTCTACACTTCAAATGAATGTGAATGCGACACTTCCTTGCAAGGAAATAGCGTTTGCAGATGTCTACGTATCGAAGCAATAGATTTCAAATGCTTCTTAAAACGAGATATTGCATCTCATATCTATGTTTCATGATAAGATGTAATATTCATTGCGAAATGTTATGTAATCCTCGTCTACACTTCAAATGAATGTAAATGCGACACTTCCTTGCTAGGAAATAGCGTTTGCAGATGTCTACGTATCGTAGCAATAGAGTTCTTATGCTTCTTAAAACGCGATATTGCATCTCATTTCTATGTTTCATGGTAAGATATAATATGACATGCGAAGTGTTATGTAGTTCTCGTCTACACTTCAAATGAATGTAAACGCGACACTTTCTTGCTAGGAAATAGCGTTTGCAGATGTCTACGTATCGTAGCAATAGAGTTCTAATGCTTCCTAAAACGCGATTTCGCATCTCATTTCTATGTTTCATGGTAAGATATAATATGATTTGCGAAGTGTTATATAGTCCTCGTCTACACCTCAAATATATGTAAATGCGACACATCCTTGCAAGGAAATAGCGTTTGCAGATGTCTACGTATCGTAGCAATAGAGTTCTTATGCTTCTTAAAACGCGATATTGCATCTCATTCCTATGTTTCATGGTAAGATATAATATGATTTGCGAAGTGTTATGTAGTCCTCGTCTACACTTCAAATGAACGTAAATGCGATACTTCCTTGCTAGGAAATAGCGTTTGCAGATGTCTACGTATCGCAGGGATGGAGTTCTAATGCTTCTTAAAACGTGATATCGCATCTCATTTATATGTTTCATGATAAGATGTATTATTCATTGCGAAGTGTTATGTATTAATCGTCTGCACTTCAAATGAATGTAAATGCGACACTTCCTTGCAAGGAAATAGCGTTTGCAGATGTCTACGTATCGAAGCAATAGAGTTCAAATGCTTCTTAAAACGAGATATCGCATCTCATTTCTATGTTTCATGATAAGATGTAATATTCATTGCGAAGTGTTATGTATTCTTCGCCTACATTTCAAATGAATGTAAACGCGACACTTTCTTGCTAGGAAATAGCGTTTGTAGATGTCTACGTATCGTAGCAATAGAGTTCTAATGCTTCTTAAAATGCGATATCGCATCTCATTTCTATGTTTAATTGTAAGATATAATATGATTGGCGAAGTGTTATGTATTCCTCGTCTACACTTCAAATGAATGTGAATGCGACACTTCCTTGCAAGGAAATAGCGTTTGCAGATGTCTACGTATCGAAGCAATAGATTTCAAATGCTTCTTAAAACGAGATATTGCATCTCATATCTATGTTTCATGATAAGATGTAATATTCATTGCGAAATGTTATGTAATCCTCGTCTACACTTCAAATGAATGTAAATGCGACACTTCCTTGCTAGGAAATAGCGTTTGCAGATGTCTACGTATCGTAGCAATAGAGTTCTAATGCTTCCTAAAACGCGATTTCGCATCTCATTTCTATGTTTCATGGTAAGATATAATATGATTTGCGAAGTGTTATATAGTCCTCGTCTGCACTTCAAATAAATGTAAATGCGACACATCCTTGCAAGGAAATAGCGTTTGCAGATGTCTACGTATCGTAGCAATAGAGTTCTTATGCTTCTTAAAACGCGATATTGCATCTCATTTCTATGTTTCATGGTAAGATATAATATGACATGCGAAGTGTTATGTAGTTCTCGTCTACACTTCAAATGAATGTAAACGCGACACTTTCTTGCTAGGAAATAGCGTTTGCAGATGTCTACGTATCGTAGCAATAGAGTTCTAATGCTTCCTATAACGCGATTTCGCATCTCATTTCTATGTTTCATGGTAAGATATAATATGATTTGCGAAGTGTTATATAGTCCTCGTCTACACCTCAAATAAATGTAAATGCGACACATCCTTGCAAGGAAATAGCGTTTGCAGATGTCTACGTATCGTAGCAATAGAGTTCTTATGCTTCTTAAAACGCGATATTGCATCTCATTCCTATGTTTCATGGTAAGATATAATATGATTTGCGAAGTGTTATGTAGTCCTCGTCTACACTTCAATTGAACGTAAATGCGACACTTCCTTGCTAGGAAATAGCGTTTGCAGATGTCTACGTATCGCAGGGATGGAGTTCTAATGCTTCTTAAAACGTGATATCGCATCTCATTTATATGTTTCATGATAAGATGTATTATTCATTGCGAAGTGTTATGTATTCCTCGTCTGCACTTCAAATGAATGTAAATGCGACACTTCCTTGCAAGGAAATAGCGTTTGCAGATGTCTACGTATCGTAGGGCTAGGGTTCTAATGCTTCTTAAAACGTGATATCGTATCGCATTTCTATGTTTCATGGTAAGATATAATATGATTGGCGAAGTGTTATGTATTCCTCGTCTACACTTCAAATGAATGTAAATGCGACACTTCCTTGCTAGGAAATAGCGTTTGCAGATGTCTACGTATCGAAGCAATAGAGTTCAAATGCTTCTTAAAACGAGATATCGCATCTCATTTCTATGTTTCATGATAAGATGTAATATTCATTGCGAAGTGTTATGTATTCTTCGCCTACATTTCAAATGAATGTAAACGCGAAACTTTCTTGCTAGGAAATAGCGTTTGTAGATGTCTACGTATCGTAGCAATAGAGTTCTAATGCTTCTTAATACGCGATATCGCATCTCATTTCTATGTTTAATTGTAAGATATAATATGATTGGCGAAGTATCATGTATTCCTCGTCTACACTCCAAATGGATGTAAATGCGACTCTTCCTTCCAAGGAAATAGCGTTTGCAGATGTCTACGTATCGTAGCAATAGAGTTCAAATGCTTCTTAAAACGAGATATCGCATCTCATTTCTATGCTTCATGATCAGATGTAATATTCATTGCGAAGTGTTATGTATTCCTCGTCAACACTTCAAATGAATGTAAATGCGACACTACCTTGCAAGGAAATAGCGTTTGCAGATGTCTACGTATCGAAGCAATAGAGTTCAAATGCTTCTCAAAACGAGATATCGCATCTCATTTCTATGTTTCATGATAAGATGTAATATTCATTGCGAAGTGTTATGTATTCCTCGTCTACACTTCAAATGAATGTAAATGCGACATTTCCTTGCTAGGAAATAGCGTTTGCAGATGTCTACGTATCGAAGCAATAGAGTTCAAATGCTTCTTAAAACGAGATATCGCATCTCATTTCTATGTTTCATGATAAGATGTAATATTCATTGCGAAGTGTTATGTATTCTTCGCCTACATTTCAAATGAATGTAAACGCGACACTTTCTTGCTAGGAAATAGCGTTTGTAGATGTCTACGTATCGTAGCAATAGAGTTCTAATGCTTCTTAAAATGCGATATCGCATCTCATTTCTATGTTTAATTGTAAGATATAATATGATTGGCGAAGTGTTATGTATTCCTCGTCTACACTTCAAATGAATGTGAATGCGACACTTCCTTGCAAGGAAATAGCGTTTGCAGATGTCTACGTATCGAAGCAATAGATTTCAAATGCTTCTTAAAACGAGATATTGCATCTCATATCTATGTTTCATGATAAGATGTAATATTCATTGCGAAATGTTATGTAATCCTCGTCTACACTTCAAATGAATGTAAATGCGACACTTCCTTGCTAGGAAATAGCGTTTGCAGATGTCTACGTATCGTAGCAATAGAGTTCTAATGCTTCCTAAAACGCGATTTCGCATCTCATTTCTATGTTTCATGGTAAGATATAATATGATTTGCGAAGTGTTATATAGTCCTCGTCTGCACTTCAAATAAATGTAAATGCGACACATCCTTGCAAGGAAGTAGCGTTTGCAGATGTCTACGTATCGTAGCAATAGAGTTCTTATGCTTCTTAAAACGCGATATTGCATCTCATTTCTATGTTTCATGGTAAGATATAATATGACATGCGAAGTGTTATGTAGTTCTCGTCTACACTTCAAATGAATGTAAACGCGACACTTTCTTGCTAGGAAATAGCGTTTGCAGATGTCTACGTATCGTAGCAATAGAGTTCTAATGCTTCCTAAAACGCGATTTCGCATCTCATTTCTATGTTTCATGGTAAGATATAATATGATTTGCGAAGTGTTATGTAGTCCTCGTCTACACTTCAAATGAACGTAAATGCGACACTTCCTTGCTAGGAAATAGCGTTTGCAGATGTCTACGTATCGCAGGGATGGAGTTCTAATGCTTCTTAAAACGTGATATCGCATCTCATTTATATGTTTCATGATAAGATGTATTATTCATTGCGAAGTGTTATATAGTCCTCGTCTACATTTCAAATAAATGTAAATGCGACACTTCCTTGCAAGGAAATAGCGTTTGCAGATGTCTACGTATCGTAGGGCTAGGGTTCTAATGCTTCTTAAAACGTGATATCGTATCGCATTTCTATGTTTCATGGTAAGATATAATATGACATGCGAAGTGTTATGTAGTTCTCGTCTACACTTCAAATGAATGTAAACGCGACACTTTCTTGCTAGGAAATAGCGTTTGCAGATGTCTACGTATCGTAGCAATAGAGTTCTAATGCTTCCTAAAACGCGATTTCGCATCTCATTTCTATGTTTCATGGTAAGATATAATATGATTTGCGAAGTGTTATATAGTCCTCGTCTACACCTCAAATAAATGTAAATGCGACACATCCTTGCAAGGAAATAGCGTTTGCAGATGTCTACGTATCGTAGCAATAGAGTTCTTATGCTTCTTAAAACGCGTTATTGCATCTCGTTCCTATGTTTCATGGTAAGATATAATATGATTTGCGAAGTGTTATGTAGTCCTCGTCTACACTTCAAATGAACGTAAATGCGACACTTCCTTGCTAGGAAATAGCGTTTGCAGATGTCTACGTATCGCAGGGATGGAGTTCTAATGCTTCTTAAAACGTGATATCGCATCTCATTTCTATGTTTCATGATAAGATGTAATATTCATTGCGAAGTGTTATGTATTCCTCGTCTGCACTTCAAATGAATGTAAATGCGACACTTCCTTGCAAGGAAATAGCGTTTGCAGATGTCTACGTATCGAAGCAATAGAGTTCAAATGATTCTCAAAACGAGATATCGCATCTCATTTCTATGTTTCATGATAAGATGTAATATTCATTGCGAAATGTTATATATTCCTCGTCTACATTTCAAATGAATGTAAATGCGACACTTCCTTTCTAGGAAATAGCGTTTGCAGATGTTTTCGTATCGTAAGGATAGAGTTCTAATGCTTCTTAAAACGCGATATCGTATCTCATTTCTATGTTGCATGATAGGATATAATATTCGTTGTAAAGTGTTATGTATACCTTGTATTCCCTTCAGAAGAATGTAAATACGACACTTCCTTGCAAGGAAATAGCGTTTGCAGATGTCTACGTATCGTAACAATAGAGTTCTTATGCTTCTTAAAACGCGATATTGCATCTCATTTCTATGTTTCGTGGTAAAATATAATATGACATGCGAAGTGTTATGTAGTCCTCGTCTACACTTCAAATGAATGTAAATGCGACACTTTCTTGGTAGGAAATAGCGTTTGCAGATGTCTACCTATCGTAGCAATAGTGTTCTAATGCTTCTTAAACCGCGATATCGCATCTCATTTCTATGTTTAATGGTAAGATATAATATGATTTGCGAAGTTTTATGTATTCCTCGTCTACACTTCAAATGAATGTAAACGCGACACTTCCTTCATAGGAAATAGCGTTTGTAGATGTCTACGTACCGTAGCAATAGAGTTCTAATGCTTCTTAAAACGCGATATTGCTTCTCATTTCTATGTTTCATGGTAAGATATAATATGACTTGCGAAGTGTTATGTAGTCCTCGTCTACACTTCAAATGAATGTAAGTGCGACACTTCCTTGCTAGGAAATAGCGTTTGCAGATGTCTACCTATCGTTGCTATGGAGTTCTAATGCTTCTTAAAACGCGATATCGCATCTCATTTCTATGTTTAATTGTAAGATACAATATGATTGGCGAAGTGTTATGTATTCCTCGTCTACACTCCAAATGAATGTGAATGCGACACTTCCTTGCAAGGAAATAGCGTTTGCAGATGTCTACGTATCGAAGCAATATAGTTAAAATGCTTCTTAATACGAGATATCGCATTTCATTTCCATGTTTCATGATAAGATGAAATATTCATTGCGAAATGTTATATATTCCTCGTCTACACTTCAGATGAATGTAAATGCGACACTTCCTTGCTAGGAAATAGCGTTTGCAGATGTCTACGTATCGTAGCAATAGAGTTCTAATGCTTCTTAATAAGCGATTTCGCATATCATTTCTATGTTTCATGGTAAGATATAATATGATTTGCGAAATGTTATGTAGTCCTCGTCTACACTACAAATAAATGTAAATGCGGCACATCGTTGCTAGGAAATAGCGTTTGCAGATGTCTACGTATCGTAGGGATGGAGTTCTAATGCTTCTTAAAACGTGATATCGCATCTCATTTCTATGTTTCATGGTAAGATATAATATGACTTGCGAAGTGTTATGTAGTCCTCGTCTACACTTCAAATGAATGTAAATGCGACACTTCCTTGCTAGGAAATAGCGTTTGCAGATGTCTACGTATCGTATGGATGGAGTTCTAATGCTTCTTAAAACGTGATATCGCATCTCATTTCTATGTTTCATGGTAAGATATAATATGACTTGCGAAGTGTTATGTAGTCCTCGTCTACACTTCAAATGAATGTAAATGCGACACTTCCTTGCTAGGAAATAGCGTTTGCAGATGTCTACCTATCGTAGCAATAGATTTCTAATGCTTCTTAAACCGCGAAATCGCATCTCATTCCCATGTTTAACGATAAGATATAATATGATTGGCGAAGTGTTATGTATTCCTCTTATACACTTCAAATGAATGTAAATACGACACTACCATGCAAGGAAGTAGCGTTTGCAGATGTCTACGTATCGAAGCGATAGAGTTCAAATGCTTCTTAAAACGAGATATTGCATCTCATATCTATGTTTCATGATAAGATGTAATATTCATTGCGAAATGTTATGTATTCCTCGTCTACACTTCAAATGAATGTAAATGCGACACTTCCTTGCTAGGAAATAGCGTTTGCAGATGTCTACGTATCGTAGGAATGGAATCCTAATGCTTCTTAAAACGTGATATCGCATCTCATTTCTATGTTTCATGATAAAATGTAATATTCATTGCGAAGTGTTATGTATTCCTCGTCTACATTTCAAATGAATGTAAATGCGACACTTCCTTCCAAGGAAATAGCCTTTGCAGATGTCTACGTATCGTAGCAATAGAATTCTTATGCTTCTTAAAACGCGATATTGCATCTCATTTCTATGTTTCATGGTAAGATACAATATGACATGCGAAGTGTTATGTAGTTCTCGTCTACACTTCAAATGAATGTAAATGCGACACTTCCTTGCTAGGAAATAGCGTTTACAGATGTCTACCTATCGTAGCAATAGAGTTCTAATGCTTCTTAAACCGCGATATCGCATCTCATTTCTATGTTTCACGGTAAGATATAATATGATTTGCGAAGTGTTATGTAGTCCTCGTCTACACTACAAGTAAATGTAAATGCGACACATCCTTGCTAGGAAATAGCGTTTGCAGATGTCTACGTATCGTAGGGATGGAGTTCTAATGCTTCTTAAAACGTTATATCGCATCTCATTTCTATGTTTCATGGTAAGATATAATATGACTTGCGAAGAGTTATGTAGTCCTCGTCTACACTTCAAATGAATGTAAATGCGACACTTCCTTGCTAGGAAATAGCGTTTGCAGATGTCTACGTATCGAAGCGATAGAGTTCAAATGCTTCTTAAAACGAGATATCGCATCTCATTTATATGTTTCATGATAAGATGTAATATTCATTGCGAAATGTTATATATTCCTCGTCTACACCTCAAATGAATGTAAATGCGGCACTTCCTTGCTAGGAAATAGCGTTTGCAGATGTCTACGTATCGTAGGGATGGAGTTCAAATGCTTCTTAAAACGAGATATCGCATCTCATTTATATGTTTCATGATAAGATGTAATATTCATTGCGAAATGTTATATATTCCTCGTCTACACATCAAATGAATGTAAATGCGGCACTTCCTTGCTAGGAAATAGCGTTTGCAGATGTCTACGTATCGTAGGGATGGAGTTCTAATGCTTCTTAAAACGTGATATCGCATCTCATTTCTATGTTTCATGGTAAGATATAATATGACTTGCGAAGTGTTATGCAGTCCTCGTCTACACTTCAAATGAATGTAAATGCGACACTTCCTTGCTAGGAAATAGCGTTTGCAGATGTCTACGTATCGAAGCGATAGATTTCAAATGCTTCTTAGAACGAGATATTGCATCTCATATCTATGTTTCATGGTAAGATATAATATTCATTGCGAAGTGTTATGTATTCCTCGTCAACGACTCAAATGGATGTAAACGCGACACTTCCTTGCTAGGAAATAGCGTTTTGCAGATGTCTACGTAACGTAGCAATAGAGATCTAATGCTTCTTAAAACGCGATATCGCATCTCATATCTATGTTTCATGGTAAGATATATTATGATTTACGAAGTGTTATGTAGTCCTCGTCTACATTTCAAATGAATTTAAACGCGACACTTCCTTGCTAGGAAATGGCGTTTGTAGATGTCTACGTATCGTAGCAATAGAGTTCTAATGCTTCTTAAAACGCGATAGCGCATCTCATTTCTACGGTTCATGACAAGGCATAGTATACATTGCGAAGTGTTATGTATACCTATTATTCACTTCAAAAGAATGTAAATGCGACACTTCCTTGCAAGGAAATAGCGTTTGCAGATGTCTACGTATCGAAGCGATACAGTTCAAATGCTTCTTAAAACGAGATATTGCATCTCATATCTATGTTTCATGGTAAGATATAATATTCATTGCGAAGTGTTATGTAGTCCTCGTCTACACTTCAAATGAATGTAAATGCGACACTTCCTTGCAAGGAAATAGCGTTTGCAGATGTCTACGTATCGAAGCGATAGAGTTCAAATGCTTCCTAAGACGAGATATTGCATCTCATATCTATGTTTCATGGTAAGATATAATATTCATTGCGAAGTGTTATGTAGTCCTCGTCTACACTTCAAATGAATGTAAATGCGACACTTCCTTGCTAGGAAATAGCGTTTGAAGATGTCTACGTATCGTAGCAATAGAGTTCTAATGCTTCTTAAAACGCGATATTGCATCTCATTTCTATGTTTCATGGTAAGATATAATATGACTTGAGAAGTGTTATGTAGTCCTCGTCTACACTTCAAGTGAATGTAAATGCGACACTTCCTTGCTAGGAAATAGCGTTTGCAGATGTCTACATATCGAAGCAATAGAGTTCAAATGCTTCTTAAAACGAGATATCGCACCTCATTTCTATGTCTTATGGTAAGATATAATACGACTTGCGAAGTGTTATGTAGTCCTCGTCTACACTTCAAATGAATGTAAATGCGACACTGCCTTGCTAGGAAATAGCGTTTGCAGATGTCTACCTATCGTAGCAATAGAGTTCTAATTCTTCTTAAACCGCGATATCGCATCTCATTCCTATGTTCAATGCTAAGATATAATATGACTGGCGAAGTGTTATGTATTCCTCGCCTACACTTCAAATGAATATAAATGCGACACTTCCATGCAAGGAAATAGCGTTTGCAGATGTCTACGTATCGAAGCGATAGAGTTCAAATGCTTCTTAAAACGAGATATCGCATCTCATTTTTATGTTTCATGATAAGATGTAATATTCATTGCGAAGTGTTATGTATTCTTCGCCTACATTTCAAATGAATGTAAACGCGACACTTCCTTCATAGGAAATATCGTTTGTAGATGTCCTCGTATCGTAGCAATAGAGTTCTAATGCTTCTTAAAACGCGATATTGCTTCTCATTTCTATGTTTCATGGTATGATATAATATGACTTGCGAAGTGTTATGTAGTCCTCGTCTATACTTCAAATGAATGTGAATGCGACACTTCCTTGCAAGGAAATAGCGTTTGCAGATGTCTACGTATGGAAGCGATAGAGTTCAAATGCTTCTTAAAACGAGATATCGCATCTCATTTATATGTTTCATGATAAGATGTAATATTCATTGCGAAAAGTTATATATTCCTCGTCTACACTTCAAATGAATGTAAATGCGGCACTTCCTTGCTAGGAAATAGCGTTTGCAGATGTCTACGTATCGTAGGGATGGAGTTCTAATGCTTCTTAAAACGTGATATCGCATCTCATTTCCATGTTTCATGATAAGATGAAATATTCATTGCGAAGTGTTATGCAGTCCTCGTCTACACTTCAAATGAATGTAAATGCGACACTTCCTTCCTAGGAAATAGCGTTTGAAGATGTCTACGTATCGTAGCAATAGAGTTCTAATGCTTCTTAAAACGCGATATTGCATCTCATTTCTATGTTTCATGGTAAGATATAATATGACTTGAGAAGTGTTATGTAGTCCTCGTCTACACTTCAAGTGAATGTAAATGCGACACTTCCTTGCTAGGAAATACCGTTTGCAGATGTCTACATATCGAAGCAATAGAGTTCAAATGCTTCTTAAAACGAGATATCGCATCTCATTTCTATGCTTCATGGTAAGATATAATATGACTTGCGAAGTGTTATGTAGTCCTCGACTACACTTGAAATGAATGTAAATGCGACACTTCCTTGCTAGGTAATAGCGTTTGCAGATGTCTACCTATCGTAGCAATAGGGTTCTAATGCTTCTTAAACCGCGATATCGCATCTCATTCCTATGTTCAATGGTAAGATATAATATGACTGGCGAAGTGTTATGTATTCCTCGTCTACACTTCAAATGAATATAAATGCGACACTTCCATGCAAGGAAATAGCGTTTGCAGATGTCTACATATCGTAGCAATAGAGATCTTATGCTTCTTAAAACGCGATATTGCATCTCATTTCTATGTTTTATGGTAAGATATAATACGACTTGCGAAGTGTTATGTAGTCCTCGTCTACACTTCAAATGAATGTAAATGCGACACTGCCTTGCTAGGAAATAGCGTTTGCAGATGTCTACGTATCGTAGGGATGGAGTTCTAATGCTTCTTAAAACGTGATATCGCATCTCATTTCCATGTTTCATGATAAGATGAAATATTCATTGCGAAATGTTATATATTCCTCGTCTACACTTCAAATGAATGTAAATGCGACACTTCCTTGCTAGGAAATAGCGTTTGCAGATGTCTACGTATCGAAGCAATAGAGTTCTAATGCTTCTTAATAAGCGATTTCGCATCTCATATCTATGTTTCATGGTAAGATATAATATGATTTGCGAAGTGTTATGTAGTCCTCGTCTACAATACAAATAAATGTAAATGCGACACATCCTTGCTAGGAAGTAGCGTTTGCAGATGTCTACGTATCGTAGGGATGGAGTTCTAATGCTTCTTAAGACGTGATATCGCATCTCATTTCTATGTTTCATGGTAAGATATAATATGACTTGCGAAGTGTTGTGTAGTCCTCGTCTACACTTCAAATGAATGTAAATGCGACACTTCCTAGCTAGGAAATAGCGTTTGCAGATGTCTACGTATCGAAGCGATAGAGTTCAAATGCTTCTTAAAACGAGATATTGCATCTCATATCTATGTTTCATGGTAAGATATAATATTCATTGCGAAGTGTTATGTATTCCTCGTCATCGATTCAAATGGATGTAAATGCGACACTTCCTTGCTAGGAAATAGCGTTTGCAGATGTCTACCTATCGTAGCAATAGATTTCTAATGCTTCTTAAACCGCGATATCGCATCTCATTTCCATGTTTAATGGTAAGATATAATATGATTGGCGAAGTGTTATGTATTCCTCGTCTACACTTCAAATGAATGTGAATGCGACACTTCCTTGCAAGGAAATAGCGTTTGCAGATGTCTACGTATCGAAGCAATAGTGTTCAAATGCTTCTTAAAACGAGATATCGCATCTCATTTCTATGTTTCATGATAAGATGTAATATTCATTGCGAAATGTTATGTATTCCTCGTCTACACTTCAAATGAATGTAAATGCGACACTTCCTTGCTAGGAAATAGCTTTTGCAGATGTCTACGTATCGTAGCAATAGAGTTCTAATGCTTCCTAAAACGCGATTTCGCATCTCATTTCTATGTTTCATGGTAAGATATAATATGATTTGCGAAGTGTTATGTAGTCCTCGTCTACACTTCAAATGAATGTAAATGCGACACTTCCTAGCTAGGAAATAGCGTTTGCAGATGTCTACGTATCGTAGGGATGGAGTTCTAATGCTTCTTAAAACGTGATATCGCATCTCATTTCTATGTTTCATGGTAAGATATAATATGACTTGCGAAGTGTTGTGTAGTCCTCGTCTACACTTCAAATGAATGTAAATGCGACACTTCCTAGCTAGGAAATAGCGTTTGCAGATGTCTACGTATCGAAGCGATAGAGTTCAAATGCTTCTTAAAACGAGATATTGCATCTCATATCTATGTTTCATGGTAAGATATAATATTCATTGCGAAGTGTTATGTATTCCTCGTCAACGATTCAAATGGATGTAAATGCGACACTTCCTTGCTAGGAAATAGCGTTTGCAGATGTCTACCTATCGTAGCAATAGATTTCTAATGCTTCTTAAACCGCGATATCGCATCTCATTTCCATGTTTAATTGTAAGATATAATATGATTGGCGAAGTGTTATGTATTCCTCGTCTACACTTCAAATGAATGTAAATGCGACACTTCCTTGCTAGGAAATAGCTTTTGCAGATGTCTACGTATCGTAGCAATAGAGTTCTAATGCTTCCTAAAACGCGATTTCGCATCTCATTTCTATGTTTCATGGTGAGATATAATATGATTTGCGAAGTGTTATGTAGTCCTCGTCTACACTTCAAATGAATGTAAATGCGACACTTCCTATCTAGGAAATAGCGTTTGCAGATGTCTACGTATCGTAGGGATGGAGTTCTAATGCTTCTTAAAACGTGATATCGCATCTCATTTCTATGTTTCATGGTAAGATATAATATGACTTGCGAAGTGTTGTGTAGTCCTCGTCTACACTTCAAATGAATGTAAATGCGACACTTCCTAGCTAGGAAATAGCGTTTGCAGATGTCTACGTATCGAAGCGATAGAGTTCAAATGCTTCTTAAAACGAGATATTGCATCTCATATCTATGTTTCATGGTAAGATATAATATTCATTGCGAAGTGTTATGTATTCCTCGTCAACGATTCAAATGGATGTAAATGCGACACTTCCTTGCTAGGAAATAGCGTTTGCAGATGTCTACCTATCGTAGCAATAGATTTCTAATGCTTCTTAAACCGCGATATCGCATCTCATTTCCATGTTTAATTGTAAGATATAATATGATTGGCGAAGTGTTATGTATTCCTCGTCTACACTTCAAATGAATGTGAATGCGACACTTCCTTGCTAGGAAATAGCGTTTGTAGATGTCTACGTATCGTAGCAATAGAGTTCTAATGCTTCTTAAAACGCGATATTGCATCTCATTTCTATGTTTCATGGTAAGATATAATATGACTTGAGAAGTGTTATGTAGTCCTCGTCTACACTTCAAGTGAATGTAAATGCGACACTTCCTTGCTAGGAAATAGCGTTTGCAGATGTCTACATATCGAAGCAATAGAGTTCAAGTGCTTCTTAAAACGAGATATCGCATCTCATTTCCATGTTTCATGGTAAGATATAATATGACTTGCGAAGTGTTATGTAGTCCTCGTCTACACTTCAATTGAATGTAAATGCGACACTTCCTTGCTAGGAAATAGCGTTTGCAGATGTCTACCTATCGTAGCAATAGAGTTCTAATGCTTCTTAAACCGCGATATCGCATCTCATTCCTATGTTCAATGGTAAGATATAATATGACTGGCGAAGTGTTATGTATTCCTCGTCTACACCTCAAATGAATATAAATGCGACACTTCCATGCAAGGAAATAGCGTTTGCAGATGTCTACATATCGTAGCAATAGAGATATAATGCTTCTTAAACCGCGATATCGCATCTCATTCCTATGTTCAATGCTAAGATATAATATGACTGGCGAAGTGTTATGTATTCCTCGTCTACACTTCAAATGAATATAAATGCGACACTTCCATGCAAGGAAATAGCGTTTGCAGATGTCTACGTATCGAAGCGATAGAGCTCAAATGCTTCTTAAAACGAGATATCGCATCTCATTTCTATGTTTCATGATAAGATGTAATATTCTTTGCGAAGTGTTATGTATTCTTCGCCTACATTTCAAATGAATGTAAACGCGACACTTCCTTCATAGGAAATATCGTTTGTAGATGTCTACGTATCGTAGCAATAGAGTTCTAGTGCTTCTTAAAACGCGATATTGCTTCTCATTTCTATGTTTCACGGTAAGATATAATATGATTTGCGAAGTGTTATGTAGTCCTCGTCTACACTACAAATAAATGTAAATGCGACACATCCTTGCTAGGAAATAGCGTTTGCAGATGTCTACGTATCGTAGGGATGGAGTTCTAATGCTTCTTAAAACGTGATATCGCATCTCATTTCTATGTTTCATGATAAGATGTAATATTCATTGCGAAGTGTTATGTATTCCTCGTCTACATTTCAAATGAATGTAAATGCGACACTTCCTTTCTAGGAAATAGCGTTTGCAGATGTTTACGTATCGTAAGGATAGAGTTCTAATGCTTCTTAAAACGCGATATCGTATCTCATTTCTATGTTGCATGATAGGATATAATATTCATTGTAAAGTGTTATGTATACTTCGTATTCTCTTCAGAAGAATGTAAATGCGACACATCCTCGCTAGGAAATGGCGATTGCAGATGTCTACGTATCGTAGCAATAGAGTTCTTATGATTCTTAAAACGCGATATCGCATCTCATTTCTATGTTTCATGGTAAGATATTATATGATTTGCGAAGTGTCATGTATTCCTCGTCTACACTTCAAATGAATGTAAATGCGACACTTCCTTGCTAGGAAATAGCGTCTGCAGATGTCTAGGTATCGTAGCAATAGAGTTCTAATGCTTCTTAAAACGTGATATTGCATCTCATATCTATGCTTCATGATAAGATATAATATTCATTGCGAAGTGTTATGCATTCCCCGTCTACGATTCAAATGAACGTAAATGCGACACTTCCTTGCAAGGAAATAGCGTTTGCAGATGTCTACGTATCGTAGCAACAGAGTTCTAATGCTACTTAAAACGCGATATCGCATCGCATTTCTATGTTTCATGGTAAGGTGTAATATGATTTGCGAAGTGTTATGTATTCCTCCTCTACACTTCAAACGATTGTAAATGCGGCACTTCCTTGCAAGGAAATAGCGTTTGCAGATGTCTACGTATCGTAGCAATAGAGTTCATATGATCCTTACAACGAGATATCGCATCTCATTTCTATGTTTCATGGTAAGATATAATGTGATTTGCGAAGTGTTATGTATTCCTCGTCTACACATCAAATGAATGTAAATGCGACACTTCCTTGCAAGGAAATAGCGTTTGCAGATGTCTACGTATCGTAGCAATAGAGTTCTTATGATTCTTAAAACGCGATATCGCATCTCATTTCTATGTTTCATGGTAAGATATTATATGATTTGCGAAGTGTCATGTATTCCTCGTCTACACTTCAAATGAATATAAATGCGACACTTCCATGCAAGGAAATAGCGTTTGCAGATGTCTACGTATCGAAGCGATAGAGTTCAAATGCTTCTTAAAACGAGATATCGCATCTCATTTCTATGCTTCATGATTAGATGTAATATTCATTGCGAAATGTTATATATTCCTCGTCTACACTTCAAATGAATGTAAATGCGACACTTCCTTGCTAGGAAATAGCGTTTGCAGATATCTACCTATCGTTGCAATAGAGTTCTAATGCTTCTTAAACCGCGATATCGCATCTCATTTCTATGTTCAATGGTAAGATATAATATGACTGGCGAAGTGTTATGTGTTCCTCGTCTACACTTCAAATGAATATAAATGCGACACTTCCATGCAAGGAAATAGCTTTTGCAGATGTCTACGTATCGAAGCGATAGAGTTCAAATGCTTCTTAAAACGAGATATCGCATCTCATTTCTATGTTTCATGATAAGATGTAATATTCATTGCGAAATGTTATATATTCCTCGTCTACACTTCAAATGAATGTAAATGCGACACTTCCTTGCTAGGAAATAGCGTTTGTAGACGTCTACGTATCCTAGCAATAGAGTTCTATTGCTTCTTAAAACGCGATATCGCATCTCATTTCTATGTTTCATGGTAAGATATAATATGACATGCGAAGTGTTATGTAGTCCTCGTCTACACTTCAAATGAATGTAAATGCGACACTTTCTTGCTAGGAATTAGCGTTTGCAGATGTCTACCTATCGTAGCAATAGTGTTCTAATGCTTCTTAAACCGCAATATCGCATCTCATCTCTACGTTTAATGGTAAGATATAATATGATTGGCGAAGTTTCATGTATTCCTCGTCTACACTTCAAATGAACGTAAATGCGACACTACCATGCAAGGAAATAGCGTTTGCAGATGTCTACGTATCGAAGCGATAGAGTTCAAATGCTTCTTAAAACGAGATATCGCATCTCATTTCTATGTTTCATGATAAGATGTAATATTCTTTGCGAAGTGTTATGTATTCTTCGCCTACATTTCAAATGAATGTAAACGCGGCACTTCCTTCATAGGAAATATCGTTTGTAGATGTCTACGTATCGTAGCAATAGAGTTCTAATGCTTCTTAAAACGCGATATTGCTTCTCATTTCTATGTTTCATGGTAAGATATAATATGACTTACGAAGTGTTATGTAGTCCTCGTCTACACTTCAAATGAATGTAATTGCGACACTTCCTTGCTAGGAAATAGCGATTGCAGATGTCTACCTATAGTTGCAATAGAGTTCTAATGCTTCTTAAAACGCGATATCGCATCTCATTTCTATGTTTAATTGTAACATATAATATGATTGGCGAAGTGTTATGTATTCCTCGTCTACACTTCAAATGAATGTGAATGCGACACTTCCTTACAAGGAAATAGCGTTTGCAGATGTCTACGTATCGAAGCAATAGGGTTCAAATGCTTCTTAAAACGAGATATCGCATCTCATTTCCATGTTTCATGATAAGATGAAATATTCATTGCGAAATGTTATATATTCCTCGTCTACACTTCAAATGAATGTAAATGCGACACTTCCTTGCTAGGAAATAGCGTTTGCAGATGTCTACGTATCGTAGGAATGGAATCCTAATGCTTCTTAAAACGTGATATCGCATCTCATTTCTATGTTTCATGATAAGATGTAATATTCTTTGCGAAGTGTTATGTATTCTTCGCCTACATTTCAAATGAATGTAAATGCGACACTTCCTTCATAGGAAATATCGTTTGTAGATGTCTACGTATCGTAGCAATAGAGTTCTAATGCTTCTTAAAACGCGATATTGCTTCTCATTTCTATGTTTCATGGTAAGATATAATATGACTTGCGAAGTGTTTTGTAGTCCTCGTCTACACTTCAAATGAATGTAAATGCGACACTTCCTAGCTAGGAAATAGCGTTTGCAGATGTCTACGTATCGAAGAGATAGAGTTCAAATGCTTCTTAAAACGAGATATTGCATCTCATATCTATGTTTCATGGTAAGATATAATATTCATTGCGACGTGTTATGTATTCCTCGTCAACGATTCAAATGGATGTAAATGCGACACTTC
Organism: Xylocopa sonorina; assembly: GCF_050948175.1. NCBI lineage: Eukaryota > Metazoa > Arthropoda > Insecta > Hymenoptera > Apidae > Xylocopa > Xylocopa sonorina. The sequence goes on along the minus strand of NW_027490139.1, from coordinate 747,988 downwards.
CTTGCTAGGAAATAGCGTTTGCAGATGTCTACCTATCGTAGCAATAGATTTCTAATGCTTCTTAAACCGCGATATCGCATCTCATTTCCATGTTTAATGGTAAGATATAATATGATTGGCGAACTGTTATGTATTCCTCGTCTACACTTCAAATGAATGTGAATGCGACACTTCCTTGCAAGGAAATAGCGTTTGCAGATGTCTACGTATCGAAGCAATAGTGTTCAAATGCTTCTCAAAGCGAGATATCGCATCTCATTTCTATGTTTCATGATAAGATGTAATATTCATTGCGAAATGTTATGTATTCCTCGTCTACACTTCAAATGAATGTAAATGCGACACTTCCTTGCTAGGAAATAGCTTTTGCAGATGTCTGCGTATCGTAGCAATAGAGTTCTAATGCTTCCTAAAACGCGATTTCGCATCTCATTTCTATGTTTCATGGTAAGATATAATATGATTTGCGAAGTGTTATGTAGTCCTCGTCTACACTTCAAATAAATGTAAATGCGACACATCCTTGCTAGGAAATAGCGTTTGCAGATGTCTACGTATCGTAGGGATGGAGTTCTAATGCTTCTTAAAACGTGATATCGCATCTCATTTCTATGTTTCATGATAAGATGTAATATTCATTGCGAAGTGTTATGTATTCCTCGTCTACACTTCAAATGAATGTAAATGCGACACTTCCTTTCTAGGAAATAGCGTTTGCAGATGTTTATGTGTCGTAGGGATAGAGTTCTAATGCTTCTTAGAACGCGATATCGTATCTCATTTCTATGTTGCATGATAGGATATAATATTCATTGTAAAGTGTTATGTATACCTTGTATTCTCTTCAGAAGAATGTAAATGCGACACTTCCTTGCAAGGAAATAGCGTTTGCAGATGTCTGCATATCGTAGCAATAGAGATCTTATGCTTCTTAAAACGCGATATTGCATCTCATTTCTATGTTTCATGGTAAGATATAATACGACATGCGAAGTGTTATGTAGTCCTCGTCTACACTTCAAATGAATGTAAATGCGACACTTCCTTGCTAGGAAATAGCGTTTACAGATGTCTACCTATCGTAGCAATAGAGTTCTAATGCTTCTTAAACCGCGATATCGCATCTCATTTCTATGTTTCACGGTAAGATATAATATGATTTGCGAAGTGTTATGTAGTCCTCGTCTACACTACAAATAAATGTAAATGCGACACATCCTTGCTAGGAAATAGCGTTTGCAGATGTCTACGTATCGTAGGGATGGAGTTCTAATGCTTCTTAAAACGTGATATCGCATCTCATTTCTATGTTTCATGGTAAGATATAATATGACTTGCGAAGTGTTATGTAGTCCTCGTCTACACTTCAAATGAATGTAAATGCGACACTTCCTTGCTAGGAAATAGCGTTTGCAGATGTCTACGTATCGTAGGGATGGAGTTCTAATGCTTCTTAGAACGTGATATCGCATCTCATTTCTATGTTTCACAATAAGATATAATATTAATTGCGAATTGTTATGCATTCCTCGTCTACGATTCAAATGAATGTAAATGCGACACTTCCTTGCAAGGAAATAGCGTTTGCAGATGTCTACGTATCGAAGCAATAGAGTTCAAATGCTTCTTAAAACGAGATATTGCATCTCATATCTATGTTTCATGATAAGATATAATATTCATTGCGATGTGTTATGCATTCCTCGTCTACACTTCAAATGAATGTGAATGCGACACATCCTCGCTAGGAAATGGCGATTGCAGATGTCTACGTATCGTAGCAATAGAATTCTAATGCTTCTTAAAGCGCGATATCGCATCTCATTTCTATGTTTCATGGTAAGATGTAATATTCATTGCGAAGTGTTATGCATTCCTCGTCTACGATTCAAATGAATGTAACTGCGACACTTCCTTGCAAGGAAATAGCGTTTGCAAATGTCTACCTGTCGTAGCAATAGTGTTCTAATGCTTCTTAGAACGCGATATCGCATCTCATTTCTATGTTTCATGGTAAGATATAACATGATTTGCGAAGTGTTATGTATTCCTCGTCTACACTTCAAATGAATGTGAATGCGATACTTCCTCGCTAGGAAATAGCGTTTGCAGATGTCTACGTTTCGTAGCAATAGAGTTCTTATGATTCTTAAAAAGCGATATCGCATCCCATTTCTATGTTTCATGGTAAGATATAATATGATTTGCGAAGTGTTATGTATTCCTCGTCTACACTTCAAATGAATGTAAATGCGACACTTCCTTGCTAGGAAATAGCGTCTGCAGATATCTACCTATCGTAGCAATAGTGTTCTAATGCTTCTTAAATGCGATATCGCAACTCATTTCCAAGTTTCATGGTAAGATATAATATGATTTGCGAAGTGTTATGTTTTCCTCGTCTACACTTCAAATGGATGTAAATGCGACACTTCCTTGCTAGGAAATAGCGTTTGCAGATGTCTACGTATCCTAGCAATAGAGTTCTTATGATTCTTAAAACGCGATATCGCATCTCATTTCTCTGTTTCATGGTAAGATATTATATGATTTGCGAAGTGTCATGTATTCCTCGTCTACACTTCAAATGAATGTAAATGCGACACTTCCTTGCTAGGAATTAGCGTCTGCAGATGTCTAGGTATCGTAGCAATAGAGTTCTAATGCTTCTTAAAACGAGATATTGCATCTCATATCTATGCTTCATGATAAGATATAATATTCATTGCGAAGTGTTATGCATTCCCCGTCTACGATTCAAATGAACGTAAATGCGACACTTCCTTGCAAGGAAATAGCGTTTGCAGATGTCTACGTATCGTAGCAATAGAGTTCTAATGCTTCTTAAAACGCGATATCGCATCTCATTTCTATGTTTCAGGGTAAGATATAATATGATTTGCGAAGTGCTATGTATTCCCCGTCTACACTTCAAATGAATGTAAATGCGACACTTCCTTGCAAGGAAATAGCGTTTGCAAATGTCTACCTATCGTAGCAGTAATGTTCTAATGCTTCTTAGAACGCGAAGTCGCATCTCATTTCTATGTTTCATGGTAAGATATAATATGGTTTGCGAAGTGTTATGTATTCCTCGTCTACACTTCAAATGAATGTAAATGCGACACTTCTTTGCAAGGAAATAGCGTTTGCAGATGTCTACGTATCGTAGCAATAGAGTTCTTATGATTCTTAAAAAGCGATATCGCATCACATTTCTATGTTTCATGGTAAGATATAATATGATTTGCGGAGTGTTATGTATTCCTCATCTACACTTCAAATGAATGTGAATGCGACACTTCCTCGCTAGGAAATAGCGTTTGCAAGTGTCTACCTATCGTAGCAGTAGTGTTCTAATGCTTCTTAGAACGCGATGTCGCATCTCATTTCTATGTTTCATGGTACGATATAATATGGTTTGCGGAGTGTTATGTATTCCTCGTCTACACTTCAAATGAATGTAAATGCGACACTTCCTCGCTAGGAAATTGCGTTTGCAGATGTCTACGTATCGTAGCAGTAGAGTTCTAATACTTCCTAAAACGCGATATCGCAACTCATTTCTATGTTTCATGATAAGATATAATATGATTTGCGAAGTGTTATGTATTCCTCGTCTACACATCAAATGAATGTAAATGCGACACTTCCTTGCAAGGAAATAGCGTTTGCAGATGTCTACGTATCGTAGCAATAGAGTTCTTATGATTCTTAAAAAGCGATATCGCATCACATTTCTATGTTTCATGGTAAGATATAATATGATTTGCGGAGTGTTATGTATTCCTCGTCTACACTTCAAATGAATGTAAATGCGACACTTCCTCGCTAGGAAATAGTGTTTGCAGATGTCTACGTATCGTAGCAGTAGAGTTCTAATGCTTCTTAAAACGCGATATCGCAACTCATTTCTATGTTTCATGGTAAGATATAATATCATTTGCGAAATGTTATGTATTCCTCGTCTACACTTCAAATGAATGTAAATGCGACACTTCTTTGCAAGGAAATAGCGTTTGCAGATGTCTACGTATCGTAGCAATAGAGTTCTTATGATTCTTAAAACGCGATATCGCATCTCATTTCTATGTTTCATGGTAAGATATAATATGATTTGCGGAGTGTTATGTATTCCTCGTCTACACTTCAAATGAATGTAAATGCGGCACTTCCTTGCAAGGAAATAGCGTTTGCAAATGTCTACCTATCGTAGCAGTAGTGTTCTAATGCTTCTTAGAACGCGATGTCGCATCTCATTTCTATGTTTCATGGTAAGATATAATATGGTTTGCGAAGTGTTATGTATTCCTCGTCTACACTTCAAATGAATGTAAATGCGACACTTCCTCGCTAGGAAATAGCGTTTGCAGATGTCTACGTATCGTAGCAGTAGAGTTCTAGTGCTTCTTAAAACTCGATATCGCAACTCATTTCTATGTCTCATGGTAAGATATAATATGATTTGCTAAGTGTCATTTATTCCTCGTCTACACTTCAAATGAATGTAAATGCGACACTTCTTTGCAAGGAAATAGCGTTTGCAGATGTCTACGTATCGTAGCAATAGAGTTCAAATGCTTCTTAAAACGAGATATTGCATCTCATATCTATGTTTCATGATAAGATATAATATTCATTGCGAAGTGTTATGCATTCCTCGTCTACGATTCAAATGAATGTAAATGCGACACTTCCTTGCAAGGAAATTGCGTTTGCAGATGTCTACGTATCGTAGCAATAGAGTTCTAATGCTTCTTAAAACGCGATATCGCATCTCATTTCTACGTTTCAGGGTAAGATATAATATGATTTGCGAAGTGCTATGTATTCCCCGTCTACACTTCAAATGAATGTAAATGCGACACTTCTTTGCAAGGAAATAGCGTTTGCAGATGTCTACGTATCGTTGCAATAGAGTTCTTATGATTCTTAAAACGCTATATCGCATCACATTTCTATGTTTCATGGTAAGATATAATATGATTTGCGGAGTGTTATGTATTCCTCGTCTACACTTCAAATGAATGTAAATGCGACACTTCCTTGCAAGGAAATAGCGTTTGCAAATGTCTACCTATCGTAGCAGTAATGTTCTAATGCTTCTTAGAACGCGAAGTCGCATCTCATTTCTATGTTTCATGGTAAGAGATAATATGATTTGCGAAGTGTTATGTATTCCTCGTCTACACATCAAATGAATGTAAATGCGACACTTCCTTGCAAGGAAATAGCGTTTGCAGATGTCTACGTATCGTAGCAATAGACTTCTTATGATTCTTAAAAAGCGATATCGCATCACATTTCTATGTTTCATGGTAAGATATAATATGATTTGCGGAGTGTTATGTATTCCTCGTCTACACTTCAAATGAATGTAAATGCGACACTTCCTCGCTAGGAAATAGTGTTTGCAGATGTCTACGTATCGTAGCAGTAGAGTTCTAATGCTTCTTAAAACGCGATATCGCAACTCATTTCTATGTATCATGATAAGATATAATATGATTTGCGAAGTGTTATGTATTCCTCGTCTACACATCAAATGAATGCAAATGCGACACTTCCTTGCAAGGAAATAGCGTTTGCAGATGTCTACGTATCGTAGCAATAGAGTTCTTATGATTCTTAAAACGCGATATCGCATCTCATTTCTATGTTTCATGGTAAGATATAATATGATTTGCGAAGTGTTATGTATCCGTTGTCTACACTTCAAATGAATGTAAATGCGACACTTTCTTGCAAGGAAATAGCGTTTGCAGATGTCTACGTATCGTAGCAATGGATTTCTGATGCTTCTTAATACGCGATATCGCATCTCATTTCTATGTTTCATGGTAAGATATAATATGATTTGCGAAGTGTTATGTATTCCTCGTCTACACTTCAAATGAATGTAAATGCGACACTTCTTTGCAAGGAAATAGCGTTTGCATATGTCTACGTATCGTTGCAATAGAGTTCTTATGATTCTTAAAACGCTATATCGCATCTCATTTCTATGTTTCATGGTAAGATATAATATGATTTGCGGAGTGTTATGTATTCCTCGTCTACACTTCAAATGAATGTAAATGCGACACTTCCTTGAAAGGAAATAGCGTTTGCAGATGTCCACGTATCGTAGCAATAGTGTTCTTATGATTCTTAAAACGCGATATCGCATCTCATTTCTATGTTTCATGGTAAGATATAATATGATTTGCGGAGTGTTATGTACTCCTCGTCTACACTTCAAATGAATGTAAATGCGACACTTCCTCGCTAGGAAATAGTGTTTGCAGATGTCTACGTATCGTAGCAATAGTGTTCTTATGATTCTTAAAACGCGATATCGCATCTCATTTCTATGTTTCATGGTAAGATATAATATGATTTGCGAAATGTTATGTATTCCTCGTCTACACTTCAAATGAATGTAAATGCGACACTTCTTTGCAAGGAAATAGCGTTTGCAGATGTCTACGTATCGTAGCAATAGAGTTCTTATGATTCTTAAAACGCGATATCGCATCTCATTTCTATGTTTCATGGTAAGATGTGATATGACTTGCGGAGTGTTATGTATTCCTCGCCTACACTTCAAATGAATGTAAATGCGGCACTTCCTTGCAAGGAAATAGCGTTTGCAAACGTCTACCTATCGTAGCAGTAGTGTTCTAATGCTTCTTAGAACGCGATGTCGCATCTCATTTCTATGTTTCATGGTAAGATATATTATGATTTGCGAAGTGTTATGTATTCCTCGTCTACACTTCAAATGAATGTAAATGCGACACTTCCTTGCAAGGAAATAGCGTTTGCAAATGTCTACCTATCGTAGCAGTAGTGTTCTAATGCTTCTTAGAACGCGATGTCGCATCTCATTTCTATGTTTCATGGTAAGATATAATATGGTTTGCGAAGTGTTATGTATTCCTCGTCTACACTTCAAATGAATGTAAATGCGACACTTCTTTGCAAGGAAATAGCGTTTGCAGATGTCTACGTATCGTAGCAATAGAGTTCTTATGATTCTTAAAACGCGATATCGCATCTCATTTCTATGTTTCATGGTAAGATATAATATGATTTGCGAAGTGCTATGTATTCCTCGTCTACACTTCAAATGAATGTAAATGCGACACTTCTTTGCAAGGAAATAGCGTTTGCAGATGTCTACCTATCGTAGCAGTAGTGTTCTAATGCTTCTTAGAACGCGATGTCGCATCTTATTTCTAAGTTTCATGGTAAGATATAATATGATTTGCGAAGTGTTATGTATTCCTCGTCTACACTTCAAATGAATGTAAATGCGACACTTCCTTGCAAGGAAATAGCGTTTGCAGATGTCTACGTATCGAAGTAATAGAGTTCAAGTGCTTCTTAAAACGAGATATTGCATCTCATATCTATGTTTCATGATAAGATATAATATTCATTGCGAAGTGTAATGCATTCCTCGTCTACGATTCAAATGAACGTAAATGCGACACGTCCTTGCAAGGAAATAGCGTTTGCAGATGTCTACGTATCGTAGCAATAGAGTTCTAATGCTTCTTAAAACGCGATATCGCATCTCATTTCTATGTTTCATGGTAAGATATAATATGATTTGCGAAGTGTTATGTATTCCTCGTCTACACATCAAATGAATGTAAATGCGACACTTACTCGCAAGGAAATAGCGTTTGCAGATGTCAACGTATCGTAGCAATAGAGTTCTTATGATTCTTAAAACGCGATATCGCATCTCATTTCTATGTTTCATGGTAAGATATAATATGATTTGCGAAGTGTTATGTATTCCTCGTCTACACTTCAAATGGATGTAAATGCGACACTTCTTAGCAAGGAAATAGCGTTTGCAAATGTCTACGTATCGTAGCAATAGAGTTCAAATGCTTCTTAAAACGCGATATCGCATCTCATTTCTATGTTTCATGGTAAGATATAATATGATTTGCGAAGTGCTATGTATTCCTCGTCTACACTTCAAATGAATGTAAATGCGACACTTCTTTGCAAGGAAATAGCGTTTGCAGATGTCTACGTATCGTAGCAATAGAGTTCAAATGCTTCTTAAAACGAGATATTGCATCTCATATCTATGTTTCATGATAAGATATAATATTCATTGCGAAGTGTTATGCATTCCTCGTCTACGATTCAAATGAATGTAAATGCGACACTTCCTTGCAAGGAAATTGCGTTTGCAGATGTCTACGTATCGTAGCAGTAGAGTTCTAATGCTTCTTAAAACGCGATATCGCAACTCATTTCTATGTTTCATGATAAGATATAATATGATTTGCGAAGTGTTATGTATTCCTCGTCTACACATCAAATGAATGTAAATGCGACACTTCCTTGCAAGGAAATAGCGTTTGCAGATGTCTACGTATCGTAGCAATAGAGTTCTTATGATTCTTAAAACGCGATATCGCATCTCATTTCTATGTTTCATGGTAAGATATAATATGATTTGCGAAGTGTTATGTATTCCTCGTCTACACTTCAAATGGATGTAAATGCGACACTTCTTAGCAAGGAAATAGCGTTTGCAAATGTCTACGTATCGTAGCAATAGAGTTCAAATGCTTCTTAAAACGCGATATCGCATCTCATTTCTATGTTTCATGGTAAGATATAATATGATTTGCGAAGTGCTATGTATTCCTCGTCTACACTTCAAATGAATGTAAATGCGACACTTCTTTGCAAGGAAATAGCGTTTGCAGATGTCTACGTATCGTAGCAATAGAGTTCAAATGCTTCTTAAAACGAGATATTGCATCTCATATCTATGTTTCATGATAAGATATAATATTCATTGCGAAGTGTTATGCATTCCTCGTCTACGATTCAAATGAATGTAAATGCGACACTTCCTTGCAAGGAAATTGCGTTTGCAGATGTCTACGTATCGTAGCAGTAGAGTTCTAATGCTTCTTAAAACGCGATATCGCAACTCATTTCTATGTTTCATGATAAGATATAATATGATTTGCGAAGTGTTATGTATTCCTCGTCTACACATCAAATGAATGTAAATGCGACACTTCCTTGCAAGGAAATAGCGTTTGCAGATGTCTACGTATCGTAGCAATAGAGTTCTTATGATTCTTAAAAAGCGATATCGCATCACATTTCTATGTTTCATGGTAAGATATAATATGATTTGCGGAGTGTTATGTATTCCTCGTCTACACTTCAAATGAATGTAAATGCGACACTTCCTCGCTAGGAAATAGTGTTTGCAGATGTCTACGTATCGTAGCAGTAGAGTTCTAATGCTTCTTAAAACGCGATATCGCAACTCATTTCTATGTATCATGATAAGATATAATATGATTTGCGAAGTGTTATGTATTCCTCGTCTACACATCAAATGAATGTAAATGCGACACTTCCTTGCAAGGAAATAGCGTTTGCAGATGTCTGCGTATCGTAGCAATAGAGTTCTTATGATTCTTAAAACGCGATATCACATCTCATTTCTATGTTTCATGGTAAGATATAATATGATTTGCGAAGTGTTATGTATCCATCGTCTACACTTCAAATGAATGTAAATGCGACACTTTCTTGCAAGGAAATAGCGTTTGCAGATGTCTACGTATCGTAGCAATGGATTTCTGATGCTTCTTAAAACGCGATATCGCATCTCATTTCTATGTTTCATGGTAAGATATAATATGATTTGCGAAGTGTTATGTATTCCTCGTCTACACTTCAAATGAATGTAAATGCGACACTTCTTTGCAAGGAAATAGCGTTTGCAGATGTCTACGTATCGTTGCAATAGAGTTCTTATGATTCTTAAAACGCTATATCGCATCTCATTTCTATGTTTCATGGTAAGATATAAAATGATTTGCGGAGTGTTATGTATTCCTCGTCTACACTTCAAATGAATGTAAATGCGACACTTCCTTGAAAGGAAATAGCGTTTGCAGATGTCCACGTATCGTAGCAATAGTGTTCTTATGATTCTTAAAACGCGATATCGCATCTCATTTCTATGTTTCATGATAAGATATAATATGATTTGCGAAGTGTTATGTATTCCTCGTCTACACATCAAATGAATGTAAATGCGACACTTCCTTGCAAGGAAATAGCGTTTGCAGATGTCTACGTATCGTAGCAATAGAGTTCTTATGATTCTTAAAACGCGATATCGCAACTCATTTCTATGTATCATGATAAGATATAATATGATTTGCGAAGTGTTATGTATTCCTCGTCTACACATCAAATGAATGTAAATGCGACACTTCCTTGCAAGGAAATAGCGTTTGCAGATGTCTACGTATCGTAGCAATAGAGTTCTTATGATTCTTAAAACGCGATATCGCATCTCATTTCTATGTTTCATGGTAAGATATAATATGATTTGCGAAGTGTTATGTATCCGTCGTCTACACTTCAAATGAATGTAAATGCGACACTTTCTTGCAAGGAAATAGCGTTTGCAGATGTCTACGTATCGTAGCAATGGATTTCTGATGCTTCTTAAAACGCGATATCGCATCTCATTTCTATGTTTCATGGTAAGATATAATATGATTTGCGAAGTGTTATGTATTTCTCGTCTACACTTCAAATGAATGTAAATGCGACACTTCTTTGCAAGGAAATAGCGTTTGCAGATGTCTACGTATCGTAGCAATAGAGTTCTTATGATTCTTAAAACGCGATATCGCATCTCATTTCTATGTTTCATGGTAAGGTATAATATGATTTGCGAAGTGCTATGTATCCGTCGTCTACACTTCAAATGAATGTAAATGCGACACTTTCTTGCAAGGAAATAGCGTTTGCAGATGTCTACGTATCGTAGCAATGGATTTCTGATGTTTCTTAAAACGCGATATCGCATCTCATTTCTATGTTTCATGGTAAGATATAATATGATTTGCGAAGTGCTATGTATTCCTCGTCTACACTTCAAATGAATGTAAGTGCGACACTTCTTTGCAAGGAAATAGCGTTTGCAGATGTCTACGTATCGTAGCAATAGAGTTCTTATGATTCTTAAAACGCGATATCGCATCTCATTTCTATGTTTCATGGTAAGATATAATATGATTTGCGAAGTGTTATGTATTCCCCGTCTACACTTCAAATGGATGTAAATGCGACACTTCTTAGCAAGGAAATAGCGTTTGCAAATGTCTACGTATCGTAGCAATAGAGTTCAAATGCTTCTTGGAACGAGATATTGCATCTCATATCTATGTTTCATGATAAGATATAATATTCATTGCGAAGTGTTATGCATTCCTCGTCTACGATTCAAATGAATGTAAATGCGACACTTCCTTGCAAGGAAATAGCGTTTGCAGATGTCTACGTATCGTAGCAATAGAGTACTAATGCTTCTAAAAACGCGATATCGCGTCTCATTTCTATGTTTCATGGTAAGACATAATATGATTTGCGAAGTGTTATGTATTCCTCGCCTACACTTCAAATGAATGTAAATGCGGCACTGCCTTGAAAGGAAATAGCGTTTGCAGATGTCCACGTATCGTAGCAATAGAGTTCTTATGATTCTTAAAACGCTATATCGCATCACATTTCTATGTTTCATGGTAAGATATAATATGATTTGCGAAGTGTTATGTATTCCTCGTCTACACATCAACTGAATGTAAATGCGACACTTCCTTGCAAGGAAATAGCGCTTGCAGATGTCTACGTATCGAAGCAATAGAGTTCAAATGCTTCTTAAAACGAGATATTGCATCTCATATCTATGTTTCATGATAAGATATAATATTCATTGCGAAGTGTTATGTATTCCTCGTCTACACTTCAAATGAATGTGGATGCGACACTTCCTCGCCAGGAAATAGCGTTTGCAGATGTCTACGTATCGTAGCAATAGAGTTCAAATGCTTCTTAAAACGAGATATTGCATCTCATATCTATGTTTCATGATAAGATATAATATTCATTGCGAAGTGTTATGCATTCCTCGTCTACGATTCAAATGAATGTAAATGCGACACTTCCTTGCAAGGAAATTGCGTTTGCAGATGTCTACGTATCGTAGCAATAGAGTTCTAATGCTTCTTAAAACGCGATATCGCGTCTCATTTCTATGTTTCATGGTAAGATATAATATGATTTGCGAAGTGTTATGTATTCCTCGTCTACACTTCAAATGAATGTGAACGCGACACTTCCTCGCTAGGAAATAGCGTTTGCAGATGTCTACGTATCGTAGCAATGGATTTCTGATGCTTCTTAAAACGCGATATCGCATCTCAGTTCTATGTTTCATGGTAAGATATAATATGATTTGCGACGTGTTATGTATTCCTCGTCTACACTTCAAATGAATGTAAATGCGACACTTCTTTGGAAGGAAATAGCGTTTGCAGATGTCTGCGTATCGTAGCAATAGAGTTCAAATGCTTCTTAAAACGAGATATTGCATCCCATATCTATGTTTCATGATAAGATATAATATTCATTGCGAAGTGTTATGCATTCCTCGTCTACGATTCAAATTAATGTAAATGCGACACTTCCTTGCAAGGAAATAGCGTTTGTAGATGTCTACGTATCGTAGCAATAGAGTTCTAATGCTTCTTAAAACGCGATATCGCATCTCATTTCTATGTTTCATGGTAAGATATAATATGATTTGCGAAGTGTTATGTATTCCTCGTCTACACTTCAAATGAATGTGAATGCGACACTTCCTCGCTAGGAAATAGCGTTTGCAGATGTCTACGTATCGTAGCAATGGATTTCTGATGCTTCTTAAAACGCGACATCGCATCTCAGTTCTATGTTTCATGGTAAGATATAATATGGTTTGCGAAGTGTTATGTATTCCTCGTCTACACTTCAAATGAATGTAAATGCGACACTTCCTCGCTAGGAAATAGCGTTTGCAGATGTCTACGTATCGTAGCAGTAGAGTTCTAATGCTTCTTAAAACGCGATATCGCAACTCATTTCTATGTTCCATGATAAGATATAATATGATTTGCGAAGTGTTATGTATTCCTCGTCTACACATCAAATGAATGTAAATGCGACACTTCCTTGCAAGGAAATAGCGTTTGCAGATGTCTACGTATCGTTGCAATAGAGTTCTTATGATTCTTAAAACGCGATATTGCATCTCATTTCTATGTTTAATGGTAAGATATAATATGATTTGCGGAGTGTTATGTATTCCTCGTCTACACTTCAAATGAATGTAAATGCGACACTTCCTTGCAAGGAAATAGCGTTTGCAGATGTCTACGTATCGAAGCAATAGAGTTCAAATGCTACTTAAAACGAGATATTGCATCTCATATCTATGTTTCATGATAAGATATAATATTCATTGCGAAGTGTTATGCATTCCTCGTATACGATTCAAACGAATGTAAATGCGACACTTCCTTGCAAGGAAATAGCGTTTGCAGATGTCTACCTATCGTTGCAATAGAGTTCTTATGATTCTTAAAACGCTATATCGCATCACATTTCTATGTTTCATGGTAAGATATAATATGATTTGCGGAGTGTTATGTATTCCTCGCCTACACTTCAAATGAATGTAAATGCGACACTGCCTTGAAAGGAAATAGCGTTTGCAGATGTCCACGTATCGTAGCAATAGAGTTCTTATGATTCTTAAAACGCGATATTGCATCCCATTTCTATGCTTAATGGTAAGATATAATATGATTTGCGGAGTGTTATGTATTCCTCGTCTACACTTCAAATGAATGTAAATGCGACACTTCCTTGCAAGGAAATAGCGTTTGCATATGTCTACGTATCGTAGCAATAGAGTTCTTATGATTCTTAAAACGCGATATCGCATCTCATTTCTATGTTACATGGTAAGATATAATATGATTTGCGAAGTGTTATGTATTCCTCGTCTACAATTCAAATGGATGTAAATGCGACACTTCTTAGCAAGGAAATAGCGTTTGCAGATGTCTACGTATCGTAGCAATAGGGTTCAAATGCTTCTTAAAACGAGATATTGCATCTCATATCTATGTTTCATGATAAGATATAATATTCATTGCGAAGTGTTATGCATTCCTCGTCTACGATTCAAATGAATGTAAATGCGACACTTCCTTGCAAGGAAATAGCGTTTGCAGATGTCTACGTATCGTAGCAATAGAGTTCTAATGCTTCTTAAAACGCGATATCGCGTCTCATTTCTATGTTTCATGGTAAGATATAATATGATTTGCGAAGTGTTATGTATTCCTCGTCTACACTTCAAATGAATGTGAACGCGACACTTTCTCGCTAGGAAATAGCGTTTGCAGATGTCTACGTATCGTAGCAATAGAGTTCAAATGATTCTTAAAACGAGATATTGCATCTCATATCTATGTTTCATGATAAGATATAATATTCATTGCGAAGTGTTATGCATTCCTCGTCTACGATTCAAATTAATGTAAATGCGACACTTCCTTGCAAGGAAATAGCGTTTGTAGATGTCTACGTATCGTAGCAATAGTGTTCTAATGCTTCTTAAAACGCGATATCGCATCTCATTTCTATGTTTCATGGTAAGATATAATATGATTTGCGAAGTGTTATGTATTCCTCGTCTACACTTCAAATGAATGTGAATGCGACACTTCCTCGCTAGGAAAAAGCGTTTGCAGATGTCTACGTATCGTAGCAATGGATTTCTGATGCTTCTTAAAACGCGATATCGCATCTCAGTTCTATGTTTCATGGTAAGATATAATATGGTTTGCGAAGTGTTATGTATTCCTCGTCTACACTTCAAATGAATGTAAATGCGACACTTCCTCGCTAGGAAATAGCGTTTGCAGATGTCTACGTATCGTAGCAGTAGAGTTCTAATGCTTCTTAAAACGCGATATCGCAACTCATTTCTATGTTCCATGATAAGATATAATATGATTTGCGAAGTGTTATGTATTCCTCGTCTACACATCAAATGAATGTAAATGCGACACTTCCTTGCAAGGAAATAGCGTTTGCAGATGTCTACGTATCGTAGCAATAGAGTTCTTATGATTCTTAAAACGCGATATCGCATCTCATTTCTATGCTTCATGGTAAGGTATAATATGGTTTGCGGAGTGTTATGTATTCCTCGTCTACACTTCAAATGAATGTAAATGCGACACTGCCTTGAAAGGAAATAGCGTTTGCAGATGTCCACGTATCGTAGCAATAGAGTTCTTATGATTCTTAAAACGCGATATCGCATCTCATTTCTATGTTTCATGGTAAGATATAATATGATTTGCGAAGTGTTATGTATTCCTCGTCTACACTTCAAATGAATGTGAATGCGACACTTCCTCGCTAGGAAATAGCGTTTGCAGATGTCTACGTATCGCAGCAATAGAGTTCTAATGCTTCTTAAAACCCGATATCGCATTTCATTTCTATGTTTCATGGTAAGATATAATATGATTTGCTATGTGTTATGTATTCCTCGCCTACACTTCAAATGAATGTAAATGCGACACTTCTTTGCTAGGAAATAGCGTTTGCAAATGTCTACCTATCGTAGCAATATTGTTCTAATGCTTCTTAAAACGCGATATCGCATCTCATTTCTATGTTTCATGGTAAGATATAATATGATTTGCGAAGTATCATGTATTCCTCGTCTACACTTCAAATGAATGCAAATACGACACTTCCTTGCAAGGAAATAGCGTTTGCAAATGTCTACCTATCGTAGCAGTAGTGTTCTAATGCTTCTTAGAACGCGATATCGCATCTCATTTCTATGTTCCATGGTAAGATATAATATGATTTGCGAAGTGTTATGTATTCCTCGTCTACACTTCAAATGAATGTAAATGCGACACTTCCTTGCAAGGAAATAGCGTTTGCAGATGTCTACGTATCGAAGCAATAGAGTTCAAATGCTTCTTAAAACGAGATATTGCATCTCATATCTATGTTTCATGATAAGATATAATATTCATTGCGAAGTGTTATGCATTCCTCGTCTACGATTCAAATGAATGTAAATGCGACACTTCCTTGCATGGAAATAGCGTTTGCAGATGTCTACCTATCGTAGCAATAGAGTTCTAATGCTTCTTAAAACGTGTTATCGCATCTCATTTCTATGTTTCTTGGTAAGATATAATATGATTTGCGAAGTGTTATGTATTCCTCGACTACACTTCAAATGAATGTGAATGCGATACTTCCTCGCTAGGAAATAGCGTTTGCAGATGTCTACCTATCGAAGCAATAGAGTTCAAATGCTTCTTAAAACGAGATATCGCATCTCATTTATATGTTTCATGATAAGATGTAATATTCATTGCGAAGTGTTATGTATTCCTCGTCTACACTTCAAATGAATGTAAAAGCGACACTTCCTTGCAAGGAAATAGCGTTTGGAGGTGTCTACGTATCGTAGCAATATCTTTCTAGTGCTTCTTAAAACGCGATATCGCATCTCATTTCTATGTTTCATGGTAAGATATAACATGATTTGCGAAGTGTTATGTATCCGTCGTCTACACTTCAAATGAATGTAAATGCGACGCTTTCTTGCAAGGAAATAGCGTTTGCAGATGTCTACGTATCGTAGCAATGGATTTCTGATGCTTCTTAAAACGCGATATCGCATCTCATTTCTATGTTTCATGGTAAGGTATAATATGATTTTCGAAGTGTTATGTATTCCTCGTCTACACTTCAAATGAATGTAAATGCGACACTTCTTTGCAAGGAAATAGCGTTTGCAAATGTCTACGTATCGTTGCAATAGAGTTCTTATGATTCTTAAAATGCGATATCGCATCTCATTTCTATGTTTCATGGTAAGATATAATATGATTTGCGGAGTGTTATCTATTCCTCGTCTACACTTCAAATGAATGTAAATGCGACACTTCCTTGCAAGGAAATAGCGTTTGCAGATGTCTACGTATCGTAGGGATAGAGTTCTAATGCTTCTTAAAATGTGTTACCGTATCTCATTTCTATGTTTCACGATAAGGTTTAATATTCATTGCGAAGTGTTATGTAAACCTCGCATTCACTTCAAAAGTATGTAAATGCGACACTTTCTTGCAAGAAAATGGCATTTGCAGTTGTCTACGTATCGAAGCAATAGAGGTCAAATGCATCTTAATACGAGATTTCGTATCTCATATCTATGTTTCATGATAAGATATAATATTCATTGCGATGTGTTATGCATTCCTCGTCTGCGATTCAAATGAATGTAAATGCGACACTTCCTTTCAAGGAAATAGCGTTTGCAGATGTCTACGTATCGTAGCAATAGAGTACTAATGCTTCTTAAAACGCGATATCGCATCTCATTTCTATGTTTCATGGTAATATATAATATGATTTGCGAAGTGTTATGTAGTCCTCGTCTACACTTCAAATGGATGTAAATGCGACACATCCTTGCTAGGAAATAGCGCTTGCAGATATCTACGTATCGTAGGGACGGAGTTCTAATGCTTCTTAAATCGTGATATCGCATCTCATTTCTATGTTTCATGATAAGATGTAATATTCTTTGCGAAGTGATATGTATTCCTCGTTTACACTTCAAATGAATGTAAATGCGACACTTCCTTGCTAGGAAATAGCGTTTGCAGATGTCTACCTATCGTAGCAATAGAGTTCTAATGCTTCTTAAAACGCGATATCGCATCTCATTTCTATGTTTCATGGTAAGATATAATATGATTTGCGAAGTATCATGTATTCCTCGTCTACACTTCAAATGAATGTAAATGCGACACTTCCTTGCAAGGAAATAGCGTTTGCAAAAGTCTACCTATCGTAGCAGTAGTGTTCTAATGCTTCTTAGAACGCGATGTCGCATCTCATTTCTAAGTTTCATGGTAAGATATAATATGATTTGCGAAGTTTCATGTATTCCTTGTCTACACTTCAAATGAATGTAAATGCGACACTTCCTTGCTAGGAAATAGCGATTGCAGATGTCTACGTATCGTAGCAATAGAGATCTAATGCTTCCTAAAATGCGATATCGCATCTCATTTCTATGTTGCATGATAGGATATAATATTCATTGTAAAGTGTTATGTATTCCTCGTCTACACTTCAAATGGATGTGAATACGATACTTCCTGGCTAGGAAATAGCGTTTGCAGATGTCTACGTATCGTAGCAATAGAGTTCTAATGCTTCTCAAAACGCGATATCGCATCTCATTTCTATGTTTCATGGTAAGATATAATATGATTTGCGAAGTGTTATGTATTCCTCGCCTACAATTCGAATGAATGTAAATGCGACACTTCTTTGCTAGGAAATAGCGTTTGTAAATGTCTACCTATCGTAGCAACAGTTTTCTAATGCATCTTAAAACGCGATATCGCATCTCATTTCTATGTTTCATGATAAGATGTAATATTCATAGCGAAATGTTATGCATTCCTCGTCTACGATTCAAATGAATGTAAATGCGACACTTCCTTTCAAGGAAATAGCGTTTGCAGATGTCTACGTATCGTAGCAATAGAGTACTAATGCTTCTTAAAACGCGATATCGCATCTCATTTCAATGTTTCATGGTAATATATAATATGATTTGCGAAGTGTTATGTAGTCCTCGTCTACACTTCAAATGGATGTAAATGCGACACATCCTTGCTAGGAAGTAGCGTTTGCAGATGTCTACGTATCGTAGGGACGGAGTTCTAATGCTTCTTAAATCGTGATATCGCATCTCATTTCTATGTTTCATGATAAGATGTAATATTCTTTGCGAAGTGATATGTATTCCTCGTTTACACTTCAAATGAATGTAAATGCGACACTTCCTTGCTAGGAAATAGCGTTTGCAGATGTCTACCTATCGTAGCAATAGAGTTCTAATGCTTCTTAAAACGCGATATCGCATCTCATTTCTATGTTTCATGGTAAGATATAATATGATTTGCGAAGTATCATGTATTCCTCGTCTACACTTCAAATGAATGTAAATGCGACACTTCCTTGCAAGGAAATAGCGTTTGCAAATGTCTACCTATCGTAGCAGTAGTGTTCTAATGCTTCTTAGAACGCGATGTCGCATCTCATTTCTATGTTTCATGATAAGATGTAATATTCATAGCGAAATGTTATGTATTCCTCGTCTACACTTCAAATGAATGTAAATGCGACACTTCCTTGCAAGGAAATAGCGTTTGCAGATGTCTACCTATCGAAGCAATAGAGTTCAAATGCTTCTTAAAACGAGATATCGCATTTCATTTCTATGTTTCATGATAAGATGTAATATTCATTGCGAAGTGTTATGTATTCCTCGTCTACACTTCAAATGAATGTAAAAGCGACACTTCCTTGCAAGGAAATAGCGTTTGGAGATGTCTACGTATCGTAGCAATAGCTTTCTAGTGCTTCTTAAAACGCGATATCGCATCTCATTTCTATGTTTCATGATAAGATATAATATGATTTGCGGAGTGTTATGTATTCCTCGTCTACACTTCAAATGAATGTAAATGCGACACTTCCTTGCAAGGAAATAGCGTTTGCAGATGTCTACGTATCGTAGGGATAGAGTTCTATTGCTTCTTAAAACGCGATATCGCATCTCATTCCTATGTTTCATGGTAAGATATAATATGATTTGCGAAGTGTTATGTATTCCTCGTCTAAACTTGAAACGAATGTAAATACGACACTTCCTTGCTAGGAAATAGCGTTTGCAGATGTCTACGTATCGTAGGGACGGAGTTCTAATGCTTCTTAAATCGTGATATCGCATCTCATTCCTATGTTTCATGATAAGATGTAATATTCATTGCGAAGTGATATGTATTCCTTGTCTACACTTCAAATGAATGTAAATGCGACAGTTTCTTGCTAGGAAATATCGTTTGCAGATGTCTACCTATCGTAGCAATAGAGTTCTAATGCTTCTTAAACCGCGATATCGCATCTCATTTCTATGTTCAATGGTAAGATATAATATGACTGGCGAAGTGTTATGTATTCCTCGCCTACACTTCAAATGAATGTAAAAGCGACACTTCCTTGCAAGGAAATAGCGTTTGCACATGTCAACGTATCGTAGGGCTAGAGTTCTAATGCTTCTTAAAACGTGATATCGCATCTCATTTCTATGTTTAAGGGTAAGATATAATATGATTGGCGAAGTGTTATGTATTTCTCGTATACACTTCAAATCAATGTGAATGCGACACTTCCTTGCAAGGAAATAGCGTTTGCAGATGTCTACGTATCGAAGCAATAGAGTTCAAATGCTTCATAAAACGAGATATCGCATCTCATTTCTATGTTTCATGATAAGATGTAATATTCATTGCGAAGTGTTATGTATTCTTCGCCTACATTTCAAATGAATGTAAACGCGACACTTCCTTGCTAGGAAATAGCGCTTGCAGATGTCTACGTATCGTGGGGATGGAGTACTAATGCTTCTTAGAACGTGATATCGCATCTCATTTCTATGTTTCATGGTAAGATATAATATGACTTGCGAAGTGTTATGTAGCCCTCGTCTATACTTCAAATGAATGTAAAGGCGACACTTCCTTGCTAGGAAATAGCGTTTGCAGATGTCTACCTGTCGTAGCAATAGAGTTCTAATGCTTCTTAATCCGCGATATCGCATCTCATTTCTATGTTCAATGGTAAGATATAATATGACTGGCGAAGTGTTATGTATTCCTCGTCTACACTTCAAATGAGTGTAAATGCGACACTTCCTTGCTAGGAAATAGCGTTTGCAGATGTCTACGTATCGTAGGGATTGAGTTCTAATGCTTCTTAAAACGTGATATCGCATCTCATTTCTATGTTTCATGATAAGATGTAATATTCATTGCGAAGTGTTATGTATTCCTTGTCTACACTTCAAATGAATATAAATGCGACACTTCCATTAAAGGAAATAGCGTCTGCAGATATCTAGGTATCGAAGCAATAGGGTTCAAATTCTTCTTAAAACGAGATATCGCATCTCATTTCTATGTTTCATGATAAGATGTAATATTCATTGCGAAATGTTATGTATTCCACGTCTACACTTCAAATGAATGTAAATGCGACACTTCCTTGCTAGGAAATAGCGTTTGCAGATGTCTACGTATCGTAGCAATAGAGTTCTAATGCTTCTTAAAACGCGATATCGCATCTCATTTGTATGTTTCATGGTAAGATATAATATGATTTGCGAAGTGTTATGTAGTCCTCGTCTACATTTCAAATGAATGTAAACGCGACACTTCCTTGCTAGGAATTAGCGTTTGTAGATGTCTACGTATCGTAGCTATAGAGTTCTAATGCTTCTTAAAACGCGATATCGCATTTCATTTCTACGGTTCATGACATGTTATAGTATTCATTGCGAAGTGTTATGAGTACCTACTATTCACTTCAAAAGAATGTAAATGCGACACTTCCTTGCTAGGCAATAGCGTTTGAAGATGTCTACGTATCGAAGCGATAGAGTTCAAATGCTTCTTAAAACGAGATATTGCATCTCATATCTATGTTTCATGGTAAGATATAATATTCATTGCGAAGTGTTATGTATTCCTCGTCAACGACTCAAATGGATGTAAATGCGACACTTCCTTGCTTGGAAATAGCGTTTGCAGATGTCTACGTATCGAAGCAATAGAGTTCAAATGCTTCTTAAAACGAGATATCGCATCTCATTTCTATGTTTCATGATAAGATGTAATATTCATTGCGAAATGTTATGTATTCCACGTCTACACTTCAAATGAATGTAAATGCGACACTTCCTTGCAAGGAAATAGCGTTTGCAGCCGTCTACGTATCGTAGCAATAGAGTTCTTATGATTCTTAAAACGCGATATCGAATCTCATTTCTATGTTTCATGGTAAGATATAATATGATTTGCGAAGTGTTATGTATTCCTCGTCTACACTTCAAATGAATGTAAATGCGACACTTCCTTGCAAGGATATAGCGTTTGCAGATGTCTACGTATCGAAGCAATAGAGTTCTAATGCTTCTTAAAACGCGATATCGCATCTCATTTCTATGTTTCATGGTAAGATATAATATGATTTGCGAAGTGATATGTATTCCTCGACTACACTTCAAATGAATGTAAATGCGACACTTCTTTGCTAGGAAATAGCGTTTGCAAATGTCTACGTATCGGAGCAATAGAGTTCAAATGCTTCTTAAAACGAGATAATGCATCTCATTTCTATGTTTCATGATAAGGTATAATATTCATTGCGAAGTGTCATGTAAACCACGCATTCACTTCAAAAGAATGTAAATTCGACACTTCCTTGCTAGGAAATATCGTTTACAGATGTCTACGTATCGTAGCAATGGAGTTTTAATGCTCCTTAAAACGCGATATTGCATCTCCTTTCTATGTTTCATGGTAAGATATAATATGATTTGCGAAGTATCATGTATTCCTCGTCTACACTTCAAATGAATGTAAATGCGACACTTCCTTGCTAGGAAATAGCGATTGCAGATGTCTACGTATCGTAGCAATAGAGTTCATATGATTCTTAAAACGCGATATCGCATCTCATTTCTATGTTTCATGGTAAGATATTACATGATTTGCGAAGTGTTATGTATTCCTCGTCTACAATTCAAATGAATGTAAATGCGGCCCTTCCTTGCTAGGAAATAGCGTCTGCAGATGTCTAGGAATCGTAGCAATAGAGTTCTAATGCTTCTTAAAACTCGATATCGCATCTCATTTCTATGTTTCATGGTAAGATGTAATATGATTTGCGAATTGTTATGCATTCCTCGTCTACGATTCAAATGAATGTAAATGCGACACTTCCTTGCAAGGAAATAGCGTTTGCAGATGTCTACGTATCGTAGCAATAGAGTTCTAATGCTTCTTAAAACGCGATATCGCATCTCCTTTCTATGTTTCATGGTAAGATATAACATGATTTGCGAAGTGTTATGTATTCCTCGACTACACTTCAAATGAATGTGAATGCGATACTTCCTCGCTAGGAAATAGCGTTTGCAGATGTCTACGTATCGTAGCAATAGCTTTTTAGTGCTTCTTAAAACGCGATATCGCATCTCATTTCTATGTTTCATGGTAAGATATAACATAATTTGCGAAGTGTTATGTATTCCTCGTCTACACATCAAATGAATGTAAATGCGACACTTTCTTGCAAGGAAATAGCGTTTGCAGATGTCTACGTATCGAAGCAATAGAGTTCAAATGCTTCTTAAAACGAGATATTGCATCTCATATCTATGTTTCATAAGATATATTACTCATTGCGAAGTGTTATGCATTCCTCGTCTATGATTCAAATGAAAGTAAAGGCGACACTTCCTTGCAAGGAAGTAGCGTCTGCAGATGTCTAGGCATCGTAGCAATAGAGTTCTAATGCTTCTTAAAACGCGATATAGCATCTCATTTCTATGTTTCATGGTAAGATATATGATTTGCGAAGTGTTATGTATTCCTCGTCTACACTTCAAATGAATGTAAATGCGACACTTCTTTGCTAGGAAATAGCGTTTGCAAATGTCTACCTATCGTAGCAGTAGTGTTCTAATGCTTCTTAGAACGCGATGTCGCATCTCATTTCTATGTTTCATGATAAGATGTAATATTCATAGCGAAATGTTATGTATTCCTCGTCTACACTTCAAATGAATGTAAATGCGACACTTCCTTGCAAGGAAATAGCGTTTGCAGATGTCTACCTATCGAAGCAATAGA
Organism: Xylocopa sonorina; assembly: GCF_050948175.1. Taxonomy (NCBI): domain Eukaryota; kingdom Metazoa; phylum Arthropoda; class Insecta; order Hymenoptera; family Apidae; genus Xylocopa; species Xylocopa sonorina. Next base: position 724,283 of record NW_027490139.1, on the reverse strand, counting down.
GTTCAAATGCTTCTTAAAACGAGATATCGCATTTCATTTCTATGTTTCATGATAAGATGTAATATTCATTGCGAAGTGTTATGTATTCCTCGTCTACACTTCAAATGAATGTAAAAGCGACACTTCCTTGCAAGGAAATAGCGTTTGGAGATGTCTACGTATCGTAGCAATAGCTTTCTAGTGCTTCTTAAAACGCGATATCGCATCTCATTTCTATGTTTCATGATAAGATATAATATGATTTGCGGAGTGTTATGTATTCCTCGTCTACACTTCAAATGAATGTAAATGCGACACTTCCTTGCAAGGAAATAGCGTTTGCAGATGTCTACGTATCGTAGGGATAGAGTTCTATTGCTTCTTAAAACGCGATATCGCATCTCATTCCTATGTTTCATGGTAAGATATAATATGATTTGCGAAGTGTTATGTATTCCTCGTCTAAACTTGAAACGAATGTAAATACGACACTTCCTTGCTAGGAAATAGCGTTTGCAGATGTCTACGTATCGTAGGGACGGAGTTCTAATGCTTCTTAAATCGTGATATCGCATCTCATTCCTATGTTTCATGATAAGATGTAATATTCATTGCGAAGTGATATGTATTCCTTGTCTACACTTCAAATGAATGTAAATGCGACAGTTTCTTGCTAGGAAATATCGTTTGCAGATGTCTACCTATCGTAGCAATAGAGTTCTAATGCTTCTTAAACCGCGATATCGCATCTCATTTCTATGTTCAATGGTAAGATATAATATGACTGGCGAAGTGTTATGTATTCCTCGCCTACACTTCAAATGAATGTAAAAGCGACACTTCCTTGCAAGGAAATAGCGTTTGCACATGTCAACGTATCGTAGGGCTAGAGTTCTAATGCTTCTTAAAACGTGATATCGCATCTCATTTCTATGTTTAAGGGTAAGATATAATATGATTGGCGAAGTGTTATGTATTTCTCGTATACACTTCAAATCAATGTGAATGCGACACTTCCTTGCAAGGAAATAGCGTTTGCAGATGTCTACGTATCGAAGCAATAGAGTTCAAATGCTTCATAAAACGAGATATCGCATCTCATTTCTATGTTTCATGATAAGATGTAATATTCATTGCGAAGTGTTATGTATTCTTCGCCTACATTTCAAATGAATGTAAACGCGACACTTCCTTGCTAGGAAATAGCGCTTGCAGATGTCTACGTATCGTGGGGATGGAGTACTAATGCTTCTTAGAACGTGATATCGCATCTCATTTCTATGTTTCATGGTAAGATATAATATGACTTGCGAAGTGTTATGTAGCCCTCGTCTATACTTCAAATGAATGTAAAGGCGACACTTCCTTGCTAGGAAATAGCGTTTGCAGATGTCTACCTGTCGTAGCAATAGAGTTCTAATGCTTCTTAATCCGCGATATCGCATCTCATTTCTATGTTCAATGGTAAGATATAATATGACTGGCGAAGTGTTATGTATTCCTCGTCTACACTTCAAATGAGTGTAAATGCGACACTTCCTTGCTAGGAAATAGCGTTTGCAGATGTCTACGTATCGTAGGGATTGAGTTCTAATGCTTCTTAAAACGTGATATCGCATCTCATTTCTATGTTTCATGATAAGATGTAATATTCATTGCGAAGTGTTATGTATTCCTTGTCTACACTTCAAATGAATATAAATGCGACACTTCCATTAAAGGAAATAGCGTCTGCAGATATCTAGGTATCGAAGCAATAGGGTTCAAATTCTTCTTAAAACGAGATATCGCATCTCATTTCTATGTTTCATGATAAGATGTAATATTCATTGCGAAATGTTATGTATTCCACGTCTACACTTCAAATGAATGTAAATGCGACACTTCCTTGCTAGGAAATAGCGTTTGCAGATGTCTACGTATCGTAGCAATAGAGTTCTAATGCTTCTTAAAACGCGATATCGCATCTCATTTGTATGTTTCATGGTAAGATATAATATGATTTGCGAAGTGTTATGTAGTCCTCGTCTACATTTCAAATGAATGTAAACGCGACACTTCCTTGCTAGGAATTAGCGTTTGTAGATGTCTACGTATCGTAGCTATAGAGTTCTAATGCTTCTTAAAACGCGATATCGCATTTCATTTCTACGGTTCATGACATGTTATAGTATTCATTGCGAAGTGTTATGAGTACCTACTATTCACTTCAAAAGAATGTAAATGCGACACTTCCTTGCTAGGCAATAGCGTTTGAAGATGTCTACGTATCGAAGCGATAGAGTTCAAATGCTTCTTAAAACGAGATATTGCATCTCATATCTATGTTTCATGGTAAGATATAATATTCATTGCGAAGTGTTATGTATTCCTCGTCAACGACTCAAATGGATGTAAATGCGACACTTCCTTGCTTGGAAATAGCGTTTGCAGATGTCTACGTATCGAAGCAATAGAGTTCAAATGCTTCTTAAAACGAGATATCGCATCTCATTTCTATGTTTCATGATAAGATGTAATATTCATTGCGAAATGTTATGTATTCCACGTCTACACTTCAAATGAATGTAAATGCGACACTTCCTTGCAAGGAAATAGCGTTTGCAGCTGTCTACGTATCGTAGCAATAGAGTTCTTATGATTCTTAAAACGCGATATCGAATCTCATTTCTATGTTTCATGGTAAGATATAATATGATTTGCGAAGTGTTATGTATTCCTCGTCTACACTTCAAATGAATGTAAATGCGACACTTCCTTGCAAGGATATAGCGTTTGCAGATGTCTACGTATCGAAGCAATAGAGTTCTAATGCTTCTTAAAACGCGATATCGCATCTCATTTCTATGTTTCATGGTAAGATATAATATGATTTGCGAAGTGATATGTATTCCTCGACTACACTTCAAATGAATGTAAATGCGACACTTCTTTGCTAGGAAATAGCGTTTGCAAATGTCTACGTATCGGAGCAATAGAGTTCAAATGCTTCTTAAAACGAGATAATGCATCTCATTTCTATGTTTCATGATAAGGTATAATATTCATTGCGAAGTGTCATGTAAACCACGCATTCACTTCAAAAGAATGTAAATTCGACACTTCCTTGCTAGGAAATATCGTTTACAGATGTCTACGTATCGTAGCAATGGAGTTTTAATGCTCCTTAAAACGCGATATTGCATCTCCTTTCTATGTTTCATGGTAAGATATAATATGATTTGCGAAGTATCATGTATTCCTCGTCTACACTTCAAATGAATGTAAATGCGACACTTCCTTGCTAGGAAATAGCGATTGCAGATGTCTACGTATCGTAGCAATAGAGTTCATATGATTCTTAAAACGCGATATCGCATCTCATTTCTATGTTTCATGGTAAGATATTACATGATTTGCGAAGTGTTATGTATTCCTCGTCTACAATTCAAATGAATGTAAATGCGGCCCTTCCTTGCTAGGAAATAGCGTCTGCAGATGTCTAGGAATCGTAGCAATAGAGTTCTAATGCTTCTTAAAACTCGATATCGCATCTCATTTCTATGTTTCATGGTAAGATGTAATATGATTTGCGAATTGTTATGCATTCCTCGTCTACGATTCAAATGAATGTAAATGCGACACTTCCTTGCAAGGAAATAGCGTTTGCAGATGTCTACGTATCGTAGCAATAGAGTTCTAATGCTTCTTAAAACGCGATATCGCATCTCCTTTCTATGTTTCATGGTAAGATATAACATGATTTGCGAAGTGTTATGTATTCCTCGACTACACTTCAAATGAATGTGAATGCGATACTTCCTCGCTAGGAAATAGCGTTTGCAGATGTCTACGTATCGTAGCAATAGCTTTTTAGTGCTTCTTAAAACGCGATATCGCATCTCATTTCTATGTTTCATGGTAAGATATAACATAATTTGCGAAGTGTTATGTATTCCTCGTCTACACATCAAATGAATGTAAATGCGACACTTTCTTGCAAGGAAATAGCGTTTGCAGATGTCTACGTATCGAAGCAATAGAGTTCAAATGCTTCTTAAAACGAGATATTGCATCTCATATCTATGTTTCATAAGATATATTACTCATTGCGAAGTGTTATGCATTCCTCGTCTATGATTCAAATGAAAGTAAAGGCGACACTTCCTTGCAAGGAAGTAGCGTCTGCAGATGTCTAGGCATCGTAGCAATAGAGTTCTAATGCTTCTTAAAACGCGATATAGCATCTCATTTCTATGTTTCATGGTAAGATATATGATTTGCGAAGTGTTATGTATTCCTCGTCTACACTTCAAATGAATGTAAATGCGACACTTCTTTGCTAGGAAATAGCGTTTGCAAATGTCTACCTATCGTAGCAATAGTGTTCTAATGCTTCTCAAAACGCGATATCGCATCTCATTTCTATGTTTCATGGTAAGATATAATATGATTTGCGAAGTGTTATGTATTCCTCGCCTACAATTCGAATGAATGTAAATGCGACACTTCTTTGCTAGGAAATAGCGTTTGTAAATGTCTACCTATCGTAGCAACAGTTTTCTAATGCATCTTAAAACGCGATATCGCATCTCATTTCTATGTTTCATGATAAGATGTAATATTCATAGCGAAATGTTATGCATTCCTCGTCTACGATTCAAATGAATGTAAATGCGACACTTCCTTTCAAGGAAATAGCGTTTGCAGATGTCTACGTATCGTAGCAATAGAGTACTAATGCTTCTTAAAACGCGATATCGCATCTCATTTCAATGTTTCATGGTAATATATAATATGATTTGCGAAGTGTTATGTAGTCCTCGTCTACACTTCAAATGGATGTAAATGCGACACATCCTTGCTAGGAAGTAGCGTTTGCAGATGTCTACGTATCGTAGGGACGGAGTTCTAATGCTTCTTAAATCGTGATATCGCATCTCATTTCTATGTTTCATGATAAGATGTAATATTCTTTGCGAAGTGATATGTATTCCTCGTTTACACTTCAAATGAATGTAAATGCGACACTTCCTTGCTAGGATATAGCGTTTGCAGATGTCTACCTATCGTAGCAATAGAGTTCTAATGCTTCTTAAAACGCGATATCGCATCTCATTTCTATGTTTCATGGTAAGATATAATATGATTTGCGAAGTATCATGTATTCCTCGTCTACACTTCAAATGAATGTAAATGCGACACTTCCTTGCAAGGAAATAGCGTTTGCAAATGTCTACCTATCGTAGCAGTAGTGTTCTAATGCTTCTTAGAACGCGATGTCGCATCTCATTTCTATGTTTCATGATAAGATGTAATATTCATAGCGAAATGTTATGTATTCCTCGTCTACACTTCAAATGAATGTAAATGCGACACTTCCTTGCAAGGAAATGGCGTTTGCAGATGTCTACCTATCGAAGCAATAGAGTTCAAATGCTTCTTAAAACGAGATATCGCATTTCATTTCTATGTTTCATGATAAGATGTAATATTCATTGCGAAGTGTTATGTATTCCTCGTCTACACTTCAAATGAATGTAAATGCGACACTTCCTTGCAAGGAAATAGCGTTTGCAGATGTCTACGTATCGTAGGGATAGAGTTCTATTGCTTCTTAAAACGCGATATCGCATCTCATTCCTATGTTTCATGGTAAGATATAATATGATTTGCGAAGGGTTATGTATTCCTCGTCTAAACTTGAAACGAATGTAAATACGACACTTCCTTGCTAGGAAATAGCGTTTGCAGATGTCTACGTATCGTAGGGACGGAGTTCTAATGCTTCTTAAATCGTGATATCGCATCTCATTCCTATGTTTCATGATAAGATGTAATATTCATTGCGAAGTGATATGTATTCCTTGTCTACACTTCAAATGAATGTAAATGCGACAGTTTCTTGCTAGGAAATATCGTTTGCAGATGTCTACCTATCGTAGCAATAGAGTTCTAATGCTTCTTAAACCGCGATATCGCATCTCATTTCTATGTTCAATGGTAAGATATAATATGACTGGCGAAGTGTTATGTATTCCTCGCCTACACTTCAAATGAATGTAAAAGCGACACTTCCTTGCAAGGAAATAGCGTTTGCACATGTCAACGTATCGTAGGGCTAGAGTTCTAATGCTTCTTAAAACGTGATATCGCATCTCATTTCTATGTTTAAGGGTAAGATATAATATGATTGGCGAAGTGTTATGTATTTCTCGTATACACTTCAAATCAATGTGAATGCGACACTTCCTTGCAAGGAAATAGCGTTTGCAGATGTCTACGTATCGTAGCAATAGAGTTCTTATGCCTCTTAAAACGCGCTATTGCACCTCATTTCTATGTTTCATGGTAAGATATAATATGACATGCGAAGTGTTATGTAGTCCTCGTCTACACTTCAAATGAATGTAAATGCGACACTTTCTTGCTAGGAAATAGCGTTTGCAGATGTCTACCTATCGTAGCAATAGAGTTCTAATGCTTCTTAAACCGCGATATCGCATCTCATTTCTATGTTCAATGGTAAGATATAATATGACTGGCGAAGTGTTATGTATTCCCCGTCTACACTTCAAATGAATATAAATGCGACACTACCATGCAAGGAAATAGCATTTGCAGATGTCTACGTATCGAAGCGATAGAGTTCAAATGCTTCTTAAAACGAGATATTGCATCTCATATCTATGTTTCATGGTAAGATATAATATTCATTGCGAAGTGTTATGTATTCCTCGTCAACGATTCAAATGGATGTAAATACGACACTTCCTTGCTAGGAAATAGCGTTAGCAGATGTCTACGTATCGAAGCAATAGAGTTCAAATGCTTCATAAAACGAGATATCGCATCTCATTTCTATGTTTCATGATAAGATGTAATATTCATTGCGAAGTGTTATGTATTCTTCGCCTACATTTCAAATGAATGTAAACGCGACACTTCCTTGCTAGGAAATAGCGCTTGCAGATGTCTACGTATCGTGGGGATGGAGTACTAATGCTTCTTAGAACGTGATATCGCATCTCATTTCTATGTTTCATGGTAAGATATAATATGACTTGCGAAGTGTTATGTATCCCTCGTCTATACTTCAAATGAATGTAAAGGCGACACTTCCTTGCTAGGAAATAGCGTTTGCAGATGTCTACCTGTCGTAGCAATAGAGTTCTAATGCTTCTTAATCCGCGATATCGCATCTCATTTCTATGTTCAATGGTAAGATATAATATGACTGGCGAAGTGTTATGTATTCCTCGTCTACACTTCAAATGAATGTAAATGCGACACTTCCTTGCTAGGAAATAGCGTTTGCAGATGTCTACGTATCGTAGGGATTGAGTTCTAATGCTTCTTAAAACGTGATATCGCATCTCATTTCTATGTTTCATGATAAGATGTAATATTCATTGCGAAGTGTTATGTATTCCTTGTCTACACTTCAAATGAATATAAATGCGACACTTCCATTAAAGGAAATAGCGTCTGCAGATATCTAGGTATCGAAGCAATAGGGTTCAAATTCTTCTTAAAACGAGATATCGCATCTCATTTCTATGTTTCATGATAAGATGTAATATTCATTGCGAAATGTTATGTATTCCACGTCTACACTTCAAATGAATGTAAATGCGACACTTCCTTGCTAGGAAATAGCGTTTGCAGATGTCTACGTATCGTAGCAATAGAGTTCTAATGCTTCTTAAAACGCGATATCGCATCTCATTTGTATGTTTCATGGTAAGATATAATATGATTTGCGAAGTGTTATGTAGTCCTCGTCTACATTTCAAATGAATGTAAACGCGACACTTCCTTGCTAGGAATTAGCGTTTGTAGATGTCTACGTATCGTAGCTATAGAGTTCTAATGCTTCTTAAAACGCGATATCGCATTTCATTTCTACGGTTCATGACATGTTATAGTATTCATTGCGAAGTGTTATGAGTACCTACTATTCACTTCAAAAGAATGTAAATGCGACACTTCCTTGCTAGGCAATAGCGTTTGAAGATGTCTACGTATCGAAGCGATAGAGTTCAAATGCTTCTTAAAACGAGATATTGCATCTCATATCTATGTTTCATGGTAAGATATAATATTCATTGCGAAGTGTTATGTATTCCTCGTCAACGACTCAAATGGATGTAAATGCGACACTTCCTTGCTTGGAAATAGCGTTTGCAGATGTCTACGTATCGAAGCAATAGAGTTCAAATGCTTCTTAAAACGAGATATCGCATCTCATTTCTATGTTTCATGATAAGATGTAATATTCATTGCGAAATGTTATGTATTCCACGTCTACACTTCAAATGAATGTAAATGCGACACTTCCTTGCAAGGAAATAGCGTTTGCAGCTGTCTACGTATCGTAGCAATAGAGTTCTTATGATTCTTAAAACGCGATATCGAATCTCATTTCTATGTTTCATGGTAAGATATAATATGATTTGCGAAGTGTTATGTATTCCTCGTCTACACTTCAAATGAATGTAAATGCGACACTTCCTTGCAAGGATATAGCGTTTGCAGATGTCTACGTATCGAAGCAATAGAGTTCTAATGCTTCTTAAAACGCGATATCGCATCTCATTTCTATGTTTCATGGTAAGATATAATATGATTTGCGAAGTGATATGTATTCCTCGTCTACACATCAAATGAATGTAAATGCGACACTTTCTTGCAAGGAAATAGCGTTTGCAGATGTCTACGTATCGAAGCAATAGAGTTCAAATGCTTCTTAAAACGAGATATTGCATCTCATATCTATGTTTCATAAGATATATTACTCATTGCGAAGTGTTATGCATTCCTCGTCTATGATTCAAATGAAAGTAAAGGCGACACTTCCTTGCAAGGAAGTAGCGTCTGCAGATGTCTAGGCATCGTAGCAATAGAGTTCTAATGCTTCTTAAAACGCGATATAGCATCTCATTTCTATGTTTCATGGTAAGATATATGATTTGCGAAGTGTTATGTATTCCTCGTCTACACTTCAAATGAATGTAAATGCGACACTTCTTTGCTAGGAAATAGCGTTTGCAAATGTCTACCTATCGTAGCAATAGTGTTCTAATGCTTCTCAAAACGCGATATCGCATCTCATTTCTATGTTTCATGGTAAGATATAATATGATTTTCGAAGTGTTATGTATTCCTCGCCTACAATTCGAATGAATGTAAATGCGACACTTCTTTGCTAGGAAATAGCGTTTGTAAATGTCTACCTATCGTAGCAACAGTTTTCTAATGCATCTTAAAACGCGATATCGCATCTCATTTCTATGTTTCATGATAAGATGTAATATTCATAGCGAAATGTTATGCATTCCTCGTCTACGATTCAAATGAATGCAAATGCGACACTTCCTTTCAAGGAAATAGCGTTTGCAGATGTCTACGTATCGCAGCAATAGAGTACTAATGCTTCTTAAAACGCGATATCGCATCTCATTTCAATGTTTCATGGTAATATATAATATGATTTGCGAAGTGTTATGTAGTCCTCGTCTGCACTTCAAATGGATGTAAATGCGACACATCCTTGCTAGGAAGTAGCGTTTGCAGATGTCTACGTATCGTAGGGACGGAGTTCTAATGCTTCTTAAATCGTGATATCGCATCTCATTTCTATGTTTCATGATAAGATGTAATATTCTTTGCGAAGTGATATGTATTCCTCGTTTACACTTCAAATGAATGTAAATGCGACACTTCCTTGCTAGGAAATAGCGTTTGCAGATGTCTACCTATCGTAGCAATAGAGTTCTAATGCTTCTTAAAACGCGATATCGCATCTCATTTCTATGTTTCATGGTAAGATATAATATGATTTGCGAAGTATCATGTATTCCTCGTCTACACTTCAAATGAATGTAAATGCGACACTTCCTTGCAAGGAAATAGCGTTTGCAAATGTCTACCTATCGTAGCAGTAGTGTTCTAATGCTTCTTAGAACGCGATGTCGCATCTCATTTCTATGTTTCATGATAAGATGTAATATTCATAGCGAAATGTTATGTATTCCTCGTCTACACTTCAAATGAATGTAAATGCGACACTTCCTTGCAAGGAAATAGCGTTTGCAGATGTCTACCTATCGAAGCAATAGAGTTCAAATGCTTCTTAAAACGAGATATCGCATTTCATTTCTATGTTTCATGATAAGATGTAATATTCATTGCGAAGTGTTATGTATTCCTCGTCTACACTTCAAATGAATGTAAAAGCGACACTTCCTTGCAAGGAAATAGCGTTTGGAGATGTCTACGTATCGTAGCAATAGCTTTCTAGTGCTTCTTAAAACGCGATATCGCATCTCATTTCTATGTTTCATGATAAGATATAATATGATTTGCGGAGTGTTATGTATTCCTCGTCTACACTTCAAATGAATGTAAATGCGACACTTCCTTGCAAGGAAATAGCGTTTGCAGATGTCTACGTATCGTAGGGATAGAGTTCTATTGCTTCTTAAAACGCGATATCGCATCTCATTCCTATGTTTCATGGTAAGATATAATATGATTTGCGAAGTGTTATGTATTCCTCGTCTAAACTTGAAACGAATGTAAATACGACACTTCCTTGCTAGGAAATAGCGTTTGCAGATGTCTACGTATCGTAGGGACGGAGTTCTAATGCTTCTTAAATCGTGATATCGCATCTCATTCCTATGTTTTATGATAAGATGTAATATTCATTGCGAAGTGATATGTATTCCTTGTCTACACTTCAAATGAATGTAAATGCGACAGTTTCTTGCTAGGAAATATCGTTTGCAGATGTCTACCTATCGTAGCAATAGAGTTCTAATGCTTCTTAAACTGCGATATCGCATCTCATTTCTATGTTCAATGGTAAGATATAATATGACTGGCGAAGTGTTATGTATTCCTCGCCTACACTTCAAATGAATGTAAAAGCGACACTTCCTTGCAAGGAAATAGCGTTTGCACATGTCAACGTATCGTAGGGCTAGAGTTCTAATGCTTCTTAAAACGTGATATCGCATCTCATTTCTATGTTTAAGGGTAAGATATAATATGATTGGCGAAGTGTTATGTATTTCTCGTATACACTTCAAATCAATGTGAATGCGACACTTCCTTGCAAGGAAATAGCGTTTGCAGATGTCTACGTATCGTAGCAATAGAGTTCTTATGCCTCTTAAAACGCGCTATTGCACCTCATTTCTATGTTTCATGGTAAGATATAATATGACATGCGAAGTGTTATGTAGTCCTCGTCTACACTTCAAATGAATGTAAATGCGACACTTTCTTGCTAGGAAATAGCGTTTGCAGATGTCTACCTATCGTAGCAATAGAGTTCTAATGCTTCTTAAACCGCGATATCGCATCTCATTTCTATGTTCAATGGTAAGATATAATATGACTGGCGAAGTGTTATGTATTCCCCGTCTACACTTCAAATGAATATAAATGCGACACTACCATGCAAGGAAATAGCATTTGCAGATGTCTACGTATCGAAGCGATAGAGTTCAAATGCTTCTTAAAACGAGATATTGCATCTCATATCTATGTTTCATGGTAAGATATAATATTCATTGCGAAGTGTTATGTATTCCTCGTCAACGATTCGAATGGATGTAAATACGACACTTCCTTGCTAGGAAATAGCGTTTGCAGATGTCTACGTATCGAAGCAATAGAGTTCAAATGCTTCATAAAACGAGATATCGCATCTCATTTCTATGTTTCATGATAAGATGTAATATTCATTGCGAAGTGTTATGTATTCTTCGCCTACATTTCAAATGAATGTAAACGCGACACTTCCTTGCTAGGAAATAGCGCTTGCAGATGTCTACGTATCGTGGGGATGGAGTACTAATGCTTCTTAGAACGTGATATCGCATCTCATTTCTATGTTTCATGGTAAGATATAATATGACTTGCGAAGTGTTATGTAGCCCTCGTCTATACTTCAAATGAATGTAAAGGCGACACTTCCTTGCTAGGAAATAGCGTTTGCAGATGTCTACCTGTCGTAGCAATAGAGTTCTAATGCTTCTTAATCCGCGATATCGCATCTAATTTCTATGTTCAATGGTAAGATATAATATGACTGGCGAAGTGTTATGTATTCCTCGTCTACACTTCAAATGAATGTAAATGCGACACTTCCTTGCTAGGAAATAGCGTTTGCAGATGTCTACGTATCGTAGGGATTGAGTTCTAATGCTTCTTAAAACGTGATATCGCATCTCATTTCTATGTTTCATGATAAGATGTAATATTCATTGCGAAGTGTTATGTATTCCTTGTCTACACTTCAAATGAATATAAATGCGACACTTCCATTAAAGGAAATAGCGTCTGCAGATATCTAGGTATCGAAGCAATAGGGTTCAAATTCTTCTTAAAACGAGATATCGCATCTCATTTCTATGTTTCATGATAAGATGTAATATTCATTGCGAAATGTTATGTATTCCACGTCTACACTTCAAATGAATGTAAATGCGACACTTCCTTGCTAGGAAATAGCGTTTGCAGATGTCTACGTATCGTAGCAATAGAGTTCTAATGCTTCTTAAAACGCGATATCGCATCTCATTTGTATGTTTCATGGTAAGATATAATATGATTTGCGAAGTGTTATGTAGTCCTCGTCTACATTTCAAATGAATGTAAACGCGACACTTCCTTGCTAGGAATTAGCGTTTGTAGATGTCTACGTATCGTAGCTATAGAGTTCTAATGCTTCTTAAAACGCGATATCGCATTTCATTTCTACGGTTCATGACATGTTATAGTATTCATTGCGAAGTGTTATGAGTACCTACTATTCACTTCAAAAGAATGTAAATGCGACACTTCCTTGCTAGGCAATAGCGTTTGAAGATGTCTACGTATCGAAGCGATAGAGTTCAAATGCTTCTTAAAACGAGATATTGCATCTCATATCTATGTTTCATGGTAAGATATAATATTCATTGCGAAGTGTTATGTATTCCTCGTCAACGACTCAAATGGATGTAAATGCGACACTTCCTTGCTTGGAAATAGCGTTTGCAGATGTCTACGTATCGAAGCAATAGAGTTCAAATGCTTCTTAAAACGAGATATCGCATCTCATTTCTATGTTTCATGATAAGATGTAATATTCATTGCGAAATGTTATGTATTCCACGTCTACACTTCAAATGAATGTAAATGCGACACTTCCTTGCAAGGAAATAGCGTTTGCAGCTGTCTACGTATCGTAGCAATAGAGTTCTTATGATTCTTAAAACGCGATATCGAATCTCATTTCTATGTTTCATGGTAAGATATAATATGATTTGCGAAGTGTTATGTATTCCTCGTCTACACTTCAAATGAATGTAAATGCGACACTTCCTTGCAAGGATATAGCGTTTGCAGATGTCTACGTATCGAAGCAATAGAGTTCTAATGCTTCTTAAAACGCGATATCGCATCTCATTTCTATGTTTCATGGTAAGATATAATATGATTTGCGAAGTGATATGTATTCCTCGACTACACTTCAAATGAATGTAAATGCGACACTTCTTTGCTAGGAAATAGCGTTTGCAAATGTCTACGTATCGGAGCAATAGAGTTCAAATGCTTCTTAAAACGAGATAATGCATCTCATTTCTATGTTTCATGATAAGGTATAATATTCATTGCGAAGTGTCATGTAAACCACGCATTCACTTCAAAAGAATGTAAATTCGACACTTCCTTGCTAGGAAATATCGTTTACAGATGTCTACGTATCGTAGCAATGGAGTTTTAATGCTCCTTAAAACGCGATATTGCATCTCCTTTCTATGTTTCATGGTAAGATATAATATGATTTGCGAAGTATCATGTATTCCTCGTCTACACTTCAAATGAATGTAAATGCGACACTTCCTTGCTAGGAAATAGCGATTGCAGATGTCTACGTATCGTAGCAATAGAGTTCATATGATTCTTAAAACGCGATATCGCATCTCATTTCTATGTTTCATGGTAAGATATTACATGATTTGCGAAGTGTTATGTATTCCTCGTCTACAATTCAAATGAATGTAAATGCGGCCCTTCCTTGCTAGGAAATAGCGTCTGCAGATGTCTAGGAATCGTAGCAATAGAGTTCTAATGCTTCTTAAAACTCGATATCGCATCTCATTTCTATGTTTCATGGTAAGATGTAATATGATTTGCGAATTGTTATGCATTCCTCGTCTACGATTCAAATGAATGTAAATGCGACACTTCCTTGCAAGGAAATAGCGTTTGCAGATGTCTACGTATCGTAGCAATAGAGTTCTAATGCTTCTTAAAACGCGATATCGCATCTCCTTTCTATGTTTCATGGTAAGATATAACATGATTTGCGAAGTGTTATGTATTCCTCGACTACACTTCAAATGAATGTGAATGCGATACTTCCTCGCTAGGAAATAGCGTTTGGAGATGTCTACGTATCGTAGCATCAGCTTTCTAATGCTTCTTAAAACGCGATATCGCGTCTCATTTCTATGTTTCATGGTAAGATATAATATGATTTGCGAAGTGTCATGTATTCCTCGTCTACACTTCAAGTGAATGTAAATGCGACACTTCCTTGCCAGGAAATAGCGTCTGCAGATGTCTACGTATCGTAGCAATAGATTTCTAATGCTTCTTAAAACGAGATATCGCATCTCATTTCTATGTTTCATGGAAAGATATAATGTGATTTGCGACGTGTCATGTATTCCTCGTCTACACTTCAAATGAATGTAAATGCGACACTTCCTTGCTAGGAAATACCGTCTGCAGATGTCTAGGTATCGTAGCAATAGATTTCTAATGCTTCTCAAAACGCGATATCGCATCTCATTTCTATGTTTCATGGTAAGATATAATATGATTTGCGAAGTGTTATGTATTCCTCGCCTACAATTCAAATGAATGTAAATGCGACACTTCTTTGCTAGGAAGTAGCGTTTGTAAATGTCTACCTATCGTAGCAACAGTTTTCTAATGCATCTTAAAACGCGATATCGCATCTCATTTCTATGTTTAATGGTAAGATATAATATGATTTGCGAAGTGTTATGTATTCCTCGTCTACACTTCAAATGAATGTGAATGCGACACTTCCTCGCTAGGAAATAGCGTTTGCAGATGTCTGCGTATCGTAGCAATAGCTTTCTAGTGCTTCTTAAAACGCGATATCGCATCTCATTTCTATGTTTCATGGTAAGATATAACATGATTTGCGAAGTGTTATGTATTCCTCGTCTACACATCAAATGAATGTAAATGCGACACTTTCTTGCAAGGAAATAGCGTTTGCAGATGTCTACGTATCGAAGCAATAGAGTTCAAATGCTTCTTAAAACGCGATATAGCATCTCATTTCTATGTTTCATGGTAAGATATATGATTTGCGAAGTGTTATGTATTCCTCGTCTACACTTCAAATGAATGTAAATGCGACACTTCTTTGCTAGGAAATAGCGTTTGCAAATGTCTACCTATCGTAGCAATAGTGTTCTAATGCTTCTTAAAACGCGATATCGCATCTCATTTCTATGTTTCATGGTAAGATATAATATGATTTGCGAAGTATCATGTATTCCCCGTCTACACTTCAAATGAATGTAAATGCGACACTACCTTGCTAGGAAATAGCGATAGCAGATGTCTACGTATCGTAGCAATAGAGTTCTAATGCTTCTCAAAACACGATATCGCATCTCATTTCTATGTTTCATGGTAAGATATAACATAATTTGCGAAGTGTTATGTATTCCTCGTCTACACATCAAATGAATGTAAATGCGACACTTTCTTGCAAGGAAATAGCGTTTGCAGATGTCTACGTATCGAAGCAATAGAGTTCAAATGCTTCTTAAAACGAGATATTGCATCTCATATCTATGTTTCATAAGATATATTACTCATTGCGAAGTGTTATGCATTCCTCGTCTATGATTCAAATGAAAGTAAAGGCGACACTTCCTTGCAAGGAAGTAGCGTCTGCAGATGTCTAGGCATCGTAGCAATAGAGTTCTAATGCTTCTTAAAACGCGATATAGCATCTCATTTCTATGTTTCATGGTAAGATATATGATTTGCGAAGTGTTATGTATTCCTCGTCTACACTTCAAATGAATGTAAATGCGACACTTCTTTGCTAGGAAATAGCGTTTGCAAATGTCTACCTATCGTAGCAATTGTGTTCTAATGCTTCTTAAAACGCGATATCGCATCTCATTTCTATGTTTCATGGTAAGATATAATAAGATTTGCGAAGTATCATGTATTCCCCGTCTACACTTCAAATGAATGTAAATGCGACACTTCCTTGCTAGGAAATAGCGATAGCAGATGTCTACGTATCGTAGCAATAGAGTTCATATGATTCTTAAAACGCGATATCGCATCTCATTTCTATGTTTCATGGTAAGATATAACATGATTTGCGAAGTGTTATGTATTCCTCGTCTACACTTCAAATGGATGTGAATACGATACTTCCTGGCTAGGAAATAGCGTTTGCAGATGTCTACGTATCGTAGCAATAGAGTTCTAATGCTTCTTAAAACGCGATATCGCATCTCATTTCTATGTTTCATGGTAAGATATAATGTGATTTGCGAAGTGTTATGTATTCCTCGCCTACAATTCAAATGAATGTAAATGCGACACTTCTTTGCTAGGAAGTAGCGTTTGTAAATGTCTACCTATCGTAGCAACAGTTTTCTAATGCATCTTAAAACGCGATATCGCATCTCATTTCTATGTTTAATGGTAAGATATAATATGATTTGCGAAGTGTTATGTATTCCTCGTCTACACTTCAAATGAATGTGAATACGATACTTCCTGGCTAGGAAATAGCGTTTGCAGATGTCTACGTATCGTAGCAATAGTGTTCTAATGCTTCTTAAAACGCGATATCGCATCTCATTTCTATGTTTCATGGTAAGATATAATAAGATTTGCGAAGTATCATGTATTCCCCGTCTACACTTCAAATGAATGTAAATGCGACACTTCCTTGCTAGGAAATAGCGATAGCAGATGTCTACGTATCGCAGCAATAGAGTTCATATGATTCTTAAAACGCGATATCGCATCTCATTTCTATGTTTCATGGTAAGATATAACATGATTTGCGAAGTGTTATGTATTCCTCGTCTACACTTCAAATGGATGTGAATACGATACTTCCTGGCTAGGAAATAGCGTTTGCAGATGTCTACGTATCGTAGCAATAGAGTTCTAATGCTTCTCAAAACGCGATATCGCAACTCATTTCTATGTTTCATGGTAAGATATAATATGATTTGCGAAGTGTTATGTATTCCTCGCCTACAATTCAAATGAATGTAAATGCGACACTTCTTTGCTAGGAAGTAGCGTTTGTAAATGTCTACCTATCGTAGCAACAGTTTTCTAATGCATCTTAAAACGCGATATCGCATCTCATTTCTATGTTTAATGGTAAGATATAATATGATTTGCGAAGTGTTATGTATTCCTCGTCTACACTTCAAATGAATGTGAATGCGACACTTCCTCGCTAGGAAATAGCGTTTGCAGATGTCTACGTATCGTAGCAATAGAGTTCTAATGCTTCTTAAAACGCGATATCGCATCTCATTTCTATGTTTCATGGTAAGATATAATATGATTTGCGAAGTGTCATGTATTCCTCGTCTACACTTCAAATGAATGTAAATGCGACACTTCCTTGCTAGGAAATAGCGATAGCAGATGTCTACGTATCGTAGCAATAGAGTTCATATGATTCTTAAAACGCGATATCGCATCTCATTTCTATGTTTCATGGTAAGATATAACATGATTTGCGAAGTGTTATGTATTCCTCGTCTACACTTCAAATGGATGTGAATACGATACTTCCTGGCTAGGAAATAGCGTTTGCAGATGTCTACGTATCGTAGCAATAGAGTTCTAATGCTTCTCAAAACGCGATATCGCATCACATTTCTATGTTTCATGGTAAGATATAATATGATTTGCGAAGTGTTATGTATTCCTCGCCTACAATTCAAATGAATGTAAATGCGACACTTCTTTGCTAGGAAATAGCGTTTGTAAATGTCTACCTATCGTAGCAACAGTTTTCTAATGCACCTTAAAACGCGATATCGCATCTCATTTCTATGTTTAATGGTAAGATATAATATGATTTGCGAAGTGTTGTGTATTCCTCGTCTACACTTCAAATGAATGTAAATGCGACCCTTCCTTGCTAGGAAATAGCGTCTGCAGATATCTAGGAATCGTAGCAATAGAGTTCTAATGCTTCTTAAAACTCGATATCGCATCTCGTTTCTATGTTTCATGGTAAGATGTAATATGATTTGCGAATTGTTATGCATTCCTCGTCTACGATTCAAATGAATGTAAATGCGACACTTCCTTGCAAGGAAATAGCGTTTGCAGATGTCTACGTATCGTAGCAATAGAGTTCTAATGCTTCTTAGAACGCGATATCGCATCTCCTTTCTATGTTTCATGGTAAGATATAACATGATTTGCGAAGTGTTATGTATTCCTCGTCTACACTTCAAATGAATGTGAATGCGATACTTCCTCGCTAGGAAATAGCGTTTGCAGATGTCTGCGTATCGTAGCAATAGCTTTCTAGTGCTTCTTAAAACGCGATATCGCATCTCATTTCTATGTTTCATGGTAAGATATAACATGATTTGCGAAGTGTTATGTATTCCTCGTCTACACATCAAATGAATGTAAATGCGACACTTTCTTGCAAGGAAATAGCGTTTGCAGATGTCTACGTATCGAAGCAATAGAGTTCAAATGCTTCTTAAAACGCGATATAGCATCTCATTTCTATGTTTCATGGTAAGATATATGATTTGCGAAGTGTTATGTATTCCTCGTCTACACTTCAAATGAATGTAAATGCGACACTTCTTTGCTAGGAAATAGCGTTTGCAAATGTCTACCTATCGTAGCAATAGTGTTCTAATGCTTCTTAAAACGCGATATCGCATCTCATTTCTATGTTTCATGGTAAGATATAATATGATTTGCGAAGTATCATGTATTCCCCGTCTACACTTCAAATGAATGTAAATGCGACACTTCCTTGCTAGGAAATAGCGATAGCAGATGTCTACGTATCGTAGCAATAGAGTTCTAATGCTTCTCAAAACGCGATATCGCATCTCATTTCTATGTTTCATGGTAAGATATAATATGATTTGCGAAGTGTTATGTATTCCTCGCCTACAATTCGAATGAATGTAAATGCGACACTTCTTTGCTAGGAAATAGCGTTTGTAAATGTCTACCTATCGTAGCAACAGTTTTCTAATGCACCTTAAAACGCGATATCGCATCTCATTTCTATGTTTAATGGTAAGATATAATATGATTTGCGAAGTGTTGTGTATTCCTCGTCTGCACTTCAAATGAATGTGAATGCAACACTTCCTCGCTAGGAAATAGCGTTTGCAGATGTCTACGTACCGTAGCAATAGAGTTCTAATGCTTCTTAAAACGCGATATCGCATCTCAATTCTATGTTTCATGGTAAGATATAATATGATTTGCGAAGTGTCATGTATTCCTCGTCTACACTTCAAATGAATGTAAATGCGACACTTCCTTGCTAGGAAATAGCGTCTGCAGATGTCTAGGTATCGTAGCAATAGAGTTCAAATGCTTCTTAAAACGCGATATCGCATCTCATTTCTATGTTTCATGGTAAGATATAATATGATTTGCGAAGTGTTATGTATCCGTCGTCTACACTTCAAATGAAAGTAAATGCGACACTTTCTTGCAAGGAAATAGCGTTTGCAGATGTCTACGTACCGTAGCAATGGATTTCTGATGCTTCTTAAAACGCGATATCGCATTTCATTTCTATGTTTCATGGTAAGATATAATATGTTTTGCGAAGTGTTATGTATTCCTCGTCTACACTTCAAATGAATGTAAATGCGACACTTGCTTGCAAGGAAATAGCGTTTGCAGCTGTCTACGTATCGAAGCAATAGAGTTCACATGCTTCTTAAAACGCGATATCGCATCTCATTTCTATGTTTCATGGTAAGATATAACATGATTTGCGAAGTGTTATGTATTCCTCGTCTACACTTCAAATGAATGTGAATGCGATACTTCCTCGCTAGGAAATAGCGTTTGCAGATGTCTACGTATCGTAGCAATAGCTTTCTGGTGCTTCTTAAAACGCGATATCGCATCTCATTTCTATGTTTCATGGTAAGATATATGATTTGCGAAGTGTTATGTATTCCTCGTCTACACTTCAAATGAATGTAAATGCGACACTTCTTTGCTAGGAAATAGCGTTTGCAAATGTCTACCTATCGTAGCAATAGTGTTCTAATGCTTCTTAAAACGCGATATCGCATCTCATTTCTATGTTTCATGGTAGGATATAATATGATTTGCGAAGTATCATGTATTCCCCGTCTACACTTCAAATGAATGTAAATGCGACACTTCCTTGCTAGGAAATAGCGATAGCAGATGTCTACGTATCGTAGCAATAGAGTTCTAATGCTTCTCAAAACGCGATATCGCATCTCATTTCTATGTTTCATGGTAAGATATAATATGATTTGCGAAGTGTTATGTATTCCTCGCCTACAATTCAAATGAATGTAAATGCGACACTTCTTTGCTAGGAAATAGCGTTTGTAAATGTCTACCTATCGTAGCAACAGTTTTCTAATGCACCTTAAAACGCGATATCGCATCTCATTTCTATGTTTAATGGTAAGATATAATATGATTTGCGAAGTGTTGTGTATTCCTCGTCTGCACTTCAAATGAATGTGAATGCGACACTTCCTCGCTAGGAAATAGCGTTTGCAGATGTCTACGTATCGTAGCAATAGCTTTCTAGTGCTTCTTAAAACGCGATATCGCATCTCGTTTCTATGTTTCATGGTAAGATATAACATGATTTGCGAAGTGTTATGTATTCATCGTCTACACATCAAAGGAATGTAAATGCGACACTTTCTTGCAAGGAAATAGCGTTTGCAGATGTCTACGTATCGAAGCAATAGAGTTCAAATGCTTCTTAAAACGCGATATAGCATCTCATTTCTATGTTTCATGGTAAGATATATGATTTGCGAAGTGTTATGTATTCCTCGTCTACACTTCAAATGAATGTAAATGCGACACTTCTTTGCTAGGAAATAGCGTTTGCAAATGTCTACCTATCGTAGCAATAGTGTTCTAATGCTTCTTAAAACGCGATATCGCATCTCATTTCTATGTTTCATGGTAAGATATAATATGATTTGCGAAGTATCATGTATTCCCCGTCTACACTTCAAATGAATGTAAATGCGACACTTCCTTGCTAGGAAATAGCGATAGCAGATGTCTACGTATCGTAGCAATAGAGTTCATATGATTCTTAAAACGCGATATCGCATCTCATTTCTATGTTTCATGGTAATATATAACATGATTTGCGAAGTGTTATGTATTCCTCGTCTACACTTCAAATGGATGTGAATACGATACTTCCTGGCTAGGAAATAGCGTTTGCAGATGTCTACGTATCGTAGCAATAGAGTTCTAATGCTTCTCAAAACGCGATATCGCATCTCATTTCTATGTTTCATGGTAAGATATAATATGATTTGCGAAGTGTTATGTATTCCTCGCCTACACTTCAAATGAATGTAAATGCGACACTTCCTTGCAAGGATATAGCGTTTGCAGATGTCTACGTGTCGTAGCAATGGAGTTCTTATGATTCTTAAAACGCGATATCGCATCTCATTTCTATGTTTCATGGTAAGGTATAATATGATTTGCGAAGTGTTATGTATCCGTCGTCTACACTTCAAATGAATGTAAATGCGACACTTTCTTGCAAGGAAATAGCGTTTGCAGATGTCTACGTATCGTAGCAATAGAGTTCTTATGATTCTTAAAACGCGATATCGCATCTCATTTCTATGTATCATGGTAAGATATTATATGATTTGCGAAGTGTCATGTATTCCTCGTCTACACTTCAAATGAATGTAAGTGCGACACTTCCTTGCTAGGAAATAGCGTTTGCAGATGTCTACGTATCGTAGCAATAGAGTTCTAATGCTTCTTAAAACGCGATATCGCATCTCATTTCTATGTTTCATGGTAAGATATAATATGATTTGCGAAGTGTCATGTATTCCTCGTCTACACTTCAAATGAATGTAAATGCGACACTTCCTTGCTAGGAAATAGCGATAGCAGATGTCTACGTATCGTAGCAATAGTGTTCATATGATTCTTAAAACGCGATATCGCATCTCATTTCTATGTTTCATGGTAAGATATAACATGATTTGCGAGGTGTTATGTATTCCTCGTCTACACTTCAAATGGATTTGAATACGATACTTCCTGGCTAGGAAATAGCGTTTGCAGATGTCTACGTATCGTAGCAACAGTTTTCTAATGCATCTTAAAACGCGATATCGCATCTCATTTCTATGTTTAATGGTAAGATATTATATGATTTGCGAAGTGTTGTGTATTCCTCGTCTACACTTCAAATGAATGTGAATGCGACACTTCCTCGCTAGGAAATAGCGTTTGCAGATGTCTACGTATCGTAGCAATAGAGTTCTAATGCTTCTTAAAACGCGATATCGCATCTCATTTCTATGTTTCATGGTAAGATATAATATGATTTGCGAAGTGTCATGTATTCCTCGTCTACACTTCAAATGAATGTAAATGCGACACTTCCTTGCTAGGAAATAGCGATAGCAGATATCTACGTATCGTAGCAATAGAGTTCATATGATTCTTAAAACGTGATATCGCATCTCATTTCTATGTTTCATGGTAAGATATAACATGATTTGCGAAGTGTTATGTATTCCTCGTCTACACTTCAAATGAATAAGATTGCGATACTTCCTCGCTAGGAAATAGCGTTTGCAGATGTCTACGTATCGTAGCAATAGAGTTCATATGATTCTTAAAACGCGATATCGCATCTCATTTCTATGTTTCATGGTAAGATATAACATGATTTGCGAAGTGTTATGTATTCCTCGTCTACACTTCAAATGGATGTGAATACGATACTTCCTGGCTAGGAAATAGCGTTTGCAAATGTCTACCTATCGTAGCAATAGTGTTCTAATGCTTCTTAAAACGCGATATCGCATCTCATTTCTATGTTTCATGGTAAGATATAATATGATTTGCGAAGTATCATGTATTCCCCGTCTACACTTGAAATGAATGTAAATGCGGCACTTCCTTGCTAGGAAATAGCGATAGCAGATATCTACGTATCGTAGCAATAGAGTTCATATGATTCTTAAAACGTGATATCGCATCTCATTTCTATGTTTCATGGTAAGATATAACATGATTTGCGAAGTGTTATGTATTCCTCGTCTACACTTCAAATGAATGTGAATGCGATACTTCCTCGCTAGGAAATAGCGTTTGCAGATGTCTACGTATCGTAGCAATAGCTTTCTAGTGCTTCTTAAAACGCGATATAGCATCTCATTTCTATGTTTCATGGTAAGAAATATGATTTGCGAAGTGTTATGTATTCCTCGTCTACACTTCAAATGAATGTAAATGCGACACTTCTTTGCTAGGAAATAGCGTTTGCAAATGTCTACCTATCGTAGCAATAGTGTTCTAATGCTTCTTAAAACGCGATATCGCATCACATTTCTATGTTTCATGGTAAGATATAATATGATTTGCGAAGTATCATGTATTCCCCCTCTACACTTGAAATGAATGTAAATGCGGCACTTCCTTGCTAGGAAATAGCGATAGCAGATGTCTACGTATCGTAGCAATAGAGTTCATATGATTCTTAAAACGCGATATCGCATCTCATTTCTATGTTTCATGGTAAGATATAACATGATTTGCGAAGTGTTATGTATTCCTCGTCTACACTTCAAATGGATGTGAATACGATACTTCCTGGCTAGGAAATAGCGTTTGCAGATGTCTACGTATCGTAGCAATAGAGTTCTAATGCTTCTTAAAACGCGATATCGCATCTCATTTCTATGTTTCATGGTAAGATATAATATGATTTGCGAAGTGCCATGTATTCCTCGTCTACACTTCAAATGAATGTAAATGCGACACTTCCTTGCTAGGAAATAGCGATAGCAGATGTCTACGTATCGTAGCAATAGAGTTCATATGATTCTTAAAACGCGATATCGCATCTCATTTCTATGTTTCATGGTAATATATAACATGATTTGCGAAGTGTTATGTATTCCTCGTCTACACTTCAAATGGATGTGAATACGATACTTCCTGGCTAGGAAATAGCGTTTGCAGATGTCTACGTATCGTAGCAATAGAGTTCTAATGCTTCTCAAAACGCGATATCGCATCTCATTTCTATGTTTCATGGTAAGATATAATATGATTTGCGAAGTGTTATGTATTCCTCGCCTACACTTCAAATGAATGTAAATGCGACACTTCCTTGCAAGGAAATAGCGTTTGCAGATGTCTACGTATCGTAGCAATGGAGTTCTTATGATTCTTAAAACGCGATATCGCATCTCATTTCTATGTTTCATGGTAAGATATAATATGATTTGCGAAGTGTTGTGTATTCCTCGTCTACACTTCAAATGAATGTAAATGCGACCCTTCCTTGCTAGGAAATAGCGTCTGCAGATGTCTAGGAATCGTAGCAATAGAGTTCTAATGCTTCTTAAAACTCGATATCGCATCTCATTTCTATGTTTCATGGTAAGATGTAATATGATTTGCGAATTGTTATGCATTCCTCGTCTACGATTCAAATGAATGTAAATGCGACACTTCCTTGCAAGGAAATAGCGTTTGCAGATGTCTACGTATCGTAGCAATAGAGTTCTAATGCTTCTTAAAACGCGATATCGCATCTCCTTTCTATGTTTCATGGTAAGATATATGATTTGCGAAGTGTTATGTATTCCTCGTCTACACTTCAAATGAATGTAAATGCGACACTTCTTTGCTAGGAAACAGCGTTTGCAAATGTCTAACTATCGTAGCAATAGTGTTCTAATGCTTCTTAAAACGCGATATCGCATCTCATTTCTATGTTTCATGGTAAGATATAACATGATTTGCGAAGTGTTATGTATTCCTCGTCTACACTTCAAATGGATGTGAATACGATACTTCCTGGCTAGGAAATAGCGTTTGCAGATGTCTACGTATCGTAGCAATAGAGTTCTAATGCTTCTCAAAACGCGATATCGCATCTCATTTCTATGTTTCATGGTAAGATATAATATGATTTGCGAAGTGTTATGTATTCCTCGCCTACAATTCAAATGAATGTAAATGCGACGCTTCCTGGCTAGGAAATAGCGTTTGTAAATGTCTACCTATCGTAGCAACAGTTTTCTAATGCATCTTAAAACGCGATATCGCATCTCATTTCTATGTTTAATGGTAAGATATAATATGATTTGCGAAGTGTTATGTATTCCTCGTCTGCACTTCAAATGAATGTGAATGCGACACTTCCTCGCTAGGAAATAGCGTTTGCCGATGTCTACGTATCGTAGCAATAGAGTTCTAATGCTTCTTAAAACGCGATATCGCATCTCATTTCTATGTTTGATGGTAAGATATAATATGATTTGCGAAGTGTCATGTATTCCTCGTCTACACTTCAAATGAATGTAAATGCGACACTTCCTTGCTAGGAAATAGCGATAGCAGATGTCTACGTATCGTAGCAATAGAGTTCATATGATTCTTAAAACGCGATATCGCATCTCATTTCTATGTTTCATGGTAAGATATAACATGATTTTCGAAGTGTTATGTATTCCTCGTCTACACTTCAAATGGATGTGAATACGATACTTTCTGGCTAGGAAATAGCGTTTGCAGATGTCTACGTATCGTAGCAATAGAGTTCTAATGCTTCTCAAAACGCGATATCGCATCTCATTTCTATGTTTCATGGTAAGATATAATATGATTTGCGAAGTGTTATGTATTCCTCGCCTAGAATTCAAATGAATGTAAATGCGACACTTCTTTGCTAGGAAATAGCGTTTGTAAATGTCTACCTATCGTAGCAACAGTTTTCTAATGCATATTAAAACGCGATATCGCATCTCATTTCTATGTTTAATGGTAAGATATAATATGATTTGCGAAGTGTTATGTATTCCTCGTCTACACTTCAAATGAATGTGAATGCGACACTTCCTCGCTAGGAAATAGCGTTTGCAGATGTCTACGTATCGTAGCAATAGAGTTCTAATGCTTCTTAAAACGCGATATCGCATCTCATTTCTATGTTTCATGGTAAGATATAATATGATTTGCGAAGTGTCATGTATTCCTCGTCTACACTTCAAATGAATGTAAATGCGACACTTCCTTGCAAGGAAATAGCGTTTGCAGATGTCTACGTATCGTAGCAATAGAGTTCTTATGATTCTTAAAACGCGATATCGCATCTCATTTCTATGTTTCATGGCAAGATATTATATGATTTGCGAAGTGTCATGTATTCCTCGTCTACACTTCAAATGAATGTAAATGCGACACTTCCTTGCTAGGAAATAGCGTCTGCAGATGTCTAGGTATCGTAGCAATAGAGTTCAAATGCTTCTTAAAACGCGATATCGCATCTCATTTCTATGTTTCATGGTAAGATATAATATGATTTGCGAAGTGTTATTTATTCCTCGTCTACACTTCAAATGAATGTAAATGCGACACTTCCTTGCAAGGAAATAGCGTTTGCAGATGTCTACGTATCGTAGCATTGGAGTTCTTATGATTCTTAAAACGCGATATCGCATCTCATTTCTATGTATCATGGTAAGGTATAATATGATTTGCGAAGTGTTATGTATCCGTCGTCTACACTTCAAATGAATGTAAATGCGACACTTTCTTGCAAGGAAATAGCGTTTGCAGATGTCTACGTACCGTAGCAATGGATTTCTGATGCTTCTCAAAACGCGATATCGCATCTCATTTCTATGTTTCATGGTAAGATATAATATGATTTGCGAAGTGTTATGTATTCCTCGTCTACACTTCAAATGAATGTAAATGCGACACTTCTTTGCTAGGAAATAGCGTTTGCAAATGTCTACCTATCGTAGCAATAGTGTTCTAATGCTTCTTAAAACGCGATATCACATCTCATTTCTATGCTTCATGATAGGATATAATATGATTTGCGAAGTATCATGTATTCCTCGTCTACACTTCAAATGAATGTAAATGCGACACTTCCTTGCTAGGAAATAGCGTCTGCAGATGTCTAGGTATCGTAGCAATAGAGTTCTAATGCTTCTTGAAACGCGATATCGCATCTCATTTCTATGTTTCATGGTAAGATACAATATGATTTGCGAAGTGTTATGTATTCCTCGTCTACACTTCAAATGAATGTAAATGCGACACTTCCTTGCAAGGAAATAGCGTTTGCAGATGTCTACGTATCGTAGCAATAGAGTTCTTATGATTCTTAAAACGCGATATCGCATCTCATTTCTATGTTTCATGGTAAGATATAACATGATTTGCGAAGTGTTATGTATTCCTCGTCTACACTTCAAATGAATGTAAATGCGACCCTTCCTTGCTAGGAGATAGCGTCTGCAGATGTGTAGGTATCGTAGCAATAGAGTTCTAATGCCTCTTAAAACGCGATATCGCATCTCATTTCTATGTTTCATGGTAAGATATAATATGATTTGCGAAGTGTTATGTATTCCTCGTCTACACTTCAAATGAATGTAAATGCGACACTTCTTTGCTAGGAAATAGCGTTTGCAAATGTCTACCTATCGTAGCAATAGTGTTCTAATGCTTCTTAAAACGCGATATCACATCTCATTTCTATGCTTCATGATAAGATATAATATGATTTGCGAAGTATCATGTATTCCTCGTCTACACTTCAAATGAATGTAAATGCGACACTTCCTTGCTAGGAAATAGCGTCTGCAGATGTCTAGGTATCGTAGCAATAGAGTTCTAATGCTTCTTGATACGCGATATCGCATCTCATTTATATGTTTCATGGTAAGATATAATATGATTTGCGAAGTGTCATGTATTACTCGTCTACACATCAAATGAATGTAAATGCGACACTTCCTTGCTAGGAAAAAGCGTTTGCAGATGTCTACGTATCGTAGCAATACCTTTCTAGTGCTTCTTAAAAGGCGATATCGCATCTCATTTCTATGTTTCATGGTAAGATATAACATGATTTGCGAAGTGTTATGTATTCCTCGTCTACACTTCAAATGAATGTGAATGCGATACTTCCTCGCTAGGAAATAGCGTTTGCAGATGTCTACGTATCGTAGCAATAGCTTTCTAGTGCTTCTTAAAACGCGATATCGCATCTCATTTCTATGTTTCATGGTAAGATATAATATGATTTGCGAAGTGTCATGTATTCCTCGTCTACACTTCAAATGAATGTAAATGCGACACTTCCTTGCAAGGAAATAGCGTCTTCAGATGTCTAGGTATCGTAGCAATAGAGTTCTTAAGCTTCTTAAAACGCGATATTGCATCTCATTTCTGCTTCATGGTAAGATATAAAATGATTTGCGAAGTGTCATGTATTCCTCGTCTACACATCAAATGATTGTGATGCGACACTTCCTTGCTAGGAAATAGCGTCTGCAGATGTCTAGGTATCGTAGCAATAGAGTTCTAATGCTTCTCAAAACGCGATATCGCATCTCATTTCTATGTTTCATGGTAAGATATAATATGATTTGCGAAGTGTTATGTATTCCTCGCCTAGAATTCAAATGAATGTAAATGCGACACTTCTTTGCTAGGAAATAGCGTTTGTAAATGTCTACCTATCGTAGCAACAGTTTTCTAATGCATATTAAAACGCGATATCGCATCTCATTTCTATGTTTAATGGTAAGATATAATATGATTTGCGAAGTGTTATGTATTCCTCGTCTACACTTCAAATGAATGTGAATGCGACACTTCCTCGCTAGGAAATAGCGTTTGCAGATGTCTACGTATCGTAGCAATAGAGTTCTAATGCTTCTTAAAACGCGATATCGCATCTCATTTCTATGTTTCATGGTAAGATATAATATGATTTGCGAAGTGTCATGTATTCCTCGTCTACACTTCAAATGAATGTAAATGCGACACTTCCTTGCAAGGAAATAGCGTTTGCAGATGTCTACGTATCGTAGCAATAGAGTTCTTATGATTCTTAAAACGCGATATCGCATCTCATTTCTATGTTTCATGGCAAGATATTATATGATTTGCGAAGTGTCATGTATTCCTCGTCTACACTTCAAATGAATGTAAATGCGACACTTCCTTGGTAGGAAATAGCGTCTGCAGATGTCTAGGTATCGTAGCAATAGAGTTCAAATGCTTCTTAAAACGCGATATCGCATCTCATTTCTATGTTTCATGGTAAGATATAATATGATTTGCGAAGTGTTATTTATTCCTCGTCTACACTTCAAATGAATGTAAATGCGACACTTCCTTGCAAGGAAATAGCGTTTGCAGATGTCTACGTATCGTAGCATTGGAGTTCTTATGATTCTTAAAACGCGATATCGCATCTCATTTCTATGTATCATGGTAAGGTATAATATGATTTGCGAAGTGTTATGTATCCGTCGTCTACACTTCAAATGAATGTAAATGCGACACTTTCTTGCAAGGAAATAGCGTTTGCAGATGTCTACGTACCGTAGCAATGGATTTCTGATGCTTCTCAAAACGCGATATCGCATCTCATTTCTATGTTTCATGGTAAGATATAATATGATTTGCGAAGTGTTATGTATTCCTCGTCTACACTTCAAATGAATGTAAATGCGACACTTCTTTGCTAGGAAATAGCGTTTGCAAATGTCTACCTATCGTAGCAATAGTGTTCTAATGCTTCTTAAAACGCGATATCACATCTCATTTCTATGCTTCATGATAAGATATAATATGATTTGCGAAGTATCATGTATTCCTCGTCTACACTTCAAATGAATGTAAATGCGACACTTCCTTGCTAGGAAATAGCGTCTGCAGATGTCTAGGTATCGTAGCAATAGAGTTCTAATGCTTCTTGAAACGCGATATCGCATCTCATTTCTATGTTTCATGGTAAGATACAATATGATTTGCGAAGTGTTATGTATTCCTCGTCTACACTTCAAATGAATGTAAATGCGACACTTCCTTGCAAGGAAATAGCGTTTGCAGATGTCTACGTATCGTAGCAATAGAGTTCTTATGATTCTTAAAACGCGATATCGCATCTCATTTCTATGTTTCATGGTAAGATATAACATGATTTGCGAAGTGTTATGTATTCCTCGTCTACACTTCAAATGAATGTAAATGCGACCCTTCCTTGCTAGGAGATAGCTTCTGCAGATGTGTAGGTATCGTAGCAATAGAGTTCTAATGCCTCTTAAAACGCGATATCGCATCTCATTTCTATGTTTCATGGTAAGATATAATATGATTTGCGAAGTGTTATGTAATCCTCGTCTACACTTCAAATGAATGTAAATGCGACACTTCTTTGCTAGGAAATAGCGTTTGCAAATGTCTACCTATCGTAGCAATAGTGTTCTAATGCTTCTTAAAACGCGATATCACATCTCATTTCTATGCTTCATGATAAGATATAATATGATTTGCGAAGTATCATGTATTCCTCGTCTACACTTCAAATGAATGTAAATGCGACACTTCCTTGCTAGGAAATAGCGTCTGCAGATGTCTAGGTATCGTAGCAATAGAGTTCTAATGCTTCTTGATACGCGATATCGCATCTCATTTATATGTTTCATGGTAAGATATAATATGATTTGCGAAGTGTCATGTATTACTCGTCTACACATCAAATGAATGTAAATGCGACACTTCCTTGCTAGGAAAAAGCGTTTGCAGATGTCTACGTATCGTAGCAATACCTTTCTAGTGCTTCTTAAAAGGCGATATCGCATCTCATTTCTATGTTTCATGGTAAGATATAACATGATTTGCGAAGTGTTATGTATTCCTCGTCTACACTTCAAATGAATGTGAATGCGATACTTCCTCGCTAGGAAATAGCGTTTGCAGATGTCTACGTATCGTAGCAATAGCTTTCTAGTGCTTCTTAAAACGCGATATCGCATCTCGTTTCTATGTTTCATGGTAAGATATAATATGATTTGCGAAGTGTCATGTATTCCTCGTCTACACTTCAAATGAATGTAAATGCGACACTTCCTTGCAAGGAAATAGCGTCTTCAGATGTCTAGGTATCGTAGCAATAGAGTTCTTAAGCTTCTTAAAACGCGATATTGCATCTCATTTCTGCTTCATGGTAAGATATAAAATGATTTGCGAAGTGTCATGTATTCCTCGTCTACACATCAAATGATTGTGAATGCGACACTTCCTTGCTAGGAAATAGCGTCTGCAGATGTCTAGGTATCGTAGCAATAGAGTTCTAATGCTTCTTAAAACGCGATATCGCATCTCATTTCTATGTTTCATGGTAAGATATAATATGATTTGCGAATTGTTATGTATTCCTCGTCTACACTTCAAATGAATGTAAGAGTGACACTTCCTTGTAAGGAAATAGCGTTTGCAGATGTCTAGGTATCGTAGCAATAGAGTTCTAATGCTTCTTGAAACGCGATATCGCATCTCATTTCTATGTTTCATGGTAAGATATAATATGATTTGCGAAGTGTTATGTATTCCTCGTCTACACTTCAAATGAATGTAAATGCGACACTTCCCTGCAAGGAAGTAGCGTTTGCAGATGTCTACGTATCGTAGCAATAGAGTTCTTATGATTCTTAAAACGCGATATCGCATCTCATTTCTATGTTTCATGGTAATGTATAATATGATTTGCGAATTGTTATGTATTCCTCGTCTACACTTCAAATGAATGTAAGAGTGACACTTCCTTGCAAGGAAATAGCGTTTGCAGATGTCTACCTATCGTAGCAATAGAGTTCAAATGATTCTTAAAACGAGATATTGCATCTCATATCTATGTTTCATGATGAGATATAACATGATTGGCAAAGTGTCATGTATTCCTCGTCTACACTTCAAATGAATGTAAATGCGACACTTCCTTGCTAGGAAATAGCGTCTTCCGATGTCTAGGTATCGTAGCAATAGAGATCTAATGCTTCTTAAAACGCGATATTGCATCTCATTTCTGTTTCATGGTAAGATATAATATGATTTGCGAAGTGTCATGTATTCCTCGTCTACACATCAAATGAATGTAAATGCGACACTTCCTTGCTAGGAAATAGCGTCTGCAGATGTCTAGGTATCGTAGCAATAGAGTTCTAATGCTTCTTAAAACGCGATATCTCATCTCATTTCTATGTTTCATGGTAAGATATAATATGATTTGCGAAGTGTTATGCATTCCTTGTCTACGATTCAGATGAATGTAAATGCGACACTTCCTTGCAAGGAAATAGCGTTTGCAGATGTCTACGTATCGTAGCAATAGCTTTCTAGTGCTTCTTAAAACGCGATATCGCATCTCATTTCTATGTTTCATGGTAAGATATAATATGATTTGCGAAGTGTTATGTATTCCTCGTCTACACTTCAAATGAATGTAAATGCGACACTTCCCTGCAAGGAAATAGCGTTTGCAGATGTCTGCGTATCGTAGCAATAGAGTTCTTATGATTCTTAAAACGCGATATCGCATCTCATTTCTATGTTTCATGGTAAGGTATAATATGATTTGCGAAGTGTTATGTATTCCTCGTCTACACTTCGAATGAATGTAAGAGTGACACTTCCTTGTAAGGAAATAGCGTTTGCAGATATCTACCTATCGTAGCAATAGAGTTCTAGTGCTTCGTAGAACGCGATATCGCATCTCATTTATATGTTTCATGGTAAGATATAATATGATTTGCGAAGTGTCATGTATTACTCGTCTACACATCAAATGAATGTAAATGCGACACTTCCTTGCTAGGAAATAGCGTCTGCAGATGTCTACGTATCGTAGCATTAGAGTTCTTATGATTCTTAAAACGCGATATCGCATCTCGTTTCTATGTTTCATGGTAAGATATAATATGATTTGCTAAGTGTTATGTATTCCTCGTCTACACGTCAAATGAATGTAATTGCGACACTTCCTTGCAAGGAAATAGCGTTTGCAGATGTCTACGTATCGTAGCAATAGAGTTCTTATGATTCTTAAATCGCGATATCGCATCTCATTTCTATGTTTCATGGTAAGATATAATATGATTTGCGAAGTGTTATGTATTCCTCGTCTACACTTCAAATGAATGTAAATGCGACACTTCCCTGCAAGGAAGTAGCGTTTGCAGATGTCTACGTATCGTAGCAATAGAGTTCTTATGATTCTTAAAACGCGATATCGCATCTCATTTCTATGTTTCATGGTAATGTATAATATGATTTGCGAATTGTTATGTATTCCTCGTCTACACTTCAAATGAATGTAAGAGTGACACTTCCTTGTAAGGAAATAGCATTTGCAGATGTCTACGTATCGTAGCAATAGAGTTCTTATGATTCTTAAATCGCGATATCGCATCTCATTTCTATGTTTCATGGTAAGATATAATATGATTTGCGAAGTGTTATGAATTCCTCGTCTACACTTCAAATGAATGTAAATGCGACACTTCCCTGCAAGGAAGTAGCGTTTGCAGATGTCTACGTATCGTAGCAATAGAGTTCTTATGATTCTTAAAACGCGATATCGCATCTCATTTCTATGTTTCATGGTAATGTATAATATGATTTGCGAATTGTTATGTATTCCTCGTCTACACTTCAAATGAATGTAAGAGTGACACTTCCTTGTAAGGAAATAGCGTTTGCAGATGTCTACCTATCGTAGCAATAGAGTTCAAATGATTCTTAAAACGAGATATTGCATCTCATATCTATGTTTCATGATAAGATATAATATGATTGGCAAAGTGTCATGTATTCCTCGTCTACACTTCAAATGAATGTAAATGCGCCACTTCCTTGCTAGGAAATAGCGTCTTCAGATGTCTAGGTATCGTAGCAATAGAGATCTAATGCTTCTTAAAACGCGATATTGCATCTCATTTCTGTTTCATGGTAAGATATAATATGATTTGCGAAGTGTCATGTATTCCTCGTCTACACATCAAATGAATGTAAATGCGACACTTCCTTGCTAGGAAATAGCGTCTGCAGATGTCTAGGTATCGTAGCAATAGAGTTCTAATGCTTCTTAAAACGCGATATCTCATCTCATTTCTATGTTTCATGGTAAGATATAATATGATTTGCGAAGTGTTATGCATTCCTTGTCTACGATTCAGATGAATGTAAATGCGACACTTCCTTGCAAGGAAATAGCGTTTGCAGATGTCTACGTATCGTAGCAATAGCTTTCTAGTGCTTCTTAAAACGCGATATCGCATCTCATTTCTATGTTTCATGGTAAGATATAATATGATTTGCGAAGTGTTATGTATTCCTCGTCTACACTTCAAATGAATGTAAATGCAACACTTCCCTGCAAGGAAATAGCGTTTGCAGATGTCTACGTATCGTAGCAATAGAGTTCTTATGATTCTTAAAACGCGATATCGCATCTCATTTCTATGTTTCATGGTAAGGTATAATATGATTTGCGAAGTGTTATGTATTCCTCGTCTACACTTCGAATGAATGTAAGGGTGACACTTCCTTGTAAGGAAATAGCGTTTGCAGATGTCTACCTATCGTAGCAATAGAGTTCTAGTGCTTCGTAAAACGCGATATCGCATCTCATTTATATGTTTCATGGTAAGATATAATATGATTTGCGAAGTGTCATGTATTACTCGTCTACACATCAAATGAATGTAAATGCGACACTTCCTTGCTAGGAAATAGCGTCTGCAGATGTCTACGTATCGTAGCATTAGAGTTCTTATGATTCTTAAAACGCGATATCGCATCACATTTCTATGTTTCATGGTAAGATATAATATGATTTGCTAAGTGTTATGTATTCCTCGTCTACACGTCAAATGAATGTAATTGCGACACTTCCTTGCAAGGAAATAGCGTTTGCAGATGTCTACGTATCGTAGCAATAGAGTTCTTATGATTCTTAAATCGCGATATCGCATCTCATTTCTATGTTTCATGGTAAGATATAACATGACTTGCGAAGTGTTATGTATTCCTCGTCTACACTTCAAATGAATGTGAATGCGATACTTCCTCGCTAGGAAAAAGCGTTTGCAGATGTCTACGTATCGTAGCAATACCCTTCTAGTGCTTCTTAAAAGGCGATATCGCATCTCATTTCTATGTTTCATGGTAAGATATAACATGATTTGCGAAGTGTTATGTATTCCTCGTCTACACTTCAAATGAATGTGAATGCGATACTTCCTCGCTAGGAAATAGCGTTTGCAGATGTCTACGTATCGTAGCAATAGCTTTCTAGTGCTTCTTAAAACGCGATATCGCATCTCATTTCTATGTTTCATGGTAAGATATAATATGATTTGCGAAGTGTCATGTATTCCTCGTCTACACTTCAAATGAATGTAAATGCGACACTTCCTTGCTAGGAAATAGCGTCTGCAGATGTCTAGGTATCGTAGCAATAGAGTTCTAATGCTTCTTGAAACGCGATATCGCATCTCATTTCTATGTTTCATGGTAAGATATAATATGATTTGCGAAGTGTTATGTATTCCTCGTCTACACTTCAAATGAATGTAAATGCGACACTTCCCTGCAAGGAAGTAGCGTTTGCAGATGTCTACGTATCGTAGCAATAGAGTTCTTATGATTCTTAAAACGCGATATCGCATCTCATTTCTATGTTTCATGGTATGGTATAATATGATTTGCGAATTGTTATGTATTCCTCGTCTACACTTCAAATGAATGTAAGAGTGACACTTCCTTGTAAGGAAATAGCGTTTGCAGATGTCTACCTATCGTCGCAATAGAGTTCAAATGATTCTTAAAACGAGATATTGCATCTCATATCTATGTTTCATGGTAAGATATAATATGATTGGCAAAGTGTCATGTATTCCTCGTCTACACTTCAAATGAATGTAAATGCGACACTTCCTTGCTAGGAAATAGCGTCTTCAGATGTCTAGGTATCGCAGCAATAGAGTTCTAATGCTTCTTAAAACGCGATATTGCATCTCATTTCTGTTTCATGGTAAGATATAATATGATTTGCGAAGTGTCATGTATTCCTCGTCTACACATCAAATGAATGTAAATGCGACACTTCCTTGCTAGGAAATAGCGTCTGCAGATGTCTAGGTATCGTAGCAATAGAGTTCTAATGCTTCTTAAAACGCGATATCGCATCTCATTTCTATGTTTCATGGTAAGATATAATATGATTTGCGAAGTGTTATGCATTCCTCGTCTACGATTCAAATGAATGTAAATGCGACACTTCCTTGCAAGGAAATAGCGTTTGCAGATGTCTACGTATCGTAGCAATAGCTTTCTAGTGCTTCTTAAAACGCGATATCGCATCTCATTTGTATGTTTCATGGTAAGATATAATATGATTTGCGAAGTGTCATGTATTCCTCGTCTACACATCAAATGAATGTAAATGCGACACTTCCTTGCAAGGAAATAGCGACTTCAGATGTCTGGGTATCGTAGCAATAGAGTTCTAATGCTTCTTAAAACGCGATATCGCATCTCATTTCTATGTTTCATGGTAAGATATAATATGATTTGCGAAGTGTTATGTATTCCTCGTCTACACTTCAAATGAATGTAAGAGTGACACTTCCTTGTAAGGAAATAGCGTTTGCAGATGTCTAGGTATCGTAGCAATAGAGTTCTAATGCTTCTTGAAACGCGATATCGCATCTCATTTCTATGTTTCATGGTAAGATATAACATGATTTGCGAAGTGTTATGTATTCCTCGTCTACACTTCAAATGAATGTGAATGCGATACTTCCTCGCTAGGAAAAAGCGTTTGCAGATGTCTACGTATCGTAGCAATACCTTTCTAGTGCTTCTTAAAAGGCGATATCGCATCTCATTTCTATGTTTCATGGTAAGATATAACATGATTTGCGAAGTGTAATGTATTCCTCGTCTACACTTCAAATGAATGTGAATGCGATACTTCCTCGCTAGGAAATAGCGTTTGCAGATGTCTACCTATCGTAGCAATAGAGTTCAAATGATTCTTAAAACGAGATATTGCATCTCATATCTATGTTTCATGATAAGATATAATATACATTGCGAAGTGTTATGCATTCCTCGTCTACGATTCAAATGAAAGTAAATGCGACACTTCCTTGCAAGGAAATAGCGTTTGCAGATGTCTACGTATCGAAGCAATAGAGTTCAAATGCTTCTTAAAACGAGATATTGCATCTCATATCTATGTTTCATGATAGGATATAATATTCATTGCGAATTGTTATGTATTCCTCGTCTACGATTCAAACGAATGTAAATGCGACACTTCCTTGCAAGGAATGGATTTCTGATGCTTCTTAAAACGCGATATCGCATCTCATTTCTATGTTTTATGGTAAGATATAATATGATTTGCGAAGTGTTATGTATTCCTTGTCTACACTTCAAATGAATGTAAATGCGACACTTCCTTGCAAGGAAATAGCGTTTGCAGATGTCTACGTATCGTAGCAATGGATTTCTGATGCTTCTTAAAACGCGATATCGCATCTCATTTCTATGTTTCATGGTAAGACATAATATGATTTGCGAAGTGCTATGTATTCCTCGTCTACACCTCAAATGAATGTAAATGTGACACTTCCTTGCAGGGAAATAGCGTTTGCAGATGTCTACGTATCGAAGCAATAGAGTTCAAATGCTTCTTAGAACGAGATATTGCATCTCATATCTATGTTTCATGATAAGATATAATATTCATTGCGAAGTGTTATGCATTCCTCGTCCACACATCAAATGAATGTAAATGCGACACTTCCCTGCAAGGAAATAGCGTTTGCAGATGTCTACGTATCGTAGCAATAGAGTTCTTATGATTCTTAAAACGCAATATCGCATCTCATTTCTATGTTTCATGGTAAGGTATAATATGATTTGCGAAGTGTTATGTATTCCTCGTCTACACTTCGAATGAATGTAAGAGTGACACTTCCTTGTAAGGAAATAGCGTTTGCAGATGTCTACCTATCGTAGCAATAGAGTTCTAGTGCTTCGTAAAACGCGATATCGCATCTCATTTATATGTTTCGTGGTAAGATATAATATGATTTGCGAAGTGTCATGTAATACTCGTCTACACATCAAATGAATGTAAATGCGACACTTCCTTGCTAGGAAATAGCGTCTGCAGATGTCTACGTATCGTAGCATTAGAGTTCTTATGATTCTTAAAACGCGATATCGCATCTCATTTCTATGTTTCATGGTAAGATATAATATGATTTGCTAAGTGTTATGT
This sequence comes from Xylocopa sonorina, assembly GCF_050948175.1. Classification (NCBI taxonomy): domain Eukaryota; kingdom Metazoa; phylum Arthropoda; class Insecta; order Hymenoptera; family Apidae; genus Xylocopa; species Xylocopa sonorina. Next base: position 685,825 of record NW_027490139.1, on the reverse strand, counting down.
ATTCCTCGTCTACACTTCAAATGAATGTGAATGCGATACTTCCTCGCTAGGAAAAAGCGTTTGCAGATGTCTACGTATCGTAGCAATACCCTTCTAGTGCTTCTTAAAAGGCGATATCGCATCTCATTTCTATGTTTCATGGTAAGATATAACATGATTTGCGAAGTGTTATGTATTCCTCGTCTACACTTCAAATGAATGTGAATGCGATACTTCCTCGCTAGGAAATAGCGTTTGCAGATGTCTACGTATCGTAGCAATAGCTTTCTAGTTCTTCTTAAAACGCGATATCGCATCTCATTTCTATGTTTCATGGTAAGATATAATATGATTTGCGAAGTGTCATGTATTCCTCGTCTACACTTCAAATGAATGTAAATGCGACACTTCCTTGCTAGGAAATAGCGTCTGCAGATGTCTAGGTATCGTAGCAATAGAGTTCTAATGCTTCTTGAAACGCGATATCGCATCTCATTTCTATGTTTCATGGTAAGATATAACATGATTTGCGAAGTGTTATGTATTCCTCGTCTACACTTCAAATGAATGTGAATGCGATACTTCCTCGCTAGGAAAAAGCGTTTGCAGATGTCTACGTATCGTAGCAATACCCTTCTAGTGCTTCTTAAAAGGCGATATCGCATCTCATTTCTATGTTTCATGGTAAGATATAACATGATTTGCGAAGTGTCATGTATTCCTCGTCTACACTTCAAATGAATGTAAATGCGACACTTCCTTGCTAGGAAATAGCGTCTACAGATATCTAGGTATCGTAGCAATAGAGTTCTAATGCTTCTTAAAACGCGATATTGCATCTCATTTCTGTTTCATGATAAGATATGATATGATTTGCGAAGTGTCATGTATTCCTCGTCTACACATCAAATGAATGTAAATGCGACACTTCCTTGCTAGGAAATAGCGTCTGCAGATGTCTAGGTATCGTAGCAATACAGTTCTAATGCTTCTTAAAACGCGATATCTCATCTCATTTCTATGTTTCATGGTAAGATATAATATGATTTGCGAAGTGTTATGCATTCCTCGTCTACGATTCAAATGAATGTAAATGCGACACTTCCTTGCAAGGAAATAGCGTTTGCAGATGTCTACGTATCGTAGCAATAGCTTTCTAGTGCTTCTTAAAACGCGATATCGCATCTCATTTCTATGTTTCATGGTAAGATATAATATGATTTGCGAAGTGTTATGTATTCCTCGTCTACACTTCAAATGAATGTAAATGCGACACTTCCCTGCAAGGAAATAGCGTTTGCAGATGTCTACGTATCGTAGCAATAGAGTTCTTGTGATTCTTAAAACGCGATATCGCATCTCATTTCTATGTTTCATGGTAAGGTATAATATGATTTGCGAAGTGTTATGTATTCCTCGTCTACACTTCGAATGAATGTAAGAGTGACACTTCCTTGTAAGGAAATAGCGTTTGCAGATGTCTACCTATCGTAGCAATAGAGTTCTAGTGCTTCGTAAAACGCGATATCGCATCTCATTTATATGTTTCATGGTAAGATATAATATGATTTGCGAAGTGTCATGTATTACTCGTCTACACATCAAATGAATGTAAATGCGACACTTCCTTGCTAGGAAATAGCGTCTGCAGATGTCTACGTATCGTAGCATTAGAGTTCTTATGATTCTTAAAACGCGATATCGCATCACATTTCTATGTTTCATGGTAAGATATAATATGATTTGCTAAGTGTTATGTATTCCTCGTCTACACGTCAAATGAATGTAATTGCGACACTTCCTTGCAAGGAAATAGCGTTTGCAGATGTCTACGTATCGTAGCAATAGAGTTCTTATGATTCTTAAATCGCGATATCGCATCTCATTTCTATGTTTCATGGTAAGATATAACATGATTTGCGAAGTGTTATGTATTCCTCGTCTACACTTCAAATGAATGTGAATGCGATACTTCCTCGCTAGGAAAAAGCGTTTGCAGATGTCTACGTATCGTAGCAATACCCTTCTAGTGCTTCTTAAAAGGCGATATCGCATCTCATTTCTATGTTTCATGGTAAGATATAACATGATTTGCGAAGTGTTATGTATTCCTCGTCTACACTTCAAATGAATGTGAATGCGATACTTCCTCGCTAGGAAATAGCGTTTGCAGATGTCTACGTATCGTAGCAATAGCTTTCTAGTGCTTCTTAAAGCGCGATATCGCATCTCATTTCTATGTTTCATGGTAAGATATAATATGATTTGCGAAGTGTCATGTATTCCTCGTCTACACTTCAAATGAATGTAAATGCGACACTTCCTTGCTAGGAAATAGCGTCTGCAGATGTCTAGGTATCGTAGCAATAGAGTTCTAATGCTTCTTGAAACGCGATATCGCATCTCATTTCTATGTTTCATGGTAAGATATAATATGATTTGCGAAGTGTTATGTATTCCTCGTCTACACTTCAAATGAATGTAAATGCGACACTTCCCTGCAAGGAAGTAGCGTTTGCAGATGTCTACGTATCGTAGCAATAGAGTTCTTATGATTCTTAAAACGCGATATCGCATCTCATTTCTATGTTTCATGGTATGGTATAATATGATTTGCGAATTGTTATGTATTCCTCGTCTACACTTCAAATGAATGTAAGAGTGACATTTCCTTGTAAGGAAATAGCGTTTGCAGATGTCTACCTATCGTAGCAATAGAGTTCAAATGATTCTTAAAACGAGATATTGCATCTCACATCTATGTTTCATGATAAGATATAATATGATTGGCAAAGTGTCATGTATTCCTCGTCTACACTTCAAATGAATGTAAATGCGACACTTCCTTGCTAGGAAATAGCGTCTTCAGATGTCTAGGTATCGTAGCAATAGAGTTCTAATGCTTCTTAAAACGCGATATCGCATCTCATTTCTATGTTTCATGGTAAGATATAATATGATTTGCGAAGTGTTATGCATTCCTCGTCTACGATTCAAATGAATGTAAATGCGACACTTCCTTGCAAGGAAATAGCGTTTGCAGATGTCTACGTATCGTAGCAATAGCTTTCTAGTGCTTCTTAAAACGCGATATCGCATCTCATTTCTATGTTTCATGGTAAGATATAATATGATTTGCGAAGTGTCATGTATTCCTCGTCTACACTTCAAATGAATGTAAATGCGACACTTCCTTGCAAGGAAATAGCGACTTCAGATATCTGGGTATCGTAGCAATAGAGATCTAATGCTTCTTAAAACGCGATATCGCATCTCATTTCTATGTTTCATGGTAAGATATAATATGATTTGCGAAGTGTTATGTATTCCTCGTCTACACTTCAAATGAATGTAAGAGTGACACTTCCTTGTAAGGAAATAGCGTTTGCAGATGTCTAGGTATCGTAGCAATAGAGTTCTAATGCTTCTTAAAAGGCGATATCGCATCTCATTTCTATGTTTCATGGTAAGATATAACATGATATGCGAAGTGTAATGTATTCCTCGTCTACACTTCAAATGGATGTAAATGCGACACTTCCTTGCAAGGAAATAGCGTCTTCAGATGTCTACGTATCGTAGCATTAGAGTTCTTATGATTCTTAAAACGCGATATCGCATCACATTTCTATGTTTCATGGTAAGATATAATATGATTTGCTAAGTGTTATGTATTCCTCGTCTACACGTCAAATGAATGTAATTGCGACACTTCCTTGCAAGGAAATAGCGTTTGCAGATGTCTACGTATCGTAGCAATAGAGTTCTTATGATTCTTAAATCGCGATATCGCATCTCATTTCTATGTTTCATGGTAAGATATAACATGATTTGCGAAGTGTTATGTATTCCTCGTCTACACTTCAAATGAATGTGAATGCGATACTTCCTCGCTAGGAAAAAGCGTTTGCAGATGTCTACGTAACGTAGCAATACCCTTCTAGTGCTTCTTAAAAGGCGATATCGCATCTCATTTCTATGTTTCATGGTAAGATATAACATGATTTGCGAAGTGTTATGTATTCCTCGTCTACACTTCAAATGAATGTGAATGCGATACTTCCTCGCTAGGAAATAGCGTTTGCAGATGTCTACGTATCGTAGCAATAGCTTTCTAGTGCTTCTTAAAGCGCGATATCGCATCTCATTTCTATGTTTCATGGTAAGATATAATATGATTTGCGAAGTGTCATGTATTCCTCGTCTACACTTCAAATGAATGTAAATGCGACACTTCCTTGCTAGGAAATAGCGTCTGCAGATGTCTAGGTATCGTAGCAATAGAGTTCTAATGCTTCTTGAAACGCGATATCGCATCTCATTTCTATGTTTCATGGTAAGATATAATATGATTTGCGAAGTGTTATGTATTCCTCGTCTACACTTCAAATGAATGTAAATGCGACACTTCCCTGCAAGGAAGTAGCGTTTGCAGATGTCTACGTATCGTAGCAATAGAGTTCTTATGATTCTTAAAACGCGATATCGCATCTCATTTCTATGTTTCATGGTATGGTATAATATGATTTGCGAATTGTTATGTATTCCTCGTCTACACTTCAAATGAATGTAAGAGTGACATTTCCTTGTAAGGAAATAGCGTTTGCAGATGTCTACCTATCGTAGCAATAGAGTTCAAATGATTCTTAAAACGAGATATTGCATCTCACATCTATGTTTCATGATAAGATATAATATGATTGGCAAAGTGTCATGTATTCCTCGTCTACACTTCAAATGAATGTAAATGCGACACTTCCTTGCTAGGAAATAGCGTCTTCAGATGTCTAGGTATCGTAGCAATAGAGTTCTTATGATTCTTAAAACGCGATATCGCATCTCATTTCTATGTTTCATGGTAAGGTATAATATGATTTGCGAAGTGTTATGTATTCCTCGTCTACACTTCAAATGAATGTAAATGCGACACTTCCTTGCAAGGAAATAGCGTCTGCAGATGTCTAGGTATCGTAGCAATAGAGTTCTAATGCTTCTTAAAACGCGATATCGCATCTCATTTCTATGTTTCATGGTAAGATACAACATGATTTGCGAAGTGTTATGTATTCCTCGTCTACACTTCAAATGAATGTAAATGCGACACTTCCCTGCAAGGAAGTAGCGTTTGCAGATGTCTACGTATCGTAGCAATAGTGTTCTTATGATTCTTAAAACGAGATATTGCATCTCATATCTATGTTTCATGATAAGATATAATATGATTTGCGAAGTGTTATGTATTCCTCGTCTACACTTCAAATGAATGTAAATGCGACACTTCCCTGCAAGGAAATAGCGTTTGCAGATGTCTACGTATCGTAGCAATAGAGTTCTTATGATTCTTAAAACGCGATATCGCATCTCATTTCTATGTTTCATGGTAAGGTATAATATGATTTGCGAATTGTTATGTATTCCTCGTCTACACTTCAAATGAATGTAAATGCGACACTTCCTTGCAAGGAAATAGCGTTTGCAGATGTCTACGTATCGTAGCAATAGAGTTCTTATGATTCTTAAGACGCGATATCGCATCTCATTTCTATGTTTCATGGTAAGATATAACATGATTTGCGAAGTATTATGTATTCCTCGTCTACACTTCAAATGAATGTAAATGCGACACTTCCTTGCAAGGAAATAGCGTCTGCAGATGTCTAGGTATCGTAGCAATAGAGTTCTAATGCTTCTTAAAACGCGATATCGCATCTCATTTCTATGTTTCATGGTAAGATACAACATGATTTGCGAAGTGTTATGTATTCCTCGTCTACACTTCAAATGAATGTAAATGCGACACTTCCCTGCAAGGAAGTAGCGTTTGCAGATGTCTACGTATCGTAGCAATAGAGTTCTTATGATTCTTAAAACGAGATATTGCATCTCATATCTATGTTTCATGATAAGATATAATATGATTTGCGAAGTGTCATGTATTCCTCGTCTACACTTCAAATGAATGTAAATGCGACACTTCCTTGCAAGGAAATAGCGTTTGCAGATGTCTACGTATCGAAGCAGTAGAGTTCAAATGATTCTTAAAACGAGATATTGCATCTCATATTTATGTTTCATGATAAGATATAATATGATTTGCGAAGTGTCATGTATTCCTCGTCTACACTTCAAATGAATGTAAATGCGACACTTCCTTGCTAGGAAATAGCGTCTTCAGATGTCTAGGTATCGTAGCAATAGAGTTCTAATGCTTCTTAAAACGCGATATTGCATCTCATTTCTGTTACATGGTAAGATATAATATGATTTGCGAAGTGTCATGTATTCCTCGTCTACACTTCAAATGAATGTAAATGCGACACTTCCTTGCTAGGAAATAGCGTCTGCAGATGTCTAGGTATCGTAGCAATAGAGTTCTAATGCTTCTTGAAACGCGATATCGCATCTCATTTCTATGTTTCATGGTAAGATATAATATGATTTGCGAAGTGTTATGTATTCCTCGTCTACACTTCAAATGAATGTAAATGCGACACTTCCCTGCAAGGAAATAGCGTTTGCAGATGTCTACCTAGCGTAGCAATAGAGTTCTAATGCTTCTTGAAACGCGATATCGCATCTCATTTCTATGTTTCATGGTAAGATATAATATGATTTGCGAAGTGTTATGTATTCCTCGTCTACACTTCAAATGAATGTAAGAGTGACACTTCCTTGTAAGGAAATAGCGTTTGCAGATGTCTACCTATCGTAGCAATAGAGTTCTAGTGCTTCGTAAAACGCGAAATCGCATCTCATTTCTATGTTTCATGGTAAGATATAATATGATTTGCGAAGTGTCATGTATTACTCGTCTACACATCAAATGAATGTAAATGCGACACTTCCTTGCTAGGAAATAGCGTCTGCAGATGTCTACGTGTCGTAGCATTAGAGTTCTTATGATTCTTAAAACGCGATATCGCATCTCATTTCTATGTTTCATGGTAAGGTATAATATGATTTGCGAAGTGTTATGTATTCCACGTCTACACTTCAAATGAATGTAAATGCGACACTTCCTTGTAAGGAAATAGCGTTTGCAGATATTTACCTATCGTAGCAATAGAGTTCTAGTGCTTCTTGAAACGCGATATCGCATCTCATTTCTATGTTTCATGGTAAGATATAATGTGATTTGCGAAGTGTTATGTATTCCTCGTCTACACTTCAAATGAATGTAAATGCGACACTTCCTTGCAAGGAAATAGCGTTTGCAGATGTCTACGTATCGTAGCAATAGAGTTCTTATGATTCTTAAAACGCGATATCGCATCTCATTTCTATGTTTCATGGTAAGATATAACATGATTTGCGAAGTGTTATGTATTCCTCGTCTACACTTCAAATGAATGTAAGAGTGACACTTCCTTGTAAGGAAATAGCGTTTGCAGATGTCTACCTATCGTAGCAATAGAGTTCTAGTGCTTCGTAAAACGCGATATCGCATCTCATTTCTATGTTTCATGGTAAGATATAATATGATTTGCGAAGTGTCATGTATTTCTCGTCTACACATCAAATGAATGTAAATGCGACACTTCCTTGCTAGGAAATAGCGTCTGCAGATGTCTACGTATCGTAGCATTAGAGTTCTTATGATACTTAAAACGTGATATCGCATCTCATTTCTATGTTTCATGGTAAGGTATAATATGATTTGCGAAGTGTTATGTATTCCTCGTCTACACTTCAAATGAATGTAAATGCGACACTTCCTTGTAAGGAAATAGCGTTTGATGATATTTACCTATCGTAGCAATAGAGTTCTAGTGCTTCTTGAAACGCGATATCGCATCTCATTTCTATGTTTCATGGTAAGATATAATATTCATTGCGAAGTGTTATGCATTTCTCGTCTACGATTCAAATGAATGTAAATGCGACACTTCCTTGCAAGGAAATAGCGTTTGCAGATGTCTACGTATCGTAGCAATAGAGTTCTTATGATTCTTAAAACGCGATATCGCATCTCATTTCTATGTTTCATGGTAAGGTATAATATGATTTGCGAAGTGTTATGTATTCCTCGTCTATACTTCAAATGAATGTGAATGCGACACTTCCTCGCTAGGAAATTGCGTCTGCAGATGTCTAGGTATCGTAGTAATAGAGTTCTAATGCTCCTTAAAACGAGATATTGCATCTCATATCTATGTTTCATGATAAGATATAATATTCATTGCGACGTGTTATGCATTCCTCGTCTACGATTCAAATGAAAGTAAATGCGACACTTCCTTGCAAGGAAATAGCGTTTGCAGATGTCTACGTATCGTAGCAATAGAGTTCATATGATTCTTAAAACGCAATATCGCATCCCATTTCTATGTTTCATGGCAAGTTATAACATGATTTGCGAAGTGTTATGTATTCCTCGTCTACACTTCAAATGAATGTGAATGCGATTCTTCCTCGCTAGGAAATAGCGTTTGCAGATGTCTACGTATCGTAGCAATAGCTTTCTAATGCTTCCTAAAACGCGATATCGCATCTCATTTCAATGTTTCATGGTAAGATATAACATGATTTGCGAAGTGTCATGTATTCCTCGTCTACACTTCAAATGAATGTGAATGCGACACTTCCTCGCTAGGAAATAGCATCTGCAGATGTCTAGGTATCGTAGCAATAGAGTTCCAATGCTTCTTAAAACGAGATATTGCATCTAATATCTATGTTTCATGATAAGATATAATATTCATTGCGAAGTGTTATGCATTCCTCGTCTACGATTCAAATGAAAGTAAATGCGACACTCCATTGCAAGGAAATAGCGTTTGCAGATGTCTACGTATCGAAGCAATGGAGTTCAAATGCTTCTTAAAACGAGATATTGCATCTCATATCTATGTTTCATGATAGGATATAATATTCATTGCGAATTGTTATGCATTCCTCGTCTACGATTCAAACGAATGTAAATGCGACACTTCCTTGCAAGGAATGGATTTCTGATGCTTCTTAAAACGCGATATCGCATCTCATTTCAATGTTTTATGGTAAGATATAATATGATTTGCGAAGTGTTATGTATTCCTTGTCTACACTTCAAATGAATGTAAATGCGACACTTCCTTGCAAGGAAATAGCGTTTGCAGATGTCTACGTATCGTAGCAATGGATTTCTGATGCTTCTTAGAACGCGATATCGCATCTCATTTCTATGTTTTATGGTAAGATATAATATGATTTGCGAAGTGTTATGTATTCCTCGTCTACACTTCAAATGAATGTAAATGCGACACTTCCTTGCAAGGAAATAGCGATTGCAGATGTCTGCCTATCGTAGCAATAGAGTTCTAATGCTTCTTAAAACGCGATATCGCATCTCATTTCTTTGTTTCATGGTAAGATATAATATGATTTGCGAAGTGTTATGTATTCCCCGTCTACACTTCAAAAGAATGTAAATGCGACACTTCCTTGCAAGGAAATAGCGATTGCAGATGTCTACCTATCGTAGCAATAGATTTCTAATGCTTCTTAAAACGCGATATCGCATCTCATTTCTATGTTTCATGGTAAGATATAATATGATTTGCGAAGTATTATGTATTCCTCGTCTACACTTCAAATGAATGTAAATGCGATGCTTCCTTGCAAGGAAATAGCGTTTGCAAATGTCTACGTATCGAAGCAATAGAGTTCAAATGCTTCTTAAAACGAGATACTGCATCTCATATCTATGTTTCATGATAAGATATAATATTCGTTGCGAAGTGCTATGCATTCCTCGCCTACGATTCAAATGAATGTAAATGCGACACTTCCTTGCAGGGAAATAGCGTTTGCAGATGTCTACGTATCGAAGCAATAGAGTTCAAATGCTTCTTAAAACGAGATATTGCATCTCATATCTATGTTTCATGATAAGATATAATATACATTGCGAAGTATTATGCATTCCTCGTCTACAATTCAAATGAAAGTAAATGCGACACTTCCTTGCATGGAAATAGCGTTTGCAGATGTCTACGTATCGAAGCAATAGAGTTCAAATGCTTCTTAAAACGAGATACTGCATCTCATATCTATGTTTCATGATAAGATATAATATTCATTGCGAAGTGTTATGCATTCGTCGTCTACGATTCAAATGAAAGTAAATGCGACACTTCCTTGCAAGGAAATAGCGTTTGCAGATGTCTACGTATCGTAACAATAGAGTTCTTATGATTCTTGAAACGCGAAATCGCATCTCATTTCTATGTTTCATGGTAAGATATAATATGATTTGCGAAGTGTTATGTATTCCTCGTCTAAACTTCAAATGAATGTAAATACGACACTTCCTTGCAAGGAAATAGCGTTTGCAAATATCTGCCTATCGTAGCAATAGTATTCTAATGCTTCTTAAAACGCGATATCGCATCTCACTTCTATGTTTCATGGTAAGTTATAATATGATTTGCGAAGTGTTATGTATTCCTCGTCTACACTTCAAATGAATGTAAATGCGACACTTCCTTGCAAGGAAATAGCGTTTGCAGATGTCTACGTATCGAAGCAATAGAGTTCAAATGCTTCTTAAAACGCGATATCGCATCTCATTTCTATGTTTCATGGTAAGATATAATATGATTTGAGAAGTGTTATGCATTCCTCGTCTACGATTCAAATGAACGTAAATGCGACACTTCCTTCCAAGGAAATAGCGTTTGCAGATGTCTACGTATCGTAACAATAGCGTTCTTATGATACTTAAAACGCGATATCGCATCTCATTTCTATGATTCATGGTAAGATATAATATGATTTGCGAAGTGTTATGTATTCCTCGTCTACACTTCAAATGAATGTAAATGCGACACTTCCTTGCAGGGAAATAGCGTTTGCAGATGTCTACGTATCGTAGCAATAGATTTCATATGATTCTTAAAACGCGATATCGCATCTCATTTCTATGTTTCATGGTAAGATATAACATGATTTGCGAAGTGTTATGTATTCCTCGTCTACACTTCAAATGAATGTGAATGCGATTCTTCCTCGCTAGGAAATAGCGTTTGCAGATGTCTACGTATCGTAGCAATAGCTTTCTAATGCTTCCTAAAACGCGATATCGCATCTCATTTCAATGTTTCATGGTAAGATATAACATGATTTGCGAAGTGTCATGTATTCCTCGTCTACACTTCAAATGAATGTGAATGCGATACTTCCTCGCTAGGAAATAGCGTTTGCAGATGTCTACGTATCGTAGCAATAGCTTTCTAATGCTTCTTAAAACGCGATATCGCATCTCATTTCTATGTTTCATGGTAAGGTATAATATGATTTGCGAAGTGTTATGTATTCCTCGTCTACACTTCAAATGAATGTGAATGCGACACTTCCTCGCTAGGAAATAGCGTCTGCAGATGCCTAGGTATCGTAGCAATAGAGTTCCAATGCTTCTTAAAACGAGATATTGCATCTAATATCTATGTTTCATGATAAGATATAATATTCATTGCGAAGTGTTATGCATTCCTCGTCTACACTTCAAAAGAATGTAAATGCGACACTTCCTTGCAAGGAAATAACGATTGCAGATGTCTACCTATCGTAGCAATAGAGTTCTAATGCTTCTTAAAACGCGATATCGCATCTCATTTCTATGTTTCATGGTAAGATATAATATGATTTGCGAAGTATTATGTATTCCTCGTCTACACTTCAAATGAAAGTTAATGCGACACTTCCTTGCAAGGAAACAGCGTTTGCAGATGTCTACGTATCGAAGCAACAGAGTTCAAATGCTTCTTAAAACGAGATATTGCATCTCATATCTATGTTTCATGATAAGATATAGTATTGATTGCGAAGTGTTATGCATTCCTCGTCTACGATTCAAATGAATGTAAATGCGACACTTCCTTGCAAGGAAATAGCATTTGCAGATGTCTACGTATCGTAGCAATGGATTTCTAATGCTTCTTAGAACGCGATATCGCATCTCATTTCTATGTTTCATGGTAAGATATAATATGATTTGCGAAGCGTCATGTATTCCTCGTCTACACTTCAAATGAATGTAAATGCGACACTTCCTTGCAAGGAAATAGCGTTTGCAGATGTCTACGTATCGAAGCAATAGAGTTCAAATGCTTCTTACAAAGAGTTATTGCATCTCATACCTATGTTTCATGATAAGATATAATATTCATTGCGAAGTGTTATGCATTTCTCGTCTACGATTCAAATGAATGTAAATGCGACACTTCCTTGCAAGGAAATAGCGTTTGCAGATGTCTACGTATCGTAGCAATAGAGTTCTTATGATTCTTAAAACGCGATATCGCATCTCATTTCTATGTTTCATGGTAAGGTATAATATGATTTGCGAAGTGTTATGTATTCCTCGTCTATACTTCAAATGAATGTGAATGCGACACTTCCTCGCTAGGAAATAGCGTCTGCAGATGTCTAGTTATCGTAGTAATAGAGTTCTAATGCTCCTTAAAACGAGATATTGCATCTCATATCTATGTTTCATGATAAGATATAATATTCATTGCGACGTGTTATGCATTCCTCGTCTACGATTCAAATGAAAGTAAATGCGACACTTCCTTGCAAGGAAATAGCGTTTGCAGATGTCTACGTATCGTAGCAATAGAGTTCATATGAGTCTTAAAACGCAATATCGCATCCCATTTCTATGTTTCATGGCAAGATATAACATGATTTGCGAAGTGTTATGTATTCCTCGTCTACACTTCAAATGAATGTGAATGCGATTCTTCCTCGCTAGGAAATAGCGTTTGCAGATGTCTACGTATCGTAGCAATAGCTTTCTAATGCTTCCTAAAACGCGATATCGCATCTCATTTCAATGTTTCATGGTAAGATATAACATGATTTGCGAAGTGTCATGTATTCCTCGTCTACACTTCAAATGAATGTGAATGCGACACTTCCTCGCTAGGAAATAGCGTCTGCAGATGTCTAGGTATCGTAGCAATAGAGTTCCAATGCTTCTTAAAACGCGATATCGCACCTCATTTCTATGTTTTATGGTAAGATATAATATGATTTGCGAAGTGTTATGTATTCCTTGTCTACACTTCAAATGAATGTAAATGCGACACTTCCTTGCAAGGAAATAGCGTTTGCAGATGTCTACGAATCGTAGCAATGGATTTCTGATGCTTCTTAAAACGCGATATCGCATCTCATTTCTATGTTTTATGGTAAGATATAATATGATTTGCGAAGTGTTATGTATTCCTCGTCTACACTTCAAATGAATGTAAATGCGACACTTCCTTGCAAGGAAATAGCGATTGCAGATGTCTACCTATCGTAGCAATAGAGATCTAATGCTTCTTAAAACGCGATATCGCATCTCATTTCTTTGTTTCATGGTAAGATATAATATGATTTGCGAAGTGTTATGTATTCCCCGTCTACACTTCAAAAGAATGTAAATGCGACACTTCCTTGCAAGGAAATAGCGATTGCAGATGTCTACCTATCGTAGCAATAGAGTTCTAATGCTTCTTAAAACGCGATATCGCATCTCATTTCTATGTTTCATGGTAAGATATAATATGATTTGCGAAGTATTATGTATTCCTCGTCTACACTTCAAATGAATGTAAATGCGATGCTTCCTTGCAAGGAAATAGCGTTTGCAAATGTCTACGTATCGAAGCAATAGAGTTCAAATGCTTCTTAAAACGAGATACTGCATCTCATATCTATGTTTCATGATAAGATATAATATTCATAGCGAAGTGCTATGCATTCCTCGCCTACGATTCAAATGAATGTAAATGCGACACTTCCTTGCAGGGAAATAGCGTTTGCAGATGTCTACGTATCGAAGCAATAGAGTTCAAATGCTTCTTAAAACGAGATATTGCATCTCATATCTATGTTTCATGATAAGATATAATATACATTGCGAAGTGTTATGCATTCCTCGTCTACAATTCAAATGAAAGTAAATGCGACACTTCCTTGCAAGGAAATAACGTTTGCAGATGTGTACGTATCGTAGCAATAGATTTCTAATGCTTCTTAAAACGCGATATCGCATCTCATTTCTATGTTTCATGGTAAGATATAATATGATTTGCGTAGTGTTATGTATTCCTCGTCTACACTTCAAATGAATGTAAATGCGACACATCCTTGCAAGCAAATAGCGTTTGCAGATGTCTACGTATCGAAGCAATAGAGTTCAAATGCTTCTTAAAACGAGATATTGCATCTCATATCTATGTTTCATGATAAGATATAATATACATTGCGAAGTGTTATGCATTCGTCGTCTACGATTCAAATGAAAGTAAATGCGACACTTCCCTGCTAGGAAATAGCGTCTGCAGATGGCTAGGTATCGTAGCAATAGAGTTCTTATGATTCTTAAAACGCGATATCGCATCTCATTTCTATGTTTCATGGTAAGGTATAATATGATTTGCGAAGTGTTATGTATTCCTCGTCTATACTTCAAATGAATGTGAATGCGACACTTCCTCGCTAGGAAATAGCGTCTGCAGATGTCTAGTTATCGTAGTAATAGAGTTCTAATGCTCCTTAAAACGAGATATTGCATCTCATATCTATGTTTCATGATAAGATATAATATTCATTGCGACGTGTTATGCATTCCTCGTCTACGATTCAAATGAAAGTAAATGCGACACTTCCTTGCAAGGAAATAGCGTTTGCAGATGTCTACGTATCGTAGCAATAGAGTTCATATGATTCTTAAAACGCAATATCGCATCCCATTTCTATGTTTCATGGCAAGATATAACATGATTTGCGAAGTGTTATGTATTCCTCGTCTACACTTCAAATGAATGTGAATGCGACACTTCCTCGCTAGGAAATAGCGTCTGCAGATGTCTAGGTATCGTAGCAATAGAGTTCCAATGCTTCTTAAAACGAGATATTGCATCTAATATCTATGTTTCATGATAAGATATAATATACATTGCGAAGTGTTATGCATTCCTCGTCTACGACTCAAATGAAAGTAAATGCGACACTTCCTTGCAAGGAAATAGCGTTTGCAGATGTCTACGTATCGAAGCAATAGAGTTCAAATGCTTCTTAAAACGAGATATTGCATCTCATATCTATGTTTCATGATAGGATATAATATTCATTGCGAATTGTTATGCATTCCTCGTCTACGATTCAAACGAATGTAAATGCGACACTTCCTTGCAAGGAATGGATTTCTGATGCTTCTTAAAACGCGATATCGCATCTCATTTCTATGTTTTATGGTAAGATATAATATGATTTGCGAAGTGTTATGTATTCCTTGTCTACAATTCAAATGAATGTAAATGCGACACTTCCTTGCAAGGAAATAGCGTTTGCAGATGTCTACGTATCGTAGCAATGGATTTCTGATGCTTCTTAAAACGCGATATCGCATCTCATTTCTATGTTTCATGGTAAGATATAATATGATTTGCGAAGTATTATGTATTCCTCGTCTACACTTCAAATGAATGTAAATGCGATGCTTCCTTGCAAGGAAATAGCGTTTGCAAATGTCTACGTATCGAAGCAATAGAGTTCAAATGCTTCTTAAAACGAGATACTGCATCTCATATCTATGTTTCATGATAAGATATAATATTCATTGCGAAGTGCTATGCATTCCTCGCCTACGATTCAAATGAATGTAAATGCGACACTTCCTTGCAGGGAAATAGCGTTTGCAGATGTCTACGTATCGAAGCAATAGAGTTCAAATGCTTCTTAAAAAGAGTTATTGCATCTCATACCTATGTTTCATGATAAGATATAATATTCATTGCGAAGTGTTATGCATTTCTCGTCTACGATTCAAATGAATGTAAATGCGACACTTCCTTGCAAGGAAATAGCGTTTGCAGATGTCTACGTATCGTAGCAATAGAGTTCTTATGATTCTTAAAACGGGATATCGCATCTCATTTCTATGTTTCATGGTAAGGTATAATATGATTTGCGAAGTGTTATGTATTCCTCGTCTATACTTCAAATGAATGTGAATGCGACACTTCCTCGCTAGGAAATAGCGTCTGCAGATGTCTAGTTATCGTAGTAATAGAGTTCTAATGCTCCTTAAAACGAGATATTGCATCTCATATCTATGTTTCATGATAAGATATAATATTCATTGCGACGTGTTATGCATTCCTCGTCTACGATTCAAATGAAAGTAAATGCGACACTTCCTTGCAAGGAAATAGCGTTTGCAGATGTCTACGTATCGTAGCAATAGAGTTCATATGATTCTTAAAACGCAATATCGCATCCCATTTCTATGTTTCATGGCAAGATATAACATGATTTGCGAAGTGTTATGTATTCCTCGTCTACACTTCAAATGAATGTGAATGCGATTCTTCCTCGCTAGGAAATAGCGTTTGCAGATGTCTAGGTATCGTAGCAATAGCTTTCTAATGCTTCCTAAAACGCGATATCGCATCTCATTTCAATGTTTCATGGTAAGATATAACATGATTTGCGAAGTGTCATGTATTCCTCGTCTACACTTCAAATGAATGTGAATGCGACACTTCCTCGCTAGGAAATAGCGTCTGCAGATGTCTAGGTATCGTAGCAATAGAGTTCCAATGCTTCTTAAAACGAGATATTGCATCTAATATCTATGTTTCATGATAAGATATAATATACATTGCGAAGTGTTATGCATTCCTCGTCTACGACTCAAATGAAAGTATATGCGACACTTCCTTGCAAGGAAATAGCGTTTGCAGATGTCTACGTATCGAAGCAATAGAGTTCAAATGCTTCTTAAAACGAGATATTGCATCTCATATCTATGTTTCATGATAGGATATAATATTCATTGCGAATTGTTATGCATTCCTCGTCTACGATTCAAACGAATGTAAATGCGACACTTCCTTGCAAGGAATGGATTTCTGATGCTTCTTAAAACGCGATATCGCATCTCATTTCTATGTTTTATGGTAAGATATAATATGATTTGCGAAGTGTTATGTATTCCTTGTCTACACTTCAAATGAATGTAAATGCGACACTTCCTTGCAAGGAAATAGCGTTTGCAGATGTCTACGTATCGTAGCAATGGATTTCTGATGCTTCTTAAAACGCGATATCGCATCTCATTTCTATGTTTCATGGTAAGATATAATATGATTTGCGAAGTATTATGTATTCCTCGTCTACACTTCAAATGAATGTAAATGCGATGCTTCCTTGCAAGGAAATAGCGTTTGCAAATGTCTACGTATCGAAGCAATAGAGTTCAAATGCTTCTTAAAACGAGATACTGCATCTCATATCTATGTTTCATGATAAGATATAATATTCATTGCGAAGTGCTATGCATTCCTCGCCTACGATTCAAATGAATGTAAATGCGACACTTCCTTGCAGGGAAATAGCGTTTGCAGATGTCTACGTATCGAAGCAATAGAGTTCAAATGCTTCTTAAAACGAGATATTGCATCTCATATCTATGTTTCATGATAAGATATAATATACATTGCGAAGTGTTATGCATTCCTCGTCTACAATTCAAATGAAAGTAAATGCGACACTTCCTTGCAAGGAAATAACGTTTGCAGATGTGTACGTATCGTAGCAATAGATTTCTAATGCTTCTTAAAACGCGATATCGCATCTCATTTCTATGTTTCATGGTAAGATATAATATGATTTGCGTAGTGTTATGTATTCCTCGTCTACACTTCAAATGAATGTAAATGCGACACTTCCTTGCAGGGAAATAGCGATTGCAGATGTCTACGTATCGAAGCAATAGAGTTCAAATGCTTCTTAAAACGAGATACTGCATCTCATATCTATGTTTCATGATAAGATATAATATTCATTGCGAAGTGCTATGCATTCCTCGCCTACGATTCAAATGAATGTAAATGCGACACTTCCTTGCAGGGAAATAGCGTTTGCAGATGTCTACGTATCGAAGCAATAGAGTTCAAATGCTTCTTAAAACGAGATATTGCATCTCATATCTATGTTTCATGATAAGATATAATATACATTGCGAAGTGTTATGCATTCCTCGTCTACAATTCAAATGAAAGTAAATGCGACACTTCCTTGCAAGGAAATAACGTTTGCAGATGTGTACGTATCGTAGCAATAGATTTCTAATGCTTCTTAAAACGCGATATCGCATCTCATTTCTATGTTTCATGGTAAGATATAATATGATTTGCGTAGTGTTATGTATTCCTCGTCTACACTTCAAATGAATGTAAATGCGACACATCCTTGCAAGCAAATAGCGTTTGCAGATGTCTACGTATCGAAGCAATAGAGTTCAAATGCTTCTTAAAACGAGATATTGCATCTCATATCTATGTTTCATGATAAGATATAATATACATTGCGAAGTGTTATGCATTCGTCGTCTACGATTCAAATGAAAGTAAATGCGACACTTCCCTGCTAGGAAATAGCGTCTGCAGATGGCTAGGTATCGTAGCAATAGAGTTCTAATGCTTCTTAAAGCGCGATATCGCATCTCATTTCTATGTTTCATGGTAAGATAGAATATGATTTGCGAAGTGTTATGTATTCCTCGTCTACACTTCAAATGAATGTGAATGCGACACTTCCTCGCTAGGATATAGCGTTTGCAGATGTCTACGTATCGTAGCAATAGATTTCCAATGCTTCTTAAAACGCGATATCGCTTCTCATTTCTATGTTTCATGGTAAGATATAATATGATTGGAGAAGTGTTATGCATTCCTCGTCTACACTTCAAATGAATGTAAATGCGACACTTCCTTGCAAGGAAATAGCATTTGCAGATGCCTACGTATCGTAGCAATGGATTTCTAATGCTTCTTAGAACGCGATATCGCATCTCATTTCTATGTTTCATGGTAAGATATAATATGATTTGCGAAGCGTCATGTATTCCTCGTCTACACTTCAAATGAATGTAAATGCGACACTTCCTTGCAAGGAAATAGCGTTTGCAGATGTCTACGTATCGAAGCAATAGAGTTCAAATGCTTCTTAAAAAGAGTTATTGCATCTCATACCTATGTTTCATGATAAGATATAATATTCATTGCGAAGTGTTATGCATTTCTTGTCTACGATTCAAATGAATGTAAATGCGACACTTCCTTGCAAGGAAATAGCGTTTGCAGATGTCTACGTATCGTAGCAATAGAGTTCTTATGATTCTTAAAACGCGATATCGCATCTCATTTCTATGTTTCATGGTAAGGTATAATATGATTTGCGAAGTGTTATGTATTCCTCGTCTATACTTCAAATGAATGTGAATGCGACACTTCCTCGCTAGGAAATAGCGTCTGCAGATGTCTAGTTATCGTAGTAATAGAGTTCTAATGCTCCTTAAAACGAGATATTGCATCTCATATCTATGTTTCATGATAAGATATAATATTCATTGCGACGTGTTATGCATTCCTCGTCTACGATTCAAATGAAAGTAAATGCGACACTTCCTTGCAAGGAAATAGCGTTTGCAGATGTCTACGTATCGTAGCAATAGAGTTCATATGATTCTTAAAACGCAATATCGCACCCCATTTCTATGTTTCATGGCAAGATATAACATGATTTGCGAAGTGTTATGTATTCCTCGTCAACACTTCAAATGAATGTGAATGCGATTCTTCCTCGCTAGGAAATAGCGTTTGCAGATGTCTACGTATCGTAGCAATAGCTTTCTAATGCTTCCTAAAACGCGATATCGCATCTCATTTCAATGTTTCATGGTAAGATATAACATGATTTGCGAAGTGTCATGTATTCCTCGTCTACACTTCAAATGAATGTGAATGCGACACTTCCTCGCTAGGAAGTAGCGTCTGCAGATGTCTAGGTATCGTAGCAATAGAGTTCCAATGCTTCTTAAAACGAGATATTGCATCTAATATCTATGTTTCATGATAAGATATAATATACATTGCGAAGTGTTATGCATTCCTCGTCTACGATTCAAATGAAAGTAAATGCGACACTTCCTTGCAAGGAAATAGCGTTTGCAGATGTCTACGTATCGAAGCAATAGAGTTCAAATGCTTCTTAAAACGAGATATTGCATCTCATATCTATGTTTCATGATAGGATATAATATTCATTGCGAATTGTTATGTATTCCTCGTCTACGATTCAAACGAATGTAAATGCGACACTTCCTTGCAAGGAATGGATTTCTGATGCTTCTTAAAACGCGATATCGCATCTCATTTCTATGTTTTATGGTAAGATATAATATGATTTGCGAAGTGTTATGTATTCCTTGTCTACACTTCAAATGAATGTAAATGCGACACTTCCTTGCAAGGAAATAGCGTTTGCAGATGTCTACGTATCGTAGCAATGGATTTCTGATGCTTCTTAAAACGCGATATCGCATCTCATTTCTATGTTTCATGGTAAGACATAATATGATTTGCGAAGTGCTATGTATTCCTCGTCTACACCTCAAATGAATGTAAATGCGACACTTCCTTGCAGGGAAATAGCGTTTGCAGATGTCTACGTATCGAAGCAATAGAGTTCAAATGCTTCTTAGAACGAGATATTGCATCTCATATCTATGTTTCATGATAAGATATAATATTCATTGCGAAGTGTTATGCATTCCTCGTCCACACATCAAATGAATGTAAATGCGACACTTCCTTGCAAGGAAATAGCGTTTGCAGATGTCTACGTATCGTAGCAATGGATTTCTGATGCTTCTTAGAACGCGATATCGCATCTCATTTCTATGTTTCATGGTAAGATATAATATGATTTGCGAAGTGTCATGTATTCCTCGTCTACACTTCAAATGAATGTAAATACGACACTTCCTTGCATGGAAATAGCATTTGCAAATATCTGCCTATCGTAGCAATAGTATTCTAATGCTTCTTAAAACGCGATATCGCATCTCACTTCTATGTTTCATGGTAAGTTATAATATGATTTGCGAAGTGTTATGTATTCCTCGTCTACACTTCAAATGAATGTAAATGCGACACTTCCTTGCAAGGAAATAGCGTTTGCAGATGTCTACGTATCGAAGCAATAGAGTTCAAATGCTTCTTAAAAAGAGTTATTGCATCTCATACCTATGTTTCATGATAAGATATAATATTCATTGCGAAGTGTTATGCATTTCTCGTCTGCGATTCAAATGAATGTAAATGCGACACTTCCTTGCAAGGAAATAGCGTTTGCAGATGTCTACGTATCGTAGCAATAGAGTTCTTATGATTCTTAAAACGCGATATCGCATCTCATTTCTATGTTTCATGGTAAGGTATAATATGATTTGCGAAGTGTTATGTATTCCTCGTCTATACTTCAAATGAATGTGAATGCGACACTTCCTCGCTAGGAAATAGCGTCTGCAGATGTCTAGGTATCGTAGTAATAGAGTTCTAATGCTTCTTAAAACGAGCTATTGCATCTCATATCTATGTTTCATGATAAGATATAATATTCATTGCGACGTGTTATGCATTCCTCGTCTACGATTCAAATGAAAGTAAAAGCGACACATCCTTGCAAGGAAATAGCGTTTGCAGATGCCTACGTATCGAAGCAATAGAGTTCAAATGCTTCTTAAAACGAGATATTGCATCTCATATATATGTTTCATGATAAGATATAATATTCATTGCGAAGTGTTATGCATTCCTCGTCCACACATCAAATGAATGTCAATGCGACACTTCCTTGCAAGGAAATAGCGTTTGCAGATGTCTACGTATCTTAGCAATGGATTTCTGATGCTTCTTAAAACGCGATATCGCATCTCATTTCTATGTTTCATGGTAAGATATAATATGATTTGCGAAGTATCACGTATTCCCCGTCTACACTTCAAATGAATTTAAATGCGACACTTCCTTGCAAGGAAATAGCGTTTGCAGATGTCTACGTATCGTAGTAATAGAGTTCTAATGCTTTTTAAAACGCGATATCGCATCTCATTTCTATGTTTCATGGTAAGATATAATATGATTTGCGAAGTGTTATGTATTCTTCGTCTACACTTCAAATGAATGTAAATGCGACACTCGCTCGCTAGGAAATAGCGTTTGCAGATGTCTACGTATCGTAGCAATAGAGTTCTAATGCTTCTTAAAACGCGATATCGCATCTCATTTCTATGTTTCATGGTAAGATATAACATGATTTGCGAAGTGTCATGTATTCCTCGTCTACACTTCAAATGAATGTGAATGCGATACTTCCTCGCTAGGAAATAGCGTTTGCAGATGTCTACGTATCGTAGCAATAGATTTCTAATGCTTCTTAAAACGGCGATATCGCATCTCATTTCTATGTTTCATGGTAAGGTATAATATGATTTGCGAAGTGTTATGTATTCCTCGTCTACACTTCAAATGAATGTAAATGCGACACATCCTTGCAAGGAAATAGCGTTTGCAGATGTCTACGTATCGAAGCAATAGAGTTCAAATGCTTCTTAAAAAGAGTTATTGCATCTCATACCTATGTTTCATGATAAGATATAATATTCATTGCGAAGTGTTATGCATATCACGTCTACGATTCAAATGAATGTAAATGCGACACTTCCTTGCAAGGAAATAGCGTTTGCAGATGTCTACGTATCGTAGCAATAGAGTTCTTATGATTCTTAAAACGCGATATCGCATCTCATTTCTATGTTTCATGGTAAGGTATAATATGATTTGCGAAGTGTTATGTATTCCTCGTCTATACTTCAAATGAATGTGAATGCGACACTTCCTCGCTAGGAAATAGCGTCTGCAGATGTCTAGGTATCGTAGTAATAGAGTTCTAATGCTTCTTAAAACGAGATATTGCATCTCATATCTATGTTTCATGATAAGATATAATATTCATTGCGACGTGTTATGCATTCCTCGTCTACGATTCAAATGAAAGTAAATGCGACACTTCCTTGCAAGGAAATAGCGTTTGCAGATGTCTACGTATCGAAGCAATAGTGTTCTAATGCTTCTTAAAACGCGATATCGCATCTCATTTCTATGTTTCATGGTAAGATATAATATGATTTGCGAAGTATCACGTATTCCCCGTCTACACTTCAAAAAAATTTAAATGCGACACTTCCTTGCAAGGAAATAGCGTTTGCAGATGTCTACGTATCGTAGCAATAGAGTTCTTATGATTCTTAAAACGCGATATCGCATCTCATTTCTATGTTTCATGGTAAGGTATAATATGATTTTCGAAGTGTTATGTATTCCTCGTCTATACTTCAAATGAATGTGAATGCGACACTTCCTCGCTAGGAAATAGCGTCTGCAGATGTCTAGGTATCGTAGTAATAGAGTTCTAATGCTTCTTAAAACGAGATATTGCATCTCATATCTATGTTTCATGATAAGATATAATATTCATTGCGACGTGTTATGCATTCCTCGTCTACACCACAAATGAATGTAAATGCGACACTTCCTTGCAAGGAAATAGCGTTTGCAGATGTCTACGTATCGAAGCAATAGTGTTCTAATGCTTCTTAAAACGCGATATCGCATCTCATTTCTATGTTTCATGGTAAGATATAATATGATTTGCGAAGTATCACGTATTCCCCGTCTACACTTCAAAAAAATTTAAATGCGACACTTCCTTGCAAGGAAATAGCGTTTGCAGATGTCTACGTATCGTAGCAATAGAGTTCTTATGATTCTTAAAACGCGATATCGCATCTCATTTCTATGTTTCATGGTAAGGTATAATATGATTTGCGAAGTGTTATGTATTCCTCGTCTATACTTCAAATGAATGTGAATGCGACACTTCCTCGCTAGGAAATAGCGTCTGCAGATGTCTAGGTATCGTAGTAATAGAGTTCTAATGCTTCTTAAAACGAGATATTGCATCTCATATCTATGTTTCATGATAAGATATAATATGATTTGCGAAGTGTTATGTATTCCTCGTCTACACCACAAATGAATGTAAATGCGACACTTCCTTGCAGGGAAATAGCGTTTGCAGATGTCTACGTATCGTAGCAATAGATTTCTAATGGTTCTTAAAACGGCGATATCGCATCTCATTTCTATGTTTCATGGTAAGATATAATATGATTTACGAAGTGTTATGTATTCCTCGTCTACACTTCAAATGAATGTAAATGCGACACTTCCTTGCAAGGAAATAGCAATTGCAGATGTCTACCTATCGTAGCATTAGAGTTCCAATGCTTCTTAAAACGCGATATCGCATCTCATTTCTATGTTTCATGGTAAGATGTAATATGATTTGCGAAGTGTTATGTATTCCTCGTCTACACTTCAAATGAATGTAAATGCGACACTTCCTTGCAGGGAAATAGCGTTTGCAGATGTCTACGTATCGAAGCAATAGAGTTCAAATGCTTCTTAAAACGAGATATTGCATCTCATATCTATGTTTCATGATAAGATATAATATACATTGCGAAGTGTTATGCATTCCTCGTCTACGATTCAAATGAAAGTAAATGCGACACTTCCTTGCAAGGAAATAGCGTTTGCAGATGTCTACGTATCGTAGCAATGGATTTCTAATGCCTCTTAGAACGCGATATCGCATCTCATTTCTATGTTTCATGGTAAGATATAATATGATTTGCGAAGTGTCATGTATTCCTCGTCTACACTTCAAATGAATGTAAATGCGACACATCCTTGCAAGGAAATAGCGTTTGCAGATGCCTACGTATCGAAGCAATAGAGTTCAAATGCTTCTTAAAACGAGATATTGCATCTCATATATATGTTTCATGATAAGATATAATATTCATTGCGAAGTGTTATGCATTCCTCGTCCACACATCAAATGAATGTCAATGCGACACTTCCTTGCAAGGAAATAGCGTTTGCAGATGTCTACGTATCTTAGCAATGGATTTCTGATGCTTCTTAAAACGCGATATCGCATCTCATTTCTATGTTTCATGGTAAGATATAATATGATTTGCGAAGTATCACGTATTCCCCGTCTACACTTCAAATGAATTTAAATGCGACACTTCCTTGCAAGGAAATAGCGTTTGCAGATGTCTACGTATCGTAGTAATAGAGTTCTAATGCTTTTTAAAACGCGATATCGCATCTCATTTCTATGTTTCATGGTAAGATATAATATGATTTGCGAAGTGTTATGTATTCTTCGTCTACACTTCAAATGAATGTAAATGCGACACTCGCTCGCTAGGAAATAGCGTTTGCAGATGTCTACGTATCGTAGCAATAGAGTTCTAATGCTTCTTAAAACGCGATATCGCATCTCATTTCTATGTTTCATGGTAAGATATAACATGATTTGCGAAGTGTCATGTATTCCTCGTCTACACTTCAAATGAATGTGAATGCGATACTTCCTCGCTAGGAAATAGCGTTTGCAGATGTCTACGTATCGTAGCAATAGATTTCTAATGCTTCTTAAAACGGCGATATCGCATCTCATTTCTATGTTTCATGGTAAGGTATAATATGATTTGCGAAGTGTTATGTATTCCTCGTCTACACTTCAAATGAATGTAAATGCGACACATCCTTGCAAGGAAATAGCGTTTGCAGATGTCTACGTATCGAAGCAATAGAGTTCAAATGCTTCTTAAAAAGAGTTATTGCATCTCATACCTATGTTTCATGATAAGATATAATATTCATTGCGAAGTGTTATGCATATCACGTCTACGATTCAAATGAATGTAAATGCGACACTTCCTTGCAAGGAAATAGCGTTTGCAGATGTCTACGTATCGTAGCAATAGAGTTCTTATGATTCTTAAAACGCGATATCGCATCTCATTTCTATGTTTCATGGTAAGGTATAATATGATTTGCGAAGTGTTATGTATTCCTCGTCTATACTTCAAATGAATGTGAATGCGACACTTCCTCGCTAGGAAATAGCGTCTGCAGATGTCTAGGTATCGTAGTAATAGAGTTCTAATGCTTCTTAAAACGAGATATTGCATCTCATATCTATGTTTCATGATAAGATATAATATTCATTGCGACGTGTTATGCATTCCTCGTCTACGATTCAAATGAAAGTAAATGCGACACTTCCTTGCAAGGAAATAGCGTTTGCAGATGTCTACGAATCGAAGCAATAGTGTTCTAATGCTTCTTAAAACGCGATATCGCATCTCATTTCTATGTTTCATGGTAAGATATAATATGATTTGCGAAGTATCACGTATTCCCCGTCTACACTTCAAAAAAATTTAAATGCGACACTTCCTTGCAAGGAAATAGCGTTTGCAGATGTCTACGTATCGTAGCAATAGAGTTCTTATGATTCTTAAAACGCGATATCGCATCTCATTTCTATGTTTCATGGTAAGGTATAATATGATTTGCGAAGTGTTATGTATTCCTCGTCTATACTTCAAATGAATGTGAATGCGACACTTCCTCGCTAGGAAATAGCGTCTGCAGATGTCTAGGTATCGTAGTAATAGAGTTCTAATGCTTCTTAAAACGAGATATTGCATCTCATATCTATGTTTCATGATAAGATATAATATTCATTGCGACGTGTTATGCATTCCTCGTCTACACCACAAATGAATGTAAATGCGACACTTCCTTGCAAGGAAATAGCGTTTGCAGATGTCTACGTATCGAAGCAATAGTGTTCTAATGCTTCTTAAAACACGATATCGCATCTCATTTCTATGTTTCATGGTAAGATATAATATGATTTGCGAAGTATCACGTATTCCCCGTCTACACTTCAAAAAAATTTAAATGCGACACTTCCTTGCAAGGAAATAGCGTTTGCAGATGTCTACGTATCGTAGCAATAGAGTTCTTATGATTCTTAAAACGCGATATCGCATCTCATTTCTATGTTTCATGGTAAGGTATAATATGATTTGCGAAGTGTTATGTATTCCTCGTCTATACTTCAAATGAATGTGAATGCGACACTTCCTCGCTAGGAAATAGCGTCTGCAGATGTCTAGGTATCGTAGTAATAGAGTTCTAATGCTTCTTAAAACGAGATATTGCATCTCATATCTATGTTTCATGATAAGATATAATATGATTTGCGAAGTGTTATGTATTCCTCGTCTACACCACAAATGAATGTAAATGCGACACTTCCTTGCAGGGAAATAGCGTTTGCAGATGTCTACGTATCGTAGCAATAGATTTCTAATGGTTCTTAAAACGGCGATATCGCATCTCATTTCTATGTTTCATGGTAAGATATAATATGATTTACGAAGTGTTATGTATTCCTCGTCTACACTTCAAATGAATGTAAATGCGACACTTCCTTGCAAGGAAATAGCAATTGCAGATGTCTACCTATCGTAGCATTAGAGTTCCAATGCTTCTTAAAACGCGATATCGCATCTCATTTCTATGTTTCATGGTAAGATGTAATATGATTTGCGAAGTGTTATGTATTCCTCGTCTACACTTCAAATGAATGTAAATGCGACACTTCCTTGCAGGGAAATAGCGTTTGCAGATGTCTACGTATCGAAGCAATAGAGTTCAAATGCTTCTTAAAACGAGATATTGCATCTCATATCTATGTTTCATGATAAGATATAATATACATTGCGAAGTGTTATGCATTCCTCGTCTACGATTCAAATGAAAGTAAATGCGACACTTCCTTGCAAGGAAATAGCGTTTGCAGATGTCTACGTATCGTAGCAATGGATTTCTAATGCCTCTTAGAACGCGATATCGCATCTCATTTCTATGTTTCATGGTAAGATATAATATGATTTGCGAAGTGTCATGTATTCCTCGTCTACACTTCAAATGAATGTAAATGCGACACATCCTTGCAAGGAAATAGCGTTTGCAGATGTCTACGTATCGAAGCAATAGTGTTCTAATGCTTCTTAAAACGCGATATCGCATCTCATTTCTATGCTTCATGGTAAGATATAATATGATTTGCGAAGTATCACGTATTCCCCGTCTACACTTCAAATGAATTTAAATGCGACACTTCCTTGCAAGGAAATAGCGTTTGCAGATGTCTACGTATCGTAGCAATAGAGTTCTAATGCTTTTTAAAACGCGATATCGCATCTCATTTCTATGTTTCATGGTAAGATATAATATGATTTGCGAAGTGTTATGTATTCTTCGTCTACACTTCAAATGAATGTAAATGCGACACTCGCTCGCTAGGAAATAGCGTTTGCAGATGTCTACGTATCGTAGCAATAGAGTTCTAATGCTTCTTAAAACGCGATATCGCATCTCATTTCTATGTTTCATGGTAAGATATAACATGATTTGCGAAGTGTCATGTATTCCTCGTCTACACATCAAATGAATGTGAATGCGATACTTCCTCGCTAGGAAATAGCGTTTGCAGATGTCTACGTATCGTAGCAATAGATTTCTAAAGCTTCTTAAAACGGCGATATCGCATCTCATTTCTATGTTTCATGGTAAGGTATAATATGATTTGCGAAGTGTTATGTATTCCTCGTCTACACCTCAAATGAATGTAAATGCGACACTTCCTTGCAGGGAAATAGCGTTTGCAGATGTCTACGTATCGAAGCAATAGAGTTCAAATGCATCTTAAAACGAGATACTGCATATCATATCTATGTTTCATGATAAGATATAATAAACATTGCGAAGTGAAATGCATTCCTCGTCTACGATTCAAATGAAAGTAAATGCGACACTTCCTTGCAAGGAAATGGCGTTTGCAGGTGTCTACGTATCATAGCAATAGATTTCTAATGCTTCTTAAAACGCGATATCGCATCTCATTTCTATGTTTCATGGTAAGATGTAATATGATTTGCGAAGTGTTATGTATTCCTCGTCTACACTTCAAATGAATGTAAATGCGACACTTCCTTGCTAGGAAATAGCGTCTGCAGATGTCTAGGTATCGCAGCAATAGAGTTCTAATGCTTCTTAAAACGCGATATCGCATTTCATTTCTATGTTTCATGGTAAGATATAATATGATTTGCGAAGTGTTATGTATTCCTTGTCTCAACTTCAAAGGAATGTAAATGCGACACTTCCTTGCAAGGAAATAGCGTTTGCAGATGTCTACGTATCGAAGCAATGGATTTCTGATGCTTCTTAAAACGCGATATCGCATCTCATTTCTATGTTTTATGGTAAGATATAATATGATTTGCGAAGTGTTATGTATTCCTCGTCTATACTTCAAATGAAAGTAATTGCGACACTTCCTTGCAAGGAAACAGCGATTGCAGATGTCTACGTATCGTAGCAATAGAGTTGAAATGCTTCTTAAAACGTGATATCGCATCTCATTTCTATGTTTCATGGTAAGATATAATATGATTTGCGAAGTGTTATGTATTCCTCGTCTACACCACAAATGAATGTAAATGCGACACTTCCTTGCAGGGAAATAGCGTTTGCAGATGTCTACGTATCGAAGCAATAGAGTTCAAATGCTTCTTAAAACGAGATATTGCATCTCATATCTATGTTTCATGATAAGATATAATATACATTGCGAAGTGTTATGCATTCCTCGTCTACGATTCAAATGAAAGTAAATGCGACACTTCCTTGCAAGGAAATAGCGTTTGCAGATGTCTACGTATCGTAGCAATGGATTTCTAATGCCTCTTAGAACGCGATATCGCATCTCATTTCTATGTTTCATGGTAAGATATAATATGATTTGCGAAGTGTCATGTATTCCTCGTCTACACTTCAAATGAATGTAAATGCGACACATCCTTGCAAGGAAATAGCGTTTGCAGATGTCTACGTATCGAAGCAATAGTGTTCTAATGCTTCTTAAAACGCGATATCGCATCTCATTTCTATGTTTCATGGTAAGATATAATATGATTTGCGAAGTATCACGTATTCCCCGTCTACACTTCAAATGAATTTAAATGCGACACTTCCTTGCAAGGAAATAGCGTTTGCAGATGTCTACGTATCGTAGCAATAGAGTTCTAATGCTTTTTAAAACGCGATATCGCATCTCATTTCTATGTTTCATGGTAAGATATAATATGATTTGCGAAGTGTTATGTATTCTTCGTCTACACTTCAAATGAATGTAAATGCGACACTCGCTCGCTAGGAAATAGCGTTTGCAGATGTCTACGTATCGTAGCAATAGAGTTCTAATGCTTCTTAAAACGCGATATCGCATCTCATTTCTATGTTTCATGGTAAGATATAACATGATTTGCGAAGTGTCATGTATTCCTCGTCTACACTTCAAATGAATGTGAATGCGATACTTCCTCGCTAGGAAATAGCGTTTGCAGATGTCTACGTATCGTAGCAATAGATTTCTAATGCTTCTTAAAACGGCGATATCGCATCTCATTTCTATGTTTCATGGTAAGGTATAATATGATTTGCGAAGTGTTATGTAATCCTCGTCTACACCTCAAATGAATGTAAATGCGACACTTCCTTGCAGGGAAATAGCGTTTGCAGATGTCTACGTATCGAAGCAATAGAGTTCAAATGCTTCTTAAAACGAGATACTGCATATCATATCTATGTTTCATGATAAGATATAATAAACATTGCGAAGTGTTATGCATTCCTCGTCTACGATTCAAATGAAAGTAAATGCGACACTTCCTTGCAAGGAAATAGCGTTTGCAGATGTCTACGTATCGAAGCAATAGAGTTCAAATGCTTCTTAAAACGAGATATTGCATCTCATATCTATGTTTCATGATAAGATATAATATTCATTGCGAAATGTTATGCATTCCTCGTCCACACATCAAATGAATGTAAATGCGACACTTCCTTGCAAGGAAATAGCGTTTGCAGATGTCTACGTATCGTAGCAATGGATTTCTGATGCTTCTTAGAACGCGATATCGCATCCCATTTCTATGTTTCATGGTAAGATATAATGTGATGTGCGAAGTGTCATGTATTCCTCGTCTACACTTCAAATGAATGTAAATGCGACACTTCCTTGCAAGGAAATGGCGTTTGCAGATGTCTACGTATCGTAGCAATAGATTTCTAATGCTTCTTAAAACGCGATATCGCACCTCATTTCTATGTTTCATGGTAAGATATAATATGATTTGCGAAGTGTTATGTATTCCTCGTCTACACTTCAAATGAATGTAAATACGACACTTCCTTGCAAGGAAATAGCGTTTGCAAATATCTGCCTATCGTAGCAATAGTATTCTAATGCTTCTTAAAACGCGATATCGCATCTCACTTCTATGTTTCATGGTAAGTTATAATATGATTTGCGAAGTGTTATGTATTCCTCGTCTATACTTCAAATGAATGTAAATGCGACACATCCTTGCAAGGAAATAGCGTTTGCAGATGTCTACGTATCGAAGCAATAGTGTTCTAATGCTTCTTAAAACGCGATATCGCATCTCATTTCTATGCTTCATGGTAAGATATAATATGATTTGCGAAGTATCACGTATTCCCCGTCTACACTTCAAATGAATTTAAATGCGACACTTCCTTGCAAGGAAATAGCGTTTGCAGATGTCTACGTATCGTAGCAATAGAGTTCTAATGCTTTTTAAAACGCGATATCGCATCTCATTTCTATGTTTCATGGTAAGATATAATATGATTTGCGAAGTGTTATGTATTCTTCGTCTACACTTCAAATGAATGTAAATGCGACACTCGCTCGCTAGGAAATAGCGTTTGCAGATGTCTACGTATCGTAGCAATAGAGTTCTAATGCTTCTTAAAACGCGATATCGCATCTCATTTCTAT
Organism: Xylocopa sonorina; assembly: GCF_050948175.1. Taxonomy (NCBI): domain Eukaryota; kingdom Metazoa; phylum Arthropoda; class Insecta; order Hymenoptera; family Apidae; genus Xylocopa; species Xylocopa sonorina. The sequence continues at coordinate 654,154 of NW_027490139.1, read as the reverse complement.
GTTTCATGGTAAGATATAACATGATTTGCGAAGTGTCATGTATTCCTCGTCTACACATCAAATGAATGTGAATGCGATACTTCCTCGCTAGGAAATAGCGTTTGCAGATGTCTACGTATCGTAGCAATAGATTTCTAAAGCTTCTTAAAACGGCGATATCGCATCTCATTTCTATGTTTCATGGTAAGGTATAATATGATTTGCGAAGTGTTATGTATTCCTCGTCTACACCTCAAATGAATGTAAATGCGACACTTCCTTGCAGGGAAATAGCGTTTGCAGATGTCTACGTATCGAAGCAATAGAGTTCAAATGCATCTTAAAACGAGATACTGCATATCATATCTATGTTTCATGATAAGATATAATAAACATTGCGAAGTGAAATGCATTCCTCGTCTACGATTCAAATGAAAGTAAATGCGACACTTCCTTGCAAGGAAATGGCGTTTGCAGGTGTCTACGTATCATAGCAATAGATTTCTAATGCTTCTTAAAACGCGATATCGCATCTCATTTCTATGTTTCATGGTAAGATGTAATATGATTTGCGAAGTGTTATGTATTCCTCGTCTACACTTCAAATGAATGTAAATGCGACACTTCCTTGCTAGGAAATAGCGTCTGCAGATGTCTAGGTATCGCAGCAATAGAGTTCTAATGCTTCTTAAAACGCGATATCGCATTTCATTTCTATGTTTCATGGTAAGATATAATATGATTTGCGAAGTGTTATGTATTCCTTGTCTCAACTTCAAAGGAATGTAAATGCGACACTTCCTTGCAAGGAAATAGCGTTTGCAGATGTCTACGTATCGAAGCAATGGATTTCTGATGCTTCTTAAAACGCGATATCGCATCTCATTTCTATGTTTTATGGTAAGATATAATATGATTTGCGAAGTGTTATGTATTCCTCGTCTATACTTCAAATGAAAGTAATTGCGACACTTCCTTGCAAGGAAACAGCGATTGCAGATGTCTACGTATCGTAGCAATAGAGTTGAAATGCTTCTTAAAACGTGATATCGCATCTCATTTCTATGTTTCATGGTAAGATATAATATGATTTGCGAAGTGTTATGTATTCCTCGTCTACACCACAAATGAATGTAAATGCGACACTTCCTTGCAGGGAAATAGCGTTTGCAGATGTCTACGTATCGAAGCAATAGAGTTCAAATGCTTCTTAAAACGAGATATTGCATCTCATATCTATGTTTCATGATAAGATATAATATACATTGCGAAGTGTTATGCATTCCTCGTCTACGATTCAAATGAAAGTAAATGCGACACTTCCTTGCAAGGAAATAGCGTTTGCAGATGTCTACGTATCGTAGCAATGGATTTCTAATGCCTCTTAGAACGCGATATCGCATCTCATTTCTATGTTTCATGGTAAGATATAATATGATTTGCGAAGTGTCATGTATTCCTCGTCTACACTTCAAATGAATGTAAATGCGACACATCCTTGCAAGGAAATAGCGTTTGCAGATGTCTACGTATCGAAGCAATAGTGTTCTAATGCTTCTTAAAACGCGATATCGCATCTCATTTCTATGTTTCATGGTAAGATATAATATGATTTGCGAAGTATCACGTATTCCCCGTCTACACTTCAAATGAATTTAAATGCGACACTTCCTTGCAAGGAAATAGCGTTTGCAGATGTCTACGTATCGTAGCAATAGAGTTCTAATGCTTTTTAAAACGCGATATCGCATCTCATTTCTATGTTTCATGGTAAGATATAATATGATTTGCGAAGTGTTATGTATTCTTCGTCTACACTTCAAATGAATGTAAATGCGACACTCGCTCGCTAGGAATAGCGTTTGCAGATGTCTACGTATCGTAGCAATAGAGTTCTAATGCTTCTTAAAACGCGATATCGCATCTCATTTCTATGTTTCATGGTAAGATATAACATGATTTGCGAAGTGTCATGTATTCCTCGTCTACACTTCAAATGAATGTGAATGCGATACTTCCTCGCTAGGAAATAGCGTTTGCAGATGTCTACGTATCGTAGCAATAGATTTCTAATGCTTCTTAAAACGGCGATATCGCATCTCATTTCTATGTTTCATGGTAAGGTATAATATGATTTGCGAAGTGTTATGTATTCCTCGTCTACACCTCAAATGAATGTAAATGCTACACTTCCTTGCAGGGAAATAGCGTTTGCAGATGTCTACGTATCGAAGCAATAGAGTTCAAATGCTTCTTAAAACGAGATACTGCATATCATATCTATGTTTCATGATAAGATATAATAAACATTGCGAAGTGTTATGCATTCCTCGTCTACGATTCAAATGAAAGTAAATGCGACACTTCTTTGCAAGGAAATAGCGTTTGCAGATGTCTACGTATCGAAGCAATAGAGTTCAAATGCTTCTTAAAACGAGATATTGCATCTCATATCTATGTTTCATGATAAGATATAATATTCATTGCGAAATGTTATGCATTCCTCGTCCACACATCAAATGAATGTAAATGCGACACTTCCTTGCAAGGAAATAGCGTTTGCAGATGTCTACGTATCGTAGCAATGGATTTCTGATGCTTCTTAGAACGCGATATCGCATCCCATTTCTATGTTTCATGGTAAGATATAATGTGATGTGCGAAGTGTCATGTATTCCTCGTCTACACTTCAATGAATGTAAATGCGACACTTCCTTGCAAGGAAATGGCGTTTGCAGATGTCTACGTATCGTAGCAATAGATTTCTAATGCTTCTTAAAACGCGATATCGCACCTCATTTCTATGTTTCATGGTAAGATATAATATGATTTGCGAAGTGTTATGTATTCCTCGTCTACACTTCAAATGAATGTAAATACGACACTTCCTTGCAAGGAAATAGCGTTTGCAAATATCTGCCTATCGTAGCAATAGTATTCTAATGCTTCTTAAAACGCGATATCGCATCTCACTTCTATGTTTCATGGTAAGTTATAATATGATTTGCGAAGTGTTATGCATTCCTCGTCTACGATTCAAATGAAAGTAAATGCGACACTTCCTTGCAAGGAAATAGCGTTTGCAGATGTCTACGTATCGTAGCAATAGATTTCTAATGCTTCTTAAAACGCGATATCGCATCTCATTTCTATGTTTCATGGTAAGATATAATATGATTTGCGAAGTGTTATGTATTCCTCGTCTACACCTCAAATGAATGTAAATACGACACTTCCTTGCAGGGAAATAGCGTTTGCAGATGTCTACGTATCGTAGCAATAGAGTTCTTATGATTCTTAAAACGCGATATCGCATCTCATTTCTATGTTTCATGGTAAGGTATAATATGATTTGCGAAGTGTTATGTATTCCTCGTCTATACTTCAAATGAATGTGAATGCGACACTTCCTCGCTAGGAAATAGCGTCTGCAGATGTCTAGGTATCGTAGTAATAGAGTTCTAATGCTTCTTAAAACGAGATATTGCATCTCATATTTATGTTTCATGATAAGATATAATATTCATTGCGACGGTGTTATGCATTCCTCGTCTACGATTCAAATGAAAGTAAATGCGACACTTCCTTGCAAGGAAATAGCGTTTGCAGATGTCTACGTATCGAAGCAATAGTGCTCTAATGCTTCTTAAAACGCGATATCGCATCTCATTTCTATGTTTCATGGTAAGATATAATATGATTTGCGAAGTATCACGTATTCCCCGTCTACACTTCAAATGAATTTAAATGCGACACTTCCTTGCAAGGAAATAGCGTTTGCAGATGTCTACGTATCGTAGCAATAGAGTTCTAATACTTTTTAAAACGCGATATCGCATCTCATTTCTATGTTTCATGGTAAGATATAATATGATTTGCGAAGTGTTATGTATTCTTCGTCTACACTTCAAATGAATGTAAATGCGACACTCGCTCGCTAGGAAATAGCGTTTGCAGATGTCTACGTATCGTAGCAATAGAGTCTAATGCTTCTTAAACGCGATATCGCATCTCATTCTATGTTTCATGGTAAGATATAACATGATTTGCGAAGTGTCATGTATTCCTCGTCTACACTTCAGATGAATGTGAATGCGATACTTCCTCGCTAGGAAATAGCGTTTGCAGATGTCTACGTATCGTAGCAATAGATTTCTAATGCTTCTTAAAACGGCGATATCGCATCTCATTTCTATGTTTCATGGTAAGGTATATATGATTTGCGAAGTGTTATGTATTCCTCGTCTACACCTCAAATGAATGTAAATGCGACACTTCCTTGCAGGGAAATAGCGTTTGCAGATGTCTACGTATCGAAGCAATAGAGTTCAAATGCTTCTTAAAACGAGATACTGCATATCATATCTATGTTTCATGATAAGATATAATATACATTGCGAAGTGTTATGCATTCCTCGTCTACGATTCAAATGAAAGTAAATGCGACACTTCCTTGCAAGGAAATGGCGTTTGCAGGTGTCTACGTATCGTAGCAATAGATTTCTAATGCTTCTTAAAACGCGATATCGCATCTCATTTCTATGTTTCATGGTAAGATATAATATGATTTGCGAAGTGTTATGTATTCCTCGTCTACACTTCAAATGAATGTAAATACGACACTTCCTTGCAAGGAAATAGCGTTTGCAAATATCTGCCTATCGTAGTAATAGTATTCTAATGCTTCTTAAAACGCGATATCGCATCTCACTTCTATGTTTCATGGTAAGTTATAATATGATTTGCGAAGTGTTATGTATTCCTCGTCTACACTTCAAATGAATGTTAATGCGACACTTCCTTGCAAGGAATAGCGTTTGCAGATGTCTACGTATCGAAGCAATAGAGTTCAAATGCTTCTTAAAAAGAGTTATTGCATCTCATACCTATGTTTCATGATAAGATATAATATACATTGCGAAGTGTTATGCATTTCACGTCTACGATTCAAATGAATGTAAATGCGACACTTCCTTGCAAGGAAATAGCGTTTGCAGATGTCTACGTATCGTAGCAATAGAGTTCTTATGATTCTTAAAACGCGATATCGCATCTCATTTCTATGTTTCATGGTAAGGTATAATATGATTTGCGAAGTGTTATGTATTCCTCGTCTATACTTCAAATGAATGTGAATGCGACACTTCCTCGCTAGGAAATAGCGTCTGCAGATGTCTAGGTATCGTAGTAATAGAGTTCTAATGCTTCTTAAAACGAGATATTGCATCTCATATCCATGTTTCATGATAAGATATAATATTCATTGCGACGTGTTATGCATTCCTCGTCTACGATTCAAATGAAAGTAAATGCGACACTTCCTTGCAAGGAAATAGCGTTTGCAGATGTCTACGAATCGAAGCAATAGAGTTCAAATGCTTCTTAAAACGAGATATTGCATCTCATATCTATGTTTCATGATAAGATATAATATTCATTGCGAAGTGTTATGCATTCCTCGTCCACACATCAAATGAATGTAAATGCGACACTTCCTTGCAAGGAAATAGCGTTTGCAGATGTCTACGTATCGTAGCAATGGATTTCTGATGCTTCTTAGAACGCGATATCGCATCTCATTTCTATGTTTCATGGTAAGATATAATATGATTTGCGAAGTGTCATGTATTCCTCGTCTACACTTCAAATGAATGTAAATGCGACACTTCCTTGCAAGGAAATGGCGTTTGCAGATGTCTACGTATCGTAGCAATAGATTTCTAATGCTTCTTAAAACGCGATATCGCATCACATTTCTATGTTTCATGGTAAGATATAATATGATTTGCGAAGTGTTATGTATTCCTCGTCTACACTTCAAATGAATGTAAATACGACACTTCCTTGCAAGGAAATAGCGTTTGCAAATATCTGCCTATCGTAGCAATAGTATTCTAATGCTTCTTAAAACGCGATATCGCATCTCACTTCTATGTTTCATGGTAAGTTATAATATGATTTGCGAAGTGTTATGTATTCCTCGTCTACACTTCAAATGAATGTAAATGCGACACTTCCTTGCAAGGAAATAGCGTTTGCAGATGTCTACGTATCGAAGCAATAGAGTTCAAATGCTTCTTAAAAGAGTTATTGCATCTCATACCTATGTTTCATGATAAGATATAATATTCATTGCGAAGTGTTATGCATTTCACGTCTACGATTCAAATGAATGTAAATGCGACACTTCCTTGCAAGGAAATAGCGTTGCAGATGTCTACGTATCGTAGCAATAGAGTTCTTATGATTCTTAAAACGCGATATCGCATCTCATTTCTATGTTTCATGGTAAGGTATAATATGATTTGCGAAGTGTTATGTATTCCTCGTCTATACTTCAAATGAATGTGAATGCGACACTTCCTCGCTAGGAAATAGCGTCTGCAGATGTCTAGGTATCGTAGTAATAGAGTTCTAATGCTTCTTAAAACGAGATATTGCATCTCATATCTATGTTTCATGATAAGATATAATATTCATTGCGACGTGTTATGCATTCCTCGTCTACGATTCAAATGAAAGTAAATGCGACACTTCCTTGCAAGGAAATAGCGTTTGCAGATGTCTACGTATCGAAGCAATAGAGTTCAAATGCTTCTTAAAACGCGATATCGCATCTCACTTCTATGTTTCATGGTAAGTTATAATATGATTTGCGAAGTGTTATGTATTCCTCGTCTACACCACAAATGAATGTAAATGCGACACTTCCTTGCAGGGAAATAGCGTTTGCAGATGTCTACGTATCGAAGCAATAGAGTTCAAATGCTTCTTAAAACGAGATATTGCATCTCATATCTATGTTTCATGATAAGATATAATATACATTGCGAAGTGTTATGCATTTCTCGTCCACACATCAAATGAATGTAAATGCGACACTTCCTTGCAAGGAAATAGGCGTTTGCAGATGTCTACGTATCGTAGCAATAGATTTCTAATGCTTCTTAAAACGCGATATCGCACCTCATTTCTATGTTTCATGGTAAGATATAAAATTGATTTGCGAAGTGTTATGTATTCCTCGTCTACACTTCAAATGAAGTAAATGCGACACTTCCTTGCAAGGAAATAGCGTTTGCAGATGTCGACGTATCGAAGCAATAGAGTTCAAATGCTTCTTAAAAGAGTTATTGCATCTCATACCTATGTTTCATGATAAGATATAATATTCATTGCGAAGTGTTATGCATTTCTCGTCTACGATTCAAATGAATGTAAATGCGACACTTCCTTGCAAGGAAATAGCGTTTGCAGATGTCTACGTATCGTAGCAATAGAGTTCTTATGATTCTTAAAACGCGATATCGCATCTCATTTCTATGTTTCATGGTAAGGTATAATATGATTTGCGAAGTGTTATGTATTCCTCATCTATACTTCAAATGAATGTGAATGCGACACTTCCTCGCTAGGAAATAGCGTCTGCAGATGTCTAGGTATCGTAGTAATAGAGTTCCAATGCTTCTTAAAACGAGATATTGCATCTCATATCTATGTTCATGATAAGATATAATATTCATTGCGACGTGTTATGCATTCCTCGTCTACGATTCAAATGAAAGTAAATGCGACACATCCTTGCAAGGAAATAGCGTTTGCAGATGCCTACGTATCGAAGCAATAGAGTTCAAATGCTTCTTAAACGAGATATTGCATCTCATATCTATGTTTCATGATAAGATATAATATTCATTGCGAAGTGTTATGCATTCCTCGTCCACACATCAAATGAATGTAAATGCGACACTTCCTTGCAAGGAAATAGCGTTTGCAGATGTCTACGTATCGTAGCAATGGATTTCTGATGCTTCTTAGAACGCGATATCGCATCTCATTTCTATGTTTCATGGTAAGATATAATATGATTTGCGAAGTGTCATGTATTCCTCGTCTACACTTCAAATGAATGTAAATGCGACACTCGCTCGCTAGGAAATAGCGTTTGCAGATGTCTACGTATCGTAGCAATAGAGTTCTAATGCTTCTTAAAACGCGATATCGCATCTCATTTCTATGTTTCATGGTAAGATATAACATGATTTGCGAAGTGTCATGTATTCCTCGTCTACACTTCAAATGAATGTGAATGCGATACTTCCTCGCTAGGAAATAGCGTTTGCAGATGTCTACGTATCGTAGCAATAGATTTCTAATGCTTCTTAAAACGGCGATATCGCATCTCATTTCTATGTTTCATGGTAAGATATAATATGATTTGCGGAGTGTTATGTATTCCTCGTCTACACTTCAAATGAATGTAAATGCGACACTTCCTTGCAAGGAAATAGCAATTGCAGATGTCTACCTATCGTAGCATTAGAGTTCCAATGCTTCTTAAAACGCGATATCGCATCTCATTTCTATGTTCATGGTAAGATATAATATGATTTGCGAAGTGTTATGTATACATCGTCTACACTTCAAATGAATGTGAATGCGATACTTCCTCGCTAGGAAATAGCGTTTGCAGATGTCTACGTATCGTAGCAATAGATTTCTAATGCTTCTTAAAACGGCGATATCGCATCTCATTTCTATGTTTCATGGTAAGATATAATATGATTTACGAAGTGTTATGTATTCCTCGTCTACACTTCAAATGAATGTAAATGCGACACTTTCCTTGCAAGGAAATAGCAATTGCAGATGTCTACCTATCGTAGCATTAGAGTTCCAATGCTTCTTAAAACGCGATATATCGCATCTCATTTCTATGTTTCATGGTAAGATGTAATATGATTTGCGAAGTGTCATGTATTCCCCGTCTACACATCAAATGAATGTAAATGCCACACTTCCCTGCTAGGAAATAGCGTCTGTAGATGACTAGGTATCGTAGCAATAGAGTTCTATTGCTTCTTAAAGCGCGATATCGCATCTCATTTCTGTGTTTCATGGTAATATATAATATGATTTGCGAAGTGTTATGTATTCCTCGTCTACACTTCAAATGAATGTGAATGCGACACTTCCTCGCTAGGATATAGCGATTGCAGATGTCTACGTATCGTAGCAATAGAGTTGAAATGCTTCTTAAAACGCGATATCGCATCACATTTCTATGTTTCATGGTAAGATATAATAAGATCTGCGAAGTGTCATGTATTCCCCGTCTACACATCAAATGAATGTAAATGCCACACTTCCCTGCTAGGAAATAGCGTCTGCAGATGACTAGGGATCGTAGCAATAGAGTTCTTATGATTCTTAAAACGCTATATCGCATCTCATTTCTATGTTTCATGGTAAGATATAATATGATTGGGGAAGTGTTATGTATTACTCGTCTACACTTCAAATAAATGTAAATGCGACACTTCCTTGGAAGGAAATAGCGTTTGCAGATGTCTACGTATCGTAGCAATAGAGTTCTTATGATTCTTAAAAAGCGATATCGCATCTCATTTCTATGTTTCATGGTAAGATATAATATGATTTGCGAAGTGTTATGTAGTCCTCGTCTACACTACAAATGAATGTAAATGCCACACTTCCCTGCTAGGAAGTAGCGTGTGCAGATGACTAGGTATCGTAGCAATAAAGTTCTAATGCCTCTTAAAACGCGATATCGCATCTCATTCCTATGTTTCATGGTAAGATATAATATGATTTGCGAAGTGTCATGTATTCTTCGTCTACACTTCAAATGAATGTAAATGCGACACTTCCTTGCTAGGAAATAGCGTTTGCAGATGTCTACGTATCGTAGGGATAGAGTTCTAATGCTTCTTAAAACGACATATCGCTCCTCATTTCTATGTTTCATGATAAGGTATAATATGATTTGCGATGTGTTATGTATTCCTCTTCTACACATCAAATGAATGTAAATGCGACACTTCCTTGCAAGGAAATAGCGTTTGCAGATGTCTACTTATCGTAGCAATAGAGTTCTTATGATACTTAAAACGCGATATCGCATCACATTTCTATGTTTCATGGTAAGATATAATATGATTTGCGAAGTGTCATGTATTCCTCGTCTACACTTCAAGTGAATGTAAATGCGACACTCGCTCGCTAGGAAATAGCGTTTGCAGATGTCTACGTATCGTAGCAATAGAGTTCTAATGCTTCTTAAAACGCGATATCGCATCTCATTTCTATGTTTCATGGTAAGATATAACATGATTTGCGAAGTGTCATGTATTCCTCGTCTACACTTCAAATGAATGTGAATGCGATACTTCCTCGCTAGGAAATAGCGTTTGCAGATGTCTACGTATCGTAGCAATAGATTTCTAATGCTTCTTAAAACGGCGATATCGCATCTCATTTCTATGTTTCATGGTAAGATATAATATGATTTGCGAAGTGTTATGTATTCCTCGTCTACACCTCAAATGAATGAAAATGCGACACTTCCTTGCAGGGAAATAGCGTTTGCAGATGTCTACGTATCGAAGCAATAGAGTTCAAATGCTTCTTAAAACGAGATACTGCATATCATATCTATGTTTCATGATAAGATATAATATTCATTGCGACGTGTTGTGCATTCCTCGTCCACGATTCAAATGAAAGTAAATGCGACACTTCCTTGCAAGGAAATAGCGTTTACAGATGTCTACGTATCGTAGCAATAGAGTTGATATGATTCTTAAAACGCGATATCGCACCTCATTTCTATGTTTCATGGTAAGGTATAATATGATTTGCGAAGTGTTATGTATTCCTCGTCTACACCACAAATGAATGTAAATGCGACACTTCCTTGCAGGGAAATAGCGTTTGCAGATGTCTACGTATCGAAGCAATAGAGTTCAAATGCTTCTTAAAACGAGATATTGCATCTCATATCTATGTTTCATGATAAGATATAATATACATTGCGAAGTGTTATGCATTCCTCGTCTACGATTCAAATGAAAGTAAATGCGACACTTCCTTGCAAGGAAATAGCGGTTGCAGATGTCTGCGTATCGTAGCAATGGATTTCTAATGCTTCTTAGAACGCGATATCACATCTCATTTCTATGTTTCATGGTAAGATATAATATGATTTGCGAAGTGTCATGTATTCCTCGTCTACACTTCAAATGAATGTAAATGCAACACATCCTTGCAAGGAAATAGCGTTTGCAGATGTCTACGTATCGAAGCAATAGAGTTCAAATGCTTCTTAAAACGCGATATCGCATCTCATTTCTATGATTCATGGTAAGATATAATGTGATTTGCGAAGTGTTATGCATTCCTCGTCTACGATTCAAATGAACTTAAATGCGACACTCCCTTCCAAGGAAGTAGCGTTTGCAGATGTCTACGTATCGTAACAATAGAGTTCTTATGATACTTAAAACGCGATATCGCATCTCATTTCTATGTATCATGGTAAGATATAATATTCATTGCGAAGTGTTATGCATTCCTGGTCTACGATTCAAATGAAAGTAAATGCGACACTTCCTTGCAAGGAAACAGCGATTGCAGATGTCTACGTATCGTAGCAATAGAGTTGAAATGCTTCTTAAAACGCGATATCGCATCTCATTTCTATGTTTCATGGTAAGATATAATATGATTTGCGAAGTGTTATGTATACATCGTCTACACTTCAAATGAATGTGAATGCGATACTTCCTCGCTAGGAAATAGCGTTTGCAGATGTCTACGTATCGTAGCAATAGATTTCTAATGCTTCTTAAAACGGCGATATCGCATCTCATTTCTATGTTTCATGGTAAGATATAATATGATTTAGGAAGTGTTATGTATTCCTCGTCTACACTTCAAATGAATGTAAATGCGACACTTCCTTGCAAGGAAATAGCAATTGCAGATGTCTACCTATCGTAGCATTAGAGTTCCAATGCTTCTTAAAACGCGATATCGCATCTCATTTCTATGTTTCATGGTAAGATGTAATATGATTTGCGAAGTGTCATGTATTCCCCGTCTACACATCAAATGAATGTAAATGCCACACTTCCCTGCTAGGAAATAGCGTCTGCAGATGACTAGGTATCGTAGCAATAGAGTTCTATTGCTTCTTAAAGCGCGATATCGCATCTCATTTCTGTGTTTCATGGTAATATATAATATGATTTGCGAAGTGTTATGTATTCCTCGTCTACACTTCAAATGAATGTGAATGCGACACTTCCTCGCTAGGATATAGCGATTGCAGATGTCTACGTATCGTAGCAATAGAATTGAAATGCTTCTTAAAACGCGATATCGCATCACATTTCTATGTTTCATGGTAAGATATAATAAGATCTGCGAAGTGTCATGTATTCCCCGTCTACACATCAAATGAATGTAAATGCCACACTTCCCTGCTAGGAAATAGCGTCTGCTGATGACTAGGGATCGTAGCAATAGAGTTCTTATGATTCTTAAAACGCTATATCGCATCTCATTTCTATGTTTCATGGTAAGATATAATATGATTGGGGAAGTGTTATGTATTACTCGTCTACACTTCAAATAAATGTAAATGCGACACTTCCTTGGAAGGAAATAGCGTTTGCAGATGTCTACGTATCGTAGCAATAGAGTTCTTATGATTCTTAAAAAGCGATATCGCATCTCATTTCTATGTTTCATGGTAAGATATAATATGATTTGCGAAGTGTTATGTAGTCCTCGTCTACACTACAAATGAATGTAAATGCCACACTTCCCTGCTAGGAAGTAGCGTGTGCAGATGACTAGGTATCGTAGCAATAAAGTTCTAATGCCTCTTAAAACGCGATATCGCATCTCATTCCTATGTTTCATGGTAAGATATAATATGATTTGCGAAGTGTCATGTATTCTTCGTCTACACTTCAAATGAATGTAAATGCGACACTTCCTTGCTAGGAAATAGCGTTTGCAGATGTCTACGTATCGTAGGGATAGAGTTCTAATGCTTCTTAAAACGACATATCGCTCCTCATTTCTATGTTTCATGATAAGGTATAATATGATTTGCGATGTGTTATGTATTCCTCTTCTACACATCAAATGAATGTAAATGCGACACTTCCTTGCAAGGAAATAGCGTTTGCAGATGTCTACTTATCGTAGCAATAGAGTTCTTATGATACTTAAAACGCGATATCGCATCACATTTCTATGTTTCATGGTAAGATATAATATGATTTGCGAAGTGTCATGTATTCCCCGTCTACACATCAAATGAATGTAAATGCCACACTTCCCTGCTAGGAAATAGCGTCTGCAGATGACTAGGTATCGTAGCAATAGAGTTCTATTGCTTCTTAAAGCGCGATATCGCATCTCATTTCTGTGTTTCATGGTAATATATAATATGATTTGCGAAGTGTTATGTATTCCTCGTCTACACTTCAAATGAATGTGAATGCGACACTTCCTCGCTAGGATATAGCGTTTGCAGATGTCTACGTATCGCAGCAATAGAGTTCTTATGATTCTTAAAACGCGATATCGCATCACATTTCTATGTTTCATGGTAAGATATAATATGATTTGCGAAGTGTCATGTATTCCCCGTCTACACTTCAAATGAATGTAAATGCCACACTTCCCTGCTAGGAAATAGCGTCTGCAGATGACTAGGTATCGTAGCAATAGAGTTCTAATGCTTCTTAAAGCGCGATATCGCATCTCATTTCTATGTTTCATGGTAAGATAGAATATGATTCGCGAAGTGTTATGTAGTCCTCGTCTACACTTCAAATGAATGCAAATGCGACACTTCCTTGCTAGGAAATAGCGTTTGCAGATGTCTACCTATCGTAGCGATAGAGTTCTAATGCTTCTTAAAACGCGATATCGCATCTCATTTCTATGTTTCATGGTAAGATATATTATGATTTGCGAAGTGTTATGTATTCCTCTTCTACACTTCAAATGAATGTAAATGCGACACTTCCTTGCAAGGAAATAGCGTTTGCAGATATCTACGTATCGAAGCAATAGAGTTCAAATTCTCATTAAGACGCGTAATCGCATCTCATTTCTATGTTTCATGGTAAGATATAATATGATTTGCGATGTGTATTGTAGTCCTCGTCTACACTTCAAATGAATGTAAATGCGACACTTCCTTGCAAGGAAATAGCGTTTGGAGATGTCTACGTATCGTAGCAATAGAGTTCTTATGATTCTTAAAACGCGATATCGCATCACATTTCTATGTTTCATGGTAAGATATAATATGATTTGCGAAGTGTCATGTATTCCCCGTCTACACTTCAAATGAATGTAAATGCCACACTTCCCTGCTAGGAAATAGCGTCTGCAGATGACTAGGTATCGTAGCAATAGAGTTCTAATGCTTCTTAAAGCGCGATATCGCATCTCATTTCTATGTTTCATGGTAAGATAGAATATGATTTGCGAAGTGTTATGTATTCCTCGTCTACACTTCAAATGAATGTGAATGCGACACTTCCTCGCTAGGATATAGCGTTTGCAGATGTCTACGTATCGTAGCAATAGATTTCCAATGCTTCTTAAAACGCGATATCGCTTCTCATTTCTATGTTTCATGGTAAGATATAATATGATTGGAGAAGTGTTATGCATTCCTCGTCTACACTTCAAATGAATGTAAATGCGACACTTCCTTGCAAGGAAATAGCGTTTGCAAATGTCTACCTATCTTAGCAATAGTGTTCTAACACTTCTTAAAACGCGATATCGCTCCTCATTTCTATGTTTCATGATAAGGTATAATATGATTTGCGATGTGTTATGTATTCCTCTTCTACACATCAAATGAATGTAAATGCGACACTTCCTTGCATGGAAATAGCGTTTGCAGATGTCTACGTATCGTAGCAATAGAGTTCTTATGATTCTTAAAACGCGATATCGCATCACATTTCTATGTTTCATGGTAAGATATAATATGGTTTGCGAAGTGTCATGTATTCCCCGTCTACACATCAAATGAATGTAAATGCCACACTTCCCTGCTAGGAAATAGCGTCTGCAGATGACTAGGTATCGTAGCAATAGAGTTCTATTGCTTCTTAAAGCGCGATATCGCATCTCATTTCTATGTTTCATGGTAAGATAAAATATGATTTGCGAAGTGTCATGTATTCTTCGTCTACACATCAAATGAATGTAAATGCGACTCTTCCTTGCAAGGAAATAGCGTTTGCAGATGTCTACCTATCGTAGCAATAGAGTTCTAATGCTTCTTAAAACGCGATATCGCATCTCATTTCTATGTTTCATGGTAAGATATAATATGATTGGAGAAGTGTTATGTATTCCTCGTGTACACTTCAAATGAATGTAAATGCGACACTTCCTTGCAAGGAAATAGCGTTTGCAAATGTCTACCTATCTTAGCAGTAGTGTTCTAATACTTCTTAAAACGCGATATCGCATCTCATTTCTATGTTTCACGGTAAGATATAATATGATTTGCGAAGTGTTATGTATTCCTCGTCTACACTTCAAATGAATGTAAATGCTACTCTTCCTTGCAAGGAAATAGCGTTTGCAGATGTCTACGTATCGAAGCAATAGAGTTCAAGTGCTTCTTAAGACGCGATATCGCATCTCATTTGTATGTTTCATGGTAAGATATAATATGATTTGCGAAGTGTTATGTATTCCTCGTCTACACTTCAAATGAATGTAAATGCGACACTTACTTGCTAGGAAATAGCGTTTGCAGATGTCTACCTATCGTAGCAATAGAGTTTTAATGCTTCTTACAACGCGATATCGCATCTCATTTCCATGTTTCATGGTAAGATATAATATGATTTGCGAAGTGTTATGTATTCCTCTTCTACACTTCAAATGAATGTAAATGCGACACTTCCTTGCAAGGAAATAGCGTTTGCAGATGTCTACCTATCGTAGCAATAGAGTTCATATGATTCTTAAAACGCGATATCGCATCTCATTTCTATGTTTCATGGTAAGATATAACATGATTTGCGAGGTGTTATGTATTCCTTGTCTACACTTCAAATGAATGTGAATGCGATACTTCCTCGCTAGGATATAGCGTTTGCAGTTGTCTACGTATTGTAGCAATAGCTTTCTAATGCTTTTAAAACGCGATGTCGAACCTCATTTCTATGTTTCATGGTAAGATATAATATGATTTGCGAAGTGTCATGTATTCCTCGTCTACACTTCAAATGAATGTAAATGCGACACTTCCTTGCAAGGAAATAGCGATTGCAGATGTCTACGTCTCGTAGCAATAGAGTTCATATGATTCTTAAAACGCGATATCGCATTTCATTTCTATGTTTCATGGTAAGATATAACATGATTTGCGAAGTGTTATGTATTCCTTGTCTAAACTTCAAATGAATGTGAATGCGATACTTCCTCGATAGGAAATAGCGTTTGCAGATGTCTACGTATCGTAGCAATAGCTTTCTAATGCTTCTTAAAACGCGATGTCGAATCTCATTTCTATGTTTCATGGTAAGATATAATATGTTTTGCGAAGTGTCATGTATTCCTCGTCTACACTTCAAATGAATGTAAAGGCGACTCTTCCTTGCAAGGAAATAGCGTTTGCAGATGTCTACGTATCGAAGCAATAGAGTTCAAGTGCTTCTTAAGACGCGATATCGCATCTCATTTCTATGTTTCATGGTAAGATATAATATGATTTGCGAAGTGTTATGTATTCCTCGTCTACACTTCAAATGAATGTAAATGCGACACTTCCTTGCTAGGAAATAGCGTTTGCAGATGTCTACCTATCGTAGCAATAGAGTTTTAATGCTTCTTAAAACGCGATATCGCATCTCATTTCCATGTTTCATGGTAAGATATAATATGATTTGCGAAGTGTTATGTATTCCTCTTCTACACTTCAAATGAATGTAAATGCGAAACTTCCTTGCTAGGAAAAAGCGATGCAGATGTCTACCTATCGTAGCAATAGAGTTCTAATGCTTCTTAAAACGCGATATCGCATCTCATTTCTATGTTTCATGGTAAGATATAATATGATTTGCGACGTGTCATGTATTCTTCGTCTACACTTCAAATGAATGTAAATGCGACTCTTCCTTGCAAGGAAATAGCGTTTGCATATGTCTACGTATCGTAGCAATAGAGTTCTTATGATTCATAAAACGCGATATCGCATCTCATTTCTATGTTTCATGGTAAGGTATAATATGATTTGCGACGTGTCATGTATTCTTCGTCTACACTTCAAATGAATGTAAATGCGACTCTTCCTTGCAAGGAAATAGCGTTTGCATATGTCTACGTATCGTAGCAATAGAGTTCTTATGATTCATAAAACGCGATATCGCATCTCATTTCTATGTTTCATGGTAAGGTATAATATGATTTGCGAAGTGTTATGTATTCCTCGTCTACACTTCAAATGAATGTAAATGCGACAATTCCTTGCTAGGAAATAGCGTCTGCAGATGTCTAGGTATCGTACCAATAGAGTTCAAATGCTTCTTAAAACGAGTTATTGCATCTCATATTTATGTTTCATGGTAAGATATAATATGATTTGCGAAGTGTCATGTATTCCTCGTCTACACTTCAAATGAATGTAAATACGACACTTCCTTGCTAGGAATTAGCATCTGCAGATGTCTAGGTGTCGTAGCAATAGAGTTCAAATGCTTCTTAAAACGAGATATTGCATCTCATATCTATGTTTCATGATAAGATACAATATACATTGCGAAGTGTTATGTATTCCCCGTCTACACTTCAAATGAATGTAAATGCGACACTTCCTTGCAAGGAAATAGCGTTTGCAGATGTCTACGTATCGATGCATTAGAGTTCAAATGCTTCTTAAAACGCGATATCGCATCTCATTTCTATGTTTCATGGTAAGATATGATATTATTTACGAAGTGTTATGTACTACACGTCTACACTTCAAATGAATGTGAATGCGACACTTCCTTGCTAGGAAATAGCGTTCGCAGATGTCTACGTATCGTAGGGATGGAGTTTTAGTGCTTCTTAGAACGTGATATCGCATCTCATTTCTATGTTTCATGATAAGATGTTATATTCATTGCGAAGTGTTATGTAGTCCACGTCTACACTTCAAATGAATGTGAATGCGACACTTCCTTGCTAGGAAATAGCGTTTGCAGGTGTCTACGTATCGTAGGGATGGAGTTCTAGTGCTTCTTAAAACGTGATATCGCATCTCATTTCTATGTTTCATGATAAGATGTAATATTCATTGCGAAGTGTTATGTAGTCCTCGTCTACACTTCAAATGAATGTAAATGCAATACTTCCTTGCAAGGAAATAGCGTTTGCAGATGTCTACGTATCGAAGCAATAGAGTTCAAATGCTTCTTAAACCGAGATATTGCACCTCATATCTATGTTTCATGGTAAGATATAATATTCATTGCGAAGTGTTTCGCATTCCTCATCTACGATTCAAATGGATGTAAATGCGACACTTCCTTGCTAGGAAGTAGCGTTTGCAAATGTCCACGTATCGAAGCAATAGAGTTCAAATGCTTCTTTAAACGCGATATCGCATCTCATTTCTATGTTTCATGGTAAGATAGAATATGATTTGCGAATTGTTATGTAGTCCTCGTCTACACTTCAAATGAATGTAAATGCGACACATCCTTGCTAGGAAATAGCGTTTGCAGATGTCTACGTATCGTAGGGATGGGCTTCTAATGCTTAGAACGTGATATCGCATCTCACTTCTATGTTTCATGATAAGATGTAATATTCATTGCGAAGTGCTATGTATTCCTCGTCTACACTTCAAATGAATGTAAATGCGACACTTCCTTGCAAGGAAATAGCGTTTGCAGATGTCTAGGTATCGTAGCAATAGAGTTCTAATGCTTCTTAAAACGCGATATCGCATCTCATTTCTATGTTTCATGGTAAGATATAATATGATTTGCGAAGTGTTATGTATTCCTCGTCTACGATTCAAAGGAAAGTAAATGCGACACTTCCTTGCAAGGAAATAGCGATTGCAGATGTCTACGTATCGTAACAATAGAGTTCTTATGATTCTTAAAACGCGATATCGCATCTCATTTCTATGTTTCATGGTAAGATATAATATGATTTGCGAAGTGTCATATATTCCTCGTCTACACTTCAAATGAATGTAAATGCGACACTTCCATGCTAGGAAATAGCGTCTGCAGATGTCTAGGTATCGTAGCAGTAGAGTTCAAATGCTTCTTAAAACGAGATATTGCATCTCATTTCTATGTTTCATGGTAAGATATAATATGATTTGCGAAGTGTCATGTATTCCTCGTCTACACTTCAAATGAATGTAAATGCGACACTTCCTTGCTAGGAAATAGCGTCTGCAGATGTCTAGGTATCGTAGCAATAGAGTTCAAATGCTTCTTAAAACGAGTTATTGCATCTCATATTTATGTTTCATGGTAAGATATAATATGATTTGCGAAGTGTCATGTATTCCTCGTCTACACTTCAAATGAATGTAAATACGACACTTCCTTGCTAGGAATTAGCGTCTGCAGATGTCTAGGTGTCGTAGCAATAGAGTTCAAATGCTTCTTAAAACGAGATATTGCATCTCATATCTATGTTTCATGATAAGATACAATATACATTGCGAAGTGTTATGTATTCCTCGTCTACACTTCAAATGAATGTAAATGCGACACTTCCTTGCAAGGAAATAGCGTTTGCAGATGTCTACGTATCGATGCATTAGAGTTCAAATGCTTCTTAAAACGCGATATCGCATCTCATTTCTATGTTTCATGGTAAGATATAATATGATTGGGGAAGTGTTATGTATTACTCGTCTACACTTCAAATGAATGTAAATGCGACACTTCCTTGCAAGGAAATAACGTTTGCAGATGACTAGGTATCGTAGCAATAGAGTTCTAATGCTTCCTAAAACGCGATATCGCATCTCATTTCAATGTTTCATGGTAAGATATAATATGATTTGCGAAGTGTTATGTATTCCTCGTCTACACTTCAAATGAATGTAAATGCGACACTTCCTTGCTAGGAAATAGTGTCTGCAGATGTCTAGGTATCGTAGCGATAGAGTTCTAACGCTTCTTAAAACGCGATATCGCATCTCATTTCTATGTTGCATGATAGGATATAATATTCATTGTAAAGTGTTACGTATACCTCGTATTCTCTTCAGAAGAATGTAAATGCGATACTTCCTTGCATGGAAATAGCGTTTGCAGATGTCTACGAATCGAAGCAATAGAGTTCAAATGCTTCTTAAAACGAGATATTGCATCTCATATCTATGTTTCATGATAAGATTTAATATTCATTGCGAAGTGTTATGCATTCCTCGTCTACCATTCAAATGAATGTAAATGCGACACTTCCTTGCAAGGAAATAGCGTTTGCAGATGTCTAGGTATCGTAGCAATAGAGTTCTAATGCTTCTTAAAACGCGATATTGCATATCAGTTCTATGTTTCATGGTAAGATATAATATGATTTGCGAAGTGTTATGTATTCCTCGTCTACACTTCAAATGAATGTGATTGCGACACTTCCTCGCTAGGATATAGCGTTTGCAGATGTCTACGTATCGTAGCAATAGATTTCCAATGCTTCTTAAAACGCGATATCGCATCACATTTCTATGTTTCATGGTAAGATATAATATGATTTGCGAAGTGTCATGTATTCCCCGTCTACACTTCAAATGAATGTAAATGCCACACTTCCTTGCAAGGAAATAGCGTTTGCAGATGTCTACGTTTCGTAGCAATACAGTTCTTATGATTCTTAAAAAGCGATATCGCATCTCATTTCTATGTTTCATGGTAAGATATAATATGATTTGCGAAGTGTTATGTAGTCCTCGTCTACACTTCAAATGAATGTAAATGCGACACTTCCTTGCTAGGAAATAGCGTTTGCAGATATCTACCTATCGTAGCAATAGAGTTCTAATGCTTCTTAAAACGCGATATCGCATCTCATTTCCAAGTTTCATGGTAAGATATAATATGATTTGCGAAGTGTTATGTATTCCTCTTGTACACTTCAAATGAATGTAAATGCGACACTTCCTTGCTAGGAAATAGCGTTTGCAGATGTCTACCTATCGTAGCAATAGAGTTCCAATGCTTCTTAAAACGCGATATCGCATCTCATTTCCATGTTTCATGACAAGATGTAATATTCATTGCGAAGTGTTATGTATTTCTCGTCTACACTTCAAATGAATGTAAATGCGACACTTCCTTGCTAGGAAATATCGTTTGCAGATGTCAACGTATCGTAGCAATAGGGATCTAATGCTTCTTAAAACGCGATATCGCAACTCATTTCTATGTTTCATGGTAAGATATGATATGATTTACGAAGTGTTATGCATTACACGTCTACACTTGAAATGAATGTGAATGCGACACTTCCTTGCTAGGAAATAGCGTTTGCAGATGTCTACGTATCGCAGGGATGGAGTTTTAGTGCTTCTTAGAACGTGATATCGCATCTCATTTCTATGTTTCATGATAAGATGTTATATTCATTGCGAAGTGTTATGTAGTCCACGTCTACACTTCAAATGAATGTGAATGCGACACTTCCTTGCTAGGAAATAGCGTTTGCAGATGTCTACGTATCGTAGGGATGGAGTTCTAGTGCTTCTTAAAACGTGATATCGCATCTCATTTCTATGTTTCATGATAAGATGTAATATTCATTGCGAAGTGTTATGTAGTCCTCGTCTACACTTCAAATGAATGTAAATGCAATACCTCCTTGCAAGGAAATAGCGTTTGCAGATGTCTACGTATCGAAGCAATAGAGTTCAAATGCTTCTTAAAACGAGATATTGCATCTCATATCTATGTTTCATGGTAAGATAGAATATGATTTGCGAATTGTTATGTAGTCCTCGTCTACACTTCAAATGAATGTAAATGCGACACATCCTTGCTAGGAAATAGCGTTTGCAGATGTCTACGTATCGTAGGGATGGGGTTCTAATGCTTCTTAGAACGTGATATCGCATCTCACTTCTATGTTTCATGATAAGATGTAATATTCATTGCGAAGTGTTATGGATTCCTCGTCTACACTACAAATGAATGTAAATGCGACACTTCCTTGCTTGGAAATGGCGTTTGCAGATGTCTACGTATCGTAGCAATAGAGTTCTTATGATTCTTAAAACGCGTAATCGCATCTCATTTCTATGTCGCATGATAGGATATAATATTCATTGTAAAGTGTTATGTATACCTCGTATTCTCTTCAGAAGAAAGTAAATGCGACACTTCCTTGCAAGGAATTAGCGTTTGCAGATGTCTACGTATCGTCGGGATAGAGTTCTAATGCTTCTCAAAACGCGATATCGCATCTCATTTCTATGTTTCATGATAAGGTATAATATTAATTGCGAAGTGTTATGTAAACCTCGCATTCACTTCAAAAGTACGTAAATGCGACACTTCCTTGCAAGGAAATAGCGTTTGCAGATGTCTAGGTATCGTAGCAATAGAGTTCTAATGCTTCTTAAAACGCGATATCGCATCTCATTTCTATGTTTCATGGTAAGATATAATATGATTTGCGAAGTGTTATGTATTCCTCGTCTACACTTCAAATGAAAGTGATTGCGACACTTCCTCGCTAGGATATAGCGTTTGCAGATGTCTACGTATCGTAGCAATAGATTTCCAATGCTTCTTAAAACGCGATATCGCATCACATTTCTATGTTTCATGGTAAGATATAATATGATTTGCGAAGTGTCATGTATTCCCCGTCTACACTTCAAATGAATGTAAATGCCACACTTCCTTGCAAGGAAATAGCGTTTGCAGATGTCTACGTATCGAAGCAATAGAGTTCAAATGCTTCTTAAAACGAGATATTGCATCTCATATTTATGTTTCATGATAAGATATAATATTCATTGCGAAGTGTTATGCATTCCTCGTCTATGATTCAAATGAATGAAAATGCGACACTTCCTAGCAAGGAAATAGCGTTTGCAGATGCCTACGTATCGTAGCAATAGAGTTCTAATGCTTCTTAAAACGCGATATCGAATCTCATTTCTATGTTTCATGGTAAGATATAATATTATTTGCGAAGTGTTATGTATTCCTCGTCTACACTTCATATGAATGTTAATGCGACACTTCCTTGCTAGGAAATAGCGCTTGCAGATGTCAACGTATCGTAGCAATAGGGATCTAATGCTTCTTAAAACGCGATATCGCATCTCATTTCTATGTTTCATGGTAAGATATGATATGATTTACGAAGTGTTATGTAGTACACGTCTACACTTCAAATGAATGTGAATGCGACACTTCCTTGCTAGGAAATAGCGTTTGCAGATGTCTACGTATCGCAGGGATGGAGTTTTAGTGCTTCTTAGAACGTGATATCGCATCTCATTTCTATGTTTCATGATAAGATGTTATATTCATTGCGAAGTGTTATGTAGTCCACGTCTACACTTCAAATGAATGTGAATGCGACACTTCCATGCTAGGAAATAGCGTTTGCAGATGTCTACGTATCGTAGGGATGGAGTTCTAGTGCTTCTTAAAACGTGATATCGCATCTCATTTCTATGTTTCATGATAAGATGTAATATTCATTGCGAAGTGTTATGTAGTCCTCGTCTACACTTCAAATGAATGTAAATGCAATACTTCCTTGCAAGGAAATAGCGTTTGCAGATGTCTACGTATCGAAGCAATAGAGTTCAAATGCTTCTTAAAACGAGATATTGCATCTCATATCTATGTTTCATGGTAAGATATAATATTCATTGCGAAGTGTTACGCATTCCTCATCTACGATTCAAATGGATGTAATTGCGACACTTCCTTGCTAGGAAGTAGCGTTTGCAAATGTCCACGTATCGAAGCAATAGAGTTCTTATGATTCTTAAAACGCGAAATCGCATCTCATTTCTATGTTTCATGGTAAGATATAATATGATTTGCGAAGTGTTATGTATTCATCGTCTACACTTCATATGAATGTAAATGCGACACTTCCTTGCAAGGAAATAGCGTTTGCAGATGTCTACGTATCGAAGCAATAGAGTTCTAATGCTTCTTTAAAAGCGATATCGAATCTCATTTCTATGTTTCATGGTAAGATATAATATGATTTGCGAAGTGTTATGTATTCCTCGTCTACACTTCAAATGAATGTAAATGCGACACTTCCTTGCAAGGAAATAGCGATTGCAGATGTCTACATATCGTAGCAATAGAGTTCATATGATTCTTAGAACGGGATATTGCATCTCATATCTATGTATCATGATATGATATAATATTCATTGCGAAGTGTTATGCATTCCTCGTCTACGACTCAAATGAATGTAAATGCGACACTTCCCTGCAAGGAAATAGTGTTTGCAGATGTCTAGGTATCGTAGCAATAGAGTTCAAATGCTTCTTAAAACGAGATATTGCATCTCATTTCTATGTTTCATGATAAGATATAATATTCATTGCGAAGTGTTATGCATTCCTCGTCTGCGATTCAAATGAAAGTAAATGCGACACTTCCTTGCAAGGAAATAGCGATTGCAGATGTCTACGTATCGTAGCATTAGCTTTCTAATGCTTCTTAAAACGCGATATCGCGTCTCATTTCTATCTTTCATGGTAAGATATAATATGATTTGCGAAGTGTCATGTATTCCTCTTCTACACTTCAAATGAATGTAAATGTGACTCTTCCTTGCAAGGAAATAGCGTTTGCAGATGTCTACCTATCGTAGCAGTAGAGTTCTAGTGCTTCTTAAAACGCGATATCGCATCTCATTTCCATGTTTTATGGTAAGATATAATATGATTTGCGAAGTGTTATGTATTCCTCGTCTACACTTCAAATGAATGTAAATGCGACACTTCCTTGGAAGGAAATAGCGATTGCAGATGTCTACGTATCGTAGCAATAGAGTACATATGATTCTTAGAACGGGATATTGCATCTCATATCTATGTTTCATGATATGATATAATATTCATTGCGAAGTGTTATGCATTCCTCGTCTAGGATTCAAATGAATGTAAATGCGACACTTCCTTGCAAGGAAATAGCGTTTGCAGATGTCTACGTATCGTAGCAATAGAGTTCTTATGATTCTTAAAACTTGATATCGCATCTCATTTCTATGTTTCATGGTAAGATATAATGTGATTTGCGAAGTGTTATGTATTCCTCGTCTACACTTCATATGAATGTAAATGCGACACTTCCTTGCAAGGAAATAGCGTTTGCAGATGTCTACGTATCGAAGCAATAGAGTTCTAATGCTTCTTTAAAAGCTATATCGAATCTCATTTCTATGTTTCATGGTAAGATATAATATGATTTGCGAAGTGTTATGTATTCCTCGTCTACACTTCAAATGAATGTAAATGCGACACTTCCTTGCAAGGAAATAGCGTTTGCAGATGTCTACGTATCGAAGCAATAGAGTTCAAATGCTTCTTAAAACGAGATATTGCATCCCATATCTATGTTTCATGATAAGATATAATATTCATTGCAAAGTGTTATGCATTCCTCGTCTACGATTCAAATGAAAGTAAATGCGACACTTCCTTGCCAGGAAATAGCGTCTGCAGATGTCTAGGTATCGTAGCGATAGAGTTCTAATGCTTCTTAAAACGCGATATCGCATCTCATTTCTGTGTTTCATGGTAAGATATAATATGATTTGCGGAGTGTCATGTATTCCACGTCTACGCTTCATATGAATGTAAATGCGACACTTCCTTGCAAGGAAATAGCGTTTGCAGATGTCTACCTATCGTAGCAATAGAGTTCTAATGCTTCTTAAAACGCGATATCGCATTTAATTTCTATGTTTCATGGTAAGATATAATATGACTTGCGAAGTGTCATGTATTCCTCGTCTACACTTCAAATGAATGTAAATGCGACACTTCCTTGCTAGGAAACAGCGTCTGCAGATGTCTAGGTATCGTAGCAATAGAGTTCAAATGCTTCTTAAAACGAGATATTGCATCTCATATCTTTGTTTCATGTTAAGATATAATATTCATTGCGAAGTGTTATGCATTCCTCGTATACGATTCAAATGAGTGTAAATGCGACACTTCCTTGCAAGGAAATAGCGTTTGCAGATGTCTACGTATCGTAGTAATAGAGTTCTAATGCTTCTTAAAACTCGATATCGCATCTCATTTCTATGTTTCATGGTAAGATATAATATGATTTGCGAAGTGTTATGTATTCCTCGTCTACACTTCAAATGAATGTAAATGCGGCACTTCCTTGCAAGGAAATAGCGTTTGCAGATGTCTACGTATCGAAGCAATAGAGTTCAAATGCTTCTTAAAACGAGATATTGCATCCCATATCTATGTTTCATGATAAGATATAATATTCATTGCAAAGTGTTATGCATTCCTCGTCTACGATTCAAATGAATGTAAATGCGACACTTCCTTGCCAGGAAATAGCGTCTGCAGATGTCTAGGTATCGTAGCGATAGAGTTCAAATGCTTCTTAAAACGAGATATTGCATCTCATTTCTATGTTTCATGATAAGATATAATATTCATTGCGAAGTGTTATGCATTCCTCGTCTGCGATTCAAATGAAAGTAAATGCGACACTTCCTTGCAAGGAAATAGCGATTGCAGATGTCTACATATCGTAGCATTAGCTTTCTAATGCTTCTTAAAACGCGATATCGCGTCTCATTTCTATCTTTCATGGTAAGATATAATATGATTTGCGAAGTGTCATGTATTCCTCTTCTACACTTCAAATGAATGTAAATGTGACTCTTCCTTGCAAGGAAACAGCGTTTGCAGATGTCTACCTATCGTAGCAGTAGAGTTCTAATGCTTCTTAAAACGCGATATCGCATCTCATTTCCATGTTTCATGGTAAGATATAATATGATTTGCGAAGTGTTATGTATTCCTCTTCTACGATTCAAATGAATGTAAATGCGACACTTCCTTGCAAGGAAATAGCGATTGCAGATGTCTACGTATCGTAGCAATAGAGTTCATATGATTCTTAAAACGCGATATCGCATCTCATTTCTATGCTTCATGGTAAGATATAACATGATTTGCGAAGTGCTATGTATTCCTCGTCTACATCTCAAATGAATGTGAATGCGATACTTCCTCGCTAGGAAATTGCGTTTGCAGATGTCTACGTATCGTAGCATTAGCTTTCTAATGCTTCTTAAAACGCGATATCGCGTCTCATTTCTATCTTTCATGGTAAGATATAATATGATTTGCGACGTGTCATGTATTCCTCTTCTACACTTCAAATGAATGTAAGTGTGACACTTCCTAGCACAGAAATAGCGTTTGCAGATGTCTACGTATCGTAGCAATAGATTTCTAATGCTTCTTAAAACGCGATATCGCATCTCATTTCTATGTTTCATGGTAAGATATAATATGATTTGCGAAGTGTCATGTATTCCACGTCTACACTTGAAGTGAATGTAAATGCGACACTTCCTTGCCAGGAAATAGCGTCTGCAGATGTCTAGGTATCGTAGCAATAGAGTTCCAATGCTTCTTAAAACGAGATATCGGATCTCATTTCTATGTTTCATGGTAAGATATAATATGATTTGCGAAGTATTATGTATTCCTCGTCTACACTTCATATGAATGTAAATGCGACACTTCCTTGCAAGGAAATAGCGTCTCCAGATGTCTACGTATCGTAGCAATGGAGTTCTTATGATACTTAAAACGCGATATCGCATCTCATTTCTATGTTTCATGGTAAGATATAATATGATTTGCGAAGTGTCATGTATTCCTCCTCTACACTTCAAATGAAAGTAAATGCGACACTTCCTTGCTAGGAAACAGCGTCTGCCGATGTCTAGGTATCGTAGCAATGGAGTTCAAATGCTTCTTAAAACGAGATATTGCATCTCATATCTATGTTTCATGATAAGATATAATATTCATTGCGAAGTGTTATGCATTCCTCGTATACGATTCAAATGAATGTAAATGCGACACTTCCTTGCAGGGAAATAGCGTTTGCAGATGTCTACGTATCGTAGCAATAGAGTTCTTATAATTCTTAAAACGCGATATCGCATCTCACTTCTAAGTTTTATGGTAGGATATAATATGATTTGCGAAGTGTTATGTATTCCTCGTCTACACTTCAAATGAATGTAAATGCGACACTTCCTTGCTAGGAAATAGTGTCTGGAGATGTCTAGGTATCGTAGCGATAGAGTTCTAATGCTTCTTAAAACGCGATGTCGCATCTCATTTCTATGTTTCATGGTAAGATATAATATGATTTGCGAAGTGTTATGTACTCCTCGTCTGCACTTCAAATGAATGTAAATGCGACACTTCCTTGCTAGGAAATAGTGTCTGCAGATATCTAAGTATCGTAGCGATAGAGTTCTAATGCTTCTTAAAACGCGATATCGCATCTCATTTCTATGTTTCATGGTAGGATATAATATGATTTGCGAAGTGTTATGTATTCCTCGTCTACACTTCAAATGAATGTGAATGCGACACTTCCTTGCAAGGAAATAGCGTTTGCAGATGTCTACGTATTGTAGCAATAGAGTTCTTATGATTCTTAAAACGCGATATCGCATCTCATTTCTATGTTTCATGGTAAGATATAATATGATTTGCGAAGTGTTATGTATTCCTCGTCTACACTTCATATGAATGTAAATGCGACACTTCCTTGCAAGGAAATAGCGTCTCCAGATGTCTAGGTATCGTAGCAATAGAGTTCAAATGCTTCTTAAAACGCGATTTAGCATCTCATTTCTATGTTTCATGGAAAGATATAATATGATTTGCGAAGTGTCATGTATTCCTCGTCTACACTTCAAATGAATGTAAATGCGACACTTCCTTGCAAGGAAATAGCGTTTGCAGATGTCTACGTATCGTAGCAATAGATTTCTAATGCTTCTTAAAACGCGATATCGCATCTTATTTCTTTGTTTCATGGTAAGATATAATATGATTTGCGAAGTGTTATGTATTCCTCGTCTACACTTCATATGAATGTAAATGCGACACTTCCTTGCAAGGAAATAGCGTCTCCAGATGTCTAGGTATCGTAGCAATAGAGTTCAAATGCTTCTTAAAACGAGATATTGCATCTCATATCTATGTTTCATCATAAGATATAATTTTCATTGCGAAGTGTTATGCATTCCTCGTATACGAGTCAAATGAATGTAAATGCGACACTTCCTTCCAAGGAAATACCGTCTGCAGATGTCTACGTATCGTAGCAATAGATTTCTAATGATTCTTAAAACGCGATATCGCATCTCATTTCTATGTTTCATGGAAAGATATAATATGATTTGCGAAGTGTCATGTATTCCTCGTCTACACTTCAAATGAATGTAAATGCGACACTTCCTTACAAGGAAATAGCGTTTGCAGATGTCTACATATCGAAGCAATAGAGTTCAAATGCTTCTTAAAACGAGATATTGCATCTCATATCTATGTTTCATGATAAGATATAATATTCATTGCGAAGTGTTATGCATTCCCCGTCTACGATTCAAATGAATGTAAATGCGACACTTCCTTGCAAGGAAATAGCGTTTGCAGATGTCTACGTATCGTAGCAATAGTGTTCTTATGATTCTTAGAACGCGATATCGCATCTCATTTCTATG
The DNA here is from genome assembly GCF_050948175.1 of Xylocopa sonorina. Taxonomy (NCBI): domain Eukaryota; kingdom Metazoa; phylum Arthropoda; class Insecta; order Hymenoptera; family Apidae; genus Xylocopa; species Xylocopa sonorina. The sequence continues at coordinate 624,579 of NW_027490139.1, read as the reverse complement.
TTTCATGGTAAGATATAATATGATTTGCGACGTGTCATGTATTCCTCGTCTACACTTCAAATGAATGTAAATGCGACACTTCCTTGCTAGGAAATAGCGTCTGCAGATGTCTAGGTATCGTAGCAATAGATTTCTAATGCTTCTTAAAACGCGATATCGCATCTCATATCTATGTTTCATGGTAAGATATAATATGATTTGCGAAGTGTCATGTATTCCTCGTCTACACTTCAAGTGAATGTAAATGCGACACTTCCTTGCCAGGAAATAGCGTCTGCCGATGTCTACGTATCGTAGCAATAGATTTCTAATGCTTCTTAAAACGAGATATCGCATCTCATTTCTATGTTTCATGGAAAGATATAATATGATTTGCGACGTGTCATGTATTCCTCGTCTACACTTCAAATGAATGTAAATGCGACACTTCCTTGCTAGGAAATACCGTCTGCAGATGTCTAGGTATCGTAGCAATAGATTTCTAATGCTTCTTAAAACGCGATATCGCATCTCATATCTATGTTTCATGGTAAGATATAATATGATTTGCGAAGTGTCATGTATTCCTCGTCTACACTTCAAGTGAATGTAAATGCGACACTTCCTTGCCAGGAAATAGCGTCTGCAGATGCCTAGGTATCGTAGCAATAGAGTTCAAATGCTTCTTAAAACGCGATATCGCATCTCATTTCTATGATTCATGGTAAGATATAATATGATTTGTGAAGTGTTATGTATTCCTCGTCTATACTTCATATGAATGTAAATGCGACACTTCCTTGCAAGGAAATGGCGTTTGCAGATGTCTACGTATCGAAGCAATAGAGTTCAAATGCTTCTTAAACCGAGATATTGCATCTCATATCTATGTTTCATGATAAGATATATTATTCATTGCGAAGTGTTATACATTCTTCGTCTACGATTCAAATGAATGTAAATGCGACACTTCCTTGCAAGGAAATAGCGTTTGCAGATGTCTACGTATCGTAGCAATAGAGTCCTTATGATTCTTAAAACGCGATATCGCATCTCATTTCTATGTTTCATGGTAAGATATAATATGATTTGCGAAGTGTTATGTATTCCTCGTCTACACTTCAAATGAATGTAAATGCGACACTTCCTTGCAAGGAAATGGCGTTTGCAGATGTCTACGTATCGAAGCAATAGAGTTCAAATGCTTCTTAAACCGAGATATTGCATCTCTTATCTATGTTTCATGATAAGATATATTATTCATTGCGAAGTGTTATGCATTCCTCGTATACGAGTCAGATGAATGTAAATGCGACACTTCCTTCCAAGGTAATACCGTCTGCAGATGTCTACGTATCGTAGCAATAGATTTCTAATGATTCTTAAAACGCGATATCGCATCTCATTTCTACGTTTCATGGAAAGATATAATATGCTTTGCGACGTGTCATGTATTCCTCGTCTACACTTCAAATGAATGTAAATGCGACACTTCCTTGCCAGGAAATAGCGTCTGCAGATATCTAGGTATCGTAGCAATAGAGTTCAAATGCTTCTTAAAACGAGATATTGCATCTCATATCTATGTTTCATGATAAGATATAATATTCATTGCGAAGTGTTATGCATTCCCCGTCTACGATTCAAATGAATGTAAATGCGACACTTCCTTGCAAGGAAATAGCGTTTGCAGATGTCTACGTATCGTAGCAATAGTGTTCTTATGATTCTTAGAACGCGATATCGCATCTCATTTCTATGTTTCATGGTAAGATATAATATGATTTGCGACGTGTCATGTATTCCTCGTCTACACTTCAAATGAATGTAAATGCGACACTTCCTTGCTAGGAAATAGCGTCTGCAGATGTCTAGGTATCGTAGCAATAGATTTCTAATGCTTCTTAAAACGCGATATCGCATCTCATATCTATGTTTCATGGTAAGATATAATATGATTTGCGAAGTGTCATGTATTCCTCGTCTACACTTCAAGTGAATGTAAATGCGACACTTCCTTGCCAGGAAATAGCGTCTGCCGATGTCTACGTATCGTAGCAATAGATTTCTAATGCTTCTTAAAACGAGATATCGCATCTCATTTCTATGTTTCATGGAAAGATATAATATGATTTGCGACGTGTCATGTATTCCTCGTCTACACTTCAAATGAATGTAAATGCGACACTTCCTTGCTAGGAAATACCGTCTGCAGATGTCTAGGTATCGTAGCAATAGATTTCTAATGCTTCTTAAAACGCGATATCGCATCTCATATCTATGTTTCATGGTAAGATATAATATGATTTGCGAAGTGTCATGTATTCCTCGTCTACACTTCAAGTGAATGTAAATGCGACACTTCCTTGCCAGGAAATAGCGTCTGCAGATGCCTAGGTATCGTAGCAATAGAGTTCAAATGCTTCTTAAAACGCGATATCGCATCTCATTTCTATGATTCATGGTAAGATATAATATGATTTGTGAAGTGTTATGTATTCCTCGTCTATACTTCATATGAATGTAAATGCGACACTTCCTTGCAAGGAAATGGCGTTTGCAGATGTCTACGTATCGAAGCAATAGAGTTCAAATGCTTCTTAAACCGAGATATTGCATCTCATATCTATGTTTCATGATAAGATATATTATTCATTGCGAAGTGTTATACATTCTTCGTCTACGATTCAAATGAATGTAAATGCGACACTTCCTTGCAAGGAAATAGCGTTTGCAGATGTCTACGTATCGTAGCAATAGAGTCCTTATGATTCTTAAAACGCGATATCGCATCTCATTTCTATGTTTCATGGTAAGATATAATATGATTTGCGAAGTGTTATGTATTCCTCGTCTACACTTCAAATGAATGTAAATGCGACACTTCCTTGCAAGGAAATGGCGTTTGCAGATGTCTACGTATCGAAGCAATAGAGTTCAAATGCTTCTTAAACCGAGATATTGCATCTCATATCTATGTTTCATGATAAGATATATTATTCATTGCGAAGTGTTATGCATTCCTCGTATACGAGTCAAATGAATGTAAATGCGACACTTCCTTCCAAGGAAATACCGTCTGCAGATGTCTACGTATCGTAGCAATAGATTTCTAATGATTCTTAAAACGCGATATCGCATCTCATTTCTATGTTTCATGGAAAGATATAATATGCTTTGCGACGTGTCATGTATTCCTCGTCTACACTTCAAATGAATGTAAATGCGACACTTCCTTGCCAGGAAATAGCGTCTGCAGATGTCTAGGTATCGTAGCAATAGAGTTCAAATGCTTCTTAAAACGAGATATTGCATCTCATATCTATGTTTCATGATAAGATATAATATACATTGCGAAGTGTTATGCATTCCTCGTATACGATTCAAATGAGTGTAAATGCGACACTTCCTTGCAAGGAAATAGCGTTTGCAGATGTCTACGTATCGTAGCAATAGTGTTCTTATGATTCTTAGAACGCGATATCGCATCTCATTTCTATGTTTCATGGTAAGATATAATATGATTTGCGACGTGTCATGTATTCCTCGTCTACACTTCAAATGAATGTAAATGCGACACTTCCTTGCTAGGAAATAGCGTCTGCAGATGTCTAGGTATCGTAGCAATAGATTTCTAATGCTTCTTAAAACGCGATATCGCATCTCATATCTATGTTTCATGGTAAGATATAATATGATTTGCGAAGTGTCATGTATTCCTCGTCTACACTTCAAGTGAATGTAAATGCGACACTTCCTTGCCAGGAAATAGCGTCTGCAGATGTCTACGTATCGTAGCAATAGATTTCTAATGCTTCTTAAAACGAGATATCGCATCTCATTTCTATGTTTCATGGAAAGATATAATATGATTTGCGACGTGTCATGTATTCCTCGTCTACACTTCAAATGAATGTAAATGCGACACTTCCTTGCTAGGAAATACCGTCTGCAGATGTCTAGGTATCGTGGCAATAGATTTCTAATGCTTCTTAAAACGCGATATCGCATCTCATATCTATGTTTCATGGTAAGATATAATATGATTTGCGAAGTGTCATGTATTCCTCGTCTACACTTCAAGTGAATGTAAATGCGACACTTCCTTGCCAGGAAATAGCGTCTGCAGATGCCTAGGTATCGTAGCAATAGAGTTCAAATGCTTCTTAAAACGCGATATCGCATCTCATTTCTATGATTCATGGTAAGATATAATATGATTTGTGAAGTGTTATGTATTCCTCGTCTATACTTCATATGAATGTAAATGCGACACTTCCTTGCAAGGAAATGGCGTTTGCAGATGTCTACGTATCGAAGCAATAGAGTTCAAATGCTTCTTAAACCGAGATATTGCATCTCATATCTATGTTTCATGATAAGATATATTATTCATTGCGAAGTGTTATACATTCTTCGTCTACGATTCAAATGAATGTAAATGCGACACTTCCTTGCAAGGAAATAGCGTTTGCAGATGTCTACGTATCGTAGCAATAGAGTCCTTATGATTCTTAAAACGCGATATCGCATCTCATTTCTATGTTTCATGGTAAGATATAATATGATTTGCGAAGTGTTATGTATTCCTCGTCTACACTTCAAATGCATGTAAATGCGACACTTCCTTGCTAGGAAATAATGTCTGCAGATGTCTAGGTATCGTAGCGATAGAGTTCTAATGCTTCTTAAAACGCGATATCGCAACTCATTTTTATGTTTCATGGTAAGATATAATATGATTTGCGAAGTGTCATGTATTCCTCGTCTGCACTTCAAATGAATGTAAATGCGACACTTCCTTCCAAGGAAATAGCGTTTGCAGATGTCTACGTATCGTAGCAATAGAGTTCTTATGATTCTTAAAATGCGATTTCGCATCTCATGTCTATGTTTCATGGTAAGATATAATATGATTTGCGAAGTGTCATGTATTCCTCGTCTACACTTCAAATGAATGTAAATGCGACGCTTCCTTGCAAGGAAATAGCGTATGCAGATGTCTACGTATCGAAGCAATAGAGTTCAAATGCTTCTTAAAACGAGATATTGCATCTCATATCTATGTATCATGATAAGATATAATATTCATTGCGAAGTGTTATGCATTCCTCGTCTACGATTCAAATTAATGTAAATGCGACACTTCCTTGCAAGGAAATAGCGTTTGCAGATGTCTACGTATCGAAGCAATAGAGTTGAAATGCTTCTTAAAACGCGATATCGCATCTCATTTCTATGTTTCATGGTAAGATATAATATGAGTTGCGAAGTAACATGTGTTCCTCGTCAACACTTCAAATGAATGTAAATGCGACACTTCCTTGCTAGGAAATAGCGTCTGCAGATGTCTAGGTATCGTAGCAATAGATTTCTAATGCTTCTTAGAATGCGATATCGCATCTCATTTCTATGTTTCATGGTAAGATATAATATGATTTGCGAAGTGTCATGTATTCCTCGTCTACACCTCAAGTGAATGTAAATGCGGCACTTCCTTGCCAGGAAATAGCGTCTGCAGATGTCTAGGTATCGTAGCAATAGAGTTCAAATGCTTCTTAAAACGAGATATTGCATCTCATATCTATGTTTCATGATAAGATATAATATACATTGCGAAGTGTTATGCATTCCTCGTATACGATTCAAATGAGTGTAAATGCGACACTTCCTTGCAAGGAAATAGCGTTTGCAGATGTCTACGTATCGTAGCAATGGAGTTCTTATGATACTTAAAACGCGATATCGCATCTCATTTCCATGTTTCATGGTAAGATATAATATGATTTGCGACGTGTCATGTATTCCTCGTCTACACTTCAAATGAATGTAAATGCGACACTTCCTTGCTAGGAAATAGCGTCTGCAGATGTCTAGGTATCGTAGCAATAGATTTCTAATGCTTCTTAAAACGCGATATCGCATCTCATATCTATGTTTCATGGTAAGATATAACATGATTTGCGAAGTGCTATGTATTCCTCGTCTACACTTCAAATGAATGTGAATGCGATACTTCCTCGCTAGGAAATAGCGTTTGGAGATGTCTACGTATCGTAGCATCAGCTTTCTAATGCTTCTTAAAACGCGATATCGCGTCTCATTTCTATGTTTCATGGTAAGATATAATATGATTTGCGAAGTGTCATGTATTCCTCGTCTACACTTCAAGTGAATGTAAATGCGACACTTCCTTGCCAGGAAATAGCGTCTGCAGATATCTACGTATCGTAGCAATAGATTTCTAATGCTTCTTAAAACGAGATATCGCATCTCATTTCTATGTTTCATGGAAAGATATAATATGATTTGCGACGTGTCATGTATTCCTCGTCTACACTTCAAATGAATGTAAATGCGACACTTCCTTGCTAGGAAATACCGTCTGCAGATGTCTAGGTATCGTAGCAATAGATTTCTAATGCTTCTTAAAACGCGATATCGCATCTCATATCTATGTTTCATGGTAAGATATAATATGATTTGCGAAGTGTCATGTATTCCTCGTCTACACTTCAAGTGAATGTAAATGCGACACTTCCTTGCCAGGAAATAGCGTCTGCAGATGCCTAGGTATCGTAGCAATAGAGTTCAAATGCTTCTTAAAACGCGATATCGCATCTCATTTCTATGATTCATGGTAAGATATAATATGATTTGTGAAGTGTTATGTATTCCTCGTCTATACTTCATATGAATGTAAATGCGACACTTCCTTGCAAGGAAATGGCGTTTGCAGATGTCTACGTATCGAAGCAATAGAGTTCAAATGCTTCTTAAACCGAGATATTGCATCTCATATCTATGTTTCATGATAAGATATATTATTCATTGCGAAGTGTTATACATTCTTCGTCTACGATTCAAATGAATGTAAATGCGACACTTCCTTGCAAGGAAATAGCGTTTGCAGATGTCTACGTATCGTAGCAATAGAGTCCTTATGATTCTTAAAACGCGATATCGCATCTCATTTCTATGTTTCATGGTAAGATATAATATGATTTGCGAAGTGTTATGTATTCCTCGTCTACACTTCAAATGCATGTAAATGCGACACTTCCTTGCTAGGAAATAATGTCTGCAGATGTCTAGGTATCGTAGCGATAGAGTTCTAATGCTTCTTAAAACGCGATATCGCAACTCATTTTTATGTTTCATGGTAAGATATAATATGATTTGCGAAGTGTCATGTATTCCTCGTCTGCACTTCAAATGAATGTAAATGCGACACTTCCTTCCAAGGAAATAGCGTTTGCAGATGTCTACGTATCGTAGCAATAGAGTTCTTATGATTCTTAAAATGCGATTTCGCATCTCATGTCTATGTTTCATGGTAAGATATAATATGATTTGCGAAGTGTCATGTATTCCTCGTCTACACTTCAAATGAATGTAAATGCGACGCTTCCTTGCAAGGAAATAGCGTATGCAGATGTCTACGTATCGAAGCAATAGAGTTCAAATGCTTCTTAAAACGAGATATTGCATCTCATATCTATGTATCATGATAAGATATAATATTCATTGCGAAGTGTTATGCATTCCTCGTCTACGATTCAAATTAATGTAAATGCGACACTTCCTTGCAAGGAAATAGCGTTTGCAGATGTCTACGTATCGAAGCAATAGAGTTGAAATGCTTCTTAAAACGCGATATCGCATCTCATTTCTATGTTTCATGGTAAGATATAATATGAGTTGCGAAGTAACATGTGTTCCTCGTCAACACTTCAAATGAATGTAAATGCGACACTTCCTTGCTAGGAAATAGCGTCTGCAGATGTCTAGGTATCGTAGCAATAGATTTCTAATGCTTCTTAGAATGCGATATCGCATCTCATTTCTATGTTTCATGGTAAGATATAATATGATTTGCGAAGTGTCATGTATTCCTCGTCTACACCTCAAGTGAATGTAAATGCGGCACTTCCTTGCCAGGAAATAGCGTCTGCAGATGTCTAGGTATCGTAGCAATAGAGTTCAAATGCTTCTTAAAACGAGATATTGCATCTCATATCTATGTTTCATGATAAGATATAATATACATTGCGAAGTGTTATGCATTCCTCGTATACGATTCAAATGAGTGTAAATGCGACACTTCCTTGCAAGGAAATAGCGTTTGCAGATGTCTACGTATCGTAGCAATGGAGTTCTTATGATACTTAAAACGCGATATCGCATCTCATTTCCATGTTTCATGGTAAGATATAATATGATTTGCGACGTGTCATGTATTCCTCGTCTACACTTCAAATGAATGTAAATGCGACACTTCCTTGCTAGGAAATAGCGTCTGCAGATGTCTAGGTATCGTAGCAATAGATTTCTAATGCTTCTTAAAACGCGATATCGCATCTCATATCTATGTTTCATGGTAAGATATAACATGATTTGCGAAGTGCTATGTATTCCTCGTCTACACTTCAAATGAATGTGAATGCGATACTTCCTCGCTAGGAAATAGCGTTTGGAGATGTCTACGTATCGTAGCATCAGCTTTCTAATGCTTCTTAAAACGCGATATCGCGTCTCATTTCTATGTTTCATGGTAAGATATAATATGATTTGCGAAGTGTCATGTATTCCTCGTCTACACTTCAAGTGAATGTAAATGCGACACTTCCTTGCCAGGAAATAGCGTCTGCAGATATCTACGTATCGTAGCAATAGATTTCTAATGCTTCTTAAAACGAGATATCGCATCTCATTTCTATGTTTCATGGAAAGATATAATATGATTTGCGACGTGTCATGTATTCCTCGTCTACACTTCAAATGAATGTAAATGCGACACTTCCTTGCTAGGAAATACCGTCTGCAGATGTCTAGGTATCGTAGCAATAGATTTCTAATGCTTCTTAAAACGCGATATCGCATCTCATATCTATGTTTCATGGTAAGATATAATATGATTTGCGAAGTGTCATGTATTCCTCGTCTACACTTCAAGTGAATGTAAATGCGACACTTCCTTGCCAGGAAATAGCGTCTGCAGATGCCTAGGTATCGTAGCAATAGAGTTCAAATGCTTCTTAAAACGCGATATCGCATCTCATTTCTATGATTCATGGTAAGATATAATATGATTTGTGAAGTGTTATGTATTCCTCGTCTATACTTCATATGAATGTAAATGCGACACTTCCTTGCAAGGAAATGGCGTTTGCAGATGTCTACGTATCGAAGCAATAGAGTTCAAATGCTTCTTAAACCGAGATATTGCATCTCATATCTATGTTTCATGATAAGATATATTATTCATTGCGAAGTGTTATACATTCTTCGTCAACGATTCAAATGAATGTAAATGCGACACTTCCTTGCAAGGAAATAGCGTTTGCAGATGTCTACGTATCGTAGCAATAGAGTCCTTATGATTCTTAAAACGCGATATCGCATCTCATTTCTATGTTTCATGGTAAGATATAATATGATTTGCGAAGTGTTATGTATTCCTCGTCTACACTTCAAATGAATGTAAATGCGACACTTCCTTGCTAGGAAATAATGTCTGCAGATGTCTAGGTATCGTAGCGATAGAGTTCTAATGCTTCTTAAAACGCGATATCGCATCTCATATCTATGTTTCATGGTAAGATATAATATGATTTGCGAAGTGTTATGTATTCCTCGTCGACACATCAAATGAATGTAAATGCGACACTTCCTTGCCAGGAAATAGCGTCTGCAGATGTCTAGGTATCGTAGCGATAGAGTTCTAATGCTTCTTAAAACGCGATATCGCACCTCATTTCTATGTTTCATGGTAAGATATAATATGATTTGCGGAGTGTTATGTATTCCTCGTCTACACTTCATATGAATGTAAATGCGACACTTCCTTGCAAGGAAATAGCGTTTGCAGATGTCTACCTATCGTAGCAATAGAGTTCTGATGCTTCTTAAAACGCGATATCGCATTTCGTTTCTATGTTTCATGGTAAGATATAATATGATTTGCGACGTGTCATGTATTCCTCGTCTACACTTCAAATGAATATAAATGCGACACTTCCTTGCCAGGAAATAGCGTCTGCAGATGTCTAGGTATCGTAGCGATAGAGTTCAAATGCTTCTTAAAACGAGATATTGCATCTCATATCTATGTTTCATGATAAGATATAATATTCATTGCGAAGTGTACTGCATTCCTCGTATACGATTCAAATGAGTGTAAATGCGACACTTCCTTGCAAGGAAATAGCGTTTGCAGATGTCTACGTATCGTAGCAATAAAGTTCTTATGATTCTTAAAACGCGATATCGCATCTCATTTCTATGTTTCATGGTAAGATATAATATGATTTGCGAAGTGTTATGTATTCCTCGTCTACACTTCACATGAATGTAAATGCGACACTTCCTTGCAAGGAAATAGCGTTTGCAGATGTCTACCTATCGTAGCAGTAGAGTTCTGATGCTTCTTAAAACGCGATATCGCATTTCGTTTCTATGTTTCATGGTAAGATATAATATGCTTTGCGACGTGTCATGTATTCCTCGTCTACACTTCAAATGAATGTAAATGCGACACTTCCTTGCCAGGAAATAGCGTCTGCAGATGTCTAGGTATCGTAGCAATAGAGTTCAAATGCTTCTTAAAACGAGATATTGCATCTCATATCTATGTTTCATGATAAGATATAATATACATTGCGAAGTGTTATGCATTCCTCGTATACGATTCAAATGAGTGTAAATGCGACACTTCCTTGCAAGGAAATAGCGTTTGCAGATGTCTACGTATCGTAGCAATGGAGTTCTTATGATACTTAAAACGCGATATCGCATCTCATTTCCATGTTTCATGGTAAGATATAATATGATTTGCGAAGTGTCATGTATTCCTCGTCTACACTTCAAATGAATGTAAATGCGACACTTCCTCGCTAGGAAATAGCGTCTGCAAATGTCTACGTATCGTAGCAATAGAGTTCTTATGATTCTTAAAACGCGATATCGCATTTCGTTTCTATGTTTCATGGTAAGATATAATATGCTTTGCGACGTGTCATGTATTCCTCATCTACACTTCAAATGAATGTAAATGCGACACTTCCTTGCCAGGAAATAGCGTCTGCAGATGTCTAGGTATCGTAGCAATAGAGTTCAAATGCTTCTTAAAACGAGATATTGCATCTCATATCTATGTTTCGTGATAAGATATAATATACATTGCGAAGTGTCTTGTATTCCTCGTCTACACTTCAAATGAATGTAAATGCGACACTACCTTGGTAGGAAATAGCGTCTGCAGGTATCTAGGTATCGTAGCAATAGAGTTCTAATGCTTCTTAAAACGCGATATCGCATCTCATTTCTATGTTTCATGGTAAGATATAATATTCATTGCGAAGTGTTATGCATTCCTCGTATACGATTCAAATGAGTGTAAATGCGACACTTCCTTGCAAGGAAGTAGCGTTTGCAGATGTCTACGTATCGTAGCAATGGAGTTCTTATGATACTTAAAACGCGATATCGCATCTCATTTCTATGTTTCATGGTAAGATATAATATGATTTGCGAAGTGTCATGTATTCCTCGTCTACACTTCAAGTGAATGTAAATGCGACACTTCCTTGCCAGGAAATAGCGTCTGCAGATGCCTAGGTATCGTAGCAATAGAGTTCAAATGCTTCTTAAAACGCGATATCGCATCTCATTTCTATGATTCATGGTAAGATATAATATGATTTGTGAAGTGTTATGTATTCCTCGTCTATACTTCATATGAATGTAAATGCGACACTTCCTTGCAAGGAAATGGCGTTTGCAGATGTCTACGTATCGAAGCAATAGAGTTCAAATGCTTCTTAAACCGAGATATTGCATCTCATATCTATGTTTCATGATAAGATATATTATTCATTGCGAAGTGTTATACATTCTTCGTCTACGATTCAAATGAATGTAAATGCGACACTTCCTTGCAAGGAAATAGCGTTTGCAGATGTCTACGTATCGTAGCAATAGAGTCCTTATGATTCTTAAAACGCGATATCGCATCTCATTTCTATGTTTCATGGTAAGATATAATATGATTTGCGAAGTGTTATGTATTCCTCGTCTACACTTCAAATGAATGTAAATGCGACACTTCCTTGCTAGGAAATAATGTCTGCAGATGTCTAGGTATCGTAGCGATAGAGTTCTAATGCTTCTTAAAACGCGATATCGCATCTCATATCTATGTTTCATGGTAAGATATAATATGATTTGCGAAGTGTTATGTATTCCTCGTCGACACATCAAATGAATGTAAATGCGACACTTCCTTGCCAGGAAATAGCGTCTGCAGATGTCTAGGTATCGTAGCGATAGAGTTCTAATGCTTCTTAAAACGCGATATCGCACCTCATTTCTATGTTTCATGGTAAGATATAATATGATTTGCGGAGTGTTATGTATTCCTCGTCTACACTTCATATGAATGTAAATGCGACACTTCCTTGCAAGGAAATTGCGTTTGCAGATGTCTACCTATCGTAGCAATAGAGTTCTGATGCTTCTTAAAACGCGATATCGCATTTCGTTTCTATGTTTCATGGTAAGATATAATATGATTTGCGACGTGTCATGTATTCCTCGTCTACACTTCAAATGAATGTAAATGCGACACTTCCTTGCCAGGAAATAGCGTCTGCAGATGTCTAGGTATCGTAGCGATAGAGTTCAAATGCTTCTTAAAACGAGATATTGCATCTCATATCTATGTTTCATGATAAGATATAATATTCATTGCGAAGTGTACTGCATTCCTCGTATACGATTCAAATGAGTGTAAATGCGACACTTCCTTGCAAGGAAATAGCGTTTGCAGATGTCTACGTATCGTAGCAATAAAGTTCTTATGATTCTTAAAACGCGATATCGCATCTCATTTCTATGTTTCATGGTAAGATATAATATGATTTGCGAAGTGTTATGTATTCCTCGTCTACACTTCACATGAATGTAAATGCGACACTTCCTTGCAAGGAAATAGCGTTTGCAGATGTCTACCTATCGTAGCAGTAGAGTTCTGATGCTTCTTAAAACGCGATATCGCATTTCGTTTCTATGTTTCATGGTAAGATATAATATGATTTGCGAAGTGTCATGTATTCCTCTTCTACACTTCAAATGAATGTAAATGCGACACTTCCTCGCTAGGAAATAGCGTCTGCAAATGTCTACGTATCGTAGCAATAGAGTTCTTATGATTCTTAAAACGCGATATCGCATTTCGTTTCTATGTTTCATGGTAAGATATAATATGCTTTGCGACGTGTCATGTATTCCTCATCTACACTTCAAATGAATGTAAATGCGACACTTCCTTGCCAGGATATAGCGACTGCAGATGTCTAGGTATCGTAGCAATAGAGTTCAAATGCTTCTTAAAACGAGATATTGCATCTCATATCTATGTTTCGTGATAAGATATAATATACATTGCGAAGTGTCTTGTATTCCTCGTCTACACTTCAAATGAATGTAAATGCGACACTACTTTGGTAGGAAATAGCGTCTGCAGCTATCTAGGTATCGTAGCAATAGAGTTCAAATGCTTCTTAAACCGAGATATTGCATCTCATATCTATGTTTCATGATAAGATATATTATTCATTGCGACGTGTTATACATTCTTCGTCTACGATTCAAATGAATGTAAATGCGACACTTCCTTGCAAGGAAATAGCGTTTGCAGATGTCTACGTATCGTAGCAATAGAGTCCTTATGATTCTTAAAACGCGATATCGCATCTCATTTCTATGTTTCATGGTAAGATATAATATGATTTGCGAAGTGTTATGTATTCCTCGTCTACACTTCAAATGAATGTAAATGCGACACTTCCTTGCTAGGAAATAATGTCTGCAGATGTCTAGGTATCGTAGCGATAGAGTTCTAATGCTTCTTAAAACGCGATATCGCATCTCATATCTATGTTTCATGGTAAGATATAATATGATTTGCGAAGTGTTATGTATTCCTCGTCGACACATCAAATGAATGTAAATGCGACACTTCCTTGCCAGGAAATAGCGTCTGCAGATGTCTAGGTATCGTAGCGATAGAGTTCTAATGCTTCTTAAAACGCGATATCGCACCTCATTTCTGTGTTTCATGGTAAGATATAATATGATTTGCGGAGTGTTATGTATTCCTCGTCTACACTTCATATGAATGTAAATGCGACACTTCCTTGCAAGGAAATAGCGTTTGCAGATGTCTACCTATCGTAGCAATAGAGTTCTGATGCTTCTTAAAACGCGATATCGCATTTCGTTTCTATGTTTCATGGTAAGATATAATATGATTTGCGACGTGTCATGTATTCCTCGTCTACACTTCAAATGAATGTAAATGCGACACTTCCTTGCCAGGAAATAGCGTCTGCAGATGTCTAGGTATCGTAGCGATAGAGTTCAAATGCTTCTTAAAACGAGATATTGCATCTCATATCTATGTTTCATGATAAGATATAATATTCATTGCGAAGTGTACTGCATTCCTCGTATACGATTCAAATGAGTGTAAATGCGACACTTCCTTGCAAGGAAATAGCGTTTGCAGATGTCTACGTATCGTAGCAATAAAGTTCTTATGATTCTTAAAACGCGATATCGCATCTCATTTCTATGTTTCATGGTAAGATATAATATGATTTGCGAAGTGTTATGTATTCCTCGTCTACACTTCACATGAATGTAAATGCGACACTTCCTTTCAAGGAAATAGCGTTTGCAGATGTCTACCTATCGTAGCAGTAGAGTTCTGATGCTTCTTAAAACGCGATATCGCATTTCGTTTCTATGTTTCATGGTAAGATATAATATGCTTTGCGACGTGTCATGTATTCCTCGTCTACACTTCAAATGAATGTAAATGCGACACTTCCTTGCCAGGAAATAGCGTCTGCAGATGTCTAGGTATCGTAGCAATAGAGTTCAAATGCTTCTTAAAACGAGATATTGCATCTCATATCTATGTTTCATGATAAGATATAATATACATTGCGAAGTGTTATGCATTCCTCGTATACGATTCAAATGAGTGTAA
Source organism: Xylocopa sonorina (assembly GCF_050948175.1). NCBI lineage: Eukaryota > Metazoa > Arthropoda > Insecta > Hymenoptera > Apidae > Xylocopa > Xylocopa sonorina. The sequence goes on along the minus strand of NW_027490139.1, from coordinate 609,545 downwards.
ATGCGACACTTCCTTGCAAGGAAATAGCGTTTGCAGATGTCTACGTATCGTAGCAATGGAGTTCTTATGATACTTAAAACGCGATATCGCATCTCATTTCCATGTTTCATGGTAAGATATAATATGATTTGCGAAGTGTCATGTATTCCTCGTCTACACTTCAAATGAATGTAAATGCGACACTTCCTCGCTAGGAAATAGCGTCTGCAAATGTCTACGTATCGTAGCAATAGAGTTCTTATGATTCTTAAAACGCGATATCGCATTTCGTTTCTATGTTTCATGGTAAGATATAATATGCTTTGCGACGTGTCATGTATTCCGCATCTACACTTCAAATGAATGTAAATGCGACACTTCCTTGCCAGGAAATAGCGTCTGCAGATGTCTAGGTATCGTAGCAATAGAGTTCAAATGCTTCTTAAAACGAGATATTGCATCTCATATCTATGTTTCGTGATAAGATATAATATACATTGCGAAGTGTCATGTATTCCTCGTCTACACTTCAAATGAATGTAAATGCGACACTACCTTGGTAGGAAATAGCGTCTGCAGGTATCTAGGTATCGTAGCAATAGAGTTCTAATGCTTCTTAAAACGCGATATCGCATCTCATTTCTATGTTTCATGGTAAGATATAATATTCATTGCGAAGTGTTATGCATTCCTCGTATACGATTCAAATGAGTGTAAATGCGACACTTCCTTGCAAGGAAGTAGCGTTTGCAGATGTCTACGTATCGTAGCAATGGAGTTCTTATGATACTTAAAACGCGATATCGCATCTCATTTCTATGTTTCATGGTAAGATATAATATGATTTGCGAAGTGTCATGTATTCCTCGTCTACACTTCAAATGGATGTAAATGCGACACTTCCTTGCAAGGAAATAGAGTTTGCAGATGTCTACGTATCGTAGCAATAGATTTCTAATGCTTCTTAAAACGCGATATCGCATCTCATTTCTATGTTTCATGGTAAGATATAATATGATTTGCGAAGTGTTATGCATTCCTCGTCTACGATTCAAATGAATGTAAATGCGACACTTCCTCGCTAGGAAATAGCGTCTGCAAATGTCTACGTATCGTAGCAATAGAGTTCTTATGATTCTTAAAACGCGATATCGCATCTCATTTCTATGTTTCATGGTAAGATATAACATGATTTGCGAAGTGTTATGTATTCCTCGTGTACACTTCAAACGAATGAGAATGTGACACTTCCTCGCTAGGAAATGGCGTTTGCAGATGTCTACGTATCGTAGCAATAGATTTCTAATGCTTCTTAAAACGCGATATCGCATCTCATTTCTATGTTTCATGGTAAGATATAATATGATTTGCGAAGTGTCATGTATTCCTCGTCCACACTTCAAATGAATGTAAATGCGACACTACCTTGCTAGGAAATAGCGTCTGCAGATGTCTAGGTATCGTAGCAATAGAGTTCTAATGCTTCTTAAAACGCGATATCGCATCTCATTTCTATGTTTCATGGTAAGATATAATATTCATTGCGAAGTGTTATGCATTCCTCGTATACTATTCAAATGAGTGTAAATGCGACACTTCCTTGCAAGGAAATAGCGATTGCAGATGTCTACGTATCGTAGCAATAGAGTTCAAATGCTTCTTAAAACGAGATATTGCATCTCATTTCTATGTTTCATGATAAGATATAATATTCATTGCGAAGTGTTATGCATTCCTCGTCTGCGATTCAAATGAATGTGAACGCGATACTTCCTCGCTAGGAAATAGCGTTTGCAGATGTCTACCTATCGTAGCAGTAGAGTTCTAATGCTTCTTAAAACGCGATATCGCATCTCATTTCCACGTTTCATGGTAAGATATAATATGATTTGCGAAGTGTTATGTATTCCTCGTCTACACTTCAAATGAATGTAAATGCGACACTTCCTTGCTAGGAAATAGTGTCTGGAGATGTCTAGGTACCGTAGCGATAGGGTTCTAATGCTTCATAAAACGCGATATCGCATCTCATTTCGAAGTATCATGGAAAGATATAATATGATTTGCGAAGTGTCATGTATTCCTCGTCTACACTTCAAATGAATGTAAATGCGACACTTTCTTGCAAGGAAATAGCGTTTGCAGATGTCTACGTATCGTAGCAATAGATTTCTAACGCTTCTTAAAACTCGATTTCGGATCTCATTTCTATGTTTCATGGTAAGATATAATATGATTTGCGAAGTGTCATGTATTCATCGTCTACACTTCAAGTGAATGTAAATGCGACACTTCCTTGCCAGGAAATAGCGTCTGCAGATGTCTAGGTATCGCAGCAATTGAGTTCAAATGCTTCTTAAAACGAGATATTGCATCTCATATCTATGTTTCATGATAAGATATAATATACATTGCGAAGTGTTATGCATTCCTCGTATACGATTCAAAAGAGTGTAAATGCGACACTTCCTTGCAAGGAAATAGTGTTTGCAGAAGTCTAGGTATCGTAGCAATAGAGTTCAAATGCTTCTTAAAACGAGATATTGCATCTCATTCCTATGTTTCATGATAAGATATGTTATTCATTGCGAAGTGTTATGCATTCCTCGTCTACGATTCAAATGCATGTAAATGCGACACTTCCTTGCAAGGAAATAGCGTTTGCAGATGTCTACCTATCGTAGCAATAGAGCTCAAATGCTTCTTAAAACGAGATATTGCATCTCATATCTATGTTTCATGATAAGATATAATATTCATTGCGAAGTGTTATGCATTCCTCGTCTACGATTCAAATGAATGTAAATGCGACACTTCCTTGCATGGAAATAGCGTCTGCAGATGTCTAGGTATCGTAGCAATAGAGTTCATATGATTCTTAAAACGCGATATCGCATCTCATTTCTATGTTTCATGGTAAGATATAACATGATTTGCGAAGTGCTATGTATTCCTCGTCTACACTTCAAATGAATGTGAATGCGATACTTCCACGCTAGGAAATAGCGTTTGGAGATGTCTACGTATCGTAGCATCAGCTTTCTAATGCTTCTTAAAACGCGATATCGCGTCTCATTTCTATCTTTCATGGTAAGATATAATATGATTTGCGAAGTGTCATGTATTCCTCTTCTACACTTCAAATGAATGTAAGTGTGACACTTCCTTGCTAGGAAATAGCGTCTGCAGATGTCTAGGTATCGTAGCAATAGATTTCTAATGCTTCTTAAAACGCGATATCGCATCTCATTTCTATGTTTTATGGTAGGATATAATTTGATTTGCGAAGTGTTATGTATTCCTCGTCTACACTTCAAATGAATGTAAATGCGACACTTCCTTGCTAGGAAATAGTGTCTGGAGATGTCTAGGTATCGTAGCGATAGAGTTCTAATGCTTCTTAAAACGCGATATCGCATCTCATTTCTATGTTTCATGGTAAGATATAATATGATTTGCGAAGTGTTATGTACTCCTCGTCTACACTTCAAATGAATGTAAATGCGACACTTCCTTGCTAGGAAATCGTGTCTGCAGATATCTAAGTATCGTAGCGATGGAGTTCTAATGCTTCTTAAAACGCGATATCGCATCTCGTTTCTATGTTTCATGGTAGGATATAATATGATTTGCGAAGTGTTATGTATTCCTCGTCTACACTTCAAATGAATGTGAATGCGACACTTCCTTGCAAGGAAACAGCGTTTGCAGATGTCTACGTATCGTAGCAATAGAGTTCTTATGATTCTTAAAACTTGATATCGCATCTCATTTCTATGTTTCATGGTAAGATATAATATGATTTGCGAAGTGTTATGTATTCCTCGTCTACACTTCAAATGAATGTAAATGCGACACTTCCTTGCTAGGAAATAGTGTCTGGAGAGGCCTAGGTATCGTAGCGATAGAGTTCTAATGCTTCTTAAAACGCGATATAGCATCTCATTTCTATGTTTCATGGAAAGATATAATATGATTTGCGAAGTGTCATGTATTCCTCGTCTACACTTCAAATGAATGTAAATGCGACACTTCCTTGCAAGGAAATAGCGTTTGCAGATGTCTACGTATCGTAGCAATAGATTTCTAATGCTTCTTAAAACGCGATATCGCATCTCGTTTCTATGTTTCATGGTAAGATATAATATGATTTGCGAAGTGTTATGCATTCCTCGTCTACGATTCAAATGAATGTAAATGCGACACTTCCTTGCAAGGAAATAGCGATTGCAGATGTCTACGTATCGTAGCAATAGAGTTCATATGATTTTAAAACGGGATATTGCATCTCATATCTATGTTTCATGATAAGACATAATATTCATTGCGAAGTGTACTGCATTCCTCGTCTACGATTCAAATGAATGTAAATGCGACACTTCCTTGCAAGGAAATAGCGTTTGCAGATGTCTACGTATCGTAGCAATAGAGTTCTTATTATTCTTAAAACTTGATATCGCATCTCATTTCTATGTTTCATGGAAAGATATAATATGATTTGCGAAGTGTCATGTATTCCTCGTCTACACTTCAAATGAATGTAAATGCGACACTTCCTTACAAGGAAATAGCGTTTGCAGATGTCTACGTATCGAAGCAATTGAGTTCAAATGCTTCTTAAAACGAGATATTGCATCTCATATCTATGTTTCATGATAAGATATAATATACATTGCGAAGTGTTATGCATTCCCCGTCTACGATTCAAATGAATGTAAATGCGACACTTCCTTGCAAGGAAATAGCGTTTGCAGATGTCTAGGTATCGTAGCAATAGAGTTCAAATGCTTCTTAAATCGACATATTGCATCTCATATCTATGTTTCATGATAAGATATATTATTCATTGCGAAGAGTTATACATTCCTCGTCTACGATTCAAATGAATGTAAATGCGACACTTCCTTGCAAGGAAATAGCGTTTGCAGATGTCTACGTATCGTAGCAATAGATTTCTTATGATTCTTAAAACGCGATATCGCATCTCATTTCTATGTTTCATGGTAAGATATAATATGATTTGCGAAGTGTTATGTATTCCTCGTCTACACTTCAAATGAATGTAAATGCGACACTTCGTTGCTAGGAAATAGTGTCTGCAGATGTCTAGGTATCGTAGCGATAGAGTTCTGATGCTTCTTAAAACGCGATATCGCATCTCATTTCTATGTTTCATGGTAAGATATAATATGATTTGTGAAGTGTTATGTATTCCTCGTCTACACTTCATATGAATGTAAATGCGACACTTCCTTGCAAGGAAATAGCGTTTGCAGATGTCTACGTATCGAAGCAATAGAGTTCAAATGCTTCTTAAACCGAGATATTGCATCTCATATCTATGTTTCATGATAAGATATATTATTCATTGCGAAGTGTTATACATTCCTCGTCTACGATTCAAATGAATGTAAATGCGACACTTCCTTGCAAGGAAATAGCGTTTGCAGATGTCTACGTATCGTAGCAATAGAGTCCTTATGATTCTTAAAACGCGATATCGCATCTCATTTCTATGTTTCATGGTAAGATACAATATGATTTGCGAAGTGTTATGTATTCCTCGTCTACACTTCAAATGAATGTAAATGCGACACTTCCTTGCCAGGAAATAGCGTCTGCAGATGTCTAGGTATCGTAGCGATAGAGTTCTAATGCTTCTTAAAACGCGATATCGCATCTCATTTCTATGTTTCATCGTAAGATATAATATGATTTGCGAAGTGTTATGTATTCCTCGTCTACACTTCATATGAATGTAAATGCGACACTTCCTTGCAAGGAAATAGCGTTTGCAGATGTCTACCTATCGTAGCAATAGAGTTCTGATGCTTCTTAAAACGCGATATCGCATTTCGTTTCTATGTTTCATGGTAAGATATAATATGATTTGCGACGTGTCATGTATTCCTCGTCTACACTTCCAATGAATGTAAATGCGACACTTCCTTGCCAGGAAATAGCGTCTGCAGATGTCTAGGTATCGTAGCGAAAGAGTTCAAATGCTTCTTAAAACGAGATATTGCATCTCATATCTATGTTTCATGATAAGATATAATATTCATTGCGAAGTGTTATGCATTCCTCGTATACGAATCAAATGAGTGTAAATGCGACACTTCCTTGCAAGGAAATAGCGTTTGCAGATGTCTACGTATCGTAGCAATGGATTTCTGTTGCTTCTTAAAACGCGATATCGCATCTCATTTCTATGTTTCATGGTAAGGTATAATATGATTTGCGAAGTGTTATGTATTCCTCGTCTACACTACAAATGAATGTAAATGCTACACTTTCTTGCAAGGAAATAGCGTTTGCAGATGTCTACGTATCGTAGCAATGCATTTATGATGCTTCTTAAAACGCCATAACGCATCTCATTTCTATGTTTCATGGTAAGATATAATATGATTTGCGAAGTGTCATGTATTCCTCGTCCAGGCTTCAAATGAATGTAAATGCGACACTTCAAGGACACTGCAAGGAAATAGCGTTTGCAGATGTCTACGTATCGTAGCAATAGAGTTCTTATGATTCTTAAAACGCGATATCGGATCTCATTTCTATGTTTCATGGTAAGATATAATATGATTTGCGAAGTGTTTGTATTCCTCGTCTACACTTCAAATGTATGTAAATGCGACACTTTCTTGCAAGGAAATAGCGTTTGCAGATGTCTACGTATCGTAGCAATGGATTTCCGCTGCTTCTTAAAACGCGATATCGCATCTCACTTCTATGATTCATGGTACGATATAATATGATTTGCGAAGTGTCATGTATTCCTCGTCTACACTTCAAATTAATGTAAATGCGACACTTCCCTGCAAGGAAATAGCGTTTGGAGATGTCTACGTATCGTAGCAATAGAGCTCTTATGATTCTTAAAACGCGATATCGGATCTTATTTCTATGTTTCATGGTGAGGTATAATATGATTTGCAAAGTGTGATGTATTCCTCGTCTACACTTCAAATGAATGTAAATGCGACACTTCCCTGCATGGAAATAGCGTTTGCAGATGTCTACGTATCGTAGCAATGGATTTCTGATGCTTCTTAAAACGCGATATCGCATCTCACTTCTATGATTCATGGTAAGATATAATATGATTTGCGAAGTGTCATGTATTCCTCGTCTACACTTCAAATGAATGTAAATGCGACACTTCCTTGCAAGGAAATAGCGTTTGCAAATGTCTACCTGTCGTAGCAATAGTGTTCTAATGCTTCTTAAAACGCGATATCGGATCTCATTTCTATGTTTCATGGTAAGATATAATATGATTTGCGAAGTGTTATGTATTCCTCGTCTACACTTCAAATGAATGTAAATGCGACACTTCCTTGCAAGGAAATAGCGTTTGCAGATGTCTACGTATCGTAGCAATAGATTTCTTATGATATTTAAAACGCGATATCGCATCTCATTTCTATGTTTCATGGTAAGATATTATATGGTTTGTGAAGTGTCATGTATTCCTCGTCTACACTTCAAATGAATGTAATTGCGACACTTCCTTGCTAGGTAATAGCGTCTGCAGGTGTCTAGGTATCGTAGGAATAGTGTTCTAATGCTTCTTAAAACACGATATCGCATCTCATTTCTATGTTTCATGGTAAGATATAATATGATTTGCGAAGTGTTATGTATTCCTCGTCTACACTTCAAATGAATGTAAATGCGACACTTCTTTGCAAAGAAATAGCGTTTGCAGATGTCTACGTATCGTAGCACTAGAGTTCTTATGATCCTTAAAACGCGATATCGCATCTCATTTCTATGTTTCATGGTAAGATATAATATGATTTGCGGAGTGTTATGTATTCCTCGTCTACATTTCAAATGAATGTAAATGCGACTCTTTCTTGCAAGGAAATAGCGTTTGCAGATGTCTACGTATCGTAGCAATGGATTTCTGCTGCTTCTTAAAACGCGATATCGCATCTCATTTCTATGTTTCATGGTAAGGTATAATATGATTTGCGAAGTGTTATGTATTCCTCGTCTACACTTCAAATGAATGTAAATGCGACACTTCCTCGCTAGGAAATAGCGTTGGCAGATGTCTACGTATCGTAGCAATAGATTTCTAATGCTCGTTAAAACGCGAAATCGCATCTCATTTCTATGTTTCATGGTAAGATATAATATGATTTGCGAAGTGTCATGTATTCCTCGTCTACACTTCAAATGAATGTAAATGCGACACTTCCTTGCTAGGAAATAGCGTCTGCAGATGTATAGGTATCGTAGCAATAGAGTGCTAATGCTTCTTAGAACGCGATATCGCATCTCATTTCTATGTTTCATGATAAGATATAATATTCATTGCGAAGTGTTATGCATGCCTCGTCTACGATACAAATAAATGTAAATGCGACACTTCCTTGCAAGGAAATAGCGTTTGCAGATGTCTATGTATCGTAGCAATAGAGTTCTTATGATTCTTAAAACGCGATATCGCATCTCATTTCTATGTTTCATGGTAAGATATAATATGATTTGCGAAGTGTTATGTATTCCTCGTCTACACTTCAAATGAATGTGAATGCGACACTTCCTCGCTAGGAAATGGCGTTTGCAGATGTCTACGTATCGTAGCAATAGATTTCTAACGCTTCTTAAAACTCGATATCGGATCTCATTTCTATGTTTCATGGTAAGATATAATATGATTTGCGAAGTGTTATGTATTCCTCGTCTACACTTCAAATGAATGTAATTGCGACACTTCCTTGCTAGGAAATAGCGTCTGCAGATGTCTAGGTATCGTAGCAATAGATTTCTAATGCTTCTTAAAACGCGATATCGCATCTCATTTCTATGTTTCATGGTAAGATATAATATGATTTGCGAAGTGTCATGTATTCCTCGTCCACGCTTCAAATGTATGTAAATGCGACACTTCCTTGCAAGGAAATAGCGTTTGCAGATGTCTACGTATCGTAGCAATAGACTTCTAATGCTTCTTAAAACGCGATATCGCATCTCATTTCTATGTTTCATGGTAAGATATAATATGATTTGCGAAGTGTTATGTATTCCTCGTCTACACTTCAAATGAATGTAAATGCGACACTTCCTTGCAAGGAAATAGCGTTTGCAGATGTCTGCGTATCGTAGCAATAGAGTTCTTATGATTCTTAAATCGCGATATTGCATCTCATTTCTATGTTTCATGGTACGATTCAAATGAATGTAAATGCGACACTTCCTTGCTAGGAAATAGCGTCTGCAGATGTCTAGGTATCGTAGCAATAGAGTTCAAATGCTTCTTAAAACGAGATATTGCATCTCATATCTATGTTTCATGATAAGATATAATATGATTTGCGAAGTGTTATGTATTCCTCGTCTACACTTCAAATGAATGTGAATGCGACACTTCCTCGCTAGAAAATGGCGTTTGCAGATGTCTACGTATCGTAGCAATAGATTTCTAATGCTTCTTAGAACGCGATATCGCATCTTATTTCTATGTTTCATTGTAAGATATAATATGATTTGCGAAGTGTCATGTATTCCACGTCTACACTTCAAATGAACGTAAATGCGACACTACCTTGCTAGGAAATAGCGTCTGCAGATGTATAGGTATCGTAGCAATAGAGTTCTAATGCTTCTTAAAACGCGATATCGCATCTCATTTCTATGTTTCATGGTAAGATATAATATGATTTGCGAAGTGCTACGTATTCCTCGCCTACACTTCAAATGAATGTAAATGCGACACTTCCTTGCAAGGAAATAGCGTCTGCAGATGTCTAGGTATCGTAGAAATAGTGTTCAAATGCGTCTTAAAACGAGATATTGCATCTCATATCTATGTTTCATGATGAGATATAATATTCGTTGCGAAGTGTTATATATTCCTCGTCTACACTTCAAATGTAAATGCGACACTTCCTTCCAAGGAAATAGCGTTTGCAGATATCTACGTATCGTAGCAATAGATTTCTAATGCTTCTTAAAACACGATATCGCATCTCATTTCTATGTTTCATGGTAAGATATAATATTCATTGCGAAGTGTTATGCATTCCTCGTCTACACTTCAAAGGAATGTAAATGCGACACTCCCTTTCAAGGAAATAGCGTTTGCAGATGTCTACGTATCGTAGCAATAGAGTTCAAATGCTTCTTAAAACGAGATATTGGATCTCATTTCTATGTTTCATGGTAAGATATAATATGATTTGCAAAGTGTTATGTATTCCTCGTCTATTCTTCAAATGAATGTAAATGCGACACTTCCTTGCAAGGAAATAGCGTTTGCAAATGTCTACCTATCGTAGCAATAGTGTTCTAATGCTTCTTAAAACGCGATATCGCATCTCATTTCTATGTTTCATGGTAAGATATAATATGATTTGCGAAGTGTCATGTATTCCTCGTCAACACTTCAAATGAATGTAAATGCGACACTTCTTTGCAAGGAAATAGCGTTTGCAGATATCTACGTATCGTAGCAATAGAGTTCTTATGATTCTTAAAACGCGATATCGGATTTCATTTCTATGTTTCATGGTAAGATATAATATGATTTGCGGAGTGTTATGTATTCCTCGTCTACACTTCAAATGAATGTAAATGCGACACTTCCTTGCCACGAAATAGCGTCTGCAGATGTCTAGGTATCGTAGCAATAGAGTTCTTATAATTCTTAAAACGCGATTTCGCATCTCATTTCTATGTTTCATGGTAAGGTATAATATGATTTGCGAAGTGTTATGTATCCGTCGTCTACACTTCAAATGAATTTAAATGCGACACTTTCTTGCAAGGAAATAGCGTTTGTAGATGTCTACGTATCGTAGCAATTGATTTCTGCTGCTTCTTAAAACGCGATATCGCATCTCATTTCTATGTTTCATGGTAAGATGTAATATGATTTGCGAAGTGTTATGTATTCCTCGTCTACACTTCAAATGAATTAACTGCGACACTTCCTTGCTAGGAAGTAGCGTCTGCAGATGTCTACGTCGCGAAGCAATAGAGTTCAAATGCTTCTTAAAACGACATTTTGCATCTCATATCTATGTTTCATGATAAGATATAATATTCATTGCGAACTGATATGCGTTCCTCGTCTACGATCCAATGAATGTAAATGCGACACTTCCTTGCAAAGAAATAGCGTTTGTAGATGTCTGCGTATCGTAGCAATAGAGTTCTTATGATTCTTAAAACGCGATATCGCATCTCATTTCTATGTTTCATGGTAAGATATAACATGATTTGCGAAGTGTTATGTATTCCTTGTCTACACTTCAAATGAATGTGAATGCGATACTTCCTCGCTAGGAAATAGCATTTGCATATGTCTACGTATCGTAGCAATAGCTTTCTAATGCTTCTTAAAACGCGATATCGATTCTCATTTCTATGTTTCATGGTAAGATATAATATGATTTGCGAAGTGTCACGTATTCCTCGCCTACACTTCAAATGAATGTAAATGCGACACTTCCTTGCTAGGAAATAGCGTTTGCAGATGTCTACGTATCGAAGCAATAGAGTTCAAATGCTTCTTAAAACGAGATATTGCATCTCATATCTATGTTTCATGATAAGATATAATATTCGTTGCGAAGTGTTATGCATTCCTCGTCTACACTTCAAATGAATGTGAATGCGACACTTCCTTGCAAGGAAATAGCGTCTGCAGATGTCTAGGTATGGTAGCAATATAGTTCTTATGATTCTTAAAACGCGATATCGCAACTCATCTCTATGTTTCATGGTAAGATATAATATGATTTGCGAAGTATCACGTATTCCTCGTCTACACTTCAAATGAATGTAAATGCGACACTTCCTTGCTAGGAAATAGCGTTTGCAGATGTCTACGTATCGAGGCAATAGAGTTCAAATGCTTCTTAAGACGAGATATTGCATCTCATATCCATGTTTCATGATAAGATATAATATTCATTGCGAAGTGTTATGCATTCCTCGTCTACGATTCAAATGAATGTAAATGCGACACTTCCTTGCAAGGAAATAGCGTTTGCAGATGTCTACGTATCGAAGCAATAGAGTTCAAATGCTTCTTAAAACACGATATCTCATCTCATTTCTATGTTTCATGGTAAGATATAACATGATTTGGGAAGTGTTATGTATTCCTCGTCTACACTTCAAATGAATGTGAATGCGATACTTCCTCGCTAGGAAATAGCGTTTGCAGATGTCTACGTATCGTATGTGACGTCAGGCGTGCCGCCTGCCACCCTCTCAACGCACCACAGCAACCACCCTCACGCGCCTGCACCACAGGCAACACCCAGGCGCAACTCGCCGTCTCACTCAGGCCAAGGGCTACGACCATCGACTCGCTCGCACCCGCAGAGGTGCTCGCCGTCTCTCTCACTCCAAGGGACCTACCCTCCGTCTCACTCGCACCCGCAGAGGTGCTCGCCGTCTCTCTCACTCCAAGGGACCTACCCTCCGTCTCACTCGCACCCGCAGAGGTGCTCGCCGTCTCTCTCACTCCAAGGGACCTACCCTCCGTCTCACTCGCACCCGCAGAGGTGTTCGCCACATCTCTCGCTCCAAGGGCAACACACTCTGTCCCACTCGCACCGAGGACTTCGTGCGCCATCTCGCTCGCACCAAGGACCATGTGCGCTGTCTCGCTCCCACTCAAGGAGTCACCCACCGTCTCGCTCTTACCTGCAGGGAAACTCGCCCTCTCGCTCACTCCAGGGACGTACCAGGAGAATCAACCTCTACGAGATCCGACGACGGGAACCCTCACCGTACAAAGGACTCTACGATTTCACCATCCCAGATCTGCCATGCCCAAAATACTATTTCTAAGATTATTAATTAACGTTATATATATACTCTTACATTCTAAGCTCTGTATTCCTAGCTCATAGAATTTACACGACACAACTTTATAACGACATAAACAACACACATTTTACATTTAAGGCGTAATTTCTAATTTCATTCTTGTACCTCTGAATTCATAAGTTGCGCTAATTAAGTAAGCCGCGACGCGCGAAATCGCGACCGCCTCAGCGGCACGCGCACTCCACATACTCCCACCTACGTTCGCACGCGACCGAAGCGCTCCGAGAGTCAGAGAGGTCGCAGACGCATCTTGGGAGACACAGTGAGTCTCCACAGTCAATCAGAGACAGTCAGTCTCCACAGTCAATTAGAGACAGTTAGTCTCTACAGTCAATTAGAGACAGTCATGACGGACAGTCAGACACAGTCAGTCAGTACCGTCAGTACGGTACAGTTCTATCCCGCCTTCGGGCACTTCTAATTCCAAGTCTCTTCCAAGTCGCGCCTTAGGGCCGTCGCGCAGCCTCGATGAGGTTCCTAGTTCTAAAGTCTTTGTTCTAATTCCTAATTCATAGTTAACCTAGTCTTAATACTTAGAAATAATTGTTCTTGTACTCTTTGATTTAGAATATACTTTATTATTTTTCTACCACATCAAGTTCTAGTTCATTCCATCTCCATTTCTAAATTCAAATTTATTTTAATACAAATTCTTCCAAGTTCGTAACAACTTGAGTGTTTATAAACGAACTCTTCGCGCCGGGAGGAAGAATTTAATCCATTATCTCGTGCGGAATACGTTGGTAAAACGCCAGAATTCTTCGTTCATCGGCGGACGGCGACATTCATCGCAGCTTCCACCGTCACAACGCCGATTCCAGCCAGCCGTACGCCGACTCCTCCCTCGAGAACGACCTTCGACGATCGCCACATCTGAAAGTAGAAGAGGGAAATCAGCGAAAGGTGAGTAAAATCCCCCCTTACACGCGTTCGCGATTGTTTACGGTGCCCGCGTCTTGCCAGAATCGACGGACCCGGTCATACGCGTTTTATACCGGACCGAATTCGCGACTAAAAGGCTTGTGTCATTCAGCCTCCTGGGATACGAATAATTTGTTCGCCAGGACGTGACACGTAGCAATAGCTTTCTAATGCTAATTAAAACGCGATATCAAATCTCATTTCTATGTTTCATGGTAAGATATAATATGATGTGCGAAGTGTTATGTATTCCTCGTCTACACTTCAAATGAAAGTAAATGCGACACTTCTTTGCAAGGAAATAGCGATTGCAGATGTCTACGTATCGTAGCAATAGAGTTCATATGATTCTTAAAACGCGATATCGCATCTCATTTCTATGTTTCATGGTAAGATATAACATGATTTGCGAAGTGTTATGTATTCCTCGTCTACACTTCAAATGAATGTGAATGCGATACTTCCTCGCTAGGAAATAGCGTTTGCAGATGTCTACGTATCGTAGCAATAGCTTTCTAATGCTTCTTAAAACGCGATATCGAATCTCATTTCTATGTTTCATGGTAAGATTTAATATGACTTGCGAAGTGTTATGTATTCCTCGTCTACACTTAAAATGTATGTAAATGCGACACTTCCTCGCTAGGAAATAGCGTTTGCAGATGTCTACGTATCGTAGCAATAGAGTTCTAATGCTTCTTAAAACGCGATATCGCATCTCATTTCTATGTTTCATGGTAAGATATAATATGATTTGCGAAGTGTTATGTATTCCTCGCCTACACTTCAATTGAATGTAAATGCGACACTTCTTTGCTAGGAAATGGCGTTTGCAAATGTCTACCTATCGTAGAAATAGTGTTCTAATGCTTCTTAAAGCACGATATCGCACCTCATTTCTATGTTTCATGGTAAGATAAAATATGATTTGCGAAGTATCATGTATTCCTCGTCTACACTTCAAATGAATGTAAATGCGACACTTCCTTGCTAGGAAATAGCGTCTGCAGATGTCTAGGTATCGTAGCAATAGAGTTCTAATGCTTCTTAAAACGCGACATCGCATCTCATTTCAATGTTTCATGGTAAGATATAATATGATTTGCGAAGTGTTATGTATTCCTCGTCTACACTTCAAATGAATGTAAATGCGACACTTCTTTGCTAGGAAATAGCGTTTGCAAATGTCTACCTATCGTAGCAATAGTGTTCTAATGCTTCTTAAAACGCGATATCGCATCTCATTTCTATGTTTCATGGTAAGATATAATATGATTTGCGAAGTGTTATGTATTCCTCGCCTACACTTCAAATGAATGTAAATGCGACACTTCTTTGCTAGGAAATGGCGTTTGCAAATGTCTACCTATCGTAGCAATAGTGTTCTAATGCTTCTTAAAGCACGATATCGCATCTCATTTCTATGTTTCATGGTAAGATATAATATGATTTGCGAAGTATCATGTATTCCTCGTCTACACTTCAAATGAATGTAAATGCGACACTTCCTTGCTAGGAAATAGCGTCTGCAGATGTCTATGTATCGTAGCAATAGAGTTCTAATGCTTCTTAAAACGCGATATCACATCTCATTTCTATGTTTCATGGTAAGATATAACATGATTTGCGAAGTGTTATGTATTCCTCGTCTACACATCAAATGAATGTGGATGCGATACTTCCTCGCTAGGAAATAGCGTTTGCAGATGTCTACGTATCGTAGCAATAGCTTTCTAATGCTTCTTAAAACGCGATATCGAATCTCATTTCTATGTTTCATAGTAAGATATAATGTGATTTGCGAAGTGTTATGTATTCCTCGTCTACACTTCAAATGAATGTAAATGCGACACTTCCTTGCTAGGAAATAGCGTCTGCAGATGTCTAGGTATCGTAGCAATAGTGTTCTAATGCTTCTTAAAACGCGATATCGCATCTCATTTCTATGTTTCATGGTAAGATACAATATGATTTGCGAAGTGTTATCTATTCCTCGTCTACACTTCAAATGAATGTAAATGCGACACTTCCTTGCAAGGAAATAGCGATTGCAGATGTCTACGTATCGTAGCAATAGAGTTCAAATGCTTCTTAAAACGAGATATTGCATCTCAAATCTATGTTTCATGATAAGATATAATATTCATTGCGAAGTGTTATGCATTCCTCGTATACGTTTCAAATGAATGTAAATGCGACACTTCCTTGCTAGGAAATAGCGTCTGCAGATGTCTACGTATCGTAGCAATAGAGTTCTTATGATGCTTAAAACGCGATATCGCATCTCATTTCTATGTTTTGTGGTAAGATATAATATGATTTGCGAAGTATCATGTATTCCTCGTCTACACTTCAAATGAATGTAAATGCGACACTTCCTTGCTAGGAAATAGCTTCTGCAGATGTCTAGGTATCGTAGCAATAGAGTTCTAATGCTTCATAAAACGCGATATCGCATCTCATTTCTATGTTTCATGGTAAGATATAATATGATTTGCGAAGTGTTATGTATTCCTCGTCTACACTTCAAATGAATGTAAATGCGACACTTCCTTGCAAGGAAATAGCGATTGCAGATGTCTACGTCTCGTAGCAACAGAGTTCATATGATTCTTAAAACGCGATATCGCATCTCATTTCTATGTTTCATGGTAAGATATAATATGATTTGAGAAGTATCATGTATTCCTCGTCTACACTTCAATTGAATGAAAATGCGACACTTCCTTGCTAGGAAATAGCGTCTGCAGATGTCTAGGTATCGTAGCAATAGTGTTCTAATGCTTCTTAAAACGCGATATCGCATCTCATTTCTATGTTTCATGGTAAGATATAACATGATTTGCGAAGTGTCATGTATTTCTCGTCTACACTTCAAATGAATGTAAATGCGACACTACCTTGCTAGGAAATAGCGTCTGCAGATGTCTAGGTATCGTAGCAATAGGGTTCTAATGCTTCTTAAAACGCGACATCGCATCTCATTTCAATGTTTCATGGTAAGATATAATATGATTTGCGAAGTGTTATGTATTCCTCGTCTACATTTCAAATGAAAGTAAATGCGACACTTCCTTGCAAGGAAATAGCGATTGCAGATGTCTACGTATCGTAGCAATAGAGTTCATATGATTCTTAAAACGCGATATCACATCTCATTTCTATGTTTCATGGTAAGATATAACATGATTTGCGAAGTGTTATATATTCCTCGTCTACACTTCAAATGAATGTAAATGCGACACTTCCTTGCAAGGAAATAGCGATTGCAGATGTCTACGTCTCGTAGCAACAGAGTTCATATGATTCTTAAAACGCGATATCGCATCTCATTTCTATGTTTCATGGTAAGATATAATATGATTTGAGAAGTATCATGTATTCCTCGTCTACACTTCAATTGAATGTAAATGCGACACTTCCTTGCTAGGAAATAGCGTCTGCAGATGTCTAGGTATCGTAGCAATAGTGTTCTAATGCTTCTTAAAGCGCGATATCGCATCTCATTTCTATGTTTCATGGTAAGATATAATATGATTTGCGAAGTGTTATGTATTCCTCGTCTACACTTCAAATGAATGTAAATGCGACACTTCCTTGCAAGGAAATAGCGATTGCAGATGTCTACGTCTCGTAGCAATAGAGTTCATATGATTCTTAAAACGCGATATCGCATCTCATTTCTATGTTTCATGGTAAGATATAACATGATTTGCGAAGTGTTATGTATTCCTTGTCTACACTTCAAATGAATGTGAATGCGATACTTCCTCGCTAGGAAATAGCATTTGCATATGTCTACGTATCGTAGCAATAGCTTTCTAATGCTTCTTAAAACGCGATATCGATTCTCATTTCTATGTTTCATGGTAAGATATAATATGATTTGCGAAGTGTCACGTATTCCTCGCCTACACTTCAAATGAATGTAAATGCGACACTTCCTTGCTAGGAAATAGCGTTTGCAGATGTTTACGTATCGAAGCAATAGAGTTCAAATGCTTCTTAAAACGAGATATTGCATCTCATATCTATGTTTCCTGATAAGATATAATATTCATTGCGAAATGTTATGCATTCCTCGTCTACGATTCAAATGAATGTAAATGCGACACTTCCTTGCAAGGAAATAGCGTTTGCAGATGTCTACGTATCGTAGCAATAGAGTTCTTATGATTTTTAAAACGCGATATCGCATCTCATTTCTATGTTTCATGGTAAGATATAATATGATTTGCGAATTATCATGTATTCCTCGTCTACACTTCAAATGAATGTAAATGCGACACTTCCTAGCTAGGAAATAGCGTCTGCAGATGTCTAGGTATCGTAGCAATAGAGTTCTAATGCTTCTTAAAACGCGATATCGCAACTCATTTCTATGTTTCATGGTAAAATATAATATGATTTGCGAAGTGTCACGTATTCCTCGCCTACACTTCAAATGAATGTAAATGCGAAACTTCCTTGCTAGGAAATAGCGTTTTCAGATGTCTACGTATCGAAGCAATAGAGTTCAAATGCTTCTTAAAACGAGATATTGCATCTCATATCTATGTTTCCTGATAAGATATAATATTCATTGCGAAGAGTTATGCAGTCCTCGTCTACGATTCAAATGAATGTAAATGCGACACTTCCTTGCTAGGAAATAGCGTCTGCAGATGTCTAGGTATCGTAGCAATAGAGTTCTAATGATTCTTAAAACGCGATATCGCACCTCATTTCTATGTTTCATGGTAAAATATAATATGATTTGCGAAGTGTCACGTATTCCTCGCCTACACTTCAAATGAATGTAAATGCGACACTTCCTTGCTAGGAAATAGCGTTTGCAGATGTCTACGTATCGAAGCAATAGAGTTCAAATGCTTCTTAAAACGAGATATTGCATCTCATATCTAAGTTTCCTGATAAGATATAATATTCATTGCGAAGTGTTACGCATTCCTTGTCTACGATTCAAATGAATGTAAATGCGACACTTCCTTGCAAGGAAATAGCGTTTGCAGATGTCTACGTATCGTAGCAATAGCTTTCTAATGCTTCTTAAAACGCGATATCGATTCTCATTTCTATGTTTCATGGTGAGATATAATATGATTTGCGAAGTGTCACGTATTCCTCGCCTACACTTCAAATGAATGTAAATGCGACACTTCTTGGCAAGGAAATAGCGTTTGCAGATGTCTACGTATCGTAGCAATAGAGATCCTATGATTCTTAAAACGCGATATCGCATCTCATTTCTATGTTTCATGGTAAGATATAATATGATTTGCGAAGTGTTATGTATTCCTCGTCTACACTTCAAATGAATGTAAATGCGACACTTCCTTGCTAGGAAATAGCGTTTTTAGATGTCTACGTATCGAAGCAATAGAGTTCAAATGCTTCTTAAAACGCGATATCGCATCTCATTTCTATGTTTCATGGTAAGATATAATATGATTTGCGAAGTGTTATGTATTCCTCGTCTACACTTCAAATGAATGTAAATGCGACACTTCCTTGCTAGGAAATAGCGTTTGCAGATGTCTACGTATCGAAGCAATAGAGTTCGAATGCTTCTTAAAACGAGATATTGCATCTCATATCTATGTTTCCTGATAAGATATAATATTCATTGCGAAGTGTTATGCATTCCTCGCCAACGATTCAAATGAATGTAAATGCGACACTTCCTTGCTAGGAAATAGCGTCTGCAGATGTCTAGGTATCGTAGCAATAGAGTTCTAGTGCTTCTTAAATCGCGATATCGCATCTCATTTCTATGTTTCATGGTAAAATATAATATGATTTGCGAAGTGTCACGTATTCCTCGCCTGCACTTCAAATGAAAGTAAATGCGTACTTCCTTGCAAGGAAATAGCGTTTGCAGATGTCTACGTATCGTAGCAATAGAGTTCTTATGATTCTTAAAACGCGATATCGCATCTCATTTCTATGTTTCATGGTAAGATATAATATGATTTGCGAAGTATCATGTATTCCTCGTCTACACTTCAAATGAATGTAAATGCGACACTTCCTTGCTAGGAAATAGCGTCTGCAGATGTCTAGGTATCGTAGCAATAGAGTTCTATTGCTTCTTAAAACGCGATATCGCATCTCATTTCTATGTTTCATGGTAAGATATAATATTATTTGCGACGTGTTATGTATTCCTCGCCTATAATTCAAATGAATGTAAATGCGAGACTTCTTTGCTAGGAAATAGCGTCTGCAGATGTCTACGTCTCGTAGCAATAGAGCTCATATGATTCTTAAAACGCGATATCGCATCTCATTTCTATGTTTCATGGTAAGATATAACATGATTTGCGAAGTGTTATGTATTCCTTGTCTACGATTCAAATGAATGTAAATGCGACACTTCTTTGCAAGGAAATAGCGTTTGCAGATGTCTACGTATCGTAGCAATAGAGTTCCTATGATTCGTAAAACGCGATATCGTATCTCATTTCTATGTTTCATGGTAAGATATAATATGATTTGCGGAGTGTTATGTATTCCTCGTCTACACTTCAAATGAATGTAAATGCGACACTTCCTTGCAAGGAAATAGCGTTTGCAAATGTCTACCTATCGTAGCAGTAGTGTTCTAATGCTCCTTAGAACGCGATGTCGCATCTCATTTCTATGTTTCATGGTAAGATATAATATGATTTGCGAAGTTTTATGTATTCCTCGTCTACACTTCAAATGAATGTAAATGCGACACTTCCTTGCAAGGAAATAGCGTTTGCAAATGTCTACCTATCGTAGCAGTAGTGCTCTAATGCTTCTTAGAACGCGATGTCGCATCTCATTTCTATGTCTCATGGTAAGATATAATATGATTTGCGAAGTATCATGTATTCCTCGTCTACACTTCAAATAAATGTAAATGCGACACTTCCTTGCTAGGAAATAGCATCTGCAGATGTCTAGGTATCGTAGCAATAGAGTTCTAATGCTTCTTAAAACGCGATATCGCATCTCATTTCTATGTTTCATGGTAAGATATAATATGATTTGCGAAGTGTTATGTATTCCTCGTCTACACATCAACTAAATGTAAATGCGCACTTCCTTGCAAGGAAATAGCGTTTGCAGATGTCAACGTATCGTAGCAATAGAGTTCTTATGATTCTTAAAACGCGATATCGCATCTCATTTCTATGTTTCATGGTAAGATATAATATGATTTGCGAAGTGTTATGTATTCCTCGTCTACACTTCAAATGAATGTAAATGCGACACTTCCTTGCTAGGAAATAGCATCTGCAGATGTCTAGGTATCGTAGCAATAGAGTTCTAATGCTTCTTAAAACGCGATATCGCATCTCATTTCTATGTTTCATGGTAAGATATAATGTTATTTGCGACGTGTTATGTATTCCTCGCCTATAATTCAAATGAATGTAAATGCGAGACTTCTTTGCTAGGAAATAGCGTCTGCAGATGTCTACGTCTCGTAGCAATAGAGCTCATATGATTCTTAAAACGCGATATCGCATCTCATTTCTATGTTTCATGGTAAGATATAACATGATTTGCGAAGTGTTATGTATTCCTTGTCTACGATTCAAATGAATGTAAATGCGACACTTCTTTGCAAGGAAATAGCGTTTGCAGATGTCTACGTATCGTAGCAATAGAGTTCCTATGATTCTTAAAACGCGATATCGCATCTCATTTCTATGTTTCATGGTAAGATATAATATTCATTGCGAAGTGTTATGTATTCCTCGTCTACACTTCAAATGAATGTAAATGCGACACTTCTTTGCAAGGAAATAGCGTTTGCAGATGTCTACGTATCGTAGCAATAGAGTTCCTATGATTCGTAGAACGCGATATCGTATCTCATTTCTATGTTTCATGGTAAGATATAATATGATTTGCGGAGTGTTATGTATTCCTCGTCTACACTTCAAATGAATGTAAATGCGACACTTCCTTGCAAGGAAATAGCGTTTGCAAATGTCTACCTATCGTAGCAGTAGTGTTCTAATGCTCCTTAGAACGCGATGTCGCGTCTCATTTCTATGTTTCATGGTAAGATATAATATGATTTGCGAAGTATCATGTATTCCTCGTCTACACTTCAAATGAATGTAAATGCGACACTTCCTTGCTAGGAAATAGCGTCTGCAGATGTCTAGGTATCGTAGCAGTAGTGTTCTAATGCTCCTTAGAACGCGATGTCGCATCTCATTTCTATGTTTCATGGTAAGATATAATATGATTTGCGAAGTGTTATGTATTCCTCGTCTACACATCAACTAAATGTAAATGCGCACTTCCTTGCAAGGAAATAGCGTTTGCAAATGTCTACCTATCGTAGCAGTAGTGCTCTAATGCTTCTTAGAACGCGATGTCGCATCTCATTTCTATGTCTCATGGTAAGATTTAATATGATTTGCGAAGTATCATGTATTCCTCGTCTACACTTCAAATGAATGTAAATGCGACACTTCCTTGCTAGGAAATAGCATCTGCAGATGTCTAGGTATCGTAGCAATAGAGTTCTAATGCTTCTTAAAACGCGATATCGCATCTCATTTCTATGTTTCATGGTAAGATATAATATGATTTGCGAAGTGTTATGTATTCCTCGTCTACACATCAACTAAATGTAAATGCGCACTTCCTTGCAAGGAAATAGCGTTTGCAGATGTCAACGTATCGTAGCAATAGAGTTCTTATGATTCTTAAAACGCGATATCGCATCTCATTTCTATGTTTCATGGTAAGATATAATATGATTTGCGAAGTGTTATGTATTCCTCGTCTACACTTCAAATGAATGTAAATGCGACACTTCTTTGCAAGGAAATAGCGTTTGCAGATATCTACGTATCGTAGCAATAGAGTTCCTATGATTCTTAAAACGCGATATCGCATCTCATTTCTATGTTTCATGGTAAGATATAATATGATTTGCGAAGTATCATGTATTCCTCGTTTACACTTCAAATGAATGTAAATGCGACACTTCCTTGCTAGGAAATAGCATCTGCAGATGTCTAGGTATCGTAGCAATAGAGTTCTAATGCTTCTTAAAACGCGATATCGCATCTCATTTCTATGTTTCGTGGTAAGATATAATATGATTTGCGAAGTATCATGTATTCCTCGTCTACACTTCAAATGAATGTAAATGCGACACTTCCTTGCTAGGAAATAGCGTCTGCAGATATCTAGGTATCGTAGCAATAGAGTTCTATTGCTTCTTAAAACGCGATATCGCATCTCATTTCTATGTTTCATGGTAAGGTGTAATATTATTTGCGAAGTGTTATGTATTCCTCGCCTATAATTCAAATGAATGTAAATGCGAGACTTCTTTGCTAGGAAATAGCGTCTGCAGATGTCTACGTCTCGTAGCAATAGAGCTCATATGATTCTTAAAACGCGATATCGCATCTCATTTCTATGTTTCATGGTAAGATATAACATGATTTGCGAAGTGTTATGTATTCCTTGTCTACGATTCAAATGAATGTAAATGCGACACTTCCTTGCAAGGAAATAGCGTTTGCAGATGTCTACGTATCGTAGCAATAGAGTTCAAATGCTTCTTAAAACGCGATATCGCATCTCATTTCTATGTTTAATGGTAAGATATAATATGATTTGCGAAGTGTTATGTATTCCTCGTCTACACATCAACTAAATGTAAATGCGCACTTCCTTGCAAGGAAATAGCGTTTGCAGATGTCTACGTATCGTAGCAATAGAGTTCCTATGATTCTTAAAACGCGATATCGCATCTCATTTCTATGTTTCATGGTAAGATATAATATTCATTGCGAAGTGTTATGTATTCCTCGTCTACAATTCAAATGAATGTAAATGCGACACTTCTTTGCAAGGAAATAGCGTTTGCAGATGTCTACGTATCGTAGCAATAGAGTTCCTATGATTCGTAGAACGCGATATCGTATCTCATTTCTATGTTTCATGGTAAGATATAATATGATTTGCGAAGTTTTATGTATTCCTCGTCTACACTTCAAATGAATGTAAATGCGACACTTCCTTGCAAGGAAATAGCGTTTGCAAATGTCTACCTATCGTAGCAGTAGTGCTCTAATGCTTCTTAGAACGCGATGTCGCATCTCATTTCTATGTCTCATGGTAAGATATAATATGATTTGCGAAGTATCATGTATTCCTCGTCTACACTTCAAATGAATGTAAATGCGACACTTCCTTGCTAGGAAATAGCATCTGCAGATGTCTAGGTATCGTAGCAATAGAGTTCTAATGCTTCTTAAAACGCGATATCGCATCTCATTTCTATGTTTCATGGTAAGATATAATGTTATTTGCGACGTGTTATGTATTCCTCGCCTATAATTCAAATGAATGTAAATGCGAGACTTCTTTGCTAGGAAATAGCGTCTGCAGATGTCTACGTCTCGTAGCAATAGAGCTCATATGATTCTTAAAACGCGATATCGCATCTCATTTCTATGTTTCATGGTAAGATATAACATGATTTGCGAAGTGTTATGTATTCCTTGTCTACGATTCAAATGAATGTAAATGCGACACTTCTTTGCAAGGAAATAGCGTTTGCAGATGTCTACGTATCGTAGCAATAGAGTTCCTATGATTCTTAAAACGCGATATCGCATCTCATTTCTATGTTTCATGGTAAGATATAATATTCATTGCGAAGTGTTATGTATTCCTCGTCTACACTTCAAATGAATGTAAATGCGACACTTCTTTGCAAGGAAATAGCGTTTGCAGATGTCTACGTATCGTAGCAATAGAGTTCCTATGATTCGTAGAACGCGATATCGTATCTCATTTCTATGTTTCATGGTAAGATATAATATGATTTGCGGAGTGTTATGTATTCCTCGTCTACACTTCAAATGAATGTAAATGCGACACTTCCTTGCAAGGAAATAGCGTTTGCAAATGTCTACCTATCGTAGCAGTAGTGTTCTAATGCTCCTTAGAACGCGATGTCGCGTCTCATTTCTATGTTTCATGGTAAGATATAATATGATTTGCGAAGTATCATGTATTCCTCGTCTACACTTCAAATGAATGTAAATGCGACACTTCCTTGCTAGGAAATAGCGTCTGCAGATGTCTAGGTATCGTAGCAGTAGTGTTCTAATGCTCCTTAGAACGCGATGTCGCATCTCATTTCTATGTTTCATGGTAAGATATAATATGATTTGCGAAGTGTTATGTATTCCTCGTCTACACATCAACTAAATGTAAATGCGCACTTCCTTGCAAGGAAATAGCGTTTGCAAATGTCTACCTATCGTAGCAGTAGTGCTCTAATGCTTCTTAGAACGCGATGTCGCATCTCATTTCTATGTCTCATGGTAAGATTTAATATGATTTGCGAAGTATCATGTATTCCTCGTCTACACTTCAAATGAATGTAAATGCGACACTTCCTTGCTAGGAAATAGCATCTGCAGATGTCTAGGTATCGTAGCAATAGAGTTCTAATGCTTCTTAAAACGCGATATCGCATCTCATTTCTATGTTTCATGGTAAGATATAATATGATTTGCGAAGTGTTATGTATTCCTCGTCTACACATCAACTAAATGTAAATGCGCACTTCCTTGCAAGGAAATAGCGTTTGCAGATGTCAACGTATCGTAGCAATAGAGTTCTTATGATTCTTAAAACGCGATATCGCATCTCATTTCTATGTTTCATGGTAAGATATAATATGATTTGCGAAGTGTTATGTATTCCTCGTCTACACTTCAAATGAATGTAAATGCGACACTTCTTTGCAAGGAAATAGCGTTTGCAGATATCTACGTATCGTAGCAATAGAGTTCCTATGATTCTTAAAACGCGATATCGCATCTCATTTCTATGTTTCATGGTAAGATATAATATGATTTGCGAAGTATCATGTATTCCTCGTTTACACTTCAAATGAATGTAAATGCGACACTTCCTTGCTAGGAAATAGCATCTGCAGATGTCTAGGTATCGTAGCAATAGAGTTCTAATGCTTCTTAAAACGCGATATCGCATCTCATTTCTATGTTTCGTGGTAAGATATAATATGATTTGCGAAGTATCATGTATTCCTCGTCTACACTTCAAATGAATGTAAATGCGACACTTCCTTGCTAGGAAATAGCGTCTGCAGATATCTAGGTATCGTAGCAATAGAGTTCTATTGCTTCTTAAAACGCGATATCGCATCTCATTTCTATGTTTCATGGTAAGGTGTAATATTATTTGCGAAGTGTTATGTATTCCTCGCCTATAATTCAAATGAATGTAAATGCGAGACTTCTTTGCTAGGAAATAGCGTCTGCAGATGTCTACGTCTCGTAGCAATAGAGCTCATATGATTCTTAAAACGCGATATCGCATCTCATTTCTATGTTTCATGGTAAGATATAACATGATTTGCGAAGTGTTATGTATTCCTTGTCTACGATTCAAATGAATGTAAATGCGACACTTCCTTGCAAGGAAATAGCGTTTGCAGATGTCTACGTATCGTAGCAATAGAGTTCAAATGCTTCTTAAAACGCGATATCGCATCTCATTTCTATGTTTAATGGTAAGATATAATATGATTTGCGAAGTGTTATGTATTCCTCGTCTACACATCAACTAAATGTAAATGCGCACTTCCTTGCAAGGAAATAGCGTTTGCAGATGTCTACGTATCGTAGCAATAGAGTTCCTATGATTCTTAAAACGCGATATCGCATCTCATTTCTATGTTTCATGGTAAGATATAATATTCATTGCGAAGTGTTATGTATTCCTCGTCTACAATTCAAATGAATGTAAATGCGACACTTCTTTGCAAGGAAATAGCGTTTGCAGATGTCTACGTATCGTAGCAATAGAGTTCCTATGATTCGTAGAACGCGATATCGTATCTCATTTCTATGTTTCATGGTAAGATATAATATGATTTGCGAAGTTTTATGTATTCCTCGTCTACACTTCAAATGAATGTAAATGCGACACTTCCTTGCAAGGAAATAGCGTTTGCAAATGTCTACCTATCGTAGCAGTAGTGCTCTAATGCTTCTTAGAACGCGATGTCGCATCTCATTTCTATGTCTCATGGTAAGATATAATATGATTTGCGAAGTATCATGTATTCCTCGTCTACACTTCAAATGAATGTAAATGCGACACTTCCTTGCTAGGAAATAGCATCTGCAGATGTCTAGGTATCGTAGCAATAGAGTTCTAATGCTTCTTAAAACGCGATATCGCATCTCATTTCTATGTTTCATGGTAAGATATAATATGATTTGCGAAGTGTTATGTATTCCTCGTCTACACATCAACTAAATGTAAATGCGCACTTCCTTGCAAGGAAATAGCGTTTGCAGATGTCAACGTATCGTAGCAATAGAGTTCTTATGATTCTTAAAACGCGATATCGCATCTCATTTCTATGTTTCATGGTAAGATATAATATGATTTGCGAAGTGTTATGTATTCCTCGTCTACACTTCAAATGAATGTAAATGCGACACTTCTTTGCAAGGAAATAGCGTTTGCAGATATCTACGTATCGTAGCAATAGAGTTCCTATGATTCTTAAAACGCGATATCGCATCTCATTTCTATGTTTCATGGTAAGATATAATATGATTTGCGAAGTGTTATGTATTCCTCGTCTACACTTCAAATGAATGTAAATGCGACACTTCCTTGCAAGGAAATAGCGTTTGCAAATGTCTGCCTATCGTAGCAGTAGTGTTATAATGCTTCTTAGAACGCGATGTCGCATCTCATTTCTATGTCTCATGGTAAGATATAATATGATTTGCGAAGTGTTATGTATTCCTCGTCTACACTTCAAATGAATGTAAATGCGACACTTCCTTGCAAGGAAATAGCGTTTGCAGATGTCTACGTATCGAAGCAATAGAGATCAAATGCTTCTTAAAACGAGATATTGCATCTCATATCTATGTTTCATGATAAGATATAATATTCATTGCGAAGTGTTATGCATTCCTCGCCTACGATTCAAATGAATGTAAATGCGACACTTCCTTGCTAGGAAATAGCGTTTGCAGAAGTCTACGTATCGTAGCAGTAGTGTTCTAATGCTCCTTAGAACGCGATGTCGCATCTCATTTCTATGTTTCATGGTAAGATATAATATGATTTGCGAAGTTTTATGTATTCCTCGTCTACACTTCAAATGAATGTAAATGCGACACTTCCTTGCAAGGAAATAGCGTTTGCAAATGTCTACCTATCGTAGCAGTAGTGCTCTAATGCTTCTTAGAACGCGATGTCGCATCTCATTTCTATGTCTCATGGTAAGATATAATATGATTTGCGAAGTATCATGTATTCCTCGTCTACACTTCAAATGAATGTAAATGCGACACTTCCTTGCTAGGAAATAGCATCTGCAGATGTCTAGGTATCGTAGCAATAGAGTTCTAATGCTTCTTAAAACGCGATATCGCATCTCATTTCTATGTTTCATGGTAAGATATAATATGATTTGCGAAGTGTTATGTATTCCTCGTCTACACATCAACTAAATGTAAATGCGCACTTCCTTGCAAGGAAATAGCGTTTGCAGATGTCAACGTATCGTAGCAATAGAGTTCTTATGATTCTTAAAACGCGATATCGCATCTCATTTCTATGTTTCATGGTAAGATATAATATGATTTGCGAAGTGTTATGTATTCCTCGTCTACACTTCAAATGAATGTAAATGCGACACTTCCTTGCTAGGAAATAGCATCTGCAGATGTCTAGGTATCGTAGCAATAGAGTTCTAATGCTTCTTAAAACGCGATATCGCATCTCATTTCTATGTTTCATGGTAAGATATAATATTATTTGCGACGTGTTATGTATTCCTCGCCTATAATTCAAATGAATGTAAATGCGAGACTTCTTTGCTAGGAAATAGCGTCTGCAGATGTCTACGTCTCGTAGCAATAGAGCTCATATGATTCTTAAAACGCGATATCGCATCTCATTTCTATGTTTCATGGTAAGATATAATATGATTTGCGAAGTGTTATGTATTCCTCGTCTACACTTCAAATGAATGTAAATGCGACACTTCCTTGCTAGGAAATAGCATATGCAGATGTCTAGGTATCGTAGCAATAGAGTTCTAATGCTTCTTAAAACGCGATATCGCATCTCATTTCTATGTTTCATGGTAAGATATAATATGATTTGCGGAGTGTTATGTATTCCTCGTCTACACTTCAAATGAATGTAAATGCGACACTTCCTTGCAAGGAAATAGCGTTTGCAAATGTCTACCTATCGTAGCAGTAGTGTTCTAATGCTCCTTAGAACGCGATGTCGCATCTCATTTCTATGTTTCATGGTAAGATATAATATGATTTGCGAAGTTTTATGTATTCCTCGTCTACACTTCAAATGAATGTAAATGCGACACTTCCTTGCAAGGAAATAGCGTTTGCAAATGTCTACCTATCGTAGCAGTAGTGCTCTAATGCTTCTTAGAACGCGATGTCGCATCTCATTTCTATGTCTCATGGTAAGATATAATATGATTTGCGAAGTATCATGTATTCCTCGTCTACACTTCAAATGAATGTAAATGCGACACTTCCTTGCTAGGAAATAGCATCTGCAGATGTCTAGGTATCGTAGCAATAGAGTTCTAATGCTTCTTAAAACGCGATATCGCATCTCATTTCTATGTTTCATGGTAAGATATAATATGATTTGCGAAGTGTTATGTATTCCTCGTCTACACATCAACTAAATGTAAATGCGCACTTCCTTGCAAGGAAATAGCGTTTGCAGATGTCAACGTATCGTAGCAATAGAGTTCTTATGATTCTTAAAACGCGATATCGCATCTCATTTCTATGTTTCATGGTAAGATATAATATGATTTGCGAAGTGTTATGTATTCCTCGTCTACACTTCAAATGAATGTAAATGCGACACTTCTTTGCAAGGAAATAGCGTTTGCAGATATCTACGTATCGTAGCAATAGAGTTCCTATGATTCTTAAAACGCGATATCGCATCTCATTTCTATGTTTCATGGTAAGATATAATATGATTTGCGAAGTATCATGTATTCCTCGTTTACACTTCAAATGAATGTAAATGCGACACTTCCTTGCTAGGAAATAGCATCTGCAGATATCTAGGTATCGTAGCAATAGAGTTCTATTGCTTCTTAAAACGCGATATCGCATCTCATTTCTATGTTTCATGGTAAGGTGTAATATTATTTGCGAAGTGTTACGTATTCCTCGCCTATAATTCAAATGAATGTAAATGCGAGACTTCTTTGCTAGGAAATAGCGTCTGCAGATGTCTACGTCTCGTAGCAATAGAGCTCATATGATTCTTAAAACGCGATATCGCATCTCATTTCTATGTTTCATGGTAAGATATAACATGATTTGCGAAGTGTTATGTATTCCTTGTCTACGATTCAAATGAATGTAAATGCGACACTTCCTTGCAAGGAAATAGCGTTTGCAGATGTCTACGTATCGTAGCAATAGAGTTCAAATGCTTCTTAAAACGCGATATCGCATCTCATTTCTATGTTTAATGGTAAGATATAATATGATTTGCGAAGTGTTATGTATTCCTCGTCTACACATCAACTAAATGTAAATGCGCACTTCCTTGCAAGGAAATAGCGTTTGCAGATGTCTACGTATCGTAGCAATAGAGTTCCTATGATTCTTAAAACGCGATATCGCATCTCATTTCTATGTTTCATGGTAAGATATAATATTCATTGCGAAGTGTTATGTATTCCTCGTCTACAATTCAAATGAATGTAAATGCGACACTTCTTTGCAAGGAAATAGCGTTTGCAGATGTCTACGTATCGTAGCAATAGAGTTCCTATGATTCTTAAAACGCGATATCGTATCACATTTCTATGTTTCATGGTAAGATATAATATGATTTGCGGAGTGTTATGTATTCCTCGTCTACACTTCAAATGAATGTAAATGCGACACTTCCTTGCAAGGAAATAGCGTCTGCAAATGTCTACCTATCGTAGCAGTAGTGTTCTAATGCTCCTTAGAACGCGATGTCGCATCTCATTTCTATGTTTCATGGTAAGATATAATATGATTTGCGAAGTTTTATGTATTCCTCGTCTACACTTCAAATGAATGTAAATGCGACACTTCCTTGCAAGGAAATAGCGTTTGCAGATGTCTACGTATCGAAGCAATAGAGTTCAAATGCTTCTTAAAACGAGATATTGCATCTCATATCTATGTTTCATGATAAGATATAATATTCAATGCGAAGTGTTATGCATTCCTCGCCTACGATTCAAATGAATGTAAATGCGACACTTCCTTGCTAGGAAATAGCGTTTGCAGAAGTCTACGTATCGTAGCAATAGAGTTCTAATGCTTCTTAAAACGCGATATCGCATCTCATTTCTATGTTTCATGGTAAGATGTAATATTATTTGCGAAGTGTTATGTATTCCTCGCCTATACCTCAAATGAATGTAAATGCGAGACTTCTTTGCTAGGAAATAGCATTTGCAAATGTCTACCTATCGTAGCAATAGTGTTCTAATGCTTCTTAAAACGCGATATCGCATCTCATTTCTATGTTTCATGGTAAGATATAATATGATTTGCGAAGTATCATGTATTCCTCGTTTACACTTCAAATGAACGTAAATGCGACACATCCTTCCTAGGAAATAGCATCTGCAGACGTCTAGGTATCGTAGCAATAGAGTTCTAATGCTTCTTAAAACGCGATATCGCATCTCATTTCTATGTTTCATGGTAAGATATAATATGATTTGCGAAGTATCATGTATTCCTCGTCTACACTTCAAATGAACGTAAATGCGACACTTCCTTGCTAGGAAATAGCGTCTGCAGATGTCTAGGTATCGTAGCAAAAGAGTTCTAATGCTTCTAAAAACGCGATATCGCATCTCATTTCTATGTTTCATGGTAAGATGTAATATTATTTGCGAAGTGTTATGTATTCCTCGCATATACTTCAAATGAATGTAAATGCGAGACTTCTTTGCTAGGAAATAGCGTCTGCAGATGTCTACGTCGCGTAGCAATAGAGCTCATATGATTCTTAAAACGCGATATCGCATCTCATTTCTATGTTTCATGGTAAGATATAACATGATTTGCGAAGTGTTATGTATTCCTTGTCTACGATTCAAATGAATGTAAATGCGACACTTCCTTGCAAGGAAATAGCGTTTGCAGATGTCTACGTATCGTAGCAATAGAGTTCAAATGCTTCTTAAAACGCGATATCGCATCTCATTTCTATCTTTCATGGTAAGATGTAATATTATTTGCGAAGTGTTATGTATTCCTCGCCTATACTTCAAATGAATGTAAATGCGAGACTTCTTTCCTAGGAAATAGCGTTTGCAAATGTCTACCTATCGTAGCAATAGTGTTCTTATGCTTCTTAAAACGCGATATCGCATCTCATTTCTATGTTTCATGGTAAGATATAATATGATTTGCGAAGTATCATGTATTCCTCGTCTACACTTCAAATGAATGTAAATGCGACACTTCCTTGCTAGGAAATAGCGTCTGCAGATGTCTAGGTATCGTAGCAATAGAGTTCTAATGCTTCTTAAAACGCGATATCGCATCTCATTTCTATGTTTCATGGTAAGATGTAATATTATTTGCGAAGTGTTATGTATTCCTCGCCTATACTTCAAATGAATGTAAATGCGAGACTTCGTTGCTAGGAAATAGCGTTTGCAAATGTCTACCTATCGTAGCAATAGTGTTCTAATGCTTCTTAAAACGCGATATCGCATCTCATTTCTATGTTTCATGGTAAGATGTAATATGATTTGCGAAGTGTTATGTATTCCTCGTCTACACTTCAAATGAATGTAAATGCGACACTTCCTTGCAAGGAAACAGCGTTTGCAGAAGTCTACGTATCGTAGCAATAGAGTTCTAATGCTTCTTAAAACGCGACATCGCATCTCATTTCTATGTTTCATGATAAGATATAACATGATTTGCGAAGTATTGTGTATTCCTCGTCTACACTTCAAATGAATGTGAATGCCATACTTCCTCGCTAGGAAATAGCGATTGCAGATGTCTACGTATCGAAGCAATAGTGTTCAAATGCTTCTTAAAACGCGATATCGCATCTCATCTCTATGTTTCATGGTAAGATATAATATGATTTGCGAAGTATCATGTATTCCTCGTCTACACTACAAATGAATGTAAATGCGACACTTCCTTGCAAGGAAATAGCGTTTGCAGATGCCTACGTATCGAAGCAATAGTGTTCAAATGCTTCTTAAAACGCGATATCGCATCTCATCTCTATGTTTCATGGTAAGATATAATATGATTTGCGAAGTATCATGTATTCCTCGTCTACACTTCAAATGAATGTAAATGCGACACTACCTTGCAAGGAAATAGCGTTTGCAGATGTCTACGTATCGTAGCAATAGAGTTCTAATGCTTCTTAAAACGCGATATCGCATCTCATTTCTATGTTTCATAGTAAGATATAAAATGATTTGCGAAGTGTTATGTATTCCTCGTCTACACTTCAAATGAATGTAAATGCGACACTTCTTTGCTAGGAAATAGCGTTTGCAAATGTCTACCTATCGTAGCAATAGAGTTCTAATGCTTCTTAAAACGCGATATTGCATCTCATATCTATGTTTCCTGATAAGATATAATATTCATTGCGAAGTGTTATGCATTCCTCGTCTACGATTCAAATGAATGTAAATGCGACATTTCCTTGCAAGGAAATAGCTCTTGCAGATGTCAACGTATCGTAGCAATAGAGTTCTAATGCTTCTTAAAACGCGATATCGCATCTCATTTCTATGTTTCATGGTAAGATATAATATGATTTGCGAAGTGTGATGTATTCCTCGTCTACACTTCAAATGAATGTAAATGCGACACTTCCTTGCAAGGAAATAGCGATTGCAGATGTCTACGTCTCGTAGCAATAGAGTTCATATGTTCTTAAAACGCGATATCGCATCTCAATTCTATGTTTCATGGTAAGATATAACATGATTTGCGAAGTGTTATGTATTCCTTGTCTACACTTCAAAAGAATGTGAATGCGATACTTCCTCGCTAGGAAATAGCGTCTGCAGATGTCTAGGTATCGTAGCAATAGAGTTCTAATGCTTCTTAAAACGCGATATCGCATCTCATTTCTATGTTTCATGGTGAGATATAATATGATTTGCGAAGTGTCATGTATTCCTCGCCTACACTTCAAATGAATGTAAATGCGACACTTCCTTGCTAGGAAATACCGTTTGCAGATGTCCACGTATCGAAGCAATAGAGTTCAAATGCTTCTTAAAACGAGATATTGCATCTCATTTCTATGTTTCATGGTAAGATATAATATGATTTGCGAAGTGTTATGTATTCCTCGTCTACACATCAACTAAATGTAAATGCGCACTTCCTTGCAAGGAAATAGCGTTTGCAGATGTCTACGTATCGTAGCAATAGAGTTCTAATGCTCCTTAAAACGCGATATCGCATCTCATTTCTATGTTTCATGGTAAGATATAACATGATTTGCGAAGTATTGTGTATTCCTCGTCTACACTTCAAATGAATGTGAATGCGATACTTCCTCGCTAGGAAATAGCGTTTGCAGATGTCTACGTATCGTAGCAATAGCTTTCTAATGCTACTTAAAACGCCATATCGAATCTCATTTCTATGTTTCATGGTAAGATATAATATGATTTGCGAAGTGTGATGTATTCCTCGTCTACACTTCAAATGTATGTAAATGCGACACTTCCTTGCAAGGTAATAGTGATTGCAGATGTTTCCGTCTCGTAGCAATAGAGTTCATATGTACTTAAAACGCGATATCGCATCTCAATTCTATGTTTCATGGTAAGATATAACATGATTTGCGAAGTGTTATGTATTCCTTGTCTACACTTCAAATGAATGTGAATGCGATACTCCTCGCTAGGAAATAGCGTCTGCAGATGTCTAGGTGTCGTAGCAATAGAGTTCTAATGCTTCTTAAAACGCGATATCGCAACTCATTTCTATGTTTCATGGTAAAATATAATATGATTTGCGAAGTGTCACGTATTCCTCGCCTACACTTCAAATGAATGTAAATGCGAAACTTCCTTGCTAGGAAATAGCGTTTGCAGATGTCTACGTATCGAAGCAATAGAGTTCAAATGCTTCTTAAAACGAGATATTGCATCTCATATCTATGTTTCCTGATAAGATATAATATTCATTGCGACGTGTTATGCATTCCTCGTCTACGATTCAAATGAATGTAAATGCGACATTTCCTTGCAAGGAAATAGCGTTTGCAGATGTCAACGTATCGTAGCAATAGAGTTCTAATGCTTCTTAAAACGCGATATCGCATCTCATTTCTATGTTTCATGGTAAGATATAATATGATTTGCGAAGTGTGATGTATTCCTCGTCTACACTTCAAATGAATGTGAATGCGATACTTCCTCGCTAGGAAAAAGCGTTTGCAGATGTCTACGTATCGTAGCAATAGCTTTCTAATGCTACTTAAAACGCGATATCGAATCTCATTTCTATGTTTCATGGTAAGATATAATATGATTTGCGAAGTATCATGTATTCCTCGTCTACACTTCAAATGAATGTAAATGCGACACTTCCTTGCTAGGAAATAGCGTCTGCAGATGTCTAGGTATCGTAGCAATAGAGTTCTAATGCTTCTTAAAACGCGATATCGCATCTCATTTCTATGTTTCATGGTAAGATGTAATATGATTTGCGAAGTGTTATGTATTCCTCGTCTACACTTCAAATGAATGTAAATGCGACACTTCCTTGCAAGGAAACAGCGTTTGCAGAAGTCTACGTATCGTAGCAATAGAGTTCTAATGCTTCTTAAAACGCGACATCGCATCTCATTTCTATGTTTCATGATAAGATATAACATGATTTGCGAAGTATTGTGTATTCCTCGTCTACACTTCAAATGAATGTGAATGCCATACTTCCTCGCTAGGAAATAGCGATTGCAGATGTCTACGTATCGAAGCAATAGTGTTCAAATGCATCTTAAAACGCGATATCGCATCTCATCTCTATGTTTCATGGTAAGATATAATATGATTTGCGAAGTATCATGTATTCCTCGTCTACACTACAAATGAATGTAAATGCGACACTTCCTTGCAAGGAAATAGCGTTTGCAGATGCCTACGTATCGAAGCAATAGTGTTCAAATGCTTCTTAAAACGCGATATCGCATCTCATCTCTATGTTTCATGGTAAGATATAATATGATTTGCGAAGTATCATGTATTCCTCGTCTACACTTCAAATGAATGTGAATGCGACACTACCTTGCAAGGAAATAGCGTTTGCAGATGTCTACGTATCGTAGCAATAGAGTTCTAATGCTTCTTAAAACGCGATATCGCATCTCATTTCTATGTTTCATAGTAAGATATAAAATGATTTGCGAAGTGTTATGTATTCCTCGTCTACACTTCAAATGAATGTAAATGCGACACTTCTTTGCTAGGAAATAGCGTTTGCAAATGTCTACCTATCGTAGCAATAGAGTTCTAATGCTTCTTAAAACGCGATATTGCATCTCATATCTATGTTTCCTGATAAGATATAATATTCATTGCGAAGTGTTATGCATTCCTCGTCTACGATTCAAATGAATGTAAATGCGACATTTCCTTGCAAGGAAATAGCTCTTGCAGATGTCAACGTATCGTAGCAATAGAGTTCTAATGCTTCTTAAAACGCGATATCGCATCTCATTTCTATGTTTCATGGTAAGATATAATATGATTTGCGAAGTGTGATGTATTCCTCGTCTACACTTCAAATGAATGTAAATGCGACACTTCCTTGCAAGGAAATAGCGATTGCAGATGTCTACGTCTCGTAGCATTAGAGTTCATATGTTCTTAAAACGCGATATCGCATCTCAATTCTATGTTTCATGGTAAGATATAACATGATTTGCGAAGTGTTATGTATTCCTTGTCTACACTTCAAATGAATGTGAATGCGATACTTCCTCGCTAGGAAATAGCGTCTGCAGATGTCTAGGTATCGTAGCAATAGAGTTCTAATGCTTCTTAAAACGCGATATCGCATCTCATTTCTATGTTTCATGGTAAGATATAACATGATTTGCGAAGTATTGTGTATTCCTCGTCTACACTTCAAATGAATGTGAATGCGACACTACCTTGCAAGGAAATAGCGTTTGCAGATGTCTACGTATCGTAGCAATAGAGTTCTAATGCTCCTTAAAACGCGATATCGCATCTCATTTCTATGTTTCATAGTAAGATATAATATGATTTGCGAAGTGTTATGTATTCCTCGTCTACACTTCAAATGAATGTAAATGCGACACTTCTTTGCTAGGAAATAGCGTTTGCAAATGTCTACCTATCGTGGCAATAGTGTTCTAATGCTTCTTAAAACGCGATATCGCATCTCATTTCTATGTTTCATGGTAAGATATAATATGATTTGCGAAGTGTCATGTATTCCTCGTCTACACTACAAATGAATGTAAATGCGACACTTCCTTGCTAGGAAATAGCGTCTGCAGATGTCTAGGTATCGTAGCAATAGAGTTCTAATGCTTCTTAAAACGCGATATCGCATCTCATTTCTACGTTTCATGGTAAGATGTAATATGATTTGCGAAGTGTTATGTATTCCTCGTCTACACTTCAAATGAATGTAAATGCGACACTTCCTTGCAAGGAAATAGCGATTGCAGATGTCTACGTCTCGTAGCAATAGAGTTCATATGTTCTTAAAACGCGATATCGCATCTCAATTCTATGTTTCATGGTAAGATATAACATGATTTGAGAAGTGTTATGTATTCCTTGTCTACACTTCAAATGAATGTGAATGCGATACTTCCTCGCTAGGAAATAGCGTCTGCAGATGTCTAGGTATCGTAGCAATAGAGTTCAAATGCTTCTTAAAACGCGATATCGCATCTCATCTCTATGTTTCATGGTAAGATATAATATGATTTGCGAAGTGTGATGTATTCCTCGTCTACACTTCAAATGAATGTAAATGCGACACTTCCTTGCTAGGAAATAGCGATTGCAGATGTCTACGTCTCGTAGCAATAGAGTTCTTATGATTCATAAAACGCGATATCGCATCTCATTTCTATGTTTCATGGTAAGATATAATATGATTTGCGAAGTGTTATGTATTCCTCGTCTACACTTCAAATGAATGTAAATGCGACACTTCCTTGCTAGGAAATAGCGTCTGCGGATGTCTAGGTATCGTAGCAATAGAGTTCTAATGCTTCTTAAAACGCGATATCGCATCTCATTTCTATGTTTCATGGTAAGATATAATATGATTTGCGAAGTGTTATGTATTCCTCGTCTACACTTCAAATGAATGTAAATGCGGCACTTCCTTGCAAGGAAATAGCGTTTGCAGATGTCTACGTATCGAAGCAATAGAGTTCAAATGATTCTTAAAACGCGATATCGCATCTCATTTCTATGTTTCATGGTAAGATATTACATGATTTGCGAAGTGTTATGTATTCCTCGTCTACACTTCAAATGAATGTGAATGCGATACTTCCTCGCTAGGAAATAGCGTTTGCAGATGTCTACGTATCGAAGCAATAGAGTTCAAATGCTTCCTAAAACGAGATATTGCATCTCATATCTATGTTTCAAGATAAGATATAATATTCATTGCGAAGTGTTATGCATTCCTCGTCTACGATTCAAATGGATGTAAATGCGACACTTCCTTTCTAGGAAATAGCGTTTGCAGATGTCTACGTATCGAAGCAATAGAGTTCAAATGCTTCTTAAAACAAGATATCGCATCTCAATTCTATATTTCATGATAAGATGTAATATTCATTGCGAAGTGTTATGCACTCCACGTCTACGATTCAAATGAATGTAAATGCGACACTTCCTTGCAAGGAAATAGCGTTTGCAGATGTCTACGTATCGTAGCAATAGAGTTCTTATGATTCTTAAAACACGATATCGCATCTCATTTCTATGTTCCATGGTAAGATATAATATGATTTACGAAGTATTGTGTATTCCTCGTCTACACTTCAAATGAATGTGAATGCGACACTACCTTGCAAGGAAATAGCGTTTGCAGATGTCTACGTATCGTAGCAATAGAGTTCTAATGCTTCTTAAAACGCGATATCGCATCTCATTTCTATGTTTCATAGTAAGATATAATATGATTTGCGAAGTGTTATGTATTCCTCGTCTACACTTCAAATGAATGTAAATGCGACACTTCTTTGCTAGGAAATAGCGTTTGCAAATGTCTACCTATCGTGGCAATAGTGTTCTAATGCTTCTTAAAACGCGATATCGCATCTCATTTCTATGTTTCATGGTAAGATATAATATGATTTGCGAAGTGTCATGTATTCCTCGTCTACACTACAAATGAATGTAAATGCGACACTTCCTTGCTAGGAAATAGCGTCTGCAGATGTCTAGGTATCGTAGCAATAGAGTTCTAATGCTTCTTAAAACGCGATATCGCATCTCATTTCTATGTTTCATGGTAAGATGTAATATGATTTGCGAAGTGTTATGTATTCCTCGTCTACACTTCAAATGAATGTAAATGCGACACTTCCTTGCAAGGAAATAGCGATTGCAGATGTCTACGTCTCGTAGCAATAGAGTTCATATGTTCTTAAAACGCGATATCGCATCTCAATTCTATGTTTCATGGTAAGATATAACATGATTTGAGAAGTGTTATGTATTCCTTGTCTACACTTCAAATGAATGTGAATGCGATACTTCCTCGCTAGGAAATAGCGTCTGCAGATGTCTAGGTATCGTAGCAATAGAGTTCAAATGCTTCTTAAAACGCGATATCGCATCTCATCTCTATGTTTCATGGTAAGATATAATATGATTTGCGAAGTGTGATGTATTCCTCGTCTACACTTCAAATGAATGTAAATGCGACACTTCCTTGCTAGGAAATAGCGATTGCAGATGTCTACGTCTCGTAGCAATAGAGTTCATATGTTCTTAAAACGCGATATCGCATCTCAATTCTATGTTTCATGGTAAGATATAACATGATTTGCGAAGTGTTATGTATTCCTTGTCTACACTTCAAATGAATGTGAATGCGATACTTCCTCGCAAGGAAATAGCGTTTGCAGATGTCTACGTATCGTAGCAATAGAGTTCTAATGCTCCTTAAAACGCGATATCGCATCTCATTTCTATGCTTCATGGTAAGATATAACATGATTTGCGAAGTATTGTGTATTCCTCGTCTACACTTCAAATGAATGTGAATGCGATACTTCCTCGCTAGGAAATAGTGTTTGCAGATGTCTACGTATCGTAGCAATAGAGTTCCTATGATTCGTAGAACGCGATATCGTATCTCATTTCTATGTTTCATGGTAAGATATAATATGATTTGCGGAGTGTTATGTATTCCTCGTCTACACTTCAAATGAATGTAAATGCGACACTTCCTTGCAAGGAAATAGCGTTTGCAAATGTCTACCTATCGTAGCAGTAGTGTTCTAATGCTCCTTAGAACGCGATGTCGCGTCTCATTTCTATGTTTCATGGTAAGATATAATATTCATTGCGAAGTGTTATGCATTCCTCGTCTACACTTCAAATGAATGTGAATGCGATACTGCCTCGCTAGGAAATAGCGTTTATAGATGTCTACGTATCGTAGCAATAGAGTTCATATGATTCTTAAAACGCGATATCGCATCTCATTTCTAGGTTTCATGGTAAGATATAACATGATTTGCGAAGTGTTATGTATTCCTCGTCTACACTT
Organism: Xylocopa sonorina; assembly: GCF_050948175.1. Lineage (NCBI taxonomy): Eukaryota > Metazoa > Arthropoda > Insecta > Hymenoptera > Apidae > Xylocopa > Xylocopa sonorina. Next base: position 568,914 of record NW_027490139.1, on the reverse strand, counting down.
CAAATGAATGTAAATGCGACACTTCCTCGCTAGGAAATAGCGTTTGCAGATGTCTACGTATCGAAGCAATATAGTTCAAATGCTTCTTAAAACGCGATATTGCATCTCATTTCTATGTTTCATGGTAAGATATAATATGATTTGCAAAGTGTTATGTATTCCTCGTCTACACTTCAAATGAAAGTAAATGCGACACTTCCTTGCGAGGAAATAGCGATTGCAGATGTCTACGTATCGTAGCAGTAGAGTTCAAATGCTTCCTAAAACGCGATATCGCATCCCATTTCTATGTTTCATGATAAGGTATAATATGATTTGCGAAGTGTTATGTATCCGTCGTCTACACTTCAAATGAATGTAAATGCGACACTTTCTTGCAAGGAAATAGCGTTTGCAGATGTCTACGTATCGTAGCAATGGATTTCTGATGCTTCTTAAAACGCGATATCGCATCTCATTTCTATGTTTCATGGTAAGATATAATATGATTTGCGAAGTGTTATGTATTCCTCGCCTACACTTCAAATGAATGTAAATGCGACACATCTTTGCGAGGAAATAGCGTTTACAGATGTCTACGTATCGTTGCAATAGAGTTCTTATGATTCTTAAAACGCGATATCGCATCTCATTTCTATGTTTCATGGTAAGATATAACATGATTTGCGAAGTGTTACGTATTCCTCGTCTACACTTCAAATGAATGTGAATGCGATACTGCCTCGCTAGGAAATAGCGTTTGCAGATGTCTACGTATCGTAGCAATAGCTTTCTAATGCTTCTTAAAACGAGATATTGCATCTCATATCTATGTTTCATGATAAGATATAATATTCATTGCGAAGTGTTATGCATTCCTCGTCTACGATTCAAATGAATGTAAATGCGACACTTCCATGCAAGGAAATAGCGTTTGCAGATGTCTACGTATCGTAGCAATAGAGTTCTCATGATTCTTAAAACGCTATATTGCATCTCATTTCTACGTTTCATGGTAAGATATAATATGATTTGCGAAGTGTCATGTATTCGTCGTCTACAATTCAAATGAATGTGAATGCGACACTTCCTCGCTAGGAAATAGCGTTTGCAGATGTCTACGTATCGTAGCAATAGAGTTCTAATGCTTCTTAAAACGCGATATCGCATCTTATTTCCATGTTTCATGGTAAGATATAATATGATTTGCGAAGTATCATGTATTCCTCGTCTACACTTCAAATGAATGTAAATGCGACACTTCCTTGCTAGGAAATAAGCGTCTGCAGATGTCTAGGTATCGTAGCAATAGAGTTCTAATGCTTCTTAAAACGCGATATCGCATCTCATTTCTATGTTTCATGGTAAGATATAATATGATTTGCGAAGTGTTATGTATTCCTCGTCTACACATCAAATGAAAGTAAATGCGACACTCCCTTGCAAGGAAATAGCGATTGCAGATGTCTACGTATCGTAGCAGTAGAGTTCAAATGCTTCCTAAAACGCGATATCGCATCTCATTTCTATGTTTCATGGTAAGGTATAATATGATTTGCGAAGTGTTACGTATCCGTCGTCTACACTTCAAATGAATGTAAATGCGACACTTTCTTGCAAGGAAATAGCGTTTGCAGATGTCTACGTAGCGTAGCAATGGATTTCTGATGCTTCTTAAAACGCGATATCGCATCTCATTTCTATGTTTCATGGTAAGATATAATATGATTTGCGAAGTGTTATGTATTCCTCGCCTACACTTCAAATGAATGTAAATGCGACACATCTTTGCGAGGAAATAGCGTTTACAGATGTCTACGTATCGTTGCAATAGAGTTCTTATGATTCTTAAAACGCGATATCGCATCTCATTTCTATGTTTCATGGTAAGATATAACATGATTTGCGAAGTGTTATGTATTCCTCGCCTACACTTCAAATGAATGTGAATGCGATACTGCCTCGCTAGGAAATAGCGTTTATAGATGTCTACGTATCGTAGCAATAGAGTTCATATGATTCTTAAAACGCGATATCGCATCTCATTTCTAGGTTTCATGGTAAGATATAACATGACTTGCGAAGTGTCATGTATTCCTTGTCTACACTTCAAATGAATGTGAATGCGATACCTCCTCGCTAGGAAATAGCGTTTGCAGATGTCTACGTATCGAAGCAATAGAGTTCAAATGCTTCTCAAAACGAGATATTGCATCTCATATCTATGTTTCCTGATAAGATATAATATTCATTGCGAAGTGTTATGCATTCCTCGTCTACCATTCAAATGAATGTAAATGCGACACTTCCTTGCAAGGAAATAGCGTTTGCAGATGTCTACGTATCGTAGCAATAGAGTTCTTATGATTCTTAAAACGCGATATCGCATCTCATTTCTATGTTTCATGGTAAGATATAATATGATTTGCGAAGTATTGTGTATTCCTCGTCTACACTTCAAATGAATGTGAATGCGACACTTCCTCGCTTGGAAATGGCGTTTGCAGATGTCTACGTATCGTAGCAATATATTTCTAATGCTTCTTAAAACGCGATATCGCATCTCATTTCTATGTTTCATGGTAAGATATAACATGATTTGCGAAGTGTTATGTATTCCTTGTCTACACTTCAAATGAATGTGAATGCGATACTTCCTCGCTAGGAAATAGCGTTTGCAGTTGTCTACGTATTGTAGCAATAGCTTTCTAATGCTTTTAAAACGCGATGTCGAACCTCATTTCTATGTTTCATGGTAAGATATAATATGATTTGCGAAGTGTCATGTATTCCTCGTCTACACTTCAAATGAATGTAAATGCGACACTTCCTTGCAAGGAAATAGCGATTGCAGATGTCTACGTCTCGTAGCAATAGAGTTCATATGATTCTTAAAACGCGATATCGCATCTCATTTCTATGTTTCATGGTAAGATATAACATGATTTGCGAAGTGTTATGTATTCCTTGTCTACACTTCAAATGAATGTGAATGCGATACTTCCTCGATAGGAAATAGCGTTTGCAGATGTCTACGTATCGTAGCAATAGCTTTCTAATGCTTCTTAAAACGCGATGTCGAATCTCATTTCTATGTTTCATGGTATGATATAATATGTTTTGCGAAGTGTCATGTATTCCTCGTCTACACTTCAAATGAATGTAAAGGCGACACTTCCTTGCAAGGAAATAGCGTTTGCAGATGTCTACGTATCGTAGCAATAGAGTTCTAATGCTTCATAAAACGCGATATCGCATCTCATTTCTATGTTTCATGGTAAGATATAATATGATTTGCGAAGTGTTATGTATTCCTCGTCTACACATCAACTAAATGTAAATGCGCACTTCCTTGCAAGGAAATTGCGTTTGCAGATGTCAACGTATCGTAGCAATAGAGTTCTTATGATTCTTAAAACGCGATATCGCATCTCATTTCTATGTTTCATGGTAAGATATAATATGATTTGCGAAGTGTTATGTATTCCGCGTCTACACTTCAAATGAATGTAAATGCGACACTTCTTTGCAAGGAAATAGCGTTTGCAGATGTCTGCGTGTCGTAGCAATAGAGTTCCTATGATTCTTAAAACGCGATATCGCATCTCATTTCTATGTTTCATGGTAAGATATAATATGATTTGCGAAGTGTTATGTATTCCTCGTCTACACTTCAAATGAATGTAAATGCGAAACTTCCTTGCAAGGAAATAGCGTTTGCAAATGTCTACCTATCGTAGCAGTAGTGTTCTAATGCTTCTTAGAACGCGATGTCGCATCTCATTTCTATGTTTCATGGTAAGATATAATATGATTTGCGAAGTGTTATGCATTCCTCGTCTACGATTCAAATGAATGTAAATGCGACACTTCCTTGCAAGGAAATAGCGTTTGCAGATGTCTACGTATCGAAGCAATAGAGTTCAAATGCTCCTTAAAACGAGATATTGCATCTCATATCTATGTTTCATGATAAGATATAATATTCATTGCGAAGTGTTATGCATTCCTCGCCTACGATTCAAATGAATGTAAATGCGACACTTCCTTGCAAGGAAATAGCGACTGCAGATGTCTACGTATCGTAGCAATAGAGTTCTTATGATTCTTAAAACGCGATATCACATCTCATTTCTATGTTTCATGGTAAGATATACTATGATTTGCGAAGTGTTATGTATTCCTCGTCTACACATCAAATGAAAGTAAATGCGATACTTCCTTGCAAGGAAATAGCGATTGCAGATGTCTACGTATCGTAGCAGTAGAGTTCAAATGCTTCCTAAAACGCGATATCGCATCTCATTTCTATGTTTCATGGTAAGGTATAATATGATTTGCGAAGTGTTATGTATCCGTCGTCTACACTTCAAATGAATGTAAATGCGACACATTCTTGCAAGGAAATAGCGTTTGCAGATGTCTACGTAGCGTAGCAATGGATTTCTGATGCTTCTTAAAACGCGATATCGCATCTCATTTCTATGTTTCATGGTAAGATATAACATGATTTGCGAAGTGTTATGTATTCCTTGTCTACACTTCAAATGAATGTGAATGCGATACTTCCTCGCTAGGAAATAGCGTTTGCAGATGTCTACGTATCGTAGCAATAGCTTTCTAATGCTTCTTAAAACGCGATGTCGAATCTCATTTCTATGTTTCATGGTAAGATATAATATGATTTGCGAAGTGTCATGTATTCCTCGTCTACACTTCAAATAAATGTAAATGCGACACTTCCTTGCAAGGAAATAGCGTTTGCAGATGTCTACGTATCGTAGCAATAGAGTTCTAATGCTTCTTAAAACGCGATATCGCATCTCATTTCTATGTTTCATGGTAAGATATAATATGATTTGCGAAGTATCATGTATTCCTCGTCTACACTTCAAATGAATGCAAATGCGACACTTCCTTGCTAGGAAATAGCATCTGCAGATGTCTAGGTATCGTAGCAATAGAGTTCTAATGCTTCTTAAAACGCGATATCGCATCTCATTTCTATGTTTCATGGTAAGATATAATATGATTTGCGAAGTATCATGTTTTCCTCGTCTACACTTCAAATGAATGTAAATGCGACACTTCCTTGCAAGGAAATAGCGTTTGCAGATGTCAACGTATCGTAGCAATAGAGTTCTTATGATTCTTAAAACGCGATATCGCATCACAATTCTATGTTTCATGGTAAGATATAATATGATTTGCGAAGTGTTATGTATTCCTCGTCTACACTTCAAATGAATGTAAATGCGACACTTCCTTGCAAGGAAATAGCGATTGCAGTTGTCTACGTATCGTAGCAATAGAGTTCAAATGCTTCTTAAAACGCGATATCGCATCTCATTTCTATGTTTCATGGTAAGATATAATATGATTTGCGAAGTGTTATGTATTCCTCGTCTACACATCAACTAAATGTAATTGCGCACTTCCTTGCAAGGAAATAGCGTTTGCAGATGTCTACGTATCGTAGCAATAGAGTTCTTATGATTCTTAAAACGCGATATCGCATCTCATTTCTATGTTTCATGGTAAGATATAATATGATTTGCGGAGTGTTATGTATTCCTCGTCTACACTTCAAATGAATGTAAATGCGACACTTCCTTGCAAGGAAATAGCGTTTGCAAATGTCTACCTATCGTAGCAGTAGTGTTCTAATGCTTCTTAGAACGCGATGTCGCATCTCATTTCTATGTTTCATGGTAAGATATAATATGATTTGCGATGTGGTATGTATTCCTCGTCTTCACTTCAAATGAATGTAAATGCGACACTTCCTTGCTAGGAAATAGCGTTTGCAGAAGTCTACGTATCGTAGCAATAGAGTTCTAATGCTTCTTAAAACGCGATATCGCATCTCAATTCTATGTTTCATGGTAAGATATAATATGATTTGCGAAGTGTTATGTATTCCTCGTCTACACTTCAAATGAATGTAAATGCGAAACTTCCTTGCAAGGAAATAGCGTTTGCAAATGTCTACCTATCGTAGCAGTAGTGTTCTAATGCTTCTTAGAACGCGATGTCGCATCTCATTTCTATGTTTCATGGTAAGATATAATATGATTTGCGAAGTGTTATGCATTCCTCGTCTACGATTCAAATGAATGTAAATGCGACACTTCCTTGCAAGGAAATAGCGTTTGCAGATGTCTACGTATCGAAGCAATAGAGTTCAAATGCTCCTTAAAACGAGATATTGCATCTCATATCTATGTTTCATGATAAGATATAATATTCATTGCGAAGTGTTATGCATTCCTCGCCTACGATTCAAATGAATGTAAATGCGACACTTCCTTGCAAGGAAATAGCGACTGCAGATGTCTACGTATCGTAGCAATAGAGTTCTTATGATTCTTAAAACGCGATATCGCATCTCATTTCTATGTTTCATGGTAAGATATACTATGATTTGCGAAGTGTTATGTATTCCTCGTCTACACATCAAATGAAAGTAAATGCGATACTTCCTTGCAAGGAAATAGCGATTGCAGATGTCTACGTATCGTAGCAGTAGAGTTCAAATGCTTCCTAAAACGCGATATCGCATCTCATTTCTATGTTTCATGGTAAGGTATAATATGATTTGCGAAGTGTTATGTATCCGTCGTCTACACTTCAAATGAATGTAAATGCGACACATTCTTGCAAGGAAATAGCGTTTGCAGATGTCTACGTAGCGTAGCAATGGATTTCTGATGCTTCTTAAAACGCGATATCGCATCTCATTTCTATGTTTCATGGTAAGATATAACATGATTTGCGAAGTGTTATGTATTCCTTGTCTACACTTCAAATGAATGTGAATGCGATACTTCCTCGCTAGGAAATAGCGTTTGCAGATGTCTACGTATCGTAGCAATAGCTTTCTAATGCTTCTTAAAACGCGATGTCGAATCTCATTTCTATGTTTCATGGTAAGATATAATATGATTTGCGAAGTGTCATGTATTCCTCGTCTACACTTCAAATAAATGTAAATGCGACACTTCCTTGCAAGGAAATAGCGTTTGCAGATGTCTACGTATCGTAGCAATAGAGTTCTAATGCTTCTTAAAACGCGATATCGCATCTCATTTCTATGTTTCATGGTAAGATATAATATGATTTGCGAAGTATCATGTATTCCTCGTCTACACTTCAAATGAATGCAAATGCGACACTTCCTTGCTAGGAAATAGCATCTGCAGATGTCTAGGTATCGTAGCAATAGAGTTCTAATGCTTCTTAAAACGCGATATCGCATCTCATTTCTATGTTTCATGGTAAGATATAATATGATTTGCGAAGTATCATGTTTTCCTCGTCTACACTTCAAATGAATGTAAATGCGACACTTCCTTGCAAGGAAATAGCGTTTGCAGATGTCAACGTATCGTAGCAATAGAGTTCTTATGATTCTTAAAACGCGATATCGCATCACAATTCTATGTTTCATGGTAAGATATAATATGATTTGCGAAGTGTTATGTATTCCTCGTCTACACTTCAAATGAATGTAAATGCGACACTTCCTTGCAAGGAAATAGCGATTGCAGTTGTCTACGTATCGTAGCAATAGAGTTCAAATGCTTCTTAAAACGCGATATCGCATCTCATTTCTATGTTTCATGGTAAGATATAATATGATTTGCGAAGTGTTATGTATTCCTCGTCTACACATCAACTAAATGTAATTGCGCACTTCCTTGCAAGGAAATAGCGTTTGCAGATGTCTACGTATCGTAGCAATAGAGTTCTTATGATTCTTAAAACGCGATATCGCATCTCATTTCTATGTTTCATGGTAAGATATAATATGATTTGCGGAGTGTTATGTATTCCTCGTCTACACTTCAAATGAATGTAAATGCGACACTTCCTTGCAAGGAAATAGCGTTTGCAAATGTCTACCTATCGTAGCAGTAGTGTTCTAATGCTTCTTAGAACGCGATGTCGCATCTCATTTCTATGTTTCATGGTAAGATATAATATGATTTGCGATGTGGTATGTATTCCTCGTCTTCACTTCAAATGAATGTAAATGCGACACTTCCTTGCTAGGAAATAGCGTTTGCAGAAGTCTACGTATCGTAGCAATAGAGTTCTAATGCTTCTTAAAACGCGATATCGCATCTCAATTCTATGTTTCATGGTAAGATGTAATATTATTTGCGAAGTGTTATGTATTCCTGGCCTATACTTCAAATGAATGTAAATGCGAGACTTCTTTGCTAGGAAATAGCGTTTGCAAATGTCTACCTATCGTAGCAATAGTGTTCTAATGCTTCTTAAAACGCGAAATCGCATCTCATTTCTATGTTTCATGGTAAGATATAATATGATTTGCGAAGTATCATGTATTCCTCGTCTACACTTCAAATGAATGTAAATGCGACACTTCCTTGCTAGGAAATAGCATCTGCAGATGTCTAGGTATCGTAGCAATAGAGTTCTAATGCTTCTTAAAACGCGATATCGCATCTCATTTCTATGTTTCATGGTAAGATATAATATGATTTGCGAAGTATCATGTATTCCTCGTCTACACCTCAAATGAATGTAAATGCGACACTTCCTTGCTAGGAAATAGCATCTGCAGATGTCTAGGTATCGTAGCAATAGAGTTCTAATGCTAATTAAAACGCGATATCGCATCTCATTTCTATGTTTCATGGTAAGATATAATATGATTTCCGAAGTATCATGTATTCCTCGTCTACACTTCAAATGAATGCAAATGCGACACTTCCTTGCTAGGAAATAGCGTCTGCAGATGTCTAGGTATCGTAGCAATAGAGTTCTAATGCTTCTTAAAACGCGATATCGCATCTCATTTCTATGTTTCATGGTAAGATGTAATATTATTTGCGAAGTGTTATGTATTCCTCGCCTATACTTCAAATGAATGTAAATGCGAGACTTCTTTGCTAGGAAATAGCGTTTGCAAATGTCCACCTATCGTAGCAATAGTGTTCTAATGCTTCTTAAAACGCGAAATCGCATCTCATTTCTATGTTTCATGGTAAGATATAATATGATTTGAGAAGTATCATGTATTCCTCGTCTACACTTCAAATGAATGTAAATGCGACACTTCCTTGCTAGGAAATAGCGTCTGCAGATGTCTAGGTATCGTAGCAATAGAGTTCTAATGCTTCTTAAAACGCGATATCGCAACTCATTTCTATGTTTCATGGTATGATATAATATGATTAGCGAAGTGTTATGTATTCCTCGTCTACACTTCAAATGAATGTAAATGCGACACTTCCTTGCAAGGAAATAGCGTTTGCAGAAGTCTACGTATCGTAGCAATAGAGTTCTAATGCTTCTTAAAACGCGATATCGCATCTCATTTCTATGTTTCATGGTAAGATGTAATATTATTTGCGAAGTGTTATGTATTCCTCGCCTATACTTCAAATGAATGTAAATGCGAGACTTCTTTGCTAGGAAATAGCGTTTGCAAATGTCTACCTATCGTAGCAATAGTGTTCTAATGCTTCTTAAAACGCGAAATCGCATCTCATTTTTATGTTTCATGGTAAGATATAATATGATTTGCGAAGTATCATGTATTCCTCGTCTACACTTCAAATGAATGTAAATGCGACACTTCCTTGCTAGGAAATAGCATCTGCAGATGTCTAGGTATCGTAGCAATAGAGTTCTAATGCTTCTTAAAACGCGATATCGCATCTCATTTCTATGTTTCATGGTAAGATATAATATGATTTGCGAAGTATCATGTATTCCTCGTCTACACTTCAAATGAATGTAAATGCGACACTTCCTTGCTAGGAAATAGCATCTGCAGATGTCTAGGTATCGTAGCAATAGAGTTCTAATGCTAATTAAAACGCGATATCGCATCTCATTTCTATGTTTCATGGTAAGATATAATATGATTTCCGAAGTATCATGTATTCCTCGTCTACACTTCAAATGAATGCAAATGCGACACTTCCTTGCTAGGAAATAGCGTCTGCAGATGTCTAGGTATCGTAGCAATAGAGTTCTAATGCTTCTTAAAACGCGATATCGCATCTCATTTCTATGTTTCATGGTAAGATGTAATATTATTTGCGAAGTGTTATGTATTCCTCGCCTATACTTCAAATGAATGTAAATGCGAGACTTCTTTGCTAGGAAATAGCGTTTGCAAATGTCCACCTATCGTAGCAATAGTGTTCTAATGTTTCTTAAAACGCGAAATCGCATCTCATTTCTATGTTTCATGGTAAGATTTAATATGATTTGAGAAGTATCATGTATTCCTCGTCTACACTTCAAATGAATGTAAATGCGACACTTCCTAGCAAGGAAATAGCGTTTGCAAATGTCTACCTATCGTAGCAATAGTGTTCTAATGCTTCTTAAAACGCGAAATCGCATCTCATTTCTATGTTTCATGGTAAGATATAATATGATTTGCGAAGTGTTATGTATTCCTCGTCTACACTTCAAATGAATGTAAATGCGACACTTCCTAGCAAGGAAATAGCGTTTGCAAATGTCTACCTGTCGTAGCAATAGTGTTCTAATGCTTCTTAAAACGCGATATCGCATCTCATTTCTATGTTTCATGGTAAGATATAATATGATTTGCGAAGTGTTATGTATTCCTTGTCTACACTTCAAATGAATGTAAATGCGACACTTCCTAGCAAGGAAATAGCGTTTGCAAATGTCTATCTGTCGTAGCAATAGTGTTCTAATGCTTCTTAAAACGCGATATCGCATCTCATTTCTATGTTTCATGGTAAGATATAATATGATTTGCGAAGAGTTATGCATTCCTCGTCTACGATTCAAATGAATGTAAATGCGACACTTCCTTGCAAGGAAATAGCGTTTGCAGATGTCTACGTATCGAAGCAATAGAGTTCAAATGCTCCTTAAAACGAGATATTGCATCTCATATCTATGTTTCATGATAAGATATAATATTCATTGCGAAGTGTTATGCATTCCTCGCCTACGATTCAAATGAATGTAAATGCGACACTTCCTTGCAAGGAAATAGCGTCTGCAGATGTCTACGTATCGTAGCAATAGAGTTCTTATGATTCTTAAAACGCGATATCGCATCTCATTTCTATGTTTCATGGTAAGATATACTATGATTTGCGAAGTGTTATGTATTCCTCGTCTACACATCAAATGAAAGTAAATGCGATACTTCCTTGCTAGGAAATAGCATCTGCAGATGTCTAGGTATCGTAGCAATAGAGTTCTAATGCTTCTTAAAACGCGATATCGCATCTCATTTCTATGTTTCATGGTAAGATATAATATGATTTGCGAAGTATCATGTATTCCTCGTCTACACCTCAAATGAATGTAAATGCGACACTTCCTTGCTAGGAAATAGCATCTGCAGATGTCTAGGTATCGTAGCAATAGAGTTCTAATGCTAATTAAAACGCGATATCGCATCTCATTTCTATGTTTCATGGTAAGATATAATATGATTTCCGAAGTATCATGTATTCCTCGTCTACACTTCAAATGAATGCAAATGCGACACTTCCTTGCTAGGAAATAGCGTTTGCAGAAGTCTACGTATCGTAGCAATAGAGTTCTAATGCTTCTTAAAACGCGATATCGCATCTCATTTCTATGTTTCATGGTAAGATGTAATATTATTTGCGAAGTGTTATGTATTCCTCGCCTATACTTCAAATGAATGTAAATGCGAGACTTCTTTGCTAGGAAATAGCGTTTGCAAATGTCTACCTATCGTAGCAATAGTGTTCTAATGCTTCTTAAAACGCGAAATCGCATCTCATTTTTATGTTTCATGGTAAGATATAATATGATTTGCGAAGTATCATGTATTCCTCGTCTACACTTCAAATGAATGTAAATGCGACACTTCCTTGCTAGGAAATAGCATCTGCAGATGTCTAGGTATCGTAGCAATAGAGTTCTAATGCTTCTTAAAACGCGATATCGCATCTCATTTCTATGTTTCATGGTAAGATATAATATGATTTGCGAAGTATCATGTATTCCTCGTCTACACTTCAAATGAATGTAAATGCGACACTTCCTTGCTAGGAAATAGCATCTGCAGATGTCTAGGTATCGTAGCAATAGAGTTCTAATGCTAATTAAAACGCGATATCGCATCTCATTTCTATGTTTCATGGTAAGATATAATATGATTTCCGAAGTATCATGTATTCCTCGTCTACACTTCAAATGAATGCAAATGCGACACTTCCTTGCTAGGAAATAGCGTCTGCAGATGTCTAGGTATCGTAGCAATAGAGTTCTAATGCTTCTTAAAACGCGATATCGCATCTCATTTCTATGTTTCATGGTAAGATGTAATATTATTTGCGAAGTGTTATGTATTCCTCGCCTATACTTCAAATGAATGTAAATGCGAGACTTCTTTGCTAGGAAATAGCGTTTGCAAATGTCCACCTATCGTAGCAATAGTGTTCTAATGTTTCTTAAAACGCGAAATCGCATCTCATTTCTATGTTTCATGGTAAGATATAATATGATTTGAGAAGTATCATGTATTCCTCGTCTACACTTCAAATGAATGTAAATGCGACACTTCCTAGCAAGGAAATAGCGTTTGCAAATGTCTACCTATCGTAGCAATAGTGTTCTAATGCTTCTTAAAACGCGAAATCGCATCTCATTTCTATGTTTCATGGTAAGATATAATTTGATTTGCGAAGTGTTATGTATTCCTCGTCTACACTTCAAATGAATGTAAATGCGACACTTCCTAGCAAGGAAATAGCGTTTGCAAATGTCTACCTGTCGTAGCAATAGTGTTCTAATGCTTCTTAAAACGCGATATCGCATCTCATTTCTATGTTTCATGGTAAGATATAATATGATTTGCGAAGTGTTATGTATTCCTCGTCTACACTTCAAATGAATGTAAATGCGACACTTCCTAGCAAGGAAATAGCGTTTGCAAATGTCTACCTGTCGTAGCAATAGTGTTCTAATGCTTCTTAAAACGCGATATCGCATCTCATTTCTATGTTTCATGGTAAGATATAATATGATTTGCGAAGAGTTATGCATTCCTCGTCTACGATTCAAATGAATGTAAATGTGACACTTCCTTGCAAGGAAATAGCGTTTGCAGATGTCTACGTATCGAAGCAATAGAGTTCAAATGCTCCTTAAAACGAGATATTGCATCTCATATCTATGTTTCATGATAAGATATAATATTCATTGCGAAGTGTTATGCATTCCTCGCCTACGATTCAAATGAATGTAAATGCGACACTTCCTTGCAAGGAAATAGCGTCTGCAGATGTCTACGTATCGTAGCAATAGAGTTCAAATCCTTCCTAAAACGCGATATCGCATCTCATTTCTATGTTTCATGGTAAGGTATAATATGATTTGCGAAGTGTTATGTATCCGTCGTCTACACTTCAAATGAATGTAAATGCGACACTTTCTTGCAAGGAAATAGCGTTTGCAGATGTCTACGTAGCGTAGCAATGGATTTCTGATGCTTCTTAAAACGCGATATCGCATCTCATTTCTATGTTTCATGGTAAGATATAATATGATTTGCGAAGTGTTATGTATTCCTCGCCTACACTTCAAATGAATGTAAATGCGACACATCTTTGCGAGGTAATAGCGTTTGCAGATGTCTACGTATCGTTGCAATAGAGTTCTTATGATCCTTAAAACGCGATATCGCATCTCATTTCTATGTTTCATGGTAAGATATAACATGATTTGCGAAGTGTTATGTATTCCTCGCCTACACTTCAAATGAATGTGAATGCGATACTGCCTCGCTAGGAAATATCGTTTATAGATGTCTACGTATCGTAGCAATAGAGTTCATATGATTCTTAAAACGCGATATCGCATCTCATTTCTAGGTTTCATGGTAAGATATAACATGACTTGCGAAGTGTCATGTATTCCTTGTCTACACTTCAAATGAATGTGAATGCGACACTTCCTCGCTTGGAAATGGCGTTTGCAGATGTCTACGTATCGTAGCAATATATTTCTAATGCTTCTTAGAACGCGATATCGCATCTCATTTCTATGTTTCATGGTAAGATATAATATGATTTGCGAAGTGTCACGTATTCCTCGTCTACACTTCAAATGAATGTAAATGCGACACTTCCTTGCAAGGAAATAGCGTTTGCAGATCTCAACGTATCGTAGCAATAGAGTTCTTATGATTCTTAAAACGCGATATCGCATCTCATTTCTATGTTTCACGGTAAGATATAATATGATTTGCGAAGTGTTATGTATTCCTCGTCTACACTTCAAATGAATGTAAATGCGACACTTCTTTGCAAGGAAAAGTCGTTTGCAGATATTTACGTATCTTAGCAATAGAGTTCCTATGATTCTTAAAACGCGATATAGCATCTCATTTCTATGTTTCATGGTAAGATATAATATGATTTGCGAAGTGTTATGTATTCCTCGTCTACACTTCAAATGAATGTAAATGCGACACTTCCTTGCAAGGAAATAGCGTTTGCAGATGTCTACGTATCGAAGCAATAGAGTTCAAATGCTTCTTAAAATGAGATATTGCATCTCATATCTATGTTTCCTGATAAGATATAATATTCATTGCGAAGTGTTATGCATTCCTCGTCTACGATTCAAATGAATGTAAATGCGACACTTCCTTCCTAGGAAATAGCGTCTGCAGATGTCTAGGTATCGTAGCAATAGAGTTCTAATGCTTCTTAAAACGCGATATCGCATCTCATTTCTATGTTTCATGGTAAGATATAACATGATTTGCGAAGTGTTATGTATTCCTTGTCTACACTTCAAATGAATGTGAATGCGATACTTCCTCGCTAGGAAATAGCGTTTGCAAATGTCTACGTATCGTAACAATAGCTTTCTAATGCTTCTTAAAACGCGATGTCGAATCTCATTTCTATGTTTCATGGTAAGATATAATATGATTTGCGAAGTGTCACGTATTCCTCGTCTACACTTCAAATGAATGTAAATGCGACACTTCCTTGCAAGGAAATAGCGTTTGCAGATCTCAACGTATCGTAGCAATAGAGTTCTTATGATTCTTAAAACGCGATATCGCATCTCATTTCTATGTTTCACGGTAAGATATAATATGATTTGCGAAGTGTTATGTATTCCTCGTCTACACTTCAAATGAATGTAAATGCGACACTTCTTTGCAAGGAAATATCGTTTGCAGATATTTACGTATCTTAGCAATAGAGTTCCTATGATTCTTAAAACGCGATATCGCATCTCATTTCTATGTTTCATGGTAAGATATAATATGATTTGCGAAGTGTTATGTATTCCTCGTCTACACTTCAAATGAATGTAAATGCGACACTTCCTTGCAAGGAAATAGCGTTTGCAGATGTCTACGTATCGAAGCAATAGAGTTCAAATGCTTCTTAAAATGAGATATTGCATCTCATATCTATGTTTCCTGATAAGATATAATATTCATTGCGAAGTGTTATGCATTCCTCGTCTACGATTCAAATGAATGTAAATGCGACACTTCCTTCCTAGGAAATAGCGTCTGCAGATGTCAAGGTATCGTAGCAATAGAGTTCTAATGCTTCTTAAAACGCGATATCGCATCTCATTTCTATGTTTCATGGTAAGATATAACATGATTCGCGAAGTGTTATGTATTCCTTGTCTACACTTCAAATGAATGTGAATGCGATACTTCCTCGCTAGGAAATAGCGTTTGCAGATGTCTACGTATCGTAGCAATAGAGTTCTTATGATTCTTAAAACGCGATATCGCATCTCATTTCTATGTTTCATGGTAAGAAATAATATGATTTGCGAAGTGACATGTATTCCTCGTCTACA
This sequence comes from Xylocopa sonorina, assembly GCF_050948175.1. Classification (NCBI taxonomy): domain Eukaryota; kingdom Metazoa; phylum Arthropoda; class Insecta; order Hymenoptera; family Apidae; genus Xylocopa; species Xylocopa sonorina. The sequence goes on along the minus strand of NW_027490139.1, from coordinate 553,086 downwards.
CTTCAAATGAATGTAAATGCGACACTTCCTTGCAAGGAAATAGCGATTGCAGATGTCTACGTCTCGTAGCAATAGAGTTCATATGATTCTTAAAACGCGATATCGCATCTCATTTCTATGTTTCATGGTAAGATATAACATGATTTGCGAAGTGTTATGTATTCCTTGTCTACACTTCAAATGAATGTGAATGCGATACTTCCTCGCTAGGAAATAGCGTTTGCAGATGTCTACGTTTCGTAGCAATAGCTTTCTGATGCTTCTTAAAACGCGATGTCGAATCTCATTTCTATGTTTCATGGTAAGATATAATATGATTTGCGAAGTGTCATGTATTCCTCGTCTACACTTCAAATAAATGTAAATGCGACACTTCCTTGCAAGGAAATAGCGTTTGCAGATGTCTACGTATCGTAGCAATAGAGTTCTAATGCTTCTTAAAACGCGATATCGCATCTCATTTCTATGTTTCATGGTAAGATATAATATGACTTGCGAAGTATCATGTATTCCTCGTCTACACTTCAAATGAATGCAAATGCGACACTTCCTTGCTAGGAAATAGCGATTGCAGATGTCTACGTCTCGTAGCAATAGAGTTCATATGATTCTTAAAACGCGATATCGCATCTCATTTCTATGTTTCATGGTAAGAAATAATATGATTTGCGAAGTGACATGTATTCCTCGTCTACACTTCAAATGAATGTAAATGCGACACTTCCTTGCAAGGAAATAGCGATTGCAGATGTCTACGTCTCGTAGCAATAGAGTTCATATGATTCTTAAAACGCGATATCGCATCTCATTTCTATGTTTCATGGTAAGATATAACATGATTTGCGAAGTGTTATGTATTCCTTGTCTACACTTCAAATGAATGTGAATGCGATACTTCCTCGCTAGGAAATAGCGTTTGCAGATGTCTACGTTTCGTAGCAATAGCTTTCTGATGCTTCTTAAAACGCGATGTCGAATCTCATTTCTATGTTTCATGGTAAGATATAATATGATTTGCGAAGTGTCATGTTTTCCTCGTCTACACTTCAAATAAATGTAAATGCGACACTTCCTTGCAAGGAAATAGCGTTTGCAGATGTCTACGTATCGTAGCAATAGAGTTCTAATGCTTCTTAAAACGCGATATCGCATCTCATTTCTATGTTTCATGGTAAGATATAATATGATTTGCGAAGTATCATGTATTCCTCGTCTACACTTCAAATGAATGCAAATGCGACACTTCCTTGCTAGGAAATAGCATCTGCAGATGTCTAGGTATCGTAGCAATAGAGTTCTAATGCTTCTTAAAACGCGATATCGCATCTCATTTCTATGTTTCATGGTAAGATATAATATGATTTGCGAAGTATCATGTATTCCTCGTCTACACTTCAAATGAATGTAAATGCGACACTTCCTTGCAAGGAAATAGCGTTTGCAGATGTCAACGTATCGTAGCAATAGAGTTCTTATGATTCTTAAAACGCGATATCGCATCACAATTCTATGTTTCATGGTAAGATATAATATGATTTGCGAAGTGTTATGTATTCCTCGTCTACACTTCAAATGAATGTAAATGCGACACTTCCTTGCAAGGAAATAGCGATTGCAGATGTCTACGTCTCGTAGCAATAGAGTTCATATGATTCTTAAAACGCGATATCGCATCTCATTTCTATGTTTCATGGTAAGATATAACATGATTTGCGAAGTGTAATGTATTCCTTGTCTACGATTCAAATGAATGTAAATGCGACACTTCCTTGCAAGGAAATAGCGATTGCAGGTGTCTACGTCTCGTAGCAATAGAGTTCATATGATTCTTAAAACGCGATATCGCATCTCATTTCTATGTTTCATGGTAAGATATAACGTGATTTGCGAAGTGTTATGTTTTCCTTGTCTACGATTCAAATGAATGTAAATGCGACACTTCCTTGCAAGGAAATAGCGTCTGCAGTTGTCTACGTATCGTAGCAATAGAGTTCAAATGCTTCTTAAAACGCGATATCGCACCTCATTTCTATGTTTCATGGTAAGATATAATATGATTTGCGAAGTGTTATGTATTCCTCGTCTACACATCAACTAAATGTAATTGCGCACTTCCTTGCAAGGAAATAGCGTTTGCAGATGTCTACGTATCGTAGCAATAGAGTTCTTATGATTCTTAAAACGCGATATCGCATCTCATTTCTATGTTTCATGGTAAGATATAATATGATTTGCGGAGTGTTATGTATTCCTCGTCTACACTTCAAATGAATGTAAATGCGACACTTCCTTGCAAGGAAATAGCGTTTGCAAATGTCTACCTATCGTAGCAGTAGTGTTCTAATGCTTCTTAGAACGCGATGTCGCATCTCATTTCTATGTTTCATGGTAAGATATAATATGATTTGCGAAGTGTTATGTATTCCTCGTCTTCACTTCAAATGAATGTAAATGCGACACTTCCTTGCTAGGAAATAGCGTTTGCAGAAGTCTACGTATCGTAGCAATAGAGTTCTAATGCTTCTTAAAACGCGATATCGCATCTCATTTCTATGTTTCATGGTAAGATATAATATGATTTGCGAAGTATCATGTATTCCCCGTCTACACTTCAAATGAATGTAAATGCGACACTTCCTTGCAAGGAAATAGCGTTTGCAGATGTCAACGTATCGTAGCAATAGAGTTCTTATGATTCTTAAAACGCGATATCGCATCACAATTCTATGTTTCATGGTAAGATATAATATGATTTGCGAAGTGTTATGTATTCCTCGTCTACACTTCAAATGAATGTAAATGCGACACTTCCTTGCAAGGAAATAGCGATTGCAGATGTCTACGTCTCGTAGCAATAGAGTTCATATGATTCTTAAAACGCGATATCGCATCTCATTTCTATGTTTCATGGTAAGATATAACATGATTTGCGAAGTGTTATGTATTCCTTGTCTACGATTCATATGAATGTAAATGCGACACTTCCTTGCAAGGAAATAGCGATTGCAGGTGTCTACGTCTCGTAGCAATAGAGTTCATATGATTCTTAAAACGCGATATCGCATCTCATTTCTATGTTTCATGGTAAGATATAACATGATTTGCGAAGTGTTATGTTTTCCTTGTCTACGATTCAAATGAATGTAAATGCGACACTTCCTTGCAAGGAAATAGCGTCTGCAGTTGTCTACGTATCGTAGCAATAGAGTTCAAATGCTTCTTAAAACGCGATATCGCATCTCATTTCTATGTTTCATGGTAAGATATAATATGATTTGCGAAGTGTTATGTATTCCTCGTCTACACATCAACTAAATGTAATTGCGCACTTCCTTGCAAGGAAATAGCGTTTGCAGATGTCTACGTATCGTAGCAATAGAGTTCTTATGATTCTTAAAACGCGATATCGCATCTCATTTCTATGTTTCATGGTAAGATATAATATGATTTGCGGAGTGTTATGTATTCCTCGTCTACACTTCAAATGAATGTAAATGCGACACTTCCTTGCAAGGAAATAGCGTTTGCAAATGTCTACCTATCGTAGCAGTAGTGTTCTAATGCTTCTTAGAACGCGATGTCGCATCTCATTTCTATGTTTCATGGTAAGATATAATATATTTGCGAAGTATCATGTATTCCTCGTCTACACTTCAAATGAATGTAAATGCGACACTTCCTTGCTAGGAAATAGCGTCTGCAGATGTCTAGGTATCGTAGCAATAGAGTTCTAATGCTTCTTAAAACGCGATATCGCAACTCATTTCTATGTTTCATGGTATGATATAATATGATTAGCGAAGTGTTATGTATTCCTCGTCTACACTTCAAATGAATGTAAATGCGACACTTCCTTGCAAGGAAATAGCGTTTGCAGAAGTCTACGTATCGTAGCAATAGAGTTCTAATGCTTCTTAAAACGCGATATCGCATCTCATTTCTATGTTTCATGGTAAGATGTAATATTATTTGCGAAGTGTTATGTATTCCTCGCCTATACTTCAAATGAATGTAAATGCGAGACTTCTTTGCTAGGAAATAGCGTTTGCAAATGTCTACCTATCGTAGCAATAGTGTTCTAATGCTTCTTAAAACGCGAAATCGCATCTCATTTCTATGTTTCATGGTAAGATATAATATGATTTGCGAAGTATCATGTATTCCTCGTCTACACTTCAAATGAATGTAAATGCGACACTTCCTTGCTAGGAAATAGCATCTGCAGATGTCTAGGTATCGTAGCAATAGAGTTCTAATGCTTCTTAAAACGCGATATCGCATCTCATTTCTATGTTTCATGGTAAGATATAATATGATTTGCGAAGTATCATGTATTCCTCGTCTACACTTCAAATGAATGTAAATGCGACACTTCCTTGCTAGGAAATAGCATCTGCAGATGTCTAGGTATCGTAGCAATAGAGTTCTAATGCTAATTAAAGCGCGATATCGCATCTCATTTCTATGTTTCATGGTAAGATATAATATGATTTCCGAAGTATCATGTATTCCTCGTCTACACTTCAAATGAATGCAAATGCGACACTTCCTTGCTAGGAAATAGCGTCTGCAGATGTCTAAGTATCGTAGCAATAGAGTTCTAATGCTTCTTAAAACGCGATATCGCATCTCATTTCTATGTTTCATGGTAAGATGTAATATTATTTGCGAAGTATCATGTATTCCTCGTCTACACTTCAAATGAATGTAAATGCGACACTTCCTAGCAAGGAAATAGCGTTTGCAAATGTCTACCTATCGTAGCAATAGTGTTCTAATGCTTCTTAAAACGCGATATCGCATCTCACTTCTATGTTTCATGGTAAGATATAATATGATTTGCGAAGTGTTATGTATTCCTCGTCTACACTTCAAATGAATGTAAATGCGACACTTCCTAGCAAGGAAATAGCGTTTGCAAATGTCTACCTGTCGTAGCAATAGTGTTCTAATGCTTCTTAAAACGCGATATCGCATCTCATTTCTATGTTTCATGGTAAGATATAATATGATTTGCGAAGTGTTATGTATTCCTCGTCTACACTTCAAATGAATGTAAATGCGACACTTCCTAGCAAGGAAATAGCGTTTGCAAATGTCTACCTGTCGTAGCAATAGTGTTCTAATGCTTCTTAAAACGCGATATCGCATCTCATTTCTATGTTTCATGGTAAGATATAATATGATTTGCGAAGTGTTATGTATTCCTCGTCTACACTTCAAATGAATGTAAATGCGACACTTCCTAGCAAGGAAATAGCGTTTGCAAATGTCTACCTGTCGTAGCAATAGTGTTCTAATGCTTCTTAAAACGCGATATCGCATCTCATTTCTATGTTTCATGGTAAGATATAATATATTTGCGAAGTATCATGTATTCCTCGTCTACACTTCAAATGAATGTAAATGCGACACTTCCTTGCTAGGAAATAGCATCTGCAGATGTCTAGGTATCGTAGCAATAGAGTTCTAATGCTTCTTAAAACGCGATATCGCATCTCATTTCTATGTTTCATGGTAAGATATAATATGATTTGCGAAGTATCATGTATTCCTCGTCTACACTTCAAATGAATGTAAATGCGACACTTCCTTGCTAGGAAATAGCATCTGCAGATGTCTAGGTATCGTAGCAATAGAGTTCTAATGCTAATTAAAGCGCGATATCGCATCTCATTTCTATGTTTCATGGTAAGATATAATATGATTTCCGAAGTATCATGTATTCCTCGTCTACACTTCAAATGAATGCAAATGCGACACTTCCTTGCTAGGAAATAGCGTCTGCAGATGTCTAGGTATCGTAGCAATAGAGTTCTAATGCTTCTTAAAACGCGATATCGCATCTCATTTCTATGTTTCATGGTAAGATGTAATATTATTTGCGAAGTGTTATGTATTCCTCGCCTATACTTCAAATGAATGTAAATGCGAGACTTCTTTGCTAGGAAATAGCGTTTGCAAATGTCCACCTATCGTAGCAATAGTGTTCTAATGCTTCTTAAAACGCGAAATCGCATCTCATTTCTATGTTTCATGGTAAGATATAATATGATTTGAGAAGTATCATGTATTCCTCGTCTACACTTCAAATGAATGTAAATGCGACACTTCCTAGCAAGGAAATAGCGTTTGCAAATGTCTACCTATCGTAGCAATAGTGTTCTAATGCTTCTTAAAACGCGAAATCGCATCTCATTTCTATGTTTCATGGTAAGATATAATATGATTTGCGAAGTGTTATGTATTCCTCGTCTACACTTCAAATGAATGTAAATGCGACACTTCCTAGCAAGGAAATAGCGTTTGCAAATGTCTACCTGTCGTAGCAATAGTGTTCTAATGCTTCTTAAAACGCGATATCGCATCTCATTTCTATGTTTCATGGTAAGATATAATATGATTTGCGAAGTGTTATGTATTCCTCGTCTACACTTCAAATGAATGTAAATGCGACACTTCCTAGCAAGGAAATAGCGTTTGCAAATATCTACCTATCGTAGCAATAGTGTTCTAATGCTTCTTAAAACGCGAAATCGCATCTCATTTCTATGTTTCATGGTAAGATATAATATGATTTGCGAAGTGTTATGTATTCCTCGTCTACACTTCAAATGAATGTAAATGCGACACTTCCTAGCAAGGAAATAGCGTTTGCAAATGTCTACCTGTCGTAGCAATAGTGTTCTAATGCTTCTTAAAACGCGATATCGCATCTCATTTCTATGTTTCATGGTAAGATATAATATGATTTGCGAAGTGTTATGTATTCCTCGTCTACACTTCAAATGAATGTAAATGCGACACTTCCTAGCAAGGAAATAGCGTTTGCAAATGTCTACCTGTCGTAGCAATAGTGTTCTAATGCTTCTTAAAACGCGATATCGCATCTCATTTCTATGTTTCATGGTAAGATATAATATGATTTGCGAAGTGTTATGTATTCCTCGTCTACACTTCAAATGAATGTAAATGCGACACTTCCTAGCAAGGAAATAGCGTTTGCAAATGTCTACCTGTCGTAGCAATAGTGTTCTAATGCTTCTTAAAACGCGATATCGCATCTCATTTCTATGTTTCATGGTAAGATATAATATATTTGCGAAGTATCATGTATTCCTCGTCTACACTTCAAATGAATGTAAATGCGACACTTCCTTGCTAGGAAATAGCATCTGCAGATGTCTAGGTATCGTAGCAATAGAGTTCTAATGCTAATTAAAGCGCGATATCGCATCTCATTTCTATGTTTCATGGTAAGATATAATATGATTTCCGAAGTATCATGTATTCCTCGTCTACACTTCAAATGAATGCAAATGCGACACTTCCTTGCTAGGAAATAGCGTCTGCAGATGTCTAGGTATCGTAGCAATAGAGTTCTAATGCTTCTTAAAACGCGATATCGCATCTCATTTCTATGTTTCATGGTAAGATGTAATATTATTTGCGAAGTGTTATGTATTCCTCGCCTATACTTCAAATGAATGTAAATGCGAGACTTCTTTGCTAGGAAATAGCGTTTGCAAATGTCCACCTATCGTAGCAATAGTGTTCTAATGCTTCTTAAAACGCGAAATCGCATCTCATTTCTATGTTTCATGGTAAGATATAATATGATTTGAGAAGTATCATGTATTCCTCGTCTACACTTCAAATGAATGTAAATGCGACACTTCCTAGCAAGGAAATAGCGTTTGCAAATGTCTACCTATCGTAGCAATAGTGTTCTAATGCTTCTTAAAACGCGAAATCGCATCTCATTTCTATGTTTCATGGTAAGATATAATATGATTTGCGAAGTGTTATGTATTCCTCGTCTACACTTCAAATGAATGTAAATGCGACACTTCCTAGCAAGGAAATAGCGTTTGCAAATGTCTACCTGTCGTAGCAATAGTGTTCTAATGCTTCTTAAAACGCGATATCGCATCTCATTTCTATGTTTCATGGTAAGATATAATATGATTTGCGAAGTGTTATGTATTCCTCGTCTACACTTCAAATGAATGTAAATGCGAGACTTCTTTGCTAGGAAATAGCGTTTGCAAATGTCCACCTATCGTAGCAATAGTGTTCTAATGCTTCTTAAAACGCGAAATCGCATCTCATTTCTATGTTTCATGGTAAGATATAATATGATTTGAGAAGTATCATGTATTCCTCGTCTACACTTCAAATGAATGTAAATGCGACACTTCCTAGCAAGGAAATAGCGTTTGCAAATGTCTACCTATCGTAGCAATAGTGTTCTAATGCTTCTTAAAACGCGAAATCGCATCTCATTTCTATGTTTCATGGTAAGATATAATATGATTTGCGAAGTGTTATGTATTCCTCGTCTACACTTCAAATGAATGTAAATGCGACACTTCCTAGCAAGGAAATAGCGTTTGCAAATGTCTACCTGTCGTAGCAATAGTGTTCTAATGCTTCTTAAAACGCGATATCGCATCTCATTTCTATGTTTCATGGTAAGATATAATATGATTTGCGAAGTGTTATGTATTCCTCGTCTACACTTCAAATGAATGTAAATGCGACACTTCCTAGCAAGGAAATAGCGTTTGCAAATATCTACCTATCGTAGCAATAGTGTTCTAATGCTTCTTAAAACGCGAAATCGCATCTCATTTCTATGTTTCATGGTAAGATATAATATGATTTGCGAAGTGTTATGTATTCCTCGTCTACACTTCAAATGAATGTAAATGCGACACTTCCTAGCAAGGAAATAGCGTTTGCAAATGTCTACCTGTCGTAGCAATAGTGTTCTAATGCTTCTTAAAACGCGATATCGCATCTCATTTCTATGTTTCATGGTAAGATATAATATGATTTGCGAAGTGTTATGTATTCCTCGTCTACACTTCAAATGAATGTAAATGCGACACTTCCTAGCAAGGAAATAGCGTTTGCAAATGTCTACCTGTCGTAGCAATAGTGTTCTAATGCTTCTTAAAACGCGATATCGCATCTCATTTCTATGTTTCATGGTAAGATATAATATGATTTGCGAAGTGTTATGTATTCCTCGTCTACACTTCAAATGAATGTAAATGCGACACTTCCTAGCAAGGAAATAGCGTTTGCAAATGTCTACCTGTCGTAGCAATAGTGTTCTAATGCTTCTTAAAACGCGATATCGCATCTCATTTCTATGTTTCATGGTAAGATATAATATGATTTGCGAAGTGTTATGTATTCCTCGTCTACACTTCAAATGAATGTAAATGCGACACTTCCTAGCAAGGAAATAGCGTTTGCAAATGTCTACCTGTCGTAGCAATAGTGTTCTAATGCTTCTTAAAACGCGATATCGCATCTCATTTCTATGTTTCATGGTAAGATATAATATGATTTGAGAAGTATCATGTATTCCTCGTCTACACTTCAAATGAATGTAAATGCGACACTTCCTAGCAAGGAAATAGCGTTTGCAAATGTCTACCTATCGTAGCAATAGTGTTCTAATGCTTCTTAAAACGCGAAATCGCATCTCATTTCTATGTTTCATGGTAAGATATAATATGATTTGCGAAGTGTTATGTATTCCTCGTCTACACTTCAAATGAATGTAAATGCGACACTTCCTAGCAAGGAAATAGCGTTTGCAAATGTCTACCTGTCGTAGCAATAGTGTTCTAATGCTTCTTAAAACGCGATATCGCATCTCATTTCTATGTTTCAAGGTAAGATATAATATGATTTGCGAAGTGTTATGTATTCCTCGTCTACACTTCAAATGAATGTAAATGCGACACTTCCTAGCAAGGAAATAGCATCTGCAGATGTCTAGGTATCGTAGCAATAGAGTTCTAATGCTTCTTAAAACGCGATATCGCATCTCATTTCTATGTTTCATGGTAAGATATAATATGATTTGCGAAGTATCATGTATTCCTCGTCTACACTTCAAATGAATGTAAATGCGACACTTCCTTGCTAGGAAATAGCATCTGCAGATGTCTAGGTATCGTAGCAATAGAGTTCTAATGCTAATTAAAGCGCGATATCGCATCTCATTTCTATGTTTCATGGTAAGATATAATATGATTTCCGAAGTATCATGTATTCCTCGTCTACACTTCAAATGAATGCAAATGCGACACTTCCTTGCTAGGAAATAGCGTCTGCAGATGTCTAGGTATCGTAGCAATAGAGTTCTAATGCTTCTTAAAACGCGATATCGCATCTCATTTCTATGTTTCATGGTAAGATGTAATATTATTTGCGAAGTGTTATGTATTCCTCGCCTATACTTCAAATGAATGTAAATGCGAGACTTCTTTGCTAGGAAATAGCGTTTGCAAATGTCCACCTATCGTAGCAATAGTGTTCTAATGCTTCTTAAAACGCGAAATCGCATCTCATTTCTATGTTTCATGGTAAGATATAATATGATTTGAGAAGTATCATGTATTCCTCGTCTACACTTCAAATGAATGTAAATGCGACACTTCCTAGCAAGGAAATAGCGTTTGCAAATGTCTACCTATCGTAGCAATAGTGTTCTAATGCTTCTTAAAACGCGAAATCGCATCTCATTTCTATGTTTCATGGTAAGATATAATATGATTTGCGAAGTGTTATGTATTCCTCGTCTACACTTCAAATGAATGTAAATGCGACACTTCCTAGCAAGGAAATAGCGTTTGCAAATGTCTACCTGTCGTAGCAATAGTGTTCTAATGCTTCTTAAAACGCGATATCGCATCTCATTTCTATGTTTCAAGGTAAGATACAATATGATTTGCGAAGTGTTATGTATTCCTCGTCTACACTTCAAATGAATGTAAATGCGACACTTCCTAGCAAGGAAATAGCGTTTGCAAATGTCTACCTGTCGTAGCAATAGTGTTCTAATGCTTCTTAAAACGCGATATCGCATCTCATTTCTATGTTTCATGGTAAGATATAATATGATTTGCGAAGTGTTATGTATTCATCGTCTACACTTCAAATGAATGTAAATGCGACACTTCCTAGCAAGGAAATAGCGTTTGCAAATGTCTACCTGTCGTAGCAATAGTGTTCTAATGCTTCTTAAAACACGATATCGCATCTCATTTCTATGTTTCATGGTAAGATATAATATGATTTGCGAAGTGTTATGTATTCCTCGTCTACACTTCAAATGAATGTGAATGCGACACTTCCTAGCAAGGAAATAGCGTTTGCAAATGTCTACCTGTCGTAGCAATAGTGTTCTAATGCTTCTTAAAACGCGATATCGCATCTCATTTCTATGTTTCATGGTAAGATATAATATATTTGCGAAGTATCATGTATTCCTCGTCTACACTTCAAATGAATGTAAATGCGACACTTCCTTGCTAGGAAATAGCATCTGCAGATGTCTAGGTATCGTAGCAATAGAGTTCTAATGCTTCTTAAAACGCGATATCGCATCTCATTTCTATGTTTCATGGTAAGATATAATATGATTTGCGAAGTATCATGTATTCCTCGTCTACACTTCAAATGAATGTAAATGCGACACTTCCTTGCTAGGAAATAGCATCTGCAGATGTCTAGGTATCGTAGCAATAGAGTTCTAATGCTAATTAAAGCGCGATATCGCATCTCATTTCTATGTTTCATGGTAAGATATAATATGATTTCCGAAGTATCATGTATTCCTCGTCTACACTTCAAATGAATGCAAATGCGACACTTCCTTGCTAGGAAATAGCGTCTGCAGATGTCTAGGTATCGTAGCAATAGAGTTCTAATGCTTCTTAAAACGCGATATCGCATCTCATTTCTATGTTTCATGGTAAGATGTAATATTATTTGCGAAGTGTTATGTATTCCTCGCCTATACTTCAAATGAATGTAAATGCGAGACTTCTTTGCTAGGAAATAGCGTTTGCAAATGTCCACCTATCGTAGCAATAGTGTTCTAATGCTTCTTAAAACGCGAAATCGCATCTCATTTCTATATTTCATGGTAAGATATAATATGATTTGAGAAGTATCATGTATTCCTCGTCTACACTTCAAATGAATGTAAATGCGACACTTCCTAGCAAGGAAATAGCGTTTGCAAATGTCTACCTATCGTAGCAATAGTGTTCTAATGCTTCTTAAAACGCGAAATCGCATCTCATTTCTATGTTTCATGGTAAGATATAATATGATTTGCGAAGTGTTATGTATTCCTCGTCTACACTTCAAATGAATGTAAATGCGACACTTCCTAGCAAGGAAATAGCGTTTGCAAATGTCTACCTGTCGTAGCAATAGTGTTCTAATGCTTCTTAAAACGCGATATCGCATCTCATTTCTATGTTTCATGGTAAGATATAATATGATTTGCGAAGTGTTATGTATTCCTCGTCTACACTTCAAATGAATGTAAATGCGACACTTCCTAGCAAGGAAATAGCGTTTGCAAATGTCTACCTATCGTAGCAATAGTGTTCTAATGCTTCTTAAAACGCGAAATCGCATCTCATTTCTATGTTTCATGGTAAGATATAATATGATTTGCGAAGTGTTATGTATTCCTCGTCTACACTTCAAATGAATGTAAATGCGACACTTCCTAGCAAGGAAATAGCGTTTGCAAATGTCTACCTGTCGTAGCAATAGTGTTCTAATGCTTCTTAAAACGCGATATCGCATCTCATTTCTATGTTTCATGGTAAGATATAATATGATTTGCGAAGTGTTATGTATTCCTCCTCTACACTTCAAATGAATGTAAATGCGACACTTCCTAGCAAGGAAATAGCGTTTGCAAATGTCTACCTGTCGTAGCAATAGTGTTCTAATGCTTCTTGAAACGCGATATCGCATCTCATTTCTATGTTTCATGGTAAGATATAATATGATTTGCGAAGTGTTATGTATTCCTCGTCTACACTTCAAATGAATGTAAATGCGACACTTCCTAGCAAGGAAATAGCGTTTGCAAATGTCTACCTGTCGTAGCAATAGTGTTCTAATGCTTCTTAAAACGCGATATCGCATCTCATTTCTATGTTTCATGGTAAGATATAATATATTTGCGAAGTATCATGTATTCCTCGTCTACACTTCAAATGAATGTAAATGCGACACTTCCTTGCTAGGAAATAGCATCTGCAGATGTCTAGGTATCGTAGCAATAGAGTTCTAATGCTTCTTAAAACGCGATATCGCATCTCATTTCTATGTTTCATGGTAAGATATAATATGATTTGCGAAGTATCATGTATTCCTCGTCTACACTTCAAATGAATGTAAATGCGACACTTCCTTGCTAGGAAATAGCATCTGCAGATGTCTAGGTATCGTAGCAATAGTGTTCTAATGCTTCTTAAAACGCGACATCGCACCTCATTTCTATGTTTCATGGTAAGATATAATTTATTTGCGAAGTATCATGTATTCCTCGCCTACACTTCAAATGAATGTAAATGCGACACTTCCTTGCAAGGAAATAGCGTTTGCAGAAGTCTACGTATCGTAGCAATAGAGTTCTAATGCTTCTTAAAACGCGATATCGCATCTCATTTCTATGTTTCATGGTAAGATGTAATATTATTTGCGAAGTGTTATGTATTCCTCGCCTATACTTCAAATGAATGTAAATGCGAGACTTCTTTCCTAGGAAATAGCGTTTGCAAATGTCTACCTATCGTAGCAATAGTGTTCTAATGCTTCTTAAAACGCGATATCGCATCTCATTTCTATGTTTCATGGTAAGATATAACATGATTTGCGAAGTGTTATGTATTCCTTTTCTACACTTCAAATGAATGTGAATGCGATACTTCCTCGCTAGGAAATAGCGTTTGCAGATGTCTACGTATTGTAGCAATAGCTATCTAATGCTTCTTAAAACGCGATGTCGAATCTCATTTCTATGTTTCATGGTAAGATATAATATGATTTGCGAAGTGTCATGTATTCCTTGTCTACACTTCAAATGAATGTAAATGCGACACTTCCTTGCAAGGAAATAGCGATTGCAGATGTCTACGTCTCGTAGCAATAGAGTTCTAATGCTTCTTAAAACGCGATATCGCATCTCATTTCTATGTTTCATGGTAAGGTATAATATGATTTGCGAAGTGTTATCCATTCCTCGTCTACACATCAACTAAATGTAAATGCGCACTTCCTTGCAAGGAAATAGCGTTTGCAGATGTCAACGTATCGCAGCAATAGAGTTCTTATGATTCTTAAAACGCGATATCGCATCTCATTTCTATGTCTCATGGTAAGATATAATATGATTTGCGAAGTGTTATGTATTCCTCGTCTACACAACAAATGAATGTAAATGCGACACTTATTTGCAAGGAAATAGCGTTTGCAGATGTCTACGTATCGTAGCAATAGGGTTCCTATGATTCTTAAAACGCGAAATCGCATCTCATTTCTATGTTTCATGGTAAGATATAATATGATTTGCGAAGTGTTATGTATTCCTCGTCTACACTTCAAATGAATGTAAATGCGACACCTCCTTGCAAGGAAATAGCGTTTGCAAATGTCTACCTATCGTAGCAGTAGTGTTCTAATGCTTCGTAGAACGCGATGTCGCATCTCATTTCTATGTTTCATGGTAAGATATTATATGATTTGCGAAGTGTTATGTATTCCTCGTCTACACTTCAAATGAATGTAAATGCGACACTTCCTTGCAAGGAAATAGCGATTGCAGATGTCTACGTCTCGTAGCAATAGAGTTCATATGATTCTTAAAACGCGATATCGCATCTCATTTCTATGTTTCATGGTAAGATATAACATGATTTGCGAAGTGTTATGTATTCCTTGTCTACGATTCAAATGAATGTAAATGCGACACTTCCTTGCAAGGAAATAGCGTTTGCAGATGTCTACGTATCGTAGCAATAGAGTTCAAATGCTTCTTAAAACACGATATCGCATCTCATTTCTATGTTTCATGGTAAGATATAATATGATTTGCGAAGTGTTATGTATTCCTCGTCTACGATTCAAATGAATGTAAATGCGACACTTCCTAGCAAGGAAATAGCGTTTGCAAATGTCTACCTGTCGTAGCAATAGTGTTCTAATGCTTCTTAAAACGCGATATCGCATCTCATTTCTATGTTTCATGGTAAGATATAATATGATTTGCGAAGTGTTATGTATTCCTCGTCTACACTTCAAATGAATGTAAATGCGACACTTCCTAGCAAGGAAATAGCGTTTGCAAATGTCTACCTGTCGTAGCAATAGTGTTCTAATGCTTCTTAAAAACGCGATATCGCATCTCATTTCTATGTTTCATGGTAAGATATAATATATTTGCGAAGTATCATGTATTCCTCGTCTACACTTCAAATGAATGTAAATGCGACACTTCCTTGCTAGGAAATAGCATCTGCAGATGTCTAGGTCATCGTAGCAATAGAGTTCTAATGCTTCTTAAAACGCGATATCGCATCTCATTTCTATGTTTCATGGTAAGATATAATATGATTTGCGAAGTATCATGTATTCCTCGTCTACACTTCAAATGAATGTAAATGCGACACTTCCTTGCTAGGAAATAGCATCTGCAGATGTCTAGGTATCGTAGCAATAGAGTTCTAATGCTAATTAAAGCGCGATATCGCATCTCATTTCTATGTTTCATGGTAAGATATAATATGATTTCCGAAGTATCATGTATTCCTCGTCTACACTTCAAATGAATGCAAATGCGACACTTCCTTGCTAGGAAATAGCGTCTGCAGATGTCTAGGTATCGTAGCAATAGAGTTCTAATGCTTCTTAAAAACGCGATATCGCATCTCATTTCTATGTTTCATGGTAAGATGTAATATTATTTGCGAAGTGTTATGTATTCCTCGCCTATACTTCAAATGAATGTAAATGCGAGACTTCTTTGCTAGGAAATAGCGTTTGCAAATGTCCACCTATCGTAGCAATAGTGTTCTAATGCTTCTTAAAACGCGAAATCGCATCTCATTTCTATGTTTCATGGTAAGATATAATATGATTTGAGAAGTATCATGTATTCCTCGTCTACACTTCAAATGAATGTAAATGCGACACTTCCTAGCAAGGAAATAGCGTTTGCAAATGTCTACCTATCGTAGCAATAGTGTTCTAATGCTTCTTAAAACGCGAAAATCGCATCTCATTTCTATGTTTCATGGTAAGATATAATATGATTTGCGAAGTGTTATGTATTCCTCGTCTACACTTCAAATGAATGTAAATGCGACACTTCCTAGCAAGGAAATAGCGTTTGCAAATGTCTACCTGTCGTAGCATAGTGTTCTAATGCTTCTTAAAACGCGATATCGCATCTCATTTCTATGTTTCATGTAAGATATAATATGATTTGCGAAGTGTTATGTATTCCTCGTCTACACTTCAAATGAATGTAAATGCGACACTTCCTAGCAAGGAAATAGCGTTTGCAAATGTCTACCTGTCGTAGCAATAGTGTTCTAATGCTTCTTAAAACGCGATATCGCATCTCATTTCTCTGTTTCATGGTAAGATATAATATGATTTGCGAAGTGTTATGTATTCCTCGTCTACACTTCAAATGAATGTAAATGCGACACTTCCTAGCAAGGAAATAGCGTTTGCAAATGTCTACCTGTCGTAGCAATAGTGTTCTAATGCTTCTTAAAACGCGATATCGCATCTCATTTCTATGTTTCATGGTAAGATATAATATATTTGCGAAGTATCATGTATTCCTCGTCTACACTTCAAATGAATGTAAATGCGAAACTTCCTTGCTAGGAAATAGCGTCTGCAGATGTCTAGGTATCGTAGCAATAGAGTTCTAATGCTTCTTAAAACGCGATATCGCAACTCATTTCTATGTTTCATGGTATGATATAATATGATTAGCGAAGTGTTATGTATTCCTCGTCTACACTTCAAATGAATGTAAATGCGACACTTCCTTGCAAGGAAATCGCGTTTGCAGAAGTCTACGTATCGTAGCAATAGAGTTCTAATGCTTCTTAAAACGCGATATCGCATCTCATTTCTATGTTTCATGGTAAGATGTAATATTATTTGCGAAGTGTTATGTATTCCTCGCCTATACTTCAAATGAATGTAAATGCGAGATTTCTTTGCTAGGAAATAGCGTTTGCAAATGTCTACCTATCGTAGTAATAGTGTTCTAATGCTTCTTAAAACGCGAAATCGCATCTCATTTCTATGTTTCATGGTAAGATATAATATGATTTGCGAAGTATCATGTATTCCTCGTCTACACTTCAAATGAATGTAAATGCGACACTTCCTTGCTAGGAAATAGCATCTGCAGATGTCTAGGTATCGTAGCAATAGAGTTCTAATGCTTCTTAAAACGCGATATCGCATCTCATTTCTATGTTTCATGTAAGATATAATATGATTTGCGAAGTATCATGTATTCCTCGTCTACACTTCAAATGAATATAAATGCGACACTTCCTTGCAAGGAAATAGCGATTGCAGATGTCTACGTCTCGTAGCAATAGTGTTCTGATGCTTCTTAAAACGCGATATCGCATCTCATTTCTATGTTTCATGGTAAGATATAATATGATTTGCGAAGTGTTATGTATTCCTCGTCTACACTTCAAATGAATGTAAATGCGACACTTCCTTGCAAGGAAATAGCGATTGCAGATGTCTACGTCTCGTAGCAATAGTGTTCATATGATTCTTAAAACGCGATATTGCATCTCATTTCTATGTTTCATGGTAAGATATAACATGATTTGCGAAGTGTTATGTATTCCTTGTCTACGATTCAAATGAATGTAAATGCGACACTTCCTTGCAAGGAAATAGCGATTGCTGATGTCTACGTCTCGTAGCAATAGAGTTCATATGATTCATAAAACGCGATATCGCATCTCATTTCTATGTTTCATAGTAAGATATAACATGATTTGCGAAGTGTTATGTATTCCTTGTCTACACTTCAAATGAATGTGAATGCGATACTTCCTCGCTAGGAAATAGCGTTTGCAGATGTCTACGTATGGTAGCAATAGCTTTCTAATGCTTCTTAAAACGCGATGTCGAATCTCATTTCTATGTTTCATGGTAAGATATAATATGATTTGCGGAGTGTTATGTATTCCTCGTCTACACTTCAAATGAATGTAAATGCGACACTTCCTTGCAAGGAAATAGCGTTTGCAAATGTCTACCTATCGTAGCAGTAGTGTTCTAATGCTTCTTAGAACGCGATGTCGCATCTCATTTCTATGTTTCATGGTAAGATATAATATGATTTGCGAAGTATCATGTATTCCTCGTCTACACTTCAAATGAATGTAAATGCGACACTTCCTTGCTAGGAAATAGCATCTGCTGTTGTCTAGGTATCGTAGCAATAGAGTTCTAATGCTTCTTAAAACGCGATATCGCATCTCATTTATATGTTTCATGGTAAGATATAATATGATTTGCGAAGTATCATGTATTCCTCGTCTACACTTCAAATGAATGTAAATGCGACACTTCCTTGCTAGGAAATAGCATCTGCAGATGTCTAGGTATCGTAGCAATAGAGTTCTAATGCTTCTTAAAACGCGAAATCGCATCTCATTTCTACGTTTCATGGTAAGATATAATATGATTTGCGAAGTATCATGTATTCCTCGTCTACACTTCAAATGAATGTAAATGCGACACTTCCTTGCTAGGAAATAGCATCTGCAGATGTCTAGGTATCGTAGCAATAGAGTTCTAATGCTTCTTAAAACGCGAAATCGCATCTCATTTCTACGTTTCATGGTAAGATATAATATGATTTGCGAAGTATCATGTATTCCTCGTCTACACTTCAAATGAATGTAAATGTGATACTTCCTTGCTAGGAAATAGCATCCGCAGATGTCTAGGTATCGTAGCAATAGAGTTCTAATGCTTCTTAAAACGCAATATCGCATCTCATTTCTATGTTTCATGGTAAGATATAATATGATTTGCGAAGTATCATGTATTCCTCGTCTACACTTCAAATGAATGTAAATGCGACACTTCCTTGCTAGGAAATAGCGTCTGCAGATGTCTAGGTATCGTAGCAATAGAGTTCTAATGCTTCTTAAAACGCGATATCGCAACTCATTTCTACGTTTCATGGTATGATATAATATGATTTGCGAAGTATCATGTATTCCTCGTCTACATTTCAAATGAATGTAAATGCGACACTTCCTTGCTAGGAAATAGCGTCTGCAGATTTCTAGGTATCGTAGCAATAGAGTCCTAATGCTTCTTAAAACGCGATATCGCATCTCATTTCTATGTTTCATGGTAAGATATAATATGATTTGCGAAGTGTTATGTATTCCTCGTCTACACTTCAAATGAATGTAAATGCGACACTTCCTTGCAAGGAAATAGCGTTTGCAGAAGTCTACGTATCGTAGCAATAGAGTTCTAATGCTTCTTAAAACGCGATATCGCATCTCATTTCTATGTTTCATGGTAAGATGTAATATTATTTGCGAAGTGTTATGTATTCCTCGCCTATACTTCAAATGAATGTAAATGCGATACTTCTTTCCTAGGAAATAGCGTTTGCAAATGTCTACCTATCGTAGCAATTGTGTTCTAATGCTTCTTAAAACGCGATATCGCATCTCATTTCTATGTTTCATGGTAAGATATAATATGATTTGCGAAATGTTATGTATTCCTCGTCTACACATCAAATGAATGTAAATGCGACACTTCCTTGCAAGGAAATAGCGATTGCAGATGTCTACGTCTCGTAGCAATAGAGTTCATATGATTCTTAAAACGCGATATCGCATCTCATTTCTATGTTTCATGGTAAGATATAACATGATTTGCGAGGTGTTATGTATTCCTTGTCTACACTTCAAATGAATGTGAATGCGATACTTCCTCGCTAGGAAATAGCGTTTGCAGTTGTCTACGTATTGTAGCAATAGCTTTCTAATGCTTTTAAAACGCGATGTCGAATCTCATTTCTATGTTTCATGGTAAGATATAATATGATTTGCGAAGTGTCATGTATTCCTCGTCTACACTTCAAATGAATGTAAATGCGACACTTCCTTGCAAGGAAATAGCGATTGCAGATGTCTACGTCTCGTAGCAATAGAGTTCATATGATTCTTAAAACGCGATATCGCATCTCATTTCTATGTTTCATGGTAAGATATAACATGATTTGCGAAGTGTTATGTACTCCTTGTCTACACTTCAAATGAATGTGAATGCGATACTTCCTCGATAGGAAATAGCGTTTGCAGATGTCTACGTATCGTAGCAATAGCTTTCTAATGCTTCTTAAAACGCGATGTCGAATCTCATTTCTATGTTTCATGGTAAGATATAATATGTTTTGCGAAGTGTCATGTATTCCTCGTCTACACTTCAAATGAATGTAAAGGCGACACTTCCTTGCAAGGAAATAGCGTTTGCAGATGTCTACGTATCGTAGCAATAGAGTTCTAATGCTTCTTAAAACGCGATATCGCATCTCATTTCTATGTTTCATGGTAAGATATAATATGATTTGCGAAGTGTTATGTATTCCTCGTCTACACATCAACTAAATGTAAATGCGCACTTCGTTGCAAGGAAATAGCGTTTGCAGATGTCAACGTATCGTAGCAATAGAGTTCTTATGATTCTTAAAACGCGATATCGCATCTCATTTCTATGTTTCATGGTAAGATATAATATGATTTGCCAAGTGTTATGTATTCCGCGTCTACACTTCAAATGAATGTGAATGCGACACTTCTTTGCAAGGAAATAGCGTTTGCAGATGTCTGCGTGTCGTAGCAATAGAGTTCCTATGATTCTTAAAACGCGATATCGCATCTCATTTCTATGTTTCATGGTAAGATATAATATGATTTGCGAAGTGTTATGTATTCCTCGTCTACACTTCAAATGAATGTAAATGCGGCACTTCCTTGCAAGGAAATAGCGTTTGCAAATGTCTACCTATCGTAGCAGTAGTGTTCTAATGCTTCTTAGAACGCGATGTCGCATCTCATTTCTATGTTTCATGGTAAGATATAATATGATTTGCGAAGTGTTATGCATTCCTCGTCTACGATTCAAATGAATGTAAATGCGACACTTCCTTGCAAGGAAATAGCGTTTGCAGATGTCTACGTATCGAAGCAATAGAGTTCAAATGCTCCTTAAAACGAGATATTGCATCTCATATCTATGTTTCATGATAAGATATAATATTCATTGCGAAGTGTTATGCATTCCTCGCCTACGATTCAAATGAATGTAAATGCGACACTTCCTTGCAAGGAAATAGCGTCTGCAGATGTCTACGTATCGTAGCAATAGAGTTCTTATGATTCTTAAAACGCGATATCGCATCTCATTTCTATGTTTCATGGTAAGATATACTATGATTTGCGAAGTGTTATGTATTCCTCGTCTACACATCAAATGAAAGTAAATGCGATACTTCCTTGCAAGGAAATAGCGATTGCAGATGTCTACGTATCGTAGCAGTAGAGTTCAAATGCTTCCTAAAACGCGATATCGCATCTCATTTCTATGTTTCATGGTAAGGTATAATATGATTTGCGAAGTGTTATGTATCCGTCGTCTACACTTCAAATGAATGTAAATGCGACACTTTCTTGCAAGGAAATAGCGTTTGCAGATGTCTACGTAGCGTAGCAATGGATTTCTGATGCTTCTTAAAACGCGATATCGCATCTCATTTCTATGTTTCATGGTAAGATATAATATGATTTGCGAAGTGTTATGTATTCCTCGCCTACACTTCAAATGAATGTAAATGCGACACATCTTTGCGAGGTAATAGCGTTTACAGATGTCTACGTATCGTTGCAATAGAGTTCTTATGATTCTTAAAACGCGATATCGCATCTCATTTCTATGTTTCATGGTAAGATATAACATGATTTGCGAAGTGTTATGTATTCCTCGTCTACACTTCAAATGAATGTGAATGCGATACTGCCTCGCTAGGAAATATCGTTTATAGATGTCTACGTATCGTAGCAATAGAGTTCATATGATTCTTAAAACGCGATATCGCATCTCATTTCTAGGTTTCATGGTAAGATATAACATGACTTGCGAAGTGTCATGTATTCCTTGTCTACACTTCAAATGAATGTGAATGCGATACCTCCTCGCTAGGAAATAGCGTTTGCAGATGTCTACGTATCGAAGCAATAGAGTTCAAATGCTTCTCAAAACGAGATATTGCATCTCATATCTATGTTTCCTGATAAGATATAATATTCATTGCGAAGTGTTATGCATTCCTCGTCTACCATTCAAATGAATGTAAATGCGACACTTCCTTGCAAGGAAATAGCGTTTGCAGATGTCTACGTATCGTAGCAATAGAGTTCTTATGATTCTTAAAACGCGATATCGCATCTCATTTCTATGTTTCATGGTAGGATATAATATGATTTGCGAAGTATTGTGTATTCCTCGTCTACACTTCAAATGAATGTGAATGCGACACTTCCTCGCTTGGAAATGGCGTTTGCAGATGTCTACGTATCGTAGCAATATATTTCTAATGCTTCTTAAAACGCGATATCGCATCTCATTTCTATGTTTCATGGTAAGATATAACATGATTTGCGAAGTGTTATGTATTCCTTGTCTACACTTCAAATGAATGTGAATGCGATACTTCCTCGCTAGGAAATAGCGTTTGCAGATGTCTACGTATCGTAGCAATAGCTTTCTAATGCTTCTTAAAACGCGATGTCGAATCTCATTTCTATGTTTCATGGTAAGATATAATATGATTTGCGAAGTGTCACGTATTCCTCGTCTACACTTCAAATGAATGTAAATGCGACACTTCCTTGCAAGGAAATAGCGTTTGCAGATGTCAACGTATCGTAGCAATAGAGTTCTTATGATTCTTAAAACGCGATATCGCATCTCATTTCTATGTTTCACGGTAAGATATAATATGATTTGCGAAGTGTTATGTATTCCTCGTCTACACTTCAAATGAATGTAAATGCGACACTTCTTTGCAAGGAAATATCGTTTGCAGATATTTACGTATCTTAGCAATAGAGTTCCTATGATTCTTAAAACGCGATATCGCATCTCATTTCTATGTTTCATGGTAAGATATAATATGATTTGCGAAGTGTTATGTATTCCTCGTCTACACTTCAAATGAATGTAAATGCGACACTTCCTTGCAAGGAAATAGCGTTTGCAGATGTCTACGTATCGAAGCAATAGAGTTCAAATGCTTCTTAAAATGAGATATTGCATCTCATATCTATGTTTCCTGATAAGATATAATATTCATTGCGAAGTGTTATGCATTCCTCGTCTACGATTCAAATGAATGTAAATGCGACACTTCCTTGCTAGGAAATAGCGTCTGCAGATGTCTAGGTATCGTACCAATAGAGTTCTAATGCTTCTTAAAACGCGATATCGCATCTCATTTCTATGTTTCATGGTAAGATATAACATGATTCGCGAAGTGTTATGTATTCCTTGTCTACACTTCAAATGAATGTGAATGCGATACTTCCTCGCTAGGAAATAGCGTTTGCAGATGTCTACGTATCGTAGCAATAGAGTTCTTATGATTCTTAAAACGCGATATCGCATCTCATTTCTATGTTTCATGGTAAGAAATAATATGATTTGCGAAGTGTCATGTATTCCTCGTCTACACTTCAAATGAATGTAAATGCGACACTTCCTTGCAAGGAAATAGCGATTGCAGATGTCTACGTCTCGTAGCAATAGAGTTCATATGATTCTTAAAACGCGATATCGCATCTCATTTCTATGTTTCATGGTAAGATATAACATGATTTGCGAAGTGTTATGTATTCCTTGTCTACACTTCAAATGAATGTGAATGCGATACTTCCTCGCTAGGAAATAGCGTTTGCAGATGTCAACGTATCGTAGCAATAGAGTTCTTATGATTCTTAAAACGCGATATCGCATCTCATTTCTATGTTTCATGGTAAGATATAATATGATTTGCGAAGTATCATGTATTCCTCGGCTACACTTCAAATGAATGTAAATGCGACACTTCCTTGCTAGGAAAAAGCGTCTGCAGATGTCTAGGTATCGTAGCAATAGAGTTCTAATACTTCTTAAAACGCGATATCGCATCTCAATTCTATGTTTCATGGTAAGGTATAATATGATTTGCGAAGTGTTATGTATTCCTCGTCTACACTTCAAATGAATGTAAATGCGACACTTCCTTGCAAGGAAATAGCGATTGCAGATGTCTACGTCTCGTAGCAATAGTGTTCATATGATTCTTAAAACGCGATATTGCATCTCATTTCTATGTTTCATGGTAAGATATAACATGATTTGCGAAGTGTTATGTATTCCTTGTCTACGATTCAAATGAATGTAAATGCGACACTTCCTTGCAAGGAAATAGCGATTGCTGATGTCTACGTCTCGTAGCAATAGAGTTCATATGATTCATAAAACGCGATATCGCATCTCATTTCTATGTTTCATAGTAAGATATAACATGATTTGCGAAGTGTTATGTATTCCTTGTCTACACTTCAAATGAATGTGAATGCGATACTTCCTCGCTAGGAAATAGCGTTTGCAGATGTCTACGTATGGTAGCAATAGCTTTCTAATGCTTCTTAAAACGCGATGTCGAATCTCATTTCTATGTTTCATGGTAAGATATAATATGATTTGCGGAGTGTTATGTATTCCTCGTCTACACTTCAAATGAATGTAAATGCGACACTTCCTTGCAAGGAAATAGCGTTTGCAAATGTCTACCTATCGTAGCAGTAGTGTTCTAATGCTTCTTAGAACGCGATGTCGCATCTCATTTCTATGTTTCATGGTAAGATATAATATGATTTGCGAAGTATCATGTATTCCTCGTCTACACTTCAAATGAATGTAAATGCGACACTTCCTTGCTAGGAAATAGCATCTGCTGTTGTCTAGGTATCGTAGCAATAGAGTTCTAATGCTTCTTAAAACGCGATATCGCATCTCATTTATATGTTTCATGGTAAGATATAATATGATTTGCGAAGTATCATGTATTCCTCGTCTACACTTCAAATGAATGTAAATGCGACACTTCCTTGCTAGGAAATAGCATCTGCAGATGTCTAGGTATCGTAGCAATAGAGTTCTAATGCTTCTTAAAACGCGAAATCGCATCTCATTTCTACGTTTCATGGTAAGATATAATATGATTTGCGAAGTATCATGTATTCCTCGTCTACACTTCAAATGAATGTAAATGCGACACTTCCTTGCTAGGAAATAGCATCTGCAGATGTCTAGGTATCGTAGCAATAGAGTTCTAATGCTTCTTAAAACGCGAAATCGCATCTCATTTCTACGTTTCATGGTAAGATATAATATGATTTGCGAAGTATCATGTATTCCTCGTCTACACTTCAAATGAATGTAAATGTGATACTTCCTTGCTAGGAAATAGCATCCGCAGATGTCTAGGTATCGTAGCAATAGAGTTCTAATGCTTCTTAAAACGCAATATCGCATCTCATTTCTATGTTTCATGGTAAGATATAATATGATTTGCGAAGTATCATGTATTCCTCGTCTACACTTCAAATGAATGTAAATGCGACACTTCCTTGCTAGGAAATAGCGTCTGCAGATGTCTAGGTATCGTAGCAATAGAGTTCTAATGCTTCTTAAAACGCGATATCGCAACTCATTTCTATGTTTCATGGTATGATATAATATGATTTGCGAAGTATCATGTATTCCTCGTCTACATTTCAAATGAATGTAAATGCGACACTTCCTTGCTAGGAAATAGCGTCTGCAGATTTCTAGGTATCGTAGCAATAGAGTCCTAATGCTTCTTAAAACGCGATATCGCATCTCATTTCTATGTTTCATGGTAAGATATAATATGATTTGCGAAGTGTTATGTATTCCTCGTCTACACTTCAAATGAATGTAAATGCGACACTTCCTTGCAAGGAAATAGCGTTTGCAGAAGTCTACGTATCGTAGCAATAGAGTTCTAATGCTTCTTAAAACGCGATATCGCATCTCATTTCTATGTTTCATGGTAAGATGTAATATTATTTGCGAAGTGTTATGTATTCCTCGCCTATACTTCAAATGAATGTAAATGCGATACTTCTTTCCTAGGAAATAGCGTTTGCAAATGTCTACCTATCGTAGCAATTGTGTTCTGATGCTTCTTAAAACGCGATATCGCATCTCATTTCTATGTTTCATGGTAAGATATAATATGATTTGCGAAGTGTTATGTATTCCTCGTCTACACATCAAATGAATGTAAATGCGACACTTCCTTGCAAGGAAATAGCGATTGCAGATGTCTACGTCTCGTAGCAATAGAGTTCATATGATTCTTAAAACGCGATATCGCATCTCATTTCTATGTTTCATGGTAAGATATAACATGATTTGCGAGGTGTTATGTATTCCTTGTCTACACTTCAAATGAATGTGAATGCGATACTTCCTCGCTAGGAAATAGCGTTTGCAGTTGTCTACGTATTGTAGCAATAGCTTTCTAATGCTTTTAAAACGCGATGTCGAATCTCATTTCTATGTTTCATGGTAAGATATAATATGATTTGCGAAGTGTCATGTATTCCTCGTCTACACTTCAAATGAATGTAAATGCGACACTTCCTTGCAAGGAAATAGCGATTGCAGATGTCTACGTCTCGTAGCAATAGAGTTCATATGATTCTTAAAACGCGATATCGCATCTCATTTCTATGTTTCATGGTAAGATATAACATGATTTGCGAAGTGTTATGTATTCCTTGTCTACACTTCAAATGAATGTGAATGCGATACTTCCTCGATAGGAAATAGCGTTTGCAGATGTCTACGTATCGTAGCAATAGCTTTCTAATGCTTCTTAAAACGCGATGTCGAATCTCATTTCTATGTTTCATGGTAAGATATAATATGTTTTGCGAAGTGTCATGTATTCCTCGTCTACACTTCAAATGAATGTAAAGGCGACACTTCCTTGCAAGGAAATAGCGTTTGCAGATGTCTACGTATCGTAGCAATAGAGTTCTAATGCTTCTTAAAACGCGATATCGCATCTCATTTCTATGTTTCATGGTAAGATATAATATGATTTGCGAAGTATCATGTATTCCTCGTCTACACTTCAAATGAATGTAAATGCGACACTTCCTTGCAAGGAAATAGCGTTTGCAGATGTCAACGTATCGTAGCAATAGAGTTCTTATGATTCTTAAAACGCGATATCGCATCACAATTCTATGTTTCATGGTAAGATATAATATGATTTGCGAAGTGTTATGTATTCCTCGTCTACACTTCAAATGAATGTAAATGCGACACTTCCTTGCAAGGAAATAGCGATTGCAGATGTCTGCGTGTCGTAGCAATAGAGTTCCTATGATTCTTAAAACGCGATATCGCATCTCATTTCTATGTTTCATGGTAAGATATAATATGATTTGCGAAGTGTTATGTATTCCTCGTCTACACTTCAAATGAATGTAAATGCGGCACTTCCTTGCAAGGAAATAGCGTTTGCAAACGTCTACCTATCGTAGCAGTAGTGTTCTAATGCTTCTTAGAACGCGATGTCGCATCTCATTTCTATGTTTCATGGTAAGATATAATATGATTTGCGAAGTGTTATGCATTCCTCGTCTACGATTCAAATGAATGTAAATGCGACACTTCCTTGCAAGGAAATAGCGTTTGCAGATGTCTACGTATCGTAGCAATAGAGTTCTTATGATTCTTAAAACGCGATATCGCATCTCATTTCTATGTTTCATGGTAGGATATAATATGATTTGCGAAGTATTGTGTATTCCTCGTCTACACTTCAAATGAATGTGAATGCGACACTTCCTCGCTTGGAAATGGCGTTTGCAGATGTCTACGTATCGTAGCAATATATTTCTAATGCTTCTTAAAACGCGATATCGCATCTCATTTCTATGTTTCATGGTAAGATATAACATGATTTGCGAAGTGTTATGTATTCCTTGTCTACACTTCAAATGAATGTGAATGCGATACTTCCTCGCTAGGAAATAGCGTTTGCAGATGTCTACGTATCGTAGCAATAGCTTTCTAATGCTTCTTAAAACGCGATGTCGAATCTCATTTCTATGTTTCATGGTAAGATATAATATGATTTGCGAAGTGTCACGTATTCCTCGTCTACACTTCAAATGAATGTAAATGCGACACTTCCTTGCAAGGAAATAGCGTTTGCAGATGTCAACGTATCGTAGCAATAGAGTTCTTATGATTCTTAAAACGCGATATCGCATCTCATTTCTATGTTTCACGGTAAGATATAATATGGTTTGCGAAGTGTTATGTATTCCTCGTCTACACTTCAAATGAATGTAAATGCGACACTTCTTTGCAAGGAAATATCGTTTGCAGATATTTACGTATCTTAGCAATAGAGTTCCTATGATTCTTAAAACGCGATATCGCATCTCATTTCTATGTTTCATGGTAAGATATAATATGATTTGCGAAGTGTTATGTATTCCTCGTCTACACTTCAAATGAATGTAAATGCGACACTTCCTTGCAAGGAAATAGCGTTTGCAGATGTCTACGTATCGAAGCAATAGAGTTCAAATGCTTCTTAAAATGAGATATTGCATCTCATATCTATGTTTCCTGATAAGATATAATATTCATTGCGAAGTGTTATGCATTCCTCGTCTACGATTCAAATGAATGTAAATGCGACACTTCCTTGCTAGGAAATAGCGTCTGCAGATGTCTAGGTATCGTACCAATAGAGTTCTAATGCTTCTTAAAACGCGATATCGCATCTCATTTCTATGTTTCATGGTAAGATATAACATGATTCGCGAAGTGTTATGTATTCCTTGTCTACACTTCAAATGAATGTGAATGCGATACTTCCGCGCTAGGAAATAGCGTTTGCAGATGTCTACGTATCGTAGCAATAGAGTTCTTATGATTCTTAAAACGCGATATCGCATCTCATTTCTATGTTTCATGGTAAGAAATAATATGATTTGCGAAGTGTCATGTATTCCTCGTCTACACTTCAAATGAATGTAAATGCGACACTTCCTTGCAAGGAAATAGCGATTGCAGATGTCTACGTCTCGTAGCAATAGAGTTCATATGATTCTTAAAACGCGATATCGCATCTCATTTCTATGTTTCATGGTAAGATATAACATGATTTGCGAAGTGTTATGTATTCCTTGTCTACACTTCAAATGAATGTGAATGCGATACTTCCTCGATAGGAAATAGCGTTTGCAGATGTCTACGTATCGTAGCAATAGCTTTCTAATGCTTCTTAAAACGCGATGTCGAATCTCATTTCTATGTTTCATGGTAAGATATAATATGTTTTGCGAAGTGTCATGTATTCCTCGTGTACACTTCAAATGAATGTAAAGGCGACACTTCCTTGCAAGGAAATAGCGTTTGCAGATGTCTACGTATCGTAGCAATAGAGTTCTAATGCTTCTTAAAACGCGATATCGCATCTCATTTCAATGTTTCATGGTAAGATATAATATGATTTGCGAAGTGTTATGTATTCCTCGTCTACACATCAACTAAATGTAAATGCGCACTTCGTTGCAAGGAAATAGCGTTTGCAGATGTCAACGTATCGTAGCAATAGAGTTCTTATGATTCTTAAAACGCGATATCGCATCTCATTTCTATGTTTCATGGTAAGATATAATATGATTTGCCAAGTGTTATGTATTCCGCGTCTACACTTCAAATGAATGTGAATGCGACACTTCTTTGCAAGGAAATAGCGTTTGCAGATGTCTGCGTGTCGTAGCAATAGAGTTCCTATGATTCTTAAAACGCGATATCGCATCTCATTTCTATGTTTCATGGTAAGATATAATATGATTTGCGAAGTGTTATGTATTCCTCGTCTACACTTCAAATGAATGTAAATGCGGCACTTCCTTGCAAGGAAATAGCGTTTGCAAACGTCTACCTATCGTAGCAGTAGTGTTCTAATGCTTCTTAGAACGCGATGTCGCATCTCATTTCTATGTTTCATGGTAAGATATAATATGATTTGCGAAGTGTTATGCATTCCTCGTCTACGATTCAAATGAATGTAAATGCGACACTTCCTTGCAAGGAAATAGCGTTTGCAGATGTCTACGTATCGTAGCAATAGAGTTCTTATGATTCTTAAAACGCGATATCGCATCTCATTTCTATGTTTCATGGTAGGATATGATATGATTTGCGAAGTATTGTGTATTCCTCGTCTACACTTCAAATGAATGTGAATGCGACACTTCCTCGCTTGGAAATGGCGTTTGCAGATGTCTACGTATCGTAGCAATATATTTCTAATGCTTCTTAAAACGCGATATCGCATCTCATTTCTATGTTTCATGGTAAGATATAACATGATTTGCGAAGTGTTATGTATTCCTTGTCTACACTTCAAATGAATGTGAATGCGATACTTCCTCGCTAGGAAATAGCGTTTGCAGATGTCTACGTATCGTAGCAATAGCTTTCTAATGCTTCTTAAAACGCGATGTCGAATCTCATTTCTATGTTTCATGGTAAGATATAATATGATTTGCGAAGTGTCACGTATTCCTCGTCTACACTTCAAATGAATGTAAATGCGACACTTCCTTGCAAGGAAATAGCGTTTGCAGATGTCAACGTATCGTAGCAATAGAGTTCTTATGATTCTTAAAACGCGATATCGCATCTCATTTCTATGTTTCACGGTAAGATATAATATGGTTTGCGAAGTGTTATGTATTCCTCGTCTACACTTCAAATGAATGTAAATGCGACACTTCTTTGCAAGGAAATATCGTTTGCAGATATTTACGTATCTTAGCAATAGAGTTCCTATGATTCTTAAAACGCGATATCGCATCTCATTTCTATGTTTCATGGTAAGATATAATATGATTTGCGAAGTGTTATGTATTCCTCGTCTACACTTCAAATGAATGTAAATGCGACACTTCCTTGCAAGGAAATAGCGTTTGCAGATGTCTACGTATCGAAGCAATAGAGTTCAAATGCTTCTTAAAATGAGATATTGCATCTCATATCTATGTTTCCTGATAAGATATAATATTCATTGCGAAGTGTTATGCATTCCTCGTCTACGATTCAAATGAATGTAAATGCGACACTTCCTTGCTAGGAAATAGCGTCTGCAGATGTCTAGGTATCGTACCAATAGAGTTCTAATGCTTCTTAAAACGCGATATCGCATCTCATTTCTATGTTTCATGGTAAGATATAACATGATTCGCGAAGTGTTATGTATTCCTTGTCTACACTTCAAATGAATGTGAATGCGATACTTCCTCGCTAGGAAATAGCGTTTGCAGATGTCTACGTATCGTAGCAATAGAGTTCTTATGATTCTTAAAACGCGATATCGCATCTCATTTCTATGTTTCATGGTAAGAAATAATATGATTTGCGAAGTGTCATGTATTCCTCGTCTACACTTCAAATGAATGTAAATGCGACACTTCCTTGCAAGGAAATAGCGATTGCAGATGTCTACGTCTCGTAGCAATAGAGTTCATATGATTCTTAAAACGCGATATCGCATCTCATTTCTATGTTTCATGGTAAGATATAACATGATTTGCGAAGTGTTATGTATTCCTTGTCTACACTTCAAATGAATGTGAATGCGATACTTCCTCGCTAGGAAATAGCGTTTGCAGATGTCTACGTATCGTAGCAATAGCTTTCTAATGCTTCTTAAAACGCGATGTCGAATCTCATTTCTATGTTTCATGGTAAGATATAATATGATTTGCGAAGTGTCATGTATTCCTCGTCTACACTTCAAATAAATGTAAATGCGACACTTCCTTGCAAGGAAATAGCGTTTGCAGATGTCTACGTATCGTAGCAATAGAGTTCTAATGCTTCTTAAAACGCGATATCGCATCTCATTTCTATGTTTCATGGTAAGATATAATATGATTTGCGAAGTATCATGTATTCCTCGTCTACACTTCAAATGAATGCAAATGCGACACTTCCTTGCTAGGAAATAGCATCTGCAGATGTCTGGGTATCGTAGCAATAGAGTTCTAATGCTTCTTAAAACGCGATATCGCATCTCATTTCTATGTTTCATGGTAAGATATAATATGATTTGCGAAGTATCATGTATTCCTCGTCTACACTTCAAATGAATGTAAATGCGACACTTCCTTGCAAGGAAATAGCGTTTGCAGATGTCAACGTATCGTAGCAATAGAGTTCTTATGATTCTTAAAACGCGATATCGCATCACAATTCTATGTTTCATGGTAAGATATAATATGATTTGCGAAGTGTTATGTATTCCTCGTCTACACTTCAAATGAATGTAAATGCGACACTTCCTTGCAAGGAAATAGCGATTGCAGATGTCTGCGTGTCGTAGCAATAGAGTTCCTATGATTCTTAAAACGCGATATCGCATCTCATTTCTATGTTTCATGGTAAGATATAATATGATTTGCGAAGTGTTATGTATTCCTCGTCTACACTTCAAATGAATGTAAATGCGGCACTTCCTTGCAAGGAAATAGCGTTTGCAAACGTCTACCTATCGTAGCAGTAGTGTTCTAATGCTTCTTAGAACGCGATGTCGCATCTCATTTCTATGTTTCATGGTAAGATATAATATGATTTGCGAAGTGTTATGCATTCCTCGTCTACGATTCAAATGAATGTAAATGCGACACTTCCTTGCAAGGAAATAGCGTTTGCAGATGTCTACGTATCGTAGCAATAGAGTTCTTATGATTCTTAAAACGCGATATCGCATCTCATTTCTATGTTTCATGGTAGGATATAATATGATTTGCGAAGTATTGTGTATTCCTCGTCTACACTTCAAATGAATGTGAATGCGACACTTCCTCGCTTGGAAATGGCGTTTGCAGATGTCTACGTATCGTAGCAATATATTTCTAATGCTTCTTAAAACGCGATATCGCATCTCATTTCTATGTTTCATGGTAAGATATAACATGATTTGCGAAGTGTTATGTATTCCTTGTCTACACTTCAAATGAATGTGAATGCGATACTTCCTCGCTAGGAAATAGCGTTTGCAGATGTCTACGTATCGTAGCAATAGCTTTCTAATGCTTCTTAAAACGCGATGTCGAATCTCATTTCTATGTTTCATGGTAAGATATAATATGATTTGCGAAGTGTCACGTATTCCTCGTCTACACTTCAAATGAATGTAAATGCGACACTTCCTTGCAAGGAAATAGCGTTTGCAGATGTCAACGTATCGTAGCAATAGAGTTCTTATGATTCTTAAAACGCGATATCGCATCTCATTTCTATGTTTCACGGTAAGATATAATATGGTTTGCGAAGTGTTATGTATTCCTCGTCTACACTTCAAATGAATGTAAATGCGACACTTCCTTGCAAGGAAATAGCGATTGCAGATGTCTACGTCTCGTAGCAATAGAGTTCATATGATTCTTAAAACGCGATACCGCATCTCATTTCTATGTTTCATGGTAAGATATAACATGATTTGCGAAGTGTTATGTATTCCTTGTCTACGATTCAAATGAATGTAAATGCGACACTTCCTTGCAAGGAAATAGCGATTGCAGATGTCTACGTCTCGTAGCAATAGAGTTCATATGATACTTAAAACGCGATATCGCATCTCATTTCTATGTTTCATGGTAAGATATAACATGATTTGCGAAGTGTTATGTTTTCCTTGTCTACGATTCAAATGAATGCAAATGCGACACTTCCTTGCAAGGAAATAGCGTCTGCAGTTGTCTACGTATCGTAGCAATAGAGTTCAAATGCTTCTTAAAACGCGATATCGCATCTCATTTCTATGTTTCATGGTAAGATATAATATGATTTGCGAAGTGTTATGTATTCCTCGTCTACACATCAACTAAATGTAATTGCGCACTTCCTTGCAAGGAAATAGCGTTTGCAGATGTCTACGTATCGTAGCAATAGAGTTCTTATGATTCTTAAAACGCGATATCGCATCTCATTTCTATGTTTCATGGTAAGATATAATATGATTTGCGAAGTGTTATGTATTCCTCGTCTTCACTTCAAATGAATGTAAATGCGACACTTCCTTGCTAGGAAATAGCGTTTGCAGAAGTCTACGTATCGTAGCAATAGAGTTCTAATGCTTCTTAAAACACGATATCGCATCTCAATTCTATGTTTCATGGTAAGATGTAATATTATTTGCGAAGTGTTATGTATTCCTCGCCTATACTTCAAATGAATGTAAATGCGAGACTTCTTTCCTAGGAAATAGCGTTTGCAAATGTCTACCTATCGTAGCAATAGTGTTCTAATGCTTCTTAAAACGCGATATCGCATCTCATTTCTATGTTTCATGGTAAGATATAACATGATTTGCGAAGTGTTATGTATTCCTTCTCTACACTTCAAATGAATGTGAATGCGATTCTTCCTCGCTAGGAAATAGCGTTTGCAGATGTCTACGTATTGTAGCAATTGCTATCTAATGCTTCTTAAAACGCGATGTCGAATCTCATTTCTATGTTTCATGGTAAGATATAACATGATTTGCGAAGTGTTATGTATTCCTTGTCTACACTTCAAATGAATGTGAATGCGATACTTCCTCGCTAGGAAATAGCGTTAGCAGATGTCTACGTATCGTAGCAATAGAGTTCTAATGCTTCTTAAAACGCGATATCGCATCTCATTTCTATGTTTCATGGTAAGATATAATATGATTTGCGGAGTGTTATGTATTCCTCGTCTACACTTCAAATGAATGTAAATGCGACACTTCCTTGCAACGAAATAGCGTTTGCAAATGTCTACCTATCGTAGCAGTAGTGTTCTAATGCTTCTTAGAACGCGATGTCGCATCTCATTTCTATGTTTCATGGTAAGATATAATATGATTTGCGAAGTATCATGTATTCCTCGTCTACACTTCAAATGAATGTAAATGCGACACTTCCTTGCTAGGAAATAGCATCTGCTGTTGTCTAGGTATCGTAGCAATAGAGTTCTAATGCTTCTTAAAACGCGATATCGCATCTCATTTATATGTTTCATGGTAAGATATAATATGATTTGCGAAGTATCATGTATTCCTCGTCTACACTTCAAATGAATGTAAATGCGACACTTCCTTGCTAGGAAATAGCATCTGCTGTTGTCTAGGTATCGTAGCAATAGAGTTCTAATGCTTCTTAAAACGCGATATCGCATCTCATTTATATGTTTCATGGTAAGATATAATATGATTTGCGAAGTATCATGTATTCCTCGTCTACACTTCAAATGAATGTAAATGCGACACTTCCTTGCTAGGAAATAGCATCTGCAGATGTCTAGGTATCGTAGCAATAGAGTTCTAATGCTTCTTAAAACGCGAAATCGCATCTCATTTCTACGTTTTATGGTAAGATATAATATGATTTGCGAAGTATCATGTATTCCTCGTCTACACTTCAAATGAATGTAAATGCGACACTTCCTTGCTAGGAAATAGCATCCGCAGATGTCTAGGTATCGTAGCAATAGTGTTCTAATGCTTCTTAGAACGCAATATCGCATCTCATTTCTATGTTTCATGGTAAGATATAATATGATTTGCGAAGTATCATGTATTCCTCGTCTACACTTCAAATGAATGTAAATGCGACACTTCCTTGCTAGGAAATAGCGTTTGCAGATGTCTACGTATCGAAGCAATAAAGTTCAAATGCTTCTAAAAACGAGATATTGCATCTCATATCTATGTTTCCTGATAAGATATAATATTCATTGCGAAGTGTAATGCATTCCTCGTCTACGATTCAAATGAATGTAAATGCGACACTTCCTTGCAAGGAAATAGCGTTTGCAGATATCTACGTATCGTGGCAATAGAGTTCTTATGATTCTTGAAACGCGATATCGCATCTCATTTCTATGTTTCATGGTAAGATATAATATGATTTGCGAAGTATTGTGTATTCCTCGTCTACACTTCAAATGAATGTGAATGCGACACTACCTTGCAAGGAAATAGCGTTTGCAGATGTCTACGTATCGTAGCAATAGAGTTCTAATGCTTCTTAAAACGCGATATTGCATCTCATTTCTATGTTTCATAGTAAGATATAATATGATTTGCGAAGTGTTATGTATTCCTCGTCTACACTTCAAATGAATGTAAATGCGACTCTTCTTTGCTAGGAAATAGCGTTTGCAAATGTCTACCTATCGTAGCAATAGTGTTCTAATGCTTCTTAATACGCGATATCGCATGTCATTTCTATGTTTCATGGTAAGATATAATATGATTTGCGAAGTGATATGTATTCCTCGCCTATACTTCAAATGAATGTAAATGCGACACTTCCTTGCAAGGAAATAGCGTCTGCAGATGTCTAGGTATCGTAGCAATAGAGTTCTAATGCTTCTTAAAACGCGATATAGCATCTTATTTCTATGTTTCATGGTAAGATGTAAAATTATTTGCGAAGTGTTATGTATTCCTCGCCTATACTTCAAATGAATGTAAATGCGAGAATTCTTTGCTAGGAAATAGCGTTTGCAGATGTCAAAGTATCGAAGCAATAGAGTTCAAATGATTCTTAAAACGCGATATCGCATCTCATTTCTATGTTCCATGGTAAGATATAACATGATTTGCGAAGTGTTATGTATTCCTCGTCTACACTTCAAATGAATGTGAATGCGATACTTCCTCGCTAGGAAATAGCGTTTGCAGATGTCTACGTATCGAAGCAATAGAGTTCAAATGCTTCCTAAAACGAGATATTGCATCTCATATCTATGTTTCATGATAAGATATAATATTCATTGCGTAGTGTTATGCATTCCTCGTCTACGATTCAAATGGATGTAAATGCGACACTTCCTTGCTAGGAAATAGCGTTTGCAGATGTCTACGTATCGAAGCAATAGAGTTCAAATGCTTCTTAAAACAAGATATCGCATCTCAATTCTATATTTCATGATAAGATGTAATATTCATTGCGAAGTGTTATGCATTCCTCGTCTACGATTCAAATGGATGTAAATGCGACACTTCCTTGCTAGGAAATAGCGTTTGCAGATGTCTACGTATCGAAGCAATAGAGGTCAAATGCTTCGTAAAACAAGATATCGCATCTCAATTCTATATTTCATGATAAGATGTAATATTCATTGCGAAGTGTTATGTATTCCTCGCCTACACTTCAAATGAAAGTAAATGCGACACTTCCTTGCTAGGAAATAGCGTTTGCAGATGTCTACGTATCGAAGCAATAAAGTTCAAATGCTTCTAAAAACGAGATATTGCATCTCATATCTATGTTTCCTGATAAGATATAATATTCATTGCGAAGTGTAATGCATTCCTCGTCTACGATTCAAATGAATGTAAATGCGACACTTCCTTGCAAGGAAATAGCGTTGGCAGATGTCTACGTATCGTAGCAATAGAGTTCTTATGATTCCTGAAACGCGATATCGCATCTCATATCTATGTTTCATGGTAAGATATAATATGATTTGCGAAGTATTGTGTATTCCTCGTCTACACTTCAAATGAATGTGAATGCGACACTACCTTGCAAGGAAATAGCGTTTGCAGATGTCTACGTATCGTAGCAATAGAGTTCTAATGCTTCTTAAAACGCGATATCGCATCTCATTTCTATGTTTCATAGTAAGATATAATATGATTTGCGAAGTGTTATGTATTCCTCGTCTACACTTCAAATGAATGTAAATGCGACACTTCTTTGCTAGGAAATAGCGTTTGCCAATGTCTACCTATCGTAGCAATAGTGTTCTAATGCTTCTTAAAACGCGATATCGCATCTCATTTCTATGTTTCATGGTAAGATATAATATGATTTGCGAAGTATCATGTATTCCTCGTCTACACTTCAAATGAATGTAAATCCGACACTTCCATACTAGGAAATAGCATCTGGAGATGTCTAGGTATCGTAGCAATAGAGTTCTAATGCTTCTTAAAACGCGATATCGCATCTCATTTCCATGTTTCATGGTATGATATAATATGATTTGTGAAGTATCATGTATTCCCCGTCTACATTTCAAATGAATGTAAATGCGACTCTTCCTTGCAAGGAAATAGCGTCTGCAGATGTCTAGGTATCGTAGCAATAGAGTTCTAATGCTTCTTAAAACGCGATATCGCATCTTATTTCTATGTTTCATGGTAAGATGTAATATTATTTGCGAAGTGTTATGTATTCCTCGCCTATACTTCAAATGAATGTAAATGCGAGACTTCTTTGCTAGGAAATAGCGTTTGCAGATGTCAAAGTATCGAAGCAATAGAGTTCAAATGATTCTTAAAACGCGATATCGCATCTCATTTCTATGTTCCATGGTAAGATATAACATGATTTGCGAAGTGTTATGTATTCCTCGTCTACACTTCAAATGAATGTGAATGCGATACTTCCACGTTAGGAAATAGCGTTTGCAGATGTCTACGTATCGAAGCAATAGAGTTCAAATGCTTCCTAAAACGAGATATTGCATCTCATATCTATGTTTCATGATAAGATATAATATTCATTGCGAAGTGTTATGCATTCCTCGTCTACGATTCAAATGGATGTAAATGCGACACTTCCTTGCTAGGAAATAGCGTTTGCAGATGTCTACGTATCGAAGCAATAGAGTTCAAATGCTTCTTAAAACAAGATATCGCATCTCAATTCTATATTTCATGATAAGATGTAATATTCATTGCGAAGTGTTATGCATTCCTCGTCTACACTTCAAATGAATGTAAATGCGACTCTTCCTTGCAAGGAAATAGCGTTTGCTGATGTCCACGTATCGAAGCAATAGTGTTCAAATGCTTCCTAAAACAAGATATCGCATCTCAATTCTATGTTTCATGATAGGATGTAATATTCATTGCGAAGTGTTATGTATTCCTCGCCTACACTTCAAATGAATATAAATGCGACACTTCCTTGCAAGGAAATAGCGTTTGCAAATGTCTACCTATCGTAGCAATAGTGTTCTAATGCTTCTTTAAACGCGACATCGCATCTCATTTCTATGTTTCATGGTAAGATGTAATATGATTTGCGAAGTGTTGTGTATTCCTCGTCTACACTTCAAATGAATGTAAATGCGACACTTCCTGGCTAGGAAATAGCGTCTGCAGATGTCTACGTATCGTAGCAATAGAGTTCATATGATTCTTAAAACGCGATATCGCATCTCATTTCTATGTTTCATGGTAAGATATAACATGATTTGCGAAGTATTGTGTATTCCTCGTCTACTCTTCAAATGAATGTGAATGCGATACTTCCTCGCTAGGAAATAGCGTTTGCAGATGTCTACGTATCGTAGCAATAGATTTCTAATGCTTCTTAAAACGCGATATCGCATCTCATTTCTATGTTTCATGGTAAGATATAATATGATTTGCGAAGTGTTATGTATTCTTCGTCTACACATCAACTGAATGTAAATGCGCACTTCCTTGCAAGGAAATAGCGTTTGCAGATGTCTACGTATCGTAGCAATAGAGTTCTAATGCTTCTTAAAACGCGATATCGCATCTCATTTCTGTGTTTCATGGTAAGATATAACATGATTTGCGAAGTATTGTGTATTCCTCGTCTACACTTCAAATGAATGTGAATGCCATACTTCCTCGCTAGGAAATAGCGTTTGCAGATGTCTACGTATCGTAGCAATAGCTTTCTAATGCTACTTAAAACGCGATATCGTATCTCATTTCTATGTTTCATGGTAAGATATAATATGATTTGCGAAGTGTCATGTATTCCTCGTCTACACTACAAATGAATGTAAATGCGACACTTCCTTGCAAGGAAATAGCGTTTGCAGATGTATACGTATCGAAGCAATAGAGTTCAAATGCTTCCTAAAACGAGATATTGCATCTCATATCTATGTTTCATGATAAGATATAATATTCATTGCGAAGTGTTATGCATTCCTCGTCTACGATTCAAATGGATGTAAATTCGACACTTCCTTGCTAGGAAAAAGCGTTTGCAGATGTCTACGTATCGAAGCAATAGATTTCAAATGCTTCTTAAAACAAGATATCGCATCTCAATTCTATGCTTCATGATAGGTTGTAATATTCATTGCGAAGTGTCATGTATTCCTCCTACACTTCAAATGCCTACACTTCAAATGAATGTGAATGCGACACTTCCTCGCTAGGAAATGGCGTTTGCAGATGTCTACGTATCGTAGCAATAGAGTTCTAATGCTTCTTAAAACGCGATATCGCATCTCATTTCTATGTTTCATGGTAAGATATAACATGATTTGCGAAGTATTGTGTATTCCTCGTCTACACTTCAAATGAATGTAAATGCGACACTTCCTTGCAAGGAAATAGCTTTTGCAGATGTCCACGTATCGAAGAAATAGAGTTAAAATGCTTCCTAAAACAAGATAACGCATCTCAATTCTATGTTTCATGATAGGATGTGATATTCATTGCGAAGTGTTATGTATTCCTCGCCTACACTTCAAATGAATATAAATGCGACACTTCCTTGCAAGGAAATAGCGTTTGCAAATGTCTACCTATCGTAGCAATAGTGTTCTAATGCTTTTTTAAACGCGACATCGCATCTCATTTCTATGTTTCATGGTAAGATGTAATATGATTTGCGAAGTGTTGTGTATTCCTCGTCTACACTTCAAATGAATGTAAATGCGACACTTCCTGGCTAGGAAATAGCGTCTGCAGATGTCTACGTATCGTAGCAATAGAGTTCATATGATTCTTAAAACGCGATATCGCATCTCATTTCTATGTTTCATGGTAAGATATAACATGATTTGCGAAGTATTGTGTATTCCTCGTCTACTCTTCAAATGAATGTGAATGCGATACTTCCTCGCTAGGAAATAGCGTTTGCAGATGTCTACGTATCGTAGCAATAGCTTTCTACTGCTACTTAAAACGCCATATCGAATCTCATTTCTATGTTTCATGGTAAGATATAATATGATTTGCGAAGTGTGATGTATTCCTCGTCTACACTTCAAATGAATGTAAATGCGACACTTCCTTGCAAGGAAATAGCGTTTGCAGATGTCTACGTCTCGTAGCAATAGAGTTCATATGTTCTTAAAACGCGATATCGCATCTCAATTCTGTGTTTCATGGTAAGATATAACATGATTTGCGAAGTGTTATGTATTCCTTGTCTACACTTCAAATGAATGTGAATGCGATACTTCCTCGCTAGGAAATAGCGTCTGCAGATGTCTAGGTATCGTAGCAATAGAGTTGATATGATACTTAAAACGCGATATCGCATCTCATTTCTATGTTTCATGGTGAGATATAACATGATTTGCGAAGTGTTATGTATTACTCGTCTACACTTCAAATGAATGTGAATGCGATACTTCCTCGCTAGGAAATAGCGTTTGCAGATGTCTACGTGTCGTAGCAACAGCTTTCTAATGCTACTCAAAACGCGATATCGAATCTCATTTCTATGTTTCATGGTAAGATATAATATGATTTGCGACGTGTCATGTATTCCTCGTCTACACTACAAATGAATGTAAATGCGACACTTCCTTGCAAGGAAATAGCGTTTGCAGATGTCTACGTATCGTAGCAATAGCTTTCTAATGCTACTTAAAACGCGATATCGAATCTCATTTCTATGTTTCATGGTAAGATATAATATGATTTGCGAAGTGTCATGTATTCCTCGTCTACACTACAAATGAATGTAAATGCGACACTTCCTTGCAAGGAAATAGCGTTTGCAGATGTCTACGTATCGAAGCAATAGAGTTCAAATGCTTCCTAAAACGAGATATTGCATCTCATATCTATGTTTCATGATAAGATGTAATATTCATTGCGAAGTGTTATGCATTCCTCGTCTACGATTCAAATGGATGTAAATGCGACACTTCCTTGCTAGGAAAAAGCGTTTGCAGATGTCTACGTATCGAAGCAATAGATTTCAAATGCTTCTTAAAACAAGATATCGCATCTCAATTCTATGTTTCATGATAGGTTGTAATATTCATTGCGAAGTGTCATGTATTCCTCCTACACTTCAAATGCCTACACTTCAAATGAATGTGAATGCGACACTTCCTCGCTAGGAAATGGCGTTTGCAGATGTCTACGTATCGTAGCAATAGAGTTCTAATGCTTCTTAAAACGCGATATCGCATCTCATTTCTATGTTTCATGGTAAGATATAACATGATTTGCGAAGTATTGTGTATTCCTCGTCTACACTTCAAATGAATGTAAATGCGACACTTCCTTGCAAGGAAATAGCTTTTGCAGATGTCCACGTATCGAAGAAATAGAGTTAAAATGCTTCCTAAAACAAGATAACGCATCTCAATTCTATGTTTCATGATAGGATGTGATATTCATTGCGAAGTGTTATGTATTCCTCGCCTACACTTCAAATGAATGTAAATGCGACACTTCCTTGCTAGGAAATAGCGTTTGCAGATGTCTACGTATCGAAGCAATAGAGTTCAAATGCTTCTTAAAACGAGATATTGCATCTCATATCTATGTTTCCTGATAAGATATAATATTCATTGCGAAGTGTTATGCATTCCTCGTCTACGATTCAAATGAATGTAAATGCGACACTTCCTTGCAAGGAAATAGCGTTTGCAGGTGTCTACGTTTCGTAGCAATAGAGTTCTAATGCTTCTTAAAACGCGATATCGCACCTCATTTCTATGTTTCATGGTAAGATATAATATGATTTGCGAAGTGTTATGTATTCCTCGTCTACACATCAACTAAATGTAAATGCGCACTTCCTTGCAAGGAAATAGCGTTTGCAGATGTCTACGTATTGTAGCAATAGAGTTCTAATGCTTCTTAAAACGCGATATCGCATCTCATTTCTATGTTTCATGGTAAGATATAACATGATTTGAGAAGTATTGTGTATTCCTCGTCTACACTTCAAATGAATGTAAATGCGACTCTTCCTTGCAAGGAAATAGCGTTTGCTGATGTCCACGTATCGAAGCAATAGTGTTCAAATGCTTCCTAAAACAAGATATCGCATCTCAATTCTATGTTTCATGA
Source organism: Xylocopa sonorina (assembly GCF_050948175.1). Lineage (NCBI taxonomy): Eukaryota > Metazoa > Arthropoda > Insecta > Hymenoptera > Apidae > Xylocopa > Xylocopa sonorina. Next base: position 509,972 of record NW_027490139.1, on the reverse strand, counting down.
TAGGATGTAATATTCATTGCGAAGTGTTATGTATTCCTCGCCTACACTTCAAATGAATGTAAATGCGACACTTCCTTGCTAGGAAATAGCGTTTGCAGATCTCTACGTATCGTAGCAATAGAGTTCAAATGCTTCTTAAAACGAGATATTGCTTCACATATATATGTTTCCTGATAAGATATAATATTCATTGCGAAGTGTTATGCATTCCTCGTCTACGATTCAAATGAATGTAAATGCGACACTTCCTTGCAAGGAAATAGCGTTTGCAGATGTCTACGTATCGTAGCAATAGAGTTCTTATGATTCTTAAAACGCGATATCGCATCTCATTTCTATGTTTCATGGTAGGATATAATATGATTTGCGAAGTATTGTGTATTCCTCGTCTACGCTTCAAATGAATGTGAATGCGACACTTCCTCGCTAGGAAATGGCGTTTGCAGATGTCTACGTATCGTAGCAATAGATTTCTAATGCTTCTTAAAACGCGATATCGCATCTCATTTCTATGTTTCATGGTAAGATATAATATGATTTGCGAAGTGTCATGTATTCCTCGTCTACACATCAACTAAATGTAAATGCGCACTTCCTTGCAAGGAAATAGCGTTTGCAGATGTCTACGTATCGAAGCAATAGAGTTCAAATGCTTCTTAAAACAAGATATCGCATCTCAATTCTATGTTTCATGATAAGATGTAATATTCATTGCGAAGTGTTATGTATTCCTCGCCTACACTTCAAATGAATATAAATGCGAAACCTCCTTGCAAGGAAATAGCGTTTGCAAATTTCTACCTATCGTAGCAATAGTGTTCTAATGCTTCTTTAAACGCGACATCGCATCTCATTTCTATGTTTCATGGTAAGATGTAATATGATTTGCGAAGTGTTGTGTATTCCTCGTCTACACTTCAAATGAATGTAAATGCGACACTTCCTGGCTAGGAAATAGCGTCTGCAGATGTCTACGTATCGTAGCAATAGAGTTCATATGATTCTTAAAACGCGATATCGCATCTCATTTCTATGTTTTATGGTAAGATATAACATGATTTGCGAAGTATTGTGTATTCCTCGTCTACTCTTCAAATGAATGTGAATGCGATACTTCCTCGCTAGGAAATAGCGTTTGCAGATGTCTACGTGTCGTAGCAGCAGCTTTCTAATGCTACTCAAAACGCGATATCGAATCTCATTTCTATGTTTCATGGTAAGATATAATATGATTTGCGAAGTGTCATGTATTCCTCGTCTACACTACAAATGAATGTAAATGCGACACTTCCTTGCAAGGAAATAGCGTTTGCAGATGTCTACGTATCGAAGCAATAGTGTTCAAATGCTTCTTAAAACGCGATATCGCATCTCATCTCTATGTTTCATGGTAAGATGTAATATGATTTGCGAAGTATCATGTATTCCTCGTCTACACTTCAAATGAATGTAAATGCGACTCTTCCTTGCAAGGAAATAGCGTTTGCAGATGTCCACGTATCGAAGCAGTAGAGTTCAAATGCTTCCTAAAACAAGGTATCGCATCTTAATTCTATGTTTCATGATAGGATGTAATATTCATTGCGAAGTGTTATGTATTCCTCGCCTACACTTCAAATGAATGTAAATGCGACACTTCCTTGCTAGGAAATAGCGTTTGCAGATGTCTACGTATCGAAGCAATAGAGTTCAAATGCTTCTTAAAACGAGATATTGCTTCACATATCTATGTTTCCTGATAAGATATAATATTCATTGCGAAGTGTTATGTATTTCTCGCCTACACTTCAAATGAATATAAATGCGACACTTCCTCGCTAGGAAATGCGTTTGCAGATGTCTACGTATCGTAGCAATAGATTTCTAATGCTTCTTAAAACGCGATATTGCATCTCATTTCTATGTTTCATGGTAAGATATAATATGAATTGCGAAGTATCTTGTATTTTTCGTCTACACTTCAAATGAATGTAAATGCGACTCTCCCTTGCAATTAAATAGCGTTTGCAGATGTCTACGTATCGAAGCAGTAGAGTTCAAATGCTTCCTAAAACGAGATATTGCATCTCATATCTATGTTTCATGATAAGATATAATATTCATTGCGAAGTGTTATGCATTCCTCGTCTACGATTCAAATGGATGTAAATGCGACACTTCCTTGCTAGGAAATAGCGTTTGCAGATGTCTACGTATCGAAGCAATAGATTTCAAATGCTTCTTAAAACAAGATATCGCATCTCAATTCTATGTTTCATGATAAGATGTAATATCATTGCGAAGTGTCATGTATTCCTCGACTACACTTCAAATGAATGTAAATGCGACACTTCCTTGCAAGGAAATAGCGTTGCAGATGTCTACGTATCGTAGCAATAGAGTTCTTATGATTCTAAAACGAGATATCGCATCTCATTTCTATGTTTCATGGTAAGATATAATATGATTTGCGAAGTGTTGTGTATTCCTCGTTTACACTTCAAATCAATGTAAATGCGACACTTCCTGGCTAGGAAATAGCGTTTGCAGATGTCTACGTGTCGAAGCAATAGAGTTCAAATGCTTCCTAAAACGAGATATTGCATATCATATCTATGTTTCATGATAAGATATAATATTCATTGCGAAGTGTTATGCATTCCTCGTCTACTCTTCAAATGAATGTAAATGCGACACTTCCTTGCTAGGAAATAGCGTCTGCAGTTGTCTAGGTATCGTAACAATAGTGTTCTAATGCTTCTTAAAACGCGATATCGCATCTCATTTCCATGTTTCATGGTAAGATAATAATATGATTTGCGAAGTGTCATGTATTTCCTCGTCTACACTTCAAATGAATGTAAATGCGACACTTCCCTTGCTAGGAAATAGCGTCTGCAGATGTCTAGGTATCGTAGCAATAGAGTTCTAAAACTTCTTAAAACGCGATGTCGCATCTCATTTCTATGTTTCATGGTAAGATGTAATATGATTTGCGAAGTGTTATGTATTCCTCGTCTACACTTCAAATGAATGTAAATGCGACACTTCCTTGCTAGGAAATTGCGTCTGCAGATGTCTACCTATCGTAGCAATAGTGTTCTAATGCTTCTTAAAACACGATATCGCATCTCATTTCCATGTTTCATGGTAAGATATAATATGATTTGCGAAGTATCATGTATTCCTCGTTTACACTTCAAATGAATGTAAATGCGACACTACCTTGCAGGGAAATAGCGTCTGCAGATGTCTAGGTATCGTAGCAATAGAGTTCTAATGCTTCTTAAAACGCGATATCGCATCTTATTTCTATGTTTCATGGTAAGATGTAATATTATTTGCGAAGTGTTATGTATTCCTCGCCTATACTTCAAATGAATGTAAATGCGAGACTTCTTTGCTAGGAAATAGCGATTGCAAATGTCTACCTATCGTAGCAATAGTGTTCTAATGCTTCTTAAACGCGATATCGCATCTCATTTCTATGTTTCATGGTAAGATATAATATGATTTGCGAAGTATCATGTGTTCCTCGTCTACACTTCAAATGAATGTAAATTCGACACTTCCTTGCTAGGAAATAGCATCTGCAGATGTCTAGGTATCGTAGCAATAGAGTTCTAATGCTTCTTAAAACGCGATATCGCATCTCATGTCTATGTTTCATGGTAAGATATATATGTTTGCGAAGTGTTATGTATTCCTCGTCTACACTTCAAATGAATATAAATGCGACACTTCCTCGCTAGGAAATGGCGTTTGCAGATGTCTACCTATCGTAGCAGTAATGTTCTAATGCTTCTTAGAACGCGATGTCGCATCTCATTTCTATGTTTCATGGTAAGATATAATATGATTTGCGAAGTGTTATGTATTCGTCGTCTACACTTCAAATGAATGTAAATGCGACACTTCCTTGCAAGGAAATAGCGTTTGCAGATGTCTACATATCGAAACAATAGAGTTCAAATGTTTCTTAAAACGAGATATTGCATCTCATATCTATGTTTCATGATAAGATATAATATTCATTGCGAAGTGTTATGCATTCCTCGTCTACGATTCAAATGAATGTAAATGCGACACTTCCTTGCAAGGAAATAGCGTTTGCAGATGTCTACGTATCGTAGCAATAGAGTTCTTATGATTCTTAGAACGCGATATCGCATCTCATTTCTATGTTTCATGGTATGATATAATATGATTTGCGAAGTGTTATGTATTACTCGTCTATACTTCAAATGAATGTGAATGCGATACTTCCTCGCTAGGAAATAGCGTTTGCAGATGTCCACGTATCGTAGCAATAGCTTTCTAATGCTACTTAAAACGCGATATCGAATCTCATTTTTATGTTTCATGGTAAGATATAATATGATTTGCGAAGTGTCATGTATTCCTCGTCTACACTACAAATGAATGTAAATGCGACACCTTCCTTGCAAGGAAATAGCGTTTGCAGATGTCTACGTATCGAAGCAATAGAGTTCAATGCTTCCTAAAACGAGATATTGCATCTCATATCTATGTTTCATGATAAGATATAATATTCATTGCGAAGTGTTATGCATTCCAGGTCTACGATTCAAATGGATGTAAATGCGACACTTCCTTGCTAGGAAATAGCGTCTGCAGTTGTCTAGGTATCGTAACAATAGTGTTTTAATGCTTCTTAATACGCGATATCGCATTTCATTTCTATGTTTCATGGTAAGATATAATATGATTTGCGAAGTGTCATGTATTCCTCGTCTACACTTCAAATGAATGTAAATGCGACACTTCCTTGCTAGGAAATAGCGTCTGCAGATGTCTAGGTATCGTAGCAATAGAGTTCTAAAACTTCATAAAACGCGATGTCGCATCTCATTTCTATGTTTCATGGTAAGTTATAATATTCATTACGAAGTGTTATGCATTCCTCGTCTACGATTCAAATGTATGTAAATGCGACACTTCTTTGCTAGGAAATAGCGTTTGCAGATGTCTACCTATCGTAACAATAGTGTTCTAATGCTTCTTAAAACGCGATATCACATCTCATTTCTATGTTTCATGGTAAGATATAATATGATTTGCGAAGTATCATGTATTCTTCGTCTACACTTCAAATGAATGTAAATGCGACACTTCCTTGCTAGGAAATAGCGTCTGCAGATGTCTAGGTATCGTAGTAATAGAGTTCTAATGCTTCTTAAAACGCGATATCGCATCTCATTTCTATGTTTCATGGAAAGATATAATATGATTTGCGAAGTATCATGTATTCCTCGTCTACACTTCAAATGAATGTAAATGCGACACTTCCTTGCTAGGAAATAGCGTCTGCAGATGTCTAGGTATCGTAGCAATAGAGTTCTAATGCTTCTTAAAACGCGATATCGCATCTCATTTCTATGTTTTCATGGTAAGATATAACATGATTTGCGAAGTATTGTGTATTCCTCGTCTACACTTCAAATGAATGTGAATGCGATACTTCCTCGCTAGGAAATAGCGTTTGCAGATATCTACGTATCGTAGCAATAGCTTTCTAATGCTACTTAAAACGCCATATCGAATCTCATTTCTATGTTTCATGGTAAGATATAATATGATTTGCGAAGTGTCATGTATTCCTCGTCTACACTACAAATGAATGTAAATGCGACACTTCCTTGCAAGGAAATAGCGTTTGCAGATGTCTACGTATCGTAGCAATAGAGTTCTTATGATTCTTAGAACGCGATATCGCATCTCATCTCTATGTTTCATGGTAAGATATAATATGATTTGCGAAGCATCATGTATTCCTCGTCTACACTTCAAATGAATGTAAATGCCACTCTTCCTTGCAAGGAAATAGCGTTTGCAGATGTCTACGTATCGTAGCAATAGAGTTCTTATGATTCTTAAAACGCGTTATCGCATCTCATTTCTATGTTCATGGTAAGATATAATATGATTTGCGAAGTATTGTGTATTCCTCGTCTACACTTCAGATGAATGTGAATGCGAAACTTCCTCGCTAGGAAATAGCGTTTGCAGATGTCTACGTATCGTAGCAATAGCTTTCTAATGCTACTTAAAACGCGATATCGAATCTCATTTCTATGTTTCATGATAAGATGTAATATGATTTGCGACGTGTCATGTATTCCTCGTCTACACTACAAATGAATGCAAATGCGACACTTCTTTTGCAAGGAAATAGCGTTTGCAGATGTCTACGTATCGAAGCAATAGAGTTCAAACGCTTCTTAAAACGCGATATCGCATCTCATCTCTATGTTTCATGGTAAGATATAATATGATTTGCGAAGTATCATGTATTCCTCGTCTACACTCCAAATGAATGTAAATGCGACTCTTCCTTCCAAGGAAATAGCGTTTGCAGATGTCTACGTATCGTAGCAATAGAGTTCAAATGCTTCTTAAAACGAGATATCGCATCTCATTTCTATGCTTCATGATCAGATGTAATATTCATTGCGAAGTGTTATGTATTCCTCGTCAACACTTCAAATGAATGTAAATGCGACACTTCCCTGCTAGGAAATAGCGTTTGCAGATGTCTACGTATCGCAGGGATGGAGTTCTAATGCTTCTTGAAACGTGATATCGCATCTCATTTCTATGTTTCATGATAGGATGTAATATTCATTGCGAAGTGTTATGTATTCCTCGTCTGCACTTCAAATGAATGTAAATGCGACATTTCCTTGCTAGGAAATAGCGTTTGCAGATGTCTACGTATCAAAGCAATAGAGTTCAAATGCTTCTTAAAAGGAGATATCGCATCTCATTTCTATGTTTCATGATAAGATGTAATATTCATTGCGATGTGTTATGTATTCTTCGCCTACATTTCAAATGAATGTAAACGCGACACTTTCTTGCTAGGAAATAGCGTTTGTAGATGTCTACGTATCGTAGCAATAGAGTTCTAATGCTTCTTAAAATGCGATATCGCATCTCATTTCTATGTTTAATTGTAAGATATAAAATGATTGGCGAAGTGTTATGTATTCCTCGTCTACACTTCAAATGAATGTGAATGCGACACTTCCTTGCAAGGAAATAGCGTTTGCAGATGTCTACGTATCGAAGCAATAGATTTCAAATGCTTCTTAAAACGAGATATTGCATCCCATATCTATGTTTCATGATAAGATGTAATATTCATTGCGAAATGTTATGTATTCCTCGTCTACACTTCAAATGAATGTAAATGCGACACTTCCTTGCTAGGAAATAGCGTTTGCAGATGTCTACGTATCGTAGCAATAGAGTTCTAATGCTTCCTAAAACGCGATTTCGCATCTCATTTCTATGTTTCATGGTAAGATATAATATGATTTGCGAAGTGTTATATAGTCCTCGTCTACACTTCAAATAAATGTAAATGCGACACATCCTTGCAAGGAAATAGCGTTTGCAGATGTCTACGTATCGTAGCAATAGAGTTCTTATGCTTCTTAAAACGCGATATTGCATCTCATTTCTATGTTTCATGGTAAGATATAATATGATTTGCGAAGTGTTATGTAGTCCTCGTCTACACTTCAAATGAACGTAAATGCGACACTTCCTTGCTAGGAAATAGCGTTGCAGATGTCTACGTATCGCAGGGATGGAGTTCTAATGCTTCTTAAAACGTGATATCGCATCTCATTTATATGTTTCATGATAAGATGTATTATTCATTGCGAAGTGTTATGTATTCCTCGTCTGCACTTCAAATGAATGTAAATGCGACACTTCCTTGCAAGGAAATAGCGTTTGCAGATGTCTACGTATCGTAGGGCTAGGGTTCTAATGCTTCTTAAAACGTGATATCGTATCGCATTTCTATGTTTCATGGTGAGATATAATATGATTGGCGAAGTGTTATGTACTCCTCGTCTACACTTCAAATGAATGTAAATGCGACACTTCCTTGCTAGGAAATAGCGTTTGCAGATGTCTACGTATCGAAGCAATAGAGTTCAAATGCTTCTTAAAACGAGATATCGCATCTCATTTCTATGTTTCATGATAAGATGTAATATTCATTGCGAAGTGTTATGTATTCTTCGCCTACATTTCAAATGAATGTAAACGCGAAACTTTCTTGCTAGGAAATAGCGTTTGTAGATGTCTACGTATCGTAGCAATAGAGTTCTAATGCTTCTTAATACGCGATATCGCATCTCATTTCTATGTTTAATTGTAAGATATAATATGATTGGCGAAGTGTTATGTATTCCTCGTCTACACTTCAAATGAATGTGAATGCGACACTTCCTTGGAAGGAAATAGCGTTTGCAGATGTCTACGTATCGAAGCAATAGAGTTCAAATGCTTCTCAAAACGTGATATCGCATCTCATTTCTATGTTTCATGATAAGATGTAATATTCATTGCGAAATGTTATATATTCCTCGTCTACACTTCAAATGAATGTAAATGCGACACTTCCTTGCTAGGAAATAGCGTTTGCAGATGTCTACGTATCGTAGCAATAGAGTTCTAATGCTTCCTAAAACGCGATTTCGCATCTCATTTCTATGTTTCATGGTAAGATATAATATGATTTGCGAAGTGTTATATAGTCCTCGTCTACACCTCAAATAAATGTAAATGCGACACATCCTTGCAAGGAAATAGCGTTTGCAGATGTCTACGTATCGTAGCAATAGAGTTCTTATGCTTCTTAAAACGCGATATTGCATCTCATTCCTATGTTTCATGGTAAGATATAATATGATTTGCGAAGTGTTATGTAGTCCTCGTCTACACTTCAAATGAACGTAAATGCGACACTTCCTTGCTAGGAAATAGCGTTTGCAGATGTCTACGTATCGCAGGGATGGAGTTCTAATGCTTCTTAAAACGTGATATCGCATCTCATTTCTATGTTTCATGATAAGATGTAATATTCATTGCGAAGTGTTATGTATTCCTCGTCTGCCACTTCAATGAATGTAAATGCGACACTTCCTTGCAAGGAAATAGCGTTTGCAGATGTCTACGTATCGTAGGGCTAGGGTTCTAATGCTTCTTAAAACGTGATATCGTATCGCATTTCTATGTTTCATGGTAAGATATAATATGATTGGCGAAGTGTTATGTATTCCTCGTCTACACTTCAAATGAATGTAAATGCGACACTTCCTTGCTAGGAAATAGCGTTTGCAGATGTCTACGTATCGAAGCAATAGAGTTCAAATGCTTCTTAAAACGAGATACCGCATCTCATTTCTATGTTTCATGATAAGATGTAATATTCATTGCGAAGTGTTATGTATTCTTCGCCTACATTTCAAATGAATGTAAACGCGACACTTTCTTGCTAGGAAATAGCGTTTGTAGATGTCTACGTATCGTAGAAATAGAGTTCTAATGCTTCTTAATACGCGATATCGCATCTCATTTCTATGTTTAATTGTAAGATATAATATGATTGGCGAAGTGTTATGTATTCCCCGTCTACACTTCAAATGAATGTGAATGCGACACTTCCTTGCTAGAAATAGCGTTTGCAGATGTCTACGTATCGAAGCAATAGAGTTCAAACGCTTCTTAAAACGCGATATCGCATCTCATCTCTATGTTTCATGGTAAGATATAATATGATTTGCGAAGTATCATGTATTCCTCGTCTACACTTCAAATGAATGTAAATGCGACTCTTCCTTGCAAGGAAATAGCGTTTGCAGATGTCTACGTATCGAAGCAATAGAGTTCAAATGCTTCCTAAAACGAGATATTGCATCTCATATCTATGTTTCATGATAAGATATAATATTCATTGCGAAGTGTTATGCATTCCACGTCTACGATTCAGATGGATGTAAATGCGACTCTTCCTTGCAAGGAAATAGCGTTTTCAGATGTCTACGTATCGAAGCAATACAGTTCAAATGCTTCCTAAAACGAGATATTGCATCTCATATCTATCTTTCATGATAAGATATAATATTCATTGCGAAGTGTTATGCATTCCTCGTCTACGATTCAAATGGATGTAAAATGCGACACTTCCTTGCTAGGAATTAGCGTTTGCAGATGTCTACGTATCGCAGGGATGGAGTTCTAATGCTTCTTAAAACGTGATATCGCATCTCATTTCTATGTTTCATGATAAGATGTAATATTCATTGCGAAGTGTTATGTATTCCTCGTCTGCACTTCAATGAATGTAAATGCGACACTTCCTTGCAAGGAAATAGCGTTTGCAGATGTCTACGTATCGTAGGGCTAGGGTTCTAATGCTTCTTAAAACGTGATATCGTATCGCATTTCTATGTTTCATGGTAAGATATAATATGATTGGCGAAGTGTTATGTATTCCTCGTCTACACTTCAAATGAATGTAAATGCGACACTTCCTTGCTAGGAAATAGCGTTTGCAGATGTCTACGTATCGAAGCAATAGAGTTCAAATGCTTCTTAAAACGAGATATCGCATCTCATTTCTATGTTTCATGATAAGATGTAATATTCATTGCGAAGTGTTATGTATTCTTCGCCTACATTTCAAATGAATGTAAACGCGACACTTTCTTGCTAGGAAATAGCGTTTGTAGATGTCTACGTATCGTAGAAATAGAGTTCTAATGCTTCTTAATACGCGATATCGCATCTCATTTCTATGTTTAATTGTAAGATATAATATGATTGGCGAAGTGTTATGTAGTCCTCGTCTACACTTCAAATGAACGTAAATGCGACACTTCCTTGCTAGGAAATAGCGTTTGCAGATGTCTACGTATCGCAGGGATGGAGTTCTAATGCTTCTTAAAACGTGATATCGCATCTCATTTATATGTTTCATGATAAGATGTATTATTCATTGCGAAGTGTTATGTATTCCTCGTCTGCACTTCAAATGAATATAAATGCGACACTTCCTTGCAAGGAAATAGCGTTTGCAGATGTCTACGTATCGTAGGGCTAGGGTTCTAATGCTTCTTAAAACGTGATATCGTATCGCATTTCTATGTTTCATGGTAAGATATAATATGATTGGCGAAGTGTTATGTATTCCTCGTCTACACTTCAAATGAATGTAAATGCGACACTTGCCTTGCTAGGAAATAGCGTTTGCAGATGTCTACGTATCGAAGCAATAGAGTTCAAATGCTTCTTAAACGAGATATCGCATCTCATTTCTATGTTTCATGATAAGATGTAATATTCATTGCGAAGCGTTATGTATTCTTCGCCTACCATTCAAATGAATGTAAACGCGAAACTTCTTGCTAGGAAATAGCGTTTGTAGATGTCTACGTATCGTAGCAATAGAGTTCTAATGCTTCTTAATACGCGATATCGCATCTCATTTCTATGTTTAATTGTAAGATATAACATGATTGGCGAAGTATCATGTATTCCTCGTCTACACTCCAAATGGATGTAAATGCGACTCTCCTTCCAAGGAAATAGCGTTTTTGCAGATGTCTACGTATCGTAGCAATAGAGTTCAAATGCTTCTTAAAACGAGATATCGCATCTCATTTCTATGCTTCATGATCAGATGTAATATTCATTGCGAAGTGTTATGTATTCCTCGTCAACACTTCAAATGAATGTAAATGCGACACTACCTTGCAAGGAAATAGCGTTTGCATATGTCTACGTATCGAAGCAATAGAGTTCAAATGTTTCTCAAAACGAGATATCGCATCTCATTTCTATGTTTCATGATAAGATGTAATATTCATTGCGAAGTGTTATGTATTCCTCGTCTACACTTCAAATGAATGTAAATGCGACATTTCCTTGCTAGGAAATAGCGTTTGCAGATGTCTACGTATCGAAGCAATAGAGTTCAAATGCTTCTTAAAACGAGATATCGCATCTCATTTCTATGTTTCATGATAAGATGTAATATTCATTGCGAAGTGTTATGTATTCTTCGCCTACATTTCAAATGAATGTAAACGCGACACTTTCTTGCTAGGAAATAGCGTTTGTAGATGTCTACGTATCGTAGCAATAGAGTTCTAATGCTTCTTAAAATGCGATATCGCATCTCATTTCTATGTTTAATTGTAAGATATAATATGATTGGCGAAGTGTTATGTATTCCTCGTCTACACTTCAAATGAATGTGAATGCGACACTTCCTTGCAAGGAAATAGCGTTTGCAGATGTCTACGTATCGAAGCAATAGATTTCAAATGCTTCTTAAAACGAGATATTGCATCTCATATCTATGTTTCATGATAAGATGTAATATTCATTGCGAAATGTTATGTAATCCTCGTCTACACTTCAAATGAATGTAAATGCGACACTTCCTTGCTAGGAAATAGCGTTTGCAGATGTCTACGTATCGTAGCAATAGAGTTCTAATGCTTCCTAAAACGCGATTTCGCATCTCATTTCTATGTTTCATGGTAAGATATAATATGATTTGCGAAGTGTTATATAGTCCTCGTCTACACCTCAAATATATGTAAATGCGACACATCCTTGCAAGGAAATAGCGTTTGCAGATGTCTACGTATCGTAGCAATAGAGTTCTTATGCTTCTTAAAACGCGATATTGCATCTCATTCCTATGTTTCATGGTAAGATATAATATGATTTGCGAAGTGTTATGTAGTCCCTCGTCTACACTTCAAATGAACGTAAATGCGACACTTCCTTGCTAGGAAATAGCGTTTGCAGATGTCTACGTATCGCAGGGATGGAGTTCTAATGCTTCTTAAAACGTGATATCGCATCTCATTTATATGTTTCATGATAAGATGTATTATTCATTGCGAAGTGTTATGTATTCCTCGTCTGCACTTCAAATGAATGTAAATGCGACACTTCCTTGCAAGGAAATAGCGTTTGCAGATGTCTACGTATCGAAGCAATAGAGTTCAAATGCTTCTTAAACGAGATATCGCATCTCATTTCTATGTTTCATGATAAGATGTAATATTCATTGCGAAGTGTTATGTATTCTTCGCCTACATTTCAAATGAATGTAAACGCGACACTTTCTTGCTAGGAAATAGCGTTTGTAGATGTCTACGTATCGTAGCAATAGAGTTCTAATGCTTCTTAAAATGCGATATCGCATCTCATTTCTATGTTTAATTGTAAGATATAATATGATTGGCGAAGTGTTATGTATTCTCGTCTACACTTCAAATGAATGTGAATGCGACACTTCCTTGCAAGGAAATAGCGTTTGCAGATGTCTACGTATCGAAGCAATAGATTTCAAATGCTTCTTAAAACGAGGTATTGCATCTCATATCTATGTTTCATGATAAGATGTAATATTCATTGCGAAATGTTATGTACTCCTCGTCTACACTTCAAATGAATGTAAATGCGACACTTCCTTGCTAGGAAATAGCGTTTGCAGATGTCTACGTATCGTAGCAATAGAGTTCTAATGCTTCCTAGAACGCGATTTCGCATCTCATTTCTATGTTTCATGGTAAGATATAATATGATTTGCGAAGTGTTATATAGTCCTCGTCTGCACTTCAAATAAATGTAAATGCGACACATCCTTGCAAGGAAGTAGCGTTTGCAGATGTCTACGTATCGTAGCAATAGAGTTCTTATGCTTCTTAAAACGCGATATTGCATCTCATTTCTATGTTTCATGGTAAGATATAATATGACATGCGAAGTGTTATGTAGTTCTCGTCTACACTTCAAATGAATGTAAACGCGACACTTTCTTGCTAGGAAATAGCGTTTGCAGATGTCTACGTATCGTAGCAATAGAGTTCTAATGCTTCCTAAAACGCGATTTCGCATCTCATTTCTATGTTTCATGTTAAGATATAATATGATTTGCGAAGTGTTATATAGTCCTCGAATACACCTCAAATAAATGTAAATGCGACACATCCTTGCAAGGAAATAGCGTTTGCAGATGTCTACGTATCGTAGCAATAGAGTTCTTATGCTTCTTAAAACGCGATATTGCATCTCATTCCTATGTTTCATGGTAAGATATAATATGATTTGCGAAGTGTTATGTAGTCCTCGTCTACACTTCAAATGAACGTAAATGCGACACTTCCTTGCTAGGAAATAGCGTTTGCAGATGTCTACGTATCGCAGGGATGGAGTTCTAATGCTTCTTAAAACGTGATATCGCATCTCATTTATATGTTTCATGATAAGATGTATTATTCATTGCGAAGTGTTATGTATTCCTCGTCTGCACTTCAAATGAATGTAAATGCGACACTTCCTTGCAAGGAAATAGCGTTTGCAGATGTCTACGTATCGTAGGGCTAGGGTTCTAATGCTTCTTAAAACGTGATATCGTATCGCATTTCTATGTTTCATGGTAAGATATAATATGATTGGCGAAGTGTTATGTATTCCTCGTCTACACTTCAAATGAATGTAAATGCGACACTTCCTTGCTAGGAAATAGCGTTTGCAGATGTCTACGTATCGAAGCAATAGAGTTCAAATGCTTCTTAAACGAGATATCGCATCTCATTTCTATGTTTCATGATAAGATGTAATATTCATTGCGAAGTGTTATGTATTCTTCGCCTACATTTCAAATGAATGTAAACGCGAACTTTCTTGCTAGGAAATAGCGTTTGTAGATGTCTACGTATCGTAGCAATAGAGTTCTAATGCTTCTTAATACGCGATATCGCATCTCATTTCTATGTTTAATTGTAAGATATAATATGATTGGCGAAGTGTTATGTATTCCTCGTCTACACTTCAAATGAATGTGAATGCGACACTTCCTTGCAAGGAAATAGCGTTTGCAGATGTCTACGTATCGAAGCAATAGAGTTCAAATGCTTCTCAAAACGTGATATCGCATCTCATTTCTATGTTTCATGATAAGATGTAATATTCATTGCGAAATGTTATATATTCCTCGTCTACACTTCAAATGAATGTAAATGCGACACTTCCTTGCTAGGAAATAGCGTTTGCAGATGTCTACGTATCGTAGCAATAGAGTTCTAATGCTTCCTAAAACGCGATTTCGCATCTCATTTCTATGTTTCATGGTAAGATATAATATGACATGCGAAGTGTTATGTAGTTCTCGTCTACACTTCAAATGAATGTAAACGCGACACTTTCTTGCTAGGAAATAGCGTTTGCAGATGTCTACGTATCGTAGCAATAGAGTTCTAATGCTTCCTAAAACGCGATTTCGCATCTCATTTCTATGTTTCATGGTAAGATATAATATGATTTGCGAAGTGTTATATAGTCCTCGTCTACACCTCAAATAAATGTAAATGCGACACATCCTTGCAAGGAAATAGCGTTTGCAGATGTCTACGTATCGTAGCAATAGAGTTCTTATGCTTCTTAAAACGCGATATTGCATCTCATTCCTATGTTTCATGGTAAGATATAATATGATTTGCGAAGTGTTATGTAGTCCTCGTCTACACTTCAAATGAACGTAAATGCGACACTTCCTTGCTAGGAAATAGCGTTTGCAGATGTCTACGTATCGCAGGGATGGAGTTCTAATGCTTCTTAAAACGTGATATCGCATCTCATTTCTATGTTTCATGATAAGATGTAATATTCATTGCGAAGTGTTATGTATTCCTCGTCTGCACTTCAAATGAATGTAAATGCGACACTTCCTTGCAAGGAAATAGCGTTTGCAGATGTCTACGTATCGAAGCAATAGAGTTCATATGATTCTCAAAACGAGATATCGCATCTCATTTCTATGTTTCATGATAAGATGTAATATTCATTGCGAAATGTTATATATTCCTCGTCTACATTTCAAATGAATGTAAATGCGACACTTCCTTTCTAGGAAATAGCGTTTGCAGATGTTTACGTATCGTAAGGATAGAGTTCTAATGCTTCTTAAAACGCGATATCGTATCTCATTTCTATGTTGCATGATAGGATATAATATTCGTTGTAAAGTGTTATGTATACCTTGTATTCCCTTCAGAAGAATGTAAATACGACACTTCCTTGCAAGGAAATAGCGTTTGCAGATGTCTACGTATCGCAGGGATGGAGTTCTAATGCTTCTTAAAACGTGATATCGCATCTCATTTATATGTTTCATGATAAGATGTATTATTCATTGCGAAGTGTTATGTATTCCTCGTCTGCACTTCAAATGAATGTAAATGCGACACTTCCTTGCAAGGAAATAGCGTTTGCAGATGTCTACGTATCGTAGGGCTAGGGTTCTAATGCTTCTTAAAACGTGATATCGTATCGCATTTCTATGTTTCATGGTAAGATATAATATGATTGGCGAAGTGTTATGTATTCCTCGTCTACACTTCAAATGAATGTAAATGCGACACTTCCTTGCTAGGAAATAGCGTTTGCAGATGTCTACGTATCGAAGCAATAGAGTTCAAATGCTTCTTAAAACGAGATATCGCATCTCATTTCTATGTTTCATGATAAGATGTAATATTCATTGCGAAGTGTTATGTATTCTTCGCCTACATTTCAAATGAATGTAAACGCGAAACTTTCTTGCTAGGAAATAGCGTTTGTAGATGTCTACGTATCGTAGCAATAGAGTTCTAATGCTTCTTAATACGCGATATCGCATCTCATTTCTATGTTTAATTGTAAGATATAATATGATTGGCGAAGTGTTATGTATTCCTCGTCTACACTTCAAATGAATGTGAATGCGACACTTCCTTGCAAGGAAATAGCGTTTGCAGATGTCTACGTATCGAAGCAATAGAGTTCAAATGCTTCTCAAAACGTGATATCGCATCTCATTTCTATGTTTCATGATAAGATGTAATATTCATTGCGAAATGTTATATATTCCTCGTCTACACTTCAAATGAATGTAAATGCGACACTTCCTTGCTAGGAAATAGCGTTTGCAGATGTCTACGTATCGTAGCAATAGAGTTCTAATGCTTCCTAAAACGCGATTTCGCATCTCATTTCTATGTTTCATGGTAAGATATAATATGATTTGCGAAGTGTTATATAGTCCTCGTCTACACTTCAAATAAATGTAAATGCGACACATCCTTGCAAGGACATAGCGTTTGCAGATGTCTACGTATCGCAGGGATGGAGTTCTAATGCTTCTTAAAACGTGATATCGCATCTCATTTCTATGTTTCATGATAAGATGTAATATTCATTGCGAAGTGTTATGTATTCCTCGTCTGCACTTCAAATGAATGTAAATGCGACACTTCCTTGCAAGGAAATAGCGTTTGCAGATGTCTACGTATCGAAGCAATAGACTTCATGTGATTCTCAAAACGAGATATCGCATCTCATTTCTATGTTTCATGATAAGATGTAATATTCATTGCGAAATGTTATATATTCCTCGTCTACATTCAAATGAATGTAAATGCGACGCTTCCTTCTAGGAAATAGCGTTTGCAGATGTTTACGTATCGTAAGGATAGAGTTCTAATGCTTCTTAAAACGCGATATCGTATCTCATTTCTATGTTGCATGATAGGATATAATATTCGTTGTAAAGTGTTCATGTATACCTTGTATTCCCTTCAGAAGAATGTAAATACGACACTTCCTTGCAAGGAAATAGCGTTTCAGATGTCTACGTATCGTAACAATAGAGTTCTTATGCTTCTTAAAACGCGATATTGCACCTCATTTCTATGTTTCGTGGTAAAATATAATATGACATGCGAAGTGTTATGTAGTCCTCGTCTACACTTCAAATGAATGTAAATGCGACACTTTCTTGGTAGGAAATAGCGTTTGCAGATGTCTACCTATCGTAGCAATAGTGTTCTAATGCTTCTTAAACCGCGATATCGCATCTCATTTCTATGTTTAATGGTAAGATATAATATGATTTGCGAAGTTTTATGTATTCCTCGTCTACACTTCAAATGAATGTAAACGCGACACTTCCTTCATAGGAAATAGCGTTTGTAGATGTCTACGTACCGTAGCAATAGAGTTCTAATGCTTCTTAAAACGCGATATTGCTTCTCATTTCTATGTTTCATGGTAAGATATAATATGACTTGCGAAGTGTTATGTAGTCCTCGTCTACACTTCAAATGAATGTAAGTGCGACACTTCCTTGCTAGGAAATAGCGTTTGCAGATGTCTACCTATCGTTGCTATGGAGTTCTAATGCTTCTTAAAACGCGATATCGCATCTCATTTCTATGTTTAATTGTAAGATACAATATGATTGGCGAAGTGTTATGTATTCCTCGTCTACACTTCAAATGAATGTGAATGCGACACTTCCTTGCAAGGAAATAGCGTTTGCAGATGTCTACGTATCGAAGCAATATAGTTAAAATGCTTCTTAATACGAGATATCGCATTTCATTTCCATGTTTCATGATAAGATGAAATATTCATTGCGAAATGTTATATATTCCTCGTCTACACTTCAGATGAATGTAAATGCGACACTTCCTTGCTAGGAAATAGCGTTTGCAGATGTCTACGTATCGTAGCAATAGAGTTCTAATGCTTCTTAATAAGCGATTTCGCATATCATTTCTATGTTTCATGGCAAGATATAATATGATTTGCGAAATGTTATGTAGTCCTCGTCTACACTACAAATAAATGTAAATGCGGCACATCGTTGCTAGGAAATAGCGTTTGCAGATGTCTACGTATCGTAGGGATGGAGTTCTAATGCTTCTTAAAACGTGATATCGCATCTCATTTCTATGTTTCATGGTAAGATATAATGTGACTTGCGAAGTGTTATATATTCCTCGTCTACACTTCAAATGAATGTAAATGCGACACTTCCTTGCTAGGAAATAGCGTTTGCAGATGTCTACGTATCGTAGCAATAGAGTTCTAATGCTTCCTAAAACGCGATTTCGCATCTCATTTCTATGTTTCATGGTAAGATATAATATGATTTGCGAAGTGTTATATAGTCCTCGTCTACACTTCAAATAAATGTAAATGCGACACATCCTTGCAAGGAAATAGCGTTTGCAGATGTCTACGTATCGTAGCAATATAGTTCTTATGCTTCTTAAAACGCGATATTGCATCTCATTTCTATGTTTCATGGTAAGATATAATATGACATGCGAAGTGTTATGTAGTTCTCGTCTACACTTCAAATGAATGTAAACGCGACACTTTCTTGCTAGGAAATAGCGTTTGCAGATGTCTACGTATCGTAGCAATAGAGTTCTAATGCTTCCTAAAACGCGATTTCGCATCTCATTTCTATGTTTCATGGTAAGATATAATATGATTTGCGAAGTGTTATGTAGTCCTCGTCTACACTTCAAATGAATGTGAATGCGATACTTCCTCGCTAGGAAATAGCGTCCGCAGATGTCTACGTATCGAAGCAATAGAGTTCTAATGCTTCTTAAAACGAGATATTGCATCTCATATCTATGTTTCATGATAAGATATAATATTCATTGCGAAGTGTTATGCATTCCTCGTCTACGATTCAAATGAATGTAAATGCGACACTTCTTTGCAAGGAAATAGCGTTTGCAGATGTCTACGTATCGTAGCAATAGAGTTCTTATGATCCTTAAAACGAGATATCGCATCTCATTTCTATGTTTCATGGTAAGATATAATATGATTTGCGAAGTGTTATGTATTCCTCGTCTACACATCAAATGAATGTAAATGCGACACTTCCTTGCAAGGAAATAGCGTTTGCAGATGTCTACGTATCGTAGCAATAGAGTTCTTATGATTCTTAAAACGCGATATCGCATCTCATTTCTATGTTTCATGGTAAGATATTATATGATTTGCGAAGTGTCATGTATTCCTCGTCTACACTTCAAATGAATGTAAATGCGACACTTCCTTGCTAGGAAATAGCGTCTGCAGATGTCTAGGTATCGTAGCAATAGAGTTCTAATGCTTCTTAAAACGTGATATTGCATCTCATATCTATGCTTCATGATAAGATATAATATTCATTGCGAAGTGTTATGCATTCCCCGTCTACGATTCAAATGAACGTAAATGCGACACTTCCTTGCAAGGAAATAGCGTTTGCAGATGTCTACGTATCGTAGCAACAGAGTTCTAATGCTACTTAAAACGCGATATCGCATCGCATTTCTATGTTTCATGGTAAGGTGTAATATGATTTGCGAAGTGTTATGTATTCCTCCTCTACACTTCAAACGATTGTAAATGCGGCACTTCCTTGCAAGGAAATAGCGTTTGCAGATGTCTACGTATCGTAGCAATAGAGTTCATATGATCCTTACAACGAGATATCGCATCTCATTTCTATGTTTCATGGTAAGATATAATATGATTTGCGAAGTGTTATGTATTCCTCGTCTACACATCAAATGAATGTAAATGCGACACTTCCTTGCAAGTAAATAGCGTTTGCAGATGTCTACGTATCGTAGAAGTAGAGTTCTTATGATTCTTAAAACGCGATATCGCATCTCATTTCTATGTTTCATGGTAAGATATTATATGATTTGCGAAGTGTCATGTATTCCTCGTCTACACTTCAAATGAATATAAATGCGACACTTCCATGCAAGGAAATAGCGTTTGCAGATGTCTACGTATCGAAGCGATAGAGTTCAAATGCTTCTTAAAACGAGATATAGCATCTCATTTCTATGCTTCATGATTAGATGTAATATTCATTGCGAAATGTTATATATTCCTCGTCTACACTTCAAATGAATGTAAATGCGACACTTCCTTGCTAGGAAATAGCGTTTGCAGATATCTACCTATCGTTGCAATAGAGTTCTAATGCTTCTTAAACCGCGATATCGCATCTCATTTCTATGTTCAATGGTAAGATATAATATGACTGGTGAAGTGTTATGTGTTCCTCGTCTACACTTCAAATGAATATAAATGCGACACTTCCATGCAAGGAAATAGCTTTTGCAGATGTCTACGTATCGAAGCGATAGAGTTCAAATGCTTCTTAAAACGAGATATCGCATCTCATTTCTATGTTTCATGATAAGATGTAATATTCATTGCGAAATGTTATATATTCCTCGTCTACACTTCAAATGAATGTAAATGCGACACTTCCTTGCTAGGAAATAGCGTTTGTAGACGTCTACGTATCCTAGCAATAGAGTTCTATTGCTTCTTAAAACGCGATATCGCATCTCATTTCTATGTTTCATGGTAAGATATAATATGACATGCGAAGTGTTATGTAGTCCTCGTCTACACTTCAAATGAATGTAAATGCGACACTTTCTTGCTAGGAATTAGCGTTTGCAGATGTCTACCTATCGTAGCAATAGTGTTCTAATGCTTCTTAAACCGCAATATCGCATCTCATCTCTACGTTTAATGGTAAGATATAATATGATTGGCGAAGTTTCATGTATTCCTCGTCTACACTTCAAATGAATGTAAATGCGACACTACCATGCAAGGAAATAGCGTTTGCAGATGTCTACGTATCGAAGCGATAGAGTTCAAATGCTTCTTAAAACGAGATATCGCATCTCATTTCTATGTTTCATGATAAGATGTAATATTCTTTGCGAAGTGTTATGTATTCTTCGCCTACATTTCAAATGAATGTAAACGCGACACTTCCTTCATAGGAAATATCGTTTGTAGATGTCTACGTATCGTAGCAATAGAGTTCTAATGCTTCTTAAAACGCGATATTGCTTCTCATTTCTATGTTTCATGGTAAGATATAATATGACTTGCGAAGTGTTATGTAGTCCTCGTCTACACTTCAAATGAATGTAATTGCGACACTTCCTTGCTAGGAAATAGCGATTGCAGATGTCTACCTATAGTTGCAATAGAGTTCTAATGCTTCTTAAAACGCGATATCGCATCTCATATCTATGTTTAATTGTAACATATAATATGATTGGCGAAGTGTTATGTATTCCTCGTCTACACTTCAAATGAATGTGAATGCGACACTTCCTTACAAGGAAATAGCGTTTGCAGATGTCTACGTATCGAAGCAATAGAGTTCAAATGCTTCTTAAAACGAGATATCGCATCTCATTTCCATGTTTCATGATAAGATGAAATATTCATTGCGAAATGTTATATATTCCTCGTCTACACTTCAAATGAATGTAAATGCGACACTTCCTTGCTAGGAAATAGCGTTTGCAGATGTCTACGTATCGTAGGAATGGAATCCTAATGCTTCTTAAAACGTGATATCGCATCTCATTTCTATGTTTCATGATAAGATGTAATATTCATTGCGATGTGTTATGTATTCCTCGTCTACATTTCAAATGAATGTAAATGCGACACTTCCTTTCTAGGAAATAGCGTTTGCAGATGTTTACGTATCGTAAGGATAGAGTTCTAATGCTTCTTAAAACGCGATATCGTATCTCATTTCTATGTTGCATGATAGGATATAATATTCATTGTAAAGTGTTATGTATACTTCGTATTCTCTTCAGAAGAATGTAAATGCGACACTTCCTTCCAAGGAAATAGCTTTTGCAGATGTCTACGTATCGTAGGAATAGAATTCTTATGCTTCTTAAAACGCGATATTGCATCTCATTTCTATGTTTCATGGTAAGATATAATACGACATGCGAAGTGTTATGTAGTCCTCGTCTACACTTCAAATGAATGTAAATGCGACACTTCCTTGCTAGGAAATAGCGTTTGCAGATGTCTACCTATCGTAGCAATAGAGTTCTAATGCTTCTTAAACCGCGATATCGCATCTCATTCCTATGTTCAATGCTAAGATATAATATGACTGGCGAAGTGTTATGTATTCCTCGTCTACACTTCAAATGAATATAAATGAGACACTTCCATGCAAGGAAATAGCGTTTGCAGATGTCTACGTATCGAAGCGATAGAGTTCAAATGCTTCTTAAAACGAGATATTGCATCTCATATCTATGTTTCATGGTAAGATATAATATTCATTGCGACGTGTTATGTATTCCTCGTCAACGATTCAAATGGATGTAAATGCAACACTTCCTTGCTAGGAAATAGCGTTTGCAGATGTCTACCTATCGTAGCAATAGATTTCTAATGCTTCTTAAACCGTGATATCGCATCTCATTTCCATGTTTAATGGTAAGATATAATATGATTGGCGAACTGTTATGTATTCCTCGTCTACACTTCAAATGAATGTGAATGCGACACTTCCTTGCAAGGAAATAGCGTTTGCAGATGTCTACGTATCGAAGCAATAGTGTTCAAATGCTTCTCAAAACGAGATATCGCATCTCATTTCTATGTTTCATGATAAGATGTAATTATCATTGCGAAATGTTATGTATTCCTCGTCTACACTTCAAATGAATGTAAATGCGACACTTCCTTGCTAGGAAATAGCTTTTGCAGATGTCTACGTATCGTAGCAATAGAGTTCTAATGCTTCCTAAAACGCGATTTCGCATCTCATTTCTATGTTTCATGGTAAGATATAATATGATTTGCGAAGTGTTATGTAGTCCTCGTCTACACTTCAAATAAATGTAAATGCGACACATCCTTGCTAGGAAATAGCGTTTGCAGATGTCTACGTATCGTAGGGATGGAGTTCTAATGCTTCTTAAAACGTGATATCGCATCTCAATTCTATGTTTCATGATAAGATGTAATATTCATTGCGAAGTGTTATGTATTCCTCGTCTACACTTCAAATGAATGTAAATGCGACACTTCCTTTCTAGGAAATAGCGTTTGCAGATGTTTATGTGTCGTAGGGATAGAGTTCTAATGCTTCTTAGAACGCGATATCGTATCTCATTTCTATGTTGCATGATAGGATATAATATTCATTGTAAAGTGTTATGTATACCTTGTATTCTCTTCAGAAGAATGTAAATGCGACACTTCCTTGCAAGGAAATAGCGTTTGCAGATGTCTGCATATCGTAGCAATAGAGATCTTATGCTTCTTAAAACGCGATATTGCATCTCATTTCTATGTTTCATGGTAAGATATAATACGACATGCGAAGTGTTATGTAGTCCTCGTCTACACTTCAAATGAATGTAAATGCGACACTTCCTTGCTAGGAAATAGCGTTTACAGATGTCTACCTATCGTAGCAATAGAGTTCTAATGCTTCTTAAACCGCGATATCGCATCTCATTTCTATGTTTCACGGTAAGATATAATATGATTTGCGAAGTGTTATGTAGTCCTCGTCTACACTACAAATAAATGTAAATGCGACACATCCTTGCTAGGAAATAGCGTTTGCAGATGTCTACGTATCGTAGGGATGGAGTTCTAATGCTTCTTAAAACGTGATATCGCATCTCATTTCTATGTTTCATGGTAAGATATAATATGACTTGCGAAGTGTTATGTAGTCCTCGTCTACACTTCAAATGAATGTAAATGCGACACTTCCTTGCTAGGAAATAGCGTTTGCAGATGTCTACGTATCGTAGGGATGGAGTTCTAATGCTTCTTAGAACGTGATATCGCATCTCATTTCTATGTTTCACAATAAGATATAATATTAATTGCGAATTGTTATGCATTCCTCGTCTACGATTCAAATGAATGTAAATGCGACACTTCCTTGCAAGGAAATAGCGTTTGCAGATGTCTACGTATCGAAGCAATAGAGTTCAAATGCTTCTTAAAACGAGATATTGCATCTCATATCTATGTTTCATGATAAGATATAATATTCATTGCGATGTGTTATGCATTCCTCGTCTACACTTCAAATGAATGTGAATGCGACACATCCTCGCTAGGAAATGGCGATTGCAGATGTCTACGTATCGTAGCAATAGATTTCTAATGCTTCTTAAAGCGCGATATCGCATCTCATTTCTATGTTTCATGGTAAGATGTAATATTCATTGCGAAGTGTTATGCATTCCTCGTCTACGATTCAAATGAATGTAACTGCGACACTTCCTTGCAAGGAAATAGCGTTTGCAAATGTCTACCTGTCGTAGCAATAGTGTTCTAATGCTTCTTAGAACGCGATATCGCATCTCATTTCTATGTTTCATGGTAAGATATAACATGATTTGCGAAGTGTTATGTATTCCTCGTCTACACTTCAAATGAATGTGAATGCGATACTTCCTCGCTAGGAAATAGCGTTTGCAGATGTCTACGTTTCGTAGCAATAGAGTTCTTATGATTCTTAAAAAGCGATATCGCATCCCATTTCTATGTTTCATGGTAAGATATAATATGATTTGCGAAGTGTTATGTATTCCTCGTCTACACTTCAAATGAATGTAAATGCGACACTTCCTTGCTACGAAATAGCGTCTGCAGATATCTACCTATCGTAGCAATAGTGTTCTAATGCTTCTTAAATGCGATATCGCATCTCATTTCCAAGTTTCATGGTAAGATATAATATGATTTGCGAAGTGTTATGTTTTCCTCGTCTACACTTCAAATGGATGTAAATGCGACACTTCCTTGCTAGGAAATAGCGTTTGCAGATGTCTACGTATCCTAGCAATAGAGTTCTTATGATTCTTAAAACGCGATATCGCATCTCATTTCTCTGTTTCATGGTAAGATATTATATGATTTGCGAAGTGTCATGTATTCCTCGTCTACACTTCAAGTGAATGTAAATGCGACACTTCCTTGCTAGGAATTAGCGTCTGCAGATGTCTAGGTATCGTAGCAATAGAGTTCTAATGCTTCTTAAAACGAGATATTGCATCTCATATCTATGCTTCATGATAAGATATAATATTCATTGCGAAGTGTTATGCATTCCCCGTCTACGATTCAAATGAACGTAAATGCGACACTTCCTTGCAAGGAAATAGCGTTTGCAGATGTCTACGTATCGTAGCAACAGAGTTCTAATGCTACTTAAAACGCGATATCGCATCGCATTTCTATGTTTCATGGTAAGATGTAATATGATTTGCGGAGTGTTATGTATTCCTCGTCTACACTTCAAATGAATGTAAATGCGACACTTCCTTGAAAGGAAATAGCGTTTGCAGATGTCTACGTATCGTAGCAATAGAGTTCTTATGATTCTTAAAACGCGATATCGCATCTCATTTCTATGTTTCATGGTAAGATATAATATCATTTGCGAAATGTTATGTATTCCTCGTCTACACTTCAAATGAATGTAAATGCGACACTTCTTTGCAAGGAAATAGCGTTTGCAGATGTCTACGTATCGTAGCAATAGAGTTCTTATGATTCTTAAAACGCGATATCGCATCTCATTTCTATGTTTCATGGTAAGATATAATATGATTTGCGGAGTGTTATGTATTCCTCGTCTACACTTCAAATGAATGTAAATGCGGCACTTCCTTGCAAGGAAATAGCGTTTGCAAATGTCTACCTATCGTAGCAGTAGTGTTCTAATGCTTCTTAGAACGCGATGTCGCATCTCATTTCTATGTTTCATGGTACGATATAATATGGTTTGCGGAGTGTTATGTATTCCTCGTCTACACTTCAAATGAATGTAAATGCGACACTTTCTTGCAAGGAAATAGCGTTTGCAGATGTCTACGTATCGTAGCAATGGATTTCTGATGCTTCTTAAAACGCGATATCGCATCTCATTTGTATGTTTCATGGTAAGATATAATATGATTTGCGAAGTGTTATGTATTCCTCGTCTACACTTCAAATGAATGTAAATGCGACACTTCTTTGCAAGGAAATAGCGTTTGCAGATGTCTACGTATCGTTGCAATAGAGTTCTTATGATTCTTAAAACGCTATATCGCATCTCATTTCTATGTTTCATGGTAAGATATAATATGATTTGCGGAGTGTTATGTATTCCTCGTCTACACTTCAAATGAATGTAAATGCGACACTTCCTTGAAAGGAAATAGCGTTTGCAGATGTCCACGTATCGTAGCAATAGTGTTCTTATGATTCTTAAAACGCGATATCGCATCTCATTTCTATGTTTCATGGTAAGATATAATATGATTTGCGAAATGTTATGTATTCCTCGTCTACACTTCAAATGAATGTAAATGCGACACTTCTTTGCAAGGAAATAGCGTTTGCAGATGTCTACGTATCGTAGCAATAGAGTTCTTATGATTCTTAAAACGCTATATCGCATCTCATTTCTATGTTTCATGGTAAGATATAATATGATTTGCGGAGTGTTATGTATTCCTCGTCTACACTTCAAATGAATGTAAATGCGACACTTCCTTGAAAGGAAATAGCGTTTGCAGATGTCCACGTATCGTAGCAATAGTGTTCTTATGATTCTTAAAACGCGATATCGCATCTCATTTCTATGTTTCATGGTAAGATATAATATGATTTGCGGAGTGTTATGTATTCCTCGTCTACACTTCAAATGAATGTAAATGCGACACTTCCTCGCTAGGAAATAGTGTTTGCAGATGTCTACGTATCGTAGCAGTAGAGTTCTAATGCTTCTTAAAACGCGATATCGCAATTCATTTCTATATATCATGATAAGATATAATATGATTCGCGAAGTGTTATGTATTCCTCGTCTACACATCAAATGAATGTAAATGCGACACTTCCTTGCAAGGAAATAGCGTTTGCAGATGTCTACGTATCGTAGCAATAGAGTTCTTATGATTCTTAAAACGCGATATCGCATCTCATTTCTATGTTTCATGGTAAGATATAATATGATTTGCGAAGTGTTATGTATCCGTCGTCCACACTTCAAATGAATGTAAATGCGACACTTTCTTGCAAGGAAATAGCGTTTGCAGATGTCTACGTATCGTAGCAATGGATTTCTGATGCTTCTTAAAACGCGATATCGCATCTCATTTCTATGTTTCATGGTAAGATATAATATGATTTGCGGAGTGTTATGTATTCCTCGTCTACACTTCAAATGAATGTAAATGCGACACTTCCTTGAAAGGAAATAGCGTTTGCAGATGTCCACGTATCGTAGCAATAGTGTTCTTATGATTCTTAAAACGCGATATCGCATCTCATTTCTATGTTTCATGGTAAGATATAATATGATTTGCGAAATGTTATGTATTCCTCGTCTACACTTCAAATGAATGTAAATGCGACACTTCTTTGCAAGGAAATAGCGTTTGCAGATGTCTACGTATCGTAGCAATAGAGTTCTTATGATTCTTAAAACGCGATATCGCATCTCATTTCTATGTTTCATGGTAAGATGTGATATGACTTGCGGAGTGTTATGTATTCCTCGTCTACACTTCAAATGAATGTAAATGCGGCACTTCCTTGCAAGGAAATAGCCTTTGCAAACGTCTACCTATCGTAGCAGTAGTGTTCTAATGCTTCTTAGAACGCGATGTCGCATCTCATTTCTATGTTTCATGGTAAGATATATTATGATTTGCGAAGTGTTATGTATTCCTCGTCTACACTTCAAATGAATGTAAATGCGACACTTCCTTGTAAGGAAATAGCGTTTCCAAATGTCTACCTATCGTAGCAGTAGTGTTCTAATGCTTCTTAGAACGCGATGTCGCATCTCATTTCTATGTTTCATGGTAAGATATAATATGGTTTGCGAAGTGTTATGTATTCCTCGTCTACACTTCAAATGAATGTAAATGCGACACTTCTTTGCAAGGAAATAGCGTTTGCAGATGTCTACGTATCGTAGCAATAGAGTTCTTATGATTCTTAAAACGCTATATCGCATCTCATTTCTATGTTTCATGGTAAGATATAATATGATTTGCGGAGTGTTATGTATTCCTCGTCTACACTTCAAATGAATGTAAATGCGACACTTCCTTGAAAGGAAATAGCGTTTGCAGATGTCCACGTATCGTAGCAATAGTGTTCTTATGATTCTTAAAACGCGATATCGCATCTCATTTCTATGTTTCATGGTAAGATATAATATGATTTGCGAAATGTTATGTATTCCTCGTCTACACTTCAAATGAATGTAAATGCGACACTTCTTTGCAAGGAAATAGCGTTTGCAGATGTCTACGTATCGTAGCAATAGAGTTCTTATGATTCTTAAAACGCTATATCGCATCTCATTTCTATGTTTCATGGTAAGATATAATATGATTTGCGGAGTGTTATGTATTCCTCGTCTACACTTCAAATGAATGTAAATGCGACACTTCCTTGAAAGGAAATAGCGTTTGCAGATGTCCACGTATCGTAGCAATAGTGTTCTTATGATTCTTAAAACGCGATATCGCATCTCATTTCTATGTTTCATGGTAAGATATAATATGATTTGCGGAGTGTTATGTATTCCTCGTCTACACTTCAAATGAATGTAAATGCGACACTTCCTCGCTAGGAAATAGTGTTTGCAGATGTCTACGTATCGTAGCAGTAGAGTTCTAATGCTTCTTAAAACGCGATATCGCAATTCATTTCTATATATCATGATAAGATATAATATGATTCGCGAAGTGTTATGTATTCCTCGTCTACACATCAAATGAATGTAAATGCGACACTTCCTTGCAAGGAAATAGCGTTTGCAGATGTCTACGTATCGTAGCAATAGAGTTCTTATGATTCTTAAAACGCGATATCGCATCTCATTTCTATGTTTCATGGTAAGATATAATATGATTTGCGAAGTGTTATGTATCCGTCGTCTACACTTCAAATGAATGTAAATGCGACACTTTCTTGCAAGGAAATAGCGTTTGCAGATGTCTACGTATCGTAGCAATGGATTTCTGATGCTTCTTAAAACGCGATATCGCATCTCATTTCTATGTTTCATGGTAAGATATAATATGATTTGCGGAGTGTTATGTATTCCTCGTCTACACTTCAAATGAATGTAAATGCGACACTTCCTTGAAAGGAAATAGCGTTTGCAGATGTCCACGTATCGTAGCAATAGTGTTCTTATGATTCTTAAAACGCGATATCGCATCTCATTTCTATGTTTCATGGTAAGATATAATATGATTTGCGAAATGTTATGTATTCCTCGTCTACACTTCAAATGAATGTAAATGCGACACTTCTTTGCAAGGAAATAGCGTTTGCAGATGTCTACGTATCGTAGCAATAGAGTTCTTATGATTCTTAAAACGCGATATTGCATCTCATTTCTATGTTTCATGGTAAGATGTGATATGACTTGCGGAGTGTTATGTATTCCTCGTCTACACTTCAAATGAATGTAAATGCGGCACTTCCTTGCAAGGAAATAGCGTTTGCAAACGTCTACCTATCGTAGCAGTAGTGTTCTAATGCTTCTTAGAACGCGATGTCGCATCTCATTTCTATGTTTCATGGTAAGATATATTATGATTTGCGAAGTGTTATGTATTCCTCGTCTACACTTCAAATGAATGTAAATGCGACACTTCCTTGCAAGGAAATAGCGTTTGCAAATGTCTACCTATCGTAGCAGTAGTGTTCTAATGCTTCTTAGAACGCGATGTCGCATCTCATTTCTATGTTTCATGGTAAGATATAATATGGTTTGCGAAGTGTTATGTATTCCTCGTCTACACTTCAAATGAATGTAAATGCGACACTTCTTTGCAAGGAAATAGCGTTTGCAGATGTCTACGTATCGTAGCAATAGAGTTCTTATGATTCTTAAAACGCGATATCGCATCACATTCCTATGTTTCATGGTAAGATATAATATGATTTGCGAAGTGTTATGTATTCCTCTTCTACACTTCAAATGAATGTGAATGCGACACTTCCACGCTAGGAAATAGCGTTTGCAGATCTCTACGTATCGTAGCAATAGAGTTCTTATGATTCTTAAAACGCGATATCGCATCTCATTTCTATGTTTCATGGTAAGGTATAATATGATTTGCGAAGTGCTATGTATCCGTCGTCTACACTTCAAATGAATGTAAATGCGACACTTTCTTGCAAGGAAATAGCGTTTGCAGATGTCTACGTATCGTAGCAATGGATCTCTGATGTTTCTTAAAACGCGATATCGCACCTCATTTCTATGTTTCATGGTAAGATATAATATGATTTGCGAAGTGCTATGTATTCCTCGTCTACACTTCAAATGAATGTAAATGCGACACTTCTTTGCAAGGAAATAGCGTTTGCAGATGTCTACGTATCGTAGCAATAGAGTTCTAATGCCACTTAAAACGCGATATCGCATCTCATTTCTATGTTTCATGGTAAGATATAATATGATTTGCGAAGTATCATGTATTCCTCGTCTACACTTCAAATGAATGTAAATGCGACACTTCCTTGCAAGGAAATAGCGTTTGCAAATGTCTACCTATCGTAGCAGTAGTGTTCTAATGCTTCTTAAAACGCGATGTCGCATCTTATTTCTAAGTTTCATGGTAAGATATAATATGATTTGCGAAGTGTTATGTATTCCTCGTCTACACTTCAAATGAATGTAAATGCGACACTTCCTTGCAAGGAAATAGCGTTTGCAGATGTCTACGTATCGAAGTAATAGAGTTCAAGTGCTTCTTAAAACGAGATATTGCATCTCATATCTATGTTTCATGATAAGATATAATATTCATTGCGAAGTGTAATGCATTCCTCGTCTACGATTCAAATGAATGTAAATGCGACACGTCCTTGCAAGGAAATAGCGTTTGCAGATGTCTACGTATCGTAGCAATAGAGTTCTAATGCTTCTTAAAACGCGATATCGCATCTCATTTCTATGTTTCATGGTAAGATATAATATGATTTGCGAAGTGTTATATATTCCTCGTCTACACATCAAATGAATGTAAATGCGACACTTACTTGCAAGGAAATAGCGTTTGCAGATGTCAACGTATCGTAGCAATAGAGTTCTTATGATTCTTAAAACGCGATATCGCATCTCATTTCTATGTTTCATGGTAAGATATAATATGATTTGCGAAGTGTTATGTATTCCTCGTCTACACTTCAAATGGATGTAAATGCGACACTTCTTAGCAAGGAAATAGCGTTTGCAAATGTCTACGTATCGTAGCAATAGAGTTCAAATGCTTCTTAAAACGAGATATTGCATCTCATATCTATGTTTCATGATAAGATATAATATTCATTGCGAAGTGTTATGCATTCCTCGTCTACGATTCAAATGAATGTAAATGCGACACTTCCTTGCAAGGAAATAGCGTTTGCAGATGTCTACGTATCGTAGCAATAGAGTTCTAATGCTTCTAAAAACGCGATATCGCGTCTCATTTCTATGTTTCATGGTAAGACATAATATGATTTGCGAAGTGTTATGTATTCCTCGTCTACACATCAACTGAATGTAAATGCGACACTTCCTTGCAAGGAAATAGCGCTTGCAGATGTCTACGTATCGAAGCAATAGAGTTCAAATGCTTCTTAAAACGAGATATTGCATCTCATATCTATGTTTCATGATAAGATATAATATTCATTGCGAAGTGTTATGTATTCCTCGTCTACACTTCAAATGAATGTGGATGCGACACTTCCTCGCCAGGAAATAGCGTTTGCAGATGTCTACGTATCGTAGCAATAGAGTTCAAATGCTTCTTAAAACGAGATATTGCATCTCATATCTATGTTTCATGATAAGATATAATATTCATTGCTAAGTGTTATGCATTCCTCGTCTACGATTCAAATGAATGTAAATGCGACACTTCCTTGCAAGGAAATAGCGTTTGCAGATGTCTACGTATCGTAGCAATAGAGTTCTAATGCTTCTTAAAACGCGATATCGCGTCTCATTTCTATGTTTCATGGTAAGATATAATATGATTTGCGAAGTGTTATGTATTCCTCGTCTACACTTCAAATGAATGTGAACGCGACACTTCCTCGCTAGGAAATAGAGTTTGCAGATGTCTACGTATCGTAGCAATGGATTTCTGATGCTTCTTAAAACGCGATATCGCATCTCAGTTCTATGTTTCATGGTAAGATATAATATGATTTGCGACGTGTTATGTATTCCTCGTCTACACTTCAAATGAATGTAAATGCGACACTTCTTTGGAAGGAAATAGCGTTTGCAGATGTCTGCGTATCGTAGCAATAGAGTTCAAATGCTTCTTAAAACGAGATATTGCATCCCATATCTATGTTTCATGATAAGATATAATATTCATTGCGAAGTGTTATGCATTCCTCGTCTACGATTCAAATTAATGTAAATGCGACACTTCCTTGCAAGGAAATAGCGTTTGTAGATGTCTACGTATCGTAGCAATAGAGTTCTAATGCTTCTTAAAACGCGATATCGCATCTCATTTCTATGTTTCATGGTAAGATATAATATGATTTGCGAAGTGTTATGTATTCCTCGTCTACACTTCAAATGAATGTGAATGCGACACTTCCTCGCTAGGAAATAGCGTTTGCAGATGTCTACGTATCGTAGCAATAGAGTTCTTATGATTCTTAAAACGCGATATCGCATCTCATTTCTATGTTTCATGGTAAGATATTATATGATTTGCGAAGTGTCATGTATTCCTCGTCTACACTTCAAATGAATGTAAATGCGACACTTCTTTGCAAGGAAATAGCGTTTGCAGATGTCTACGTATCGTTGCAATAGAGTTCTTATGATTCTTAAAACGCGATATTGCATCTCATTTCTATGTTTAATGGTAAGATATAATATGATTTGCGGAGTGTTATGTATTCCTCGTCTACACTTCAAATGAATGTAAATGCGACACTTCCTTGCAAGGAAATAGCGTTTGCAGATGTCTACGTATCGAAGCAATAGAGTTCAAATGCTTCTTAAAACGAGATATTGCAACTCATATCTATGTTTCATGATAAGATATAATATTCATTGCGAAGTGTTATGCATTCCTCGTCTACGATTCAAACGAATGTAAATGCGACACTTCCTTGCAAGGAAATAGCGTTTGCAGATGTCTACCTATCGTTGCAATAGAGTTCTTATGATTCTTAAAACGCTATATCGCATCACATTTCTATGTTTCATGGTAAGATATAATATGATTTGCGGAGTGTTATGTATTCCTCGCCTACACTTCAAATGAATGTAAATGCGACACTGCCTTGAAAGGAAATAGCGTTTGCAGATGTCCACGCATCGTAGCAATAGAGTTCTTATGATTCTTAAAACGCTATATCGCAACACATTTCTATGTTTCATGGTAAGATATAATATGATTTGCGGAGTGTTATGTATTCCTCGTCTACACTTCAAATGAATGTAAATGCGACACTGCCTTG
This sequence comes from Xylocopa sonorina, assembly GCF_050948175.1. Classification (NCBI taxonomy): domain Eukaryota; kingdom Metazoa; phylum Arthropoda; class Insecta; order Hymenoptera; family Apidae; genus Xylocopa; species Xylocopa sonorina. The sequence goes on along the minus strand of NW_027490139.1, from coordinate 475,976 downwards.
AAAGGAAATAGCGTTTGCAGATGTCCACGTATCGTAGCAATAGAGTTCTTATGATTCTTAAAACGCGATATCGCATCTCATTTCTATGTTTCATGGTAAGATATAATATGATTTGCGAAATGTTATGTATTCCTTGTCTACACTTCAAATGAATGTAAGAGTGACACTTCTTTGCAAGGAAATAGCGTTTGCAGATGTCTACGTATCGTAGCAATAGAGTTCTTATGATTCTTAAAATGCGATATCGCATCTCATTTCTATGTTTCATGGTAAGATATAATATGATTTGCGAAGTGTTATGCATTCCTTGTCTACGATTCAGATGAATGTAAATGCGACACTTCCTTGCAAGGAAATAGCGTTTGCAGATGTCTACGTATCGTAGCAATAGCTTTCTAGTGCTTCTTAAAACGCGATATCGCATCTCATTTCTATGTTTCATGGTAAGATATAATATGATTTGCGAAGTGTTATGTATTCCTCGTCTACACTTCAAATGAATGTAAATGCGACACTTCCCTGCAAGGAAAAGCGTTTGCAGATGTCTGCGTATCGTAGCAATAGAGTTCTTATGATTCTTAAAACGCGATATCGCATCTCATTTCTATGTTTCATGGTAAGGTATAATATGATTTGCGAAGTGTTATGTATTCCTCGTCTACACTTCGAATGAATGTAAGAGTGACACTTCCTTGTAAGGAAATAGCGTTTGCAGATATCTACCTATCGTAGCAATAGAGTTCTAGTGCTTCGTAAAACGCGATATCGCATCTCATTTATATGTTTCATGGTAAGATATAATATGATTTGCGAAGTGTCATGTATTACTCGTCTACACATCAAATGAATGTAAATGCGACACTTCCTTGCTAGGAAATAGCGTCTGCAGATGTCTACGTATCGTAGCATTAGAGTTCTTATGATTCTTAAAACGCGATATCGCATCTCGTTTCTATGTTTCATGGTAAGATATAATATGATTTGCTAAGTGTTATGTATTCCTCGTCTACACGTCAAATGAATGTAATTGCGACACTTCCTTGCAAGGAAATAGCGTTTGCAGATGTCTACGTATCGTAGCAATAGAGTTCTTATGATTCTTAAATCGCGATATCGCATCTCATTTCTATGTTTCATGTAAGATATAATATGATTTGCGAAGTGTTATGTATTCCTCGTCTACACTTCAAATGAATGTAAATGCGACACTTCCCTGCAAGGAAGTAGCGTTTGCAGATGTCTACGTATCGTAGCAATAGAGTTCTTATGATTCTTAAAACGCGATATCGCATCTCATTTCTATGTTTCATGGTAATGTATAATATGATTTGCGAATTGTTATGTATTCCTCGTCTACACTTCAAATGAATGTAAGAGTGACACTTCCTTGCAAGGAAATAGCGTTTGCAGATGTCTACGTATCGTAGCAATAGAGTTCTTATGATTCTTAAATCGCGATATCGCATCTCATTTCTATGTTTCATGGTAAGATATAATATGATTTGCGAAGTGTTATGTATTCCTCGTCTACACTTCAAATGAACGTAAATGCGACACTTCCCTGCAAGGAAGTAGCGTTTGCAGATGTCTACGTATCGTAGCAATAGAGTTCTTATGATTCTTAAAACGCGATATCGCATCTCATTTCTATGTTTCATGGTAATGTATAATATGATTTGCGAATTGTTATGTATTCCTCGTCTACACTTCAAATGAATGTAAGAGTGACACTTCCTTGTAAGGAAATAGCGTTTGCAGATGTCTACCTATCGTAGCAATAGAGTTCAAATGATTCTTAAAACGAGATATTGCATCTCATATCTATGTTTCATGATAAGATATAATATGATTGGCAAAGTGTCATGTATTCCTCGTCTACACTTCAAATGAATGTAAATGCGCCACTTCCTTGCTAGGAAATAGCGTCTTCAGATGTCTAGGTATCGTAGCAATAGAGATCTAATGCTTCTTAAAACGCGATATTGCATCTCATTTCTGTTTCATGTAAGATATAATATGATTTGCGAAGTGTCATGTATTCCTCGTCTACACATCAAATGAATGTAAATGCGACACTTCCTTGCTAGGAAATAGCGTCTGCAGATGTCTAGGTATCGTAGCAATAGAGTTCTAATGCTTCTTAAAACGCGATATCTCATCTCATTTCTATGTTTCATGGTAAGATATAATATGATTTGCGAAGTGTTATGCATTCCTTGTCTACGATTCAGATGAATGTAAATGCGACACTTCCTTGCAAGGAAATAGCGTTTGCAGATGTCTACGTATCGTAGCAATAGCTTTCTAGTGCTTCTTAAAACGCGATATCGCATCTCATTTCTATGTTTCATGGTAAGATATAATATGATTTGCGAAGTGTTATGTATTCCTCGTCTACACTTCAAATGAATGTAAATGCGACACTTCCCTGCAAGGAAATAGCGTTTGCAGATGTCTACGTATCGTAGCAATAGAGTTCTTATGATTCTTAAAACGCGATATCGCATCTCATTTCTATGTTTCATGGTAAGGTATAATATGATTTGCGAAGTGTTATGTATTCCTCGTCTACACTTCGAATGAATGTAAGGGTGACACTTCCTTGTAAGGAAATAGCGTTTGCAGATGTCTACCTATCGTAGCAATAGAGTTCTAGTGCTTCGTAAAACGCGATATCGCATCTCATTTATATGTTTCATGGTAAGATATAATATGATTTGCGAAGTGTCATGTATTACTCGTCTACACATCAAATGAATGTAAATGCGACACTTCCTTGCTAGGAAATAGCGTCTGCAGATGTCTACGTATCGTAGCATTAGAGTTCTTATGATTCTTAAAACGCGATATCGCATCACATTTCTATGTTTCATGGTAAGATATAATATGATTTGCTAAGTGTTATGTATTCCTCGTCTACACGTCAAATGAATGTAATTGCGACACTTCCTTGCAAGGAAATAGCGTTTGCAGATGTCTACGTATCGTAGCAATAGAGTTCTTATGATTCTTAAATCGCGATATCGCATCTCATTTCTATGTTTCATGTAAGATATAACATGATTTGCGAAGTGTTAAGTATTCCTCGTCTACACTTCAAATGAATGTGAATGCGATACTTCCTCGCTAGGAAAAAGCGTTTGCAGATGTCTACGTATCGTAGCAATAGAGTTCTAATGCTTCTTAAAAACGCGATATTGCATCTCATTTCTGTTTCATGGTAAGATATAATATGATTTGCGAAGTGTCATGTATTCCTCGTCTACACATCAAATGAATGTAAATGCGACACTTCCTTGCTAGGAAATAGCGTCTGCAGATGTCTAGGTATCGTAGCAATAGAGTTCTAATGCTTCTTAAAACGCGATATCGCATCTCACTTCTATGTTTCATGGTAAGATATAATATGATTTGCGAAGTGTTATGCATTCCTCGTCTACGATTCAAATGAATGTAAATGCGACACTTCCTTGCAAGGAAATAGCGTTTGCAGATGTCTACGTATCGTAGCAATAGCTTTCTAGTGCTTCTTAAAACGCGATATCGCATCTCATTTCTATGTTTCATGGTAAGATATAATATGATTTGCGAAGTGTCATGTATTCCTCGTCTACACTTCAAATGAATGTAAATGCGACACTTCCTTGCAAGGAAATAGCGACTTCAGATGTCTGGGTATCGTAGCAATAGAGTTCTAATGCTTCTTAAAACGCGATATCGCATCTCATTTCTATGTTTCATGGTAAGATATAATATGATTTGCGAAGTGTTATGTATTCCTCGTCAACACTTCAAATGAATGTAAGAGTGACACTTCCTTGTAAGGAAATAGCGTTTGCAGATGTCTAGGTATCGTAGCAATAGAGTTCTAATGCTTCTTGAAACGCGATATCGCATCTCATTTCTATGTTTCATGGTAAGATATAACATGATTTGCGAAGTGTTATGTATTCCTCGTCTACACTTCAAATGAATGTGAATGCGATACTTCCTCGCTAGGAAAAAGCGTTTGCAGATGTCTACGTATCGTAGCAATACCTTTCTAGTGCTTCTTAAAAGGCGATATCGCATCTCATTTCTATGTTTCATGGTAAGATATAACATGATTTGCGAAGTGTAATGTATTCCTCGTCTACACTTCAAATGAATGTGAATGCGATACTTCCTCGCTAGGAAATAGCGTTTGCAGATGTCTACCTATCGTAGCAATAGAGTTCAAATGATTCTTAAAACGAGATATTGCATCTCATATCTATGTTTCATGATAAGATATAATATGATTGGCAAAGTGTCATGTATTCCTCGTCTACACTTCAAATGAATGTAAATGCGACACTTCCTTGCTAGGAAATAGCGTCTTCAGATGTCTAGGTATCGTAGCAATAGAGATCTAATGCTTCTTAAAACGCGATATTGCATCTCATTTCTGTTTCATGGTAAGATATAATATGATTTGCGAAGTGTCATGTATTCCTCGTCTACACATCAAATGAATGTAAATGCGACACTTCCTTGCTAGGAAATAGCGTCTGCAGATGTCTAGGTATCGTAGCAATAGAGTTCTAATGCTTCTTAAAACGCGATATCTCATCTCATTTCTATGTTTCATGGTAAGATATAATATGATTTGCGAAGTGTTATGCATTCCTTGTCTACGATTCAGATGAATGTAAATGCGACACTTCCTTGCAAGGAAATAGCGTTTGCAGATGTCTACGTATCGTAGCAATAGCTTTCTAATGCTTCTTAAAACGCGATATCGCATCTCATTTCTATGTTTCATGGTAAGATATAATATGATTTGCGAAGTGTTATGTATTCCTCGTCTACACTTCAAATGAATGTAAATGCGACACTTCCCTGCAAGGAAATAGCGTTTGCAGATGTCTACGTATCGTAGCAATAGAGTTCTTATGATTCTTAAAACGCGATATCGCATCTCATTTCTATGTTTCATGGTAAGGTATAATATGATTTGCGAAGTGTTATGTATTCCTCGTCTACACTTCGAATGAATGTAAGAGTGACACTTCCTTGTAAGGAAATAGCGTTTGCAGATGTCTACCTATCGTAGCAATAGAGTTCTAGTGCTTCGTAAAACGCGATATCGCATCTCATTTATATGTTTCATGGTAAGATATAATATGATTTGCGAAGTGTCATGTATTACTCGTCTACACATCAAATGAATGTAAATGCGACACTTCCTTGCTAGGAAATAGCGTCTGCAGATGTCTACGTATCGTAGCATTAGAGTTCTTATGATTCTTAAAACGCGATATCGCATCTCATTTCTATGTTTCATGGTAAGATATAATATGATTTGCTAAGTGTTATGTATTCCTCGTCTACACTTCAAATGAATGTGAATGCGATACTTCCTCGCTAGGAAAAAGCGTTTGCAGATGTCTACGTATCGTAGCAATACCCTTCTAGTGCTTCTTAAAAGGCGATATCGCATCTCATTTCTATGTTTCATGGTAAGATATAACATGATTTGCTAAGTGTTATGTATTCCTCGTCTACACTTCAAATGAATGTGAATGCGATACTTCCTCGCTAGGAAATAGCGTTTGCAGATGTCTACGTATCGTAGCAATAGCTTTCTAGTGCTTCTTAAAACGCGATATCGCATCTCATTTCTATGTTTCATGGTAAGATATAATATGATTTGCGAAGTGTCATGTATTCCTCGTCTACACTTCAAATGAATGTAAATGAGACACTTCCTTGCTAGGAAATAGCGTCTGCAGATGTCTAGGTATCGTAGCAATAGAGTTCTAATGCTTCTTGAAACGCGATATCGCATCTCATTTCTATGTTTCATGGTAAGATATAATATGATTTGCGAAGTGTTATGTATTCCTCGTCTACACTTCAAATGAATGTAAATGCGACACTTCCCTGCAAGGAAGTAGCGTTTGCAGATGTCTACGTATCGTAGCAATAGAGTTCTTATGATTCTTAAAACGCGATATCGCATCTCATTTCCATGTTTCATGGTATGGTATAATATGATTTGCGAATTGTTATGTATTCCTCGTCTACACTTCAAATGAATGTAAGAGTGACACTTCCTTGTAAGGAAATAGCGTTTGCAGATGTCTACCTATCGTAGCAATAGAGTTCAAATGATTCTTAAAACGAGATATTGCATCTCATATCTATGTTTCATGGTAAGATATAATATGATTGGCAAAGTGTCATGTATTCCCCGTCTACACTTCAAATGAATGTAAATGCGACACTTCCTTGCTAGGAAATAGCGTCTTCAGATGTCTAGGTATCGTAGCAATAGAGTTCTAATGCTTCTTAAAACGCGATATTGCATCTCATTTCTGTTTCATGGTAAGATATAATATGATTTGCGAAGTGTCATGTATTCCTCGTCTACACATCAAATGAATGTAAATGCGACACTTCCTTGCTAGGAAATAGCGTCTGCAGATGTCTAGGTATCGTAGCAATAGAGTTCTAATGCTTCTTAAAACGCGATATCGCATCTCATTTCTATGTTTCATGGTAAGATATAATATGATTTGCGAAGTGTTATGCATTCCTCGTCTACGATTCAAATGAATGTAAATGCGACACTTCCTTGCAAGGAAATAGCGTTTGCAGATGTCTACGTATCGTAGCAATAGCTTTCTAGTGCTTCTTAAAACGCGATATCGCATCTCATTTCTATGTTTCATGGTAAGATATAATATGATTTGCGAAGTGTCATGTATTCCTCGTCTACACTTCAAATGAATGTAAATGCGACACTTCCTTGCAAGGAAATAGCGACTTCAGATGTCTGGGTATCGTAGCAATAGAGTTCTAATGCTTCTTAAAACGCGATATCGCATCTCATTTCTATGTTTCATGGTAAGATATAATATGATTTGCGAAGTGTTATGTATTCCTCGTCAACACTTCAAATGAATGTAAGAGTGACACTTCCTTGTAAGGAAATAGCGTTTGCAGATGTCTAGGTATCGTAGCAATAGAGTTCTAATGCTTCTTGAAACGCGATATCGCATCTCATTTCTATGTTTCATGGTAAGATATAATATGATTTGCGAAGTGTTATGCATTCCTTGTCTACGATTCAGATGAATGTAAATGCGACACTTCCTTGCAAGGAAATAGCGTTTGCAGATGTCTACGTATCGTAGCAATAGCTTTCTAATGCTTCTTAAAACGCGATATCGCATCTCATTTCTATGTTTCATGGTAAGATATAATATGATTTGCGAAGTGTTATGTATTCCTCGTCTACACTTCAAATGAATGTAAATGCGACACTTCCCTGCAAGGAAATAGCGTTTGCAGATGTCTACGTATCGTAGCAATAGAGTTCTTATGATTCTTAAAACGCGATATCGCATCTCATTTCTATGTTTCATGGTAAGGTATAATATGATTTGCGAAGTGTTATGTATTCCTCGTCTACACTTCGAATGAATGTAAGAGTGACACTTCCTTGTAAGGAAATAGCGTTTGCAGATGTCTACCTATCGTAGCAATAGAGTTCTAGTGCTTCGTAAAACGCGATATCGCATCTCATTTATATGTTTCATGGTAAGATATAATATGATTTGCGAAGTGTCATGTATTACTCGTCTACACATCAAATGAATGTAAATGCGACACTTCCTTGCTAGGAAATAGCGTCTGCAGATGTCTACGTATCGTAGCATTAGAGTTCTTATGATTCTTAAAACGCGATATCGCATCTCATTTCTATGTTTCATGGTAAGATATAATATGATTTGCTAAGTGTTATGTATTCCTCGTCTACACTTCAAATGAATGTGAATGCGATACTTCCTCGCTAGGAAAAAGCGTTTGCAGATGTCTACGTATCGTAGCAATACCCTTCTAGTGCTTCTTAAAAGGCGATATCGCATCTCATTTCTATGTTTCATGGTAAGATATAACATGATTTGCGAAGTGTTATGTATTCCTCGTCTACACTTCAAATGAATGTGAATGCGATACTTCCTCGCTAGGAAATAGCGTTTGCAGATGTCTACGTATCGTAGCAATAGCTTTCTAGTTCTTCTTAAAAACGCGATATCGCATCTCATTTCTATGTTTCATGGTAAGATATAATATGATTTGCGAAGTGTCATGTATTCCTCGTCTACACTTCAAATGAATGTAAATGCGACACTTCCTTGCTAGGAAATAGCGTCTGCAGATGTCTAGGTATCGTAGCAATAGTGTTCTAATGCTTCTTGAAACGCGATATCGCATCTCATTTCTATGTTTCATGGTAAGATATAACATGATTTGCGAAGTGTTATGTATTCCTCGTCTACACTTCAAATGAATGTGAATGCGATACTTCCTCGCTAGGAAAAAGCGTTTGCAGATGTCTACGTATCGTAGCAATACCCTTCTAGTGCTTCTTAAAAGGCGATATCGCATCTCATTTCTATGTTTCATGGTAAGATATAACATGATTTGCGAAGTGTCATGTATTCCTCGTCTACACTTCAAATGAATGTAAATGCGACACTTCCTTGCTAGGAAATAGCGTCTACAGATGTCTAGGTATCGTAGCAATAGAGTTCTAATGCTTCTTAAAACGCGATATTGCATCTCATTTCTGTTTCATGATAAGATATAATATGATTTGCGAAGTGTCATGTATTCCTCGTCTACACATCAAATGAATGTAAATGCGACACTTCCTTGCTAGGAAATAGCGTCTGCAGATGTCTAGGTATCGTAGCAATACAGTTCTAATGCTTCTTAAAACGCGATATCTCATCTCATTTCTATGTTTCATGGTAAGATATAATATGATTTGCGAAGTGTTATGCATTCCTCGTCTACGATTCAAATGAATGTAAATGCGACACTTCCTTGCAAGGAAATAGCGTTTGCAGATGTCTACGTATCGTAGCAATAGCTTTCTAGTGCTTCTTAAAACGCGATATCGCATCTCATTTCTATGTTTCATGGTAAGATATAATATGATTTGCGAAGTGTTATGTATTCCTCGTCTACACTTCAAATGAATGTAAATGCGACACTTCCCTGCAAGGAATAGCGTTTGCAGATGTCTACGTATCGTAGCAATAGAGTTCTTATGATTCTTAAAACGCGATATCGCATCTCATTTCTATGTTTCATGGTAAGGTATAATATGATTTGCGAAGTGTTATGTATTCCTCGTCTACACTTCGAATGAATGTAAGAGTGACACTTCCTTGTAAGGAAATAGCGTTTGCAGATGTCTACCTATCGTAGCAATAGAGTTCTAGTGCTTCGTAAAACGCGATATCGCATCTCATTTATATGTTTCATGGTAAGATATAATATGATTTGCGAAGTGTCATGTATTACTCGTCTACACATCAAATGAATGTAAATGCGACACTTCCTTGCTAGGAAATAGCGTCTGCAGATGTCTACGTATCGTAGCATTAGAGTTCTTATGATTCTTAGAACGCGATATCGCATCACATTTCTATGTTTCATGGTAAGATATAATATGATTTGCTAAGTGTTATGTATTCCTCGTCTACACGTCAAATGAATGTAATTGCGACACTTCCTTGCAAGGAAATAGCGTTTGCAGATGTCTACGTATCGCAGCAATAGAGTTCTTATGATTCTTAATCGCGATATCGCATCTCATTTCTATGTTTCATGGTAAGATATAACATGATTTGCGAAGTGTTATGTATTCCTCGTCTACACTTCAAATGAATGTGAATGCGATACTTCCTCGCTAGGAAAAGCGTTTGCAGATGTCTACGTATCGTAGCAATACCCTTCTAGTGCTTCTTAAAGGCGATATCGCATCTCATTTCTATGTTTCATGGTAAGATATAACATGATTTGCGAAGTGTTATGTATCCTCGTCTACACTTCAAATGAATGTGAATGCGATACTTCCTCGCTAGGAAATAGCGTTTGCAGATGTCTACGTATCGTAGCAATAGCTTTCTAGTGCTTCTTAAAGCGCGATATCGCATCTCATTTCTATGTTTCATGGTAAGATATAATATGATTTGCGAAGTGTCATGTATTCCTCGTCTACACTTCAAATGAATGTAAATGCGACACTTCCTTGCTAAGAAATAGCGTCTGCAGATGTCTAGGTATCGTAGCAATAGAGTTCTAATGCTTCTTGAAACGCGATATCGCATCTCATTTCTATGTTTCATGGTAAGATATAATATGATTTGCGAAGTGTTATGTATTCCTCGTCTACACTTCAAATGAATGTAAATGCGACACTTCCCTGCAAGGAAGTAGCGTTTGCAGATGTCTACGTTTCGTAGCAATAGAGTTCTTATGATTCTTAAAACGCGATATCGCATCTCATTTCTATGTTTCATGGTATGGTATAATATGATTTGCGAATTGTTATGTATTCCTCGTCTACACTTCAAATGAATGTAAGAGTGACATTTCCTTGTAAGGAAATAGCGTTTGCAGATGTCTACCTATCGTAGCAATAGAGTTCAAATGATTCTTAAAACGAGATATTGCATCTCACATCTATGTTTCATGATAAGATATAATATGATTGGCAAAGTGTCATGTATTCCTCGTCTACACTTCAAATGAATGTAAATGCGACACTTCCTTGCTAGGAAATAGCGTCTTCAGATGTCTAGGTATCGTAGCAATAGAGTTCTAATGCTTCTTAAAACGCGATATCGCATCTCATTTCTATGTTTCATGGTAAGATATAATATGATTTGCGAAGTGTTATGCATTCCTCGTCTACGATTCAAATGAATGTAAATGCGACACTTCCTTGCAAGGAAATAGCGTTTGCAGATGTCTACGTATCGTAGCAATAGCTTTCTAGTGCTTCTTAAAACGCGATATCGCATCTCATTTCTATGTTTCATGGTAAGATATAATATGATTTGCGAAGTGTCATGTATTCCTCGTCTACACTTCAAATGAATGTAAATGCGACACTTCCTTGCAAGGAAATAGCGACTTCAGATATCTGGGTATCGTAGCAATAGAGATCTAATGCTTCTTAAAACGCGATATCGCATCTCATTTCTATGTTTCATGGTAAGATATAATATGATTTGCGAAGTGTTATGTATTCCTCGTCTACACTTCAAATGAATGTAAGAGTGACACTTCCTTGTAAGGAAATAGCGTTTGCAGATGTCTAGGTATCGTTGCAATAGAGTTCTAATGCTTCTTAAAAGGCGATATCGCATCTCATTTCTATGTTTCATGGTAAGATATAACATGATATGCGAAGTGTAATGTATTCCTCGTCTACACTTCAAATGAATGTGAATGCGACACTTCCTTGCAAGGAAATAGCGTTTGCAGATGTCTACGTATCGAAGCAATAGAGTTCAAATGATTCTTAAAACGAGATATTGCATCTCATATCTATGTTTCTTGATAAGATATAATATGATTTGCGAAGTGTCATGTATTCCTCGTCTACACTTCAAATGAATGTGAATGCGACACTTCCTTGCAAGGAAATAGCGTCTTCAGATGTCTAGGTATCGTAGCAATAGAGTTCTTAAGCTTCTTAAAACGCGATATTGCATCTCATTTCTGCTTCATGGGAAGATATAATATGATTTGCGAAGTGTCATGTATTCCTCGTCTACACTTCAAATGGATGTAAATGCGACACTTCCTTGCAAGGAAATAGCGTCTTCAGATGTCTACGTATCGTAGCATTAGAGTTCTTATGATTCTTAAAACGCGATATCGCATCACATTTCTATGTTTCATGGTAAGATATAATATGATTTGCTAAGTGTTATGTATTCCTCGTCTACACGTCAAATGAATGTAATTGCGACACTTCCTTGCAAGGAAATAGCGTTTGCAGATGTCTACGTATCGTAGCAATAGAGTTCTTATGATTCTTAAATCGCGATATCGCATCTCATTTCTATGTTTCATGGTAAGATATAACATGATTTGCGAAGTGTTATATATTCCTCGTCTACACTTCAAATGAATGTGAATGCGATACTTCCTCGCTAGGAAAAAGCGTTTGCAGATGTCTACGTATCGTAGCAATACCCTTCTAGTGCTTCTTAAAAGGCGATATCGCATCTCATTTCTATGTTTCGTGGTAAGATATAACATGATTTGCGAAGTGTTATGTATTCCTCGTCTACACTTCAAATGAATGTGAATGCGATACTTCCTCGCTAGGAAATAGCGTTTGCAGATGTCTACGTATCGTAGCAATAGCTTTCTAGTGCTTCTTAAAGCGCGATATCGCATCTCATTTCTATGTTTCATGGTAAGATATAATATGATTTGCGAAGTGTCATGTATTCCTCGTCTACACTTCAAACGAATGTAAATGCGACACTTCCTTGCTAGGAAATAGCGTCTGCAGATGTCTAGTATCGTAGCAATAGAGTTCTAATACTTCTTGAAACGCGATATCGCATCTCATTTCTATGTTTCATGGTAAGATATAATATGATTTGCGAAGTGTTATGTATTCCTCGTCTACACTTCAAATGAATGTGAATGCGATACTTCCTCGCTAGGAAAAAGCGTTTGCAGATGTCTACGTATCGTAGCAATAGAGTTCTAATGCTTCTTGAAACGCGATATCGCATCTCATTTCTATGTTTCATGGTAAGATATAATATGATTTGCGAAGTGTTATGTATTCCTCGTCTACACTTCAAATGAATGTAAATGCGACACTTCCCTGCAAGGAAGTAGCGTTTGCAGATGTCTACGTATCGTAGCAATAGAGTTCTTATGATTCTTAAAACGCGATATCGCATCTCATTTCTATGTTTCATGGTATGGTATAATATGATTTGCGAATTGTTATGTATTCCTCGTCTACACTTCAAATGAATGTAAGAGTGACATTTCCTTGTAAGGAAATAGCGTTTGCAGATGTCTACCTATCGTAGCAATAGAGTTCAAATGATTCTTAAAACGAGATATTGCATCTCACATCTATGTTTCATGATAAGATATAATATGATTGGCAAAGTGTCATGTATTCCTCGTCTACACTTCAAATGAATGTAAATGCGACACTTCCTTGCTAGGAAATAGCGTCTTCAGATGTCTAGGTATCGTAGCAATAGAGTTCTAATGCTTCTTAAAACGCGATATCGCATCTCATTTCTATGTTTCATGGTAAGATATAATATGATTTGCGAAGTGTTATGCATTCCTCGTCTACGATTCAAATGAATGTAAATGCGACACTTCCTTGCAAGGAAATAGCGTTTGCAGATGTCTACGTATCGTAGCAATAGCTTTCTAGTGCTTCTTAAAACGCGATATCGCATCTCATTTCTATGTTTCATGGTAAGATATAATATGATTTGCGAAGTGTCATGTATTCCTCGTCTACACTTCAAATGAATGTAAATGCGACACTTCCTTGCAAGGAAATAGCGACTTCAGATATCTGGGTATCGTAGCAATAGAGATCTAATGCTTCTTAAAACGCGATATCGCATCTCATTTCTATGTTTCATGGTAAGATATAATATGATTTGCGAAGTGTTATGTATTCCTCGTCTACACTTCAAATGAATGTAAGAGTGACACTTCCTTGTAAGGAAATAGCGTTTGCAGATGTCTAGGTATCGTAGCAATAGAGTTCTAATGCTTCTTAAAAGGCGATATCGCATCTCATTTCTATGTTTCATGGTAAGATATAACATGATATGCGAAGTGTAATGTATTCCTCGTCTACACTTCAAATGAATGTGAATGCGACACTTCCTTGCAAGGAAATAGCGTTTGCAGATGTCTACGTATCGAAGCAATAGAGTTCAAATGATTCTTAAAACGAGATATTGCATCTCATATCTATGTTTCTTGATAAGATATAATATGATTTGCGAAGTGTCATGTATTCCTCGTCTACACTTCAAATGAATGTAAATGCGACACTTCCTTGCAAGGAAATAGCGTCTTCAGATGTCTAGGTATCGTAGCAATAGAGTTCTTAAGCTTCTTAAAACGCGATATTGCATCTCATTTCTGCTTCATGGGAAGATATAATATGATTTGCGAAGTGTCATGTATTCCTCGTCTACACTTCAAATGGATGTAAATGCGACACTTCCTTGCAAGGAAATAGCGTCTTCAGATGTCTACGTATCGTAGCATTAGAGTTCTTATGATTCTTAAAACGCGATATCGCATCACATTTCTATGTTTCATGGTAAGATATAATATGATTTGCTAAGTGTTATGTATTCCTCGTCTACACGTCAAATGAATGTAATTGCGACACTTCCTTGCAAGGAAATAGCGTTTGCAGATGTCTACGTATCGTAGCAATAGAGTTCTTATGATTCTTAAATCGCGATATCGCATCTCATTTCTATGTTTCATGGTAAGATATAACATGATTTGCGAAGTGCTATATATTCCTCGTCTACACTTCAAATGAATGTGAATGCGATACTTCCTCGCTAGGAAAAAGCGTTTGCAGATGTCTACGTATCGTAGCAATACCCTTCTAGTGCTTCTTAAAAGGCGATATCGCATCTCATTTCTATGTTTCATGGTAAGATATAACATGATTTGCGAAGTGTTATGTATTCCTCGTCTACACTTCAAATGAATGTGAATGCGATACTTCCTCGCTAGGAAATAGCGTTTGCAGATGTCTACGTATCGTAGCAATAGCTTTCTAGTGCTTCTTAAAGCGCGATATCGCATCTCATTTCTATGTTTCATGGTAAGATATAATATGATTTGCGAAGTGTCATGTATTCCTCGTCTACACTTCAAATGAATGTAAATGCGACACTTCCTTGCTAGGAAATAGCGTCTGCAGATGTCTAGGTATCGTAGCAATAGAGTTCTAATACTTCTTGAAACGCGATATCGCATCTCATTTCTATGTTTCATGGTAAGATATAATATGATTTGCGAAGTGTTATGTATTCCTCGTCTACACTTCAAATGAATGTAAATGCGACACTTCCCTGCAAGGAAGTAGCGTTTGCAGATGTCTACGTATCGTAGCAATAGAGTTCTTATGATTCTTAAAACGCGATATCGCATCTCATTTCTATGTTTCATGGTAAGGTATAATATGATTTGCGAAGTGTTATGTATTCCTCGTCTACACTTCAAATGAATGTAAATGCGACACTTCCTTGCAAGGGAATAGCGTCTGCAGATGTCTAGGTATCGTAGCAATAGAGTTCTAATGCTTCTTAAAACGCGATATCGCATCTCATTTCTATGTTTCATGGTAAGATACAACATGATTTGCGAAGTGTTATGTATTCCTCGTCTACACTTCAAATGAATGTAAATGCGACACTTCCCTGCAAGGAAGTAGCGTTTGCAGATGTCTACGTATCGTAGCAATAGTGTTCTTATGATTCTTAAAACGAGATATTGCATCTCGTATCTATGTTTCATGATAAGATATAATATGATTTGCGAAGTGTCATGTATTCCTCGTCTACACTTCAAATGAATGTAAATGCGACACTTCCTTGCAAGGAAATAGCGTTTGCAGATGTCTACGTATCGAAGCAATAGAGTTCAAATGATTCTTAAAACGAGATATTGCATCTCCTATCTATGTTTCATGATAAGATATAATATGATTTGCGAAGTGTCATGTATTCCTCGTCTACACTTCAAATGAATGTAAATGCGACACTTCCTTGCTAGGAAATAGCGTCTTCAGATGTCTAGGTATCGTAGCAATAGAGTTCTAATGCTTCTTAAAACGCGATATTGCATCTCATTTCTGTTTCATGGTAAGATATAATATGATTTGCGAAGTGTCATGTATTCCTCGTCTACACTTCAAATGAATGTAAATGCGACACTTCCTTGCTAGGAAATAGCGTCTGCAGATGTCTAGGTATCGTAGCAATAGAGTTCTAATGCTTCTTGAAACGCGATATCGCATCTCATTTCTATGTTTCATGGTAAGATATAATATGATTTGCGAAGTGTTACGTATTCCTCGTCTACACTTCAAATGAATGTAAATGCGACACTTCCCTGCAAGGAAATAGCGTTTGCAGATGTCTACCTATCGTAGCAATAGAGTTCTAATGCTTCTTGAAACGCGATATCGCATCTCATTTCTATGTTTCATGGTAAGATATAATATGATTTGCGAAGTGTTATGTATTCCTCGTCTACACTTCCAATGAATGTAAATGCGACACTTCCTTGCTAGGAAATAGCGTCTGCAGATGTCTAGGTATCGTAGCAATAGAGTTCTAATGCTTCTTGAAAAGCGATATCGCATCTCATTTCTATGTTTCATGGTAAGATATAATATGATTTGCGAAGTGTTATGTATTCCTCGTCTACACTTCAAATGAATGTAAATGCGACACTTCCCTGCAAGGAAGTAGCGTTTGCAGATGTCTACGTATCGTAGCAATAGAGTTCTTATGATTCTTAAAACGCGATATCGCATCTCATTTCTATGTTTCATGGTATGGTATAATATGATTTGCGAATTGTTATGTATCCCTCGTCTACACTTCAAATGAATGTAAGAGTGGCACTTCCTTGCAAGGAAATAGCGTTTGCAGATGTCTACGTATCGAAGCAATAGTGTTCAAATGATTCTTAAAACGAGATATTGCATCTCATATCTATGTTTCTTGATAAGATATAATATGATTTGCGAAGAGTCATGTATTCCTCGTCTACACTTCAAATGAATGTAAATGCGACACTTCCTTGCAAGGAAATAGCGTCTTCAGATGTCTAGGTATCGTAGCAATAGAGTTCTTAAGCTTCTTAAAACGCGATATTGCATCTCATTTCTGCTTCATGGTAAGATATAATATGATTTGCGAAGTGTCATGTATTCCTCGTCTACACTTCAAATGAATGTAAATGCGACACTTCCTTGCAAGGAAATAGCGTCTTCAGATGTCTGGGTATCGTAGCAATATAGTTCTAATGCTTCTTAAAACGCGATATCGCATCTCATTTCTATGTTTCATGGTAAGATATAATATGATTTGCGAAGTGTTACGTATTCCTCGTCTACACTTCAAATGAATGTAAATGCGACACTTCCCTGCAAGGAAATAGCGTTTGCAGATGTCTAGGTATCGTAGCAATAGAGTTCTAATGCTTCTTGAAACGCGATATCGCATCTCATTTCTATGTTTCATGGTAAGATATAATATGATTTGCGAAGTGTTATGTATTCCTCGTCTACACTTCAAATGAATGTAAATGCGACACTTCCCTGCAAGGAAATAGCGTTTGCAGATGTCTACGTATCGTAGCAATAGAGTTCTTATGATTCTTAAAACGCGATATCGCATCTCATTTCTATGTTTCATGGTAAGGTATAATATGATTTGCGAATTGTTATGTATTCCTCGTCTACACTTCAAATGAATGTAAATGCGACACTTCCTTGCAAGGAAATAGCGTTTGCAGATGTCTACGTATCGTAGCAATAGAGTTCTTATGATTCTTAAGACGCGATATCGCATCTCATTTCTATGCTTCATGGTAAGATATAACATGATTTGCGAAGTATTATGTATTCCTCGTCTACACTTCAAATGAAAGTAAATGCGACACTTCCTTGCAAGGAAATAGCGTCTGCAGATGTCTAGGTATCGTAGCAATAGAGTTCTAATGCTTCTTAAAACGCGATATCGCATCTCATTTCTATGTTTCATGGTAAGATACAACATGATTTGCGAAGTGTTATGTATTCCTCGTCTACACTTCAAATGAATGTAAATGCGACACTTCCCTGCAAGGAAGTAGCGTTTGCAGATGTCTACGTATCGTAGCAATAGAGTTCTTATGATTCTTAAAACGAGATATTGCATCTCATATCTATGTTTCATGATAAGATATAATATGATTTGCGAAGTGTCATGTATTCCTCGTCTACACTTCAAATGAATGTAAATGCGACACTTCCTTGCAAGGAAATAGCGTTTGCAGATGTCTACGTATCGAAGCAGTAGAGTTCAAATGATTCTTAAAACGAGATATTGCATCTCATATTTATGTTTCATGATAAGATATAATATGATTTGCGAAGTGTCATGTATTCCTCGTCTACACTTCAAATGAATGTAAGAGTGACACTTCCTTGTAAGGAAATAGCGTTTGCAGATGTCTACCTATCGTAGCAATAGAGTTCTAGTGCTTCGTAAAACGCGAAATCGCATCTCATTTCTATGTTTCATGGTAAGATATAATATGATTTGCGAAGTGTCATGTATTCCTCGTCTACACTTCAAATGAATGTAAATGCGACACTTCCTTGCTAGGAAATAGCGTCTGCAGATGTCTAGGTATCGTAGCAATAGAGTTCTAATGCTTCTTGAAACGCGATATCGCATCTCATTTCTATGTTTCATGGTAAGATATAATATGATTTGCGAAGTGTTATGTATTCCTCGTCTACACTTCAAATGAATGTAAATGCGACACTTCCTTGCTAGGAAATAGCGTCTGCAGATGTCTAGGTATCGTAGCAATAGAGTTGTAATGCTTCTTGAAAAGCGATATCGCATCTCATTTCTATGTTTCATGGTAAGATATAATATGATTTGCGAAGTGTTATGTATTCCTCGTCTACACTTCAAATGAATGTAAATGCGACACTTCCCTGCAAGGAAGTAGCGTTTGCAGATGTCTACGTATCGTAGCAATAGAGTTCTTATGATTCTTAAAACGCGATATCGCATCTCATTTCTATGTTTCATGGTATGGTATAATATGATTTGCGAATTGTTATGTATCCCTCGTCTACACTTCAAATGAATGTAAGAGTGGCACTTCCTTGCAAGGAAATAGCGTTTGCAGATGTCTACGTATCGAAGCAATAGTGTTCAAATGATTCTTAAAACGAGATATTGCATCTCATATCTATGTTTCTTGATAAGATATAATATGATTTGCGAAGTGTCATGTATTCCTCGTCTACACTTCAAATGAATGTAAATGCGACACTTCCTTGCAAGGAAATAGCGTCTTCAGATGTCTAGGTATCGTAGCAATAGAGTTCTTAAGCTTCTTAAAACGCGATATTGCATCTCATTTCTGCTTCATGGTAAGATATAATATGATTTGCGAAGTGTCATGTATTCCTCGTCTACACTTCAAATGAATGTAAATGCGACACTTCCTTGCTAGGAAATAGCGTCTGCAGATGTCTAGGTATCGTAGCAATAGAGTTCTAATGCTTCTTGAAACGCGATATCGCATCTCATTTCTATGTTTCATGGTAAGATATAATATGATTCGCGAAGTGTTATGTATTCCTCGTCTACACTTCAAATGAATGTAAATGCGACACTTCCCTGCAAGGAAATAGCGTTTGCAGATGTCTACCTAGCGTAGCAATAGAGTTCTAATGCTTCTTGAAACGCGATATCGCATCTCATTTCTATGTTTCATGGTAAGATATAATATGATTTGCGAAGTGTTATGTATTCCTCGTCTACACTTCAAATGAATGTAAGAGTGACACTTCCTTGTAAGGAAATAGCGTTTGCAGATGTCTACCTATCGTAGCAATAGGGTTCTAGTGCTTCGTAAAACGCGAAATCGCATCTCATTTCTATGTTTCATGGTAAGATATAATATGATTTGCGAAGTGTCATGTATTCCTCGTCTACACTTCAAATGAATGTAAATGCGACACTTCCTTGCTAGGAAATAGCGTCTGCAGATGTCTAGGTATCGTAGCAATAGAGTTCTAATGCTTCTTGAAACGCGATATCGCATCTCATTTCTATGTTTCATGGTAAGATATAATATGATTTGCGAAGTGTTATGTATTCCTCGTCTACACTTCAAATGAATGTAAATGCGACACTTCCTTGCTAGGAAATAGCGTCTGCAGATGTCTAGGTATCGTAGCAATAGAGTTGTAATGCTTCTTGAAAAGCGATATCGCATCTCATTTCTATGTTTCATGGTAAGATATAATATGATTTGCGAAGTGTTATGTATTCCTCGTCTACACTTCAAATGAATGTAAATGCGACACTTCCCTGCAAGGAAGTAGCGTTTGCAGATGTCTACGTATCGTAGCAATAGAGTTCTTATGATTCTTAAAACGCGATATCGCATCTCATTTCTATGTTTCATGGTATGGTATAATATGATTTGCGAATTGTTATGTATCCCTCGTCTACACTTCAAATGAATGTAAGAGTGGCACTTCCTTGCAAGGAAATAGCGTTTGCAGATGTCTACGTATCGAAGCAATAGTGTTCAAATGATTCTTAAAACGAGATATTGCATCTCATATCTATGTTTCTTGATAAGATATAATATGATTTGCGAAGTGTCATGTATTCCTCGTCTACACTTCAAATGAATGTAAATGCGACACTTCCTTGCAAGGAAATAGCGTCTTCAGATGTCTAGGTATCGTAGCAATAGAGTTCTTAAGCTTCTTAAAACGCGATATTGCATCTCATTTCTGCTTCATGGTAAGATATAATATGATTTGCGAAGTGTCATGTATTCCTCGTCTACACTTCAAATGAATGTAAATGCGACACTTCCTTGCAAGGAAATAGCGTCTTCAGATGTCTAGGTATCGTAGCAATATAGTTCTAATGCTTCTTAAAACGCGATATCGCATCTCATTTCTATGTTTCATGGTAAGATATAATATGATTTGCGAAGTGTTACGTATTCCTCGTCTACACTTCAAATGAATGTAAGAGTGACACTTCCTTGTAAGGAAATAGCGTTTGCAGATGTCTAGGTATCGTAGCAATAGAGTTCTAATGCTTCTTGAAACGCGATATCGCATCTCATTTCTATGTTTCATGGTAAGATATAATATGATTTGCGAAGTGTTATGTATTCCTCGTCTACACTTCAAATGAATGTAAATGCGACACTTCCCTGCAAGGAAATAGCGTTTGCAGATGTCTACGTATCGTAGCAATAGAGTTCTTATGATTCTTAAAACGCGATATCGCATCTCATTTCTATGTTTCATGGTAAGGTATAATATGATTTGCGAATTGTTATGTATTCCTCGTCTACACTTCAAATGAATGTAAATGCGACACTTCCTTGCAAGGAAATAGCGTTTGCAGATGTCTACGTATCGTAGCAATAGAGTTCTTATGATTCTTAAGACGCGATATCGCATCTCATTTCTATGTTTCATGGTAAGATATAACATGATTTGCGAAGTATTATGTATTCCTCGTCTACACTTCAAATGAATGTAAATGCGACACTTCCTTGCAAGGAAATAGCGTCTGCAGATGTCTAGGTATCGTAGCAATAGAGTTCTAATGCTTCTTAAAACGCGATATCGCATCTCATTTCTATGTTTCATGGTAAGATACAACATGATTTGCGAAGTGTTATGTATTCCTCGTCTACACTTCAAATGAATGTAAATGCGACACTTCCCTGCAAGGAAGTAGCGTTTGCAGATGTCTACGTATCGTAGCAATAGAGTTCTTATGATTCTTAAAACGAGATATTGCATCTCATATCTATGTTTCATGATAAGATATAATATGATTTGCGAAGTGTCATGTATTCCTCGTCTACACTTCAAATGAATGTAAATGCGACACTTCCTTGCAAGGAAATAGCGTTTGCAGATGTCTACGTATCGAAGCAGTAGAGTTCAAATGATTCTTAAAACGAGATATTGCATCTCATATTTATGTTTCATGATAAGATATAATATGATTTGCGAAGTGTCATGTATTCCTCGTCTACACTTCAAATGAATGTAAATGCGACACTTCCTTGCTAGGAAATAGCGTCTTCAGATGTCTAGGTATCGTAGCAATAGAGTTCTAATGCTTCTTAAAACGCGATATTGCATCTCATTTCTGTTTCATGGTAAGATATAATATGATTTGCGAAGTGTCATGTATTCCTCGTCTACACTTCAAATGAATGTAAATGCGACACTTCCTTGCTAGGAAATAGCGTCTGCAGATGTCTAGGTATCGTAGCAATAGAGTTCTAATGCTTCTTGAAACGCGATATCGCATCTCATTTCTATGTTTCATGGTAAGATATAATATGATTTGCGAAGTGTTATGTATTCCTCGTCTACACTTCAAATGAATGTAAATGCGACACTTCCCTGCAAGGAAATAGCGTTTGCAGATGTCTACCTAGCGTAGCAATAGAGTTCTAATGCTTCTTGAAACGCGATATCGCATCTCATTTCTATGTTTCATGGTAAGATATAATATGATTTGCGAAGTGTTATGTATTCCTCGTCTACACTTCAAATGAATGTAAGAGTGACACTTCCTTGTAAGGAAATAGCGTTTGCAGATGTCTACCTATCGTAGCAATAGAGTTCTAGTGCTTCGTAAAACGCGAAATCGCATCTCATTTCTATGTTTCATGGTAAGATATAATATGATTTGCGAAGTGTCATGTATTCCTCGTCTACACTTCAAATGAATGTAAATGCGACACTTCCTTGCTAGGAAATAGCGTCTGCAGATGTCTAGGTATCGTAGCAATAGAGTTCTAATGCTTCTTGAAACGCGATATCGCATCTCATTTCTATGTTTCATGGTAAGATATAATATGATTTGCGAAGTGTTATGTATTCCTCGGCTACACTTCAAATGAATGTGAATGCGACACTTCCTCGCTAGGAAATAGCGTTTGCAGATGTCTACATATTGTAGCAATAGAGTTCTTATGATTCTTAAAACGCGATATCGCATCACATTTCTATGTTTCATGATACGATATAATATGGTTTGCGAAGCGTCATGTATTCCTCGTCTACACTTCAAATGAATGTAAATGCGACACTTCCTTGCAGGGAAATAGCATTTGCAGATGTCTACGTATCGTAGCAATAGAGTTCTAATTCTTCTTAAAACGCGATATCGCATCTCATTTCTATGTTTCATGGTAAGATATAATATGATTTGCGAAGTGTTATGTATTCCTCGTCTACACTTCAAATGAATGTAAATGCGACACTTCTTTGCAAGGAAATAGCGTTTGCAGATGTCTACGTATCGTTGCAATAGAGTTCTTATGATTCTTAAAACGCGATATCGCATCTCATTTCTATGTTTCATGGTAAGATATTATATGATTTGCGAAGTGTTATGTATTCCTCGTCTACACCTCAAATGAATGTAAATGCGACACTTCCTTGCAAGGAAATAGCGTTTGCAGATGTCTACGTATCGTAGCAATAGAGTTCTAATGCTTCTTAAAACGCGATATCGCATCTCATTTCTATGTTTCATGGTAAGATATAATATGATTTGCGAAGTGTTATGTATTCCTCGTCTACACTTCAAATGAATGTAAATGCGACACTTCCTTGCAAGGAAATAGCGTTTGCAAATGTCTACGTATCGTAGCAATAGAGTTCTAATGCTTCTTAAAACGCGATATCGCATCTCATTTCTATGTTTCATGGTAAGATATAATATGATTTGCGAAGTGTTATGTTTTCCTCGTCTACACTTCAAATGAATGTGAATGCGACACTTTCTCGCTAGGAAATAGCGTTTGCAGATGCCTACGTATCGTAGCAATAGATTTCTAATGCTTCTTAAAACGCGAGATCGCATCCCATTTCTATGTTTCATGGTAAGATATAAAATGATTTGCGAAGTGTTATGTATTCCTCGTCTACACTTCAAATGAATGTAAATGCGACACTTCCTTGCTAGGAAATAGCGTCTGCAGATGTCTAAGTATCGTAGCAATAGAGTTCTAATGCTTCTTAAAACGAGATATTGCATCTCATATCTATGTTTCATGATAAGATATAATATTCATTGTGAAGTGTTATGCATTCCTCGTCTACACTTCAAATGAATGTAAATGCGACACTTCCTTGCAAGGAAATAGCGTTTGCAGATGTCTACGTATCGTAGCAATAGAGTTCTTATGATTCTTAAAACGCGATATCGCATCTCATTTCTATGTTTCATGGTAAGATATAATATGATTTGCGAAGTGTTATGTATTCCTCGTCTACACATCAACTGAATGTAAATGCGACACTTCCTTGCAAGGAAATAGCGTTTGCAAATGTCTACCTATCGTAGCAATAGTGTTCTAATGCATCTTAAAACGCGATATCGCATCTCATTTCTATGTTTCATGGTAAGATATAATATGATTTGCGAAGTGTCATGTATTCCTCGTCTACACTTCAAATGAATGTAAATGCGACACTTCCTTGCAAGGAAATAGCGTTTGCAGATGTCTACGTATCGTAGCAATAGAGTTCTAAAGTTTCTTAAAACGCGATATCGCATCTCATTTCTATGTTTCATGGTAAGATATAATATGATTTGCGAAGTGTTATGTATTCCTCGTCTACACATCAAATGATTGTAAATGCGACACTTCCTTGCAAGGAAATAGCGTTTGCAGATGTCTACGTATCGTAGCAATAGAGTTCTAATGCTTCTTAAGACGCGATATCGCATCTCATTTCTATGTTTCATGGTAAGATATAATATGACTTGCGAAGTGTTATGTATTCCTCGTCTACACTTCAAATGAATGTAAATGCGACACTTCCTTGCTAGGAAATAGCGTCTGCAGATGTCTAGGTATCGTAGCAATAGAGTTCTAATGCTTCTTAAAACGCGATATCGCATCTCATTTCTATGTTTCATGGTAAGATATAATATGATTTGCGAAGTGTTATGTATTCCTCGTCTACACTTCAAAAGAATGTAAATGCGACACTTCCTTGCAAGGAAATAGCGTTTGCAAATGTCTACCTATCGTAGCAATAGTGTTCTAATGCTTCTTAAAACGCGATATCGCATCACATTTCTATGTTTCATGATAAGATATAATATGATTTGCGAAGTGTCATGTGTTCCTCGTCTACACTTCAATTGAATATAATGCGACACTTCCTTGCAAGGAAATAGCGCTTGCAGATGTCTACGTATCGTAGCAACAGAGTTCTTATGATTCTTAAAACGCGATATCGCATCTCATTTCTATGTTTCATGGTAAGATATAATATGATTTGCGAAGTGTTATGTATTCCTCGTCTACACTTCAAATGAATGTAAATGCGACACTTCTTTGCAAGGAAATAGCGTTTGCAGATACCTACGTATCGTAGCAATAGAGTTCTTATGATTCTTAAAACGCGATATCGCATCTCATTTCTATGTTTCATGGTAAGATATAATATTATTTGCGAAGTGTCATGTATTCCTCGTCTACACATCAAATGAATGTAAATGCGACACTTCCTTGCAAGGAAATAGCGTTTGCAGATGTCTACGTATCGAAGCAATAGGGTTCAAATGCTTCTTAAAACGAGATATTGCATCTCATATCTATGTTTCATGATAAGATATAATATTCATTGCGAAGTGTTATGCATTCCTCGTCTACGATTCAAATGAGTGTAAATGCGACACTTCCTTGCAAGGAAATAGCGTTTGCAGATGTCTACGTATCGTAGCAATAGAGTTCTTATGATTCTTAAAACGCGATATCGCATCTCATTCCTATGTTTCATGGTAAGATATAATATGATTTGCGAAGTGTCATGTATTCCTCGTCTACACTTCAAATGAATGTAAATGCGACACTTCCTTGCAAGGAAATAGCGTTTGCAGATGTCTACGTATCGTAGCAATGGATTTCTAATGCTTCTTAAAAGGCGATATCGCATCTCATTTCTATGTTTCATGGTAAGATATAATATGATTTGCGAAGTGTCATGTATTCCTCGTCTACACATCAAATGAATGTAAATGCGACACTTCCTTGCAAGGAAATAGCGTTTGCAGATGTCTACGTATCGTAGCAATGGATTTCTAATGCTTCTTAAAAGGCGATATCGCATCTCATTTCTATGTTTCATGGTAAGGTATAATATGATTTGCGAAGTGTTATGTATTCCTCGTCTACACTTCAAATGAATGTAAATGCGACACTTCTTTGCAAGGAAATAGCGTTTGCAGATGTCTACGTATCGTTGCAATAGAGTACTTATGATTCTTTAAACGCGATATCGCATCTCATTTCTATGTTTCATGGTAAGATATAATATCATTTGCGGAGTGTTATGTATTCCACGTCTACACTTCAAATGAATGTAAATGCGACACTTCCTTGCAAGGAAATAGCGTTTGCAGATGTCTACGTATCGTACCAGTAGAGTTCTTTTGATTCTTAAAACGCGATATCGCATCTCATTTCTATGTTTCATGGTAAGATATAATATGATTTGCGAAGTGTTATGTATTCCTCGT
Source organism: Xylocopa sonorina (assembly GCF_050948175.1). Taxonomy (NCBI): domain Eukaryota; kingdom Metazoa; phylum Arthropoda; class Insecta; order Hymenoptera; family Apidae; genus Xylocopa; species Xylocopa sonorina. Next base: position 449,772 of record NW_027490139.1, on the reverse strand, counting down.
CTACACATCAAATGAATGTAAATGCGACACTTCTTTGCAAGGAAATAGCGTTTGCAGATGTCTACGTATCGTAGCAATAGAGATCTTTTGATTCTTAAAACGCGATATCGCATCTCATTTCTATGTTTCATGGTAAGATATTATATGATTTGCGAAGTGTCATGTATTCCTCGTCTACACTACAAATGAATGTAAATGCGACACTTCCTTGCTAGGAAATAGCGTCTGCAGATGTCTAGGTATCGTAGCAATAGAGTTCTAATGCTTCTTAAAACGCGATATCGCATCTCATTTCTATGTTTCATTGTAAGATATAATATGATTTGCGAAGTGTTATGTATTCCTCGTCTACACATCAAATGAATGTAAATGCGACACTTCCTTGCAAGGAAATAGCGTTTGCAGATGTCTACGTATCGTAGCAATAGAGTTCTAATGCTTCTTAAAACGCGATATCGCATCTCATTTCTATGTTTCATGGTAAGATATAATATGATTTGCGAAGTGTCATGTATTCCTCGTCTACACTTCAAATGAATGTAAATGCGACACTTCCTTGCTAGGAAATAGCGTCTGCAGATGTCTAGGTATCGTAGCAGTAGAGTTCTAATGCTTCTTAAAACGAGATATTGCATCTCATATCTATGTTTCATGATAAGATATAATATTCATTGTGAAGTGTTAAGCATTCCTCGTCTACACTTCAAATGAATGTAAATGCGACACTTCCTTGCAAGGAAAAAGCGTTTGCAGATGTCTACGTATCGTAGCAATAGAGTTCTTATGATTCTTAAAACGCGATATCGCATCTCATTTCTATGTTTCATGGTAAGATATAATATGATTTGCGAAGTGTTATGTATTCCTCGTCTACACATCAAATGAATGTAAATGCGACACTTCTTTGCAAGGAAATAGCGTTTGCAGATGTCTACGTATCGTAGCAATAGAGATCTTTTGATTCTTAAAACGCGATATCGCATCTCATTTCGATGTTTCATGGTAAGATATTATATGATTTGCGAAGTGTCATGTATTCTTCGTCTACACTACAAATGAATGTAAATGCGACACTTCCTTGCTAGGAAATAGCGTCTGCAGATGTCTAGGTATCGTAGCAATAGAGTTCTAATGCTTCTTAAAACGCGATATCGCATCTCATTTCTATGTTTCATGGTAAGATATAATATTATTTGCGAAGTGTCATGTATTCCTCGTCTACACATCAAATGAATGTAAATGCGACACTTCCTTGCAAGGAAATAGCGTTTGCAGATGTCTACGTATCGAAGCAATAGAGTTCAAATGCTTCTTAAAACGAGATATTGCATCTCATATCTATGTTTCATGATAAGATATAATATTCATTGCGAAGTGTTATGCATTCCTCGTCTACGATTCAAATGAATGTAAATGCGACACTTCCTTGCAAGGAAGTAGCGTTTGCAGATGTCTACGTATCGTAGCAATAGAGTTCTTATGATTCTTAAAACGCGATATCGCATCTCATTTCTATGTTTCATGGTAAGATATAATGTGATTTGCGAAGTGTCATGTATTCCTCGTCTACACTTCAAATGAATGTAAATGCGACACTTCCTTGCAAGGAAATAGCGTTTGCAGATGTCTACGTATCGTAGCAGTAGAGTTCTTATGATTCTTAAAAGGCGATATCGCATCTCATTTCTATGTTTCATGGTAAGATATAATATGCTTTGCGAAGTGTTATGTATTCCTCGTCTACACATCAAATGAATGTAAATGCGACACTTCTTTGCAAGGAAATAGCGTTTGCAGATGTCTAGGTATCGTAGCAATAGAGTTCTAATGCTTCTTAAAACGCGATATCGCATCTCATTTCTATGTTTCATGGTAAGATATAATATTATTTGCGAAGTGTCATGTATTCCTCGTCTACACATCAAATGAATGTAAATGCGACACTTCCTTGCAAGGAAATAAAGTTTGCAGATGTCTACGTATCGAAGCAATAGAGTCCAAATGCTTCTTAAAACGAGATATTGCATCTCATATCTATGTTTCATGATAAGATATAATATTCATTGCGAAGTGTTATGCATTCCTCGTCTACGATTCAAATGAATGTAAATGCGACACTTCCTTGCAAGGAAATAGCGTTTGAAGATGTCTACGTATCGTAGCAATAGCGTTCTTATGATTCTTAAAACGCGATATCGCATCTCATTTCTATGTTTCATGGTAAGATATAATATGATTTGCGAAGTGTCATGTATTCCTCGTCTACACTTCAAATGAATGTAAATGCGACACTTCCTTGCAAGGAAATAGCGTTTGCAGATGTCTACGTATCGTAGCAATGGATTTCTAATGCTTCTTAAAAGGCGATATCGCATCTCATTTCTATGTTTCATGGTAAGGTATAATATGATTTGCGAAGTGTTATGTATTCCTCGTCTACACTTCAAATGAATGTAAATGCGACACTTCTTTGCAAGGAAATAGCGTTTGCAGATGTCTACGTATCGTTGCAATAGAGTACTTATGATTCTTTAAACGCGATATCGCATCTCATTTCTATGTTTCATGGTAAGATATAATATCATTTGCGGAGTGTTATGTATTCCACGTCTACACTTCAAATGAATGTAAATGCGACACTTCCTTGCAAGGAAATAGCGTTTGCAGATGTCTACGTATCGTACCAGTAGAGTTCTTATGATTCTTAAAACGCGATATCGCATCTCATTTCTATGTTTCATGGTAAGATATAATATGATTTGCGAAGTGTTATGTATTCCTCGTCTACACATCAAATGAATGTAAATGCGACACTTCTTTGCAAGGAAATAGCGTTTGCAGATGTCTACGTATCGTAGCAATAGAGATCTTTTGATTCTTAAAACGCGATATCGCATCTCATTTCTATGTTTCATGGTAAGATATTATATGATTTGCGAAGTGTCATGTATTCCTCGTCTACACTACAAATGAATGTAAATGCGACACTTCCTTGCTAGGAAATAGCGTCTGCAGATGTCTAGGTATCGTAGCAATAGAGTTCTAATGCTTCTTAAAACGCGATATCGCATCTCATTTCTATGTTTCATTGTAAGATATAATATGATTTGCGAAGTGTTATGTATTCCTCGTCTACACATCAAATGAATGTAAATGCGACACTTCCTTGCAAGGAAATAGCGTTTGCAGATGTCTACGTATCGTAGCAATAGAGTTCTAATGCTTCTTAAAACGCGATATCGCATCTCATTTCTATGTTTCATGGTAAGATATAATATGATTTGCGAAGTGTCATGTATTCCTCGTCTACACTTCAAATGAATGTAAATGCGACACTTCCTTGCTAGGAAATAGCGTCTGCAGATGTCTAGGTATCGTAGCAGTAGAGTTCTAATGCTTCTTAAAACGAGATATTGCATCTCATATCTATGTTTCATGATAAGATATAATATTCATTGTGAAGTGTTAAGCATTCCTCGTCTACACTTCAAATGAATGTAAATGCGACACTTCCTTGCAAGGAAAAAGCGTTTGCAGATGTCTACGTATCGTAGCAATAGAGTTCTTATGATTCTTAAAACGCGATATCGCATCTCATTTCTATGTTTCATGGTAAGATATAATATGATTTGCGAAGTGTTATGTATTCCTCGTCTACACATCAACTGAATGTAAATGCGACACTTCCTTGCAAGGAAATAGCGTTTGCAAATGTCTACCTATCGTAGCAATAGTGTTCTAATGCTTCTTAAAACGCGATATCGCATCTCATTTCTATGTTTCATGATAAGATATAATGTGATTTGCGAAGTGTCATGTATTCCTCGTCTACACTTCAAATGAATGTAAATGCGACACTTCCTTGCAAGGAAATAGCGTTTGCAGATGTCTACGTATCGTAGCAATAGAGTTCTAATGCTTCTTAAAACGCGATATCGCATCTCATTTCTATGTTTCATTGTAAGATATAATATGATTTGCGAAGTGTTATGTATTCCTCGTCTACACATCAAATGAATGTAAATGCGACACTTCCTTGCAAGGAAATAGCGTTTGCAGATGTCTACGTATCGTAGCAATAGAGTTCTAATGCTTCTTAAAACGCGATATCGCATCTCATTTCTATGTTTCATGGTAAGATATAATATGACTTGCGAAGTGTTATGTATTCCTCGTCTACACTTCAAATGAATGTAAATGCGACACTTCCTTGCTAGGAAATAGCGTCTGCAGATGTGTAGGTATCGTAGCAATAGAGTTCTAATGCTTCTTAAAACGCGATATCGCATCTCATTTCTATGTTTCATGGTAAGATATAATATGATTTGCGAAGTGTTCTGTATTCCTCGTCTACACTTCAAATGAATGTAAATGCGACACTTCCTTGCAAGGAAATAGCGTTTGCAAATGTCTACCTATCGTAGCAATAGTGTTCTAATGCTTCTTAAAACGTGATATCGCATCTCATTTCTATGTTTCACGATAAGATATAATATGATTTGCGAAGTGTCATGTATTCCTCGTCTACACTTCAAATGAATGTAAATGCGACACTTCCTTGCTAGGAAATAGCGTCTGCAGATGTCTAGGTATCGTAGCAATAGAGTTCTAATGCTTCTTAAAACGAGATATTGCATCTCATATCTATGTTTCATGATAAGATATAATATTCATTGTGAAGTGTTATGCATTCCTCGTCTACACTTCAAATGAATGTAAATGCGACACTTCCTTGCAAGGAAATAGCGTTTGCAGATGTCTACGTATCGTAGCAATAGAGTTCTTATGATTCTTAAAACGCGATATCGCATCTCATTTCTATGTTTCATGGTAAGATATAATATGATTTGCGAAGTGTTATGTATTCCCCGTCTACACATCAACTGAATGTAAATGCGACACTTCCTTGCAAGGAAATAGCGTTTGCAAATGTCTACCTATCGTAGCAATAGTGTTCTAATGCTTCTTAAAACGCGATATCGCATCTCATTTCTATGTTTCATGATAAGATATAATATGATTTGCGAAGTGTCATGTATTCCTCGTCTACACTTCAAATGAATGTAAATGCGACACTTCCTTGCAAGGAAATAGCGTTTGCAGATGTCTACGTATCGTAGCAATAGAGTTCTAATGCTTCTTAAAACGCGATATCGCATCTCATTTCTATGTTTCATGGTAAGATATAATATGATTTGCGAAGTGTTATGTATTCCTCGTCTACACATCAAATGAATGTAAATGCGACACTTCCTTGCAAGGAAATGGCGTTTGCAGATGTCTACGTATCGTAGCAATAGAGTTCCAATGCTTCTTAAAACGCGATATCGCATCTCATTTCTATGTTTCATGGTAAGATATAATATGACTTGCGAAGTGTTATGTATTCCTCGTCTACACTTCAAATGAATGTAAATGCGACACTTCCTTGCTAGGAAATAGCGTCTGCAGATGTCTAGGTATCGTAGCAATAGAGTTCTAATGCTTCTTAAAACGCGATATCGCATCTCACTTCTATGTTTCATGGTAAGATATAATATGATTTGCGAAGTGTTGTGTATTCCTCGTCTACACTTCAAATGAATGTAAATGCGACACTTCCTTGCAAGGAAATAGCGTTTGCAGATGTCTACGTATCGTAGCAATAGAGTTCTAATGCTTCTTAAAACGCGATATCGCATCTCATTTCTATGTTTCATGGTAAGATATAATATGATTTGCGAAGTGTTATGTATTCCTCGTCTACACATCAACTGAATGTAAATGCGACACTTCCTTGCAAGGAAATAGCGTTTGCAAATGTCTTCCTATCGTAGCAATAGTGTTCTAATGCTTCTTAAAACGCGGTATCGCATCTCATTTCTATGTTTCATGATAAGATATAATATGATTTGCGAAGTGTCATGTATTCCTCGTCTACACTTCAAATGAATGTAAATGCGACTTCCTTGCAAGGAAATAGTGTTTGCAGATGTCTACGTATCGTAGCAATAGAGTTCTAATGCTTCTTAAAACGAGATATTGCATCTCATATCTATGTTTCATGATAAGATATAATATTCATTGTGAAGTGTTATGCATTCCTCGTCTACACTTTAAATGAATGTAAATGCGACACTTCCTTGCAAGGAAATAGCGTTTGCAGATGTCTACGTATCGTAGCAATAGAGTTCTTATGATTCTTAAAACGCGATATCGCATCTCATTTCTATGTTTCATGGTAAGATAAAATATGATTTGCGAAGTGTTATGTATTCCTCGTCTACACATCAACTGAATGTAAATGCGACACTTCCTTGCAAGGAAATAGCGATTGCAAATGTCTACCTATCGTAGCAATAGTGTTCTAATGCTTCTTAAAACGCGATATCGCATCTCATTTCTATGTTTCATGATAAGATATAATATGATTTGCGAAGTGTCATGTATTCCTCGTCTACACTTCAAATGAATGTAAATGCGACACTTCCTTGCAAGGAAATAGCGTTTGCAGATGTCTACGTATCGTAGCAATAGAGTTCTAATGCTTCTTAAAACGCGATATCGCATCTCATTTCTATGTTTCATGGTAAGATATAATATGATTTGCGAAGTGTTATGTATTCCTCGTCTACACATCAAATGAATGTAAATGCGACACTTCCTTGCAAGGAAAAAGCGTTTGCAGATGTCTACGTATCGTAGCAATAGAGTTCTAATGCTTCTTAAAACGCGATATCGCATCTCATTTCTGTGTTTCATGGTAAGATATAATATGACTTGCGAAGTGTTGTGTATTCCTCGTCTACACTTCAAATGAATGTAAATGCGACACTTCCTTGCAAGGAAATAGCGTCTGCAGATGTCTACGTATCGTAGCAATAGAGTTCTAATGCTTCTTAAAACGCGATATCGCATCTCATTTCTATGTTTCATGGTAAGATATAATATGATTTGCGAAGTGTTATGTATTCCTCGTCTACACATCAACTGAATGTAAATGCGACACTTCCTTGCAAGGAAATAGCGTTTGCAAATGTCTACCTATCGTAGCAATAGTGTTCTAATGCTTCTTAAAACGCGATATCGCATCTCATTTCTATGTTTCATGATAAGATATAATATGATTTGCGAAGTGTCATGTATTCCTCGTCTACACTTCAAATGAATGTAAATGCGACTTCCTTGCAAGGAAATAGCGTTTGCAGATGTCTACGTATCGTAGCAATAGAGTTCTAATGCTTCTTAAAACGCGATATCGCATCTCATTTCTATGTTTCATGGTAAGATATAATATGATTTGCGAAGTGTTATGTATTCCTCGTCTACACATCAAATGAATGTAAATGCGACACTTCCTTGCAAGGAAATAGCGTTTGCAGATGTCTACGTATCGTAGCAATAGAGTTCTAATGCTTCTTAAAACGAGATATTGCATCTCATATCTATGTTTCATGATAAGATATAATATTCATTGTGAAGTGTTATGCATTCCTCGTCTACACTTTAAATGAATGTAAATGCGACACTTCCTTGCAAGGAAATAGCGTTTGCAGATGTCTACGTATCGTAGCAATAGAGTTCTTATGATTCTTAAAACGCGATATCGCATCTCATTTCTATGTTTCATGGTAAGATAAAATATGATTTGCGAAGTGTTATGTATTCCTCGTCTACACATCAACTGAATGTAAATGCGACACTTCCTTGCAAGGAAATAGCGATTGCAAGTGTCTACCTATCGTAGCAATAGTGTTCTAATGCTTCTTAAAACGCGATATCGCATCTCATTTCTATGTTTCATGATAAGATATAATATGATTTGCGAAGTGTCATGTATTCCTCGTCTACACTTCAAATGAATGTAAATGCGACACTTCCTTGCAAGGAAATAGCGTTTGCAGATGTCTACGTATCGTAGCAATAGAGTTCTAATGCTTCTTAAAACGCGATATCGCATCTCATTTCTATGTTTCATGGTAAGATATAATATGATTTGCGAAGTGTTATGTATTCCTCGTCTACACATCAAATGAATGTAAATGCGACACTTCCTTGCAAGGAAAAAGCGTTTGCAGATGTCTACGTATCGTAGCAATAGAGTTCTAATGCTTCTTAAAACGCGATATCGCATCTCATTTCTGTGTTTCATGGTAAGATATAATATGACTTGCGAAGTGTTGTGTATTCCTCGTCTACACTTCAAATGAATGTAAATGCGACACTTCCTTGCAAGGAAATAGCGTCTGCAGATGTCTACGTATCGTAGCAATAGAGTTCTAATGCTTCTTAAAACGCGATATCGCATCTCATTTCTATGTTTCATGGTAAGATATAATATGATTTGCGAAGTGTTATGTATTCCTCGTCTACACATCAACTGAATGTAAATGCGACACTTCCTTGCAAGGAAATAGCGTTTGCAAATGTCTACCTATCGTAGCAATAGTGTTCTAATGCTTCTTAAAACGCGATATCGCATCTCATTTCTATGTTTCATGATAAGATATAATATGATTTGCGAAGTGTCATGTATTCCTCGTCTACACTTCAAATGAATGTAAATGCGACTTCCTTGCAAGGAAATAGCGTTTGCAGATGTCTACGTATCGTAGCAATAGAGTTCTAATGCTTCTTAAAACGCGATATCGCATCTCATTTCTATGTTTCATGGTAAGATATAATATGATTTGCGAAGTGTTATGTATTCCTCGTCTACACATCAAATGAATGTAAATGCGACACTTCCTTGCAAGGAAATAGCGTTTGCAGATGTCTACGTATCGTAGCAATAGAGTTCTAATGCTTCTTAAAACGAGATATTGCATCTCATATCTATGTTTCATGATAAGATATAATATTCATTGTGAAGTGTTATGCATTCCTCGTCTACACTTTAAATGAATGTAAATGCGACACTTCCTTGCAAGGAAATAGCGTTTGCAGATGTCTACGTATCGTAGCAATAGAGTTCTTATGATTCTTAAAACGCGATATCGCATCTCATTTCTATGTTTCATGGTAAGATAAAATATGATTTGCGAAGTGTTATGTATTCCTCGTCTACACATCAACTGAATGTAAATGCGACACTTCCTTGCAAGGAAATAGCGTTTGCAAATGTCTACCTATCGTAGCAATAGTGTTCTAATGCTTCTTAAAACGCGATATCGCATCTCATTTCTATGTTTCATGATAAGATATAATATGATTTGCGAAGTGTCATGTATTCCTCGTCTACACTTCAAATGAATGTAAATGCGACACTTCCTTGCAAGGAAATAGCGTTTGCAGATGTCTACGTATCGTAGCAATAGAGTTCTAATGCTTCTTAAAACGCGATATCGCATCTCATTTCTATATTTCATGGTAAGATATAATATGATTTGCGAAGTGTTATGTATTCCTCGTCTACACATCAAATGAATGTAAATGCGACACTTCCTTGCAAGGAAATAGCGTTTGCAGATGTCTACGTATCGTAGCAATAGAGTTCTAATGCTTCTTAAAACGCGATATCGCATCTCATTTCTGTGTTTCATGGTAAGATATAATATGACTTGCGAAGTGTTATGTATTCCTCGTCTACACTTCAAATGAATGTAAATGCGACACTTCCTTGCAAGGAAATAGCGTTTGCAGATGTCTACGTATCGTAGCAATAGAGTTCTAATGCTTCTTAAAACGCGATATCGCATCTCATTTCTATGTTTCATGGTAAGATATAATATGACTTGCGAAGTGTTATGTATTCCTCGTCTACACTTCAAATGAATGTAAGTGCGACACTTCCTTGCTAGGAAATAGCGTTTGCAAATGTCTACCTATCGTAGCAATAGTGTTCTAATGCTTCTTAAAACGCGATATCGCATCTCATTTCTATGTTTCATGATAAGATATAATATGATTTGCGAAGTGTCATGTATTCCTCGTCTACACTTCAATTGAATGTAAATGCGACACTTCCTTGCAAGGAAATAGCGTTTGCAAATGTCTACCTATCGTAGCAATAGTGTTCTAATGCTTCTTTAAACGCGATATCGCATCTCATTTTTATGTTTCATGATAAGATATAATATGATTTGCGAAGTGTCATGTATTCCTCGTCTACACTTCAAATGAATGTAAATGCGACACTTCCTTGCAAGGAAATAGCGTTTGCAGATGTCTACGTATCGTAGCAATAGAGTTCTTATGATCCTTAAAACGCGATATCGCACCTCATTTCTATGTTTCATGGTAAGATATAATATGATTTGCGAAGTGTTATGTATTCCTCGTCTACACTTCAAATGAATGTAAATGTGACACTTCTTTGCAAGGAAATAGCGTTTGCAGAAGTCTACGTATCGTAGCAATAGAGTTCTTATGATTCTTAAAACGCGATATCGCATCTCATTTCTATGTTTCATGGTAAGATATAATATTATTTGCGAAGTGTTATGTATTCCTCGTCTACACATCAAATGAATGTAAATGCGACACTTCCTTGCAAGGAAATAGCGTTTGCAGATGTCTACGTATCGTAGCAATGGATTTCTAATGCTTCTTAAAAGGCGACATCGCATCTCATTTCTATGTTTCATGGTAAGGTATAATATGATTTGCGAAGTGTTATGTATTCCTCGTCTGCACTTCAAATGAATGTAAATGCGACACTTCTTTGCAAGGAAATAGCGTTTGCAGATGTCTACGTATCGTAGCAATAGAGTTCTTATGATTCTTAAAACGCGATATCGCATCTCATTTCTATGTTTCATGGTAAGATATAATATGACTTGCGAAGTGTTATGTATTCCTCGTCTACACTTCAAATGAATGTAAATGCGACACTTCCTTGCAAGGAAATAGCGTTTGCAGATGTCTAGGTATCGTAGCAATAGAGTTCTAATGCTTCTTAGAACGCGATATCGCATCTCATTTCTATGTTTCATGGTAAGATATAATATGATTTGCGAAGTGTTATGTATTCCTCGTCTACACTTCAAATGAATGTAAATGCGACACTTCCTTGCAAGGAAATAGCGTTTGCAAATGTCTACCTATCGTAGCAATAGTGTTCTAATGCTTCTTAAAACGCGATATCGCATCTCATTTCTATGTTTCATGATAAGATATAATATGATTTGCGAAGTGTCATGTATTCCTCGTCTACACTTCAATTGAATGTAAATGCGACTCTTCCTTGCAAGGAAATGGCGTTTGCAGATGTCTACGTATCGTAGCAGTAGAGTTCTTATGATTCTTAAAACGCGATATCGCATCTCATTTCTATGTTTCATGGTAAGATATAATATGATTTGCGAAGTGTCATGTATTCCTCGTCTACACTTCAAATGAATGTAAATGCGACACTTCGTTGCAAGGAAATAGCGTTTGCAAATGTCTACCTATCGTAGCAGTAGTGTTCTAATACTTCTTAGAACGCGATGTCGCATCTCATTTCTATGTTTCATGGTAAGATATAATATGATTTGCGAAGTGTTATGTATTCCTCGTCTACACATCAAATGAATGTAAATGCGACACTTTCTTGCAAGGAAATAGCGTTTGCAGATGTCTACGTATCGTTGCAATAGAGTTCTTATGATTCTTAAAACGCGATATCGCATCTCATTTCTATGTTTCATGGTAAGATATAATATCATTTGCGGAGTGTTATGTACTCCTCGTCTACACTTCAAATGAATGTAAATGCGACACTTCCTTGCAAGGAAATAGCGTTTGCAAATGTCTACCTATCGTAGCAGTAGTGTTCTAATACTACTTAGAACGCGATGTCGCATCTCATTTCTATGTTTCATGGTAAGATATAATATGATTTGCGAACTGTTATGTAGTCCTCGTCTACACTTCAAATGAATGTAAATGCGACACTTTCTTGCAAGGAAATAGCGTTTGCAGATGTCTACGTATCGAAGCAATAGTGTTCAAATGCTTCTTAAAACGAGATATTGCATCTCATATCTATGTTTCATGATAAGATATAATATTCATTGCGAAGTGTTATGCATTCCTCGTCTACGATTCAAATGAATGAAAATGCGACACTTCCTTGCAAGGAAATAGCGTTTGCAGATGTCTACGTATCGTAGCAATAGAGTTCTAATGCTTCTTAAAACGCGATATCGCATCTCATTTCTATGTTTCATGGTAAGATATAATATGATTCGCGAAGTGTTATGTATTCCTCGTCTACACATCAAATGAATGTAAATGCGACACTTTCTTGCAAGGAAATAGCGTTTGCAGATGTCTACGTATCGAAGCAATAGAGTTCAAATGCTTCTTAAAACGAGATATTGCATCTCATATCTATGTTTCATGATAAGATATAATATTCATTGCGAAGTGTTATGCATTCCTCGTCTACGATTCAAATGAATGTAAATGCGACACTTCCTTGCAAGGAAATAGCGTTTGCAGATGTCTACGTATCGTAGCAATAGAGCTCTAATGCTTCTTAAAACGCGATATCGCATCTCATTTCTATGTTTCATGGTAAGATATAATATGATTTGCGAAGTGTTATGTATTCCGCGTCTACACTTCAAATGAATGTAAATGCGACACTTCCTTGCAAGGAAATAGCATTTGCAAATGTCTACCTATCGTAGCAATAGTGTTCTAATGCTTCTTAAAACGCGATATCGCATCTCATTTCTATGTTTCATGATAAGATATAATATGATTTGCGAAGTGTCATGTATTCCTCGTCTACACTTCAATTGAATGTAAATGCGACACTTCCTTGCAAGGAAATAGCGTTTGCAGATGTCTACGTATCGTAGCAATAGAGTTCTAATGCTTCTTAAAACGCGATATCGCATCTCATTTCTATGTTTCATGGTAAGATATAATATGATTTGCGAAGTGTTATGTATTCCTCGTCTACACATCAACTGAATGTAAATGCGACACTTCCTTGCAAGGAAATAGCGTTTGCAAATGTCTACCTATCGTAGCAATAGTGTTCTAATGCTTCTTAAAACGCGATATCGCATCTCATTTCTATGTTTCATGGTAAGATATAATATGATTTGCGAAGTGTTATGTATTCCTCGTCTACACATCAAATGAATGTAAATGCGACACTTCCTTGCAAGGAAATAGCGTTTGCAGATGTCTACGTATCGTAGCAATAGAGTTCTAATGCTTCTTAAAACGCGATATCGCATCTCATTTCTATGTTTCATGGTAAGATATAATATGACTTGCGAAGTGTTATGTATTCCTCGTCTACACTTCAAATGAATGTAAATGCGACACTTCCTTGCTAGGAAATAGCGTTTGCAAATGTCTACCTATCGTAGCAATAGTGTTCTAATGCTTCTTAAAACGCGATATCGCATCTCATTTCTATGTTTCATGATAAGATATAATATGATTTGCGAAGTGTCATGTATTCCTCGTCTACACTTCAATTGAATGTAAATGCGACACTTCCTTGCAAGGAAATAGCGTTTGCAGATGTCTACGTATCGTAGCAATAGAGTTCTAATGCTTCTTAAAACGCGATATCGCATCTCATTTCTATGTTTCATGGTAAGATATAATATGATTTGCGAAGTGTTATGTATTCCTCGTCTACACATCAACTGAATGTAAATGCGACACTTCCTTGCAAGGAAATAGCGTTTGCAAATGTCTACCTATCGTAGCAATAGTGTTCTAATGCTTCTTAAAACGCGATATCGCATCTCATTTCTATGTTTCATGGTAAGATATAATATGATTTGCGAAGTGTTATGTATTCCTCGTCTACACATCAAATGAATGTAAATGCGACACTTCCTTGCAAGGAAATAGCGTTTGCAGATGTCTACGTATCGTAGCAATAGAGTTCTAATGCTTCTTAAAACGCGATATCGCATCTCATTTCTATGTTTCATGGTAAGATATAATATGACTTGCGAAGTGTTATGTATTCCTCGTCTACACTTCAAATGAATGTAAATGCGACACTTCCTTGCTAGGAAATAGCGTTTGCAAATGTCTACCTATCGTAGCAATAGTGTTCTAATGCTTCTTAAAACGCGATATCGCATCTCATTTCTATGTTTCATGATAAGATATAATATGATTTGCGAAGTGTCATGTATTCCTCGTCTACACTTCAATTGAATGTAAATGCGACACTTCCTTGCAAGGAAATAGCGTTTGCAGATGTCTACGTATCGTAGCAATAGAGTTCTAATGCTTCTTAAAACGCGATATCGCATCTCATTTCTATGTTTCATGGTAAGATATAATATGATTTGCGAAGTGTTATGTATTCCTCGTCTACACATCAACTGAATGTAAATGCGACACTTCCTTGCAAGGAAATAGCGTTTGCAAATGTCTACCTATCGTAGCAATAGTGTTCTAATGCTTCTTAAAACGCGATATCGCATCTCATTTCTATGTTTCATGGTAAGATATAATATGATTTGCGAAGTGTTATGTATTCCTCGTCTACACATCAAATGAATGTAAATGCGACACTTCCTTGCAAGGAAATAGCGTTTGCAGATGTCTACGTATCGTAGCAATAGAGTTCTAATGCTTCTTAAAACGCGATATCGCATCTCATTTCTATGTTTCATGGTAAGATATAATATGACTTGCGAAGTGTTATGTATTCCTCGTCTACACTTCAAATGAATGTAAATGCGACACTTCCTTGCTAGGAAATAGCGTTTGCAAATGTCTACCTATCGTAGCAATAGTGTTCTAATGCTTCTTAAAACGCGATATCGCATCTCATTTCTATGTTTCATGATAAGATATAATATGATTTGCGAAGTGTCATGTATTCCTCGTCTACACTTCAATTGAATGTAAATGCGACACTTCCTTGCAAGGAAATAGCGTTTGCAGATGTCTACGTATCGTAGCAATAGAGTTCTAATGCTTCTTAAAACGCGATATCGCATCTCATTTCTATGTTTCATGGTAAGATATAATATGACTTGCGAAGTGTCATGTATTCCTCGTCTACACTTCAAATGAATGTAAATGCGACACTTCCTTGCTAGGAAATAGCGTCTGCAGATGTCTAGGTATCGTAGCAATAGAGTTCTAATGCTTCTTAAAACGAGATATTGCATCTCATATCTATGTTTCATGGTAAGATATAATATGATTTGCGAAGTGTTATGTATTCCTCGGTCTACACTTCAAATGAATGTAAATGCGACACTTCCTTGCAAGGAAATAGCGTTTGCAAATGTCTACCTATCGTAGCAATAGTGTTCTAATGCTTCTTAAAACGCGATATCGCATCTCATTTCTATGTTTCATGATAAGATATAATATGATTTGCGAAGTGTCATGTGTTCCTCGTCTACACTTCAAATGAATGTAAATGCCACACTTCCTTGCAAGGAAATAGCGTTTGCAGATGTCTACGTATCGTAGCAATAAAGTTCTAATGCTTCTTAAAACGCGATATCGCATCTCATTTCTATGTTTCATGGTAAGATATAATATGATTTGCGAAGTGTTATGTATTCCTCGTCTACACATCAAATGAATGTAAATGCGACACTTCCTTGCAAGGAAATAGCGTTTGCAGATGTCTACCTATCGTAGCAATAGTGTTCTAATGCTTCTTAAAACGCGATATCGCATCTCATTTCTATGTTTCATGATAAGATATAATATGATTTGCGATGTGTCATGTATTCCTCGTCTACACTTCAATTGAATGTAAATGCGACACTTCCTTGCAAGGAAATAGCGTTTGCAAATGTCTACCTATCGTAGCAATAGTGTTCTAATGCTTCTTAGAACGCGATATCGCATCTCATTTCTATGTTTCATGGTAAGATATAATATGATTTGCGAAGTGTTATGTATTCCTCGTCTACACATCAAATGAATGTAAATGCGACACTTCCTTGCAAGGAAATAGCGTTTGCAGATGTCTACGTATCGTAGCAATAGAGTTCTAATGCTTCTTAAAACGCGATATCGCATCTCATTTCTATGTTTCATGGTAAGATATAATATGACTTGCGAAGTGTTAAGTATTCCTCGTCTACACTTCAAATGAATGTAAATGCGACACTTCCTTGCTAGGAAGATAGCGTTTGCAAATGTCTACCTATCGTAGCAATAGTGTTCTAATGCTTCTTAAAACGCGATATCGCATCTCATTTCTATGTTTCATGGTAAGATATAATATGATTTGCGAAGTGTTATGTATTCCTCGTCTACACATCAAATGAATGTAAATGCGACACTTCCTTGCAAGGAAATAGCGTTTGCAGATGTCTACGTATCGTAGCAAATAGAGTTCTAATGCTTCTTAAAACGCGATATCGCATCTCATTTCTATGTTTCATGGTAAGATATAATATGACTTGCGAAGTGTTATGTATTCCTCGTCTACACTTCAAATGAATGTAAATGCGACACTTCCTTGCTAGGAAATAGCGTTTGCAAATGTCTACCTATCGTAGCAATAGTGTTCTAATGCTTCTTAAAACGCGATATCGCATCTCATTTCTATGTTTCATGATAAGATATAATATGATTTGCGAAGTGTCATGTATTCCTCGTCTACACTTCAATTGAATGTAAATGCGACACTTCCTTGCAAGGAAATAGCGTTTGCAGATGTCTACGTATCGTAGCAATAGAGTTCTAATGCTTCTTAAAACGCGATATCGCATCTCATTTCTATGTTTCATGGTAAGATATAATATGACTTGCGAAGTGTCATGTATTCCTCGTCTACACTTCAAATGAATGTAAATGCGACACTTCCTTGCTAGGAAATAGCGTCTGCAGATGTCTAGGTATCGTAGCAATAGAGTTCTAATGCTTCTTAAAACGAGATATTGCATCTCATATCTATGTTTCATGGTAAGATATAATATGATTTGCGAAGTGTTATGTATTCCTCGTCTACACTTCAAATGAATGTAAATGCGACACTTCCTTGCAAGGAAATAGCGTTTGCAAATGTCTACCTATCGTAGCAATAGTGTTCTAATGCTTCTTAAAACGCGATATCGCATCTCATTTCTATGTTTCATGATAAGATATAATATGATTTGCGAAGTGTCATGTGTTCCTCGTCTACACTTCAAATGAATGTAAATGCCACACTTCCTTGCAAGGAAATAGCGTTTGCAGATGTCTACGTATCGTAGCAATAAAGTTCTAATGCTTCTTAAAACGCGATATCGCATCTCATTTCTATGTTTCATGGTAAGATATAATATGATTTGCGAAGTGTTATGTATTCCTCGTCTACACATCAAATGAATGTAAATGCGACACTTCCTTGCAAGGAAATAGCGTTTGCAGATGTCTACCTATCGTAGCAATAGTGTTCTAATGCTTCTTAAAACGCGATATCGCATCTCATTTCTATGTTTCATGATAAGATATAATATGATTTGCGATGTGTCATGTATTCCTCGTCTACACTTCAATTGAATGTAAATGCGACACTTCCTTGCAAGGAAATAGCGTTTGCAGATGTCTACGTATCGTAGCAATAGAGTTCTAATGCTTCTTAAAACGCGATATCGCATCTCATTTCTATGTTTCATGGTAAGATATAATATGATTTGCGAAGTGTTATGTATTCCGTCTACACATCAACTGAATGTAAATGCGACACTTCCTTGCAAGGAAATAGCGTTTGCAAATGTCTACCTATCGTGAGCAGTAGTGTTTTAATGCTTCTAAAAACGCGATATCGCATCTCATTTCTATGTTTCATGGTAAGATATAATATGATTTGCGAAGTGTTATGTATTCCTCGTCTACACATCAAATGAATGTAAATGCGACACTTCCTTGCAAGGAAATAGCGTTTGCAGATGTCTACGTATCGTAGCAATAGAGTTCTAATGCTTCTTAAAACGCGATATCGCATCTCATTTCTATGTTTCATGGTAAGATATAATATGACTTGCGAAGTGTTATGTATTCCTCGTCTACACTTCAAATGAATGTAAATGCGACACTTCCTTGCTAGGAAATAGCGTTTGCAAATGTCTACCTATCGTAGCAATAGTGTTCTAATGCTTCTTAAAACGCGATATCGCATCTCATTTCTATGTTTCATGATAAGATATAATGTGATTTGCGAAGTGTCATGTATTCCTCGTCTACACTTCAATTGAATGTAAATGCGACACTTCCTTGCAAGGAAATAGCGTTTGCAGATGTCTACGTATCGTAGCAATAGAGTTCTAATGCTTCTTAAACGCGATATTGCATCTCATTTCTATGTTTCATGGTAAGATATAATATGACTTGCGAAGTGTCATGTATTCCTCGTCTACACTTCAAATGAATGTAAATGCGACACTTCCTTGCTAGGAAATAGCGTTTGCAAATGTCTACCTATCGTAGCAATAGTGTTCTAATGCTTCTTAAAACGCGATATCGCATCTCATTTCTATGTTTCATGATAAGATATAATATGATTTGCGAAGTGTCATGTATTCCTCGTCTACACTTCAATTGAATGTAAATGCGACACTTCCTTGCAAGGAAATAGCGTTTGCAGATGTCTACGTATCGTAGCAATAGAGTTCTAATGCTTCTTAAAACGCGATATCGCATCTCATTTCTATGTTTCATGGTAAGATATAATATGATTTGCGAAGTGTTATGTATTCCTCGTCTACACATCAACTGAATGTAAATGCGACACTTCCTTGCAAGGAAATAGCGTTTGCAAATGTCTACCTATCGTAGCAATAGTGTTCTAATGCTTCTTAAAACGCGATATCGCATCTCATTTCTATATTTCATGATAAGATATAATATGATTTGCGAAGTGTCATGTATTCCTCGTCTACACTTCAAATGAATGTAAATGCGACACTTCTTTGCAAGGAAATAGCGTTTGCAGATGTCTACGTATCGTTGCAATAGAGTTCTTATGATTCTTAAAACGCGATATCGCATCTCATTTCTATGTTTCATGGTAAGATATAATATCATTTGCGGAGCGTTATGTATTCCACGTCTACACTTCAAATGAATGTAAATGCGACACTTCCTTGCAAGGAAATAGCGTTTGCAGATGTCTACGTATCGTAGCAATAGAGTTCTTATGATTCTTAAAACGCGATATCGCATCTCATTTCTATGTTTCATGGTAAGATATAATATGATTTGCGAAGTGTTATGTATTCCTCGTCTACACATCAAATGAATGTAAATGCGACACTTCTTTGCAAGGAAATAGCGTTTGTAGATGTCTACGTATCGTAGCAATAGAGTTCTTATGATTCTTAAAACGCGATAACGCATCTCATTTCTATGTTTCATGGTAAGATATAATATGATTTGCGAAGTGTTATGTATTCCTCGTCTACACTTCAAATGAATGTAAATGCGACACTTCCTTGCAAGGAAATAGCGTTTGCACATGTCTACCTATCGTAGCAATAGTGTTCTAATGCTTCTTAAAACGCGATATCGCATCTCATTTCTATGTTTCATGGTAAGATATAATATGATTTGCGAAGTGTCATGTATTCCTCGTCTACACTTCAAATAAATGTAAATGCGACACTTCCTTGCAAGGAAATAGCGTTTGCAAATGTCTACCTATCGTAGCAGTAGTGTTCTAATACTTCTTACAACGCGATGTCGCATCTCATTTCTATGTTTCATGGTAAGATATAATATGATTTGCGAAGTGTTATGTATTCCTCGTCTACACATCAAATGAATGTAAATGCGACACTTTCTTGCAAGGAAATAGCGTTTGCAGATGTCTACGTATCGAAGCAATAGAGTTCAAATGCTTCTTAAAACGAGATATTGCATCTCATATCTATGTTTCATGATAAGATATAATATTCATTGCGAAGTGTTATGCATTCCTCGTCTACGATTCAAATGAATGTAAATGCGACACTTCCTTGCAAGGAAATAGCGTTTGCAGATGTCTACGTATCGTAGCAATAGAGATCTAATGCTTCTTAATACGCGATATCGCATCTCATTTCTATGTTTCATGGTAAGATATAATATGATTTGCGAAGTGTTATGTATTCCTCGTCTACACTTCAAATGAATGTAAATGCGACACTTTCTTGCAAGGAAATAGCGTTTGCAGATGTCTACGTATCGTAGCATTGGATTTCTGATGCTTCTTAAAACGAGATATTGCATCTCATATCTATGTTTCATGATAAGATATAATATTCATTGCGAAGTGTTATGCATTCCTCGTCTACGATTCAAATGAATGAAAATGCGACACTTCCTTGCAAGGAAATAGCGTTTGCAAATGTCTACCTATCGTAGCAATAGTGTTCTAATGCTTCTTAAAACGCGATATCGCATCTCATTTCTATGTTTCATGATAAGATATAATATGATTTGCGAAGTGTCATGTATTCCTCGTCTACACTTCAAATGAATGTAAATGCGACACTTCCTTGCAAGGAAATAGCGTTTGCAGATGTCTACGTATCGTAGCAATAGGGTTCTAATGCTTCTTAAAACGCGATATCGCATCTCATTTCTATGTTTCATGGAAAGATATAATATGACTTGCGAAGTGTTATGTATTCCTCGTCTACACTTCAAATGAATGTAAATGCGACAATTCCTTGCTAGGAAATAGCGTTTGCAAATGTCTACCTATCGTAGCAATAGTGTTCTAATGCTTCTTAAAACGCGATATCGCATCTCATTTCTATGTTTCATGATAAGATATAATGTGATTTGCGAAGTGTCATGTATTCCTCGTCTACACTTCAATTGAATGTAAATGCGACACTTCCTTGCAAGGAAATAGCGTTTGCAGATGTCTACGTATCGTAGCAATAGAGTTCTAATGCTTCTTAAAACGCGATATCGCATCTCATTTCTATGTTTCATGATAAGATATAATATTCATTGCGAAGTGTTATGCATTCCTCGTCTACGATTCAAATGAATGAAAATGCGACACTTCCTTGCTAGGAAATAGCGTTTGCAAATGTCTACCTATCGTAGCAATAGTGTTCTAATGCTTCTTAAAACGCGATATCGCATCTCATTTCTATGTTTTATGATAAGATATAATATGATTTGCGAAGTGTCATGTATTCCTCGGCTACACTTCAATTGAATGTAAATGCGACACTTCCTTGCAAGGAAATAGCGTTTGCAGATGTCTACGTATCGTAGCAATAGAGTTCTAATGCTTCTTAAAACGCGATATCGCATCTCATTTCTATGTTTCATGGTAAGATATAATATGATTTGCGAAGTGTTATGTATTCCTCGTCTACACATCAACTGAGTGTAAATGCGACACTTCCTTGCAAGGAAATAGCGTTTGCAAATGTCTACCTATCGTAGTAATAGTGTTCTAATGCTTCTTAAAACGCGATATCGCATCTCATTTCTATATTTCATGATAAGATATAATATGATTTGCGAAGTGTCATGTATTCCTCGTCTACACTTCAAATGAATGTAAATGCGACACTTCTTTGCAAGGAAATAGCGTTTGCAGATGTCTACGTATCGTTGCAATAGAGTTCTTATGTTTCTTAAAACGCGATATCGCATCTCATTTCTATGTTTCATGGTAAGATATAATATCATTTGCGGAGTGTTATGTATTCCACGTCTACACTTCAAATGAATGTAAATGCGACACTTCCTTGCAAGGAAATAGCGTTTGCAGATGTCTACGTATCGTAGCAATAGAGTTCTTATGATTCTTAAAACGCGATATCGCATCTCATTTCTATGTTTCATGGTAAGATATAATATGATTTGCGAAGTGTTATGTATTCCTCGTCTACACATCAAATGAATGTAAATGCGACACTTCCTTGCAGGGAAATAGCGTTTGCAGATGTCTACGTATCGTAGCAATAGAGTTCTAATGCTTCTTAAAACGCGATATCGCATCTCATTTCTATGTTTCATGGTAAGATATAATATGATTTGCGAAGTGTTACGTATTCCTCGTCTACACATCAAATGAATGTAAATGCGACACTTCCTTGCAAGGAAATAGCGTTTGCAGATGTCTACGTATCGTAGCAATAGAGATCTTTTGATTCTTAAAACGCGATATCTCATCTCATTTCTATGTTTCATGGTAAGATATTATGTGATTTGCGAAGTGTCATGTATTCCTCGTCTACACTTCAAATGAATGTAAATGCGACACTTCCTTGCTAGGAAATAGCGTCTGCAGATGTCTAGGTATCGTAGCAATAGGGTTCTAATGCTTCTTAAAACGCGATATCGCATCCCATTTCTATGTTTCATGGTAAGATATAATATGATTTGCGAAGTGTTATGTATTCCTCGTCTACACTTCAAATGAATGTAAATGCGACACTTCCTTGCAAGGAAATAGCGTTTGCACATGTCTACCTATCGTAGCAATAGTGTTCTAATGCTTCTTAAAACGCGATATCGCATCTCATTTCTATGTTTCATGGTAAGATATAATATGATTTGCGAAGTGTCATGTATTCCTCGTCTACACTTCAAATAAATGTAAATGCGACACTTCCTTGCAAGGAAATAGCGTTTGCAGATGTCTACGTATCGTAGCAATAGAGTTCTAATGCTTCTTAAAACGCGATATCGCGTCTCATTTCTATGTTTCATGGTAAGATATAATATGATTTGCGAAGTGTTATGTATTCCTCGTCTACACATCAACTGAATGTAAATGCGACACTTCCTTGCAAGGAAATAGCGTTTGCAGATGTCTACGTATCGTAGCAATAGAGTTCTAATGCTTCTTAAAACGCGATATCGCATCTCATTTCTATGTTTCATGGTAAGATATAATATGATTTGCGAAATGTTATGTATTCCTCGTCTACACATCAACTGAATGTAAATGCGACACTTCCTTGCAAGGAAATAGCGTTTGCAGATGTCTACGTATCGTAGCAATGGATTTCTAATGCTTCTTAAAAGGCGATATCGCATCTCATTTCTATGTTTCATGGTAAGGTATAATATGATTTGCGAAGTGGTATGTATTCCTCGTCTACACTTCAAATGAATGTAAATGCGACACTTCTTTGCAAGGAAATAGCGTTTGCTGATGTCTACGTATCGTTGCAATAGAGTTCTTATGATTCTTAAAACGCGATATCGCATCTCATTTCTATGTTTCATGGTAAGATATAATATCATTTGCGGAGTGTTATGTACTCCTCGTCTACACTTCAAATGAATGTAAATGCGACACTTCCTTGCAAGGAAATAGCGTTTGCAAATGTCTACCTATCGTAGCAGTAGTGTTCTAATACTTCTTAGAACGCGATGTCGCATCTCATTTCTATGTTTCATGGTAAGATATAATATGATTTGCGAACTGTTATGTATTCCTCGTCTACACTTCAAATGAATGTAGATGCGACACTTTCTTGCAAGGAAATAGCGTTTGCAGATGTCTACGTATCGAAGCAATAGTGTTCAAATGCTTCTTAAAACGAGATATTGCATCTCATATCTATGTTTCATGATAAGATATAATATTCATTGCGAAGTGTTATGCATTCCTCGTCTACGATTCAAATGAATGAAAATGCGACACTTCCTTGCAAGGAAATAGCGTTTGCAGATGTCTACGTATCGTAGCAATAGAGTTCTAATGCTTCTTAAAGCGCGATATCGCATCTCATTTCTATGTTTCATGGTAAGATATAATATGATTTGCGAAGTGTTATGTATTCCTCGTCTACACATCAAATGAATGTAAATGCGACACTTTCTTGCAAGGAAATAGCGTTTGCAGATGTCTACGTATCGAAGCAATAGAGTTCAAATGCTTCTTAAAACGAGATATTGCATCTCATATCTATGTTTCATGATAAGATATAATATTCATTGCGAAGTGTTATGCATTCCTCGTCTACGATTCAAATGAATGTAAATGCGACACTTCCTTGCAAGGAAATAGCGTTTGCAGATGTCTACGTATCGTAGCAATAGAGTTCTAATGCTTCTTAAAACGCGATATCGCATCTCATTTCTATGTTTCATGGTAAGATATAATATGATTTGCGAAGTGTTATGTATTCCTCGTCTACACTTCAAATGAATGTAAATGCGACACTTTCTTGCAAGGAAATAGCGTTTGCAGATGTCTACGTATCGTAGCAATAGAGCTCTTATGATTCTTAAAACGCGATATCGCATCTCATTTCTATGTTTCATGGTAAGATATAATATGATTTGCGAAGTGTCATGTATTCCTCGTCTACACTTCAAATGAATGTAAATGCGACACTTCCTTGCAAGGAAATAGCGTTTGCAGATGTCTACGTATCGTAGCAATGGATTTCTAATGCTTCTTAAAAGGCGATATCGCATCTCATTTCTATGTTTCATGGTAAGGTATAATATGATTTGCGAAGTGTTATGTATTCCTCGTCTACACTTCAAATGAATGTAAATGCGACACTTCTTTGCAAGGAAATAGCGTTTGCAGATGTCTACGTATCGTTGCAATAGAGTTCTTATGATTCATAAAACGCCATATCGCATCTCATTTCTATGTTTCATGGTAAGATATAATATGATTTGCGAAGTGTTATGTATTCCTCGTCTACACTTCAAATGAATGTAAATGCGACACTTCTTTGCAAGGAAATAGCGTTTGCAGATGTCTACGTATCGTAGCAATAGATTTCTTATGATTCTTAAAACGCGATATCGCATCTCATTTCTATGTTTCATGGTAAGATATAATATGATTTGCGAAGTGTCATGTATTCCTCGTCTACACTTCAAATGAATGTAAATGCGACACTTCCTTGCAAGGAAATAGCGTTTGCAGATGTCTACGTATCGTTGCAATAGAGTTCTTATGATTCTTAAAACGCGATATCGCATCTCATTTCTATGTTTCATGGTAAGATATAATATCATTTGCGGAGTGTTATGTACTCCTCGTCTACACTTCAAATGAATGTAAATGCGACACTTCCTTGCAAGGAAATAGCGTTTGCAAATGTCTACCTATCGTAGCAGTAGTGTTCTAATACTTCTTAGAACGCGATGTCGCATCTCATTTCTATGTTTCATGGTAAGATATAATATGATTTGCGAACTGTTATGTATTCCTCGTCTACACTTCAAATGAATGTAAATGCGACACTTTCTTGCAAGGAAATAGCGTTTGCAGATGTCTACGTATCGAAGCAATAGTGTTCAAATGCTTCTTAAAACGAGATATTGCATCTCATATCTATGTTTCATGATAAGATATAATATTCATTGCGAAGTGTTATGCATTCCTCGTCTACGATTCAAATGAATGAAAATGCGACACTTCCTTGCAAGGAAATAGCGTTTGCAGATGTCTACGTATCGTAGCAATAGAGTTCTAATGCTTCTTAAAACGCGATATCGCATCTCATTTCTATGTTTCATGGTAAGGTATAATATGATTTGCGAAGTGTTATGTATTCCTCGTCTACACTTCAAATGAATGTAAATGCGACACTTCTTTGCAAGGAAATAGCGTTTGCTGATGTCTACGTATCGTTGCAATAGAGTTCTTATGATTCTTAAAACGCGATATCGCATCTCATTTCTATGTTTCATGGTAAGATATAATATCATTTGCGGAGTGTTATGTACTCCTCGTCTACACTTCAAATGAATGTAAATGCGACACTTTCTTGCAAGGAAATAGCGTTTGCAGATGTCTACGTATCGAAGCAATAGAGTTCAAATGCTTCTTAAAACGAGATATTGCATCTCATATCTATGTTTCATGATAAGATATAATATTCATTGCGAAGTGTTATGCATTCCTCGGCTACGATTCAAATGAATGTAAATGCGACACTTCCTTGCAAGGAAATAGCGTTTGCAAATGTCTACCTATCGTAGCAATAGTGTTCTAATGCTTCTTAAAACGCGATATCGCATCTCATTTCTATATTTCATGATAAGATATAATATGATTTGCGAAGTGTCATGTATTCCTCGTCTACACTTCAAATGAATGTAAATGCGACACTTCTTTGCAAGGAAATAGCGTTTGCAGATGTCTACGTATTGTTGCAATAGAGTTCTTATGATTCTTAAAACGCGATATCGCATCTCATTTCTATGTTTCATGGTAAGATATAATACCATTTGCGGAGTGTTATGTATTCCTCGTCTACACTTCAAATGAATGTAAATGCGACACTTTCTTGCAAGGAAATAGCGTTTGCAGATGTCTACGTATCGAAGCAATAGTGTTCAAATGCTTCTTAAAACGAGATATTGCATCTCATATCTATGTTTCATGATAAGATATAATATTCATTGCGAAGTGTTATGCATTCCTCGTCTACGATTCAAATGAATGAAAATGCGACACTTCCTTGCAAGGAAATAGCGTTTGCAGATGTCTACGTATCGTAGCAATAGAGTTCTAATGCTTCTTAAAACGCGATATCGCATCTCATTTCTATGTTTCATGGTAAGGTATAATATGATTTGCGAAGTGTTATGTGTTCCTCGTCTACACTTCAAATGAATGTAAATGCGACACTTCCTTGCTAGGAAATAGCGTTTGCAAATGTCTACCTATCGTAGCAATAGTGTTCTAATGCTTCTTAAAACGCGATATCGCATCTCATTTCTATGTTTCATGATAAGATATAATATGATTTGCGAAGTGTCATGTATTCCTCGTCTACACTTCAATTGAATGTAAATGCGACACTTCCTTGCAAGGAAATAGCGTTTGCAGATGTCTACGTATCGTAGCAATAGAGTTCTTATGATTCTTAAAACGCGATATCGCATCTCATTTCTATGTTTCATGGTAAGATATAATATGATTTGCGAAGTG
Source organism: Xylocopa sonorina (assembly GCF_050948175.1). Lineage (NCBI taxonomy): Eukaryota > Metazoa > Arthropoda > Insecta > Hymenoptera > Apidae > Xylocopa > Xylocopa sonorina. Next base: position 422,996 of record NW_027490139.1, on the reverse strand, counting down.
TTATGTATTCCTCGTCTACACATCAAATGAATGTAAATGCGACACTTCTTTGCAAGGAAATAGCGTTTGTAGATGTCTACGTATCGTAGCAATAGAGTTCTTATGATTCTTAAAACGTGATATCGCATCTCATTTCTATGTTTCATGGTAAGATATAATATGATTTGCGAAGTGTCATGTATTCCTCGTCTACACTTCAAATGAATGTAAATGCGACACTTCCTTGCAAGGAAATAGCGTTTGCAGATGTCTACGTATCGTAGCAATGGATTTCTAATGCTTCTTAAAAGGCGATATCGCACCTCATTTCTATGTTTCATGGTAAGGTATAATATGATTTGCGAAGTGTTATGTATTCCTCGTCTACACTTCAAATGAATGTAAATGCGACACTTCTTTGCAAGGAAATAGCGTTTGCTGATGTCTACGTATCGTTGCAATAGAGTTCTTATGATTCTTAAAACGCGATATCGCATCTCATTTCTATGTTTCATGGTAAGATATAATATCATTTGCGGAGTGTTATGTACTCCTCGTCTACACTTCAAATGAATGTAAATGCGACACTTCCTTGCAAGGAAATAGCGTTTGCAAATGTCTACCTATCGTAGCAGTAGTGTTCTAATACTTCTTAGAACGCGATGTCGCATCTCATTTCTATGTTTCATGGTAAGATATAATATGATTTGCGAACTGTTATGTATTCCTCGTCTACACTTCAAATGAATGTAAATGCGACACTTCCTTGCAAGGAAATAGCGTTTGCAGATGTCTACGTATCGTAGCAATAGAGTTCTAATGCTTCTTAAAACGCGATATCGCATCTCATTTCTATGTTTCATGGTAAGGTATAATATGATTTGCGAAGTGTTATGTGTTCCTCGTCTACACTTCAAATGAATGTAAATGCGACACTTCCTTGCTAGGAAATAGCGTTTGCAAATGTCTACCTATCGTAGCAATAGTGTTCTAATGCTTCTTAAAACGCGATATCGCATCTCATTTCTATGTTTCATGATAAGATATAATATGATTTGCGAAGTGTCATGTATTCCTCGTCTACACTTCAATTGAATGTAAATGCGACACTTCCTTGCAAGGAAATAGCGTTTGCAGATGTCTACGTATCGTAGCAATAGAGTTCTTATGATTCTTAAAACGCGATATCGCATCTCATTTCTATGTTTCATGGTAAGATATAATATGATTTGCGAAGTGTTATGTATTCCTCGTCTACACATCAAATGAATGTAAATGCGACACTTCTTTGCAAGGAAATAGCGTTTGTAGATGTCTACGTATCGTAGCAATAGAGTTCTTATGATTCTTAAAACGTGATATCGCATCTCATTTCTATGTTTCATGGTAAGATATAATATGATTTGCGAAGTGTCATGTATTCCTCGTCTACACTTCAAATGAATGTAAATGCGACACTTCCTTGCAAGGAAATAGCGTTTGCAGATGTCTACGTATCGTAGCAATGGATTTCTAATGCTTCTTAAAAGGCGATATCGCACCTCATTTCTATGTTTCATGGTAAGGTATAATATGATTTGCGAAGTGTTATGTATTCCTCGTCTACACTTCAAATGAATGTAAATGCGACACTTCTTTGCAAGGAAATAGCGTTTGCTGATGTCTACGTATCGTTGCAATAGAGTTCTTATGATTCTTAAAACGCGATATCGCATCTCATTTCTATGTTTCATGGTAAGATATAATATCATTTGCGGAGTGTTATGTACTCCTCGTCTACACTTCAAATGAATGTAAATGCGACACTTCCTTGCAAGGAAATAGCGTTTGCATATGTCTACCTATCGTAGCAGTAGTGTTCTAATACTTCTTAGAACGCGATGTCGCATCTCATTTCTATGTTTCATGGTAAGATATAATATGATTTGCGAACTGTTATGTATTCCTCGTCTACACTTCAAATGAATGTAAATGCGACTCTTTCTTGCAAGGAAATAGCGTTTGCAGATGTCTACGTATCGAAGCAATAGTGTTCAAATGCTTCTTAAAACGAGATATTGCATCTCATATCTATGTTTCATGATAAGATATAATATTCATTGCGAAGTGTTATGCATTCCTCGTCTACGATTCAAATGAATGAAAATGCGACACTTCCTTGCAAGGAAATAGCGTTTGCAGATGTCTACGTATCGTAGCAATAGAGTTCTAATGCTTCTTAAAACGCGATATCGCATCTCATTTCTATGTTTCATGGTAAGATATAATATGATTTGCGATGTGTTATGTATTCCTCGTCTACACATCAACTGAATGTAAATGCGACACTTCCTTGCTAGGAAATAGCGTCTGCAGATGTCTAGGTGTCGTAGCAATAGAGTTCTAATGCTTCTTAAAACGCGATATCGCATCCCATTTCTATGTTTCATGGTAAGATATAATATGATTTGCGAAGTGTTATGTATTCCTCGTCTACACTTCAAATGAATGTAAATGCGACACTTCCTTGCAAGGAAATAGCGTTTGCAAATGTCTACCTATCGTAGCAATAGTGTTTTAATGCTTCTTAAAACGCGATATCGCATCTCATTTCTATGTTCCATGATAAAATATAATTTGATTTGCGAAGTGTCATGTATTCCTCTTCTACACTTCAAATGAATGTAAATGCGACACTTCCTTGCAAGGAAATAGCGTTTGCAGATGTCTACGTATCGTAGCAATAGAGTTCCAATGCTTCTTAAAACGCGATATCGCATCTCATTTCTATGTTTCATGGTAAGATATAATATGATTTGCGAAGTGTTATGTATTCCTCGTCTACACTTCAAATGAATGTAAATGCGACACTTCCTTGCAAGGAAATAGCGTTTGCAAATGTCTACCTTTCGTAGCAGTAGTGTTCTAATACTTCTTAGAACGCGATGTCGCATCTCATTTCTATGTTTCATGGTAAGATATAATATGATTTGCGAACTGTTATGTATTCCTCGTCTACACTTTAAATGAATGTAAATGCGACACTTTCTTGCAAGGAAATAGCGTTTGCAGATGTCTACGTATCGTAGCAATAGAGTTCTAATGCTTCTTAAAACGCGATATCGCATCTCATTTCTATGTTTCATGGTAAGATATAATATGACTTGCGAAGTGTCATGTATTCCTCGTCTACACTTCAAATGAATGTAAATGCGACACTTCCTTGCTAGGAAATAGCGTTTGCAAATGTCTACCTATCGTAGCAATAGTGTTCTAATGCTTCTTAAAACGCGATATCGCATCTCATTTCTATGTTTCATGATAAGATATAATATGATTTGCGAAGTGTCATGTATTCCTCGTCTACACTTCAATTGAATGTAAATGCGACACTTCCTTGCAAGGAAATAGCGTTTGCAGATGTCTACGTATCGTAGCAATAGAGTTCTAATGCTTCTTAAAACGCGATATCGCATCTCATTTCTATGTTTCATGGTAAGATATAATATGATTTGCGAAGTGTTATGTATTCCTCGTCTACACATCAAATGAATGTAAATGCGACACTTTCTTGCAAGGAAATAGCGTTTGCAGATGTCTACGTATCGAAGCAATAGAGTTCAAATGCTTCTTAAAACGAGATATTGCATCTCATATATATGTTTCATGATAAGATATAATATTCATTGCGAAGTGTTATGCATTCCTCGTCTACGATTCAAATGAATGTAAATGCGACACTTCCTTGCAAGGAAATAGCGTTTGCAGATGTCTACGTATCGTAGCAATGGATTTCTAATGCTTCTTAAAAGGCGATATCGCATCTCATTTCTATGTTTCATGGTAAGGTATAATATGATTTGCGAAGTGGTATGTATTCCTCGTCTACACTTCAAATGAATGTAAATGCGACACTTCTTTGCAAGGAAATAGCGTTTGCTGATGTCTACGTATCGTTGCAATAGAGTTCTTATGATTCTTAAAACGCGATATCGCATCTCATTTCTATGTTTCATGGTAAGATATAATATCATTTGCGGAGTGTTATGTACTCCTCGTCTACACTTCAAATGAATGTAAATGCGACACTTCCTTGCAAGGAAATAGCGTTTGCAAATGTCTACCTATCGTAGCAGTAGTGTTCTAATACTTCTTAGAACGCGATGTCGCATCTCATTTCTATGTTTCATGGTAAGATATAATATGATTTGCGAACTGTTATGTATTCCTCGTCTACACTTCAAATGAATGTAGATGCGACACTTTCTTGCAAGGAAATAGCGTTTGCAGATGTCTACGTATCGAAGCAATAGTGTTCAAATGCTTCTTAACACGAGATATTGCATCTCATATCTATGTTTCATGATAAGATATAATATTCATTGCGAAGTGTTATGCATTCCTCGTCTACGATTCAAATGAATGTAAATGCGACACTTCCTTGCAAGGAAATAGCGTTTGCAGATGTCTACGTATCGTAGCAATAGAGTTCTAATGCTTCTTAAAACGCGATATCGCATCTCATTTCTATGTTTCATGGTAAGATATAATATGATTTGCGAAGTGTTATGTATTCCTCGTCTACACTTCAAATGAATGTAAATGCGACACTTTCTTGCAAGGAAATAGCGTTTGCAGATGTCTACGTATCGTAGCAATAGAGCTCTTATGATTCTTAGAACGCGATATCGCATCTCATTTCTATGTTTCATGGTAAGATATAATATGATTTGCGAAGTGTCATGTATTCCTCGTCTACACTTCAAATGAATGTAAATGCGACACTTCCTTGCAAGGAAATAGCGTTTGCAGATGTCTACGTATCGTAGCAATGGATTTCTAATGCTTCTTAAAAGGCGATATCGCATCTCATTTCTATGTTTCATGGTAAGGTATAATATGATTTGCGAAGTGTTATGTATTCCTCGTCTACACTTCAAATGATGTAAATGCGACACTTCTTTGCAAGGAAATAGCGTTTGCAGATGTCTACGTATCGTAGCAATAGGTTTCTTATGATTCTTAAAACGCGATATCGCATCTCATTTCTATGTTTCATGGTAAGATATAATATGATTTGCGAAGTGTCATGTATTCCTCGTCTACACTTCAAATGAATGTAAATGCGACACTTCCTTGCAAGGAAATAGCGTTTGCAGACGTCTACGTATCGTTGCAATAGAGTTCTTATGATTCTTAAAACGCGATATCGCATCTCATTTCTATGTTTCATGGTAAGATATAATATCATTTGCGGAGTGTTATGTACTCCTCGTCTACACTTCAAATGAATGTAAATGCGACACTTCCTTGCAAGGAAATAGCGTTTGCAAATGTCTACCTATCGTAGCAGTAGTGTTCTAATACTTCTTAGAACGCGATGTCGCATCTCATTTCTATGTTTCATGGTAAGATATAATATGATTTGCGAACTGTTATGTATTCCTCGTCTACACTTCAAATGAATGTAAATGCGACACTTTCTTGCAAGGAAATAGCGTTTGCAGATGTCTACGTATCGAAGCAATAGTGTTCAAATGCTTCTTAAAACGAGATATTGCATCTCATATCTATGTTTCATGATAAGATATAATATTCATTGCGAAGTGTTATGCATTCCTCGTCTACGATTCAAATGAATGAAAATGCGACACTTCCTTGCAAGGAAATAGCGTTTGCAGATGTCTACGTATCGTAGCAATAGAGTTCTAATGCTTCTTAAAACGCGATATCGCATCTCATTTCTATGTTTCATGGTAAGGTATAATATGATTTGCGAAGTGTTATGTATTCCTCGTCTACACTTCAAATGAATGTAAATGCGACACTTCTTTGCAAGGAAATAGCGTTTGCTGATGTCTACGTATCGTTGCAATAGAGTTCTTATGATTCTTAAAACGCGATATCGCATCTCATTTCTATGTTTCATGGTAAGATATAATATCATTTGCGGAGTGTTATGTACTCCTCGTCTACACTTCAAATGAATGTAAATGCGACACTTTCTTGCAAGGAAATAGCGTTTGCAGATGTCTACGTATCGAAGCAATAGAGTTCAAATGCTTCTTAAAACGAGATATTGCATCTCATATCTATGTTTCATGATAAGATATAATATTCATTGCGAAGTGTTATGCATTCCTCGGCTACGATTCAAATGAATGTAAATGCGACACTTCCTTGCAAGGAAATAGCGTTTGCAAATGTCTACCTATCGTAGCAATAGTGTTCTAATGCTTCTTAAAACGCGATATCGCATCTCATTTCTATATTTCATGATAAGATATAATATGATTTGCGAAGTGTCATGTATTCCTCGTCTACACTTCAAATGAATGTAAATGCGACACTTCTTTGCAAGGAAATAGCGTTTGCAGATGTCTACGTATCGTTGCAATAGAGTTCTTATGATTCTTAAAACGCGATATCGCATCTCATTTCTATGTTTCATGGTAAGATATAATACCATTTGCGGAGTGTTATGTATTCCTCGTCTACACTTCAAATGAATGTAAATGCGACACTTTCTTGCAAGGAAATAGCGTTTGCAGATGTCTACGTATCGAAGCAATAGTGTTCAAATGCTTCTTAAAACGAGATATTGCATCTCATATCTATGTTTCATGATAAGATATAATATTCATTGCGAAGTGTTATGCATTCCTCGTCTACGATTCAAATGAATGAAAATGCGACACTTCCTTGCAAGGAAATAGCGTTTGCAGATGTCTACGTATCGTAGCAATAGAGTTCTAATGCTTCTTAAAACGCGATATCGCATCTCATTTCTATGTTTCATGGTAAGGTATAATATGATTTGCGAAGTGTTATGTGTTCCTCGTCTACACTTCAAATGAATGTAAATGCGACACTTCCTTGCTAGGAAATAGCGTTTGCAAATGTCTACCTATCGTAGCAATAGTGTTCTAATGCTTCTTAAAACGCGATATCGCATCTCATTTCTATGTTTCATGATAAGATATAATATGATTTGCGAAGTGTCATGTATTCCTCGTCTACACTTCAATTGAATGTAAATGCGACACTTCCTTGCAAGGAAATAGCGTTTGCAGATGTCTACGTATCGTAGCAATAGAGTTCTTATGATTCTTAAAACGCGATATCGCATCTCATTTCTATGTTTCATGGTAAGATATAATATGATTTGCGAAGTGTTATGTATTCCTCGTCTACACATCAAATGAATGTAAATGCGACACTTCTTTGCAAGGAAATAGCGTTTGTAGATGTCTACGTATCGTAGCAATAGAGTTCTTATGATTCTTAAAACGTGATATCGCATCTCATTTCTATGTTTCATGGTAAGATATAATATGATTTGCGAAGTGTCATGTATTCCACGTCTACACTTCAAATGAATGTAAATGCGACACTTCCTTGCAAGGAAATAGCGTTTGCAGATGTCTACGTATCGTAGCAATGGATTTCTAATGCTTCTTAAAAGGCGATATCGCACCTCATTTCTATGTTTCATGGTAAGGTATAATATGATTTGCGAAGTGTTATGTATTCCTCGTCTACACTTCAAATGAATGTAAATGCGACACTTCTTTGCAAGGAAATAGCGTTTGCTGATGTCTACGTATCGTTGCAATAGAGTTCTTATGATTCTTAAAACGCGATATCGCATCTCATTTCTATGTTTCATGGTAAGATATAATATCATTTGCGGAGTGTTATGTACTCCTCGTCTACACTTCAAATGAATGTAAATGCGACACTTCCTTGCAAGGAAATAGCGTTTGCAAATGTCTACCTATCGTAGCAGTAGCGTTCTAATACTTCTTAGAACGCGATGTCGCATCTCATTTCTATGTTTCATGGTAAGATATAATATGATTTGCGAACTGTTATGTATTCCTCGTCTACACTTCAAATGAATGTAAATGCGACTCTTTCTTGCAAGGAAATAGCGTTTGCAGATGTCTACGTATCGAAGCAATAGTGTTCAAATGCTTCTTAAAACGAGATATTGCATCTCATATCTATGTTTCATGATAAGATATAATATTCATTGCGAAGTGTTATGCATTCCTCGTCTACGATTCAAATGAATGAAAATGCGACACTTCCTTGCAAGGAAATAGCGTTTGCAGATGTCTACGTATCGTAGCAATAGAGTTCTAATGCTTCTTAAAACGCGATATCGCATCTCATTTCTATGTTTCATGGTAAGATATAATATGATTTGCGATGTGTTATGTATTCCTCGTCTACACATCAACTGAATGTAAATGCGACACTTCCTTGCTAGGAAATAGCGTCTGCAGATGTCTAGGTGTCGTAGCAATAGAGTTCTAATGCTTCTTAAAACGCGATATCGCATCCCATTTCTATGTTTCATGGTAAGATATAATATGATTTGCGAAGTGTTATGTATTCCTCGTCTACACTTCAAATGAATGTAAATGCGACACTTCCTTGCAAGGAAATAGCGTTTGCAAATGTCTACCTATCGTAGCAATAGTGTTTTAATGCTTCTTAAAACGCGATATCGCATCTCATTTCTATGTTCCATGATAAAATATAATTTGATTTGCGAAGTGTCATGTATTCCTCTTCTACACTTCAAATGAATGTAAATGCGACACTTCCTTGCAAGGAAATAGCGTTTGCAGATGTCTACGTATCGTAGCAATAGAGTTCTAATGCTTCTTAAAACGCGATATCGCATCTCATTTCTATGTTTCATGGTAAGATATAATATGATTTGGCGAAGTGTTATGTATTCCTCGTCTACAATTCAAATGAATGTAAATGCGACACTTCCTTGCAAGGAAATAGCGTTTGCAAATGTCTACCTTTCGTAGCAGTAGTGTTCTAATACTTCTTAGAACGCGATGTCGCATCTCATTTCTATGTTTCATGGTAAGATATAATATGATTTGCGAACTGTTATGTATTCCTCGTCTACACTTTAAATGAATGTAAATGCGACACTTTCTTGCAAGGAAATAGCGTTTGCAGATGTCTACGTATCGTAGCAATAGGAGTTTCTAATGCTTCTTAAAACGCGATATCGCATCTCATTTCTATGTTTCATGGTAAGATATAATATGACTTGCGAAGTGTCATGTATTCCTCGTCTACACTTCAAATGAATGTAAATGCGACACTTCCTTGCTAGGAAATAGCGTTTGCAAATGTCTACCTATCGTAGCAATAGTGTTCTAATGCTTCTTAAAACGCGATATCGCATCTCATTTCTATGTTTCATGATAAGATATAATATGATTTGCGAAGTGTCATGTATTCCTCGTCTACACTTCAATTGAATGTAAATGCGACACTTCCTTGCAAGGAAATAGCGTTTGCAGATGTCTACGTATCGTAGCAATAGAGTTCTTATGATTCTTAAAACGCGATATCGCATCTCATTTCTATGTTTCATGGTAAGATATAATATGATTTGCGAAGTGTTATGTATTCCTCGTCTACACATCAAATGAATGTAAATGCGACACTTCTTTGCAAGGAAATAGCGTTTGTAGATGTCTACGTATCGTAGCAATAGAGTTCTTATGATTCTTAAAACGTGATATCGCATCTCATTTCTATGTTTCATGGTAAGATATAATATGATTTGCGAAGTGTCATGTATTCCTCGTCTACACTTCAAATGAATGTAAATGCGACACTTCCTTGCAAGGAAATAGCGTTTGCAGATGTCTACGTATCGTAGCAATGGATTTCTAATGCTTCTTAAAAGGCGATATCGCACCTCATTTCTATGTTTCATGGTAAGGTATAATATGATTTGCGAAGTGTTATGTATTCCTCGTCTACACTTCAAATGAATGTAAATGCGACACTTCTTTGCAAGGAAATAGCGTTTGCTGATGTCTACGTATCGTTGCAATAGAGTTCTTATGATTCTTAAAACGCGATATCGCATCTCATTTCTATGTTTCATGGTAAGATATAATATCATTTGCGGAGTGTTATGTACTCCTCGTCTACACTTCAAATGAATGTAAATGCGACACTTCCTTGCAAGGAAATAGCGTTTGCAAATGTCTACCTATCGTAGCAGTAGTGTTCTAATACTTCTTAGAACGCGATGTCGCATCTCATTTCTATGTTTCATGGTAAGATATAATATGATTTGCGAACTGTTATGTATTCCTCGTCTACACTTCAAATGAATGTAAATGCGACACTTTCTTGCAAGGAAATAGCGTTTGCAGATGTCTACGTATCGAAGCAATAGTGTTCAAATGCTTCTTAAAACGAGATATTGCATCTCATATCTATGTTTCATGATAAGATATAATATTCATTGCGAAGTGTTATGCATTCCTCGTCTACGATTCAAATGAATGAAAATGCGACACTTCCATGCAAGGAAATAGCGTTTGCAGATGTCTACGTATCGTAGCAATAGAGTTCTAATGCTTCTTAAAACGCGATATCGCATCTCATTTCTATGTTTCATGGTAAGATACAATATGATTTGCGAAGTGTTATGTATTCCTCGTCTACACATCAAATGAATGTAAATGCGACACTTTCTTGCAAGGAAATAGCGTTTGCAGATGTCTACGTATCGAAGCAATAGAGTTCAAATGCTTCTTAAAACGAGATATTGCATCTCATATATATGTTTCATGATAAGATATAATATTCATTGCGAAGTGTTATGCATTCCTCGTCTACGATTCAAATGAATGTAAATGCGACACTTCCTTGCAAGGAAATAGCGTTTGCAAATGTCTACCTATCGTAGCAATAGTGTTCTAATGCTTCTTAAAACGCGATATCGCATCTCATTTCTATATTTCATGATAAGATATAATATGATTTGCGAAGTGTCATGTATTCCTCGTCTACACTTCAAATGAATGTAAATGCGACACTTCTTTGCAAGGAAATAGCGTTTGCAGATGTCTACGTATCGTTGCAATAGAGTTCTTATGATTCTTAAAACGCGATATCGCATCTCATTTCTATGTTTCATGGTAAGATATAATATCATTTGCGGAGTGTTATGTATTCCACGTCTACACTTCAAATGAATGTAAATGCGACACTTCCTTGCAAGGAAATAGCGTTTGCAGATGTCTACGTATCGTAGCAATAGAGTTCTTATGATTCTTAAAACGCGATATCGCATCTCATTTCTATGTTTCATGGTAAGATATAATATGATTTTCGAAGTGTTATGTATTCCTCGTCTACACATCAAATGAATGTAAATGCGACACTTCTTTGCAAGGAAATAGCGTTTGTAGATGTCTACGTATCGTAGCAATAGAGTTCTTATGATTCTTAAAACGTGATATCGCATCTCATTTCTATGTTTCATGGTAAGATATAATATGATTTGCGAAGTGTCATGTATTCCTCGTCTACACTTCAAATGAATGTAAATGCGACACTTCCTTGCAAGGAAATAGCGTTTGCAGATGTCTACGTATCGTAGCAATGGATTTCTAATGCTTCTTAAAAGGCGATATCGCACCTCATTTCTATGTTTCATGGTAAGGTATAATATGATTTGCGAAGTGTTATGTATTCCTCGTCTACACTTCAAATGAATGTAAATGCGACACTTCTTTGCAAGGAAATAGCGTTTGCTGATGTCTACGTATCGTTGCAATAGAGTTCTTATGATTCTTAAAACGCGATATCGCATCTCATTTCTATGTTTCATGGTAAGATATAATACCATTTGCGGAGTGTTATGTATTCCTCGTCTACACTTCAAATGAATGTAAATGCGGCACTTTCTTGCAAGGAAATAGCGTTTGCAGATGTCTACGTATCGAAGCAATAGTGTTCAAATGCTTCTTAAAACGAGATATTGCATCTCATATCTATGTTTCATGATAAGATATAATATTCATTGCGAAGTGTTATGCATTCCTCGTCTACGATTCAAATGAATGAAAATGCGACACTTCCTTGCAAGGAAATAGCGTTTGCAGATGTCTACGTATCGTAGCAATAGAGTTCTAATGCTTCTTAAAACGCGATATCGCATCTCATTTCTATGTTTCATGGTAAGATATAATATGATTTGCGAAGTGTTATGTATTCCTCGTCTACACATCAAATGAATGTAAATGCGACACTTCCTTGCAAGGAAATAGCGTTTGCAGATGTCTACGTATCGTAGCAATAGAGATCTTTTGATTCTTAAAACTCGATATCGCATCTCATTTCTATGTTTCATGGTAAGATATAATATTATTTGCGAAGTGTCATGTATTCCTCGTCTACACTTCAAATGAATGTAAATGCGACACTTCCTTGCTAGGAAATAGCGTCTGCAGATGGCTAGGTATCGTAGCAATAGAGTTCTAATGCTTCTTAAAACGAGATATTGCATCTCATATCTATGTTTCATGATAAGATATAATATTCATTGTGAAGTGTTATGCATTCCTCGTCTACACTTCAAATGAATGTAAATGCGACACTTCTTTGCAAGGAAATAGCGTTTGCTGATGTCTACGTATCGTTGCAATAGAGTTCTTATGATTCTTAAAACGCGATATCGCATCTCATTTCTATGTTTCATGGTAAGATATAATATCATTTGCGGAGTGTTATGTACTCCTCGTCTACACTTCAAATGAATGTAAATGCGACACTTCCTTGCAAGGAAATAGCGTTTGCAAATGTCTACCTATCGTAGCAGTAGTGTTCTAATGCTTCTTAAAACGCGATATCGCATCTCATTTCTATGTTTCATGATAAGATATAATATGATTTGCGAAGTGTCATGTGTTCCTCGTCTACACTTCAAATGAATGTAAATGCCACACTTCCTTGCAAGGAAATAGCGTTTGCAGATGTCTACGTATCGTAGCAATAAAGTTCTAATGCTTCTTAAAACGCGATATCGCATCTCATTTCTATGTTTCATGGTAAGATATAATATGATTTGCGAAGTGTTATGTATTCCTCGTCTACACATCAAATGAATGTAAATGCGACACTTCCTTGCAAGGAAATAGCGTTTGCAGATGTCTACGTATCGTAGCAATAGAGTTCTAATGCTTCTTAAAACGCGATATCGCATCTCATTTCTATGTTTCATGGTAAGATATAATATGACTTGCGAAGTGTTATGTATTCCTCGTCTACACTTCAAATGAATGTAAATGCGACACTTCCTTGCAAGGAAATAGCGTTTGCAGATGTCTACGTATCGTAGCAATAGAGTTCTAATGCTTCTTAAAACGCGATATCGCATCTCATTTCTATGTTTCATGGTAAGATATAATATGACTTGCGAAGTGTCATGTATTCCTCGTCTACACTTCAAATGAATGTAAATGCGACACTTCCTTGCAAGGAAATAGCGTTTGCAGTTGTCTACGTATCGTAGCAATAGAGTTCTAATGCTTCTTAAAACGCGATATCGCATCTCATTTCTATGTTTCATGGTAAGATATAATATGATTTGCGAAGTGTTATGTATTCCTCGTCTACACATCAAATGAATGTAAATGCGACACTTCCTTGCAAGGAAATAGCGTTTGCAGATGTCTACGTATCGTAGCAATAGAGATCTTTTGATTCTTAAAACTCGATATCGCATCTCATTTCTATGTTTCATGGTAAGATATAATATTATTTGCGAAGTGTCATGTATTCCTCGTCTACACTTCAAATGAATGTAAATGCGACACTTCCTTGCTAGGAAATAGCGTCTGCAGATGGCTAGGTATCGTAGCAATAGAGTTCTAATGCTTCTTAAAACGAGATATTGCATCTCATATCTATGTTTCATGATAAGATATAATATTCATTGTGAAGTGTTATGCATTCCTCGTCTACACTTCAAATGAATGTAAATGCGACACTTCTTTGCAAGGAAATAGCGTTTGCTGATGTCTACGTATCGTTGCAATAGAGTTCTTATGATTCTTAAAACGCGATATCGCATCTCATTTCTATGTTTCATGGTAAGATATAATATCATTTGCGGAGTGTTATGTACTCCTCGTCTACACTTCAAATGAATGTAAATGCGACACTTCCTTGCAAGGAAATAGCGTTTGCAAATGTCTACCTATCGTAGCAGTAGTGTTCTAATGCTTCTTAAAACGCGATATCGCATCTCATTTCTATGTTTCATGATAAGATATAATATGATTTGCGAAGTGTCATGTGTTCCTCGTCTACACTTCAAATGAATGTAAATGCCACACTTCCTTGCAAGGAAATAGCGTTTGCAGATGTCTACGTATCGTAGCAATAAAGTTCTAATGCTTCTTAAAACGCGATATCGCATCTCATTTCTATGTTTCATGGTAAGATATAATATGATTTGCGAAGTGTTATGTATTCCTCGTCTACACATCAAATGAATGTAAATGCGACACTTCCTTGCAAGGAAATAGCGTTTGCAGATGTCTACGTATCGTAGCAATAGAGTTCTAATGCTTCTTAAAACGCGATATCGCATCTCATTTCTATGTTTCATGGTAAGATATAATATGACTTGCGAAGTGTTATGTATTCCTCGTCTACTCTTCAAATGAATGTAAATGCGACACTTCCTTGCAAGGAAATAGCGTTTGCAGATGTCTACGTATCGTAGCAATAGAGTTCTAATGCTTCTTAAAACGCGATATCGCATCTCATTTCTATGTTTCATGGTAAGATATAATATGACTTGCGAAGTGTCATGTATTCCTCGTCTACACTTCAAATGAATGTAAATGCGACACTTCCTTGCTAGGAAATAGCGTTTGCAAATGTCTACCTATCGTAGCAATAGTGTTCTAATGCTTCTTAAAACGCGATATCGCATCTCATTTCTATGTTTCATGATAAGATATAATATGATTTGCGAAGTGTCATGTATTCCTCGTCTACACTTCAATTGAATGTAAATGCGACACTTCCTTGCAAGGAAATAGCGTTTGCAGATGTCTACGTATCGTAGCAATAGAGTTCTAATGCTTCTTAAAACGCGATATCGCATCTCATTTCTATGTTTCATGGTAAGATATAATATGATTTGCGAAGTGTTATGTATTCCTCGTCTACACATCAACTGAATGTAAATGCGACACTTCCTTGCAAGGAAATAGCGTTTGCAAATGTCTACCTATCGTAGCAATAGTGTTCTAATGCTTCTTAAAACGCGATATCGCATCTCATTTCTATATTTCATGATAAGATATAATATGATTTGCGAAGTGTCATGTATTCCTCGTCTACACTTCAAATGAATGTAAATGCGACACTTCTTTGCAAGGAAATAGCGTTTGCAGATGTCTACGTATCGTTGCAATAGAGTTCTTATGATTCTTAAAACGCGATATCGCATCTCATTTCTATGTTTCATGGTAAGATATAATATCATTTGCGGAGTGTTATGTATTCCACGTCTACACTTCAAATGAATGTAAATGCGACACTTCCTTGCAAGGAAATAGCGTTTGCAGATGTCTACGTATCGTAGCAATAGAGTTCTTATGATTCTTAAAACGCGATATCGCATCTCATTTCTATGTTTCATGGTAAGATACAATATGATTTGCGAAGTGTTATGTATTCCTCGTCTACACATCAAATGAATGTAAATGCGACACTTCTTTGCAAGGAAATAGCGTTTGTAGATGTCTACGTATCGTAGCAATAGAGTTCTTATGATTCTTAAAACGTGATATCGCATCTCATTTCTATGTTTCATGGTAAGATATAATATGATTTGCGAAGTGTTATGTATTCCTCGTCTACACTTCAAATGAATGTAAATGCGACACTTCCTTGCAAGGAAATAGCGTTTGCAGATGTCTACGTATCGTAGCAATGGATTTCTAATGCTTCTTAAAAGGCGATATCGCACCTCATTTCTATGTTTCATGGTAAGGTATAATATGATTTGCGAAGTGTTATGTATTCCTCGTCTACACTTCAAATGAATGTAAATGCGACACTTCTTTGCAAGGAAATAGCGTTTGCTGATGTCTACGCATCGTTGCAATAGAGTTCTTATGATTCTTAAAACGCGATATCGCATCTCATTTCTATGTTTCATGGTAAGATATAATATCATTTGCGGAGTGTTATGTACTCCTCGTCTACACTTCAAATGAATGTAAATGCGACACTTCCTTGCAAGGAAATAGCGTTTGCAGATGTCTAGGTATCGTAGCAGTAGTGTTCTAATACTTCTTAGAACGCGATGTCGCATCTCATTTCTATGTTTCATGGTAAGATATAATATGATTTGCGAACTGTTATGTATTCCTCGTCTACACTTCAAATGAATGTAAATGCGACACTTTCTTGCAAGGAAATAGCGTTTGCAGATGTCTACGTATCGAAGCAATAGTGTTCAAATGCTTCTTAAAACGAGATATTGCATCTCATATCTATGTTTCATGATAAGATATAATATTCATTGCGAAGTGTTATGCATTCCTCGTCTACGATTCAAATGAATGAAAATGCGACACTTCCTTGCAAGGAAATAGCGTTTGCAGATGTCTACGTATCGTAGCAATAGAGTTCTAATGCTTCTTAAAACGCGATATCGCATCTCATTTCTATGTTTCATGGTAAGATATAATATGATTTGCGAAGTGTTATGTATTCCTCGTCTACACATCAAATGAATGTAAATGCGACACTTTCTTGCAAGGAAATAGCGTTTGCAGATGTCTACGTATCGAAGCAATAGAGTTCAAATGCTTCTTAAAACGAGATATTGCATCTCATATCTATGTTTCATGATAAGATATAATATTCATTGCGAAGTGTTATGCATTCCTCGTCTACGATTCAAATGAATGTAAATGCGACACTTCCTTGCAAGGAAATAGCGTTTGCAAATGTCTACCTATCGTAGCAATAGTGTTCTAATGCTTCTTAAAACGCGATATCGCATCTCATTTCTATATTTCATGATAAGATATAATATGATTTGCGAAGTGTCATGTATTCCTCGTCTACACTTCAAATGAATGTAAATGCGACACTTCTTTGCAAGGAAATAGCGTTTGCAGATGTCTACGTATCGTTGCAATAGAGTTCTTATGATTCTTAAAACGCGATATCGCATCTCATTTCTATGTTTCATGGTAAGATATAATATCATTTGCGGAGTGTTATGTATTCCACGTCTACACTTCAAATGAATGTAAATGCGACACTTCCTTGCAAGGAAATAGCGTTTGCAGATGTCTACGTATCGTAGCAATAGAGTTCTTATGATTCTTAAAACGCGATATCGCATCTCATTTCTATGTTTCATGGTAAGATATAATATGATTTTCGAAGTGTTATGTATTCCTCGTCTACACATCAAATGAATGTAAATGCGACACTTCTTTGCAAGGAAATAGCGTTTGTAGATGTCTACGTATCGTAGCAATAGAGTTCTTATGATTCTTAAAACGTGATATCGCATCTCATTTCTATGTTTCATGGTAAGATATAATATGATTTGCGAAGTGTCATGTATTCCTCGTCTACACTTCAAATGAATGTAAATGCGACACTTCCTTGCAAGGAAATAGCGTTTGCAGATGTCTACGTATCGTAGCAATGGATTTCTAATGCTTCTTAAAAGGCGATATCGCACCTCATTTCTATGTTTCATGGTAAGGTATAATATGATTTGCGAAGTGTTATGTATTCCTCGTCTACACTTCAAATGAATGTAAATGCGACACTTCTTTGCAAGGAAATAGCGTTTGCTGATGTCTACGTATCGTTGCAATAGAGTTCTTATGATTCTTAAAACGCGATATCGCATCTCATTTCTATGTTTCATGGTAAGATATAATACCATTTGCGGAGTGTTATGTACTCCTCGTCTACACTTCAAATGAATGTAAATGCGACACTTCCTTGCAAGGAAATAGCGTTTGCAAATGTCTACCTATCGTAGCAGTAGTGTTCTAATACTTCTTAGAACGCGATGTCGCATCTCATTTCTATGTTTCATGATAAGATATAATATGATTTGCGAAGTGTCATGTATTCCTCGTCTACACTTCAAATGAATGTAAATGCGACACTTCCTTGCAAGGAAATAGCGTTTGCAGATGTCTACGTATCGTAGCAATAGAGTTCTAATGCTTCTTAAAACGCGATATCGCATCTCATTTCTATGTTTCATGGTAAGATATAATATGATTTGCGAAATGTTATGTATTCCTCGTCTACACATCAACTGAATGTAAATGCGACACTTCCTTGCAAGGAAATAGCGCTTGCAGATGTCTACGTATCGTAGCAATAGAGTTCTTATGATTCATAAAACGCCATATCGCATCTCATTTCTATGTTTCATGGTAAGATATAATATGATTTGCGAAGTGTTATGTATTCCTCGTCTACACTTCAAATGAATGTATATGCGACACTTCTTTGCAAGGAAATAGCGTTTGCAGATGTCTACGTATCGTAGCAATAGAGTTCTTATGATTCTTAAAACGCGATATCGCATCTCATTTCTATGTTTCATGGTAAGATATAATATGATTTGCGAAGTGTCATGTATTCCTCGTCTACACTTCAAATGAATGTAAATGCGACACTTCCTTGCAAGGAAATAGCGTTTGCAGATGTCTACGTATCGTAGGAATAGAGTTCTTGTGATTCTTAAAACGCGATATCGCATCTCATTTCTATGTTTCATGGTAAGATATAATATGATTTGCGAAGTGTCATGTATTCCTCGTCTACACTTCAAATGAATGTAAATGCGACACTTCCTTGCAAGGAAATAGCGTTTGCAGATGTCTACGTATCGTAGCAATGGATTTCTAATGCTTCTTAAAAGGCGATATCGCATCTCATTTCTATGTTTCATGGTAAGGTATAATATGATTTGCGAAGTGTTATGTATTCCTCGTCTACACTTCAAATGAATGTAAATGCGACACTTCTTTGCAAGGAAATAGCGTTTGCAGATGTCTACGTATCGTTGCAATAGAGTTCTTATGTTTCTTAAAACGCGATATCGCATCTCATTTCTATGTTTCATGGTAAGATATAATATCATTTGCGGAGTGTTATGTCCTCCTCGTCTACACTTCAAATGAATGTAAATGCGACACTTCCTTGCAAGGAAATAGCGTTTGCAAATGTCTACCTTTCGTAGCAGTAGTGTTCTAATACTTCTTAGAACGCGATGTCGCATCTCATTTCAATGTTTCATGGTAAGATATAATATGATTTGCGAACTGTTATGTATTCCTCGTCTACACTTTAAATGAATGTAAATGCGACACTTTCTTGCAAGGAAATAGCGTTTGCAGATGTCTACGTATCGAAGCAATAGAGTTCAAATGCTTCTTAAAACCAGATATTGCATCTCATATCTATGTTTCATGATAAGATATAATATTCATTGCGAAGTGTTATGCATTCCTCGTCTACGATTCAAATGAATGAAAATGCGACGCTTCCTTGCAAGGAAATAGCGTTGGCAGTTGTCTACGTATCGTAGCAATAGAGTTCTAATGCTTCTTAAAACGCGATATCGCATCTCATTTCTATGTTTCATGGTAAGATATAATATGATTTGCGAAGTGTTATGCATTCCTCGTCTACGATTCAAATGAATGAAAATGCGACACTTTCTTGCAAGGAAATGGCGTTTGCAGATGTCTACGTATCGAAGCAATAGAGTTCAAATGCTTCTTAAAACGAGATATTGCATCTCATATCTATGTTTCATGATAAGATATAATATTCATTGCGAAGTGTTATGCATTCCTCGTTTACAATTCAAATGAATGAAAATGCGACACTTCCTTGCAAGGAAATAGCGTTTGCAGATGTCTACGTATCGAAGCAATAGAGTTCAAATGCTTCTTAAAACCAGATATTGCATCTCATATCTATGTTTCATGATAAGATATAATATTCATTGCGAAGTGTTATGTATTCCTCGTCTACACATCAAATGAATGTAAATGCGACACTTTCTTGCAAGGAAATAACGTTTGCAGATGCCTACGTATCGAAGCAATAGAGTTCAAATGCTTCTTAAAACGAGATATTGCATCTCATATCTATGTTTCATGATAAGATATAATATTCATTGCGAAGTGTTATGCATTCCTCGTTTACGATTCAAATGAATGAAAATGCGTCACTTCCTTCCAAGGAAATAGCGTTTGCAGATGTCTACGTATCGTAGCAATAGAGTTCTAATGCTTCTTAAAACGCGATATCACATCTCATTTCTATGTTTCATGGTAAGATATAATATGATTTGCGAAGTGTTATGTATTCCTCGTCTACACATCAAATGAATGTAAATGCGACACTTCCTTGCAAGGAAATAGCGTTTGCAGATGTCTACGTATCGTAGCAATAGAGATCTTTTGATTCTTAAAACTCGATATCGCATCTCATTTCTATGTTTCATGGTAAGATATAATATTATTTGCGAAGTGTCATGTATTCCTCGTCTACACTTCAAATGAATGTAAATGCGACACTTCCTTGCTAGGAAATAGCGTCTGCAGATGGCTAGGTATCGTAGCAATAGAGTTCTAATGCTTCTTAAAACGAGATATTGCATCTCATATCTATGTTTCATGATAATATATAATATTCATTGTGAAGTGTTATGCATTCCTCGTCTACACTTCAAATGAATGTAAATGCGACACTTCCTTGCAAGGAAATAGCGTTTGCAGATGTCTACGTATCGTAGAAATAGAGTTCTTATGATTCTTAAAACGCGATATCGCATCTCATTTCTATGTTTCATGGTAAGATATAATATGATTTGCGAAGTGTTATGTATTCCTCGTCTACACATCAACTGATTGTAAATGCGACACTTCCTTGCTAGGAAATAGCGTCTGCAGATGTCTAGGTATCGTAGCAATAGAGTTCTAATGCTTCTTAAAACGCGATATCGCATCCCATTTCTATGTTTCATGGTAAGATATAATATGATTTGCGAAGTGTTATGTATTCCTCGTCTACACTTCAAATGAATGTAAATGCGACACTTCCTTGCAAGGAAATAGCGTTTGCAAATGTCTACCTATCGTAGCAATAGTGTTTTAATGCTTCTTAAAACGCGATATCGCATCTCATTTCTATGTTTCATGGTAAGATATAATATGATTTGCGAAATGTTATGTATTCCTCGTCTACACATCAACTGAATGTAAATGCGACACTTCCTTGCAAGGAAATAGCGCTTGCAGATGTCTACGTATCGTAGCAATAGAGTTCTTATGATTCATAAAACGCCATATCGCATCTCATTTCTATGTTTCATGGTAAGATATAATATGATTTGCGAAGTGTTATGTATTCCTCGTCTACACTTCAAATGAATGTATATGCGACACTTCTTTGCAAGGAAATAGCGTTTGCAGATGTCTACGTATCGTAGCAATAGAGTTCTTATGATTCTTAAAACGCGATATCGCATCTCATTTCTATGTTTCATGGTAAGATATAATATGATTTGCGAAGTGTCATGTATTCCTCGTCTACACTTCAAATGAATGTAAATGCGACACTTCCTTGCAAGGAAATAGCGTTTGCAGATGTCTACGTATCGTAGGAATAGAGTTCTTGTGATTCTTAAAACGCGATATCGCATCTCATTTCTATGTTTCATGGTAAGATATAATATGATTTGCGAAGTGTCATGTATTCCTCGTCTACACTTCAAATGAATGTAAATGCGACACTTCCTTGCAAGGAAATAGCGTTTGCAGATGTCTACGTATCGTAGCAATGGATTTCTAATGCTTCTTAAAAGGCGATATCGCATCTCATTTCTATGTTTCATGGTAAGGTATAATATGATTTGCGAAGTGTTATGTATTCCTCGTCTACACTTCAAATGAATGTAAATGCGACACTTCTTTGCAAGGAAATAGCGTTTGCAGATGTCTACGTATCGTTGCAATAGAGTTCTTATGTTTCTTAAAACGCGATATCGCATCTCATTTCTATGTTTCATGGTAAGATATAATATCATTTGCGGAGTGTTATGTCCTCCTCGTCTACACTTCAAATGAATGTAAATGCGACACTTCCTTGCAAGGAAATAGCGTTTGCAAATGTCTACCTTTCGTAGCAGTAGTGTTCTAATACTTCTTAGAACGCGATGTCGCATCTCATTTCAATGTTTCATGGTAAGATATAATATGATTTGCGAACTGTTATGTATTCCTCGTCTACACTTTAAATGAATGTAAATGCGACACTTTCTTGCAAGGAAATAGCGTTTGCAGATGTCTACGTATCGAAGCAATAGAGTTCAAATGCTTCTTAAAACCAGATATTGCATCTCATATCTATGTTTCATGATAAGATATAATATTCATTGCGAAGTGTTATGCATTCCTCGTCTACGATTCAAATGAATGAAAATGCGACGCTTCCTTGCAAGGAAATAGCGTTGGCAGTTGTCTACGTATCGTAGCAATAGAGTTCTAATGCTTCTTAAAACGCGATATCGCATCTCATTTCTATGTTTCATGGTAAGATATAATATGATTTGCGAAGTGTTATGCATTCCTCGTCTACGATTCAAATGAATGAAAATGCGACACTTTCTTGCAAGGAAATGGCGTTTGCAGATGTCTACGTATCGAAGCAATAGAGTTCAAATGCTTCTTAAAACGAGATATTGCATCTCATATCTATGTTTCATGATAAGATATAATATTCATTGCGAAGTGTTATGCATTCCTCGTTTACAATTCAAATGAATGAAAATGCGACACTTCCTTGCAAGGAAATAGCGTTTGCAGATGTCTACGTATCGAAGCAATAGAGTTCAAATGCTTCTTAAAACCAGATATTGCATCTCATATCTATGTTTCATGATAAGATATAATATTCATTGCGAAGTGTTATGTATTCCTCGTCTACACATCAAATGAATGTAAATGCGACACTTTCTTGCAAGGAAATAACGTTTGCAGATGCCTACGTATCGAAGCAATAGAGTTCAAATGCTTCTTAAAACGAGATATTGCATCTCATATCTATGTTTCATGATAAGATATAATATTCATTGCGAAGTGTTATGCATTCCTCGTTTACGATTCAAATGAATGAAAATGCGTCACTTCCTTCCAAGGAAATAGCGTTTGCAGATGTCTACGTATCGTAGCAATAGAGTTCTAATGCTTCTTAAAACGCGATATCACATCTCATTTCTATGTTTCATGGTAAGATATAATATGATTTGCGAAGTGTTATGTATTCCTCGTCTACACATCAAATGAATGTAAATGCGACACTTCCTTGCAAGGAAATAGCGTTTGCAGATGTCTACGTATCGTAGCAATAGAGATCTTTTGATTCTTAAAACTCGATATCGCATCTCATTTCTATGTTTCATGGTAAGATATAATATTATTTGCGAAGTGTCATGTATTCCTCGTCTACACTTCAAATGAATGTAAATGCGACACTTCCTTGCTAGGAAATAGCGTCTGCAGATGGCTAGGTATCGTAGCAATAGAGTTCTAATGCTTCTTAAAACGAGATATTGCATCTCATATCTATGTTTCATGATAATATATAATATTCATTGTGAAGTGTTATGCATTCCTCGTCTACACTTCAAATGAATGTAAATGCGACACTTCCTTGCAAGGAAATAGCGTTTGCAGATGTCTACGTATCGTAGAAATAGAGTTCTTATGATTCTTAAAACGCGATATCGCATCTCATTTCTATGTTTCATGGTAAGATATAATATGATTTGCGAAGTGTTATGTATTCCTCGTCTACACATCAACTGATTGTAAATGCGACACTTCCTTGCTAGGAAATAGCGTCTGCAGATGTCTAGGTATCGTAGCAATAGAGTTCTAATGCTTCTTAAAACGCGATATCGCATCCCATTTCTATGTTTCATGGTAAGATATAATATGATTTGCGAAGTGTTATGTATTCCTCGTCTACACTTCAAAT
Organism: Xylocopa sonorina; assembly: GCF_050948175.1. Taxonomy (NCBI): domain Eukaryota; kingdom Metazoa; phylum Arthropoda; class Insecta; order Hymenoptera; family Apidae; genus Xylocopa; species Xylocopa sonorina. Next base: position 399,128 of record NW_027490139.1, on the reverse strand, counting down.
GAATGTAAATGCGACACTTCCTTGCAAGGAAATAGCGTTTGCAAATGTCTACCTATCGTAGCAATAGTGTTTTAATGCTTCTTAAAACGCGATATCGCATCTCATTTCTATGTTTCATGGTAAGATATAATATGATTTGCGAAGTGTTATGTATTCCTCGTCTACACTTCAAATGAATGTAAATGCGACACTTCCTTGCAAGGAAATAGCGTTTGCAAATGTCTACCTTTCGTAGCAGTAGTGTTCTAATACTTCTTAGAACGCGATGTCGCATCTCATTTCAATGTTTCATGGTAAGATATAATATGATTTGCGAACTGTTATGTATTCCTCGTCTACACTTTAAATGAATGTAAATGCGACACTTTCTTGCAAGGAAATAGCGTTTGCAGATGTCTACGTATCGAAGCAATAGAGTTCAAATGCTTCTTAAAACGAGATATTGCATCTCATATCTATGTTTCAAGATAAGATATAATATTCATTGCGAAGTGTTATGCATTCCTCGTCTACGATTCAAATGAATGAAAATGCGACGCTTCCTTGCAAGGAAATAGCGTTGGCAGTTGTCTACGTATCGTAGCAATAGAGTTCTAATGCTTCTTAAAACGCGATATCGCATCTCATTTCTATGTTTCATGGTAAGATATAATATGATTTGCGAAGTGTTATGCATTCCTCGTCTACGATTCAATTGAATGTAAATGCGACACTTCCTTGCAAGGAAATAGCGTTTGCAGATGTCTACCTATCGTAGCAATAGTGTTCTAATGCTTCTTAAAACGCGATATCGCATCTCATTTCTATGTTTCATGATAAGATATAATACCATTTGCGGAGTGTTATGTACTCCTCGTCTACACTTCAAATGAATGTAAATGCGACACTTCCTTGCAAGGAAATAGCGTTTGCAAATGTCTACCTATCGTAGCAGTAGTGTTCTAATACTTCTTAGAACGCGATGTCGCATCTCATTTCTATGTTTCATGATAAGATATAATATGATTTGCGAAGTGTCATGTATTCCTCGTCTACACTTCAAATGAATGTAAATGCGACACTTCCTTGCAAGGAAATAGCGTTTGCAGATGTCTACGTATCGTAGCAATAGAGTTCTAATGCTTCTTAAAACGCGATATCGCATCTCATTTCTATGTTTCATGGTAAGATATAATATGATTTGCGAAATGTTATGTATTCCTCGTCTACACATCAACTGAATGTAAATGCGACACTTCCTTGCAAGGAAATAGCGCTTGCAGATGTCTACGTATCGTAGCAATAGAGTTCTTATGATTCATAAAACGCCATATCGCATCTCATTTCTATGTTTCATGGTAAGATATAATATGATTTGCGAAGTGTTATGTATTCCTCGTCTACACTTCAAATGAATGTATATGCGACACTTCTTTGCAAGGAAATAGCGTTTGCAGATGTCTACGTATCGTAGCAATAGAGTTCTTATGATTCTTAAAACGCGATATCGCATCTCATTTCTATGTTTCATGGTAAGATATAATATGATTTGCGAAGTGTCATGTATTCCTCGTCTACACTTCAAATGAATGTAAATGCGACACTTCCTTGCAAGGAAATAGCGTTTGCAGATGTCTACGTATCGTAGTAATAGAGTTCTTGTGATTCTTAAAACGCGATATCGCATCTCATTTCTATGTTTCATGGTAAGATATAATATGATTTGCGAAGTGTCATGTATTCCTCGTCTACACTTCAAATGAATGTAAATGCGACACTTCCTTGCAAGGAAATAGCGTTTGCAGATGTCTACGTATCGTAGCAATGGATTTCTAATGCTTCTTAAAAGGCGATATCGCATCTCATTTCTATGTTTCATGGTAAGGTATAATATGATTTGCGAAGTGTTATGTATTCCTCGTCTACACTTCAAATGAATGTAAATGCGACACTTCTTTGCAAGGAAATAGCGTTTGCAGATGTCTACGTATCGTTGCAATAGAGTTCTTATGATTCTTAAAACGCGATATCGCATCTCATTTCTATGTTTCATGGTAAGATATAATATCATTTGCGGAGTGTTATGTACTCCTCGTCTACACTTCAAATGAATGTAAATGCGACACTTCCTTGCAAGGAAATAGCGTTTGCAAATGTCTACCTTTCGTAGCAGTAGTGTTCTAATACTTCTTAGAACGCGATGTCGCATCTCATTTCAATGTTTCATGGTAAGATATAATATGATTTGCGAACTGTTATGTATTCCTCGTCTACACTTTAAATGAATGTAAATGCGACACTTTCTTGCAAGGAAATAGCGTTTGCAGATGTCTACGTATCGAAGCAATAGAGTTCAAATGCTTCTTAAAACCAGATATTGCATCTCATATCTATGTTTCATGATAAGATATAATATTCATTGCGAAGTGTTATGCATTCCTCGTCTACGATTCAAATGAATGAAAATGCGACGCTTCCTTGCAAGGAAATAGCGTTGGCAGTTGTCTACGTATCGTAGCAATAGAGTTCTAATGCTTCTTAAAACGCGATATCGCATCTCATTTCTATGTTTCATGGTAAGATATAATATGATTTGCGAAGTGTTATGCATTCCTCGTCTACGACTCAAATGAATGAAAATGCGACACTTTCTTGCAAGGAAATGGCGTTTGCAGATGTCTACGTATCGAAGCAATAGAGTTCAAATGCTTCTTAAAACGAGATATTGCATCTCATATCTATGTTTCATGATAAGATATAATATTCATTGCGAAGTGTTATGCATTCCTCGTTTACAATTCAAATGAATGAAAATGCGACACTTCCTTGCAAGGAAATAGCGTTTGCAGATGTCTACGTATCGTAGCAATAGAGTTCTAATGCTTCTTAAAACGCGATATCGCATCTCATTTCTATGTTTCATGGTAAGATATAATATGATTTGCGAAGTGTTATGTATTCCTCGTCTACACATCAAATGAATGTAAATGCGACACTTTCTTGCAAGGAAATAGCGTTTGCAGATGCCTACGTATCGAAGCAATAGAGTTCAAATGCTTCTTAAAACGAGATATTGCATCTCATATCTATGTTTCATGATAAGATATAATATTCATTGCGAAGTGTTATGCATTCCTCGTTTACGATTCAAATGAATGAAAATGCGTCACTTCCTTCCAAGGAAATAGCGTTTGCAGATGTCTACGTATCGTAGCAATAGAGTTCTAATGCTTCTTAAAACGCGATATCACATCTCATTTCTATGTTTCATGGTAAGATATAATATGATTTGCGAAGTGTTATGTATTCCTCGTCTACACATCAAATGAATGTAAATGCGACACTTCCTTGCAAGGAAATAGCGTTTGCAGATGTCTACGTATCGTAGCAATAGAGATCTTTTGATTCTTAAAACTCGATATCGCATCTCATTTCTATGTTTCATGGTAAGATATAATATTATTTGCGAAGTGTCATGTATTCCTCGTCTACACTTCAAATCAATGTAAATGCGACACTTCCTTGCTAGGAAATAGCGTCTGCAGATGGCTAGGTATCGTAGCAATAGAGTTCTAATGCTTCTTAAAACGAGATATTGCATCTCATATCTATGTTTCATGATAATATATAATATTCATTGTGAAGTGTTATGCATTCCTCGTCTACACTTCAAATGAATGTAAATGCGACACTTCCTTGCAAGGAAATAGCGTTTGCAGATGTCTACGTATCGTAGCAATAGAGTTCTTATGATTCTTAAAACGCGATATCGCATCTCATTTCTATGTTTCATGGTAAGATATAATATGATTTGCGAAGTGTTATGTATTCCTCGTCTACACATCAACTGAATGTAAATGCGACACTTCCTTGCTAGGAAATAGCGTCTGCAGATGTCTAGGTATCGTAGCAATAGAGTTCTAATGCTTCTTAAAACGCGATATCGCATCCCATTTCTATGTTTCATGGTAAGATATAATATGATTTGCGAAGTGTTATGTATTCCTCGTCTACACTTCAAATGAATGTAAATGCGACACTTCCTTGCAAGGAAATAGCGTTTGCAAATGTCTACCTATCGTAGCAATAGTGTTTTAATGCTTCTTAAAACGCGATATCGCATCTCATTTCTATGTTTCATGGTAAGATATAATATGATTTGCGAAGTGTTATGTATTCCTCGTCTACACTTCAAATGAATGTAAATGCGACACTTCCTTGCAAGGAAATAGCGTTTGCAAATGTCTACCTTTCGTAGCAGTAGTGTTCTAATACTTCTTAGAACGCGATGTCGCATCTCATTTCAATGTTTCATGGTAAGATATAATATGATTTGCGAACTGTTATGTATTCCTCGTCTACACTTTAAATGAATGTAAATGCGACACTTTCTTGCAAGGAAATAGCGTTTGCAGATGTCTACGTATCGAAGCAATAGAGTTCAAATGCTTCTTAAAACGAGATATTGCATCTCATATCTATGTTTCAAGATAAGATATAATATTCATTGCGAAGTGTTATGCATTCCTCGTCTACGATTCAAATGAATGAAAATGCGACGCTTCCTTGCAAGGAAATAGCGTTGGCAGTTGTCTACGTATCGTAGCAATAGAGTTCTAATGCTTCCTAAAACGCGATATCGCATCTCATTTCTATGTTTCATGGTAAGATATAATATGATTTGCGAAGTGTTATGCATTCCTCGTCTACGATTCAAATGAATGAAAATGCGACACTTTCTTGCAAGGAAATGGCGTTTGCAGATGTCTACGTATCGAAGCAATAGAGTTCAAATGCTTCTTAAAACGAGATATTGCATCTCATATCTATGTTTCATGATAAGATATAATATTCATTGCGAAGTGTTATGCATTCCTCGTTTACAATTCAAATGAATGAAAATGCGACACTTCCTTGCAAGGAAATAGCGTTTGCAGATGTCTACGTATCGTAGCAATAGAGTTCTAATGCTTCTTAAAACGCGATATCGCATCTCATTTCTATGTTTCATGGTAAGATATAATATGATTTGCGAAGTGTTATGTATTCCTCGTCTACACATCAAATGAATGTAAATGCGACACTTTCTTGCAAGGAAATAGCGTTTGCAGATGCCTACGTATCGAAGCAATAGAGTTCAAATGCTTCTTAAAACGAGATATTGCATCTCATATCTATGTTTCATGATAAGATATAATATTCATTGCGAAGTGTTATGCATTCCTCGTCTACGATTCAAATGAATGAAAATGCGTCACTTCCTTGCAAGGAAATAGCGTTTGCAGATGTCTACGTATCGTAGCAATAGAGTTCTAATGCTTCTTAAAACGCGATATCACATCTCATTTCTATGTTTCATGGTAAGATATAATATGATTTGCGAAGTGTTCTGTATTCCTCGTCTACACATCAAATGAATGTAAATGCGACACTTCCTTGCAAGGAAATAGCGTTTGCAGATGTCTACGTATCGTAGCAATAGAGATCTTTTGATTCTTAAAACTCGATATCGCATCTCATTTCTATGTTTCATGGTAAGATATAATATTATTTGCGAAGTGTCATGTATTCCTCGTCTACACTTCAAATGAATGTAAATGCGACACTTCCTTGCTAGGAAATAGCGTCTGCAGATGGCTAGGTATCGTAGCAATAGAGTTCTAATGCTTCTTAAAACGAGATATTGCATCTCATATCTATGTTTCATGATAAGATATAATATTCATTGTGAAGTGTTATGCATTCCTCGTCTACACTTCAAATGAATGTAAATGCGACACTTCCTTGCAAGGAAATAGCGTTTGCAGATGTCTACGTATCGTAGCAATAGAGTTCTTATGATTCTTAAAACGCGATATCGCATCTCATTTCTATGTTTCATGGTAAGATATAATATGATTTGCGAAGTGTTATGTATTCCTCGTCTACACATCAACTGAATGTAAATGCGACACTTCCTTGCTAGGAAATAGCGTCTGCAGATGTCTAGGTATCGTAGCAATAGAGTTCTAATGCTTCTTAAAACGCGATATCGCATCCCATTTCTATGTTTCATGGTAAGATATAATATGATTTGCGAAGTGTTATGTATTCCTCGTCTACACTTCAAATGAATGTAAATGCGACACTTCCTTGCAAGGAAATAGCGTTTGCAAATGTCTACCTATCGTAGCAATAGTGTTTTAATGCTTCTTAAAACGCGATATCGCATCTCATTTCTATGTTTCATGATAAAATATAATTTGATTTGCGAAGTGTCATGTATTCCTCGTCTACACTTCAAATGAATGTAAATGCGACACTTCCTTGCAAGGAAATAGCGTTTGCAGATGTCTACGTATCGTAGCAATAGAGTTCTAATGCTTCTTAAAACGCGATATCGCATCTCATTTCTATGTTTCATGGTAAGATATAATATGATTTGCGAAGTGTTATGTATTCCTCGTCTACACTTCAAATGAATGTAAATGCGACACTTCCTTGCAAGGAAATAGCGTTTGCAAATGTCTACCTTTCGTAGCAGTGTGTTCTAATACTTCTTAGAACGCGATGTCGCACCTCATTTCTATGTTTCATGGTAAGATATAATATGATTTGCGAACTGTTATGTATTCCTCGTCTACACTTCAAATGAATGTAAATGCGACACTTCCTTGCAAGGAAATAGCGTTTGCAGATGTCTACGTATCGTAGCAATAGAGTTCTTATGATTCTTAAAACGCGATATCGCATCTCATTTCTATGTTTCATGGTAAGATATAATATGATTTGCGAAGTGTTATGTATTCCTCGTCTACACATCAACTGAATGTAAATGCGACACTTCCTTGCTAGGAAATAGCGTCTGCAGATGTCTAGGTATCGTAGCAATAGAGTTCTAATGCTTCTTAAAACGCGATATCGCATCTCATTTCTATGTTTCATGGTAAGATATAATATGATTTGCGAAGTGTTATGTATTCCTCGTCTACACTTCAAATGAATGTAAATGCGACACTTCCTTGCAAGGAAATAGCGTTTGCAAATGTCTACCTTTCGTAGCAGTGTGTTCTAATACTTCTTAGAACGCGATGTCGCATCTCATTTCTATGTTTCATGGTAAGATATAATATGATTTGCGAACTGTTATGTATTCCTCGTCTACACTTCAAATGAATGTAAATGCGACACTTCCTTGCAAGGAAATAGCGTTTGCAGCTGTCTACGTATCGAAGCAATAGAGTTCACATGCTTCTTAAAACGCGATATCGCATCTCATTTCTATGTTTCATGGTAAGATATAACATGATTTGCGAAGTGTTATGTATTCCTCGTCTACACTTCAAATGAATGTGAATGCGATACTTCCTCGCTAGGAAGCAGCGTTTGCAGATGTCTACGTATCGTAGCAATAGCTTTCTAGTGCTTCTTAAAACGCGATATCGCATCTCATTTCTATGTTTCATGGTAAGATATAACATGATTTGCGAAGTGTTATGTATTCCTCGTCTACACTTTAAATGAATGTAAATGCGACACTTTCTTGCAAGGAAATAGCGTTTGCAGATGTCTACGTATCGAAGCAATAGAGTTCAAATGCTTCTTAAAACGAGATATTGCATCTCATATCTATGTTTCATGATAAGATATAATATTCATTGCGAAGTGTTATGCATTCCTCGTCTACGATTCAAATGAATGAAAATGCGACACTTCCTTGCAAGGAAATAGCGTTTGCAGATGTCTACGTATCGTAGCAATAGAGTTCTAATGCTTCTTAAAACGCGATATCGCATCTCATTTCTATGTTTCATGGTAAGATATAATATGATTTGCGAAGTGTTATGTATTCCTCGTCTACACATCAAATGAATGTAAATGCGACACTTTCTTGCAAGGAAATAGCGTTTGCAGATGTCTACGTATCGAAGCAATAGAGTTCAAATGCTTCTTAAAACGAGATATTGCATCTCATATCTATGTTTCATGATAAGATATAATATTCATTGCGAAGTGTTATGCATTCCTCGTCTACGATTCAAACGAATGTAAATGCGACACTTCCTTGCAAGGAAATAGCGTTGGCAGATGTCTACGTATCGTAGCAATAGAGTTCTAATGCTTCTTAAAACGCGATATCGCATCTCATTTCTATGTTTCATGGTAAGATATAATATGATTTGCGAAGTGTCATGTATTCCTCGTCTACACTTCAATTGAATGTAAATGCGACACTTCCTTGCAAGGAAATAGCGTTTGCAGATGTCTACGTATCGTAGCAATAGAGTTCTTATGATTCTTAAAACGCGATATCGCATCTCATTTCTATGTTTCATGGTAAGATATAATATGATTTGCGAAGTGTCATGTATTCCTCGTCTACACATCAAATGAATGTAAATGCGACACTTCCTTGCAAGGAAATAGCGTTTGTAGATGTCTACGTATCGTAGCAATGGTTTTCTAATTCTACTTAAAAGGCGATATCGCATCTCATTTCTATGTTTCATGGTAAGGTATAATATGTTTTGCGAAGTGTTATGTATTCCTCGTCTACACTTCAAATGAATGTAAATGCGACACTTCTTTGCAAGGAAATAGCGTTTGCAGATGTCTACGTATCGTAGCAATAGAGTTCTTATGATACTTAAAACGCGATATCGCATCTCATTTCTATGTTTCATGGTAAGATATAATATTATTTGCGAAGTGTTATGTATTCCTCGTCTACACATCAAATGAATGTAAATGCGACACTTCCTTGCAAGGAAATAGCGTTTGCAGATGTCTACGTATCGAAGCAATAGAGTTCAAATGCTTCTTAAAACGAGATATTGCATCTCATATCTATGTTTCATGATAAGATATAATATTCATTGCGAAGTGTTATGCATTCCTTGTCTACGATTCAAATGAATGTAAATGCGACACTTCCTTGCAAGGAAATGGCGTTTGCAGATGTCTACGTATCGTAGCAATAGAGTTCTTATGATTCTTAAAACGCGATATCGCATCTCATTTCTATGTTTCATGGTAAGATATAATATGATTTGCGAAGTGTCATGTATTCCTCGTCTACACTTCAAATGAATGTAAATGCGACACTTCCTTGCAAGGAAATAGCGTTTGCAAATGTCTACCTATCGTAGCAATAGTGTTCTAATGCTTCTTAAAACGCGATATCCCATCTCATTTCTATGTTTCATGATAAGATATAATATGATTTGCGAATTGTCATGTATTCCTCGTCTACACTTCAAATGAATGTAAATGCGACACTTCCTTGCAAGGAAATAGCGTTTGCAGATGTCTACGTATCGTAGCAATAGGGTACTAATGCTTCTTAAAACGCGATATCGCATCCCATTTCTATGTTTCATGGTAAGATATAATATGATTTGCGAAGTGTTATGTATTCCTCGCCTACACATCAACTGAATGTAAATGCGACACTTCCTTGCAAGGAAATAGCGTTTGCAAATGTCTACCTATCGTAGCAATAGAGTTCTTGTGATTCTTAAAACGCGATATCGCATCTCATTTCTATGTTTCATGGTAAGATATAATATGATTTGCGAAGTGTTATGTATTCCTCGTCTACACTTCAAATGAATGTAAATGCGACACTTCTTTGCAAGGAAATAGCGTTTGCAGATGTCTACGTATCGTAGCAATAGAGTTCTTATGATTCTTAAAACGCGATATCGCATCTCATTTCTATATTTCATGGTAAGATATAATATTATTTGCGAAGTGTTATGTATTCCTCGTCTACACATCAAATGAATGTAAATGCGACACTTCCTTGCAAGGAAATAGCGTTTGCAGATGTCTACGTATCGTAGCAATGGATTTCTAATGCTTCTTAATAGGCGATATCGCATCTCATTTCTATGTTTCATGGTAAGGTATAATATGATTTGCGAAGTGTTATCTATTCTTCGTCTACACTTCAAATGAATGTAAATGCGACACTTCCTTGCTAGGAAATAGCGTCTGCAGATGTCTAGGTATCGTAGCAATAGAGTTCTAATGCTTCTTAAAACGCGATATCGCATCTTATTTCTATGTTTCATGGTAAGATATAATATGATTTGCGAAGTGTTATGTATTCCGCGTCTACACTTCAAATGAATGTAAATGCGACACTTCCTTGCAAGGAAATAGCGTTTGCACATGTCTACCTATCGTAGCAATAGTGTTCTAATGCTTCTTAAAACGCGATATCGCATCTCATTTCTATGTTTCATGGTAAGATATAATATGATTTTCGAACTGTTATGTATTCCTCGTCTACACTTCAAATGAATGTAAATGCGACACTTTCTTGCAAGGAAATAGCGTTTGCAGATGTCTACGTATCGAAGCAATAGAGTTCAAATGCTTCTTAAAACGAGATATTGCATCTCATATCTATGTTTCATGATAAGATATAATATTCATTGCGAAGTGTTATGCATTCCTCGTCTACGATTCAAATGAATGAAAATGCGACACTTCCTTGCAAGGAAATAGCGTTTGCAGATGTCTACGTATCGTAGCAATAGAGTTCTAATGCTTCTTAAAACGCGATATCGCATCTTATTTCTATGTTTCATGGTAAGATATAATATGATTTGCGAAGTGTTATGTATTCCGCGTCTACACTTCAAATGAATGTAAATGCGACACTTCCTTGCAAGGAAATAGCGTTTGCACATGTCTACCTATCGTAGCAATAGTGTTCTAATGCTTCTTAAAACGCGATATCGCATCTCATTTCTATGTTTCATGGTAAGATATAATATGATTTGCGAAGTGTTATGTATTCCTCGTCTACACTTCAAATGAATGTAAATGCGACACTTTCTTGCAAGGAAATAGCGTTTGCAGATGTCTACGTATCGAAGCAATAGAGTTCAAATGCTTCTTAAAACGAGATATTGCATCTCATATCTATGTTTCATGATAAGATATAATATTCATTGCGAAGTGTTATGCATTCCTCGTCTACGATTCAAATGAATGAAAATGCGACACTTCCTTGCAAGGAAATAGCGTTTGCAGATGTCTACGTATCGTAGCAATAGAGTTCTAATGCTTCTTAAAATGCGATATCGCATCTCATTTCTATGTTTCATGGTAAGATATAATATGATTCGCGAAGTGTTATGTATTCCTCGCCTACACATCAAATGAATGTAAATGCGACACTTTCTTGCTAGGAAATAGCGTTTGCAGATGTCTACGTATCGAAGCAATAGAGTTCAAATGCTTCTTAAAACGAGATATTGCATCTCATATCTATGTTTCATGGTAAGATATAATATGATTTGCGAAGTGTTATGTATTCCTCGTCTACACTTCAAATGAATGTAAATGCGACACTTCCTTGCAAGGAAATAGCGTTTGCAGATGTCTACGTATCGTAGCAATAGAGTTCTTGTGATTCTTAAAACGCGATATCGCATCTCATTTCTATGTTTCATGGTAAGATATAATATGATTTGCGAAGTGTTATGTATTCCTCGTCTACACTTCAAATGAATGTAAATGCGACACTTCTTTGCAAGGAAATAGCGTTTGCAGATGTCTACGTATCGTAGCAATAGAGTTCTTATGATTCTTAAAACGCGATATCGCATCTCATTTCTATGTTTCGTGGTAAGATATAATACGATTTGCGGAGTGTTATGTACTCCTCGTCTACACTTCAAATGAATGTAAATGCGACACTTCCTTGCAAGGAAATAGCGTTTGCAGATGTCTACGTATCGTAGCAATAGAGTTCTTGTGATTCTTAAAACGCGATATCGCATCTCATTTCTATGTTTCATGGTAAGATATAATATGATTTGCGAAGTGTTATGTATTCCTCGTCTACACTTCAAATGAATGTAAATGCGACACTTCTTTGCAAGGAAATAGCGTTTGCAGATGTCTACGTATCGTAGCAATAGAGTTCTTATGATTCTTAAAACGCGATATCGCATCTCATTTCTATGTTTCGTGGTAAGATATAATACGATTTGCGGAGTGTTATGTACTCCTCGTCTACACTTCAAATGAATGTAAATGCGACACTTCCTTGCAAGGAAATAGCGATTGCAAATGTCTGCCTATCGTAGCAGTAGTGTTCTAATACTTCTTAGAACGCGATGTCGCATCTCATTTCTATGTTTCATGGTAAGATATAATATGATTTGCGAAGTGTTATGTATTCCTCGTCTACACTTCAAATGAATATAAATGCGACACTTTCTTGCAAGGAAATAGCGTTTGCAGATGTCTACGTATCGTAGCATTGGATTTCTTATGATTCTTAAAACGCGATATCGCATCTCATTTCTATGTTTCATGGTAAGATATAATATGATTTGCGAAGTGTTATGTATTCCTCGTCTACACTTCAAATGAATGTAAATGCGACACTTCTTTGCAAGGAAATAGCGTTTGCAGATGTCTACGTATCGTAGCAATAGAGTTCTTATGATTCTTAAAACGCGATATCGCATCTCATTTCTATGTTTCATGGTAAGATATAATATTATTTGCGAAGTGTTATGTATTCCTCGTCTACACATCAAATGAATGTAAATGCGACACTTCCTTGCAAGGAAATAGCGTTTGCAGATGTCTACGTATCGTAGCAATAGAGTTCTAACGCTTCTTAAAACGCGATATCGCATCCCATTTCTATGTTTCATGGTAAGATATAATATGATTTGCGAAGTGTTATGTATTCCTCGCCTACACATCAACTGAATGTAAATGCGACACTTCCTTGCAAGGATATAGCGTTTGCAAATGTCTACCTATCGTAGCAATAGAGTTCTTGTGATTCTTAAAACGCGATATCGCATCTCATTTCTATGTTTCATGGTAAGATATAATATGATTTGCGAAGTGTTATGTATTCCTCGTCTACACTTCAAATGAATGTAAATGCGACACTTCTTTGCAAGGAAATAGCGTTTGCAGATGTCTACGTATCGTAGCAATAGAGTTCTTATGATTCTTAAAACGCGATATCGCATCTCATTTCTATATTTCATGGTAAGATATAATATTATTTGCGAAGTGTTATGTATTCCTCGTCTACACATCAAATGAATGTAAATGCGACACTTCCTTGCAAGGAAATAGCGTTTGCAGATGTCTACGTATCGTAGCAATGGATTTCTAATGCTTCTTAATAGGCGATATCGCATCTCATTTCTATGTTTCATGGTAAGGTATAATATGATTTGCGAAGTGTTATCTATTCTTCGTCTACACTTCAAATGAATGTAAATGCGACACTTCCTTGCTAGGAAATAGCGTCTGCAGATGTCTAGGTATCGTAGCAATAGAGTTCTAATGCTTCTTAAAACGCGATATCGCATCTTATTTCTATGTTTCATGGTAAGATATAATATGATTTGCGAAGTGTTATGTATTCCGCGTCTACACTTCAAATGAATGTAAATGCGACACTTCCTTGCAAGGAAATAGCGTTTGCACATGTCTACCTATCGTAGCAATAGTGTTCTAATGCTTCTTAAAACGCGATATCGCATCTCATTTCTATGTTTCATGGTAAGATATAATATGATTTTCGAACTGTTATGTATTCCTCGTCTACACTTCAAATGAATGTAAATGCGACACTTTCTTGCAAGGAAATAGCGTTTGCAGATGTCTACGTATCGAAGCAATAGAGTTCAAATGCTTCTTAAAACGAGATATTGCATCTCATATCTATGTTTCATGATAAGATATAATATTCATTGCGAAGTGTTATGCATTCCTCGTCTACGATTCAAATGAATGAAAATGCGACACTTCCTTGCAAGGAAATAGCGTTTGCAGATGTCTACGTATCGTAGCAATAGAGTTCTTATGATTCTTAAAACGCGATATCGCATCTCATTTCTATGTTTCATGGTAAGATATAATATGATTTGCGAAGTGTTATGTATTCCTCGTCTACACTTCAAATGAATGTAAATGCGACACTTCCTTGCAAGGAAATAGCGTTTGCAGATGTCTACGTATCGTAGCAATAGAGTTCTTATGATTCTTAAAACGCGATATCGCATCTCATTTCTATATTTCATGGTAAGATATAATATGATTTGCGAAGTGTTATGTATTCCTCGTCTACACATCAACTGAATATAAATGCGACACTTCCTTGCAAGGAAATAGCGTTTGCAAATGTCTACCTATCGTAGCAATAGTGTTCTAATGCTTCTTAAAACGCGATATCGCATCTCATTTCTATGTTTCATGGTAAGGTATAATATGATTTGCGAAGTGTTATCTATTCTTCGTCTACACTTCAAATGAATGTAAATGCGACACTTCCTTGCTAGGAAATAGCGTCTGCAGATGTCTAGGTATCGTAGCAATAGAGTTCTAATGCTTCTTAAAACGCGATATCGCATCTCATTTCTATGTTTCATGGTAAGATATAATATGATTTGCGAAGTGTTATGTATTCCTCGTCTACACTTCAAATGAATGTAAATGCGACACTTCCTTGCAAGGAAATAGCGTTTGCAGATGTCTACGTATCGTAGCAATAGAGTTCTTGTGATTCTTAAAACGCGATATCGCATCTCATTTCTATGTTTCATGGTAAGATATAATATGATTTGCGAAGTGTTATGTATTCCTCGTCTACACTTCAAATGAATGTAAATGCGACACTTCTTTGCAAGGAAATAGCGTTTGCAGATGTCTACGTATCGTAGCAATAGAGTTCTTATGATTCTTAAAACGCGATATCGCATCTCATTTCTATGTTTCGTGGTAAGATATAATACGATTTGCGGAGTGTTATGTACTCCTCGTCTACACTTCAAATGAATGTAAATGCGACACTTCCTTGCAAGGAAATAGCGTTTGCAGATGTCTACGTATCGTAGCAATAGAGTTCTTGTGATTCTTAAAACGCGATATCGCATCTCATTTCTATGTTTCATGGTAAGATATAATATGATTTGCGAAGTGTTATGTATTCCTCGTCTACACTTCAAATGAATGTAAATGCGACACTTCTTTGCAAGGAAATAGCGTTTGCAGATGTCTACGTATCGTAGCAATAGAGTTCTTATGATTCTTAAAACGCGATATCGCATCTCATTTCTATGTTTCGTGGTAAGATATAATACGATTTGCGGAGTGTTATGTACTCCTCGTCTACACTTCAAATGAATGTAAATGCGACACTTCCTTGCAAGGAAATAGCGATTGCAAATGTCTGCCTATCGTAGCAGTAGTGTTCTAATACTTCTTAGAACGCGATGTCGCATCTCATTTCTATGTTTCATGGTAAGATATAATATGATTTGCGAAGTGTTATGTATTCCTCGTCTACACTTCAAATGAATATAAATGCGACACTTTCTTGCAAGGAAATAGCGTTTGCAGATGTCTACGTATCGTAGCATTGGATTTCTTATGATTCTTAAAACGCGATATCGCATCTCATTTCTATGTTTCATGGTAAGATATAATATGATTTGCGAAGTGTTATGTATTCCTCGTCTACACTTCAAATGAATGTAAATGCGACACTTCTTTGCAAGGAAATAGCGTTTGCAGATGTCTACGTATCGTAGCAATAGAGTTCTTATGATTCTTAAAACGCGATATCGCATCTCATTTCTATGTTTCATGGTAAGATATAATATTATTTGCGAAGTGTTATGTATTCCTCGTCTACACATCAAATGAATGTAAATGCGACACTTCCTTGCAAGGAAATAGCGTTTGCAGATGTCTACGTATCGTAGCAATAGAGTTCTAACGCTTCTTAAAACGCGATATCGCATCCCATTTCTATGTTTCATGGTAAGATATAATATGATTTGCGAAGTGTTATGTATTCCTCGCCTACACATCAACTGAATGTAAATGCGACACTTCCTTGCAAGGAAATAGCGTTTGCAAATGTCTACCTATCGTAGCAATAGAGTTCTTGTGATTCTTAAAACGCGATATCGCATCTCATTTCTATGTTTCATGGTAAGATATAATATGATTTGCGAAGTGTTATGTATTCCTCGTCTACACTTCAAATGAATGTAAATGCGACACTTCTTTGCAAGGAAATAGCGTTTGCAGATGTCTACGTATCGTAGCAATAGAGTTCTTATGATTCTTAAAACGCGATATCGCATCTCATTTCTATATTTCATGGTAAGATATAATATTATTTGCGAAGTGTTATGTATTCCTCGTCTACACATCAAATGAATGTAAATGCGACACTTCCTTGCAAGGAAATAGCGTTTGCAGATGTCTACGTATCGTAGCAATGGATTTCTAATGCTTCTTAATAGGCGATATCGCATCACATTTCTATGTTTCATGGTAAGGTATAATATGATTTGCGAAGTGTTATCTATTCTTCGTCTACACTTCAAATGAATGTAAATGCGACACTTCCTTGCTAGGAAATAGCGTCTGCAGATGTCTAGGTATCGTAGCAATAGAGTTCTAATGCTTCTTAAAACGCGATATCGCATCTTATTTCTATGTTTCATGGTAAGATATAATATGATTTGCGAAGTGTTATGTATTCCGCGTCTACACTTCAAATGAATGTAAATGCGACACTTCCTTGCAAGGAAATAGCGTTTGCACATGTCTACCTATCGTAGCAATAGTGTTCTAATGCTTCTTAAAACGCGATATCGCATCTCATTTCTATGTTTCATGGTAAGATATAATATGATTTTCGAACTGTTATGTATTCCTCGTCTACACTTCAAATGAATGTAAATGCGACACTTTCTTGCAAGGAAATAGCGTTTGCAGATGTCTACGTATCGAAGCAATAGAGTTCAAATGCTTCTTAAAACGAGATATTGCATCTCATATCTATGTTTCATGATAAGATATAATATTCATTGCGAAGTGTTATGCATTCCTCGTCTACGATTCAAATGAATGAAAATGCGACACTTCCTTGCAAGGAAATAGCGTTTGCAGATGTCTACGTATCGTAGCAATAGAGTTCTTATGATTCTTAAAACGCGATATCGCATCTCATTTCTATGTTTCATGGTAAGATATAATATGATTTGCGAAGTGTTATGTATTCCTCGTCTACACTTCAAATGAATGTAAATGCGACACTTCCTTGCAAGGAAATAGCGTTTGCAGATGTCTACGTATCGTAGCAATAGAGTTCTTATGATTCTTAAAACGCGATATCGCATCTCATTTCTATATTTCATGGTAAGATATAATATGATTTGCGAAGTGTTATGTATTCCTCGTCTACACATCAACTGAATATAAATGCGACACTTCCTTGCAAGGAAATAGCGTTTGCAAATGTCTACCTATCGTAGCAATAGTGTTCTAATGCTTCTTAAAACGCGATATCGCATCTCATTTCTATGTTTCATGGTAAGGTATAATATGATTTGCGAAGTGTTATCTATTCTTCGTCTACACTTCAAATGAATGTAAATGCGACACTTCCTTGCTAGGAAATAGCGTCTGCAGATGTCTAGGTATCGTAGCAATAGAGTTCTAATGCTTCTTAAAACGCGATATCGCATCTCATTTCTATGTTTCATGGTAAGATATAATATGATTTGCGAAGTGTTATGCATTCCGCGTCTACACTTCAAATGAATGTAAATGCGACACTTCCTTGCAAGGAAATAGCGTTTGCACATGTCTACCTATCGTAGCAATAGTGTTCTAATGCTTCTTAAAACGCGATATCGCATCTCATTTCTATGTTTCATGGTAAGATATAATATGATTTTCGAACTGTTGTGTATTCCTCGTCTACACTTCAAATGAATGTAAATGCGACACTTTCTTGCAAGGAAATAGCGTTTGCAGATGTCTACGTATCGAAGCAATAGAGTTCAAGTGCTTCTTAAAACGAGATATTGCATCTCATATCTATGTTTCATGATAAGATATAATATTCATTGCGAAGTGTTATGCATTCCTCGTCTACGATTCAAATGAATGAAAATGCGACACTTCCTTGCAAGGAAATAGCGTTTGCAGATGTCTACGTATCGTAGCAATAGAGTTCTAATGCTTCTTAAAACGCGATATCGCATCTCATTTCTATGTTTCATGGTAAGATATAATATGATTTGCGAAGTGTTATGTATTCCTCGTCTACACTTCAAATGAATGTAAATGCGACACTTCCTTGCAAGGAAATAGCGTTTGCAGATGTCTACGTATCGTAGCAATAGAGTTCTTATGATTCTTAAAACGCGATATCGCATCTCATTTCTATGTTTCATGGTAAGATATAATATGATTTGCGAAGTGTTATGTATTCCTCGTCTACACATCAACTGAATATAAATGCGACACTTCCTTGCAAGGAAATAGCGTTTGCAAATGTCTACCTATCGTAGCAATAGAGTTCTAATGCTTCTTAAAACGCGATATCGCATCCCATTTCTATGTTTCATGGTAAGATATAATATGATTTGCGAAGTGTTATGTATTCCTCGTCTACACTTCAAATGAATGTAAATGCGACACTTCCTTGCAAGGAAATAGCGTTTGCAAATGTCTACCTATCGTAGCAATAGTGTTCTAATGCTTCTTAAACCGCGATATCGCATCTCATTTCAATGTTTCATGATAAGATATAATATGATTTGCGAAGCGTCATGTATTCCTCGTCTACACTTCAAATGAATGTAAATGCGACACTTCCTTGCAAGGAAATAGCGTTTGCAGATGTCTACGTATCGTAGCAATAGAGTTCTAATGCTTCTTAAAACGCGATATCGCATCTCATTTCTATGTTTCATGGTAAGATATAATATGATTTGCGAAGTGTTATGTATTCCTCGTCTACACTTCAAATGAATGTAAATGCGACACTTCCTTGCAAGGAAATAGCGTTTGCAAATGTCTACCTATCGTAGCAATAGTGTTCTAATGCTTCTTAAAACGCGATATCGCATCTCATTTCTATGTTTCATGATAAGATATAATATGATTTGCGAAGTGCCATGTATTCCTCGTCTACACTTCAATTGAATGTAAATGCGACACTTCCTTGCAAGGAAATAGCGTTTGCAGATGTCTGCGTATCGTAGCAATAGTGTTCTAATGCTTCTTAGAACGCGATATCGCATCTCATTAATATGTTTCATGGTAAGACATAATATGATTTGCGAACTGTTATGTATTCCTCGTCTACACATCAACTGAATGTAAATGCGACACTTCCTTGCAAGGAAATAGCGTTTGCAAATGTCTACCTATGGTAGCAATAGTGTTCTAATGCTTCTTAAAACGCGATATCGCATCTCATTTCTATGTTTCATGATAAGATATAATATGATTTGCGAAGTGTCATGTATTCCTCGTCTACACTTCAAATGAATGTAAATGCGACACTTCCTTGCAAGGAAATAGCGTTTGCAGATGTCTACGTATCGTAGCAATAGAGTTCTAATGCTTCTTAAAAGGCGATATCGCATCTCATTTCTATGTTTCATGGTAAGATATAATATGATTTGCGAAGTGTTATGTATTCCTCGTCTACACATCAACTGAATGTAAATGCGACACTTCCTTGCAAGGAAATAGCGCTTGCAGATGTCTACGTATCGTAGCAATAGAGTTCTTATGATTCTTAAAACGCGATATCGCATCTCATTTCTATGTTTCATGGTAAGATATAATATGATTTGCGAAGTGTTATGTATTTCTCGTCTACACTTCAAATGAATGTAAATGCGACACTTCTTTGCAAGGAAATAGCGTTTGCAGACGTCTACGTATCGTAGCAATAGAGTTCTTATGATTCTTAAAACGCGATATCGCATCTCATTTCTATGTTTCATGGTAAGATATAATATGATTTGCGAAGTGTCATGTATTCCTCGTCTACACATAAAATGAATGTAAATGCGACACTTCCTTGCAAGGAAATAGCGTTTGCAGATGTCTTCGTATCGTTGCAATAGAGTTCTTATGATTCTTAAAACGCGATATCGCATCTCATTTCTATGTTTCATGGTAAGATATAGTATGATTTGCGGAGTGTTATGTATTCCTCGTCTACACTTCAAATGAATGTAAATGCGACACTTCCTTGCAAGGAAATAGCATTTGCAGATGTCTACGTATCGTAGCAATAGTGTTCTTATGATTCTTAAAATGCGATATCGCATCTCGTTTCTATGTTTCATGGTAAGATATAATATGATTTGCGAAGTGTTATGTATTCATCGTCTACACTTCAAATGAATGTAAATGCGACTCTTCTTTGCAAGGAAATAGCGTTTGCAGATGTCTACGTATCGTAGCAATAGAGTTCTTATGATTCTTAAAACGCGATATCGCATCTCATTTCTATGTTTCGTGGTAAGATATAATACGATTTGCGGAGTGTTATGTACTCCTCGTCTACACTTCAAATGAATGTAAATGCGACACTTCCTTGCAAGGAAATAGCGATTGCAAATGTCTACCTATCGTAGCAGTAGTGTTCTAATACTTCTTAGAACGCGATGTCGCATCTCATTTCTATGTTTCATGGTAAGATATAATATGATTTGCGAAGTGTTATGTATTCCTCGTCTACACTTCAAATGAATATAAATGCGACACATTCTTGCAAGGAAATAGCGTTTGCAGATGTCTACGTATCGTAGCATTGGATTTCTGATGCTTCTTAAAACGAGATATTGCATCTCATATCTATGTTTCATGATAAGATATAATATTCATTGCGAAGTGTTATGCATTCCTCGTCTACGATTCAAATGAATGAAAATGCGACACTTCCTTGCAAGGAAATAGCGTTTGCAGATGTCTACGTATCGTAGCAATAGAGTTCTAATGCTTCTTAAAACGCGGTATCACATCTCATTTCTATGTTTCATGGTAAGATATAATATGATTTGCGAAGTGTTATGTATTCCTCGTCTACACTTCAAATGAATGTGAATGCGACACTTCCTCGCTAGGAAATAGCGTTTGCAGATGTCTGCTTAGCGTAGCAGTAGAGTTCTAATGCTTCTTAAAACGCGATATCGCATCTCACTTCTATGTTTCATGGTAAGATATAATATGATTTGCGAAGTGTTATGTATTCCTCGCCTACATATCAAATGAATGTAAATGCGACACTTTCTTGCGAGGAAATAGCGTTTGCAGATGGCTACGTATCGAAGCAATAGAGTTCAAATGCTTCTTAAAACGAGATATTGCATCTCATATCTATGTTTCATGATAGGATATAATATTCATTGCGAAGTGTTATGCATTCCTCGTCTACGATTCAAATGAATGAAAATGCGACACTTCCTTGCAAGGAAATAGCGTTTACAGATGTCTACGTATCGTAGCAATAGAGTTCTAATGCTTCTTAAAACGCGATATCGCATCTCATTTCTATGTTTCATGGTAAGATATAATATGATTTGCGAAGTGTTATGTATTCCTCGTCTACACATCAAATGAATGTAAATGCGACACTTTCTTGCAAGGAAATAGCGTTTGCAGATATCTACGTATCGAAGCAATAGAGTTCAAATGCTTCTTAAAACGAGATATTGCATCTCATACCTATGTTTCATGATAAGATATAATATTCATTGCGAAGTGTTATGCATTCCTCGTCTACGATTCAAATGAATGTAAATGCGACACTTCCTTGCAAGGAAATAGCATTTGCAGATGTCTACGTATCGTAGCAATAGAGTTCTAATGCTTCTTAAAACGCGATATCGCATCTCATTTCTATGCTTCATGGTAAGATATAATATGATTTGCGAAGTGTTATGTGTTCCTCGTCTACACTTCAAATGAATGTAAATGCGACACTTTCTTGCAAGGAAATAGCGTTTGCAGATGTCTGCGTATCGTAGCATTGGATTTCTGATGCTTCTTAAAACGAGATATTGCATCTCATATCTATGTTTCATGATAAGATATAATATTCATTGCGAAGTGTTATGCATTCCTCGTCTACGATTCAAATGAATGAAAATGCGACACTTCCTTGCAAGGAAATAGCGTTTGCAGATGTCTAGGTATCGTAGCAATAGAGTTCTAATGCTTCTTAAAACGCGATATCACATCTCATTTCTATGTTTCATGGTAAGATATAATATGATTTGCGAAGTGTTATGTATTCCTCGTCTACACTTCAAATGAATGTGAATGCGACACTTCCTCGCTAGGAAATAGCGTTTGCAGATGTCTGCGTATCGTAGCAGTAGAGTTCTAATGCTTCTTAAAACGCGATATCGCATCTCATTTCTATGTTTCATGGTAAGATATAATATGATTTGCGAAGTGTTATGTATTCCTCGTCTACACATCAAATGAATGTAAATGCGACACTTTCTTGCGAGGAAATAGCGTTTGCAGATGTCTACGTATCGAAGCAATAGAGTTCAAATGCTTCCTAAAACGAGATATTGCATCTCATATCTATGTTTCATGATAAGATATAATATTCATTGCGAAGTGTTATGCATTCCTCGTCTACGATTCAAATGAATGAAAATGCGACATTTGCTTGCAAGGAAATAGCGTTTGCAGATGTCTACGTATCGTAGCAATAGAGTTCTAATGCTTCTTAAAACGCGATATCGCATCTCATTTCTATGTTTCATGGTAAGATATAATATTCATTGCGAAGTGTTATGCATTCCTCGTCTACGATTCAAATGAATGAAAATGCGACACTTCCTTGCAAGGAAATAGCGTTTGCAGATGTCTACGTATCGTAGCAATAGAGTTCTAATGCTTCTTAAAACGCGATATCACATCTCATTTCTATGTTTCATGGTAAGATATAATATGATTTGCGAAGTGTTATGTATTCCTCGTCTACACTTCAAATGAATGTGAATGCGACACTTCCTCGCTAGGAAATAGCGTTTGCAGATGTCTGCTTAGCGTAGCAGTAGAGTTCTAATGCTTCTTAAAACGCGATATCGCATCTCATTTCTATGTTTCATGGTAAGATATAATATGATTTGCGAAGTGTTATGTATTCCTCGCCTACATATCAAATGAATGTAAATGCGACACTTTCTTGCGAGGAAATAGCGTTTGCAGATGGCTACGTATCGAAGCAATAGAGTTCAAATGCTTCTTAAAACGAGATATTGCATCTCATATCTATGTTTCATGATAGGATATAATATTCATTGCGAAGTGTTATGCATTCCTCGTCTACGATTCAAATGAATGAAAATGCGACACTTCCTTGCAAGGAAATAGCGTTTGCAGATGTCTACGTATCGTAGCAATAGAGTTCTAATGCTTCTTAAAACGCGATATCGCATCTCATTTCTATGTTTCATGGTAAGATATAATATGATTTGCGAAGTGTTATGTATTCCTCGTCTACACATCAAATGAATGTAAATGCGACACTTTCTTGCAAGGAAATAGCGTTTGCAGATATCTACGTATCGAAGCAATAGAGTTCAAATGCTTCTTAAAACGAGATATTGCATCTCATACCTATGTTTCATGATAAGATATAATATTCATTGCGAAGTGTTATGCATTCCTCGTCTACGATTCAAATGAATGTAAATGCGACACTTCCTTGCAAGGAAATAGCATTTGCAGATGTCTACGTATCGTAGCAATAGAGTTCTAATGCTTCTTAAAACGCGATATCGCATCTCATTTCTATGCTTCATGGTAAGATATAATATGATTTGCGAAGTGTTATGTATTCCGCGTCTACACTTCAAATGAATGTAAATGCGACACTTTCTTGCAAGGAAATAGCGTTTGCAGATGTCTGCGTATCGTAGCATTGGATTTCTGATGCTTCTTAAAACGAGATATTGCATCTCATATCTATGTTTCATGATAAGATATAATATTCATTGCGAAGTGTTATGCATTCCTCGTCTACGATTCAAATGAATGAAAATGCGACACTTCCTTGCAAGGAAATAGCGTTTGCAGATGTCTACGTATCGTAGCAATAGAGTTCTAATGCTTCTTAAAACGCGATATCACATCTCATTTCTATGTTTCATGGTAAGATATAATATGATTTGCGAAGTGTTATGTATTCCTCGTCTACACTTCAAATGAATGTGAATGCGACACTTCCTCGCTAGGAAATAGCGTTTGCAGATGTCTGCGTATCGTAGCAGTAGAGTTCTAATGCTTCTTAAAACGCGATATCGCATCTCATTTCTATGTTTCGTGGTAAGATATAATACGATTTGCGGAGTGTTATGTACTCCTCGTCTACACTTCAAATGAATGTAAATGCGACACTTCCTTGCAAGGAAATAGCGATTGCAAATGTCTGCCTATCGTAGCAGTAGTGTTCTAATACTTCTTAGAACGCGATGTCGCATCTCATTTCTATGTTTCATGGTAAGATATAATATGATTTGCGAAGTGTTATGTATTCCTCGTCTACACTTCAAATGAATATAAATGCGACACTTTCTTGCAAGGAAATAGCGTTTGCAGATGTCTACGTATCGTAGCATTGGATTTCTTATGATTCTTAAAACGCGATATCGCATCTCATTTCTATGTTTCATGGTAAGATATAATATGATTTGCGAAGTGTTATGTATTCCTCGTCTACACATCAAATGAATGTAAATGCGACACTTTCTTGCAAGGAAATAGCGTTTGCAGATATCTACGTATCGAAGCAATAGAGTTCAAATGCTTCTTAAAACGAGATATTGCATCTCATACCTATGTTTCATGATAAGATATAATATTCATTGCGAAGTGTTATGCATTCCTCGTCTACGATTCAAATGAATGTAAATGCGACACTTCCTTGCAAGGAAATAGCATTTGCAGATGTCTACGTATCGTAGCAATAGAGTTCTAATGCTTCTTAAAACGCGATATCGCATCTCATTTCTATGCTTCATGGTAAGATATAATATGATTTGCGAAGTGTTATGTATTCCGCGTCTACACTTCAAATGAATGTAAATGCGACACTTTCTTCCAAGGAAATAGCGTTTGCAGATGTCTGCGTATCGTAGCATTGGATTTCTGATGCTTCTTAAAACGAGATATTGCATCTCATATCTATGTTTCATGATAAGATATAATATTCATTGCGAAGTGTTATGCATTCCTCGTCTACGATTCAAATGAATGAAAATGCGACACTTCCTTGCAAGGAAATAGCGTTTGCAGATGTCTACGTATCGTAGCAATAGAGTTCTAATGCTTCTTAAAACGCGATATCACATCTCATTTCTATGTTTCATGGTAAGATATAATATGATTTGCGAAGTGTTATGTATTCCTCGTCTACACTTCAAATGAATGTGAATGCGACACTTCCTCGCTAGGAAATAGCGTTTGCAGATGTCTGCGTATCGTAGCAGTAGAGTTCTAATGCTTCTTAAAACGCGATATCGCATCTCATTTCTATGTTTCGTGGTAAGATATAATACGATTTGCGGAGTGTTATGTACTCCTCGTCTACACTTCAAATGAATGTAAATGCGACACTTCCTTGCAAGGAAATAGCGATTGCAAATGTCTGCCTATCGTAGCAGTAGTGTTCTAATACTTCTTAGAACGCGATGTCGCATCTCATTTCTATGTTTCATGGTAAGATATAATATGATTTGCGAAGTGTTATGTATTCCTCGTCTACACTTCAAATGAATATAAATGCGACACTTTCTTGCAAGGAAATAGCGTTTGCAGATGTCTACGTATCGTAGCATTGGATTTCTTATGATTCTTAAAACGCGATATCGCATCTCATTTCTATGTTTCATGGTAAGATATAATATGATTTGCGAAGTGTTATGTATTCCTCGTCTACACTTCAAATGAATGTAAATGCGACACTTCTTTGCAAGGAAATAGCGTTTGCAGATGTCTACGTATCGTAGCAATAGAGTTCTTATGATTCTTAAAACGCGATATCGCATCTCATTTCTATGTTTCATGGTAAGATATAATGTTATTTGCGAAGTGTTATGTATTCCTCGTCTACACATCAAATGAATGTAAATGCGACACTTCCTTGCAAGGAAATAGCGTTTGCAGATGTCTACGTATCGTAGCAATAGAGTTCTAACGCTTCTTAAAACGCGATATCGCATCCCATTTCTATGTTTCATGGTAAGATATAATATGATTTGCGAAGTGTTATGTATTCCTCGCCTACACATCAACTGAATGTAAATGCGACACTTCCTTGCAAGGAAATAGCGTTTGCAAATGTCTACCTATCGTAGCAATAGAGTTCTTGTGATTCTTAAAACGCGATATCGCATCTCATTTCTATGTTTCATGGTAAGATATAATATGATTTGCGAAGTGTTATGTATTCCGCGTCTACACTTCAAATGAATGTAAATGCGACACTTCCTTGCAAGGAAATAGCGTTTGCACATGTCTACCTATCGTAGCAATAGTGTTCTAATGCTTCTTAAAACGCGATATCGCATCTCATTTCTATGTTTCATGGTAAGATATAATATGATTTTCGAACTGTTATGTATTCCTCGTCTACACTTCAAATGAATGTAAATGCGACACTTTCTTGCAAGGAAATAGCGTTTGCAGATGTCTACGTATCGAAGCAATAGAGTTCAAATGCTTCTTAAAACGAGATATTGCATCTCATATCTATGTTTCATGATAAGATATAATATTCATTGCGAAGTGTTATGCATTCCTCGTCTACGATTCAAATGAATGAAAATGCGACACTTCCTTGCAAGGAAATAGCGTTTGCAGATGTCTACGAATCGTAGCAATAGAGTTCTAATGCTTCTTAAAATGCGATATCGCATCTCATTTCTATGTTTCATGGTAAGATATAATATGATTCGCGAAGTGTTATGTATTCCTCGTCTACACATCAAATGAATGTAAATGCGACACTTTCTTGCTAGGAAATAGCGTTTGCAGATGTCTACGTATCGAAGCAATAGAGTTCAAATGCTTCTTAAAACGAGATATTGCATCTCATATCTATGTTTCATGGTAAGATATAATATGATTTGCGAAGTGTTATGTATTCCTCGTCTACACTTCAAATGAATGTAAATGCGACACTTCCTTGCAAGGAAATAGCGTTTGCAGATGTCTACGTATCGTAGCAATAGAGTTCTTGTGATTCTTAAAACGCGATATCGCATCTCATTTCTATGTTTCATGGTAAGATATAATATGATTTGCGAAGTGTTATGTATTCCTCGTCTACACTTCAAATGAATGTAAATGCGACACTTCTTTGCAAGGAAATAGCGTTTGCAGATGTCTACGTATCGTAGCAATAGAGTTCTTATGATTCTTAAAACGCGATATCGCATCTCATTTCTATGTTTCGTGGTAAGATATAATACGATTTGCGGAGTGTTATGTACTCCTCGTCTACACTTCAAATGAATGTAAATGCGACACTTCCTTGCAAGGAAATAGCGATTGCAAATGTCTGCCTATCGTAGCAGTAGTGTTCTAATACTTCTTAGAACGCGATGTCGCATCTCATTTCTATGTTTCATGGTAAGATATAATATGATTTGCGAAGTGTTATGTATTCCTCGTCTACACTTCAAATGAATATAAATGCGACACTTTCTTGCAAGGAAATAGCGTTTGCAGATGTCTACGTATCGTAGCATTGGATTTCTTATGATTCTTAAAACGCGATATCGCATCTCATTTCTATGTTTCATGGTAAGATATAATATGATTTGCGAAGTGTTATGTATTCCTCGTCTACACTTCAAATGAATGTAAATGCGACACTTCTTTGCAAGGAAATAGCGTTTGCAGATGTCTACGTATCGTAGCAATAGAGTTCTTATGATTCTTAAAACGCGATATCGCATCTCATTTCTATGTTTCATGGTAAGATATAATATTATTTGCGAAGTGTTATGTATTCCTCGTCTACACATCAAATGAATGTAAATGCGACACTTCCTTGCAAGGAAATAGCGTTTGCAGATGTCTACGTATCGTAGCAATAGAGTTCTAACGCTTCTTAAAACGCGATATCGCATCCCATTTCTATGTTTCATGGTAAGATATAATATGATTTGCGAAGTGTTATGTATTCCTCGCCTACACATCAACTGAATGTAAATGCGACACTTCCTTGCAAGGAAATAGCGTTTGCAAATGTCTACCTATCGTAGCAATAGAGTTCTTGTGATTCTTAAAACGCGATATCGCATCTCATTTCTATGTTTCATGGTAAGATATAATATGATTTGCGAAGTGTTATGTATTCCTCGTCTACACTTCAAATGAATGTAAATGCGACACTTCTTTGCAAGGAAATAGCGTTTGCAGATGTCTACGTATCGTAGCAATAGAGTTCTTATGATTCTTAAAACGCGATATCGCATCTCATTTCTATATTTCATGGTAAGATATAATATTATTTGCGAAGTGTTATGTATTCCTCGTCTACACATCAAATGAATGTAAATGCGACACTTCCTTGCAAGGAAATAGCGTTTGCAGATGTCTACGTATCGTAGCAATGGATTTCTAATGCTTCTTAATAGGCGATATCGCATCTCATTTCTATGTTTCATGGTAAGGTATAATATGATTTGCGAAGTGTTATCTATTCTTCGTCTACACTTCAAATGAATGTAAATGCGACACTTCCTTGCTAGGAAATAGCGTCTGCAGATGTCTAGGTATCGTAGCAATAGAGTTCTAATGCTTCTTAAAACGCGATATCGCATCTTATTTCTATGTTTCATGGTAAGATATAATATGATTTGCGAAGTGTTATGTATTCCGCGTCTACACTTCAAATGAATGTAAATGCGACACTTCCTTGCAAGGAAATAGCGTTTGCACATATCTACCTATCGTAGCAATAGTGTTCTAATGCTTCTTAAAACGCGATATCGCATCTCATTTCTATGTTTCATGGTAAGATATAATATGATTTTCGAACTGTTATGTATTCCTCGTCTACACTTCAAATGAATGTAAATGCGACACTTTCTTGCAAGGAAATAGCGTTTGCAGATGTCTACGTATCGAAGCAATAGAGTTCAAATGCTTCTTAAAACGAGATATTGCATCTCATATCTATGTTTCATGATAAGATATAATATTCATTGCGAAGTGTTATGCATTCCTCGTCTACGATTCAAATGAATGAAAATGCGACACTTCCTTGCAAGGAAATAGCGTTTGCAGATGTCTACGTATCGTAGCAATAGAGTTCTTATGATTCTTAAAACGCGATATCGCATCTCATTTCTATGTTTCATGGTAAGATATAATATGATTTGCGAAGTGTTATGTATTCCTCGTCTACACTTCAAATGAATGTAAATGCGACACTTCCTTGCAAGGAAATAGCGTTTGCAGATGTCTACGTATCGTAGCAATAGAGTTCTTATGATTCTTAAAACGCGATATCGCATCTCATTTCTATATTTCATGGTAAGATATAATATGATTTGCGAAGTGTATTGTATTCCTCGTCTACACATCAACTGAATATAAATGCGACACTTCCTTGCAAGGAAATAGCGTTTGCAAATGTCTACCTATCGTAGCAATAGTGTTCTAATGCTTCTTAAAACGCGATATCGCATCTCATTTCTATGTTTCATGGTAAGGTATAATATGATTTGCGAAGTGTTATCTATTCTTCGTCTACACTTCAAATGAATGTAAATGCGACACTTCCTTGCTAGGAAATAGCGTCTGCAGATGTCTAGGTATCGTAGCAATAGAGTTCTAATGCTTCTTAAAACGCGATATCGCATCTCATTTCTATGTTTCATGGTAAGATATAATATGATTTGCGAAGTGTTATGTATTCCGCGTCTACACTTCAAATGAATGTAAATGCGACACTTCCTTGCAAGGAAATAGCGTTTGCACATGTCTACCTATCGTAGCAATAGTGTTCTAATGCTTCTTAAAACGCGATATCGCATCTCATTTCTATGTTTCATGGTAAGATATAATATGATTTTCGAACTGTTGTGTATTCCTCGTCTACACTTCAAATGAATGTAAATGCGACACTTTCTTGCAAGGAAATAGCGTTTGCAGATGTCTACGTATCGAAGCAATAGAGTTCAAGTGCTTCTTAAAACGAGATATTGCATCTCATATCTATGTTTCATGATAAGATATAATATTCATTGCGAAGTGTTATGCATTCCTCGTCTACGATTCAAATGAATGAAAATGCGACACTTCCTTGCAAGGAAATAGCGTTTGCAGATGTCTACGTATCGTAGCAATAGAGTTCTAATGCTTCTTAAAACGCGATATCGCATCTCATTTCTATGTTTCATGGTAAGATATAATATGATTTGCGAAGTGTTATGTATTCCTCGTCTACACTTCAAATGAATGTAAATGCGACACTTTCTTGCAAGGAAATAGCGTTTGCAGATGTCTACGTATCGAAGCAATAGAGTTCAAATGCTTCTTAAAACGAGATATTGCATCTCATATCTATGTTTCATGATAAGATATAATATTCATTGCGAAGTGTTATGCATTCCTCGTCTACGATTCAAATGAATGAAAATGCGACACTTCCTTGCAAGGAAATAGCGTTTGCAGATGTCTACGTATCGTAGCAATAGAGTTCTTATGATTCTTAAAACGCGATATCGCATCTCATTTCTATGTTTCATGGTAAGATATAATATGATTTGCGAAGTGTTATGTATTCCTCGTCTACACTTCAAATGAATGTAAATGCGACACTTCCTTGCAAGGAAATAGCGTTTGCAGATGTCTACGTATCGTAGCAATAGAGTTCTTATGATTCTTAAAACGCGATATCGCATCTCATTTCTATATTTCATGGTAAGATATAATATGATTTGCGAAGTGTTATGTATTCCTCGTCTACACATCAACTGAATATAAATGCGACACTTCCTTGCAAGGAAATAGCGTTTGCAAATGTCTACCTATCGTAGCAATAGTGTTCTAATGCTTCTTAAAACGCGATATCGCATCTCATTTCTATGTTTCATGGTAAGGTATAATATGATTTGCGAAGTGTTATCTATTCTTCGTCTACACTTCAAATGAATGTAAATGCGACACTTCCTTGCTAGGAAATAGCGTCTGCAGATGTCTAGGTATCGTAGCAATAGAGTTCTAATGCTTCTTAAAACGCGATATCGCATCTCATTTCTATGTTTCATGGTAAGATATAATATGATTTGCGAAGTGTTATGTATTCCGCGTCTACACTTCAAATGAATGTAAATGCGACACTTCCTTGCAAGGAAATAGCGTTTGCACATGTCTACCTATCGTAGCAATAGTGTTCTAATGCTTCTTAAAACGCGATATCGCATCTCATTTCTATGTTTCATGGTAAGATATAATATGATTTTCGAACTGTTGTGTATTCCTCGTCTACACTTCAAATGAATGTAAATGCGACACTTTCTTGCAAGGAAATAGCGTTTGCAGATGTCTACGTATCGAAGCAATAGAGTTCAAGTGCTTCTTAAAACGAGATATTGCATCTCATATCTATGTTTCATGATAAGATATAATATTCATTGCGAAGTGTTATGCATTCCTCGTCTACGATTCAAATGAATGAAAATGCGACACTTCCTTGCAAGGAAATAGCGTTTGCAGATGTCTACGTATCGTAGCAATAGAGTTCTAATGCTTCTTAAAACGCGATATCGCATCTCATTTCTATGTTTCATGGTAAGATATAATATGATTTGCGAAGTGTTATGTATTCCTCGTCTACACTTCAAATGAATGTAAATGCGACACTTCCTTGCAAGGAAATAGCGTTTGCAGATGTCTACGTATCGTAGCAATAGAGTTCTTATGATTCTTGAAACGCGATATCGCATCTCATTTCTATGTTTCATGGTAAGATATAATATGATTTGCGAAGTGTTATGTATTCCTCGTCTACACATCAACTGAATATAAATGCGACACTTCCTTGCAAGGAAATAGCGTTTGCAAATGTCTACCTATCGTAGCAATAGAGTTCTAATGCTTCTTAAAACGCGATATCGCATCCCATTTCTATGTTTCATGGTAAGATATAATATGATTTGCGAAGTGTTATGTATTCCTCGTCTACACTTCAAATGAATGTAAATGCGACACTTCCTTGCAAGGAAATAGCGTTTGCAAATGTCTACCTATCGTAGCAATAGTGTTCTAATGCTTCTTAAACCGCGATATCGCATCTCATTTCAATGTTTCATGATAAGATATAATATGATTTGCGAAGCGTCATGTATTCCTCGTCTACACTTCAAATGAATGTAAATGCGACACTTCCTTGCAAGGAAATAGCGTTTGCAGATGTCTACGTATCGTAGCAATAGAGTTCTAATGCTTCTTAAAACGCGATATCGCATCTCATTTCTATGTTTCATGGTAAGATATAATATGATTTGCGAAGTGTTATGTATTCCTCGTCTACACTTCAAATGAATGTAAATGCGACACTTCCTTGCAAGGAAATAGCGTTTGCAAATGTCTACCTATCGTAGCAATAGTGTTCTAATGCTTCTTAAAACGCGATATCGCATCTCATTTCTATGTTTCATGATAAGATATAATATGATTTGCGAAGTGCCATGTATTCCTCGTCTACACTTCAATTGAATGTAAATGCGACACTTCCTTGCAAGGAAATAGCGTTTGCAGATGTCTGCGTATCGTAGCAATAGTGTTCTAATGCTTCTTAGAACGCGATATCGCATCTCATTAATATGTTTCATGGTAAGATATAATATGATTTGCGAACTGTTATGTATTCCTCGTCTACACATCAACTGAATGTAAATGCGACACTTCCTTGCAAGGAAATAGCGTTTGCAAATGTCTACCTATCGTAGCAATAGTGTTCTAATGCTTCTTAAAACGCGATATCGCATCTCATTTCTATGTTTCATGATAAGATATAATATGATTTGCGAAGTGTCATGTATTCCTCGTCTACACTTCAAATGAATGTAAATGCGACACTTCCTTGCAAGGAAATAGCGTTTGCAGATGTCTACGTATCGTAGCAATAGAGTTCTAATGCTTCTTAAAAGGCGATATCGCATCTCATTTCTATGTTTCATGGTAAGATATAATATGATTTGCGAAGTGTTATGTATTCCTCGTCTACACATCAACTGAATGTAAATGCGACACTTCCTTGCAAGGAAATAGCGCTTGCAGATGTCTACGTATCGTAGCAATAGAGTTCTTATGATTCTTAAAACGCGATATCGCATCTCATTTCTATGTTTCATGGTAAGATATAATATGATTTGCGAAGTGTTATGTATTTCTCGTCTACACTTCAAATGAATGTAAATGCGACACTTCTTTGCAAGGAAATAGCGTTTGCAGACGTCTACGTATCGTAGCAATAGAGTTCTTATGATTCTTAAAACGCGATATCGCATCTCATTTCTATGTTTCATGGTAAGATATAATATGATTTGCGAAGTGTCATGTATTCCTCGTCTACACATCAAATGAATGTAAATGCGACACTTCCTTGCAAGGAAATAGCGTTTGCAGATGTCTTCGTATCGTTGCAATAGAGTTCTTATGATTCTTAAAACGCGATATCGCATCTCATTTCTATGTTTCATGGTAAGATATAGTATGATTTGCGGAGTGTTATGTATTCCTCGTCTACACTTCAAATGAATGTAAATGCGACACTTCCTTGCAAGGAAATAGCATTTGCAGATGTCTACGTATCGTAGCAATAGTGTTCTTATGATTCTTAAAATGCGATATCGCATCTCGTTTCTATGTTTCATGGTAAGATATAATATGATTTGCGAAGTGTTATGTATTCATCGTCTACACTTCAAATGAATGTAAATGCGACTCTTCTTTGCAAGGAAATAGCGTTTGCAGATGTCTACGTATCGTAGCAATAGAGTTCTTATGATTCTTAAAACGCGATATCGCATCTCATTTCTATGTTTCGTGGTAAGATATAATACGATTTGCGGAGTGTTATGTACTCCTCGTCTACACTTCAAATGAATGTAAATGCGACACTTCCTTGCAAGGAAATAGCGATTGCAAATGTCTACCTATCGTAGCAGTAGTGTTCTAATACTTCTTAGAACGCGATGTCGCATCTCATTTCTATGTTTCATGGTAAGATATAATATGATTTGCGAAGTGTTATGTATTCCTCGTCTACACTTCAAATGAATATAAATGCGACACATTCTTGCAAGGAAATAGCGTTTGCAGATGTCTACGTATCGTAGCATTGGATTTCTGATGCTTCTTAAAACGAGATATTGCATCTCATATCTATGTTTCATGATAAGATATAATATTCATTGCGAAGTGTTATGCATTCCTCGTCTACGATTCAAATGAATGAAAATGCGACACTTCCTTGCAAGGAAATAGCGTTTGCAGATGTCTACGTATCGTAGCAATAGAGTTCTAATGCTTCTTAAAACGCGGTATCACATCTCATTTCTATGTTTCATGGTAAGATATAATATGATTTGCGAAGTGTTATGTATTCCTCGTCTACACTTCAAATGAATGTGAATGCGACACTTCCTCGCTAGGAAATAGCGTTTGCAGATGTCTGCTTAGCGTAGCAGTAGAGTTCTAATGCTTCTTAAAACGCGATATCGCATCTCATTTCTATGTTTCATGGTAAGATATAATATGATTTGCGAAGTGTTATGTATTCCTCGCCTACATATCAAATGAATGTAAATGCGACACTTTCTTGCGAGGAAATAGCGTTTGCAGATGGCTACGTATCGAAGCAATAGAGTTCAAATGCTTCTTAAAACGAGATATTGCATCTCATATCTATGTTTCATGATAGGATATAATATTCATTGCGAAGTGTTATGCATTCCTCGTCTACGATTCAAATGAATGAAAATGCGACACTTCCTTGCAAGGAAATAGCGTTTACAGATGTCTACGTATCGTAGCAATAGAGTTCTAATGCTTCTTAAAACGCGATATCGCATCTCATTTCTATGTTTCATGGTAAGATATAATATGATTTGCGAAGTGTTATGTATTCCTCGTCTACACATCAAATGAATGTAAATGCGACACTTTCTTGCAAGGAAATAGCGTTTGCAGATATCTACGTATCGAAGCAATAGAGTTCAAATGCTTCTTAAAACGAGATATTGCATCTCATACCTATGTTTCATGATAAGATATAATATTCATTGCGAAGTGTTATGCATTCCTCGTCTACGATTCAAATGAATGTAAATGCGACACTTCCTTGCAAGGAAATAGCATTTGCAGATGTCTACGTATCGTAGCAATAGAGTTCTAATGCTTCTTAAAACGCGATATCGCATCTCATTTCTATGCTTCATGGTAAGATATAATATGATTTGCGAAGTGTTATGTGTTCCTCGTCTACACTTCAAATGAATGTAAATGCGACACTTTCTTGCAAGGAAATAGCGTTTGCAGATGTCTGCGTATCGTAGCATTGGATTTCTGATGCTTCTTAAAACGAGATATTGCATCTCATATCTATGTTTCATGATAAGATATAATATTCATTGCGAAGTGTTATGCATTCCTCGTCTACGATTCAAATGAATGAAAATGCGACACTTCCTTGCAAGGAAATAGCGTTTGCAGATGTCTACGTATCGTAGCAATAGAGTTCTAATGCTTCTTAAAACGCGATATCACATCTCATTTCTATGTTTCATGGTAAGATATAATATGATTTGCGAAGTGTTATGTATTCCTCGTCTACACTTCAAATGAATGTGAATGCGACACTTCCTCGCTAGGAAATAGCGTTTGCAGATGTCTGCGTATCGTAGCAGTAGAGTTCTAATGCTTCTTAAAACGCGATATCGCATCTCATTTCTATGTTTCATGGTAAGATATAATATGATTTGCGAAGTGTTATGTATTCCTCGTCTACACATCAAATGAATGTAAATGCGACACTTTCTTGCGAGGAAATAGCGTTTGCAGATGTCTACGTATCGAAGCAATAGAGTTCAAATGCTTCCTAAAACGAGATATTGCATCTCATATCTATGTTTCATGATAAGATATAATATTCATTGCGAAGTGTTATGCATTCCTCGTCTACGATTCAAATGAATGAAAATGCGACATTTGCTTGCAAGGAAATAGCGTTTGCAGATGTCTACGTATCGTAGCAATAGAGTTCTAATGCTTCTTAAAACGCGATATCGCATCTCATTTCTATGTTTCATGGTAAGATATAATATTCATTGCGAAGTGTTATGCATTCCTCGTCTACGATTCAAATGAATGAAAATGCGACACTTCCTTGCAAGGAAATAGCGTTTGCAGATGTCTACGTATCGTAGCAATAGAGTTCTAATGCTTCTTAAAACGCGATATCACATCTCATTTCTATGTTTCATGGTAAGATATAATATGATTTGCGAAGTGTTATGTATTCCTCGTCTACACTTCAAATGAATGTGAATGCGACACTTCCTCGCTAGGAAATAGCGTTTGCAGATGTCTGCTTAGCGTAGCAGTAGAGTTCTAATGCTTCTTAAAACGCGATATCGCATCTCATTTCTATGTTTCATGGTAAGATATAATATGATTTGCGAAGTGTTATGTATTCCTCGCCTACATATCAAATGAATGTAAATGCGACACTTTCTTGCGAGGAAATAGCGTTTGCAGATGGCTACGTATCGAAGCAATAGAGTTCAAATGCTTCTTAAAACGAGATATTGCATCTCATATCTATGTTTCATGATAGGATATAATATTCATTGCGAAGTGTTATGCATTCCTCGTCTACGATTCAAATGAATGAAAATGCGACACTTCCTTGCAAGGAAATAGCGTTTGCAGATGTCTACGTATCGTAGCAATAGAGTTCTAATGCTTCTTAAAACGCGATATCGCATCTCATTTCTATGTTTCATGGTAAGATATAATATGATTTGCGAAGTGTTATGTATTCCTCGTCTACACATCAAATGAATGTAAATGCGACACTTTCTTGCAAGGAAATAGCGTTTGCAGATATCTACGTATCGAAGCAATAGAGTTCAAATGCTTCTTAAAACGAGATATTGCATCTCATACCTATGTTTCATGATAAGATATAATATTCATTGCGAAGTGTTATGCATTCCTCGTCTACGATTCAAATGAATGTAAATGCGACACTTCCTTGCAAGGAAATAGCATTTGCAGATGTCTACGTATCGTAGCAATAGAGTTCTAATGCTTCTTAAAACGCGATATCGCATCTCATTTCTATGCTTCATGGTAAGATATAATATGATTTGCGAAGTGTTATGTATTCCGCGTCTACACTTCAAATGAATGTAAATGCGACACTTTCTTGCAAGGAAATAGCGTTTGCAGATGTCTGCGTATCGTAGCATTGGATTTCTGATGCTTCTTAAAACGAGATATTGCATCTCATATCTATGTTTCATGATAAGATATAATATTCATTGCGAAGTGTTATGCATTCCTCGTCTACGATTCAAATGAATGAAAATGCGACACTTCCTTGCAAGGAAATAGCGTTTGCAGATGTCTACGTATCGTAGCAATAGAGTTCTAATGCTTCTTAAAACGCGATATCACATCTCATTTCTATGTTTCATGGTAAGATATAATATGATTTGCGAAGTGTTATGTATTCCTCGTCTACACTTCAAATGAATGTGAATGCGACACTTCCTCGCTAGGAAATAGCGTTTGCAGATGTCTGCGTATCGTAGCAGTAGAGTTCTAATGCTTCTTAAAACGCGATATCGCATCTCATTTCTATGTTTCATGGTAAGATATAATATGATTTGCGAAGTGTTATGTATTCCTCGTCTACACATCAAATGAATGTAAATGCGACACTTTCTTGCGAGGAAATAGCGTTTGCAGATGTCTACGTATCGAAGCAATAGAGTTCAAATGCTTCCTAAAACGAGATATTGCATCTCATATCTATGTTTCATGATAAGATATAATATTCATTGCGAAGTGTTATGCATTCCTCGTCTACGATTCAAATGAATGAAAATGCGACATTTGCTTGCAAGGAAATAGCGTTTGCAGATGTCTACGTATCGTAGCAATAGAGTTCTAATGCTTCTTAAAACGCGATATCGCATCTCATTTCTATGTTTCATGGTAAGATATAATATTATTTGCGAAGTGTTATGTATTCCTCGTCTACACATCAAATGAATGTAAATGCGACACTTCCTTGCAAGGAAATAGCGTTTGCAGATGTCTACGTATCGAAGCAATAGAGTTCAAATGCTTCTTAAAACGAGATATTGCATCTCATATCTATGTTTCATGATAAGATATAATATTCATTGCGAAGTGTTATGTATTCCTCGTCTACACTTCAAATGAATGTGGATGCGACACTTCCTCGCCAGGAAATAGCGTTTGCAGATGTCTACGTATCGTAGCAGTTGAGTTCTAATGCTTCTTAAAACGCGATATCGCATCTCATTTCTATGTTTCATGGTAAGATATAATATGATTTGCGAAGTGTTATGTATTCCTCGTCTACACATCAAATGAATGTAAATGCGACACTTCCTTGCAAGGAAATAGCGTTTGCAGGTGTCTACGTATCGTTGCAATAGAGTTCTTATGACTCTTAAAACGCGATATCGCATCTCATTTCTATGTTTCATGGTAAGGTATAATATGATTTGCGAAGTGTTATGTATCCGTCGTCTACACTTCAAATGAATGTAAATGCGACACTTTCTTTTAACTAAATAGCGTTTGCAGATGTCTACGTATCGTAGCAATGGATTTCTGATGCTTCTTAAAACGCGATATCGCATCTCATTTCTATGTTTCATGGTAAGATGTAATACGATTTGCGAAGTGTTATGTATTCCTCGTCTACACTTTACTCGTCTACGTGTCGTAGCAATAGAGTTCTTATGATTCTTAGAACGCTATATTGCATCTCATTTTTACGTTTCATGGTAAGATATAATATGATTTGCGAAGTGTTATGCATTCCTCGTCTACGATTCAAATGAATGTAAATGCGACACTTCCTTGCAAGGAAATAGCGTTTGCAGATGTCTACGTATCGTAGCAATAGAGTTCTTATGATTCCTAGAACGCTATATTGCATCTCATTTTTACGTTTCATGGTAAGATATAATACGATTTGCGAAGTGTCATGTATTCCTCGTCTACGATTCAAATGAATGTAAATGCGGCACTTCCTCGCAAGGAAATAGCGTTTGCAGATGTCTACGTATCGTAGCAATAGAGTTCTAATGCTTCTTAAAACGCGATATCGCATCCCATTTCTATGTTTCATGGTAAGATATAATACGATTTGCGGAGCGTTATGTACTCCTCGTCTACACTTCAAATGAATGTAAATGCGACACTTCCTTGCAAGGAAATAGCGTTTGCAAATGTCTACCTATCGTAGCAGTAGTGTTCTAATAACTTCTTAGAACGCGATGTCGCATCTCATTTCTATGTTTCATGGTAATATATAATATGAGTTGCGAAGTGTTATGTATCCGTCGTCTACACTTCAAATGAATGTAAATGCGACACTTTCTTGCAAGGAAATAGCGTTTGCAGATGTCTACGTATCGTAGCAATGGATTTCTGATGCTTCTTAAAACGCGATATCGCTTGTCATTTCTATGTTTCATGGTAAGATATAATATGATTTGCGGAGTGTTATGTATTCCTCGTTTACACTTCAAAGGAATGTAAATGCGACACATCCTAGCAAGGAAATAGCGTTTGCAGATGTCTACGTATCGAAGCAATAGAGTTCAAATGCTTCTTAAAACGAGATATTGCATCTCATATCTATGTTTCATGATAAGATATAATATTCATTGCGAAGTGTTGTGCATTGCTCGTCTACGATTCAAATGAATGTAAATGCGACACATCCTTGCAAGGAAAATAGCGTTTGCAGCTGTCTACGGATCGTAGCAATAGAGTTCTAATGCTTCTTAAAACGCGATATCGCACCTCATTTCTATGTTTCATGGTAAGATATAATACGATTTGCGAAGTGTTATGTATTCCTCGTCTGCACTTCAAATGAATGTCAATGCGACACTTTCTCGCTAGGAAATAGCGTTTGCAGATGTCTACGTATCGAAGCAATAGAGTTCAAATGCTTCTTAAAACGAGATATTGCATCTCATATCTATGTTTCATGATAAGATGTAATATTCATTGCGAAGTGTTATGTATTCCTCGTCTACACTTCAAATGAATGTGGATGCGACACTTCCTCGCCAGGAAATAGCGTCTGCAGATGTCTACGTATCGTAGCAGTTGAGTTCTAATGCTTCTTAAAAACGCGATATCGCATCTCATTTCTATGTTTCATGGTAAGATATAATATGATTTGCGAAGTGTTATGTATTCTTCGTCTACACATCAAATGAATGAAAATGCGACACTTCCTTGCAAGGTAATAGCGTTTGCAGATGTCTACGTATCGTAGCAATAGAGTTCTAATGCTTCTTAAAACGCGATATCGCATCTCAGTTCTATGTTTCATGGTAAGATATAATATTATTTGCGAAGTGTTATGTATTCCTCGTCTACACATCAAATGAATGTAAATGCGACACTTCCTTGCAAGGAAATAGCGTTTGCAGATGTCTACGTATCGAAGCAATAGAGTTCAAATGCTTCTTAAAACGAGATATTGCATCTCATTTCTATGTTTCATGGTAAGGTATAATATGATTTGCGAAGTGTTATGTATCCGTCGTCTACACTTCAAATGAATGTGGATGCGACACTTCCTCGCCAGGAAATAGCGTTTGCAGATGTCTACGTATCGTAGCAGTTGAGTTCTAATGCTTCTTAAAAACGCGATATCGCATCTCATTTCTATGTTTCATGGTAAGATATAATATGATTTGCGAAGTGTTATGTATTCCTCGTCTACACTTTACTCGTCTACGTGTCGTAGCAATAGAGTTCTTATGATTCTTAGAACGCTATATTGCATCTCATTTTTACGTTTCATGGTAAGATATAATATGATTTGCGAAGTGTTATGCATTCCTCGTCTACGATTCAAATGAATGTAAATGCGACACTTCCTTGCAAGGAAATAGCGTTTGCAGATGTCTACGTATCGTAGCAATAGAGTTCTTATGATCCTAGAACGCTATATTGCATCTCATTTTTACGTTTCATGGTAAGATATAATATGATTTGCGAACTGTCATGTATTCCTCGTCTACGATTCAAATGAATGTAAATGCGGCACTTCCTCGCAAGGAAATAGCGTTTGCAGATGTCTGCGTATCGTAGCAATAGAGTTCTAATGCTTCTTAAAACGCGATATCGCATCTCATTTCTATGTTTCATGGTAAGATATAATACGATTTGCGGAGTGTTATGTATTCCTCGTTTAAACTTCAAAGGAATGTAAATGCGACACTTCCTAGCAAGGAAGTAGCGTTTCCAGATGTCTACGTATCGAAGCAATAGAGTTCAAATGCTTCTTAAAACGAGATATTGCATCTCATATCTATGTTTCATGATAAGATATAATATTCATTGCGAAGTGTTGTGCATTCCTCGTCTACGATTCAAATGAATGTAAATGCGACACTTCCTTGCAAGGAAATAGCGTTTGCAGATGTCTACGGATCGTAGCAATAGAGTTCTAATGCTTCTTAAAACGCGATATCGCACCTCATTTCTATGTTTCATGGTAAGATATAATACGATTTGCGAAGTGTTATGTATTCCTCGTCTGCACTTCAAATGAATGTGAATGCGACACTTCCTCGCTAGGAAATAGCGTTTGCAGATGTCTACGTATCGAAGCAATAGAGTTCAAATGCTTCTTAAAACGAGATATTGCATCTCATATCTATGTTTCATGATAAGATGTAATATTCATTGCGAAGTGTTATGTATTCCTCGTCTACACTTCAAATGAATGTGGATGCGACACTTCCTCGCCAGGAAATAGCGTTTGCAGATGTCTACGTATCGTAGCAATAGAGTTCTTATGATTCTTAGAACGCTATATTGCATCTCATTTTTACGTTTCATGGTAAGATATAATATGATTTGCGAAGTGTTATGCATTCCTCGTCTACGATTCAAATGAATGTAAATGCGACACTTCCTTGCAAGGAAATAGCGTTTGCAGATGTCTACGTATCGTAGCAATAGAGTTCTTATGATTCCTAGAACGCTGTATTGCATCTCATTTTTACGTTTCATGGTAAGATATAATATGATTTGCGAACTGTCATGTATTCCTCGTCTACGATTCAAATGAATGTAAATGCGGCACTTCCTCGCAAGGAAATAGCGTTTGAAGATGTCTACGTATCGTAGCAATAGAGTTCTAATGCTTCTTAAAACGCGATATCGCATCACATTTCTAAGTTTCATGGTAAGATATAATACGATTTGCGGAGTGTTATGTATTCCTCGTTTAAACTTCAAAGGAATGTAAATGCGACACTTCCTAGCAAGGAAATAGCGTTTGCAGATGTCTACGTATCGAAGCAATAGAGTTCAAATGCTTCTTAAAACGAGATATTGCATCTCATATCTATGTTTCATGATAAGATATAATATTCATTGCGAAGTGTTGTGCATTCCTCGTCTACGATTCAAATGAATGTAAATGCGACACTTCCTTGCAAGGAAATAGCGTTTGCTGATGTCTACGGTTCGTAGCAATAGAGTTCTAATGCATCTTAAAACGCGATATCGCACCTCATTTCTATGTTTCATGGTAAGATATAATACGATTTGCGAAGTGTTATGTATTCCTCGTCTGCACTTCAATTGAATGTGAATGCGACACTTCCTCGCTAGGAAATAGCGTTTGCAGATGTCTACGTATCGAAGCAATAGAGTTCAAATGCTTCTTAAAACGAGATATTGCATCTCATATCTATGTTTCATGATAAGATGTAATATTCATTGCGAAGTGTTATGTATTCCTCGTCTACACTTCAAATGAATGTGGATGCGACACTTCCTCGCCAGGAAATAGCGTTTGCAGATGTCTACGTATCGTAGCAATAGAGTTCTTATGATTCTTAGAACGC
This sequence comes from Xylocopa sonorina, assembly GCF_050948175.1. Taxonomy (NCBI): domain Eukaryota; kingdom Metazoa; phylum Arthropoda; class Insecta; order Hymenoptera; family Apidae; genus Xylocopa; species Xylocopa sonorina. Next base: position 356,151 of record NW_027490139.1, on the reverse strand, counting down.
TATATTGCATCTCACTTTTACGTTTCATGGTAAGATATAATATGATTTGCGAAGTGTCATGTATTCCTCGTCTACGATTCAAATGAATGTAATTGCGACACTTCCTTGCAAGGAAGTAGCGATTGCAGATGTCTACGTATCGTAGCAAATAGAGTTCAAATGCTTCTTAAAACGCGATATCGCATCTCATTTCTATGTTTCATGGTAAGATATAATATGATTTGCGAAGTATCATGTATTCCTAGTCTACACTTCAAATGAAAGTAAATGCGACACTTCCTTGCTAGGAAATTGCGTCTGCAGATGTCTAGGTATCGTAGCAATAGAGTTCTAATGCTTCTTAGAACGAGGTATTGCATCTCATATCTACGTTTCATGATAAGATATAATATTCGTTGCGAAGTGATATGCATTCCTCGTCTACGATTCAAATGAATGTAAATGCGGCACTTCCTTGCAAGGAAATAGCGTTTGCAGATGTCTACGTATCGTAGCAATAGAGTTCTTATGATTCTTAGAACGCTATATTGCATCTCATTTCTATGTTTCATGGTAAGATATAATATGATTTGCGAAGTGTCATGTATTCCTCGTCTACGATTCAAATGAAAGTAAATGCGACACTTACTTGCACGGTAGTAGCGATTGCAGATGCCTACGTATCGAAGCAATAGAGTTCAAATGCTTCCTAAAACAAGATATCGCATCTCAATTCTATGTTTCATGATAAGATGTAATATTCATTGCGAAGTGTTATGTATTCCTCGCCTACACTTCAAATGAATGAAAATGCGACACTTCCTTGCAAGGAAATAGCGTTTGCAGATGTCTACGTATCGTAGCAATAGAGTTCTAATGCTTCTTAAAACGCGATATCGCATCTCATTTCTATGTTTCATGGTAAGATATAATATGATTTGCGAAGTGTTATGTATTCCTCGTCTACACATCAAATGAATGTAAATGCGACACTTCCTTGCAAGGAAATAGCGTTTGCAGATGTCTACGTATCGTAGCAATAGAGTTCTTATGATTCTTAAAACGCGATATCGCATCTCATTTCTATGTTTCATGGTAAGGTATAATATGATTTGCGAAGTGTTATGTATCCGTCGTCTACACTTCAAATGAATGTAAATGCGACACTTTCTTGCAAGGAAATAGCGTTTGCAGATGTCTACGTTTCGTAGCAATAGAGTTCTTATGATTCTTAAAACGCGATATCGCATCACATTTCTAGATTTCATGGTAAGATATAATATGATTTGCGAACTGTTGTGTATTCCTCGTCTACACTTCAAATGAATGTAAATGCGACACTTCCTTGCAAGGAAATAGCGTTTGCAGATGTCTACGTATCGAAGCAATAGAGTTCAAATGCTTCTTAAAACGAGATATTGCATCTCATATCTATGTTTCATGATAAGATATAATATTCATTGCGAAGTGTTATGCATTCCTCGTCTACGATTCAAATGAATGTAAATGCGACACTTCCTTGCAAGGAAATAGCGTTTGCAGATGTCTACGTATCGTAGCAATAGAGTTCTAATGCTTCTTAAAACGCGATATCGCATCTCATTTCTATGTTTCATGGTAAGATATAATATGATTTGCGAAGTGTTATGTATTCCTCGTCTACACTTCAAATGAATGTGAATGCGACACTTCCTCGCTAGGAAAGAGCGTTTGCAGATGTCTGCGTATCGTAGCAGTAGAGTTCTAATGCTTCTTAAAACGCGATAATCGCATCTCATTTCTATGTTTCATGGTAAGATATAATATGATTTGCGAACTGTTATGTATTCCTCGTCTACACTTCAAATGAATGTAAATGCGACACTTTCTTGCAAGGAACTAGCGTTTGCAGATGTCTACGTATCGAAGCAATAGAGTTCTTATGATTCTTAAAACGCGATATCGCATCTCATTTCCATGTTTCATGGTAAGATATAATATGATTTGCGAACTGTTATGTATTCCTCGTCTACACTTCAAATGAATGTAAATGCGACACTTCCTTGCAAGGAAATAGCGTTTGCAGATGTCTACGTATCGAAGCAATAGAGTTCAAATGCTTCTTAAAACGAGATATTGCATCTCATATCTATGTTTCATGATAAGATGTAATATTCATTGCGAAGTGTTATGTATTCCTCGTCTACACTTCAAATGAATGTGGATGCGACACTTCCTCGCCAGGAAATAGCGTTTGCAGATGTCTACGTATCGTAGCAATAGAGTTCTTATGATTCTTAGAACGCTATATTGCATCTCATTTTTACGTTTCATGGTAAGATATAATATGATTTGCGAAGTGTCATGTATTCCTCGTCTACGATTCAAATGAATGTAATTGCGACACTTCCTTGCAAGGAAGCAGCGATTGCAGATGTCTACGTATCGTAGCAATAGAGTTCAAATGCTTCTTAAAACGCGATATCGCATCACATTTCTATGTTTCATGGTAAGATATAATATGATTTGCGAAGTATCATGTATTCCTAGTCTACACTTCAAATGAAAGTAAATGCGACACTTCCTTGCTAGGAAATTGCGTCTGCAGATGTCTAGGTATCGTAGCAATAGAGTTCTAATGCTTCTTAGAACGAGATATTGCATCTCATATCTATGTTTCATGATAAGATATAATATTCGTTGCGAAGTGTTATGCATTCCTCGTCTACGATTCAAATGAATGTAAATGCGGCACTTCCTTGCAAGGAAATAGCGTTTGCAGATGTCTACGTATCGTAGCAATAGAGTTCTTATGATTCTTAGAACGCTATATTGCATCTCATTTCTATGTTTCATGGTAAGATATAATATGATTTGCGATGTGTCATGTATTCCTCGTCTACGATTCAAATGAAAGTAAATGCGACACTTACTTGCACGGTAGTAGCGATTGCAGATGTCTACGTATCGAAGCAATAGAGTTCAAATGCTTCCTAAAACAAGATATCGCATCTCAATTCTATGTTTCATGATAAGATGTAATATTCATTGCGAAGTGTTATGTATTCCTCGCCTACACTTCAAATGAATGAAAATGCGACACTTCCTTGCAAGGAAATAGCGTTTGCAGATGTCTACGTATCGTAGCAGTAGAGTTCTAATGCTTCTTAAAACGCGATATCGCATCTCATATCTATGTTTCATGATAAGATATAATATTCGTTGCGAAGTGTTATGCATTCCTCGTCTACGATTCAAATGAATGTAAAATGCGACACTTCCTTGCAAGGAAATAGCGTTTGCAGATGTCTACGTATCGTAGCAATAGAGTTCTTATGATTCTTAAAACGCGATATCGCATCTCATTTCTATGTTTCATGGTAAGGTATAATATGATTTGCGAAGTGTTATGTATCCGTCGTCTACACTTCAAATGAATGTAAATGCGACACTTTCTTGCAAGGAAATAGCGTTTGCAGATGTCTACGTTTCGTAGCAATAGAGTTCTTATGATTCTTAAAACGCGATATCGCATCACATTTCTATGTTTCTTGGTAAGATATAATATGATTTGCGTAGTGTTATGTATTCCTCGTCTACAGTTCAAATGAATGTGAATGCGACATTTCCTCGCTAGGAAATAGCGTTTGCAGATATCTACGTATCGTGGCAGTTGAGTTCTAATGCTTCTTAAAACGCGATATCGCATCTCATTTCTACTTTTCATGGTAAGATATAATATGATTTGCGAAGTGTTATGTATTCCTCGTCTACACATCAAATGAATGTAAATGCGACACTTCCTTGCAAGGAAATAGCGTTTGCAGATGTCTACGTATCGTAGCAATAGAGTCCTTATGATTCTTAAAACGCGATATCGCATCTCATTTCTATGTTTCATGGTAAGGTATAATATGATTTGCGAAGTGTTATGTATCCGTCGTCTACACTTCAAATGAATGTAAATGCGACACTTTCTTGCAAGGAAATAGCGTTTGCAGATGTCTACGTATCGAAGTAATAGAGTTCTTATGATTCTTAAAACGCGATATCGCATCTCATTTCCATGTTTCATGGTAAGATATAATATGATTTGCGAACTGTTATGTATTCCTCGTCTACACTTCAAATGAATGTAAATGCGACACTTCCTTGCAAGGAAATAGCGTTTGCAGATGTCTACGTATCGAAGCAATAGAGTTCAAATGCTTCTTAAAACGAGATATTGCATCTCATATCTATGTTTCATGATAAGATATAATATTCATTGCGAAGTGTTATGCATTCCTCGTCTACGATTAAAATGAATGAAAATGCGACACTTCCTTGCAAGGAAATAGCGTTTGCAGATGTCTACGTATCGTAGCAATAGAGTTCTAATGCTTCTTAAAACGCGATATCGCATCTCATTTCTATGTTTCATGGTAAGATATAATATGATTTGCGAAGCGTTATGTATTCCTCCTCTACCACTTCAAATGAATGTGAATGCGACACTTCCTCGCTAGGAAAGAGCGTTTGCAGATGTCTGCGTATCGTAGCAGTAGAGTTCTAATGCTTCTTAAAACGCGATATCGCATCTCATTTCTATGTTTCATGGTAAGATATAATATGATTTGCGAACTGTAATGTATTCCTCGTCTACACTTTACTCGTCTACGTGTCGTAGCAATAGAGTTCTTATGATTCTTAGAACGCTATATTGCATCTCATTTTTACGTTTCATGGTAAGATATAATATGATTTGCGAAGTGTTATGCATTCCTCGTCTACGATTCAAATGAATGTAAATGCGACACTTCCTTGCAGGGAAATAGCGTTTGCAGATGTCTACGTATCGTAGCAATAGAGTTCTTATGATTCCTAGAACGCTGTATGGCATCTCATTTTTACGTTTCATGGTAAGATATAATATGATTTGCGAACTGTCATGTATTCCTCGTCTACGATTCAAATGAATGTAAATGCGGCACTTCCTCGCAAGGAAATAGCGTTTGCAGATGTCTACGTATCGTAGCAATAGAGTTCTAATGCTTCTTAAAACGCGATATCGCATCTCATTTCTATGTTTCATGGTAAGATATAATACGATTTGCGGAGTGTTATGTATTCCTCGTTTAAACTTCAAAGGAATGTAAATGCGACACTTCCTAGCAAGGAAATAGCGTTTGCAGATGTCTACGTATCGAAGCAATAGAGTTCAAATGCTTCTTAAAACGAGATATTGCATCTCATATCTATGTTTCATGATAAGATATAATATTCATTGCGAAGTGTTGTGCATTCCTCGTCTACGATTCAAATGAATGTAAATGCGACACTTCCTTGCAAGGAAATAGCGTTTGCAGATGTCTACGGATCGTAGCAATAGAGTTCTAATGCATCTTAAAACGCGATATCGCACCTCATTTCTATGTTTCATGGTAGGATATAATACGATTTGCGAAGTGTTATGTATTCCTCGTCTGCACTTCAAATGAATGTGAATGCGACACTTCCTCGCTAGGAAATAGCGTTTGCAGATGTCGACATATCGAAGCAATAGAGTTCAAATGCTTCTTAAAACGAGATATTGCATCTCATATCTATGTTTCATGATAAGATGTAATATTCATTGCGAAGTGTTATGTATTCCTCGTCTACACTTCAAATGAATGTGGATGCGACACTTCCTCGCCAGGAAATAGCGTTTGCATATGTCTACGTATCGTAGCAATAGAGTTCTTATGATTCTTAGAACGCTATATTGCATCTCATTTTTACGTTTCATGGTAAGATATAATATGATTTGCGAAGTGTCATGTATTCCTCGTCTACGATTTCAAATGAATGTAATTGCGATACTTCCTTGCAAGGAAATAGCGATTGCAGATGTCTACGTATCGTAGCAATAGAGTTCAAATGCTTCTTAAAACGCGATATCGCATCTCATTTCTATGTTTCATGGTAAGATATAATATGATTTGCGAAGTATCATGTATTCCTAGTCTACACTTCAAATGAAAGTAAATGCGACACTTCCTTGCTAGGAAATTGCGTCTGCAGATGTCTAGGTATCGTAGCAATAGAGTTCTAATGCTTCTTAGAACGAGATATTGCATCTCATATCTATGTTTCATGATAAGATATAATATTCGTTGCGAAGTGTTATGCATTCCTCGTCTACGATTCAAATGAATGTAAATGCGGCACTTCCTTGCAAGGAAATAGCGTTTGCAGATGTCTACGTATCGTAGCAATAGAGTTCTTATGATTCTTAGAACGCTATATTGCATCTCATTTCTATGTTTCATGGTAAGGTATAATATGATTTGCGAAGTGTTATGTATCCGTCGTCTACGTCTACACTTCAAATGAATGTGGATGCGACACTTCCTCGCCAGGAAATAGCGTTTGCAGATGTCTACGTATCGTAGCAGTTGAGTTCTAATGCTTCTTAAAACGCGATATCGCATCTCATTTCTATGTTTCATGGTAAGATATAATATGATGTGCGAAGTGTTATGTATTCCTCGTCTACACTTTACTTGTCTACGTGTCGTAGCAATAGAGTTCTTATGATTCTTAGAACGCTATATTGCATCTCATTTTTACGTTTCATGGTAAGATATAATATGATTTGCGAAGTGTTATGCATTCCTCGTCTACGATTCAAATGAATGTAAATGCGACACTTCCTTGCAAGGAAATAGCGTTTGCAGATGTCTACGTATCGTAGCAATAGAGTTCTTATGATTCCTAGAACGCTGTATTGCATCTCATTTTTACGTTTCATGGTAAGATATAATATGATTTGCGAACTGTCATGTATTCCTCGTCTACGATTCAAATGAATGTAAATGCGGCACTTCCTCGCAAGGAAATAGCGTTTGAAGATGTCTACGTATCGTAGCAATAGAGTTCTAATGCTTCTTAAAACGCGATATCGCATCTCATTTCTATGTTTCATGGTAAGATATAATACGATTTGCGGAGTGTTATGTATTCCTCGTTTAAGCTTCAAAGGAATGTAAATGCGACACTTCCTAGCAAGGAAATAGCGTTTGCAGATGTCTACGTATCGAAGCAATAGAGTTCAAATGCTTCTTAAAACGAGATATTGCATCTCATATCTATGTTTCATGATAAGATATAATATTCATTGCGAAGTGTTGTGCATTCCTCGTCTACGATTCAAATGAATGTAAATGCGACACTTCCTTGCAAGGAAATAGCGTTTGCAGATGTCTACGGTTCGTAGCAATAGAGTTCTAATGCATCTTAAAACGCGATATCGCACCTCATTTCTATGTTTCATGGTAAGATATAATACGATTTGCGAAGTGTTATGTATTCCTCGTCTGCACTTCAAATGAATGTGAATGCGACACTTCCTCGCTAGGAAATAGCGTTTGCAGATGTCTACGTATCGAAGCAATAGAGTTCAAATGCTTCTTAAAACGAGATATTGCATCTCATATCTATGTTTCATGATAAGATGTAATATTCATTGCGAAGTGTTATGTATTCCTCGTCTACACTTCAAATGAATGTGGATGCGACACTTCCTCGCCAGGAAATAGCGTTTGCAGATGTCTACGTATCGTAGCAATAGAGTTCTTATGATTCTTAGAACGCTATATTGCATCTCATTTTTACGTTTCATGGTAAGATATAATATGATTTGCGAAGTGTCATGTATTCCTCGTCTACGATTCAAATGAATGTAATTGCGACACTTCCTTGCAAGGAAGTAGCGATTGCAGATGTCTACGTATCGTAGCAATAGAGTTCAAATGCTTCTTAAAACGCGATATCGCATCTCATTTCTATGTTTCATGGTAAGATACAATATGATTTGCGAAGTGTCATGTATTCCTAGTCTACACTTCAAATGAAAGTAAATGCGACACTTCCTTGCTAGGAAATTGCGTCTGCAGATGTCTAGGTATCGTAGCAATAGAGTTCTAATGCTTCTTAGAACGAGATATTGCATCTCATATTTATGTTTCATGATAAGATATAATATTCGTTGCGAAGTGTTATGCATTCCTCGTCTACGATTCAAATGAATGTAAATGCGGCACTTCCTTGCAAGGAAATAGCGTTTGCAGATGTCTACGTATCGTAGCAATAGAGTTCTTATGATTCTTAGAACGCTATATTGCATCTCATTTCTATGTTTCATGGTAAGATATAATATGATTTGCGAAGTGTCATGTATTCCTCGTCTACGATTCAAATGAAAGTAAATGCGACACTTACTTGCACGGTAGTAGCGATTGCAGATGTCTACGTATCGAAGCAATAGAGTTCAAATGCTTCCTAAAACAAGATATCGCATCTCAATTCTATGTTTCATGATAAGATGTAATATTCATTGCGAAGTGTTATGTATTCCTCGCCTACACTTCAAATGAATGAAAATGCGACACTTCCTTGCAAGGAAATAGCGTTTGCAGATGTCTACGTATCGTAGCAATAGAGTTCTAATGCTTCTTAAAACGCGATATCGCATCTCATTTCTATGTTTCATGGTAAGATATAATATGATTTGCGAAGTGTTATGTATTCCGCGTCTACACATCAAATGAATGTAAATGCGACACTTCCTTGCAAGGAAATAGCGTTTGCAGATGTCTACGTATCGTAGCAATAGAGTTCTTATGATTCTTAAAACGCGATATCGCATCTCATTTCTATGTTTCATGGTAAGGTATAATATGATTTGCGAAGTGTTATGTATCCGTCGTCTACACTTCAAATGAATGTAAATGCGACACTTTCTTGCAAGGAAATAGCGTTTGCAGATGTCTACGTTTCGTAGCAATAGAGTTCTTATGATTCTTAAAACGCGATATCGCATCACATTTCTATGTTTCTTGGTAAGATATAATATGATTTGCGTAGTGTTATGTATTCCTCGTCTACAGTTCAAATGAATGTGAATGCGACACTTCCTCGCTAGGAAATAGCGTTTGCAGATATCTACGTATAGTAGCAGTTGAGTTCTAATGCTTCTTAAAACGCGATATCGCATCTCATTTCTATTTTTCATGGTAAGATATAATATGATTTGAGAAGTGTTATGTATTCCTCGTCTACACATCAAATGAATGTAAATGCGACACTTCCTTGCAAGGAAATAGCGTTTGCAGATGTCTACGTATCGTAGCAATAGAGTCCTTATGATTCTTAAAACGCGATATCGCATCTCATTTCTATGTTTCATGGTAAGGTATAATATGATTTGCGAAGTGTTATGTATCCGTCGTCTACACTTCAAATGAATGTAAATGCGACACTTTCTTGCAAGGAAATAGCGTTTGCAGATGTCTACGTATCGTAGCAATGGATTTCTGATGCTTCTTAAAACGCGATATCGCTTGTCATTTCTATGTTTCATGGTAAGATATAATATGATTTGCGGAGTGTTATGTATTCCTCGTTTACACTTCAAATGAATGTAAATGCGACACTTCCTAGCAAGGAAATAGCGTTTGCAGATGTCTACGTATCGAAGCAATAGAGTTCAAATGCTTCTTAAAACGAGATATTGCATCTCATATCTATGTTTCATGATAAGATATAATATTCATTGCGAAGTGTTATGCATTCCTCGTCTACGATTCAAATGAATGTAAATGCGACACTTCCTTGCAAGGAAATAGCGTTTGCAGATGTCTACGTATCGTAGCAATAGAGTTCTAATGCTTCTTAAAACGCGATATCGCATCTCATTTCTATGTTTCATGGTAAGATATAATATGATTTGCGAAGTGTTATGTATTCCGCGTCTACACATCAAATGAATGTAAATGCGACACTTCCTTGCAAGGAAATAGCGTTTGCAGATGTCTACGTATCGTAGCAATAGAGTTCTTATGATTCTTAAAACGCGATATCGCATCTCATTTCTATGTTTCATGGTAAGGTATAATATGATTTGCGAAGTGTTATGTATCCGTCGTCTACACTTCAAATGAATGTAAATGCGACACTTTCTTGCAAGGAAATAGCGTTTGCAGATGTCTACGTTTCGTAGCAATAGAGTTCTTATGATTCTTAAAACGCGATATCGCATCACATTTCTATGTTTCTTGGTAAGATATAATATGATTTGCGTAGTGTTATGTATTCCTCGTCTACAGTTCAAATGAATGTGAATGCGACACTTCCTCGCTAGGAAATAGCGTTTGCAGATATCTACGTATAGTAGCAGTTGAGTTCTAATGCTTCTTAAAACGCGATATCGCATCTCATTTCTATTTTTCATGGTAAGATATAATATGATTTGAGAAGTGTTATGTATTCCTCGTCTACACATCAAATGAATGTAAATGCGACACTTCCTTGCAAGGAAATAGCGTTTGCAGATGTCTACGTATCGTAGCAATAGAGTCCTTATGATTCTTAAAACGCGATATCGCATCTCATTTCTATGTTTCATGGTAAGGTATAATATGATTTGCGAAGTGTTATGTATCCGTCGTCTACACTTCAAATGAATGTAAATGCGACACTTTCTTGCAAGGAAATAGCGTTTGCAGATGTCTACGTATCGTAGCAATGGATTTCTGATGCTCCTTAAAACGCGATATCGCTTGTCATTTCTATGTTTCATGGTAAGATATAATATGATTTGCGGAGTGTTATGTATTCCTCGTTTACACTTCAAATGAATGTAAATGCGACACTTCCTAGCAAGGAAATAGCGTTTGCAGATGTCTACGTATCGAAGCAATAGAGTTCAAATGCTTCTTAAAACGAGATATTGCATCTCATATCTATGTTTCATGATAAGATATAATATTCATTGCGAAGTGTTATGCATTCCTCGTCTACGATTCAAATGAATGTAAATGCGACACTTCCTTGCAAGGAAATAGCGTTTGCAGATGTCTACGTATCGTAGCAATAGAGTTCTAATGCTTCTTAAAACGCGATATCGCATCTCATTTCTATGTTTCATGGTAAGATATAATATGATTTGCGAAGTGTTATGTATTCCTCGTCTACACTTCAAATGAATGTGAATGCGACACTTCCTCGCTAGGAAAGAGCGTTTGCAGATGTCTGCGTATCGTAGCAGTAGAGTTCTAATGCTTCTTAAAACGCGATATCGCATCTCATTTCTATGTTTCATGGTAAGATATAATATGATTTGCGAGCTGTTATGTATTCCTCGTCTACACTTCAAATGAATGTAAATGCGACACTTTCTTGCAAGGAACTAGCGTTTGCAGATGTCTACGTATCGAAGCAATAGAGTTCTTATGATTCTTAAAACGCGATATCGCATCTCATTTCCATGTTTCATGGTAAGATATAATATGATTTGCGAACTGTTATGTATTCCTCGTCTACACTTCAAATGAATGTAAATGCGACACTTCCTTGCAAGGAAATAGCGTTTGCAGATGTCTACGTATCGAAGCAATAGAGTTCAAATGCTTCTTAAAACGAGATATTGCATCTCATATCTATGTTTCATGATAAGATATAATTTTCATTGCGAAGTGTTATGCATTCCTCGTTTACGATTCAAATGAATGAAAATGCGACACCTCCTTGCAAGGAAATAGCGTTTGCAGATGTCTACGTATCGTAGCAATAGAGTTCTAATGCTTCTTAAAACGCGATATCGCATCTCATTTCTATGTTTCATGGTAAGATACTATATGATTTGCGAACTGTTGTGTATTCCTCGTCTACACTTCAAATGAATGTAAATGCGACACTTCCTTGCAAGGAAATAGCGTTTGCAGATGTCTACGTATCGAAGCAATAGAGTTCAAATGCTTCTTAAAACGAGATATTGCATCTCATATCTATGTTTCATGATAAGATATAATATTCATTGCGAAGTGTTATGCATTCCTCGTCTACGATTCAAATGAATGTAAATGCGACACTTCCTTGCAAGGAAATAGCGTTTGCAGATGTCTACGTATCGTAGCAATAGAGTTCTAATGCTTCTTAAAACGCGATATCGCATCTCATTTCTATGTTTCATGGTAAGATATAATATGATTTGCGAAGTGTTATGTATTCCTCGTCTACACTTCAAATGAATGTGAATGCGACACTTCCTCGCTAGGAAAGAGCGTTTGCAGATGTCTGCGTATCGTAGCAGTAGAGTTCTAATGCTTCTTAAAACGCGATATCGCATCTCATTTCTATGTTTCATGGTAAGATATAATATGATTTGCGAACTGTTATGTATTCCTCGTCTACACTTCAAATGAATGTAAATGCGACACTTTCTTGCAAGGAACTAGCGTTTGCAGATGTCTACGTATCGAAGCAATAGAGTTCTTATGATTCTTAAAACGCGATATCGCATCTCATTTCCATGTTTCATGGTAAGATATAATATGATTTGCGAACTGTTATGTATTCCTCGTCTACACTTCAAATGAATGTAAATGCGACACTTCCTTGCAAGGAAATAGCGTTTGCAGATGTCTACGTATCGAAGCAATAGAGTTCAAATGCTTCTTAAAACGAGATATTGCATCTCATATCTATGTTTCATGATAAGATATAATATTCATTGCGAAGTGTTATGCATTCCTCGTCTACGATTCAAATGAATGTAAATGCGACACTTCCTTGCAAGGAAATAGCGTTTGCAGATGTCTACGTATCGTAGCAATAGAGTTCTAATGCTTCTTAAAACGCGATATCGCATCTCATTTCTATGTTTCATGGTAAGATATAATATGATTTGCGAAGTGTTATGTATTCCTCGTCTACACTTCAAATGAATGTGAATGCGACTCTTCCTCGCTAGGAAAGAGCGTTTGCAGATGTCTGCGTATCGTAGCAGTAGACTTCTAATGCTTCTTAAAACGCGATATCGCATCTCATTTCTATGTTTCATGGTAAGATATAATATGATTTGCGAACTGTTATGTATTCCTCGTCTACACTTCAAATGAATGTAAATGCGACACTTTCTTGCAAGGGACTAGCGTTTGCAGATGTCTACGTATCGAAGCAATAGAGTTCTTATGATTCTTAAAACGCGATATCGCATCTCATTTCCATGTTTCATGGTAAGATATAATATGATTTGTGAACTGTTATGTATTCCTCGTCTACACTTCAAATGAATGTAAATGCGACACTTCCTTGCAAGGAAATAGCGTTTGCAGATGTCTACGTATCGAAGCAATAGAGTTCAAATGCTTCTTAAAACGAGATATTGCATCTCATATCTATGTTTCATGATAAGATATAATATTCATTGCGAAGTGTTATGCATTCCTCGTTTACGATTCAAATGAATGAAAATGCGACACCTCCTTGCAAGGAAATAGCGTTTGCAGATGTCTACGTATCGTAGCAATAGAGTTCTAATGCTTCTTAAAACGCGATATCGCATCTCATTTCTATGTTTCATGGTAAGATACTATATGATTTGCGAACTGTTGTGTATTCCTCGTCTACACTTCAAATGAATGTAAATGCGACACTTCCTTGCAAGGAAATAGCGTTTGCAGATGTCTACGTATCGAAGCAATAGAGTTCAAATGATTCTTAAAACGAGATATTGCATCTCATATCTATGTTTCATGATAAGATATAATATTCATTGCGAAGTGTTATGCATTCCTCGTCTACGATTAAAATGAATGAAAATGCGACACTTCCTTGCAAGGAAATAGCGTTTGCAGATGTCTACGTATCGCAGCAATAGAGTTCTAATGCTTCTTAAAACGCGATATCGCATCTCATTTCTATGTTTCATGGTAAGATATAATATGATTTGCGAAGTGTTATGTATTCCTCGTCTACACTTCAAATGAATGTGAATGCGACACTTCCTCGCTAGGAAAGTGCGTTTGCAGATGTCTGCGTATCGTAGCAGTAGAGTTCTAACGCTTCTTAAAACGCGATATCGCATCTCATTTCTATGTTTCATGGTAAGATATAATATGATTTGCGAACTGTTATGTATTCCTCGTCTACACTTCAAATGAATGTAAATGCGACACTTTCTTGCAAGGAAATAGCGTTTGCAGATGTCTACGTATCGAAGCAATAGAGTTCTTATGATTCTTAAAACGCGATATCGCATCTCATTTCCATGTTTCATGGTAAGATATAATATGATTTGCGAACTGTAATGTATTCCTCGTCTACACTTCAAATGAATGTAAATGCGACACTTCCTTGCAAGGAAATAGCGTTTCCAGATGTCTACGTATCGAAGCAATAAAGTTCAAGTGCTTCTTAAAACGGTATATTGCATCTCATATCTATGTTTCATGATAAGATATAATATTCATTGCGAAGTGTTATGTATTCCTCGTCTACGATTCAAATGAATGAAAATGCGACACTTCCTTGCAAGGAAATAGCGTTTGCAGATGTCTACGTATCGTAGCAATAGAGTTCTAATGCTTCTTAAAACGCGATATCGCAACTCATTTCTATGTTTCATGGTAAGATATTATATGATTTGCGAACTGTTGTGTATTCCTCGTCTACACTTCAAATGAATGTAAATGCGACACTTCCTTGCAAGGAAATAGCGTTTGCAGATGTCTACGTATCGAAGCAATAGAGTTCAAATGCTTCTTAAAACGAGATATTGCATCTCATATCTATGTTTCATGATAAGATATAATATTCATTGCGAAGTGTTATGCATTCCTCGTCTACGATTAAAATGAATGATAATGCGACACTTCCTTGCAAGGAAATAGCGTTTGCAGATGTCTACGTATCGTAGCAATAGAGTTCTAATGCTTCTTAAAACGCGATATCGCATCTCATTTCTATGTTTCATGGTAAGATATAATATGATTTGCGAAGTGTTATGTATTTCTCGTCTACACTTCAAATGAATGTGAATGCGACACTTCCTCGCTAGGAAAGAGCGTTTGCAGATGTCTGCGTATCGTAGCAGTAGAGTTCTAATGCTTCTTAAAACGAGATATCGCATCTCATTTCTATGTTTCATGGTAAGATATAATATGATTTGCGAACTGTTATGTATTCCTCGTCTACACTTCAAATGAATGTAAATGCGACACTTTCTTGCAAGGAAATAGCGTTTGCAGATGTCTACGTATCGAAGCAATAGAGTTCTTATGATTCTTAAAACGCGATATCGCATCTCATTTCCATGTTTCATGGTAAGATATAATATGATTTGCGAACTGTTATGTATTCCTCGTCTACACTTCAAATGAATGTAAATGCGACACTTCCTTGCAAGGAAATAGCGTTTGCAGATGTCTACGTATCGAAGCAATAGAGTTCAAATGCTTCTTAAAACGAGATATTGCATCTCATATCTATGTTTCATGATAAGATATAATATTCATTGCGAAGTGTTATGCATTCCTCGTCTACGATTAAAATGAATGAAAATGCGACACTTCCTTGCAAGGAAATAGCGTTTGCAGATGTCTACGTATCGTAGCAATAGAGTTCTAATGCTTCTTAAAACGCGATATCGCATCTCATTTCTATGTTTCATGGTAAGATATAATATAATTTGCGAAGTGTTATGTACTCCTCGTCTACACTTCAAATGAATGTGAATGCGACACTTCCTCGCTAGGAAAGAGCGTTTGCAGATGTCTGCGTATCGTAGCAGTAGAGTTCTAATGCTTCTTAAAACGCGATATCGCATCTCATTTCTATGTTTCATGGTAAGATATAATATGATTTGCGAACTGTAATGTATTCCTCGTCTACACTTTACTCGTCTACGTGTCGTAGCAATAGAGTTCTTATGATTCTTAGAACGCTATATTGCATCTCATTTTTACGTTTCATGGTAAGATATAATATGATTTGCGAAGTGTTATGCATTCCTCGTCTACGATTCAAATGAATGTAAATGTGACACTTCCTTGCAAGGAAATAGCGTTTGCAGATGTCTACGTATCGTAGCAATAGAGTTCTTATGATTCCTAGAACGCTGTATTGCATCACATTTTTACGTTTCATGGTAAGATATAATATGATTTGCGAACTGTCATGTATTCCTCGTCTACGATTCAAATGAATGTAAATGCGGCACTTCCTCGCAAGGAAATAGCGTTTGCAGATGTCTACGTATCGTAGCAATAGAGTTCTAATGCTTCTTAAAACGCGATATCGCATCTCATTTCTATGTTTCATGGTAAGATATAATACGATTTGCGGAGTGTTATGTATTCCTCGTTTAAACTTCAAAGGAATGTAAATGCGACACTTCCTAGCAAGGAAATAGCGTTTGCAGATGTCTACGTATCGAAGCAATAGAGTTCAAATGCTTCTTAAAACGAGATATTGCATCTCATATCTATGTTTCATGATAAGATATAATATTCATTGCGAAGTGTTGTGCATTCCTCGTCTACGATTCAAATGAATGTAAATGCGACACTTCCTTGCAAGGAAATAGCGTTTGCAGATGTCTACGGATCGTAGCAATAGAGTTCTAATGCATCTTAAAACGCGATATCGCACCTCATTTCTATGTTTCATGGTAAGATATAATACGATTTGCGAAGTGTTATGTATTCCTCGTCTGCACTTCAAACGAATGTGAATGCGACATTTCTTCGCTAGGAAATAGCGTTTGCAGATGTCTACGTATCGAGCAATAGAGTTCAAATGCTTCTTAAAACGAGATATTGCATCTCATATCTATGTTTCATGATAAGATGTAATATTCATTGCGAAGTGTTATGTATTCCTCGTCTACACTTCAAATGAATGTGGATGCGACACTTCCTCGCCAGGAAATAGCGTTTGCAGATGTCTACGTATCGTAACAATAGAGTTCTTATGATTCTTAGAACGCTATATTGCATCTCATTTTTACGTTTCATGGTAAGATATAATATGAATTGCGAAGTGTCATGTATTCCTCGTCTACACATCAAATGAATGTAAATGCGACACTTCCTTGCAAGGAAATAGCGTTTGCAGATGTCTACGTATCGTAGCAATAGAGTTCTTATGATTCTTAAAACGCGATATCGCATCTCATTTCTATGTTTCATGGTAAGGTATAATATGATTTGCGAAGTGTTATGTATCCGTCGTCTACGATTAAAATGAATGATAATGCGACACTTCCTTGCAAGGAAATAGCGTTTGCAGATGTCTACGTATCGTAGCAATAGAGTTCTAATGCTTCTTAAAACGCGATATCGCATCTCATTTCTATGTTTCATGGTAAGATATAATATGATTTGCGAAGTGTTATGTATTCCTCGTCTACACTTCAAATGAATGTGAATGCGACACTTCCTCGCTAGGAAAGAGCGTTTGCAGATGTCTGCGTATCGTAGCAGTAGAGTTCTAATGCTTCTTAAAACGCGATATCGCATCTCATTTCTATGTTTCATGGTAAGATATAATATGATTTGCGAACTGTTATGTATTCCTCGTCTACACTTCAAATGAATGTAAATGCGACACTTTCTTGCAAGGAACTAGCGTTTGCAGATGTCTACGTATCGAAGCAATAGAGTTCTTATGATTCTTAAAACGCGATATCGCATCTCATTTCCATGTTTCATGGTAAGATATAATATGATTTGCGAACTGTTATGTATTCCTCGTCTACACTTCAAATGAATGTAAATGCGACACTTCCTTGCAAGGAAATAGCGTTTGCAGATGTCTACGTATCGAAGCAATAGAGTTCAAATGCTTCTTAAAACGAGATATTGCATCTCATATCTATGTTTCATGATAAGATATAATATTCATTGCGAAGTGTTATGCATTCCTCGTTTACGATTCAAATGAATGAAAATGCGACACCTCCTTGCAAGGAAATAGCGTTTGCAGATGTCTACGTATCGTAGCAATAGAGTTCTAATGCTTCTTAAAACGCGATATCGCATCTCATTTCTATGTTTCATGGTAAGATACTATATGATTTGCGAACTGTTGTGTATTCCTCGTCTACACTTCAAATGAATGTAAATGCGACACTTCCTTGCAAGGAAATAGCGTTTGCAGATGTCTACGTATCGAAGCAATAGAGTTCAAATGCTTCTTAAAACGAGATATTGCATCTCATATCTATGTTTCATGATAAGATATAATATTCATTGCGAAGTGTTATGCATTCCTCGTCTACGATTAAAATGAATGAAAATGCGACACTTCCTTGCAAGGAAATAGCGTTTGCAGATGTCTACGTATCGCAGCAATAGAGTTCTAATGCTTCTTAAAACGCGATATCGCATCTCATTTCTATGTTTCATGGTAAGATATAATATGATTTGCGAAGTGTTATGTATTCCTCGTCTACACTTCAAATGAATGTGAATGCGACACTTCCTCGCTAGGAAAGAGCGTTTGCAGATGTCTGCGTATCGTAGCAGTAGAGTTCTAATGCTTCTTAAAACGCGATATCGCATCTCATTTCTATGTTTCATGGTAAGATATAATATGATTTGCGAACTGTTATGTATTCCTCGTCTACACTTCAAATGAATGTAAATGCGACACTTTCTTGCAAGGAAATAGCGTTTGCAGATGTCTGCGTATCGAAGCAATAGAGTTCTTATGATTCTTAAAACGCGATATCGCATCTCATTTCCATGTTTCATGGTAAGATATAATATGATTTGCGAACTGTAATGTATTCCTCGTCTACACTTCAAATGAATGTAAATGCGACACTTCCTTGCAAGGAAATAGCGTTTCCAGATGTCTACGTATCGAAGCAATAAAGTTCAAGTGCTTCTTAAAACGAGATATTGCATCTCATATCTATGTTTCATGATAAGATATAATATTGATTGCGAAGTGTTATGCATTCCTCGTCTACGATTCAAATGAATGAAAATGCGACACTTCCTTGCAAGGAAATAGCGTTTGCAGATGTCTACGTATCGTAGCAATATAGTTCTAATGCTTCTTAAAACGCGATATCGCTACTCATTTCTATGTTTCATGGTAAGATATTATATGATTTGCGAACTGTTGTGTATTCCTCGTCTACACTTCAAATGAATGTAAATGCGACACTTCCTTGCAAGGAAATAGCGTTTGCAGATGTCTACGTATCGAAGCAATAGAGTTCAAATGCTTCTTAAAACGAGATATTGCATCTCATATCTATGTTTCATGATAAGATATAATATTCATTGCGAAGTGTTATGCATTCCTCGTCTACGATTAAAATGAATGATAATGCGACACTTCCTTGCAAGGAAATAGCGTTTGCAGATGTCTACGTATCGTAGCAATAGAGTTCTAATGCTTCTTAAAACGCGATATCGCATCTCATTTCTATGTTTCATGGTAAGATATAATATGATTTGCGAAGTGTTATGTATTCCTCGTCTACACTTCAAATGAATGTGAATGCGACACTTCCTCGCTAGGAAAGAGCGTTTGCAGATGTCTGCGTATCGTAGCAGTAGAGTTCTAATGCTTCTTAGAACGCGATATCGCATCTCATTTCTATGTTTCATGGTAAGATATAATATGATTTGCGAACTGTTATGTATTCCTCGTCTACACTTCAAATGAATGTAAATGCGACACTTTCTTGCAAGGAAATAGCGTTTGCAGATGTCTACGTATCGAAGCAATAGAGTTCTTATGATTCTTAAAACGCGATATCGCATCTCATTTCCATGTTTCATGGTAAGATATAATATGATTTGCGAACTGTTATGTATTCCTCGTCTACACTTCAAATGAATGTAAATGCGACACTTCCTTGCAAGGAAATAGCGTTTCCAGATGCCTACGTATCGAAGCAATAAAGTTCAAGTGCTTCTTAAAACGAGATATTGCATCTCATATCTATGTTTCATGATAAGATATAATATTCATTGCGAAGTGTTATGTATTCCTCGTCTACACTTCAAATGAATGTAAATGCGACACTTCCTTACAAGGAAATAGCGTTTGCAGATGTCTACGTATCGAAGCAATAGAGTTCAAATGCTTCTTAAAACGAGATATTGCATCTCATTTCTATGTTTCATGGTAAGATATAATATGATTTGCGGAGTGTTATGTATTCCTCGTCTACACTTCAAATGAATGTAAATGCGACACTTCCTTGCAAGGAAATAGCGTTTGCAGATGTCTACGTATCGAAGCAATAGGGTTCAAATGCTTCTTAAAACGCGATATCGCATCTCATTTCTATGTTTCATGGTAAGATATATTATGATTTGCGAAGTGTTATGTATTCCTCGTCTACACATCAAATGAATGTAAATGCGACACTTCCTTGCAAGGAAATAGCATTTGCAGATGTCTACGTATCGCAGCAATAGAGTTCTTAAGATTCTTAAAACGCGATATTGCATCTCATATCTATGTTTCATGATAAGATATAATATTCATTGCGAAGTGTTATGCATTCCTCGTCTACGATTAAAATGAATGAAAATGCGACACTTCCTTGCAAGGAAATAGCGTTTGCAGATGTCTACGTATCGTAGCAATAGAGTTCTAATGCTTCTTAAAACGCGATATCGCATCTCATTTCTATGTTTCATGGTAAGATATAATATGATTTGCGAAGTGTTATGTATTCCTCGTCTACACTTCAAATGAATGTGAATGCGACACTTCCCCGCTAGGAAAGAGCGTTTGCAGATGTCTGCGTATCGTAGCAGTAGAGTTCTATTGCTTCTTAAAACGCGATATCGCATCTCATTTCTATGTTTCATGGTAAGATATAATATGATTTGCGAACTGTTATGTATTCCTCGTCTACACTTCAAATGAATGTAAATGCGACACTTCCTTGCAAGGAAATAGCGTTTGCAGATGTCTACGTATCGAAGCAATAGAGTTCAAATGCTTCTTAAAACGAGATATTGCATCTTATATCTATGTTTCATGATAAGATATAATATTCATTGCGAAGTGTTATGCATTCCTCGTCTACGATTCAAATGAATGAAAATGCGACACTTCCTTGCAAGGAAATAGCGTTTGCATATGTCTACGTATCGTAGCAATAGAGTTCTAATGCTTCTTAAAACGCGATATCGCATCTCATTCCTATGTTTCATGGTAAGATAGAATATGATTTGCGAAGTGTTATGTATTCCTCGTCTACACATCAAATGAATGTAAATGCGACACTTCCTTGCAAGGAAATAGCGTTTGCAGATGTCTACGTATCGTAGAAATAGAGTTCTTATGATTCTTAAAACGCGATATCGCATCTCATTTCTATGTTTCATGGTAAGGTATAATATGATATGCGAAGTGTTATGTATCCGTCGTCTACACTTCAAATGAATGTAAATGCGACACTTTCTTGCAAGGAAATAGCGTTTGCAGATGTCTGCGTATCGTAGCATTGGATTTCTGATGCTTCTTAAAACGCGATATCGCATCTCATTTCTATGTTTCATGGCAAGATATAATATGAATTGCGAAGTGTTATGTATTCCTCGTCTACACTTCAAATGAATGTAAATGCGACACTTCTTTGCAAGGAAATAGCGTTTGCAGATGTCTACGTATTGTTGCAATAGGGTTCTTATGATTCTTAAAACGCGATATCGCATCTCATTTCTATGTTTCATGGTAAGGTATAATATGATTTGCGGAGTGTTATGTATTCCTCGTCTACACTTCAAATGAATGTAAATGCGACACTTCCTTGCAAGGAAATAGCGTTTGCAGATGTCTACGTATCGTAGCAATAGTGTTCTTATGATTCTTAAAACGCGATATCGCATCACATTTCTATGTTTCATGGTAAGATATAATACGATTTGCGAAGTGTTATGTATTCCTCGTCTACACATCAAATGAATGTAAATGCGACACTTCCTTGCAAGGAAATAGCGTTTGCAGATGTCTACGTATCGTAGAAATAGTGTTCTTATGATTCTTAAAACGCGATATCGCATCTCATTTCTATGTTTCATGGTAAGATATAATATGATTTGCGAAGTATTATGTATTCCTCGTCTACACATCAAATGAATGTAAATGCGACACTTCCTTGCAAGGAAATAGCGTTTGCAGATGTCTACGTATCGTAGCAATAGAGTTCTTATGATTCTTAAAACGCGATATCGCATCTCAATTCTATGTTTCATGGTAAGATATTATATGATTTGCGAACTGTTGTGTATTCCTCGTCTACACTTCAAATGAATGTAAATGCGACACTTCCTTGCAAGGAAATAGCGTTTGCAGATGTCTACGTATCGAAGCAATAGAGTTCAAATGCTTCTTAAAACGAGATGTTGCATTTCATATCTATGTTTCATGATAAGAAATAATATTCATTGCGAAGTGTTATGGATTCCTCGTCTACGATTAAAATGAATGAAATGCGACACATCCTTGCAAGGAAATAGCGTTTGCAGATGTCTACGTATCGTAGCAATAGAGTTCTTATGATTCTTAAAACGCGATATCGCATCTCATTTCTATGTATCATGGTAAGGTATAATATGATTTGCGAAGTGTTATGTATCCGTCGTCTACACTTCAAATGAATGTAAATGCGACACTTTCTCGCAAGGAACTAGCGTTTGCAGATGTCTACGTATCTTAGCAATAGAGTTCTTATGATTCTTAAAACGCGATATCGCATCACACTTCTATGTTTCATGGTAAGATATAATATGATTTGCGGAGTGTTATGTATTCCTCGTCTACACTTCAAATGAATGTTAATGCGACACTTCCTTGCAAGGAAATAGCGTTTGCAGATGTCTACGTATCGAAGCAATAGAGTTCAAATGCTTCTTAAAACGAGATATTGCATCTTATATCTATGTTTCATGATAAGATATAATATTCATTGCGAAGTGTTATGCATTCCTCGTCTACGATTCAAATGAATGAAAATGCGACACATCCTTGCAAGGAAATAGCGTTTGCAGATGTCTACGTATCGTAGCAATAGAGTTCTAATGCTTCTTAAAACGCGATATCGCATCTCATTTCTATGTTTCATGGTAAGATAGAATATGATTTGCGAAGTGTTATGTATTCCTCGTCTACACATCAAATGAATGTAAATGCGACACTTCCTTGCAAGGAAATAGCGTTTGCAGATGTCTACGTATCGTAGCAATAGAGTTCTTATGATTCTTAAAACGCGATATCGCATCTCATTTCTATGTTTCATGGTAAGGTATAATATGATACGCGAAGTGTTATGTATCCGTCGTCTACACTTCAAATGAATGTAAATGCGACACTTTCTTGCAAGGAAATAGCGTTTGCAGATGTCTACGTATCGTAGCATTGGATTTCTGATGCTTCTTAAAACGCGATATCGCATCTCAGTTCTATGCTTCATGGTAAGATATAATATGAATTGCGAAGTGTTATGTATTCCTCGTCTACACTTCAAATGAATGTAAATGCGACACTTCATTGCAAGGAAATAGCGTTTGCAGATGTCTACGTATTGTTGCAATAGAGTTCTTATGATTCTTATAACGCGATATCGCATCTCATTTCTATGTTTCATGGTAAGGTATAATATGATTTGCGGAGTGTTATGTATTCCTCGTCTACACTTCAAATGAATGTAAATGCGACACTTCCTTGCAAGGAAATAGCGTTTGCAGATGTCTACGTATCGTAGCAATAGTGTTCTTATGATTCTTAAAACGCGATATCGCATCTCATTTCTATGTTTCATGGTTAGATATAATATGATTTGCGAAGTGTTATGTATTCCTCGTCTACACATCAAATGAATGTAAATGCGACACTTCCTTGCAAGGAAATAGCGTTTGCAGATGTCTACGTATCGTAGAAATAGTGTTCTTATGATTCTTAAAACGCGATATCGCATCTCATTTCTATGTTTCATGGTAAGATATAATATGATTTGCGAAGTATTATGTATTCCTCGTCTACACATCAAATGAATGTAAATGCGACACTTCCTTGCAAGGAAATAGCGTTTGCAGATGTCTACCTATCGTAGAAATAGTGTTCTTATGATTCTTAAAACGCGATATCGCATCTCATTTCTATGTTTCATGGTAAGATATAATATGATTTGCGAAGTATTATGTATTCCTCGTCTACACATCAAATGAATGTAAATGCGACACTTCCTTGCAAGGAAATAGCGTTTGCAGATGTCTACGTATCGAAGCAATAGAGTTCAAATGCTTCTTAAAACGAGATATTGCATCTTATATCTATGTTTCATGATAAGATATAATATTCATTGCGAAGTGTTATGCATTCCTCGTCTAGGATTCAAATGAATGAAAATGCGACACTTCCTTGCAAGGAAATAGCGTTTGCAGATGTCTACGTATCGTAGCAATAGAGTTCTAATGCTTCTTAAAACGCGATATCGCATCTCATTTCTATGTTTCATGGTAAGATATAATATGATTTGCGAAGTGTTATGTATTCCTCGTCTACACTACAAATGAATGTGAATGCGACACTTCCTCGCTAGGAAATAGCGTTAGCAGATGTCTGCGTATCGTAGCAGTAGAGTTCTAATGCTTCTTAAAACGCGATATCGCATCTCATTTCTATGTTTCATGGTAAGATATAATATGATTTGCGGAGTGTTATGTATTCCTCGTCTACACTTCAAATGAATGTAAATGCGACACTTCCTTGCAAGGAAATAGCGTTTGCAGATGTCTACGTATCGAAGCAATAGAGTTCAAATGCTTCTTAAAACGAGATATTGCATCTTATATCTATGTTTCATGATAAGATATAATATTCATTGCGAAGTGTTATGCATTCCTCGTCTACGATTCAAATGAATGAAAATGCGGCACTTCCTTGCAAGGAAATAGCGTTTGCAGATGTCTACGTATCGTAGCAATAGAGTTCTAATGCTTCTTGAAACGCGATATCGCATCTCATTTCTATGTTTCATGGTAAGGTATAATATGATATGCGAAGTGTTATGTATCCGTCGTCTACACTTCAAATGAATGTAAATGCGACACTTTCTTGCAAGGAAATAGCGTTTGCAGATGTCTACGTATCGTAGCATTGGATTTCTGATGCTTCTTAAAACGCGATATCGCATCTCATTTCTATGTTTCATGGTAAGATATAATATGAATTGCGAAGTGTTATGTATTCCTCGTCTACACATCAAATGAATGTAAATGCGACACTTCTTTGCAAGGAAATAGCGTTTGCAGATGTCTACGTATTGTTGCAATAGAGTTCTTATGATTCTTAAAACGCGATATCGCATCTCATTTCTATGTTTCATGGTAAGGTATAATATGATTTGCGGAGTGTTATGTATTCCTCGTCTACACTTCAAATGAATGTAAATGCGACACTTCCTTGCAAGGAAATAGCGTTTGCAGATGTCTACGTATCGTAGCAATAGTGTTCTTATGATTCTTAAAACGCGATATCGCATCTCATTTCTATGTTTCATGGTAAGATATAATATGATTTGCGAAGTGTTATGTATTCCTCGTCTACACATCAAATGAATGTAAATGCGACACTTCCTTGCAAGGAAATAGCGTTTGCAGATGTCTACGTATCGTAGAAATAGTGTTCTTATGATTCTTAAAACGCGATATCGCATCTCATTTCTATGTTTCATGGTAAGATATAATATGATTTGCGAAGTATTATGTATTCCTCGTCTACACATCAAATGAATGTAAATGCGACACTTCCTTGCAAGGAAATAGCGTTTGCAGATGTCTACGTATCGTAGCAATAGAGTTCTTAAGATTCTTAAAACGCGATATCGCATCTCATTTCTATGTTTCATGGTAAGATATTATATGATTTGCGAACTGTTGTGTATTCCTCGTCTACACTTCAAATGAATGCAAATGCGACACTTCCTTGCAAGGAAATAGCGTTTGCAGATGTCTACGTATCGAAGAAATAGAGTTCAAATGCTTCTTAAAACGAGATATTGCATCTCATTTCTATGTTTCATGGTAAGGTATAATATGAGTTGCGAAGTGTTATGTATTCCTCGTCTACACTTCAAATGAATGTAAATGCGACACTTTCTTGCAAGGAAATAGCGTTTGCAGATGTCTACGTATCGTAGCAATGGATTTCTGATGCTTCTTAAAACGCGATACCGCATCTCATTTCTATGTTTCATGGTAAGATATAATATGATTTGCGAAGTGTTATGTATTCCTCGTCTACACTTCAAATGAATGCAAATGCGACACTTCCTTGCAAGGAAATAGCGTTTGCAGATGTCTACGTATCGAAGCAATAGAGTTCAAATGCTTCTTAAAACGAGATATTGCATCTTATATCTATGTTTCATGATAAGATATAATATTCATTGCGAAGTGTTATGCATTCCTCGTCTACGATTCAAATGAATGAAAATGCGACACTTCCTTGCAAGGAAATAGCGTTTGCAGATGTCTACGTATCGTAGCAATAGAGTTCTAATGCTTCTTAAAACGCGATATCGCATCTCATATCTATGTTTCATGGTAAGATATAATATGATTTGCGAAGTGTTATGTATTCCTCGTCTACACTACAAATGAATGTGAATGCGACACTTCCTCGCTAGGAAATAGCGTTAGCAGATGTCTGCGTATCGTAGCAGTAGAGTTCTAATGCTTCTTAAAACGCGATATGGCATCTCATTTCTATGTTTCATGGTAAGATATAATATGATTTGCGAACTGTTATGTATTCCTCGTCTACACTTCAAATGAATGTAAATGCGACACTTCCTTGCAAGGAAATAGCGTTTGCAGATGTCTACGTATCGAAGCAATAGAGTTCAAATGCTCCTTAAAACGAGATATTGCATCTTATATCTATGTTTCATGATAAGATATAATATTCATTGCGAAGTGTTATGCATTCCTCGTCTACGATTCAAATGAATGAAAATGCGAGACTTCCTTGCAAGGAAATAGCGTTTGCAGATGTCTACGTATCGTAGCAATGGATTTCTGATGCTTCTTAAAACGCGATACCGCATCTCATTTCTATGTTTCATGGTAAGATATAATATGATTTGCGAAGTGTTATGTATTCCTCGTCTACACTACAAATGAATGTGAATGCGACACTTCCTCGCTAGGAAATAGCGTTAGCAGATGTCTGCGTATCGTAGCAGTAGAGTTCTAATGCTTCTTAAAACGCGATATCGCATCTCATTTCTATGTTTCATGGTAAGATAGAATATGATTTGCGAAGTGTTATGTATTCCTCGTCTACACTTCAAATGAATGTGAATGCCACACTTCCTCGCTAGGAAAGAGCGTTTGCAGATGTCTGCGTATCGTAGCAGTAGAGTTCTAATGCTTCTTAAAACGCGATATCGCATCTCATTTCTATGTTTCATGGTAAGATATAATATCATTTGCGAACTGTTATGTATTCCTCGTCTACACTTCAAATGAATGTAAATGCGACACTTTCTTGCAAGGAAATAGCGTTTGCAGATGTCTACGTATCGAAGCAATAGAGTTCTTATGATTCTTAAAACGCGATATCGCATCTCATATCTATGTTTCATGGTAAGATATAATATGATTTGCGAACTGTTATGTATTCCTCGTCTACACTTCAAATGAATGTAAATGCGACACTTCCTTGCAAGGAAATAGCGTTTCCAGATGTCTACGTATCGAAGCAATAAAGTTCAAGTGCTTCTTAAAACGAGATATTGCATCTCATATCTATGTTTCATGATAAGATATAATATTCATTGCGAAGTGTTATGTATTCCTCGTCTACACTTCAAATGAATGTAAATGCGACACTTCCTTACAAGGAAATAGCGTTTGCAGATGTCTACGTATCGAAGCAATAGAGTTCAAATGCTTCTTAAAACGAGATATTGCATCTCATTTCTATGTTTCATGGTAAGATATAATATGATTTGCGGAGTGTTATGTATTCCTCGTCTACACTTCAAACGAATGCAAATGCGACACTTCCTTGCAAGGAAATAGCGTTTGCAGATGTCTACGTATCGAAGCAATATTGTTCAAATGCTTCTTAAAACGCGATATCGCATGTCATTTCTATGTTTCATGGTAAGATATAATATGATTTGCGGAGTGTTATGTATTCCTCGTCTACACTTCAAACGAATGTAAATGCGACACTTCCTTACAAGGAAATAGCGTTTGCAGATGTCTACGTATCGAAGCAATATTGTTCAAATGCTTCTTAAAACGCGATATCGCATCTCATTTCTATGTTTCATGGTAAGATATATTATGATTTGCGAAGTGTTATGTATTCCTCGTCTACACATCAAATGAATGTAAATGCGACACTTCCTTGCAAGGAAATAGCGTTTGCAGATGTCTACGTATCGCAGCAATAGAGTTCTTATGATTCTTAAAACGCGATATCGCATCTCATTTCTATGTTTCATGGTAAGGTATAATATGATATGCGAAGTGCTATGTATCCGTCGTCTACACTTCAAATGAATGTAAATGCGACACTTCCTCGCTAGGAAATATCGTTTGCAGATGTCTACGTATCGTAGCAATGGATTTCTGATGCTTCTTAAAGCGCGATATCGCATCTCACTTCTATGTTTCATGGTAAGATATAATATGATTTGCGAAGTGTCATGTATTCCTCGTCCACACTTCAAATGAATGTAAATGCGACACTTCCTTGCAAGGAAATAGCGTTTGCAGATGTCTACGTATCGTTGCAATAGAGTTCTTATGATTCTTAAAACGCGATATCGTATCTCATTTCTATGTTTCATGGTAAGATATAATATGATTTGCGGAGTGTTATGTATTCCTCGTCTACACTTCAAATGAATGTAAATGCGACACTTCCTTGCAAGGAAATAGCGTTTGCAGATGTCTACGTATCGTAGCAATAGTGTTCTTATGATTCTTAAAACGCGATATCGCATCTCATTTCTATGTTTCATGGTAAGATATAATATGATTTGCGAAGTGTTATGTATTCCTCGTCTACACATCAAATGAATGTAAATGCGACACTTCCTTGCAAGGAAATAGCGTTTGCAGATGTCTACGTATCGTAGCAATAGAGTTCTTATGATTCTTAAAACGCGATATCGCATCTCATTTCTACGTGTCATGGTAAGATATTATATCATTCGCGAACTGTTGTGTATTCCTCGTCTACACTTCAAACGAAAGTAAATGTGACACTTCCTTGCAAGGAAATAGCGTTTGCAGATGTCTACGTATCGATGCAATAGAGTTCAAATGCTTCTTAAAAGGAGATATTGCATCTCATATCTATGTTTCATGATAAGATATAATATTCATTGCGAAGTGTTATGCATTCCTCGTCTACGATTAAAATGAATGAAAATGCGACACTTCCTTGCAAGGAAATAGCGTTTGCAGATGTCTACGTACCGTAGCAATAGAGTTCTAATGCTTCTTAAAACGCGATATCGCATCTCATTTCTATGTTTCATGGTAAGATATAATATGATTTGCGAAGTGTTATGTATTCCTCGTCTACACTTCAAATGAATGTGAATGCCACACTTCCTCGCTAGGAAAGAGCGTTTGCAGATGTCTGCGTATCGTAGCAGTAGAGTTCTAATGCTTCTTAAAACGCGATATCGCATCTCATTTCTATGTTTCATGGTAAGATATAATATGATTTGCGAACTGTTATGTATTCCTCGTCTACACTTCAAATGAATGTAAATGCGACACTTTCTTGCAAGGAAATAGCGTTTGCAGATGTCTACGTATCGAAGCAATAGAGTTCTTATGATTCTTAAAACGCGATATCGCATCTCATTTCTATGTTTCATGGTAAGATATAATATGATTTGCGAACTGTTATGTATTCCTCGTCTACACTTCAAATGAATGTAAATGCGACACTTCCTTGCAAGGAAATAGCGTTTCCAGATGTCTACGTATCGAAGCAATAAAGTTCAAGTGCTTCTTAAAACGAGATATTGCATCTCATATCTATGTTTCATGATAAGATATAATATTCATTGCGAAGTGTTATGTATTCCTCGTCTACACTTCAAATGAATGTAAATGCGACACTTCCTTACAAGGAAATAGCGTTTGCAGATGTCTACGTATCGAAGCAATAGAGTTCAAATGCTTCTTAAAACGAGATATTGCATCTCATTTCTATGTTTCATGGTAAGATATAATATGATTTGCGGAGTGTTATGTATTCCTCGTCTACACTTCAAACGAATGTAAATGCGACACTTCCTTGCGAGGAAATAGCGTTTGCAGATGTCTACGTATCGAAGAAATATTGTTCAAATGCTTCTTAAAACGCGATATCGCATGTCATTTCTATGTTTCATGGTAAGATATAATATGATTTGCGGAGTGTTATGTATTCCTCGTCTACACTTCAAACGAATGTAAATGCGACACTTCCTTACAAGGAAATAGCGTTTGCAGATGTCTACGTATCGAAGCAATATTGTTCAAATGCTTCTTAAAACGCGATATCGCATCTCATTTCTATGTTTCATGGTAAGATATATTATGATTTGCGAAGTGTTATGTATTCCTCGTCTACACATCAAATGAATGTAAATGCGACACTTCCTTGCAAGGAAATAGCGTTTGCAGATGTCTACGTATCGCAGCAATAGAGTTCTTATGATTCTTAAAACGCGATATCGCATCTCATTTCTATGTTTCATGGTAAGGTATAATATGATATGCGAAGTGTTATGTATCCGTCGTCTACACTTCAAATGAATGTAAATGCGACACTTCCTCGCTAGGAAATATCGTTTGCAGATGTCTACGTATCGTAGCAATGGATTTCTGATGCTTCTTAAAGCGCGATATCGCATCTCACTTCTATGTTTCATGGTAAGATATAATATGATTTGCGAAGTGTCATGTATTCCTCGTCCACACTTCAAATGAATGTAAATGCGACACTTCCTTGCAAGGAAATAGCGTTTGCAGATGTCTACGTATCGTTGCAATAGAGTTGTTATGATTCTTAAAACGCGATATCGTATCTCATTTCTATGTTTCATGGTAAGATATAATATGATTTGCGGAGTGTTATGTATTCCTCGTCTACACTTCAAATGAATGTAAATGCGACACTTCCTTGCAAGGAAATAGCGTTTGCAGATGTCTACGTATCGTAGCAATAGTGTTCTTATGATTCTTAAAACGCGATATCGCATCTCATTTCTATGTTTCATGGTAAGATATAATATGATTTGCGAAGTGTTATGTATTCCTCGTCTACACATCAAATGAATGTAAATGCGACACTTTCTTGCAAGGAAATAGCGTTTGCAGATGTCTACGTATCGAAGCAATAGAGTTCTTATGATTCTTAAAACGCGATATCGCATCTCATTTCTATGTTTCATGGTAAGATATAATATGATTTGCGAACTGTTATGTATTCCTCGTCTACACTTCAAATGAATGTAAATGCGACACTTCCTTGCAAGGAAATAGCGTTTCCAGATGTCTACGTATCGAAGCAATAAAGTTCAAGTGCTTCTTAAAACGAGATATTGCATCTCATATCTATGTTTCATGATAAGATATAATATTCATTGCGAAGTGTTATGTATTCCTCGTCTACACTTCAAATGAATGTAAATGCGACACTTCCTTACAAGGAAATAGCGTTTGCAGATGTCTACGTATCGAAGCAATAGAGTTCAAATGCTTCTTAAAACGAGATATTGCATCTCATTTCTATGTTTCATGGTAAGATATAATATGATTTGCGGAGTGTTATGTATTCCTCGTCTACACTTCAAACGAATGTAAATGCGACACTTCCTTGCGAGGAAATAGCGTTTGCAGATGTCTACGTATCGAAGAAATATTGTTCAAATGCTTCTTAAAACGCGATATCGCATGTCATTTCTATGTTTCATGGTAAGATATAATATGATTTGCGGAGTGTTATGTATTCCTCGTCTACACTTCAAACGAATGTAAATGCGACACTTCCTTACAAGGAAATAGCGTTTGCAGATGTCTACGTATCGAAGCAATATTGTTCAAATGCTTCTTAAAACGCGATATCGCATCTCATTTCTATGTTTCATGGTAAGATATATTATGATTTGCGAAGTGTTATGTATTCCTCGTCTACACATCAAATGAATGTAAATGCGACACTTCCTTGCAAGGAAATAGCGTTTGCAGATGTCTACGTATCGCAGCAATAGAGTTCTTATGATTCTTAAAACGCGATATCGCATCTCATTTCTATGTTTCATGGTAAGGTATAATATGATATGCGAAGTGTTATGTATCCGTCGTCTACACTTCAAATGAATGTAAATGCGACACTTCCTCGCTAGGAAATATCGTTTGCAGATGTCTACGTATCGTAGCAATGGATTTCTGATGCTTCTTAAAGCGCGATATCGCATCTCACTTCTATGTTTCATGGTAAGATATAATATGATTTGCGAAGTGTCATGTATTCCTCGTCCACACTTCAAATGAATGTAAATGCGACACTTCCTTGCAAGGAAATAGCGTTTGCAGATGTCTACGTATCGTTGCAATAGAGTTGTTATGATTCTTAAAACGCGATATCGTATCTCATTTCTATGTTTCATGGTAAGATATAATATGATTTGCGGAGTGTTATGTATTCCTCGTCTACACTTCAAATGAATGTAAATGCGACACTTCCTTGCAAGGAAATAGCGTTTGCAGATGTCTACGTATCGTAGCAATAGTGTTCTTATGATTCTTAAAACGCGATATCGCATCTCATTTCTATGTTTCATGGTAAGATATAATATGATTTGCGAAGTGTTATGTATTCCTCGTCTACACATCAAATGAATGTAAATGCGACACTTCCTTGCAAGGAAATAGCGTTTGCAGATGTCTACGTATCGTAGCAATAGAGTTCTTATGATTCTTAAAACGCGATATCGCATCTCATTTCTACGTGTCATGGTAAGATATTATATGATTCGCGAACTGTTGTGTATTCCTCGTCTACACTTCAAATGAATGTAAATGCGACACTTCCTTGCAAGGAAATAGCGTTTGCAGATGTCTACGTATCGATGCAATAGAGTTCAAATGCTTCTTAAAACGAGATATTGCATTTCATATCTATGTTTCATGATAAGATATAATATTCATTGCGAAGTGTTATGCATTCCTCGTCTACGATTAAAATGAATGAAAATGCGACACTTCCTTGCAATGAAATAGCATTTTCAGATGTCTACGTATCGTAGCAATAGAGTTCTAATGCTTCTTAAAACGCGATATCGCATCTCATTTCTATGTTTCATGGTAAGATATAATATGATTTGCGAAGTGTTATGTATTCCTCGTCTACACTACAAATGAATGTGAATGCGACACTTCCTCGCTAGGAAATAGCGTTAGCAGATGTCTGCGTATCGTAGCAGTAGAGTTCTAATGCTTCTTAAAACGCGATATCGCATCTCATTTCTATGTTTCATGGTAAGATATAATATGATTTGCGAACTGTTATGTATTCCTCGTCTACACTTCAAATGAATGTAAATGCGACACTTCCTTGCAAGGAAATAGCGTTTGCAGATGTCTACGTATCGAAGCAGTAGAGTTCAAATGCTTCTTAAAACGAGATATTGCATCTTATATCTATGTTTCATGATAAGATATAATATTCATTGCGAAGTGTTATGCATTCCTCGTCTACGATTCAAATGAATGAAAATGCGACACTTCCTTGCAAGGAAATAGCGTTTGCAGATGTCTACGTATCGTAGCAATAGAGTTCTAATGCTTCTTAAAACGCGATATCGCATCTCATTTCCATGTTTCATGGTAAGATAGAATATGATTTGCGAAGTGTTATGTATTCCTCGTCTACACATCAAATGAATGTAAATGCGACACTTCCTTGCAAGGAAATAGCGTTTGCAGATGTCTACGTATCGTAGCAATAGAGTGCTTATGATTCTTAAAACGCGATATCGCATCTCATTTCTATGTTTCATGGTAAGGTATAATATGATATGCGAAGTGTTATGTATCCGTCGTCTACACTTCAAATGAATGTAAATGCGACACTTTCTTGCAAGGAAATAGCGTTTGCAGATGTCTACGTATCGTAGCATTGGATTTCTGATGCTTCTTAAAACGCGATATCGCATCTCATTTCTATGTTTCATGGTAAGGTATAATATGATATGCGAAGTGTTATGTATCCGTCGTCTACACTTCAAATGAATGTAAATGCGACACTTTCTTGCAAGGAAATAGCGTTTGCAGATGTCTACGTATCGTAGCATTGGATTTCTGATGCTTCTAAAAACGCGATATCTCATCTCATTTCTATGTTTCATGGTAAGATATAATATGAATTGCGAAGTGTTATGTATTCCTCGTCTACACTTCAAATGAATGTAAATGCGACACTTCTTTGCAAGGAAATAGCGTTTGCAGATGTCTACGTATTGTTGCAATAGAGTTCTTATGATTCTTAAAACGCGATATCGCATCTCATTTCTATGTTTCATGGTAAGGTATAATATGATTTGCGGAGTGTTATGTATTCCTCGTCTACACTTCAAATGAATGTAAATGCGACACTTCCTTGCAAGGAAATAGCGTTTGCAGATGTCTACGTATCGTAGCAATAGTGTTCTTATGATTCTTAAAACGCGATATCGCATCTCATTTCTATGTGTCATGGTAAGATATAATATGATTTGCGAAGTGTTATGTATTCCTCGTCTACACATCAAATGAATGTAAATGCGACACTTCCTTGCAAGGAAATAGCGTTTGCAGATGTCTACGTATCGTAGCAATAGAGTTCTTATGATTCTTAAAACGCGATATCGCATCTCATTTCTATGTTTCATGGTAAGGTATAATATGATATGCGAAGTGTTATGTATCCGTCGTCTACACTTCAAATGAATGTAAATGCGACACTTTCTTGCAAGGAAATAGCGTTTGCAGATGTCTACGTATCGTAGCAATAGAGTTCTTATGATTCTCAAAACGCGATATCGCATCTCATTTCTATGTTTCATGGTAAGGTATAATATGATAAGCGAAGTGTTATGTATCCTTCGTCTACACTTGAAATGAATGTAAATGCGACACTTTCTTGCAAGGAAATAGCGTTTGCAGATGTCTACGTATCGTAGCATTGGATTTCTGATGCTTCTTAAAACGCGATATCGCATCTCATTTCTATGTTTCATGGTAAGGTATAATATGATATGCGAAGTGTTATGTATCCGTCGTCTACACTTCAAATGAATGTAAATGCGACACTTTCTTGCAAGGAAATAGCGTTTGCAGATGTCTACGTATCGTAGCAATAGAGTTCTTATGATTCTCAAAACGCGATATCGCATTTCATTTCTATGTTTCATGGTAAGGTATAATATGATATGCGAAGTGTTATGTATCCTTCGTCTACACTTGAAATGAATGTAAATGCGACACTTTCTTGCAAGGAAATAGCGTTTGCAGATGTCTACGTATCGTAGCATTGGATTTCTGATGCTTCTTAAAACGCGATATCGCATCTCATTTCTATGTTTCATGGTAAGATATAATATGATTTGCGAAGTGTTATGTATTCCTCGTCTACACTTCAAATGAATGTAAATGCGACACATCTTTGCAAGGAAGTAGCGTTTGCAGATGTCTACGTATCGTTGCAATAGTGTTCTTATGATTCTTAAAACGCGATATCGCATCTCATTTCTATGTTTCATGGTAAGGTATAATATGATTTGCGGAGTGTTATGTATTCCTCGTCTACACTTCAAATGAATGTAAATGCGACACTTCCTTGCAAGGAAATAGCGTTTGCAGATGTCTACGTATCGTAGCAATAGAGTTCTTATGATTCTTAAAACGCGATATCGCATCTCATTTCTATGTTTCATGGTAAGGTATAATATGATATGCGAAGTGTTATGTATCCGTCGTCTACACTTCAAATGAATGTAAATGCGACACTTTCTTGCAAGGAAATAGCGTTTGCAGATGTCTACGTATCGTAGCATTGGATTTCTGATGCTTCTTAAAACGCGATATCGCATCTCATTTCTATGTTTCATGGTAAGATATAATATGATTTGCGGAGTGTTATGTACTCCTCGTCTACACTTCAAATGAATGTAAATGCGACACTTCCTTGCAAGGAAATAGCGTTTGCAAATGTCTACCTATCGTAGCAGTAGTGTTCTAATGCTTCTTAGAAGGCGATGTAGCATCTCATTTCTATGTTTCATGGTAAGATATAATATGATTTGCGAACTGTTATGTATTCCTCGTCTACACTTCAAATGAATGTAAATGCGACACTTCCTTGCAAGGAAATAGCGTTTGCAGATGTCTACGTATCGAAGCAATAGAGTTCTAATGCTTCTTAAAACGCGATATCGCATCTCATTTCTATGTTTCATGGTAAGATATAATATGATTTGCGATGTATTATGTATTCCTCGTCTACACATCAAATGAATGTAAATGCGACACTTCCTTGCAAGGAAATAGCGTTTGCAGATGTCTACGTATCGTAGCAATAGAGTTCTTATGATTCTTGAAACGCGATATCGCATCACATTTCTATGTTTCATGGTAAGATATAATATGATTTGCGGAGTGTTATGTATTCCTCGTCTACACTTCAAATGAATGTGAATGCCACACTTCCTCGCTAGGAAATAGCGTTTGCAGATGTCTACGTATCGAAGCAATAGAGTTCTAATGCTTCTTAAAACGCGATATCGCATCTCATTTCTATGTTTCATGGTAAGATATAATATGATTTGCGAAGTGTCATGCATTCCTCGTCTACGATTCAGATGAATGTAAATGCGACACTTCCTTGCAAGGAAATAGCGTTTGAAGATGTCTACGTATCGTAGCAATAGAGTTCTAATGCTTCTTAAAACGCGATATCGCATCTCATTTCTATGTTTCATGGTAAGATATAATATGATTTGCGAAGTGTTATGCATTCCTCGTCTACGATTCAAATGAATGTAAATGCGACACTTCCTTGAAAGGAAATAGCGTTTGCAGATGTGTACATATCGTAGCAATAGAGTTCTTATGATTCTTAGAACGCTATATTACATCTCATTTTTACGTTTCATGGTAAGATATAATATGATTTGCGAAGTGTTATGTATTCCTCGTCTACACTTCAAATGAATGTAAATGCGACACTTCTTTGCTAGGAAATAGCGTTTGCAAATGTCTACCTATCGTAGCAATAGTGTTCTAATGCTTCTTAAAACGCGATATCCCATCTCATTTCTATGATTCATGGTAAGATATAATATGATTTGCGAAGTGTCATGTATTCCTCGTCTACACTTCAAATGAATGTAAATGCGACACTTCTTTGCAAGGAAATAGCGTTTGCAGATGTCTACGTATTGTTGCAATAGAGTTCTTATGATTCTTAAAACGCGATATCGCATCTCATTTCTATGTTTCATGGTAAGGTATAATATGATTTGCGAAGTGTTATGTATTCCTCGTCTACACATCAAATGAATGTAAATGCGACACTTCCTTGCAAGGAAATAGCGTTTGCAGATGTCTACGTATCGTAGCAATAGAGTTCTTATGATTCTTAAAACGCGATATCGCATCTCATTTCTATGTTTCATGGTAAGGTATAATATGATATGCGAAGTGTTATGTATCCGTCGTCTACACTTCAAATGAATGTAAATGCGACACTTTCTTGCAAGGAAATAGCGTTTGCAGATGTCTACGTATCGTAGCAATAGAGTTCTTATGATTCTCAAAACGCGATATCGCATCTCATTTCTATGTTTCATGGTAAGGTATAATATGATAAGCGAAGTGTTATGTATCCTTCGTCTACACTTGAAATGAATGTAAATGCGACACTTTCTTGCAAGGAAATAGCGTTTGCAGATGTCTACGTATCGTAGCATTGGATTTCTGATGCTTCTTAAAACGCGATATCGCATCTCATTTCTATGTTTCATGGTAAGGTATAATATGATATGCGAAGTGTTATGTATCCGTCGTCTACACTTCAAATGAATGTAAATGCGACACTTTCTTGCAAGGAAATAGCGTTTGCAGATGTCTACGTATCGTAGCAATAGAGTTCTTATGATTCTCAAAACGCGATATCGCATTTCATTTCTATGTTTCATGGTAAGGTATAATATGATATGCGAAGTGTTATGTATCCTTCGTCTACACTTGAAATGAATGTAAATGCGACACTTTCTTGCAAGGAAATAGCGTTTGCAGATGTCTACGTATCGTAGCATTGGATTTCTGATGCTTCTTAAAACGCGATATCGCATCTCATTTCTATGTTTCATGGTAAGATATAATATGATTTGCGAAGTGTTATGTATTCCTCGTCTACACTTCAAATGAATGTAAATGCGACACATCTTTGCAAGGAAGTAGCGTTTGCAGATGTCTACGTATCGTTGCAATAGTGTTCTTATGATTCTTAAAACGCGATATCGCATCTCATTTCTATGTTTCATGGTAAGGTATAATATGATTTGCGGAGTGTTATGTATTCCTCGTCTACACTTCAAATGAATGTAAATGCGACACTTCCTTGCAAGGAAATAGCGTTTGCAGATGTCTACGTATCGTAGCAATAGAGTTCTTATGATTCTTAAAACGCGATATCGCATCTCATTTCTATGTTTCATGGTAAGGTATAATATGATATGCGAAGTGTTATGTATCCGTCGTCTACACTTCAAATGAATGTAAATGCGACACTTTCTTGCAAGGAAATAGCGTTTGCAGATGTCTACGTATCGTAGCATTGGATTTCTGATGCTTCTTAAAACGCGATATCGCATCTCATTTCTATGTTTCATGGTAAGATATAATATGATTTGCGGAGTGTTATGTACTCCTCGTCTACACTTCAAATGAATGTAAATGCGACACTTCCTTGCAAGGAAATAGCGTTTGCAAATGTCTACCTATCGTAGCAGTAGTGTTCTAATGCTTCTTAGAAGGCGATGTAGCATCTCATTTCTATGTTTCATGGTAAGATATAATATGATTTGCGAACTGTTATGTATTCCTCGTCTACACTTCAAATGAATGTAAATGCGACACTTCCTTGCAAGGAAATAGCGTTTGCAGATGTCTACGTATCGAAGCAATAGAGTTCTAATGCTTCTTAAAACGCGATATCGCATCTCATTTCTATGTTTCATGGTAAGATATAATATGATTTGCGATGTATTATGTATTCCTCGTCTACACATCAAATGAATGTAAATGCGACACTTCCTTGCAAGGAAATAGCGTTTGCAGATGTCTACGTATCGTAGCAATAGAGTTCTTATGATTCTTGAAACGCGATATCGCATCACATTTCTATGTTTCATGGTAAGATATAATATGATTTGCGGAGTGTTATGTATTCCTCGTCTACACTTCAAATGAATGTGAATGCCACACTTCCTCGCTAGGAAATAGCGTTTGCAGATGTCTACGTATCGAAGCAATAGAGTTCTAATGCTTCTTAAAACGCGATATCGCATCTCATTTCTATGTTTCATGGTAAGATATAATATGATTTGCGAAGTGTCATGCATTCCTCGTCTACGATTCAGATGAATGTAAATGCGACACTTCCTTGCAAGGAAATAGCGTTTGAAGATGTCTACGTATCGTAGCAATAGAGTTCTAATGCTTCTTAAAACGCGATATCGCATCTCATTTCTATGTTTCATGGTAAGATATAATATGATTTGCGAAGTGTTATGCATTCCTCGTCTACGATTCAAATGAATGTAAATGCGACACTTCCTTGAAAGGAAATAGCGTTTGCAGATGTGTACGTATCGTAGCAATAGAGTTCTTATGATTCTTAGAACGCTATATTACATCTCATTTTTACGTTTCATGGTAAGATATAATATGATTTGCGAAGTGTTATGTATTCCTCGTCTACACTTCAAATGAATGTAAATGCGACACTTCTTTGCTAGGAAATAGCGTTTGCAAATGTCTACCTATCGTAGCAATAGTGTTCTAATGCTTCTTAAAACGCGATATCCCATCTCATTTCTATGATTCATGGTAAGATATAATATGATTTGCGAAGTGTCATGTATTCCTCGTCTACACTTCAAATGAATGTAAATGCGACACCTCCTTGCAAGGAAATAGCGTTTGCAGATGTCTACGTATCGAAGCAATAGAGTTCAAATGCTTCTTAAAACGCGATATCACATCTCATTCCTATGTTTCATGGTAAGATATAATATGATTTGCGAAGTGTCATGTATTCCTCGTCTACACATCAAATGAATGTAAATGCGACACCTCCTTGCAAGGAAATAGCGTTTGCAGATGTCTACGTATCGAAGCAATAGAGTTCAA
This sequence comes from Xylocopa sonorina, assembly GCF_050948175.1. Taxonomy (NCBI): domain Eukaryota; kingdom Metazoa; phylum Arthropoda; class Insecta; order Hymenoptera; family Apidae; genus Xylocopa; species Xylocopa sonorina. The sequence goes on along the minus strand of NW_027490139.1, from coordinate 315,928 downwards.
ATGCTTCTTAAAACGCGATATCACATCTCATTCCTATGTTTCATGGTAAGATATAATATGATTTGCGAAGTATCATGTATTCCTCGTCTACACTTCAAATGAATGTAAATGCGACACTTCCTTGCATGGAAATAGCGTTAGCAGATGTCTACGTATCGAAGCAATAGAGTTCAAATGCTTCTTAAAACGAGATATTGCATCTCATATCTATGTTTCCTGATAAGATATAATATTCATTGCGGAGTGTCATGTATTCCTCGTCTACGATTCAAATGAAAGTAAATGCGACACTTGCTTGCAAGGTAGTAGCGATTGCACATGTCTACGTATCGTAGCAATAGAGTTCATATCATTCTTAAAAAGCGATATCGCATCTCATTTCTATGTTTCATGGTAAGGTATAATATGATATGCGAAGTGTTATGTATCCGTCGTCTACACTTCAAATGAATGTAAATGCGACACTTTCTTGCAAGGAAATAGCGTTTGCAGATGTCTACGTATCGTAGCAATAGAGTTCTTATGATTCTCAAAACGCGATATCGCATTTCATTTCTATGTTTCATGGTAAGGTATAATATGATATGCGAAGTGTTATGTATCCTTCGTCTACACTTGAAATGAATGTAAATGCGACACTTTCTTGCAAGGAAATAGCGTTTGCAGATGTCTACGTATCGTAGCATTGGATTTCTGATGCTTCTTAAAACGCGATATCGCATCTCATTTCTATGTTTCATGGTAAGATATAATATGATTTGCGAAGTGTTATGTATTCCTCGTCTACACTTCAAATGAATGTAAATGCGACACATCTTTGCAAGGAAATAGCGTTTGCAGATGTCTACGTATCGTTGCAATAGAGTTCTTATGATTCTTAAAACGCGATATCGCATCTCATTTCTATGTTTCATGGTAAGGTATAATATGATTTGCGGAGTGTTATGTATTCCTCGTCTACACTTCAAATGAATGTAAATGCGACACTTCCTTGCAAGGAAATAGCGTTTGCAGATGTCTACGTATCGTAGCAATAGAGTTCTTATGATTCTTAAAACGCGATATCGCATCTCATTTCTATGTTTCATGGTAAGGTATAATATGATATGCGAAGTGTTATGTATCCGTCGTCTACACTTCAAATGAATGTAAATGCGACACTTTCTTGCAAGGAAATAGCGTTTGCAGATGTCTACGTATCGTAGCATTGGATTTCTGATGCTTCTTAAAACGCGATATCGCATCTCATTTCTATGTTTCATGGTAAGATATAATATGAATTGCGAAGTGTTGTGTATTCCTCGTCTACACTTCAAATGAATGTAAATGCGACACTTCTTTGCAAGGAAATAGCGTTTGCAGATGTCTACGTATCGTAGCAATAGTGTTCTTATGATTCTTAAAACGCGATATCGCATCTCATTTCTATGTTTCATGGTAAGATACAATATGATTTGCGGAGTGTTATGTACTCCTCGTCTACACTTCAAATGAATGTAAATGCGACACTTCCTTGCAAGGAAATAGCGTTTGCAAATGTCTACCTATCGTAGCAGTAGTGTTCTAATGCTTCTTAGAACGCGATGTAGCATCTCATTTCTATGTTTCATGGTAAGATATAATATGATTTGCGAACTGTTATGTATTCCTCGTCTACACTTCAAATGAATGTAAATGCGACACTTCCTTGCAAGGAAATAGCGTTTGCAGATGTCTACGTATCGAAGCAATAGAGTTCTAATGCTTCTTAAAACGCGATATCGCATCTCATTTCTATGTTTCATGGTAAGATATAATATGATTTGCGAAGTGTTATGCATTCCTCGTCTACGATTCAAATGAATGTAAATGCGACACTTCCTTGAAAGGAAATAGCGTTTGCAGATGTGTACGTATCGTAGCAATAGAGTTCTTATGATTCTTAGAACGCTATATTGCATCTCATTTTTACGTTTCATGGTAAGATATAATATGATTTGCGAAGTGTTATGTATTCCTCGTCTACACTTCAAATGAATGTAAATGCGACACTTCTTTGCTAGGAAATAGCGTTTGCAAATGTCTACCTATCGTAGCAATAGTGTTCTAATGCTTCTTAAAACGCGATATCCCATCTCATTTCTATGATTCATGGTAAGATATAATATGATTTGCGAAGTATCATGTACTCCTCGTCTACACTTCAAATGAATGTAAATGCGACACTTCCTTGCTAGGAAATAGCGATTGCAGATGTCTACGTATCGTAGCAATAGAGTTCATATGATTCTTAAAACGCGATATCGCATCTCATTTCTATGTTTCATGGTAAGATATAACATGATTTGCGAAGGGTTATGTATTCCTCGTCTACACTTCAAATGAATGTGAATGCGATACTTCCTCGCTAGGAAATAGCGTTTGCAGATGTCTACGTATCGTAGCAATAGCTTTCTAATGCTTCTTAAAGCGCGATATCGCATCTCATTTCTATGTTTCATGATAAGATATAATATGATTTGCGAAGTGTCATGTATTCCTCGTCTACACATCAAATGAATGTAAATGCGACACCTCCTTGCAAGGAAATAGCGTTTGCAGATGTCTACGTATCGAAGCAATAGAGTTCAAATGCTTCTTAAAACGCGATATCACATCTCATTCCTATGTTTCATGGTAAGATATAATATGATTTGCGAAGTATCATGTATTCCTCGTCTACACTTCAAATGAATGTAAATGCGACACTTCCTTGCATGGAAATAGCGTTAGCAGATGTCTACGTATCGAAGCAATAGAGTTCAAATGCTTCTTAAAACGAGATATTGCATCTCATATCTATGTTTCCTGATAAGATATAATATTCATTGCGGAGTGTCATGTATTCCTCGTCTACGATTCAAATGAAAGTAAATGCGACACTTCCTTGCAAGGTAGTAGCGTTTGCAGATGTCTACGTATCGTTGCAATAGAGTTCTTATGATTCTTAAAACGCGATATCGTATCTCATTTCTATGTTTCATGGTAAGATATAATATGATTTGCGGAGTGTTATGTATTCCTCGTCTACACTTCAAATGAATGTAAATGCGACACTTCCTTGCAAGGAAATAGCGTTTGCAGATGTCTACGTATCGTTGCAATAGAGTTCTTATGATTCTTAAAACGCGATATCGCATCTCATTTCTATGTTTCATGGTAAGGTATAATATGATTTGCGGAGTGTTATGTATTCCTCGTCTACACTTCAAATGAATGTAAATGCGACACTTCCTTGCAAGGAAATAGCGTTTGCAGATGTCTTCGTATCGTAGCAATAGGGTTCTTATGATTCTTAAAACGCGATATCGCATCTCATTTATATGTTTCATGGTAAGGTATAATATGATATGCGAATTGTTATGTATCCGTCGTCTACACTTCAAATGAATGTAAATGCGACACTTTCTTGCAAGGAAATAGCGTTTGAGGATGTCTACGTATCGTAGCATTGGATTTCTGATGTTTCTTAAAACGCGATATCGCATCTCATTTCTATGTTTCATGGTAAGATATAATATGATTTGCGAAGTATTATGTATTCCTCGTCTACACATCAAATGAATGTAAATGCGACACTTCCTTGCAAGGAAATAGCGTTTGCAGATGTCTACGTATCGTAGCAATAGAGTTCTTATGATTCTTAAAAAGCGATATCGCATCTCATTTCTATGTTTCATGGTAAGATATAATATGATTTGCGAAGTGTTATGTATTCCTCGTCTACACTTCAAATGAATGTAAATGCGACACTTCTTTGCAAGGAAATAGCGTTTGCAGATGTCTACGTATCGTTGCAATACAGTTCTTATGATTCTTAAAACGCGATATCGCATCACATTTCTATGTTTCATGGTAAGATATAATATGATTTGCGGAGTGTAATGTATTCCTCGTCTACACTTCAAATGAATGTAAATGCGACACTTCCTTGCAAGGAAATAGCGTTTGCAGATGTCCACGTATCGAAGCAATAGAGTTCAAATGCTTCTTAGAACGAGATATTGCATCTCATATCTATGTTTCATGATAAGATATAATATTCATTGCGAAGTGTTATGCATTCCTCGTCTACGATTCAAATGAATGTAAATGCGACACTTCCTTGCAAGGAAATAGCGTTTGCAGATGTCTACGTATCGTAGCAGTATAGTTCTTATGATTCTTAAAACGCGATATCGCATCTCATTTCTATGTTTCATGATAAGATATAATATGATTTGCGGAGTGTTATGTATTCCTCGTCTACAATTCAAATGAATGCAAATGCGACACATCCTCGCTAGGAAATAGCGTTTGCAGATGTCTACGTATCGTAGCAAGTTGAGTTCTAATGCTTCTTAAAACGCGATATCGCATCTCATTTCTATGTTTCATGGTAAGATATAATATGATTTGCGGAGTGTTATGTATTCCTCGTCTACACTTCAAATGAATGTGAACGCCACACTTCCTCGCTAGGAAATAGCGTTTGCAGATGTCTACGTATCGAAGCAATAGAGTTCTAATGCTTCTTAAAACGCGATATCGCATCTCATTTCTATGTTTCATGGTAAGATATTATATGATTTGCGAACTGTTGTGTATTCCTCGTCTACACTTCAAATGAATGTAAATGCGCCACTTCCTTGCAAGGAAATAGCGTTTGCAGATGTCTACGTAACGAAGCAATAGAGTTCAAATGCTTCTTAAAACGAGATATTGCATCTCATATCTATGTTTCATGATGAGATATAATATTCATTGCGAAGTGTTATGCATTCCTCGTCTACGATTAAAATGAATGAAAATGCGACACTTCCTTGCAAGGAAATAGCGTTTGCAGATGTCTACGTATCGTAGCAATAGAGTTCTAATGCTTCTTAAAACGCGATATCGCATCTCATTTCTATGTTTCATGGTAAGATATAATATGATTTGCGAAGTGTTATGTATTCCTCGTCTACACTTCAAATGAATGTGAATGCAACACTTCCTCGCTAGGAAAGAGCGTTTGCAGATGTCTGCGTATCGTAGGAGTAGAGTACTAATGCTTCTTAAAACGCGATGTCGCATCTCATTTCTATGTTTCATGGCAAGATATAATATGATTTGCGAACTGTTATGTATTCCTCGTCTACACTTCAAATGAATGTAAATGCGACACTTTCTTGCAAGGAAATAGCGTTTGCAGATGTCTACGTATCGAAGCTATAGAGTTCTTATGATTCTTAAAACGCGATATCGCATCTCATTTCCATATTTCATGGTAAGATATAATATGATTTGCGAACTGTTATGTATTCCTCGTCTACACTTCAAATGAATGTAAATGCGACACTTCCTTGCAAGGAAATAGCGTTTCCAGATGTCTACGCATCGAAGCAATAAAGTTCAAGTGCTTCTTAAAACGAGATATTGCATCTCATATCTATGTTTCATGATAAGATATAATATTCATTGCGAAGTGTTATGTATTCCTCGTCTACACTTCAAATGAATGTAAATGCGACACTTCCTTACAAGGAAATAGCGTTTGCAGATGTCTACGTATCGAAGCAATAGAGTTCAAATGCTTCTTAAAACGAGATATTGCATCTCATTTCTATGTTTCATGGTAAGATATAATATGATTTGCGGAGTGTTATGTATTCCTCGTCTACACTTCAAACGAATGTAAATGCGACACTTCCTTGCAAGGAAATAGCGTTTGCAGATGTCTACGTATCGAAGCAATATTGTTCAAATGCTTCTTAAAACGCGATATCGCATCTCATTTCTATGTTTCATGGTAAGGTATAATATGATTTGCGGAGTGTTATGTATTCCTCGTCTACACTTCAAATGAATGTAAATGCGACACTTCCTTGCAAGGAAATAGCGTTTGCAGATGTCTACGTATCGTAGCAATAGTGTTCTTATGATTCTTAAAACGCGATATCGCATCTCATTTCTATGTTTCATGGTAAGGTATAATATGATATGCGAAGTGTTATGTATCCGTCGTCTACACTTCAAATGAATGTAAATGCGACACTTTCTTGCAAGGAAATAGCGTTTGCAGATGTCTACGTATCGTAGCATTGGATTTCTGATGCTTCTAAAAACGCGATATCGCATCTCATTTCTATGTTTCATGGTAAGATATAATATGAATTGCGAAGTGTTATGTATTCCTCGTCTACACTTCAAATGAATGTAAATGCGACACTTCTTTGCAAGGAAATAGCGTTTGCAGATGTCTACGTATCGTTGCAATAGAGTTCTTATGATTCTTAAAACGCGATATCGCATCTCATTTCTATGTTTCATGGTAAGGTATAATATGATTTGCGGAGTGTTATGTATTCCTCGTCTACACTTCAAATGAATGTAAATGCGACATTTCCTTGCAAGGAAATAGCGTTTGCAGATGTCTACGTATCGTAGCAATAGTGTTCTTATGATTCTTAAAACGCGATATCGCATCTCATTTCTATGTTTCATGGTAAGATATAATATGATTTGCGAAGTGTTATGTATTCCTCGTCTACACATCAAATGAATGTAAATACGACACTTCCTTGCAAGGAAATAGCGTTTGCAGATGTCTACGTATCGTAGCAATAGTGTTCTTATGATTCTTAAAACGCGATATCGCATCTCATTTCTATGTTTCATGGTAAGATATAATATGATTTGCGAAGTGTTGTGTATTCCTCGTCTACACATCAAATGAATGTAAGTGCGACACTTCTTTGCAAGGAAATAGCGTTTGCAGATGTCTACGTATCGTAGCAATAGGGTTCTTATGATTCTTAAAACGCGATATCGCATCTCATTTATATGTTTCATGGTAAGGTATAATATGATATGCGAATTGTTATGTATCCGTCGTCTACACTTCAAATGAATGTAAATGCGACACTTTCTTGCAAGGAAATAGCGTTTGAGGATGTCTACGTATCGTAGCATTGGATTTCTGATGCTTCTTAAAACGCGATATCGCATCTCATTTCTATGTTTCATGGTAAGATATAATATGATTTGCGAAGTATTATGTATTCCTCGTCTACACATCAAATGAATGTAAATGCGACACTTCCTTGCAAGGAAATAGCGTTTGCAGATGTCTACGTATCGTAGCAATAGAGTTCTTATGATTCTTAAAAAGCGATATCGCATCTCATTTCTATGTTTCATGGTAAGGTATAATATGAGTTGCGAAGTGTTATGTATTCCTCGTCTACACTTCAAATGAATGTAAATGCGACACTTCCTTGCAAGGAAATAGCGTTTGCAGATGTCTACGTATCGTAGCAGTATAGTTCTTATGATTCTTAAAACGCGATATCGCATCTCATTTCTATGTTTCATGATAAGATATAATATGATTTGCGGAGTGTTATGTATTCCTCGTCTACAATTCAAATGAATGCAAATGCGACACATCCTCGCTAGGAAATAGCGTTTGCAGATGTCTACGTATCGTAGCAAGTTGAGTTCTAATGCTTCTTAAAACGCGATATCGCATCTCATTTCTATGTTTCATGGTAAGATATAATATGATTTGCGGAGTGTTATGTATTTCTCGTCTACACTTCAAATGAATGTGAACGCCACACTTCCTCGCTAGGAAATAGCGTTTGCAGATGTCTACGTATCGAAGCAATAGAGTTCTAATGCTTCTTAAAACGCGATATCGCATCTCATTTCTATGTTTCATGGTAAGATATTATATGATTTGCGAACTGTTGTGTATTCCTCGTCTACACTTCAAATGAATGTAAATGCGCCACTTCCTTGCAAGGAAATAGCGTTTGCAGATGTCTACGTAACGAAGCAATAGAGTTCAAATGCTTCTTAAAACGAGATATTGCATCTCATATCTATGTTTCATGATGAGATATAATATTCATTGCGAAGTGTTATGCATTCCTCGTCTACGATTAAAATGAATGAAAATGCGACACTTCCTTGCAAGGAAATAGCGTTTGCAGATGTCTACGTATCGTAGCAATAGAGTTCTAATGCTTCTTAAAACGCGATATCGCATCTCATTTCTATGTTTCATGGTAAGATATAATATGATTTGCGAAGTGTTATGTATTCCTCGTCTACACTTCAAATGAATGTGAATGCAACACTTCCTCGCTAGGAAAGAGCGTTTGCAGATGTCTGCGTATCGTAGGAGTAGAGTACTAATGCTTCTTAAAACGCGATGTCGCATCTCATTTCTATGTTTCATGGCAAGATATAATATGATTTGCGAACTGTTATGTATTCCTCGTCTACACTTCAAATGAATGTAAATGCGACACTTTCTTGCAAGGAAATAGCGTTTGCAGATGTCTACGTATCGAAGCTATAGAGTTCTTATGATTCTTAAAACGCGATATCGCATCTCATTTCCATGTTTCATGGTAAGATATAATATGATTTGCGAACTGTTATGTATTCCTCGTCTACACTTCAAATGAATGTAAATGCGACACTTCCTTGCAAGGAAATAGCGTTTCCAGATGTCTACGCATCGAAGCAATAAAGTTCAAGTGCTTCTTAAAACGAGATATTGCATCTCATATCTATGTTTCATGATAAGATATAATATTCATTGCGAAGTGTTATGTATTCCTCGTCTACACTTCAAATGAATGTAAATGCGACACTTCCTTACAAGGAAATAGCGTTTGCAGATGTCTACGTATCGAAGCAATAGAGTTCAAATGCTTCTTAAAACGAGATATTGCATCTCATTTCTATGTTTCATGGTAAGATATAATATGATTTGCGGAGTGTTATGTATTCCTCGTCTACACTTCAAACGAATGTAAATGCGACACTTCCTTGCAAGGAAATAGCGTTTGCAGATGTCTACGTATCGAAGCAATATTGTTCAAATGCTTCTTAAAACGCGATATCGCATCTCATTTCTATGTTTCATGGTAAGGTATAATATGATTTGCGGAGTGTTATGTATTCCTCGTCTACACTTCAAATGAATGTAAATGCGACACTTCCTTGCAAGGAAATAGCGTTTGCAGATGTCTACGTATCGTAGCAATAGTGTTCTTATGATTCTCAAAACGCGATATCGCATCTCATTTCTATGTTTCATGGTAAGGTATAATATGATATGCGAAGTGTTATGTATCCGTCGTCTACACTTCAAATGAATGTAAATGCGACACTTTCTTGCAAGGAAATAGCGTTTGCAGATGTCTACGTATCGTAGCATTGGATTTCTGATGCTTCTAAAAACGCGATATCGCATCTCATTTCTATGTTTCATGGTAAGATATAATATGAATTGCGAAGTGTTATGTATTCCTCGTCTACACTTCAAATGAATGTAAATGCGACACTTCTTTGCAAGGAAATAGCGTTTGCAGATGTCTACGTATCGTTGCAATAGAGTTCTTATGATTCTTAAAACGCGATATCGCATCTCATTTCTATGTTTCATGGTAAGGTATAATATGATTTGCGGAGTGTTATGTATTCCTCGTCTACACTTCAAATGAATGTAAATGCGACACTTCCTTGCAAGGAAATAGCGTTTGCAGATGTCTACGTATCGTAGCAATAGTGTTCTTATGATTCTTAAAACGCGATATCGCATCTCATTTCTATGTTTCATGGTAAGATATAATATGATTTGCGAAGTGTTATGTATTCCTCGTCTACACATCAAATGAATGTAAATACGACACTTCCTTGCAAGGAAATAGCGTTTGCGGATGTCTACGTATCGTAGCAATAGTGTTCTTATGATTCTTAAAACGCGATATCGCATCTCATTTCTATGTTTCATGGTAAGATATAATATGATTTGCGAAGTGTTGTGTATTCCTCGTCTACACATCAAATGAATGTAAATGCGACACTTCTTTGCAAGGAAATAGCGTTTGCAGATGTCTACGTATCGTTGCAATAGAGTTCTTATGATTCTTAAAACGCGATATCGCATCACATTTCTATGTTTCATGGTAAGATATAATATGATTTGCGGAGTGTTATGTATTCCTCGTCTACACTTCAAATGAATGTAAATGCGACACTTCCTTGCAAGGAAATAGCGTTTGCAGATGTCCACGTATCGAAGCAATAGAGTTCAAATGCTTCTTAGAACGAGATATCGCATCTCATTTCTATGTTTCATGGTAAGATATTATATGATTTGCGAACTGTTGTGTATTCCTCGTCTACACTTCAAATGAATGTAAATGCGCCACTTCCTTGCAAGGAAATAGCGTTTGCAGATGTCTACGTAACGAAGCAATAGAGTTCAAATGCTTCTTAAAACGAGATATTGCATCTCATATCTATGTTTCATGATGAGATATAATATTCATTGCGAAGTGTTATGCATTCCTCGTCTACGATTAAAATGAATGAAAATGCGACACTTCCTTGCAAGGAAATAGCGTTTGCAGATGTCTACGTATCGTAGCAATAGAGTTCTAATGCTTCTTAAAACGCGATATCGCATCTCATTTCTATGTTTCATGGTAAGATATAATATGATTTGCGAAGTGTTATGTATTCCTCGTCTACACTTCAAATGAATGTGAATGCAACACTTCCTCGCTAGGAAAGAGCGTTTGCAGATGTCTGCGTATCGTAGGAGTAGAGTACTAATGCTTCTTAAAACGCGATATCGCATCTCATTTCTATGTTTCATGGTAAGATATTATATGATTTGCGAACTGTTGTGTATTCCTCGTCTACACTTCAAATGAATGTAAATGCGACACTTCCTTGCAAGGAAATAGCGTTTGCAGATGTCTACGTAACGAAGCAATAGAGTTCAAATGCTTCTTAAAACGAGATATTGCATCTCATATCTATGTTTCATGATAAGATATAATATTCATTGCGAAGTGTTATGCATCCCTCGTCTACGATTAAAATGAATGAAAATGCGACACTTCCTTGCAAGGAAATAGCGTTTGCAGATGTCTACGTATCGTAGCAATAGAGTTCTAATGCTTCTTAAAACGCGATATCGCATCTCATTTCTATGTTTCATGGTAAGATATAATATGATTTGCGAAGTGTTATGTATTCCTCGTCTACACTTCAAATGAATGTGAATGCAACACTTCCTCGCTAGGAAAGAGCGTTTGCAGATGTCTGCGTATCGTAGGAGTAGAGTACTAATGCTTCTTAAAACGCGATGTCGCATCTCATTTCTATGTTTCATGGCAAGATATAATATGATTTGCGAACTGTTATGTATTCCTCGTCTACACTTCAAATGAATGTAAATGCGACACTTTCTTGCAAGGAAATAGCGTTTGCAGATGTCTACGTATCGAAGCTATAGAGTTCTTATGATTCTTAAAACGCGATATCGCACCTCATTTCCATGTTTCATGGTAAGATATAATATGATTTGCGAACTGTTATGTATTCCTCGTCTACACTTCAAATGAATGTAAATGCGACACTTCCTTGCAAGGAAATAGCGTTTCCAGATGTCTACGCATCGAAGCAATAAAGTTCAAGTGCTTCTTAAAACGAGATATTGCATCTCATATCTATGTTTCATGATAAGATATAATATTCATTGGGAAGTGTTATGTATTCCTCGTCTACACTTCAAATGAATGTAAATGCGACACTTCCTTACAAGGAAATAGCGTTTGCAGATGTCTACGTATCGAAGCAATAGAGTTCAAATGCTTCTTAAAACGAGATATTGCATCTCATTTCTATGTTTCATGGTAAGATATAATATGATTTGCGGAGTGTTATGTATTCCTCGTCTACACTTCAAACGAATGTAAATGCGACACTTCCTTGCAAGGAAATAGCGTTTGCAGATGTCTACGTATCGAAGCAATATTGTTCAAATGCTTCTTAAAACGCGATATCGCATCTCATTTCTATGTTTCATGGTAAGGTATAATATGATTTGCGGAGTGTTATGTATTCCTCGTCTACACTTCAAATGAATGTAAATGCGACACTTCCTTGCAAGGAAATAGCGTTTGCAGATGTCTACGTATCGTAGCAATAGTGTTCTTATGATTCTTAAAACGCGATATCGCATCTCATTTCTGTGTTTCATGGTAAGGTATAATATGATATGCGAAGTGTTATGTATCCATCGTCTACACTTCAAATGAATGTAAATGCGACACTTTCTTGCAAGGAAATAGCGTTTGCAGATGTCTACGTATCGTAGCATTGGATTTCTGATGCTTCTAAAAACGCGATATCGCATCTCATTTCTATGTTTCATGGTAAGATATAATATGAATTGCGAAGTGTTATGTATTCCTCGTCTACACTTCAAATGAATGTAAATGCGACACTTCTTTGCAAGGAAATAGCGTTTGCAGATGTCTACGTATCGTTGCAATAGAGTTCTTATGATTCTTAAAACGCGATATCGCATCTCATTTCTATGTTTCATGGTAAGGTATAATATGATTTGCGGAGTGTTATGTATTCCTCGTCTACACTTCAAATGAATGTAAATGCGACACTTCCTTGCAAGGAAATAGCGTTTGCAGATGTCTACGTATCGTAGCAATAGTGTTCTTATGATTCTTAAAACGCGATATCGCATCTCATTTCTATGTTTCATGGTAAGATATAATATGATTTGCGAAGTGTTATGTATTCCTCGTCTACACATCAAATGAATGTAAATACGACACTTCCTTGCAAGGAAATAGCGTTTGCAGATGTCTACGTATCGTAGCAATAGTGTTCTTATGATTCTTAAAACGCGATATCGCATCTCATTTCTATGTTTCATGGTAAGATATAATATGATTTGCGAAGTGTTGTGTATTCCTCGTCTACACATCAAATGAATGTAAATGCGACACTTCTTTGCAAGGAAATAGCGTTTGCAGATGTCTACGTATCGTAGCAATAGGGTTCTTATGATTCTTAAAACGCGATATCGCATCTCATTTATATGTTTCATGGTAAGGTATAATATGATATGCGAATTGTTATGTATCCGTCGTCTACACTTCAAATGAATGTAAATGCGACACTTTCTTGCAAGGAAATAGCGTTTGAGGATGTCTACGTATCGTAGCATTGGATTTCTGATGCTTCTTAAAACGCGATATCGCATCTCATTTCTATGTTTCATGGTAAGATATAATATGATTTGCGAAGTATTATGTATTCCTCGTCTACACATCAAATGAATGTAAATGCGACACTTCCTAGCAAGGAAATAGCGTTTGCAGATGTCTACGTATCGTAGCAATAGAGTTCTTATGATTCTTAAAAAGCGATATCGCATCTCATTTCTATGTTTCATGGTAAGATATAATATGATTTGCGAAGTGTTATGTATTCCTCGTCTACACTTCAAATGAATGTAAATGCGACACTTCTTTGCAAGGAAATAGCGTTTGCAGATGTCTACGTATCGTTGCAATAGAGTTCTTATGATTCTTAAAACGCGATATCGCATCACATTTCTATGTTTCATGGTAAGATATAATATGATTTGCGGAGTGTTATGTATTCCTCGTCTACACTTCAAATGAATGTAAATGCGACACTTCCTTGCAAGGAAATAGCGTTTGCAGATGTCCACGTATCGAAGCAATAGAGTTCAAATGCTTCTTAGAACGAGATATCGCATCTCATTTCTATGTTTCATGGTAAGATATTATATGATTTGCGAACTGTTGTGTATTCCTCGTCTACACTTCAAATGAATGTAAATGCGCCACTTCCTTGCAAGGAAATAGCGTTTGCAGATGTCTACGTAACGAAGCAATAGAGTTCAAATGCTTCTTAAAACGAGATATTGCATCTCATATCTATGTTTCATGATGAGATATAATATTCATTGCGAAGTGTTATGCATTCCTCGTCTACGATTAAAATGAATGAAAATGCGACACTTCCTTGCAAGGAAATAGCGTTTGCAGATGTCTACGTATCGTAGCAATAGAGTTCTAATGCTTCTTAAAACGCGATATCGCATCTCATTTCTATGTTTCATGGTAAGATATAATATGATTTGCGAAGTGTTATGTATTCCTCGTCTACACTTCAAATGAATGTGAATGCAACACTTCCTCGCTAGGAAAGAGCGTTTGCAGATGTCTGCGTATCGTAGGAGTAGAGTACTAATGCTTCTTAAAACGCGATATCGCATCTCATTTCTATGTTTCATGGTAAGATATTATATGATTTGCGAACTGTTGTGTATTCCTCGTCTACACTTCAAATGAATGTAAATGCGACACTTCCTTGCAAGGAAATAGCGTTTGCAGATGTCTACGTAACGAAGCAATAGAGTTCAAATGCTTCTTAAAACGAGATATTGCATCTCATATCTATGTTTCATGTTAAGATATAATATTCATTGCGAAGTGTTATGCATCCCTCGTCTACGATTAAAATGAATGAAAATGCGACACTTCCTTGCAAGGAAATAGCGTTTGCAGATGTCTACGTATCGTAGCAATAGAGTTCTAATGCTTCTTAAAACGCGATATCGCATCTCATTTCTATGTTTCATGGTAAGATATAATATGATTTGCGAAGTGTTATGTATTCCTCGTCTACACTTGAAATGAATGTGAATGCAACACTTCCTCGCTAGGAAAGAGCGTTTGCAGATGTCTGCGTATCGTAGGAGTAGAGTACTAATGCTTCTTAAAACGCGATGTCGCATCTCATTTCTATGTTTCATGGTAAGATATAATATGATTTGCGGAGTGTTATGTATTCCTCGTCTACACTTCAAACGAATGTAAATGCGACACTTCCTTGCAAGGAAATAGCGTTTGCAGATGTCTACGTATCGAAGCAATATTGTTCAAATGCTTCTTAAAACGCGATATCGCATCTCATTTCTATGTTTCATGGTAAGGTATAATATGATTTGCGGAGTGTTATGTATTCCTCGTCTACACTTCAAATGAATGTAAATGCGACACTTTCTTGCAAGGAAATAGCGTTTGCAGATGTCTAAGTATCGAAGCAATAGAGTTCTTATGATTCTTAAAACGCGATATCGCATCTCATTTCCATGTTTCATGGTAAGATATAATATGATTTGCGAACTGTTATGTATTCCTCGTCTACACTTCAAATGAATGTAAATGCGACACTTCCTTGCAAGGAAATAGCGTTTCCAGATGTCTACGCATCGAAGCAATAAAGTTCAAGTGCTTCTTAAAACGAGATATTGCATCTCATATCTATGTTTCATGATAAGATATAATATTCATTGCGAAGTGTTATGTATTCCTCGTCTACACTTCAAATGAATGTAAATGCGACACTTCCTTACAAGGAAATAGCGTTTGCAGATGTCTACGTATCGAAGCAATAGAGTTCAAATGCTTCTTAAAACGCGATATCGCATCTCATTTCTATGTTTCATGGTAAGGTATAATATGATTTGCGAAGTGTTATGTATCCGTCGTCCTACACATTCAAATGAATGTAAATGCGACACTTTCTCGCAAGGAACTAGCGTTTGCAGATGTCTACGTATCTTAGCAATAGAGTTCTTATGATTCTTAAAACGCGATATCGCATCACATTTCTATGTTTCATGGTAGGATATAATATGATTTGCGGAGTGTTATGTATTCCTCGTCTACACTTCAAATGAATGTGAATGCCACACTTCCTCGCTAGGAAATAGCGTTTGCAGATGTCTACGTATCGAAGCAATAGAGTTCTTATGATTCTTAAAAACGCGATATCGCATCTCATTTCTATGTTTCATGGTAAGGTATAATATGATATGCGAAGTGTTATGTATCCTTCGTCTACACTTCAAATGAATGTAAATGCGACACTTTCTTGCAAGGAAATAGCGTTTGCAGATGTCTACGTATCGTAGCATTGGATTTCTGATGCTTCTTAAAACGCGATATCGCATCTCATTTATATGTTTCATGGTAAGATATAATATGAATTGCGAAGTGTTATGTATTCCTCGTCTACACTTCAAATGAATGTAAATGCGACACTTCTTTGCAAGGAAATAGCGTTTGCAGATGTCTACGTATTGTTGCAATAGAGTTCTTATGATTCTTAAAACGCGATATCGCATCTCATTTCTATGTTTCATGGTAAGGTATAATATGATTTGCGGAGTGTTATGTATTCCTCGTCTACACTTCAAATGAATGTAAATGCGACACTTCCTTGCAAGGAAATAGCGTTCGCAGATGTCTACGTATCGTAGCAATAGTGTTCTTATGATTCTTAAAACGCGATATCGCATCTCATTTCTATGTTTCATGGTAAGATATAATATGATTTGCGAAGTGTTATGTATTCCTCGTCTACACATCAAATGAATGTAAATGCGACACTTCCTGGCAAGGAAATAGCGTTTGCAGATGTCTACGTATCGTAGAAATAGTGTTCTTATGATTCTTAAAACGCGATATCGCATCTCATTTCTATGTTTCATGGTAAGATATAATATGATTTGCGAAGTATTATGTATTCCTCGTCTACACATCAAATGAATGTAAATGCGACACTTCCTTGCAAGGAAATAGCGTTTGCAGATGTCTACGTATCGTAGCATTAGAGTTCTTATGATTCTTAAAACGCGATATCGCATCTCATTTCTATGTTTCATGGTAAGATATTATATGATTTGCGAACTGTTGTGTATTCCTCGTCTACACTTCAAATGAATGTAAATGCGACACTTCCTTGCAAGGAAATAGCGTTTGCAGATGTCTACGTATCGAAGCAATAGAGTTCAAATGCTTCTTAAAACGAGATATTGCATTTCATATCTATGTTTCATGATAAGATATAATATTCATTGCGAAGTGTTATGCATTCCTCGTCTACGATTAAAATGAATGAAATGCGACACTTCCTTGCAAGGAAATAGCGTTTGCAGATGTCTACGTATCGTAGCAATAGAGTTCTTATGATTCTTAAAACGCGATATCGCATCTCATTTCTATGTATCATGGTAAGGTATAATATGATTTGCGAAGTGTTATGTATCCGTCGTCTACACTTCAAATGAATGTAAATGCGACACTTTATCGCAAGGAACTAGCGTTTGCAGATGTCTACGTATCTTAGCAATAGAGTTCTTATGATTCTTAAAACGCGATATCGCATCACACTTCTATGTTTCATGGTAAGATATAATATGATTTGCGGAGTGTTATGTATTCCTCGTCTACACTTCAAATGAATGTGAATGCCACACTTCCTAGCTAGGAAATAGCGTTTGCAGATGTCTACGTATCGAAGCAATAGAGTTCTAATGCTTCTTAAAACGCGATATCGCATCTCATTTCTATGTTTCATGGTAAGGTATAATATGAGTTGCGAAGTGTTATGTATTCCTCGTCTACACTTCAAATGAATGTAAATGCGACACTTTCTTGCAAGGAAATAGCGTTTGCAGATGTCTACGTATCGTAGCAATGGATTTCTGATGCTTCTTAAAACGCGATATCGCATCTCATTTCCATGTTTCATGGTAAGATATAATATGATTTGCGAAGTGTTATGTATTCCTCGTCTACACTACAAATGAATGTGAATGCGACACTTCCTCGCTAGGAAATAGCGCTAGCAGATGTCTGCGTATCGTAGCAGTACAGTTCTAATGCTTCTTAAAACGCGATATCGCATCTCATTTCTATGTTTCATGGTAAGATATAATATGATTTGCGAAGTGTTATGTATTCCTCGTCTACACTTCAAATGAATGTGAATGCAACACTTCCTCGCTAGGAAAGAGCGTTTGCAGATGTCTGCGTATCGTAGGAGTAGAGTACTAATGCTTCTTAAAACGCGATATCGCATCTCATTTCTATGTTTCATGGTAAGATATAATATGATTTGCGAACTGTTATGTATTCCTCGTCTACACTTCAAATGAATGTAAATGCGACACTTTCTTGCAAGGAAATAGCGTTTGCAGATGTCTACGTATCGAAGCAATAGAGTTCTTATGATTCTTAAAACGCGATATCGCATCTCATTTCCATGTTTCATGGTAAGATATAATATGGTTTGCGAACTGTTATGTATTCCTCGTCTACACTTCAAATGAATGTAAATGCGACACTTCCTTGCAAGGAAATAGCGTTTCCAGATGTCTACGCATCGAAGCAATAAAGTTCAAGTGCTTCTTAAAACGAGATATTGCATCTCATATCTATGTTTCATGATAAGATATAATATTCATTGCGAAGTGTTATGTATTCCTCGTCTACACTTCAAATGAATGTAAATGCGACACTTCCTTACAAGGAAATAGCGTTTGCAGATGTCTACGTATCGAAGCAATAGAGTTCAAATGCTTCTTAAAACGAGATATTGCATCTCATTTCTATGTTTCATGGTAAGATATAATATGATTTGCGGAGTGTTATGTATTCCTCGTCTACACTTCAAACGAATGTAAATGCGACACTTCCTTGCAAGGAAATAGCGTTTGCAGATGTCTACGTATCGAAGCAATATTGTTCAAATGCTTCTTAAAACGCGATATCGCATCTCATTTCTATGTTTCATGGTAAGGTATAATATGATTTGCGGAGTGTTATGTATTCCTCGTCTACACTTCAAATGAATGTAAATGCGACACTTCCTTGCAAGGAAATAGCGTTTGCAGATGTCTACGTATCGTAGCAATAGTGTTCTTATGATTCTTAAAACGCGATATCGCATCTCATTTCTATGTTTCATGGTAAGGTATAATATGATATGCGAAGTGTTATGTATCCGTCGTCTACACTTCAAATGAATGTAAATGCGACACTTTCTTGCAAGGAAATAGCGTTTGCAGATGTCTACGTATCGTAGCAATGGATTTCTGATGCTTCTTAAAACGCGATATCGCATCTCATTTCTATGTTTCATGGTAAGGTATAATATGATTTGCGAAGTGTTATGTATCCGTCGTCTACACTTCAAATGAATGTAAATGCGACACTTTCTTGCAAGGAAATAGCGTTTGCAGATGTCTATGTATCGTAGCAATAGAGTTCTTATGATTCTTAAAACGCGATATCGCATCTCATTTCTATGTTTCATGGTAAGGTATAATATGATTTGCGGAGTGTTATGTATTCCTCGTCTACACTTCAAATGAATGTAAATGCGACACTTCCTTGCAAGGAAATAGCGTTTGCAGATGTCTACGTATCGTAGAAATAGTGTTCTTATGATTCTTAAAACGCGATATCGCATCTCATTTCTATGTTTCATGGTAAGATATAATATGATATGCGAAGTGTTATGTATCCGTCGTCTACACTTCAAATGAATGTAAATGCGACACTTCCTTGCAAGGAAATAGCGTTTGCAGATGTCTACGTATCGTAGCAGTAGAGTTCTTATGATTCTTAAAACGCGATATCGCATCTCATTTCTATGTTTCATGGTAAGATATAATATGATTTGCGAACTGTTGTGTATTCCTCGTCTACACTTCAAATGAATGTAAATGCGACACTTCCTTGCAAGGAAATAGCGTTTGCAGATGTCTACGTATCGAAGCAATAGAGTTCAAATGCTTCTTAAAACGAGATATTGCATTTCATATCTATGTTTCATGATAAGATATATTATTCATTGCGAAGTGTTATGCATTCCTCGTCTACGATTAAAATGAATGAAATGCGACACTTCCTTGCAAGGAAATAGCGTTTGCAGATGTCTACGTATCGTAGCAATAGAGTTCTTATGATTCTTAAAACGCGATATCGCATCTCATTTCTATGTTTCATGGTAAGGTATAATATGATTTGCGAAGTGTTATGTATCCGTCGTCTACACTTCAAATGAATGTAAATGCGACACTTTCTCGCAAGGAACTAGCGTTTGCAGATGTCTACGTATCTTAGCAATAGAGTTCTTATGATTCTTAAAACGCGATATCGCATCACATTTCTATGTTTCATGGTAGGATATAATATGATTTGCGGAGTGTTATGTATTCCTCGCCTACACTTCAAATGAATGTGAATGCCACACTTCCTCGCTAGGAAATAGCGTTTGCAGATGTCTACGTATCGAAGCAATAGAGTTCTTATGATTCTTAAAACGCGATATGGCGTCTCATTTCTATGTTTCATGGTAAGGTATAATATGATATGCGAAGTGTTATGTATCCTTCGTCTACACTTCAAATGAATGTAAATGCGACACTTTCTTGCAAGGAAATAGCGTTTGCAGATGTCTACGTATCGTAGCATTGGATTTCTGATGCTTCTTAAAACGCGATATCGCATCTCATTTCTATGTTTTTATGGTAAGATATAATATGATTTGCGGAGTGTTATGTATTCCTCGTCTACACTTCAAATGAATGTGAATGCCACACTTCCTCGCTAGGAAATAGCGTTTGCAGATGTCTACGTATCGAAGCAATAGAGTTCTAATGCTTCTTAAAACGCGATATCGCATCTCATTTCTATGTTTCATGGTAAGGTATAATATGAGTTGCGAAGTGTTATGTATTCCTCGTCTACACTTCAAATGAATGTAAATGCGACACTTTCTTGCAAGGAAATAGCGTTTGCAGATGTCTACGTATCGTAGCAATGGATTTCTGATGCTTCTTAAAACGCGATATGGCATCTCATTTCTATGTTTCATGGTAAGATATAATATGATTTGCGAATTGTCATGTATTCCTCGTCCACACTTCAAATGAATGTGAATGCGACACTTCCTCGCTAGGAAATAGCGTTTGCGGATGTCTACGTATCGTAGCAGTTGAGTTCTAATGCCTCTTAAAACGCGATATCGCATCTCATTTCTATGTTTCATGGTAAGATATAATATGATTTGCGAAGTGTTATGTACTCCTCGTCTGCACTTCTAATGAATGTAAATGCGACACTTCTTTGCAAGGAAATAGCGTTTGCAGATGTCTACGTATCGTTGCAATAGAGTTCTTATGATTCTTAAAACGCGATATCGCATCTCATTTCTATGTTTCATGGTAAGATATAATATGATTTGCGAAGTGTTATGTATTCCTCGTCTACACTTCAAATGAATGTAAATGCGACACTTCCTTGCAAGGAAATAGCGTTTGCAGATGTCTACGTATCGTAGCAATAGTGTTCTTATGGTTCTTAAAACGCGATATCGCATCTCATTTCTATGTTTCATGGTAAGATATAATATGATTTGCGAAGTGTTATGTACTCCTCGTCTACACTTCAAATGAATGTAAATGCGACACTTCCTTGCAAGGAAATAGCGTTTGCAAATTTCTACCTATCGTAGCAGTAGTGTTCTAATGCTTCTTAGAACGCGATGTGGCATCTCATTTCTATGTTTCATGGTAAGATATAATATGATTTGCGAACTGTTATGTATTCCTCGCCTACACTTCAAATGAATGTAAATGCGACACTTCCTTGCAAGGAAATAGCGTTTGCAGATGTCTACGTATCGAAGCAATAGAGTTCTAATGCTTCTTAAAACGCGATATCGCATCTCATTTCTATGTTTCATGGTAAGATATAATATGATTTGCGAAGTGTTATGTATTCCACGTCTACACTTCAAATGAATGTGAATGTGACACTTCCTCGCTAGGAAATAGCGTTTGCAGATGTCTGCGTATCGTAGCAGTAGAGTTCTAATGCTTCTTAAAACGCTATATCGCATCTCATTTCTATGTTTCATGGTAAGATACAATATGATTTGCGAAGTGTTATGTATTCCTCGTCTACACTTCAAATGAGTGTGAATGCGACACTTTCTCGCTAGGAAATAGCGTTTGCAGATGTCTACGTATCGAAGCAATAGAGTTCAAATGCTTCATAGAAAGAGATATTGCATCTCATATTTATGTTTCATGATAAGATATAATATTCATTGCGAAGTGTTATGCATTCCTCGCCTACGATTCAAATGAATGTAAATGCGACACTTCCTTGCAAGGAAATAGCGTTTGCAGATGTCTACGTACCGTAGCAATAGAGTTCTAATGCTTCTTCAAACGCGATATCGCATCTCATTTCTATGTTTCATGGTAAGATATAATATGATTTGCGAAGTGTTATGCATTCCTCGTCTACGATTCAAATGAATGTAAATGCGACACTTCCTTGAAAGGAAATAGCGTTTGCAGATGTGTACGTATCGTAGCAATAGAGTTCTTATGATTCTTAGAACGCTATATTGCATCTCATTTTTACGTTTCATGGTAAGATATAATATGATTTGCGAAGTGTTATGTATTCCTCGTCTACACTTCAAATGAATGTAAATGCGACACTTCTTTGCTAGGAAATAGCGTTTGCAAATGTCTACCTATCGTAGCAATAGCTTTCTAATGCTTCTTAAAGCGCGATATCGCATCTCATTTCTATGTTTCATGATAAGATATAATATGATTTGCGAAGTGTCATGTATTCCTCGTCTACACATCAAATGAATGTAAATGCGACACCTCCTTGCAAGGAAATAGCGTTTGCAGATGTCTACGTATCGAAGCAATAGAGTTCAAATGCTTCTTAAAACGCGATATCACATCCCATTCCTATGTTTCATGGTAAGATATAATATGATTTGCGAAGTATCATGTATTCCTCGTCTACACTTCAAATGAATGTAAATGCGACACTTCCTTGCATGGAAATAGCGTTAGCAGATGTCTACGTATCGAAGCAATAGAGATCAAATGCTTCTTAAAACGCGATATCGCATCTCATTTCTATGTTTCATGATAAGATATAATATGATTTGCGGAGTGTTATGTATTCCTCGTCTACAATTCAAATGAATGCAAATGCGACACATCCTCGCTAGGAAATAGCGTTTGCAGGTGTCTACGTATCGTAGCAAGTTGAGTTCTAATGCTTCTTAAAACGCGATATCGCATCTCATTTCTATGTTTCATGGTAAGATATAATATGATTTGCGAAGTGTTATGTATTCCCCGTCTACACATCAAATGAATGTAAATGCGACACTTCCTTGCAAGGAAATAGCGTTTGCAGATATCTACGTATCGTTGCAATAGAGTTCCTATGATTCTTAAAACGCGATGTCGCATCTCATTTCTATGTTTCATGGTAAGGTATAATATGATTTGCGAAGTGTTATGTATCCGTCGTCTACACTTCAAATGAATGTAAATGCGACACTTTCTTGCAAGGAAATAGCGTTTGCAGATGTCTACGTATCGTAGCAGTATAGTTCTTATGATTCTTAAAACGCGATATCGCATCTCATTTCTATGTTTCATGGTAGGATATAATATGATTTGCGAAGTGTTATGTATTCCTCGTCTACACTTCAAATGAATGTAAATGCGACACATCTTTGCAAGGAAATAGCGTTTGCAGATGTCTACGTATCGTTGCAATAGAGTTCTTATGATTCTTAAAACGCGATATCGCATCTCATTTCTATGTTTCATGGTAAGGTATAATATGATTTGCGGAGTGTTATGTATTCCTCGTCTACACTTCAAATGAATGTAAATGCGACACTTCCTTGCAAGGAAATAGCGTTTGCAGATGTCTACGTATCGTTGCAATAGAGTTCCTATGATTCTTAAAACGCGATGTCGCATCTCATTTCTATGTTTCATGGTAAGGTATAATATGATTTGCGAAGTGTTATGTATCCGTCGTCTACACTTCAAATGAATGTAAATGCGACACTTTCTTGCAAGGAAATAGCGTTAGCAGATGTCTACGTATCGTAGCATTGGATTTCTGATGCTTCATAAAACGCGATATCGCATCTCATTTCTATGTTTCATGGTAAGATATAATATGAATTGCGAAGTGTTATGAATTCCTCGTCTACACTTCAAATGAATGTAAATGCGACACTTCTTTGCAAGGAAATAGCGTTTGCAGATGTCTACGTATTGTTGCAATAGAGTTCTTATGATTCTTAAAACGCGATATCGCATCTCATTTCTATGTTTCATGGTAAGGTATAATATGATTTGCGGAGTGCTATGTATTCCTCGTCTACACTTCAAATGAATGTAAATGCGACACTTCCTTGCAAGGAAATAGCGTTTGCAGATGTCTACGTATCGTAGCAATAGTGTTCTTATGATTCTTAAACGCGATATCGCATCTCATTTCTATGTTTCATGGTAAGATATAATATGATTTGCGAAGTGTTATGTATTCCTCGTCTACACATCAAATGAATGTAAATGCGACACTTCCTTGCAAGGAAATAGGGTTTGCAGATGTCTACGTATCGTAGCAATAGAGTTCTTATGATTCTCAAAACGCGATATCGCATCTCATTTCTATGTTTCATGGTAAGGTATAATATGATATGCGAAGTGTTATGTATCCGTCGTCTACACTTGAAATGAATGTAAATGCGACACTTTCTTGCAAGGAAATAGCGTTTGCAGATGTCTACGTATCGTAGCATTGGATTTCTGATGCTTCTTAAAACGCGATATCGCATCTCATTTCTATGTTTCATGGTAAGATATAATATGATTTGCGAAGTGTTATGTATTCCTCGTCTACACTTCAAATGAATGTAAATGCGACACATCTTTGCAAGGAAATAGCGTTTGCAGATGTCTACGTATCGATGCAATAGAGTTCTTATGATTCTTAAAACGCGATATCGCATCTCATTTCTATGTTTCATGGTAAGGTATAATATGATATGCGAAGTGTTATGTATCCGTCGTCAACACTTCAAATGAATGTAAATGCGACACTTTCTTGCAAGGAAATAGCGTTTGCAGATGTCTACGTATCGTAGCATTGGATTTCTGATGCTTCTTAAAACGCGATATCGCATCTCATTTCTATGTTTCATGGTAAGATACAATATGATTTGCGGAGTGTTATGTACTCCTCGTCTACACTTCAAATGAATGTAAATGCGACACTTCCTTGCAAGGAAATAGCGTTTGCAAATATCTACCTATCGTAGCAGTAGTGTTCTAATGCTTCTTAGAACGCGATGTAGCATCTCATTTCTATGTTTCATGGTAAGATATAATATGATTTGCGAACTGTTATGTATTCCTCGTCTACACTTCAAATGAATGTAAATGCGACACTTCCTTGCAAGGAAATAGCGTTTGCAGATGTCTACGTATCGAAGCAATAGAGTTCTAATGCTTCTTAAAACGCGATATCGCATCTCATTTCTATGTTTCATGGTAAGATATAATATGATTTGCGAAGTGTTATGTATTCCTCGTCTACACATCAAATGAATGTAAATGCGACACTTCCTTGCAAGGAAATAGCGTTTGCAGATGTCTACGTATCGTAGCAATAGAGTTCTTATGATTCTTAAAACGCGATATCGCATCACATTTCTTTGATTCATGGTAAGATATAATATGATTTGCGGAGTGTCGTGTATTCCTCGTCCACACCTCAAATGAATGTGAATGCGACACTTCCTCGCTAGGAAATAGCGTTTGCAGATGTCTACGTATCGTAGCAGTTGAGTTCTAATGCCTCTTAAAACGCAATATCGCATCTCATTTCTATGTTTCATGGTAAGATATAATATGATTTGCGAAATGTTATGTATTCCTCGTCTACACACCAAATGAATGTAAATGCGACACTTCCTTGCAAGGAAATAGCTTTTGCAGATGTCTACGTATCGTAGCAATGGCTTTCTGATGCTTCTTAAAACGCGATATCGCATGTCATTTCTATGTTTCATGGTAAGATATAATATGATTTGCGAAGTGTTATGTATTCCTCGTCTACACTTCAAATGAATGTAAATGCGACACTTCTTTGCAAGGAAATAGCGTTTGCAGATGTCTACGTATCGAAGCAATAGAGTTCTATAGATTCTTAAAACGCGATATTGCATCTCATTTCTATGTTTCATGGTAAGATATAATATGATTTGCGAAGTGTTATGTATTCCACGTCTACACTTCAAATGAATGTAAATGCGACACTTCTTTGCAAGGAAATAGCGTTTGCATATGTCTACGTATCGTAGCAATAGAGTTCTCATGATTCTTAGAACGCGATATCGCATCTCATTTCTATGTTTCATGGTAAGATATAATATGATTTGCGGAGTGTTATGTATTCCTCGTCTGCACTTCTAATGAATGTAAATGCGACATTTCTTTGCAAGGAAATAGCGTTTGCAGATGTCTACGTATCGTTGCAATAGAGTTCTTATGATTCTTAAAACGCGATATCGCATCTCATTTCTATGTTTCATGGTAAGATATAATATGATTTGCGGAGTGTTATGTATTCCTCGTCTACACTTCAAATGAATGTAAATGCGACACTTCCTTGCAAGGAAATAGCGTTTGCAGATGTCTACGTATCGTAGCAATAGTGTTCTTATGGTTCTTAAAACGCGATATCGCATCTCATTTCTATGTTTCATGGTAAGATATAATATGATTTGCGAAGTGTTATGTACTCCTCGTCTACACTTCAAATGAATGTAAATGCGACACTTCCTTGCAAGGAAATAGCGTTTGCAAATGTCTACCTATCGTAGCAGTAGTGTTCTAATGCTTCTTAGAACGCGATGTGGCATCTCATTTCTATGTTTCATGGTAAGATATAATATGATTTGCGAACTGTTATGTATTCCTCGTCTACACTTCAAATGAATGTAAATGCGACACTTCCTTGCAAGGAAATAGCGTTTGCAGATGTCTACGTATCGAAGCAATAGAGTTCAAATGCTTCATAGAACGAGATATTGCATCTCATATTTATGTTTCATGATAAGATATAATATTCATTGCGATGTGTTATGCATTCCTCGCCTACGATTCAGATGAATGTAAATGCGACACTTCCTTGCAAGGAAATAGCGTTTGCAGATGTCTACGTACCGTAGCAATAGAGTTCTAATGCTTCTTAAAACGCGATATCGCATCTCATTCCGATGTTTCATGGTAAGATATAATATGATTTGCGAAGTGTTATGCATTCCTCGTCTACGATTCAAATGAATGTAAATGCGACACTTCCTTGAAAGGAAATAGCGTTTGCAGATGTGTACGTATCGTAGCAATAGAGTTCTTATGATTCTTAGAACGCTATATTGCATCTCATTTTTACGTTTCATGGTAAGATATAATATGATTTGCGAAGTGTTATGTATTCCTCGTCTACACTTCAAATGAATGTAAATGCGACACTTCCTTGCATGGAAATAGCGTTAGCAGATGTCTACGTATCGAAGCAATAGAGTTCAAATGCTTCTTAAAACGAGATATTGCATCTCATATCTATGTTTCCTGATAAGATATAATATTCATTGCGAAGTGTCATGTATTCCTCGTCTACGATTCAAATGAAAGTAAATGCGACACTTCCTTGCAAGGTAGTAGCGATTGCACATGTCTACGTATCGTAGCAATAGAGTTCATATCATTCTTAAAAAGCGATATCGCATCTCATTTCTATGTTTCATGGTAAGCTAAAACATGATTTGCGAAGTGTTATGTATTCCTCGTCTACACTTCAAATGAATGTGAATGTGACTTCCTCGCTAGGAAATAGCGTTTGCAGATGTCTGCGTATCGTAGCAGTAGAGTTCTAATGCTTCTTAAAACGCGATATCGCATCTCATTTCTATGTTTCATGGTAAGATATAATATGATTTGCGAAGTGTTATGTATTCCTCGTCTACACTTCAAATGAATGTAAATGCGACACTTCTTTGCAAGGAAATAGCGTTTGCAGATGTCTACGTATCGTTGCAATAGAGTTCTTATGATTCTTAAAACGCGATATCGCATCACATTTCTATGTTTCATGGTAAGATATAATATGATTTGCGGAGTGTTATGTATTCCTCGTCTACACTTCAAATGAATGTAAATGCGACACTTCCTTCCAAGGAAATAGCGTTTGCAGATGTCTACGTATCGTAGCAATAGTGTTCTTATGGTTCTTAAAACGCGATATCGCATCTCATTTCTATGTTTCATGGTAAGATATAATATGATTTGCGAAGTGTTATGTACTCCTCGTCTACACTTCAAATGAATGTAAATGCAACACTTCCTTGCAAGGAAATAGCGTTTGCAAATGTCTACCTATCGTAGCAGTAGTGTTCTAATGCTTCTTAGAACGCGATGTGGCATCTCATTTCTATGTTTCATGGTAAGATATAATATGATTTGCGAACTGTTATGTATTCCTCGTCTACACTTCAAATGAATGTAAATGCGACACTTCCTTGCAAGGAAATAGCGTTTGCAGATGTCTACGTATCGAAGCAATAGAGTTCAAATGCTTCATAGAACGAGATATTGCATCTCATATTTATGTTTCATGATAAGATATAATATTCATTGCGATGTGTTATGCATTCCTCGCCTACGATTCAGATGAATGTAAATGCGACACTTCCTTGCAAGGAAATAGCGTTTGCAGATGTCTACGTACCGTAGCAATAGAGTTCTAATGCTTCTTAAAACGCGATATCGCATCTCATTCCGATGTTTCATGGTAAGATATAATATGATTTGCGAAGTGTTATGCATTCCTCGTCTGCGATTCAAATGAATGTAAATGCGACACTTCCTTGAAAGGAAATAGCGTTTGCAGATGTGTACGTATCGTAGCAATAGAGTTCTTATGATTCTTAGAACGCTATATTGCATCTCATTTTTACGTTTCATGGTAAGATATAATATGATTTGCGAAGTGTTATGTATTCCTCGTCTACACTTCAAATGAATGTAAATGCGACACTTCCTTGCATGGAAATAGCGTTAGCAGATGTCTACGTATCGAAGCAATAGAGTTCAAATGCTTCTTAAAACGAGATATTGCATCTCATATCTATGTTTCCTGATAAGATATAATATTCATTGCGAAGTGTCATGTATTCCTCGTCTACGATTCAAATGAAAGTAAATGCGACACTTCCTTGCAAGGTAGTAGCGATTGCACATGTCTACGTATCGTAGCAATAGAGTTCATATCATTCTTAAAAAGCGATATCGCATCTCATTTCTATGTTTCATGGTAAGCTAAAACATGATTTGCGAAGTGTTATGTATTCCTCGTCTACACTTCAAATGAATGTGAATGTGACTTCCTCGCTAGGAAATAGCGTTTGCAGATGTCTGCGTATCGTAGCAGTAGAGTTCTAATGCTTCTTAAAACGCGATATCGCATCTCATTTCTATGTTTCATGGTAAGATATAATATGATTTGCGAAGTGTTATGTATTCCTCGTCTACACTTCAAATGAATGTAAATGCGACACTTCTTTGCAAGGAAATAGCGTTTGCAGATGTCTACGTATCGTTGCAATAGAGTTCTTATGATTCTTAAAACGCGATATCGCATCACATTTCTATGTTTCATGGTAAGATATAATATGATTTGCGGAGTGTTATGTATTCCTCGTCTACACTTCAAATGAATGTAAATGCGACACTTCCTTCCAAGGAAATAGCGTTTGCAGATGTCTACGTATCGTAGCAATAGTGTTCTTATGGTTCTTAAAACGCGATATCGCATCTCATTTCTATGTTTCATGGTAAGATATAATATGATTTGCGAAGTGTTATGTACTCCTCGTCTACACTTCAAATGAATGTAAATGCGACACTTCCTTGCAAGGAAATAGCGTTTGCAAATGTCTACCTATCGTAGCAGTAGTGTTCTAATGCTTCTTAGAACGCGATGTGGCATCTCATTTCTATGTTTCATGGTAAGATATAATATGATTTGCGAACTGTTATGTATTCCTCGTCTACACTTCAAATGAATGTAAATGCGACACTTCCTTGCAAGGAAATAGCGTTTGCAGATGTCTACGTATCGAAGCAATAGAGTTCAAATGCTTCATAGAACGAGATATTGCATCTCATATTTATGTTTCATGATAAGATATAATATTCATTGCGATGTGTTATGCATTCCTCGCCTACGATTCAGATGAATGTAAATGCGACACTTCCTTGCAAGGAAATAGCGTTTGCAGATGTCTACGTACCGTAGCAATAGAGTTCTAATGCTTCTTAAAACGCGATATCGCATCTCATTCCGATGTTTCATGGTAAGATATAATATGATTTGCGAAGTGTTATGCATTCCTCGTCTACGATTCAAATGAATGTAAATGCGACACTTCCTTGAAAGGAAATAGCGTTTGCAGATGTGTACGTATCGTAGCAATAGAGTTCTTATGATTCTTAGAACGCTATATTGCATCTCATTTTTACGTTTCATGGTAAGATATAATATGATTTGCGAAGTGTTATGTATTCCTCGTCTACACTTCAAATGAATGTAAATGCGACACTTCCTTGCATGGAAATAGCGTTAGCAGATGTCTACGTATCGAAGCAATAGAGTTCAAATGCTTCTTAAAACGAGATATTGCATCTCATATCTATGTTTCCTGATAAGATATAATATTCATTGCGAAGTGTCATGTATTCCTCGTCTACGATTCAAATGAAAGTAAATGCGACACTTCCTTGCAAGGTAGTAGCGATTGCACATGTCTACGTATCGTAGCAATAGAGTTCATATCATTCTTAAAAAGCGATATCGCATCTCATTTCTATGTTTCATGGTAAGCTAAAACATGATTTGCGAAGTGTTATGTATTCCTCGTCTACACTTCAAATGAATGTGAATGTGACTTCCTCGCTAGGAAATAGCGTTTGCAGATGTCTGCGTATCGTAGCAGTAGAGTTCTAATGCTTCTTAAAACGCGATATCGCATCTCATTTCTATGTTTCATGGTAAGATATAATATGATTTGCGAAGTGTTATGTATTCCTCGTCTACACTTCAAATGAATGTAAATGCGACACTTCTTTGCAAGGAAATAGCGTTTGCAGATGTCTACGTATCGTTGCAATAGAGTTCTTATGATTCTTAAAACGCGATATCGCATCACATTTCTATGTTTCATGGTAAGATATAATATGATTTGCGGAGTGTTATGTATTCCTCGTCTACACTTCAAGTGAATGTAAATGCGCCACTTCCTTGCAAGGAAATTGCGTTTGCAGATGTCCACGTATCGAAGCAATAGAGTTCAAATGCTTCTTAAAACGAGATATTGCATCTCATATCTATGTTTCATGATAAGATATAATATTCATTGCGAAGTGTTATGCATTCCTCGTCTACGATTCAAATGAATGTAAATGCGACACTTCCTTTCAAGGAAATAGCGTTTGCAGATGTCTACGGATCGTAGCAATAGAGTTCTAATGCTTCTTAAAACGCGATATCGCATCTCATTTCTATGTTTCATGGTAAGATATAATACGATTTGCGAAGTGTTATGTATTCCTCGGCTACACTTCAAATGAATGTAAATGCGACACTTCTTTGCAAGGAAATAGCGATTGCAGATGTCTACGTATCGTAGCAGTAGAGTTCTTATGATTCTTAAAACGCGATATCGCATCTCATTTCTATGTTTCATGATAAGATATAATATGATTTGCGGAGTGTTATGTATTCCTCGTCTACACTTCAAATGAATGTGAATGCGACACATCCTCGCTAGGAAATAGCGTTTGCAGATGTCTACGTATCGTAGCAAGTTGAGTTCTAATGCTTCTTAAAACGCGATATCGCATCTCATTTCTATGTTTCATGGTAAGATATAATATGATTTGCGAAGTGTTATGTATTCCTCGTCTACACATCAAATGAATGTAAATGCGACACTTCCTTGCAAGGAAATAGCGTTTGCAGATGTCTACGTATCGTTGCAATAGAGTTCCTGTGATTCTTAGAACGCTATATTGCATCTCATTTTTACGTTTCATGGTAAGATATAATATGATTTGCGAAGAGTTATGTATTCCTCGTCTACACTTCAAATGAATGTAAATGCGACACTTCTTTGCTAGGAAATAGCGTTTGCAAATGTCTACCTATCGTAGCAATAGTGTTCTAATACTTCTTAAAACGCGATATCGCATCTCATTTCTATGATTCATGGTAAGATATAATATGATTTGCGAAGTATCATGTATTCCTCGTCTACACTTCAAATGAATGTAAATGCGACACTTCCTTGCTAGGAAATAGCGATTGCAGATGTCTACCTATCGTAGCAATAGAGTTCATATGATTCTTAAAACGCGATATCGCATCTCATTTCTATGTTTCATGGTAAGATATAATATTCATTGCGATGTGTTATGCATTCCTCGCCTACGATTCAGATGAATGTAAATGCGACACTTCCTTGCAAGGAAATAGCGTTTGCAGATGTCTACGTACCGTAGCAATAGCTTTCTAATGCTTCTTAAAGCGCGATATCGCATCTCATTTCTATGTTTCATGATAAGATATAATATGATTTGCGAAGTGTCATGTATTCCTCGTCTACACATCAAATGAATGTAAATGCGACACCTCCTTGCAAGGAAATAGCGTTTGCAGATGTCTACGTATCGAAGCAATAGTGTTCAAATGCTTCTTAAAACGCGATATCACATCTCATTCCTATGTTTCATGGTAAGATATAATATGATTTGCGAAGTATCATGTATTCCGCGTCTACACTTCAAATGAATGTAAATGCGACACTTCCTTGCATGGAAATAGCGTTAGCAGTTGTCTACGTATCGAAGCAATAGAGTTCAAATGCTTCTTAAAACGAGATATTGCATCTCATATCTATGTTTCCTGATAAGATATAATATTCATTGCGAAGTGTCATGTATTCCTCGTCTACGATTCAAATGAAAGTAAATGCGACACTTCCTTGCAAGGTAGTAGCGATTGCACATGTCTACGTATCGTAGCAATAGAGTTCATATCATTCTTAAAAAGCGATATCGCATCTCATTTCTATGTTTCATGGTAAGATAAAACATGATTTGCGAAGTGTTATGTATTCCTCGTCTACACTTCAGATGAATGTAAATGCGACACTTCCTTGCAAGGAAATAGCGTTTGCAGATGTCTACGTACCGTAGCAATAGCTTTCTAATGCTTCTTAAAGCGCGATATCGCATCTCATTTCTATGTTTCATGATAAGATATAATATGATTTGCGAAGTGTCATGTATTCCTCGTCTACACATCAAATGAATGTAAATGCGACACCTCCTTGCAAGGAAATAGCGTTTGCAGATGTCTACGTATCGAAGCAATAGTGTTCAAATGCTTCTTAAAACGCGATATCACATCTCATTCCTATGTTTCATGGTAAGATATAATATGATTTGCGAAGTATCATGTATTCCGCGTCTACACTTCAAATGAATGTAAATGCGACACTTCCTTGCATGGAAATAGCGTTAGCAGTTGTCTACGTATCGAAGCAATAGAGTTCAAATGCTTCTTAAAACGAGATATTGCATCTCATATCTATGTTTCCTGATAAGATATAATATTCATTGCGAAGTGTCATGTATTCCTCGTCTACGATTCAAATGAAAGTAAATGCGACACTTCCTTGCAAGGTAGTAGCGATTGCACATGTCTACGTATCGTAGCAATAGAGTTCATATCATTCTTAAAAAGCGATATCGCATCTCATTTCTATGTTTCATGGTAAGATAAAACATGATTTGCGAAGTGTTATGTATTCCTCGTCTACACTTCAAATGAATGTGAATGTGACTTCCTCGCTAAGAAATAGCGTTTGCAGATGTCTGCGTATCGTAGCAGTAGAGTTCTAATGCTTCTTAAAACGCGATATCGCATCTCATTTCTATGTTTCATGGTAAGATATAATATGATTTGCGAAGTGTTATGTATTCCTCGTCTACACTTCAAATGAATGTAAATGCGACACTTCTTTGCAAGGAAATAGCGTTTGCAGATGTCTACGTATCGTTGCAATAGAGTTCCTATGATTCTTAAAACGCGATATCGCATCACATTTCTATGTTTCATGGTAAGATATAATATGATTTGCGGAGTGTTATGTATTCCTCGTCTACACTTCAAATGAATGTAAATGCGACACTTCCTTGCAAGGAAATAGCGTTTGCAGATGTCCACGTATCGAAGCAATAGAGTTCAAATGCTTCTTAAAACGAGATATTGCATCTCATATCTATGTTTCATGATAAGATATAATATTCATTGCGAAGTGTTATGCATTCCTCGTCTACGATTCAAATGAATGTAAATGCGACACTTCCTTGCAAGGAAATAGCGTTTGCAGATGTCTACGGATCGTAGCAATAGAGTTCTAATGCTTCTTAAAACGCGATATCGCATCTCATTTCTATGTTTCATGGTAAGATATAATACGATTTGCGAAGTGTTATGTATTCCTCGGCTACACTTCACATGAATGTAAATGCGACATTTCTCTGCAAGGAAATAGCGATTGCAGATGTCTACGTATCGTAGCAGTAGTGTTCTTATGATTCTTAAAACGCGATATCGCATCTCATTTCTATGTTTCATGGTAAGGTATAATATGTTTTGCGAAGTGTTATGTATCCGTCGTCTACACTTCAAATGAATGTAAATGCGACACTTTCTTGCAAGGAAATAGCGTTTGCAGATGTCTACGTATCGTAGCAATGGATTTCTGATGCTTCTTAAAACGAGATATTGCATCTCATAACTATGTTTCATGACAAGATATAATATTCATTGCGAAGTGTTATGCATTCCTCGTCTACGATTCAGATGAATGTAAATGCGACACTTCCTTGCAAGGAAATAGCGTTTGCGGATGTCTACGTATCGTAGCAATAGAGTTCTTATGATTCATAAAACGCGATATCGCATCTCATTTCTATGTGTCATGGTAAGATACAATATGATTTGCGAAGTGTTATGTATTCCTCGTCTACACTTCAAATGAATGTGAATGCGACACTTCCTCGCTAGGAAATAGTGTTTGCAGATGTCTACGTACCGAAGCAATAGAGTTCAAATGCTTCTTAAAACGAGAAATTGCATCTCATATATATGTTTCATGATAAGATATAATATTCATTGCGAAGTGTTATGCATTCCTCGTCTACGATTCAAATGAATGTAAATGCGACACTTCCTTGCAAGGAAATAGCATTTGCAGATGTCTACGTATCGTAGCAATAGAGTTCTAATGCTTCTTAAAACGCGATATCGCATCTCATTTCTATGTTTCATGGTAAGATATAATATGATTTGCGAAGTGTTATGTATTCCTCGTCTACACTTCAAATGAATGTGAATGTGACACTTCCTCGCTAGGAAATAGCGTTTGCAGATGTCTGCGTATCGTAGCAGTAGAGTTCTAATGCTTCTTAAAACGCGATATCGCATCTCAGTTCTATGTTTCATGGTAAGATACAATATGATTTGCGAAGTGTTATGTATTCCTCGTCTACACTTCAAATGAATTCGAATGCGACACTTCCTCGCTAGGAAATAGCGTTTGCAGATGTCTACGTATCGAAGCAATAGAGTTCAAATGCTTCTTAAAACGCGATATCGCATCTCATTTCTATGTTTCATGGTAAGATATAATACGATTTGCGAAGTGTTATGTATTCCTCGGCTACACTTCAAATGAATGTAAATGCGACACTTCTTTGCAAGGAAATAGCGACTGCAGATGTCTACGTATCGTAGCAGTAGAGTTCTTATGATTCTTAAAACGCGACATCGCATCTCATTTCTATGTTTCATGGTAAGATATAATATGATTTGCGGAGTGTTATGTATTCCTCGTCTACAATTCAAATGAATGCAAATGGGACACGTCCTCGCTAGGAAATAGCGTTTGCAGATGTCTACGTATCGTAGCAAGTTGAGTTCTAATGCTTCTTAAAACGCGATATCGCATCTCATTTCTATGTTTCATGGTAAGATATAATATGATTTGCGAAGTGTTATGTATTCCTCGTCTACACATCAAATGAATGTAAATGCGACACTTCCTTGCAAGGAAATGGCGTTTGCAGATGTCTACGTATTGTTGCAATAGAGTTCCTATGATTCTTAAAACGCGATGTCGCATCTCATTTCTATGTTTCATGGTAAGGTATAATATGATTTGCGAAGTGTTATGTATCCGTCGTCTACACTTCAAATGAATGTAAATGCGACACTTTCTTGCAAGGAAATAGCGTTTGCAGATGTCTACGTATCGTAGCAATGGATTTCTGATGCTTCTTAAAACGAGATATTGCATCTCATATCTATGTTTCATGACAAGATATAATATTCATTGCGAAGTGTTATGCATTCCTCGTCTACGATTCAGATGAATGTAAATGCGACACTTCCTTGCAAGGAAATAGCGTTTGCAGATGTCTACGTATCGTAGCAATAGAGTTCTTATGATTCTTAAAACGCGATATCGCATCTCATTTCTATGTGTCATGGTAAGATACAATATGATTTGCGAAGTGTTATGTATTCCTCGTCTACACATCAAATGAATGTGAATGCGACACTTCCTCGCTAGGAAATAGTGTTTGCAGATGTCTACGTATCGAAGCAATAGAGTTCAAATGCTTCTTAAAACGAGAAATTGCATCTCATATATAGGTTTCATGATAAGATATAATATTCACTGCGAAGTGTTATGCATTCCTCGTCTACGATTCAAATGAATGTGAATGTGACACTTCCTCGCTAGGAAATAGCGTTTGCAGATGTCTGCGTATCGTAGCAGTAGAGTTCTAATGCTTCTTAAAACGCGATATCGCATCTCATTTCTATGTTTCATGGTAAGATA
Source organism: Xylocopa sonorina (assembly GCF_050948175.1). Taxonomy (NCBI): domain Eukaryota; kingdom Metazoa; phylum Arthropoda; class Insecta; order Hymenoptera; family Apidae; genus Xylocopa; species Xylocopa sonorina. The sequence goes on along the minus strand of NW_027490139.1, from coordinate 279,337 downwards.
CAATATGATTTGTGAAGTGTTATGTATTCCTCGTCTACACTTCAAATGAATGCGAATGCGACACTTCCTCGCTAGGAAATAGCGTTTGCAGATGTCTACGTATCGAAGCAATAGAGTTCAAATGCTTCTTAAAACGAGATATTGCATCTCATATCTATGTTTCATGATAAGATATAATATTCATTTCGAAGTGTTATGCATTCCTCGTCTACGATTCAAATGAATGTAAATGCGACACTTCCTTGCAAGGAAATAGCGTTTGCAGATGTCTACGGATCGTAGCAATAGAGTTCTAATGCTTCTTAAAACGCGATATCGCATCTCATTTCTATGTTTCATGGTAAGATATAATACGATTTGCGAAGTGTTATGTATTCCTCGGCTACACTTCACATGAATGTAAATGCGACATTTCTCTGCAAGGAAATAGCGATTGCAGATGTCTACGTATCGTAGCAGTAGTGTTCTTATGATTCTTAAAACGCGATATCGCATCTCATTTCTATGTTTCATGGTAAGGTATAATATGTTTTGCGAATTGTTATGTATCCGTCGTCTACACTTCAAATGAATGTAAATGCGACACTTTCTTGCAAGGAAATAGCGTTTGCAGATGTCTACGTATCGTAGCAATGGATTTCTGATGCTTCTTAAAACGAGATATTGCATCTCATTTCTATGTTTCATGGTAAGGTATAATATGATTTGCGAAGTGTTATGTATCCGTCGTCTACACTTCAAATGAATGTAAATGCGACACTTTCTTGCAAGGAAATAGCGTTTGCAGATGTCTACGTATCGTAGCAATGGATTTCTGATGCTTCTTAAAACGAGATATTGCATCTCATATCTATGTTTCATGACAAGATATAATATTCATTGCGAAGTGTTATGCATTCCTCGTCTACGATTCAGATGAATGTAAATGCGACACTTCCTTGCAAGGAAATAGCGTTTGCAGATGTCTACGTATCGTAGCAATAGAGTTCTTATGATTCTTAAAACGCGATATCGCATCTCATTTCTATGTGTCATGGTAAGATACAATATGATTTGCGAAGTGTTATGTATTCCTCGTCTACACATCAAATGAATGTGAATGCGACACTTCCTCGCTAGGAAATAGTGTTTGCAGATGTCTACGTATCGAAGCAATAGAGTTCAAATGCTTCTTAAAACGAGAAATTGCATCTCATATATAGGTTTCATGATAAGATATAATATTCACTGCGAAGTGTTATGCATTCCTCGTCTACGATTCAAATGAATGTGAATGTGACACTTCCTCGCTAGGAAATAGCGTTTGCAGATGTCTGCGTATCGTAGCAGTAGAGTTCTAATGCTTCTTAAAACGCGATATCGCATCTCATTTCTATGTTTCATGGTAAGATACAATATGATTTGTGAAGTGTTATGTATTCCTCGTCTACACTTCAAATGAATGCGAATGCGACACTTCCTCGCTAGGAAATAGCGTTTGCAGATGTCTACGTATCGAAGCAATAGAGTTCAAATGCTTCTTAAAACGAGATATTGCATCTCATATCTATGTTTCATGATAAGATATAATATTCATTTCGAAGTGTTATGCATTCCTCGTCTACGATTCAAATGAATGTAAATGCGACACTTCCTTGCAAGGAAATAGCGTTTGCAGATGTCTACGGATCGTAGCAATAGAGTTCTAATGCTTCTTAAAACGCGATATCGCATCTCATTTCTATGTTTCATGGTAAGATATAATACGATTTGCGAAGTGTTATGTATTCCTCGGCTACACTTCACATGAATGTAAATGCGACATTTCTCTGCAAGGAAATAGCGATTGCAGATGTCTACGTATCGTAGCAGTAGTGTTCTTATGATTCTTAAAACGCGATATCGCATCTCATTTCTATGTTTCATGGTAAGGTATAATATGTTTTGCGAAGTGTTATGTATCCGTCGTCTACACTTCAAATGAATGTAAATGCGACACTTTCTTGCAAGGAAATAGCGTTTGCAGATGTCTACGTATCGTAGCAATGGATTTCTGATGCTTCTTAAAACGAGATATTGCATCTCATAACTATGTTTCATGACAAGATATAATATTCATTGCGAAGTGTTATGCATTCCTCGTCTACGATTCAGATGAATGTAAATGCGACACTTCCTTGCAAGGAAATAGCGTTTGCGGATGTCTACGTATTGTAGCAATAGAGTTCTTATGATTCTTAAAACGCGATATCGCATCTCATTTCTATGTGTCATGGTAAGATACAATATGATTTGCGAAGTGTTATGTATTCCTCGTCTACACTTCAAATGAATGTGAATGCGACACTTCCTCGCTAGGAAATAGTGTTTGCAGATGTCTACGTACCGAAGCAATAGAGTTCAAATGCTTCTTAAAACGAGAAATTGCATCTCATATATATGTTTCATGATAAGATATAATATTCATTGCGAAGTGTTATGCATTCCTCGTCTACGATTCAAATGAATGTAAATGCGACACTTCCTTGCAAGGAAATAGCATTTGCAGATGTCTACGTATCGTAGCAATAGAGTTCTAATGCTTCTTAAAACGCGATATCGCATCTCATTTCTATGTTTCATGGTAAGATATAATATGATTTGCGAAGTGTTATGTATTCCTCGTCTACACTTCAAATGAATGTGAATGTGACACTTCCTCGCTAGGAAATAGCGTTTGCAGATGTCTGCGTATCGTAGCAGTAGAGTTCTAATGCTTCTTAAAACGCGATATCGCATCTCAGTTCTATGTTTCATGGTAAGATACAATATGATTTGCGAAGTGTTATGTATTCCTCGTCTACACTTCAAATGAATTCGAATGCGACACTTCCTCGCTAGGAAATAGCGTTTGCAGATGTCTACGTATCGAAGCAATAGAGTTCAAATGCTTCTTAAAACGCGATATCGCATCTCATTTCTATGTTTCATGGTAAGATATAATACGATTTGCGAAGTGTTATGTATTCCTCGGCTACACTTCAAATGAATGTAAATGCGACACTTCTTTGCAAGGAAATAGCGACTGCAGATGTCTACGTATCGTAGCAGTAGAGTTCTTATGATTCTTAAAACGCGACATCGCATCTCATTTCTATGTTTCATGGTAAGATATAATATGATTTGCGGAGTGTTATGTATTCCTCGTCTACAATTCAAATGAATGCAAATGGGACACATCCTCGCTAGGAAATAGCGTTTGCAGATGTCTACGTATCGTAGCAAGTTGAGTTCTAATGCTTCTTAAAACGCGATATCGCATCTCATTTCTATGTTTCATGGTAAGATATAATATGATTTGCGAAGTGTTATGTATTCCTCGTCTACACATCAAATGAATGTAAATGCGACACTTCCTTGCAAGGAAATGGCGTTTGCAGATGTCTACGTATTGTTGCAATAGAGTTCCTATGATTCTTAAAACGCGATGTCGCATCTCATTTCTATGTTTCATGGTAAGGTATAATATGATTTGCGAAGTGTTATGTATCCGTCGTCTACACATCAAATGAATGTAAATGCGACACTTTCTTGCAAGGAAATAGCGTTTGCAGATGTCTACGTATCGTAGCAATGGATTTCTGATGCTTCTTAAAACGAGATATTGCATCTCATATCTATGTTTCATGACAAGATATAATATTCATTGCGAAGTGTTATGCATTCCTCGTCAACGATTCAGATGAATGTAAATGCGACACTTCCTTGCAAGGAAATAGCGTTTGCAGATGTCCACGTATCGTAGCAATAGAGTTCTTATGATTCTTAAAACGCGATATCGCATCTCATTTCTATGTGTCATGGTAAGATACAATATGATTTGCGAAGTGTTATGTATTCCTCGTCTACACATCAAATGAATGTGAATGCGACACTTCCTCGCTAGGAAATAGTGTTTGCAGATGTCTACGTATCGAAGCAATAGAGTTCAAATACTTCTTAAAACGAGAAATTGCATCTCATATATAGGTTTCATGATAAGATATAATATTCACTGCGAAGTGTTATGCATTCCTCGTCTACGATTCAAATGAATGTGAATGTGACACTTCCTCGCTAGGAAATAGCGTTTGCAGATGTCTGCGTATCGTAGCAGTAGAGTTCTAATGCTTCTTAAAACGCGATATCGCATCTCATTTCTATGTTTCATGGTAAGATACAATATGATTTGTGAAGTGTTATGTATTCCTCGTCTACACTTCAAATGAATGCGAATGCGACACTTCCTCGCTAGGAAATAGCGTTTGCAGATGTCTACGTATCGAAGCAATAGAGTTCAAATGCTTCTTAAAACGAGATATTGCATCTCATATCTATGTTTCATGATAAGATATAATATTCATTGCGAAGTGTTATGCATTCCTCGTCTACGATTCAAATGAATGTAAATGCGACACTTCCTTGCAAGGAAATAGCGTTTGCAGATTTCTACGTATCGTAGCAGTAGAGTCCATATCATTCTTAAAACGCGATATCGCATCTCATTTCTATGTTTCATTGTAAGATATAACATGATTTGCGAAGTGTTATGTATTCCTCGTCTACACTTCAAATGAATGTGAATGTGACTTCCTCGCTAGGAAATAGCGTTTGCAGATGTCTGCGTAACGTAGCAGTGGAGTTCTAATGCTTCTTAAAACGCGATATCGCATCTCATTTCTATGTTTCATGGTAAGATACAATATGATTTGCGAAGTGTTATGTATTCCTCGTATAACACATCAAATGAATGTAAATGCGACACTTCCTTGCAAGGAAATAGCGTTTGCAGATGTCTACGTATCGTTGCAATAGAGTTCTTATAATTCTTAAAACGCGATATCGCATCTCATTTCTATGTTTCATGGTAAGATATAATATGATTTGCGAAGTGTTATGTATTCCTCGTCTACACTTCAAATGAATGTAAATGCGACACTTCCTTGCAAGGAAATAGCGTTTGCAGATGTCTACGTATCGAAGCAATAGAGTTCAAATGCTTCTAAAAACGAGATATTGCATCTCATATCTATGTTTCATGATAAGATATAATATTCATTGCGAAGTGTTATGCATTCCTCGTCTACGATTCAGATGAATGTAAATGCGACACTTTCTTGCAAGGAAATAGCGTTTGCAGATGTCTACGTATCGTAGCAATGGATTTCTAATGCTTCTTAAAACGCGATATCGCATCTCATTTCTATGTTTCATGGTAAGATATAATATGATTTGCGAAGTGTCATGTATTCCTCGTCTACGATTCAAATGAAAGTAAATGCGACACTTCCTTGCAAGGTAGTAGCGATTGCACATGTCTACGTATCGTAGCAATAGAGTTCATATCATTCTTAAAACGCGATATCGCATCTCATTTCTATGTTTCATAGTAAGATATAACATGATTTGCGAAGTGTTATGTATTCCTCGTCTACACTTCAAATGAATGTGAATGTGACTTCCTCGCTAGGAAATAGCGTTTGCAGATGTCTGCGTATCGTAGCAGTAGAGTTCTAATGCTTCTTAAAACGCGATATCGCATCTCATTTCTATGTTTCATGGTAAGATACAATATGATTTGCGAAGTGTTATGTATTCCTCGTATAACACATCAAATGAATGTAAATGCGACACTTCCTTGCAAGGAAATAGCGTTTGCAGATGTCTACGTATCGTTGCAATAGAGTTCTTATAATTCTTGAAACGCGATATCGCATCTCATTTCTATGTTTCATGGTAAGGTATAATATGATTTGCGAAGTGTTATGTATCCGTCGTCTACACTTCAAATGGATGTAAATGCGACATTTTCTTGCAAGGAAATAGCGTTTGCAGATGCCTACCTATCGTAGCAGTAGTGTTCTAATGCTTCTTAAAACGAGATATCGCATCTCATTTCTATGTTTCATGGTAAGATATAATATGATTTGCGAAGTGTTATGTATTCCTCGTCTACACATCAAACGAATGTAAATGCGACACTTCCTTGCCAGGAAATAGCGTTTGCAGATGTCTACGTATCGTGGCAATAGAGTTCTAATGCTTCTTAAAACGAGATATTGCATCTCATATCTATGTTTCATGGTAAGATATAATAGGATTTGCTAAGTGTTATGTATTCCTCGTCTACACGTCAAATGAATGTAAATGCGACACTTCCTTGCAAGGAAATAGCGTTTGCAAATGTCTACCTATCGTAGCAGTAGTGTTCTAATGCTTCTTAGAACGCGATATCGCATTTCATTTCTATGTTTCATGGTAAGATATAATATGATTTGCGAAGTGTCATGTATTCCTCGTCTACGATTCAAATGAAAGTAAATGCGACACTTCCTTGCAAGGTTGTAGCGATTGCAGATGTCTATGTACAGTAGCAATAGAGTTCATATCATACTTAAAACGCGATATCGCATCTCATTTCTATGTTTCACGGTAAGATATAATATGATTTGCGAAGTGTTATGTATTCCTCGCCTACACTTCAAATGAATGTAAATGCGACCCTTCCTTGCAAGGAAATAGCGTTTGCAGATGTCTACGTATCGAAACAATAGAGTTCAAATGCTTCTTAAAACGAGATATTGCATCTCATACCTATGTTTCATTATAAGATATAATATTCATTGCGAAGTGATATGCATTCCTCGTCTACGATTCAAATGAATGTAAATGCGACACTTCCTTGCAAGGAAATAGCGTTTGCAGACGTCTACGGATCGTAGCAATAGAGTTCTAATGCTTCTTAAAACGCGATAACGCATCTCATTTCTATGTTTCATGGTAAGATATAATATGATTTGCGGAGTGTTATGTATTCCTCGTCTACACTTCAAATGAATGCAAATGCGACACTTCCTTGCAAGGAAATAGCGTTTGCAAATGTCTACCTATCGTAGCAGTAGTGTTCTAATGCTTCTTAGAACACGATATCGCATCTCATTTCTATGTTTCATGGTAAGATATAATATGATTTGCGAAGTGTTATGTATTCCTCGTCTACACATCAAACGAATGTAAATGCGACACTTCCTTGCAAGGAAATAGCGTTTGCAGATGTCTACGTATCGTAGCAATAGAGTTCTAATGCTTCTTAAAACGAGATATTGCATCTCATATCTATGTTTGATGATAAGATATAATATTCATTGCGAAGTGTTATGCATTCCTCGTCTACGATTCAAATGAATGTAAATGCGACACTTCCTTGCAAGGAAATAGCGTTTGCAGAGATCTACGTATCGTAGCAATAGAGTTCTTATGATTCTTAGAACGCTATATTGCATCTCATTTTTACGTTTCATGGTAAGATATAATATGATTTGCGAAGTGTCATGTATTCCTCGTCTACGATTCAAATGAAAGTAAATGCGACACTTCCTTGCAAGGAAATAGCGATTGCAGATGTCTACGTATCGTAGCAATAGAGTTCTTATGATTCTTAAAAGGCGATATCGCATCTCATTTCTATGTTTCATGGTAAGGAATAATATGATTTGCGAAGTGTTATGTATTCCTCGTCTACACTTCAAATGAATGTAAATGTGACACTTCCTTGTAAGGAAATAGCGTTTGCAGATGTCTACCTATCGTAGCAATAGAGTTTCATTGCTCCCTAAACCGCGATATCGCATCTCATTTCTATATTTCATGGTAAGATATAATATTATTTGCGGAGTGTCATGTATTCCTCGTCTACACTTCAAATGAATGTAAATGCGACACTTCCTCGCAAGGAAATAGCGTTTGCAGATGTCTACGTATCGTAGCAATAGAGTTCTTATGATTCTTAAAACGCGAAATAGCATCTCATTTCTACGTTTCATGGTAAGGTATAATATGATTTGCGAAGTGTTATGTATTCCTCGTCTACACTTCAAACGAATGTAAATGCGACACTTCCTTGTAAGGAAATAGCGTTTGCAGATGTCTACCTATCGTAGCAATAGAGTTCTAGTGCTTCTTAAAACGTGATATCGCATCTCATTTCTTTGTTTCATGGTAAGATATAATAGGATTTGCTAAGTGTTATGTATTCCTCGTCTACACGTCAAATGAATGTAAATGCGACGCTTCCTTGCAAGGAAATAGCGTTTGCAAATGTCTACCTATCGTAGCAGTAGTGTTCTAATGCTTCTTAGAACGCGATATCGCATCTCATTTCTATGTTTCATGGTAAGATATAATATGATTTGCGAAGTGTTATGTATTCCTCGTCTACACTTCAAATGAATGTAAATGCGACACTTCCTTGCAAGGAAATAGCGTTTGCAGATGTCTGCGTATCGAAGCAATAGAGTTCAAATGATTCTTAAAACGAGATATTGCATCTCATATCTATGTTTCATGATAAGATATAATATGATTTGCGAAGTGTCATGCATTCCTCGTCTACACTTCAAATGAATGTAAATGCCACACTTCCTTGCTAGGAAATAGCGTCTTCAGATTTCTAGGTATCGTAGCAATAGAGTTCTAATGCTTCTTAAAACGCGATATTGCATCTCATTTATGTTTCATGGTAAGATGTAATATGATTTGCGAAGTGTTATTAATTCCTCCTCTACACTTCAAATGAATGTAAATGAGACACTTCCTTGCAAGGAAATAGCGTTTGCAGATGTCTACCTATCGTAGCAATAGAATTCTAGTGCTTCTTAAAGCGCGTTATCGCATCTCATTTCTATGTTTCATGATAAGATATAATATGATTTGCGAAGTGTCATGTATTCCTCGTCTACACTTCAATTGAATGTAAATGCGACACTTCCTTGCAAGGAAATAGCGTTTGCAAATGTCTACCTATCGTAGCAATAGTGTTCTAATGCTTCTTAAAACGCGATATCGCATCTCATTTCTATGTTTCATGGTAAGATATAATATGATTTGCGAACTGTTATGTATTCCTCGTCTACACATCAAATGAATGTAAATGCGACACTTTCTTGCAAGGAAATAGCGTTTGCAGATGTCTACGTATCGAAGCAATAGAGTTCAAATGCTTCTTAAAGCGCGTTATCGCATCTCATTTCTATGTTTCATGATAAGATATAATATGATTTGCGAAGTGTCATGTATTCCTCGTCTACACTTCAATTGAATGTAAATGCGACACTTCCTTGCTAGGAAATAGCGTCTGCAGATGTCTAGGTATCGTAGCAATAGAGTTCTAATGCTTCTTAAAACGCGATATCGCATCTCATTTCTATGTTTCATGGTAAGATGTAATATGATTTGCGAAGTGTTATGTATTCCTTCTCTACACTTCAAATGAATGTAAATGCGACACTTCCTTGCAAGGAAATAGCGTTTGCAAATGTCTACCTATCGTAGCAATAGTGTTCTAATGCTTCTTAAAACGCGATATCGCATCTCATTTCTATGTTTCATGGTAAGATATAATATGATTTGCGAAGTGTCATGTATTCCTCGTCTGCACTTCAAATGAATGTGAATGTGACACTTCCTCGCTAGGAAATAGCGTTTGCAGATGTCTGCGTATCGTAGCAGTAGAGTTCTAATGCTCCTTAAAACGCGATATCGCATCTCATTTCTATGTTTCATGGTAAGATATAATATGATTTGCGAAGTGTTATGTATTCCTCGTCTACACATCAAATGAATGTAAATGCGACACTTTCTTGCAAGGAAATAGCGTTTGCAGATGTCTACGTATCGAAGCAATAGAGTTCAAATGCTTCTTAAAACGAGATATTGCATCTCATATCTATGTTTCATGATAAGATATAATATTCATTGCGAAGTGTTATGCATTCCTCGTCTACGATTCAAATGAATGTAAGTGCGACACTTCCTTGCAAGGAAATAGCGTTTACAGATGTCTACGTATCGTAGCAATAGAGTTCCAATGCTTCTTACTACGCGATATCGCATCTCATTTCTATGTTTCATGGTAAGATATAATATGATTTGCGAAGTGTTATGTATTCCTCGTCTACACTTCAAATGAATGTAAATGCGACACTTCCTTTCAAGGAAATAGCGTTTGCAGATGTCTACGTATCGTAGCAATAGAGTTCTTATGCTTCTTAAAACGCGATATCGCATCTCATTTCAATGTTTCATGGTAAGATGTAATACGATTTGCGAAGTGTTATGTATTCCTCGTCTACACTTTACTCGTCTACGTGTCGTAGCAATAGAGTTCTTATGATTCTTAGAACGCTATATTGCATCTCATTTTTACGTTTCATGGTAAGATATAATATGATTTGCGAAGTGTTATGTATTCCTCGTCTACACTTCAAATGAATGTAAATGCGACACTTCCTTGCAAGGAAATAGCGTTTGCAGATGTCTACGTATCGTAGCAGTAGAGATCTTTTGATTCTTAAAACGCGATATCGCATCTCATTTCTATGTTTCATGGTAAGATATTATATGATTTGCGAAGTGTCATGTATTCCTCGTCTACACTTCAAATGAATGTAAATGCGACACTTCCTTGCTAGGAAATAGCGTCTGCAGATGTCTAGGTATCGTAGCAATAAAGTTCTAATGCTTCTTAAAACGCGATATCGCATCTCATTTCTATGTTTCATGGTAAGATATAATATGATTTGCGGAGTGTCATGTATTCCTCGTCTACACTTCAAATGAATGTAAATGCGACACTTCCTCGCAAGGAAATAGCGTTTGCAGATGTCTACGTATCGTAGCAATAGAGTTCTTATGATTCTTAAAACGCGATATCGCATCTCATTTCTATGTTTCATGGTAAGATATAATATGATTTGCGAAGTGTTATGTATTCCTCGTCTACACATCAAATGAATGTAAATGCGACACTTTCTTGCAAGGAAATAGCGTTTGCAGATGTCTACGTATCGAAGCAATGGAGTTCAAATGCTTCTTAAAACGAGATATTGCATCTCATATCTATGTTTCATGGTAAGATATAATAGGATTTGCTAAGTGTTATGTATTCCTCGTCTACACGTCAAATGAATGTAAATGCGACACTTCCTTGCAAGGAAATAGCGTTTGCAAATGTCTACCTATCGTAGCAGTAGAGTTCTAATGCTTCTTAGAACGCGATATCGCATCTCATTTCTATGTTTCATGGTAAGATATAATATGATTTGCGTAGTGTTATGTATTCCTCGTCAACACTTCAAATGAATGTAAATGCGACACTTCCTTGCAAGGAAATAGCGTTTGCAGATGTCTGCGTATCGAAGCAATAGAGTTCAAATGATTCTTAAAACGAGATATTGCATCTCATATCTATGTTTCATGATAAGATATAATATGATTTGCGAAGTGTCATGCATTCCTCGTCTACACTTCAAATGAATGTAAATGCCACACTTCCTTGCTAGGAAATAGCGTCTTCAGATTTCTAGGTATCGTAGCAATAGAGTTCTAATGCTTCTTAAAACGCGATATTGCATCTCATTTCTGTTTCATGGTAAGATGTAATATGATTTGCGGAGTGTTATTAATTCCTCATCCACACTTCAAGTGAATGTAAATGAGACACTTCCTTGCAAGGAAATAGCGTTTGCAGATGTCTACCTATCGTAGCAATAGAATTCTAGTGCTTCTTAAAGCGCATTATCGCATCTCATTTCTATGTTTCATGATAAGATATAATATGATTTGCGAAGTGTCATGTATTCCTCGTCTACACTTCAATTGAATGTAAATGCGACACTTCCTTGCTAGGAAATAGCGTCTGCAGATGTCTAGGTATCGTAGCAATAGAGTTCTAATGCTTCTTAAAACGCGATGTCGCATCTCATTTCTATGTTTCATGGTAAGATATAATATGATTTGCGAAGTGTTATGTATCCGTCGTCTACACTTCAAATGAATGTAAATGCGACACTTTCTTGCAAGGAAATTGCGTTTGCAGATGTCTACGTATCGTAGCAATGGATTTCTAATGCTTCTTAAAAGGCGATATCGCATCTCATTTCTATGTTTCATGGTAAGATATTATATGATTTGCGAAGTGTCATGTATTCCTCGTCTACACTTCAAATGAATGTAAATGCGACACTTCCTTGCTAGGAAATAGCGTCTGCAGATGTCTAGGTATCGTAGCAATAAAGTTCTAATGCTTCTTAAAACGCGATATCGCATCTCATTTCTATGTTTCATGGTAAGATATAATATGATTTGCGAAGTGTTATGTATTCCTCGTCTACACTTCAAATGAATGTAAATGCGACACTTCCTCGCTAGGAAATAGCGTTTGCAGATGTCTACGTATCGTAGCAGTTGAGTTCTAATGCCTCTTAAAACGCAATATCGCATCTCATTTCTATGTTTCATGGTAAGATATAATATGATTTGCGAAATGTTATGTATTCCTCGTCTACACACCAAATGAATGTAAATGCGACACTTCCTTGCAAGGAAATAGCTTTTGCAGATGTCTACGTATCGTAGCAATGGCTTTCTGATGCTTCTTAAAACGCGATATCGCATGTCATTTCTATGTTTCATGGTAAGATATAATATGATTTGCGAAGTGTTATGTATTCCTCGTCTACACTTCAAATGAATGTAAATGCGACACTTCTTTGCAAGGAAATAGCGTTTGCAGATGTCTACGTATCGTAGCAATAGAGTTCTTATGATTCTTAGAACGCTATATTGCATCTCATTTCTATGTTTCATGGTAAGATATAATATGATTTGCGAAGTGTCATGTATTCCTCGTCTACGATTCAAATGAAAGTAAATGCGACACTTACTTGCAAGGTAGTAGCGATTGCAGATGTCTACGTATCGAAACAATAGAGTTCAAATGCTTCCTAAAACAAGATATCGCATCTCAATTCTATGTTTCATGATAAGATGTAATATTCATTGCGAAGTGTTATGTATTCCTCGCCTACACTTCAAATGAATGAAAATGCGACACTTCCTTGCAAGGAAATAGCGTTTGCAGATGTCTACGTATCGTAGCAATAGAGTTCTAATGCTTCTTAAAACGCGATATCGCATCTCATTTCTATTTTTCATGGTAAGATATAATATGATTTGCGGAGTGTTATGTATTCCTCGTTTACACTTCAAATGAATGTAAATGCGACACTTCCTAGCAAGGAAATAGCGTTTGCAGATGTCTACGTATCGAAGCAATAGAGTTCAAATGCTTCTTAAAACGAGATATTGCATCTCATATCTATGTTTCATGATAAGATATAATATTCATTGCGAAGTGTTATGCATTCCTCGTCTACGATTCAAATGAATGTAAATGCGACACTTCCTTGCAAGGAAATAGCGTTTGCAGATGTCTACGTATCGAAGCAATAGAGTTCAAATGCTTCTTAAAGCGCGTTATCGCATCTCATTTCTATGTTTCATGATAAGATGTAATATGATTTGCGGAGTGTTATTAATTCCTCATCCACACTTCAAATGAATGTAAATGAGACACTTCCTTGCAAGGAAATAGCGTTTGCAGATGTCTACCTATCGTAGCAATAGAATTCTAGTGCTTCTTAAAGCGCATTATCGCATCTCATTTCTATGTTTCATGATAAGATATAATATGATTTGCGAAGTGTCATGTATTCCTCGTCTACACTTCAATTGAATGTAAATGCGACACTTCCTTGCTAGGAAATAGCGTCTGCAGATGTCTAGGTATCGTAGCAATAGAGTTCTAATGCTTCTTAAAACGCGATATCGCATCTCATTTCTATGTTTCATGGTAAGATGTAATATGATTTGCGAAGTGTTATGTATTCCTCCTCTACACTTCAAATGAATGTAAATGCGACACTTCCTTGCAAGGAAATAGCGTTTGCAAATGTCTACCTATCGTAGCAATAGTGTTCTAATGCTTCTTAAAACGCGATATCGCATCTCATTTCTATGTTTCATGGTAAGATATAATATGATTTGCGAACTGTTATGTATTCCTCGTCTACACATCAAATGAATGTAAATGCGACACTTTCTTGCAAGGAAATAGCGTTTGCGGATGTCTACGTATCGAAGCAATAGAGTTCAAATGCTTCTTAAAGCGCGTTATCGCATCTCATTTCTATGTTTCATGATAAGATATAATATGATTTGCGAAGTGTCATGTATTCCTCGTCTACACTTCAATTGAATGTAAATGCGACACTTCCTTGCTAGGAAATAGCGTCTGCAGATGTCTAGGTATCGTAGCAATAGAGTTCTAATGCTTCTTAAAACGCGATATCGCATCTCATTTCTATGTTTCATGGTAAGATGTAATATGATTTGCGAAGTGTCATGTATTCCTCGTCTACACTTCAAATGAATGTAAATGCGACACTTCCTTGCTAGGAAATAGCGTCTGCAGATGTCTAGGTATCGTAGCAATAAAGTTCTAATGCTTCTTAAAACGCGATATCGCATCTCATTTCTATGTTTCATGGTAAGATATTATATGGTTTGCGAAGTGTCATGTATTCCTCGTCTACACTTCAAATGAATGTAAATGCGACACTTCCTTGCTAGGAAATAGCGTCTGCAGATGTCTAGGTATCGTAGCAATAAAGTTCTAATGCTTCTTAAAACGCGATATCGCATCTCATTTCTATGTTTCATGGTAAGATATAATATGATTTGCGAAGTGTTATGTATTCCTCGTCTACACTTCAAATGAATGTAAATGCGACACTTCCTTGCAAGGAAATAGCGTTTGCAGATGTCTACGTGTCGTAGCAGTAGTGTTCTAATACTTCTTAGAACGCGATGTCGCATCTCATTTCTATGTTTCATGGTAAGATATAATATGATTTGCGAAGTGTTATGTATCCGTCGTCTACACTTCAAATGAATGTAAATGCGACACTTTCTTGCAAGGAAATAGCGTTTGCAGATGTCTACGTATCGTAGCAATGGATTTCTAATGCTTCTTAAAAGGCGATATCGCATCTCATTTCTATGTTTCATGGTAAGATATTATATGATTTGCGAAGTGTCATGTATTCCTCGTCTACACTTCAAATGAATGTAAATGCGACACTTCCTTGCTAGGAAATAGCGTCTGCAGATGTCTAGGTATCGTAGCAATAAAGTTCTAATGCTTCTTAAAACGCGATATCGCATCTCATTTCTATGTTTCATGGTAAGATATAATATGATTTGCGAAGTGTTATGTATTCCTCGTCTACACTTCAAATGAATGTAAATGCGACACTTCCTCGCTAGGAAATAGCGTTTGCAGATGTCTACGTATCGTAGCAGTTGAGTTCTAATGCCTCTTAAAACGCAATATCGCATCTCATTTCTATGTTTCATGGTAAGATATAATATGATTTGCGAAATGTTATGTATTCCTCGTCTACACACCAAATGAATGTAAATGCGACACTTCCTTGCAAGGAAATAGCTTTTGCAGATGTCTACGTATCGTAGCAATGGCTCTCTGATGCTTCTTAAAACGCGATATCGCATGTCATTTCTATGTTTCATGGTAAGATATAATATGATTTGCGAAGTGTTATGTATTCCTCGTCTACACTTCAAATGAATGTAAATGCGACACTTCTTTGCAAGGAAATAGCGTTTGCAGATGTCTACGTATCGTAGCAATAGAGTTCTTATGATTCTTAGAACGCTATATTGCATCTCATTTCTATGTTTCATGGTAAGATATAATATGATTTGCGAAGTGTCATGTATTCCTCGTCTACGATTCAAATGAAAGTAAATGCGACACTTACTTGCAAGGTAGTAGCGATTGCAGATGTCTACGTATCGAAACAATAGAGTTCAAATGCTTCCTAAAACAAGATATCGCATCTCAATTCTATGTTTCATGATAAGATGTAATATTCATTGCGAAGTGTTATGTATTCCTCGCCTACACTTCAAATGAATGAAAATGCGACACTTCCTTGCAAGGAAATAGCGTTTGCAGATGTCTACGTATCGTAGCAATAGAGTTCTAATGCTTCTTAAAACGCGATATCGCATCTCATTTCTATTTTTCATGGTAAGATATAATATGATTTGCGGAGTGTTATGTATTCCTCGTTTACACTTCAAATGAATGTAAATGCGACACTTCCTAGCAAGGAAATAGCGTTTGCAGATGTCTACGTATCGAAGCAATAGAGTTCAAATGCTTCTTAAAACGAGATATTGCATCTCATATCTATGTTTCATGATAAGATATAATATTCATTGCGAAGTGTTATGCATTCCTCGTCTACGATTCAAATGAATGTAAATACGACACTTCCTTGCAAGGAAATAGCGTTTGCAGATGTCTACGTATCGAAGCAATAGAGTTCAAATGCTTCTTAAAGCGCGTTATCGCATCTCATTTCTATGTTTCATGATAAGATATAATATGATTTGCGAAGTGTCATGTATTCCTCGTCTACACTTCAAATGAATGTAAATGCGACACTTCCTTGCAAGGAAATAGCGTTTGCAAATGTCTACCTATCGTAGCAATAGTGTTCTAATGCTTCTTAAAACGCGATATCGCATCTCATTTCTATGTTTCATGGTAAGATATAATATGATTTGCGAAGTGTCATGTATTCCTCGTCTGCACTTCAAATGAATGTGAATGTGACACTTCCTCGCTAGGAAATAGCGTTTGCAGATGTCTACGTATCGTAGCAATGGATTTCTAATGCTTCTTAAAAGGCGATATCGCATCTCATTTCTATGTTTCATGGTAAGATATTATATGATTTGCGAAGTGTCATGTATTCCTCGTCTACACTTCAAATGAATGTAAATGCGACACTTCCTTGCTAGGAAATAGCGTCTGCAGATGTCTAGGTATCGTAGCAATAAAGTTCTAATGCTTCTTAAAACGCGATATCGCATCTCATTTCTATGTTTCATGGTAAGATATAATATGATTTGCGAAGTGTTATGTATCCGTCGTCTACACTTCAAATGAATGTAAATGCGACACTTCTTTGCAAAGAAATAGCGTTTCCAGATGTCTACGTATCGTTGCAATAGAGTTATTATGATTCTTAAAACGCGATATCGCATCTCATTTCTATGTTTCATGATAAGATGTAATATTCATTGCGAAGTGTTATGTATTCCTCGTCTACACTTCAAATGAATGTGGATGCGACACTTCCTCGCCAGGAAATAGCGTTTGCAGATGTCTAAGTATCGTAGCAGTTGAGTTCTAATGCTTCTTAAAACGCGATATCGCATCTCATTTCTATGTTTCATGGTAAGATATAATATGATTTGCGAAGTGTTATGTATTCATCGTCTACACATCAAATGAATGTAAATGCGAGACTTCCTTGCAAGGAAATAGCGTTTGCAGATGTCTACGTATCGTAGCAATAGAGTTCTTATGCTTCTTAAAACGCGATATCGCATCTCATTTCAATGTTTCATGGTAAGATGTAATACGATTTGCGAAGTGTTATGTATTCCTCGTCTACACTTTACTCGTCTACGTGTCGTAGCAATAGAGTCCTTATGATTCTTAGAACGCTATATTGCATCTCATTTTTACGTTTCATGGTAAGATATAATATTCATTGCTAAGTGTTATGCATTCGTCGTCTACGATTCAAATGAATGTAAATGCGACACTTCCTTGCAAGGAAATAGCGTTTGCAGATGTCTACGTATCGTAGCAATAGAGTTCTTATGATTCTTAGAACGCTATATTGCATCTCATTTTTACGTTTCATGGTAAGATATAATATGATTTGCGAAGTGTCATGTATTCCTCGTCTACGATTCAAATGAATGTAATTGCGACACTTCCTTGCAAGGAAATAGCGATTGCAGATGTCTACGTATCGTAGCAATAGAGTTCAAATGCTTCTTAAAACGCAATATCGCATCTCATTTCTATGTTTCATGGTAAGATATAATATGATTTGCGAAGTATCATGTATTCCTAGTCTACACTTCAAATGAAAGTAAATGCGACACTTCCTTGCTAGGAAATTGCGTCTGCAGATGTCTAGGTATCGTAGCAATAGAGTTCTAATGCTTCTTAGAACGAGATATTGCATCTCATATCTATGTTTCATGATAAGATATAATATTCGTTGCGAAGTGTTATGCATTCCTCGTCTACGATTCAAATGAATGTAAATGCGGCACTTCCTTGCAAGGAAATAGCGTTTGCAGATGTCTACGTATCGTAGCAATAGAGTTCTTATGATTCTTAGAACGCTATATGGCATCTCATTTCTATGTTTCATGGTAAGATATAATATGATTTGCGAAGTGTCATGTATTCCTCGTCTACGATTCAAATGAAAGTAAATGCGACACTTACTTGCAAGGTAGTAGCGATTGCAGATGTCTACGTATCGAAACAATAGAGTTCAAATGCTTCCTAAAACAAGATATCGCATCTCAATTCTATGTTTCATGATAAGATGTAATATTCATTGCGAAGTGTTATGTATTCCTCGCCTACACTTCAAATGAATGAAAATGCGACACTTCCTTGCAAGGAAATAGCGTTTGCAGATGTCTACGTATCGTAGCAATAGAGTTCTAATGCTTCTTAAAACGCGATATCGCATCTCATTTCTATTTTTCATGGTAAGATATAATATGATTTGCGGAGTGTTATGTATTCCTCGTTTACACTTCAAATGAATGTAAATGCGACACTTCCTAGCAAGGAAATAGCGTTTGCAGATGTCTACGTATCGAAGCAATAGAGTTCAAATGCTTCTTAAAACGAGATATTGCATCTCATATCTATGTTTCATGATAAGATATAATATTCATTGCGAAGTGTTATGCATTCCTCGTCTACGATTCAAATGAATGTAAATGCGACACTTCCTTGCAAGGAAATAGCGTTTGCAGATGTCTACGGATCGTAGCAATAGAGTTCTAATGCTTCTTAAAACGCGATATCGCATCTCATTTCTATGTTTCATGGTAAGATATAATACGATTTGCGAAGTGTTATGTATTCCTCGTCTACGATTCAAATGAATGTAAATGCGACACTTCCTTGCAAGGAAATAGCGTTTGCAGATGTCTACGTATCGTAGCAATATTGTTCAAATGCTTCTTAAAACGCGATATCGCATCTCATTTCTATGTTTCATGGTAAGATATAATATGATTTGCGAAGTGTTATGTATTCCTCGTCTACGCTTCAAAAGAATGTAAATGCGACACTTCTTTGCAGGGAAATAGCGTTTGCAGATGTCTACGTATCGTAGCAATAGAGTTCTTATGACTCTTAAAACGCGATATCGCATCTCATTTCCATGTTTCATGGTAAGATATAATATGATTTGCGGAGTGTTATGTGCTCCTCGTCTACACTTCAAATGAATGTAAATGCGACACTTCTTTGCAAGGAAATAGCGTTTGCAAATGTCTACCTATCGTAGCAGTAGTGATCTAATGCTTCTTAGAACGCGATATCGCATCTCATTTCTATGTTTCATGGTAAGATATAATATGATTTGCGAAGTGTTATGTATTCCTAGTCTACACTTCAAATGAATGTGAATGCGACACTTTCTCGCTAGGAATTAGCGTTTGCAGATGTCTACGTATCGTAGCAATAGATTTCTAATGCTTCTTAAAACGCGAGATCGCATCTATATTTCTATGCATCATGGTGATATAATATGATTTGCGAAGTGACATGTATTCCTCGTCTACACTTCAAGTGAATGTAAATGCGACACTTCCTTGCTAGCAAATAGCGTCTGCAGATGTCTAGGTATCGTAGCAATAGAGTGCTAATGCTTCTTAAAACGCGATATCGGATTTCATTTCTATGTTTCACGGTAAGATATAATATGATTTGCGAAGTGTTATATATTCCTCGTTTACACTTCAAATGAATGTAAATGCGACACTTCCTTGCAAGGAAATAGCGTTTGCAGATGTCTGCGTATCGAAGCAATAGAGTTCAAATGATTCTTAAAACGAGATATTGCATCTCATATCTATGTTTCATGATAAGATATAATATGATTTGCGAAGTGTCATGCATTCCTCGTCTACACTTCAAATGAATGTAAATGCCACACTTCCTTGCTAGGAAATAGCGTCTTCAGATTTCTAGGTATCGTAGCAATAGAGTTCTAATGCTTCTTAAAACGCGATATTGCATCTCATTTCTGTTTCATGGTAA
The DNA here is from genome assembly GCF_050948175.1 of Xylocopa sonorina. NCBI lineage: Eukaryota > Metazoa > Arthropoda > Insecta > Hymenoptera > Apidae > Xylocopa > Xylocopa sonorina. Next base: position 259,257 of record NW_027490139.1, on the reverse strand, counting down.
GATGTAATATGATTTGCGAAGTGTTATTAATTCCTCATCTACACTTCAAATGAATGTAAATGAGACACTTCCTTGCAAGGAAATAGCGTTTGCAGATGTCTACCTATCGTAGCAATAGAATTCTAGTGCTTCTTAAAGCGCGTTATCGCATCTCATTTCTATGTTTCATGAAAAGATATAATATGATTTGCGAAGTGTCATGTATTCCTCGTCTACACTTCAATTGAATGTAAATGCGACACTTCCTTGCTAGGAAATAGCGTCTGCAGATGTCTAGGTATCGCAGCAATAGAGTTCTAATGCTTCTTAAAACGCGATATCGCATCTCATTTCTATGTTTCATGGTAAGATGTAATATGATTTGCGAAGTGTTATGTATTCCTCCTCTACACTTCAAATGAATGTAAATGCGACACTTCCTTGCAAGGAAATAGCGTTTGCAAATGTCTACCTATCGTAGCAATAGCGTTCTAATGCTTCTTAAAACGCGATATCGCATCTCATTTCTATGTTTCATGGTAAGATATAATGTGATTTGCGAACTGTTATGTATTCCTCGTCTACACATCAAATGAATGTAAATGCGACACTTTCTTGCAAGGAAATAGCGTTTGCAGATGTCTACGTATCGAAGCAATAGAGTTCAAATGCTTCTTAAAGCGCGTTATCGCATCTCAATTCTATGTTTCATGATAAGATATAATATGATTTGCGAAGTGTCATGTATTCCTCGTCTACACTTCAATTGAATGTAAATGCGACACTTCCTTGCTAGGAAATAGCGTCTGCAGATGTCTAGGTATCGTAGCAATAGAGTTCTAATGCTTCTTAAAACGCGATATCGCATCTCATTTCTATGTTTCATGGTAAGATGTAATATGATTTTCGAAGTGTCATGTATTCCTCGTCTACACTTCAAATGAATGTAAATGCGACACTTCCTTGCAAGGAAATAGCGTTTGCAGATGTCTACGTATCGTTGCAATAGAGTTCTTATGATTCTTAAAACGCGATATCGTACCTCATTTCTATGTTTCATGGTAAGATATAATATGATTTGCGGAGTGTTATGTATTCCTCGTCTACACTTCAAATGAATGTAAATGCGACACTTCCTTGCAAGGAAATAGCGTTTGCAGATGTCTACGTATCGTAGCAATAGTGTTCTTATGATTCTTAAAACGCGATATCGCATCTCATTTCTATGTTTCATGGTAAGATATAATATGATTTGCGAAGTGTTATGTATTCCTCGTCTACACATCAAATGAATGTAAATGCGACACTTCCTTGCAAGGAAATAGCGTTTGCAGATGTATACGTATCGTAGCAATAGAGTTCTTATGATTCTTAAAACGCGATATCGCATCTCATTTCTACGTGTCATGGTAAGATATTATGTGATTCGCGAACTGTTGTGCATTCCTCGTCTACACTTCAAATGAATGTAAATGCGACACTTCCTTGCAAGGAAATAGCGTTTGCAGATGTCTACGTATCGTAGCATTGGATTTCTGATGCTTCTTAAAACGCGATATCGCATCTCATTTCTATGTTTCATGGTAAGATAGAATATGATTTGCGAAGTGTTTTGTATTCCTCGTCTACACTTCAAATGAATGTAGATGCGACACATCTTTGCAAGGAAATAGCGTTTGCAGATGTCTACGTATCGTTGCAATAGAGTTCTTATGATTCTTAAAACGCGATATCGCATCTCATTTCTATGTTTGATGGTAAGGTATAATATGATTTGCGGAGTGTTATGTATTCCACGTCTACACTTCAAATGAATGAAAATGCGACACTTCCTTGCAAGGAAATAGCGTTTGCAGATGTCTACGTATCGTAGCAATAGAGTTCTAATGCTTCTTAAAACGCGATATCGCATCTCATTTCTATGTTTCATGGTAAGATAGAATATGATTTGCGAAGTGTTATGTATTCCTCGTCTACACATCAAATGAATGTAAATGCGACACTTCCTTGCAAGGAAATAGCGTTTGCAGATGTCTACGTATCGTAGCAATAGAGTTCAAATGCTTCTTAAAACGAGATATTGCATCTTATATCTATGTTTCATGATAAGATATAATATTCATTGCGAAGTGTTATGCATTCCTCGTCTACGATTAAAATGAATGAAAATGCGACACTTCCTTGCAAGGAAATAGCGTTTGCAGATGTCTACGTATCGTAGCAATAGAGTTCTCATGCTTCTTAAAACGCGATATCGCATCTCATTTCTATGTTTCATGGTAAGATAGAATATGATTTGCGAAGTGTTATGTATTCCTCGTCTACACATCAAATGAATGTAAATGCGACACTTCCTTGCAAGGAAATAGCGTTTGCAGATGTCTACGTATCGTAGCAATAGAGTTCTTATGATTCTTAAAACGCGATATCGCATCTCATTTCTATGTTTCATGGTAAGGTATAATATGGTATGCGAAGTGTTATGTATCCGTCGTCTACACTTCAAATGAATGTAAATGCGACACTTTCTTGCAAGGAAATAGCGTTTGCAGATGTCTACGTATCGTAGCATTGGATTTCTGATGCTTCTTAAAACGCGATATCGCATCTCATTTCTATGTTTCATGGTAAGATATAATATGAATTGCGAAGTGTTATGTATTCCTCGTCTACACTTCAAATGAATGTAAATGCGACACTTCTTTGCAAGGAAATAACGTTTGCAGATGTCTACGTATTGTTGCAATAGAGTTCTTATGATACTTAAAACGCGATATCGCATCTCATTTCTATGTTTCATGGTAAGGTATAATATGATTTGCGGAGTGTTATGTATTCCTCGTCTACACTTCAAATGAATGTAAATGCGACACTTCCTTGCAAGGAAATAGCGTTTGCAGATGTCTACGTATCGTAGCAATAGTGTTCTTATGATTCTTAAAACGCGATATCGCATCTCATTTCTATGCTTCATGGTAAGATATAATATGATTTACGAAGTGTTATGTATTCCTCGTCTACACATCAAATGAATGTAAATGCGACACTTCCTTGCAAGGAAATAGCGTTTGCAGATGTCTACGTATCGTAGAAATAGTGTTCTTATGATTCTTAAAACGCGATATCGCATCTCATTTCTATGTTTCATGGTAAGATATAATATGATTTGCGAACTGTTATGTATTCCTCGTCTACACTTCAAATGAATGTAAATGCGACACTTCCTTGCAAGGAAATAGAGTTTGCAGATGTCTACGTATCGAAGCAATAGAGTTCAAATGCTTCTTAAAACGAGATATTGCATCTTATATCTATGTTTCATGATAAGATATAATATTCATTGCGAAGTGTTATGCATTCCTCGTCTACGATTCAAATGAATGAAAATGCGACACTTCCTTGCAAGGAAATAGCGTTTGCAGATGTCTACGTATCGTAGCAATAGAGTTCTAATGCTTCTTAAAACGCGATATCACATCTCATTTCTATGTTTCATGGTAAGATAGAATATGATTTGCGAAGTGTTATGTATTCCTCGTCTACACATCAAATGAATGTAAATGCGACACTTCCTTGCAAGGAAATAGCGTTTGCAGATGTCTACGTATCGTTGCAATAGAGTTCTTATGATTCTTAAAACGCGATATCGCGTCACATTTCTATGTTTCATGGTAAGGTATAATATGATATGCGAAGTGTTATGTATCCGTCGTCTACACTTCAAATGAATGTAAATGCGACACTTTCTTGCAAGGAAATAGCGTTTGCAGATGTCTACGTATCGTAGCATTGGATTTCTGATGCTTCTTAAAACGCGATATCGCATCTCATTTCTATGTTTCATGGTAAGATAGAATATGATTTGCGAAGTGTTATGTATTCCTCGTCTACACTTCAAATGAATGTAAATGCGACACATCTTTGCAAGGAAATAGCGTTTGCAGATGTCTACGTATCGAAGCAATAGAGTTCAAATGCTTCTTAAAACGAGATATTGCATCTTATATCTATGTTTCATGATAAGATATAATATTCATTGCGAAGTGTTATGCATTCCTCGTCTACGATTCAAATGAATGAAAATGCGACACTTCCTTGCAAGGAAATAGCGTTTGCAGATGTCTACGTATCGTAGCAATAGAGTTCTAATGCTTCTTAAAACGCGATATCACATCTCATTTCTATGTTTCATGGTAAGATATAATATGATTTGCGAAGTGTTATGTATTCCTCGTCTACACATCAAATGAATGTAAATGCGACACTTCCTTGCAAGGAAATAGCGTTTGCAGATGTCTACGTATCGTAGATATAGTGTTCTTATGATTCCTAAAACGCGATATCGCATCTCATTTCTATGTTTCATGGTAAGATATAATATGATTTGCAAAGTATTATGTATTCCTCGTCTACACATCAAATGAATGTAAATGGGACACTTCCTTGCAAGGAAATAGCGTTTGCAGATGTCTACGTATCGTAGCAATAGAGTTCTTATGATTCTTAAAACGCGATATCGCATCTCATTTCTATGTTTCATGGTAAGATATTATATGATTTGCGAACTGTTGTGTATTCCTCGTCTACACTTCAAATGAATGTAAATGCGACACTTCCTTGCAAGGAAATAGCGTTTGCAGATGTCTACGTATCGTAGCAATAGAGTTCGAATGCTTCTTAAAACGAGATATTGCATCTTATATCTATGTTTCATGATAAGATATAATATTCATTGCGAAGTGTTATGCATTCCTCGTCTACGATTCAAATGAATGAAAATGCGACACTTCCTTGCAAGGAAATAGCGTTTGCAGATGTCTACGTATTGTTGCAATAGAGTTCTTATGATTCTTAAAACGCGATATCGCATCTCATTTCTATGTTTCATGGTAAGGTATAATATGATTTGCGGAGTGTTATGTATTCCTCGTCTACACTTCAAATGAATGTAAATGCGACACTTCCTTGCAAGGAAATAGCGTTTGCAGATGTCTACGTATCGTAGCAATAGTGTTCTTATGATTCTTAAAACGCGATATCGCATCTCATTTCTATGCTTCATGGTAAGATATAATATGATTTGCGAAGTGTTATGTATTCCTCGTCTACACATCAAATGAATGTAAATGCGACACTTCCTTGCAAGGAAATAGCGTTTGCAGATGTCTACGTATCGTAGAAATAGTGTTCTTATGATTCTTAAAACGCGATATCGCATCTCATTTCTATGTTTCATGGTAAGATATAATATGATTTGCGAAGTATTATGTATTCCTCGTCTACACATCAAATGAATGTAAATGCGACACTTCCTTGCAAGGAAATAGCGTTTGCAGATGTCTACGTATCGTAGCAATAGAGTTCTTATGATTCTTAAAACGCGATATCGCATCTCATTTCTATGTTTCATGGTAAGATATTATATGATATGCGAACTGTTGTGTATTCCTCGTCTACACTTCAAATGAATGTAAATGCGACACTTCCTTGCAAGGAAATAGCGTTTGCAGATGTCTACGTATCGTAGCAATAGAGTTCGAATGCTTCTTAAAACGAGATATTGCATCTTATATCTATGTTTCATGATAAGATATAATATTCATTGCGAAGTGTTATGCATTCCTCGTCTACGATTCAAATGAATGAAAATGCGACACTTCCTTGCAAGGAAACAGCGTTTGCAGATGTCTACGTATCGTAGCAATAGAGTTCTAATGCTTCTTAAAACGCGATATCACATCTCATTTCTATGTTTCATGGTAAGATAGAATATGATTTGCGAAGTGTTATGTATTCCTCGTCTACACATCAAATGAATGTAAATGCGACACTTCCTTGCAAGGAAATAGCGTTTGCAGATGTCTACGTATCGTAGCAATAGAGTTCAAATGCTTCTTAAAACGAGATATTGCATCTTATATCTATGCTTCATGATAAGATATAATATTCATTGCGAAGTGTTATGCATTCCTCGTCTACGATTCAAACGAATGAAAATGCGACACTTCCTTGCAAGGAAATAGCGTTTGCAGATGTCTACGTATCGTAGCAATAGAGTTCTCATGCTTCTTAAAACGCGATATCGCATCTCATTTCTATGTTTCATGGTAAGATATAATATGATTTGCGGAGTGTTATGTATTCCTCGTCTACACTTCAAATGAATGTGAATGCCACACTTCCTCGCTAGGAAATAGCGTTTGCAGATGTCTACGTATCGAAGCAATAGAGTTCTAATGCTTCCTAAAACGCGATATCGCATCTCATTTCTATGTTTCATGGTAAGGTATAATATGAGTTACGAAGTGTTATGTATTCCTCGTCTACACTCCAAATGAATGTAAATGCGACACTTTCTTGCAAGGAAATAGCGTTTGCAGATGTCTACGTATCGTAGCAATGGATTTCTGATGCTTCTTAAAACGCGATATGGCATCTCATTTCTATGTTTCATGGTAAGATATAATATGATTAGCGAATTGTCATGTATTCCTCGTCCACACTTCAAATGAATGTGAATGCGACACTTCCTCGCTAGGAAATAACGTTTGCAGATGTCTACGTATCGTAGCAGTTGAGTTCTAATGCCTCTTAAAACGCGATATCGCATCTCATTTCTATGTTTCATGGTAAGATATAATATGATTTGCGAAGTGTTATGTATTCCTCGTCTACACACCAAATGAATGTAAATGCGACACTTCCTTGCAAGGAAATAGCTTTTGCAGATGTCTACGTATCGTAGCAATGGCTTTCTGATGCTTCTTAAAACGCGATATCGCATGTCATTTCTATGTTTCATGGTAAGATATAATTTGATTTGCGAAGTGTTATGTATTCCTCGTCTACACTTCAAATGAATGTAAATGCGACACTTCTTTTCAAGGAAATAGCGCTTGCAGATGTCTACGTATCGAAGCAATAGAGTTCTTATGATTCTTAAAACGCGATATTGCATCTCATTTCTATGTTTCATGGTAAGATATAATATGATTTGCGAAGTGTTATGTATTCCTCGTCTACACTTCAAATGAATGTAAATGCGACACTTCTATGCAAGGAAATAGCGTTTGCAGATGTCTACGTATCGTAGCAATAGAGTTCTTATGATTCTTAAAACGCGATATCGCATCTCATTTCTATGATTCATGGTAAGATATAATATGATTTGCGGAGTGTTATGTATTCCTCGTCTACACTTCTAATGAATGTAAATGCGACACTTCTTTGCAAGGAAATAGCGTTTGCAGATGTCTACGTATCGTTGCAATAGAGTTCTTATGATTCTTAAAACGCGATATCGCATCTCATTTCTATGTTTCATGGTAAGATATAATATGATTTGCGAAGTGTTATGTACTCCTCGTCTACACTTCAAATGAATGTAAATGCGACACTTCCTTGCAAGGAAATAGCGTTTGCAAATGTCTACCTATCGTAGCAGTAGTGTTCTAATGCTTCTTAGAACGCGATGTGGCATCTCATTTCTATGTTTCATGGTAAGATATAATATGATTTGCGAAGTGTTATGTATTCCTCGTCTACACTTCAAATGAATGTAAATGCGACACTTCCTTGCAAGGAAATAGCGTTTGCAGATGTCTACGTATGGAAGCAATAGAGTTCTAATGCTTCTTAAAACGCGATATCGCATCTCATTTCTATGTTTCATGGTAAGATATAATATGATTTGCGAAGTGTTATGTACTCCTCGTCTACACTTCAAGTGAATGTAAATGCGACACTTCCTTGCAAGGAAATAGCGTTTGCAAATGTCTACCTATCGTAGCAGTAGTGTTCTAATGCTTCTTAGAACGCGATGTGGCATCTCATTTCTATGTTTCATGGTAAGATATAATATGATTTGCGAAGTGTTATGTATTCCTCGTCTACACTTCAAGTGAATGTAAATGCGACACTTCCTTGCAAGGAAATAGCGTTTGCAGATGTCTACGTATGGAAGCAATAGAGTTCTAATGCTTCTTAAAACGCGATATCGCATCTCATTTCTAGGTTTCATGGTAAGATATAATATGATTTGCGAAGTGTTATGTATTCCACGTCTACACTTCAAATGAATGTGAATGTGACACTTCCTCGCTAGGAAATAGCGTTTGCAGATGTCTGCGTATCGTAGCAGTAGAGATCTAAAGCTTCTTAAAACGCTATATCGCATCTCATTTCTATGTTTCATGGTAAGATACAATATGATTTGCGAAGTGTTATGTATTCCTCGTCTACACTTCAAATGAATGTGAATGCGACACTTCCTCGCTAGGAAATAGCGTTTGCAGATGTCTACGTATCGAAGCAATAGAGTTCAAATGCTTCTTAGAACGACATATTGCATCTCATATTTATGTTTCATGATAAGATATAATATTCATTGCGTAGTGTTATGCATTCCTCGCCTACGATTCAAATGAATGTAAATGCGACACTTCCTTGCAAGGAAATAGCGTTTGCAGATGTCTACGTATCGTAGCAATAGAGTTCTTATGATTCTTAAAACGCGATATCGCATCTCATTTCTATGTGTCATGGTAAGGTACAATATGATTTGCGAGGTGTTATGTATTCCTCGTCTACACTTCAAATGAATGTGAATGCGACACTTCCTCGCTAGGAAATAGTGTTTGCAGATGTCTACGTATCGAAGCAATAGAGTTCAAATGCTTCTTAAAACAAGATATTGCATCTCATATATATGTTTTATGATAAGATATAATATTCATTGCGAAGTGTTATGCATTCCTCGTCTACGATTCAAATGAATGTAAATGCGACACTTCCTTGCAAGGAAATAGCATTTGCAGATGTCTACGTATCGTAGCAATAGAGTTCTAATGCTTCTTAAAACGCGATATCGCATCTCATTTCTGTTTCATGGTAAGATATAATATGATTTGCGAAGTGTTATGTATTCCTCGTCTACACTTCAAATGAATGTGAATGTGACACTTCCTCGCTAGGAAATAGCGTTTGCAGATGTCTGCGTATCGTAGCAGTAGAGTTCTAATGCTTCTTAAAACGCGATATCGCATCTCATTTCTATGTTTCATGGTAAGATACAATATGATTTGCGAAGTGTTATGTATTCCTCGTCTACACTTCAAATGAATGCGAATGCGACACTTCCTCGCTAGGAAATAGCGTTTGCAGATGTCTACGTATCGAAGCAATAGAGTTCAAATGCTTCTTAAAACGCGATATCGCATCTCATTTCTATGTTTCATGGTAAGATATAATACGATTTGCGAAGTGTTATGTATTCCTCGGCTACACTTCAAATGAATGTAAATGCGACACTTATTTGCAAGGAAATAGCGATTGCAGATGTCCACGAATCGAAGCAATAGAGTTCAAATGCTTCTTAAAACCAGATATTGCATTTCATATCTATGTTTCATGATAAGATATAATATTCATTGCGGAGTGTTATGCATTCCTCGTCTACGATTCAAATGAATGTAAATGCGACACTTCCTTGCAAGGAAATAGCGTTTGCAGATGTCTACGGATCGTAGCAATAGAGTTCTAATGCTTCTTAAAACGCGATATCGCATCTCATTTCTATGATTCATGGTAAAATATAATACGATTTGCGAAGTGTTATGTATTCCTCGGCTGCACTTCAAATGAATGTAAATGCGACACTTCCTTGCAAGGAAATAGCGATTGCAGATGTCTACGTATCGTAGCAGTAGAGTTCTTATGATTCTTAAAACGCGATATCGCATCTCATTTCTATGTTTCATGGTAAGATATAATATGATTTGCGGAGTGTTATGTATTCCTCGTCTACACTTCAAATGAATGCAAATGCGACACTTCCTCGCTAGGAAATAGCGTTTGCAGATGTCTACGTATCGTCGCAGTTGAGTTCTAATGCTTCTTAAAACGCGATATCGCATCTCATTTCTATGATTCATGGTAAGATATAATATGATTTGCGAAGTGTTATGTATTCCTCGTCTACACATCAAATGAATGTAAATGCGACACCTGCTTGCAAGGAAATATCGTTTGCAGATGTCTACGTATCGTTGCAATAGAGTTCTTATGATTCTTAAAACGCGATATCGCATCTCATTTCTATGTTTCATGGTAAGGTATAATATGATTTGCGAAGTGTTATGTATCCGTCGTCTACACTTCAAATGAATGTAAATGCGACACTTTCTTGCAAGGAAATAGCGTTTGCAGATGTCTACGTATCGTAGTAATGGATTTCTGATGCTTCTTAAAACGCGATATCGCATGTCATTTCTATGTTTCATGGTAAGATATAATATGATTTGCGAAGTGTTATGTATTCCTCGTCTACACTTCAAATGAATGTAAATGCGACACTTCTTTGCAAGGAAATAGCGTTTGCAGATGTCTACGTATCGTTGCAATAGAGTTCTTATGATTCTTAAAACGCGATATCGCATCTCATTTCAATGTTTCATGGTAAGATATAATATGATTTGCGGAGTGTTATGTATTCCTCGTCTACACTTCAAATGAATGCAAATGCGACACTTCCTCGCTAGGAAATAGCGTTTGCAGATGTCTACGTATCGTCGCAGTTGAGTTCTAATGCTTCTTAAAACGCGATATCGCATCTCATTTCTATGTTTCATGGTAAGATATAATATGATTTGCGAAGTGTTATGTATTCCTCGTCTACACACCAAATGAATGTAAATGCGACACTTCCTTGCAAGGAAATAGCTTTTGCAGATGTCTACGTATCGTAGCAATGGCTTTCTGATGCTTCTTAAAACGCGATATCGCATGTCATTTCTATGTTTCATGGTAAGATATAATATGATTTGCGAAGTGTTATGTATTCCTCGTCTACACTTCAAATGAATGTAAATGCGACACTTCTTTTCAAGGAAATAGCGCTTGCAGATGTCTACGTATCGAAGCAATAGAGTTCTTATGATTCTTAAAACGCGATATTGCATCTCATTTCTATGTTTCATGGTAAGATATAATATGATTTGCGAAGTGTTATGTATTCCTCGTCTACACTTCAAATGAATGTAAATGCGACACTTCTATGCAAGGAAATAGCGTTTGCAGATGTCTACGTATCGTAGCAATAGAGTTCTTATGATTCTTAAAACGCGATATCGCATCTCATTTCTATGTTTCATGGTAAGATATAATATGATTTGCGGAGTGTTATGTATTCCTCGTCTACACTTCTAATGAATGTAAATGCGACACTTCTTTGCAAGGAAATAGCGTTTGCAGATGTCTACGTATCGTTGCAATAGAGTTCTTATGATTCTTAAAACGCGATATCGCATCTCATTTCTATGTTTCATGGTAAGATATAATATGATTTGCGAAGTGTTATGTACTCCTCGTCTACACTTCAAATGAATGTAAATGCGACACTTCCTTGCAAGGAAATAGCGTTTGCAAATGTCTACCTATCGTAGCAGTAGTGTTCTAATGCTTCTTAGAACGCGATGTGGCATCTCATTTCTATGTTTCATGGTAAGATATAATATGATTTGCGAAGTGTTATGTATTCCTCGTCTACACTTCAAATGAATGTAAATGCGACACTTCCTTGCAAGGAAATAGCGTTTGCAGATGTCTACGTATGGAAGCAATAGAGTTCTAATGCTTCTTAAAACGCGATATCGCATCTCATTTCTATGTTTCATGGTAAGATATAATATGATTTGCGAAGTGTTATGTACTCCTCGTCTACACTTCAAGTGAATGTAAATGCGGCACTTCCTTGCAAGGAAATAGCGTTTGCAAATGTCTACCTATCGTAGCAGTAGTGTTCTAATGCTTCTTAGAACGCGATGTGGCATCTCATTTCTATGTTTCATGGTAAGATATAATATGATTTGCGAAGTGTTATGTATTCCTCGTCTACACTTCAAATGAATGTAAATGCGACACTTCTTTGCAAGGAAATAGCGTTTGCAGATGTCTACGTATCGTAGCTATAGAGTTCTTATGATTCTAAAACGCGATATCGCATCTCATTTCTATGTTTCATGGTAAGATATAATACGATTTGCGAAGTGTTATGTATTCCTCGGCTACACTACAAATGAATGTAAATGCGACACTTCTTTGCAAGGAAATAGCGATTGCAGATGTCTACGTATCGTAGCAGTAGAGATCTTATGATTCTTAAAACGCGATATCGCATCTCATTTCTATGTTTCATGGTAGGATATAATATGATTTGCGGAGTGCTATGTATTCCTCGTCTACACTTCAAATGAAAGCAAATGCGACACTTCCTTGCAAGGAAATAGCGTTTGCAAATGTCTACCTATAGTAGCAGTATTGTTCTAATGCTTCTTAGAACGCGATATCGCATCTCATTTCTATGTTTCATGGTAAGATATAATATGATTTGCGAAGTGTTATGTATTCCTCGTCTACACTTCAAATGAATGTAAATGCGACACTTCCTTGCAAGGAAATAGCGTTTGCAGATGTCTACGTATCGAAGCAATAGAGTTCAAATGCTTCTTAAAATGAGATATTGCATCTCATATCTATGTTTCATGATAAGATATAATATTCATTGCGAAGTGTTATGCATTCCTCGTCTACGATTCAGATGAATGTAAATGCGACACTTCCTTGCAAGGAAATAGCGTTTGCAGATGTCTACGTATCGTAGCAATAGAGTTCTTATGATTCATAAACGCGATATCGCATCTCATTTCTATGTTTCATGGTAAGATATAACATGATTTGCGAAGTGTTATGTATTCCTCGTCTACACTTCAAATGAATGTGAATGCGATACTTCCTCGCTAGGAAATAGCGTTTGCAGATGTCTACGTATCGTAGCAATAGCTTTCTAATGCTTCTTAAAACGCGATATCGCATCTCTTTTCTATGTTTCATGGTAAGATATAATATGATTTGCGAAGTGTCATGTATTCCTCGTCTACACTTCAAATGAATGTAAATGTGACACTTCCTTGCAAGGAAATAGCGTTTGCAGATGTCTACGTATCGAAGCAATAGAGTTCAAATGCTTCTTAAAACGAGATATTGCATCTCATATCTATGTTTCATGATAAGATATAATATTCATTGCGAAGTGTTATGCATTCCTCGTCTACGATTCGAATGAATGTAAATGCGACACTTCCTTGCAAGGAAATAGCGCTTGCAGATGTCTACGTATCGAAGCAATAGAGTTCAAATGCTTCTTAAAACGCAATATCACATCTCATTCCTATGTTTCATGGTAAGATATAATATGATTTGCGAAGTATCATGTATTCCTCGTCTACACTTCAAATGAATGTAAATGCGACACTTCCTTGCATGGAAATAGCGTTAGCAGATGTCTACGTATCGAAGCAATAGAGTTCAAAGTGCTTCTTAAAACGAGATATTGCATCTCATATCTATGTTTCATGATAAGATATAATATTCATTGCGAAGTGTCATGTATTCCTCGTCTACGATTCAAATGAAAGTAAATGCGACACTTCCTTGCAAGGTAGTAGCGATTGCACATGTCTACGTATCGTAGCAATAGAGTTCATATCTTTCTTAAAAAGCGATATCGCATCTCATTTCTATGTTTCATGGTAAGATAAAACATGATTTGCGAAGTGTTATGTATTCCTCGTCTACACTTCAAATGAATGTGAATGTGACTTCCTCGCTAGGAAATAGCGTTTGCAGATGTCTGCGTATCGAAGCAGTAGAGTTCTAATGCTTCTTAAAACGCGATATCGCACCTCATTTCTATGTTTCATGGTAAGATACAATATGATCTGCGAAGTGTTATGTATTCCTCGTCTACACTTCAAATGAATGTGAAGGCGACACTTCCTCGCTTGGAAATAGCGTTTGCAGATGTCTACGTATCGAAGCAATAGAGTTCAAATGCTTCTTAAAACGCGATATCGCATCTCATTTCTATGTTTCATGGTAAGATATAATATGATTTGCGAAGTGTTATGTATTCCTCGTCTACACTTCAAATGAATGCGAATGCGACACTTCCTCGCTAGGAAATAGCGTTTGCAGATGTCTACGTATCGAAGCAATAGAGTTCAAATGCTTCTTAAAACGCGATATCGCATCTCAATTCTATGTTTCATGGTAAGATATAATACGATTTGCGAAGTGTTATGTATTCCTCGGCTACACTTCAAATGAATGTAAATGCGACACTTCTTTGCAAGGAAATAGTGATTGCAGATGTCCACGTATCGAAGCAATAGAGTTCAAATGCTTCTTAAAACGAGACATTGCATCTCATATCTATGTTTCATGATAAGATATAATATTCATTGCGAAGTGTTATGCATTCCTCGTCTACGATTCAAATGAATGTAAATGCGACACTTCCTTGCAAGGAAATAGCGTTTGCAGATGTCTACGGATCGTAGCAATAGAGTTCTAATGCTTCTTAAAACGCGATATCGCATCTCATTTCTATGTTTCATGGTGAGATATAATACGATTTGCGAAGTGTTATGTATTCCTCGGCTACACTTCAAATGAATGTAAATGCGACACTTCTTTGCAAGGGAATAGCGATTGCAGATGTCTACGTATCGTAGCAGTAGAGTTCTTATGATTCTTAAAACGCGATATCGCATCTCATTTCTATGTTTCATGGTAAGATATAATATGATTTGCGGAGTGTTATGTATTCCTCGTCTACAATTCAAATGAATGCAAATGCGACACATCCTCGCTAGGAAATAGCGTTTGCAGATGTCTACGTATCGTAGCAAGTTGAGTTCTAATGCTTCTTAAAACGCGATATCGCATCTCATTTCTATGTTTCATGGTAAGATATAATATGATTTGCGAAGTGTTATGTATTCCTCGTCTACACATCAAATGAATGTAAATGCGACACTTCCTTGCAAGGAAATAGCGTTTGCAGATGTCTACGTATCGTTGCAATAGAGTTCTTATGATTCTTAAAACGCGATATCGCATCTCATTTCTATGTTTCATGGTAAGGTATAATATGATTTGCGAAGTATTATGTATTCCTCGTCTACACTTCAAATGAATGTGAATGCGACACTTCCTCGCTAGGAAATAGTGTTTGCAGATATCTACGTATCGAAGCAATAGAGTTCAAATGCTTCTTAAAACGAGATATTGCATCTCATATATATGTTTCATGATAAGATATAATATTCATTGCGAAGTGTTATGCATTCCTCGTCTACGATTCAAATGAATGTAAATGCGACACTTCCTTGCAAGGAAATAGCATTTGCAGATGTCTACGTATCGTAGCAATAGAGTGCTAATGCTTCTTAAAACGCGATATCGCATCTCATTTCTATGTTTCATGGTAAGATATAATATGATTTGCGAAGTGTTACGTATTCCTCGTCTACACTTCAAATGAATGCAAATGCGACACTTCCTCGCTAGGAAATAGCGTTTGCAGATGTCTACGTATCGTCGCAGTTTAGTTCTAATGCTTCTTAGAACGCGATATCGCATCTCATTTCTATGTTTCATGGTAAGATATAATATGATTTGCGAAGTGTTATGTATTCCTCGTCTACACATCAAATGAATGTAAATGCGACACTTGCTTGCAAGGAAATATCGTTTGCAGATGTCTACGTATCGTTGCAATAGAGTTCTTATGATTCTTAAAACGCGATATCGCATCTCATTTCTATGTTTCATGGTAAGGTATAATATGATTTGCGAAGTGTTATGTATCCGTCGTCTACACTTCAAATGAATGTAAATGCGACACTTTCTTGCAAGGAAATAGCGTTTGCAGATGTCTACGTATCGTAGCAATGGATTTCTGATGCTTCTTAAAACGCGATATCGCATGTCATTTCTATGTTTCATGGTAAGATATAATATGATTTGCGAAGTGTTATGTATTCCTCGTCTACACTTCAAATGAATGTAAATGCGACACTTCTTTGCAAGGAAATAGCGTTTGCAGATGTCTACGTATCGTTGCAATAGAGTTCTTATGATTCTTAAAACGCGATATCGCATCTCATTTCAATGTTTCATGGTAAGATATAATATGATTTGCGGAGTGTTATGTATTCCTCGTCTACACTTCAAATGAATGTAAATGCGACACTTCCTTGCAAGGAAATAGCGTTTGCAGATGTCTACGGATCGTAGCAATAGAGTTCTAATGCTTCTTAAAACGCGATATCGCATCTCATTTCTATGTTTCATGGTAAGATATAATACGATTTGCGAAGTGTTCTGTATTCCTCGGCTACACTTCAAATGAATGTAAATGCGACACTTTCTTACTAGGAAATAGCGTTTGCAGATGTCCACGTATCGTAGCAATGGATTTCTAATGCTTCTTAACAAGCGATATCGCATCTCATTTCTATGTTTCATGGTAAGATATAATATGATTTGCGAAGTGTTATGTATTCCTCGTCTACACTTCGAATGAATGTAAATGCGACACTTCTTTGCAAGGAAATAGCGTTTGCAGATGTCTACGTATCGTAGCAATAGAGTTCTTATGATTCTTAAAACGCGATATCGCATCTCATTTCTATGTTTCATGGTAAGATACAATATGATTTGCGAAGTGTTATGTATTCCTCGTCTACACTTCAAACGAATGTGAATGCGACACTTCCTCGCTAGGAAATAGTGTTTGCATATGTCTACGTATCGAAGCAATAGTGTTCAAATGCTTCTTAAAACGAGATATTGCATCTCATATCTATGTTTCATGATGAGATATAATATTCATTGCGAAGTGTTATGCATTCCTCGTCTACGATTCAGATGAATGTAAATGCGACACATCCTTGCAAGGAAATAGCGTTTGCAGATGTCTACGTATCGTAGCAATAGAGTTCATATGATACTTAAAACGCGATATCGCATCTCATTTCTATGTTTCATGGTAAGATATAACATGATTTGCGAAGTGTTATGTATTCCTCGTCTACACTTCAAATGAATGCGAATGCGACACTTCCTCGCTAGGAAATAACGTTTGCAGATGTCTACGTATCGAAGCAATAGAGTTCAAATGCTTCTTAAAACGCGATATCGCATCTCATTTCTATGTTTCATGGTAAGATATAATACGATTTGCGAAATGTTATGTATTCCTCGGCTACACTTCAAATGAATGTAAATGCGACACTTCTTTGCAAGGAAATAGCGATTGCAGATGTCCACGTATCGAAGCAATAGAGTTCAAATGCTTCTTAAAACGAGATATTGCATCTCATATCTATGTTTCATGATAAGATATAATATTCATTGCGAAGTGTTATGCATTCCTCGTCTACGATTCAAATGAATGTAAATGCGACACTTCCTTGCAAGGAAATAGCGTTTGCAGATGTCTACGGATCGTAGCAATAGAGTTCTAATGCTTCTTAAAACGCGATATCGCATCTCATTTCTATGATTCATGGTAAGATATAATACGATTTGCGAAGTGTTATGTATTCCTCGGCTACACTTCAAATGAATGTAAATGCGACACTTCCTTGCAAGGAAATAGCGATTGCAGATGTCTACGTATCGTAGCAGTAGATTTCTTATGATTCTTAAAACGCGATATCGCATCTCATTTCTATGTTTCATGGTAAGATATAATATGATTTGCGGAGTGTTATGTATTCCTCGTCTACACTTCAAATGAATGCAAATGCGACACTTCCTCGCTAGGAAATAGCGTTTGCAGATGTCTACGTATCGTCGCAGTTGAGTTCTAATGCTTCTTAAAACGCGATATCGCATCTCATTTCTATGTTTCATGGTAAGATATAATATGATTTGCGAAGTGTTATGTATTCCTCGTCTACACTTCAAATGAATGTAAATGCGACACTTCTTTGCAACCAAATAGCGTTTGCAGATGTCTGCGTATCGTAGCAGTAGAGTTCTAATGCTTCTTAAAAGGCGATATCGCATCTCATTTCTATGTTTCATGGTAAGATATAATATGATTTGCGAAGTGTTATGTATTCCTCGTCTACACTTCAAATGAATGTGAATGCGATACTTCCTCGCTAGGAAATAGCGTTTGCAGATGTCTACGTATCGTAGCAATAGCTTTCTAATGCTTCTTAAAGCGCGATATCGCATCTCATTTCTATGTTTCATGATAAGATATAATATGATTTGCGAAGTGTCATGTATTCCTCGTCTACACATCAAATGAATGTAAATGCGACACCTCCTTGCAAGGAAATAGCGTTTGCAGATGTCTACGTATCGAAGCAATAGAGTTCAAATGCTTCTTAAAACGCGATATCACATCTCATTCCTATGTTTCATGGTAAGATATAATATTCATTGCGAAGTGTTATGCATTCTTCGCCTACGATTCAAATGAATGTAAATGCAACACTTCCTTGCAAGGAAATAGCGTTTGCAGATGTCTACGTATCGTAGCAGTTGAGTTCTAATGCTTCTTAAAACGCGATATCGCACCTCATTCCTATGTTTCATGGTAAGATATAATATGATTTGCGAAGTGTTATGTATTCCTCGTCTACATTTCAAATGAATGTGAATTCGACACTTCCTCGCTAGGAAATAGCGTTTGCAGATGTCTGCGTATCGTAGCAGTAGAGTTCAAATGCTTCTTAACACGCGATATCGCATCTCATTTCTATGTTTCATGGTAAGATATAATACGATTTGCGAAGTGTCATGTATTCCTCGTCTACGATTCAAATGAAAGTAAATGCGACACTTCCTTGCAAGGTAGTAGCGATTGCACATGTCTACGTATCGTAGCAATAGAGTTCATATCATTCTTAGAAAGCGATATCGCATCTCATTTCTATGTTTCATGGTAAGATATAATATGATTTGCGGAGTGTTATGTATTCCTCGTCTACAATTCAATTGAATGCAAATGCGACACATACTCGCTAGGAAATAGCGTTTGCAGATGTCTACGTATCGTAGCAAGTTGAGTTCTAATGCTTCTTAAAACGCGATATCGCATCTCATTTCTATGTTTCATGGTAAGATATAATATGATTTGCGAAGTGTTATGTATTCCTCGTCTATACATCAAATGAATGTAAATGCGACACTTCCTTGCAAGGAAATAGCGTTTGCAGATGTCTACGTATCGAAACAATAGAGTTCAAATGCTTCTTAAAACGCGATATCGCATCTCATTTCCATGTTTCATGGTAAGATATAATATGATTTGCGAAGTGTTATGTATTCCTCGTCTACACTTCAAATGAATGCGAATGCGACACTTCCTCGCTAGGAAATAGCGTTTGCAGATGTCTACGTATCGAAGCAATAGAGTTCAAATGCTTCTTAAAACGAGATATTGCATCTCATATATATGTTTCATGATAAGATATAATATTCATTGCGAAGTGTTATGCATTCCTCGTCTACGATTCAAATGAATGTAAATGCGACACTTCCTTGCAAGGAAATAGCATTTGCAGATGTCTACGTATCGTAGCAATAGAGTTCTAATGCTTCTTAAAACGCGATATCGCATCTCATTTCTATGTTTCATGGTAAGATATAATATGATTTGCGAAGTGTTATGTATTCCTCGTCTACACTTCAAATGAATGCAAATGCGACACTTCCTCGCTAGGAAATAGCGTTTGCAGATGTCTACGTATCGTCGCAGTTAAGTTCTAATGCTTCTTAGAACGCGATATCGCATCTCATTTCTATGTTTCATGGTAAGATATAATATGATTTGCGAAGTGTTATGTATTCCTCGTCTACACATCAAATGAATGTAAATGCGACACTTGCTTGCAAGGAAATATCGTTTGCAGATGTCTACGTATCGTTGCAATAGAGTTCTTATGATTCTTAAAACGCGATATCGCATCTCATTTCTATGTTTCATGGTAAGGTATAATATGATTTGCGAAGTGTTATGTATTCCTCGTCTACACTTCAAATGAATGTAAATGCGACACTTCCTTGCAAGGAAATAGCGTTTGCAGATGTCTACGGATCGTAGCAATAGAGTTCTAATGCTTCTTAAAACGCGATATCGCATCTCATTTCTATGTTTCATGGTAAGATATAATACGATTTGCGAAGTGTTCTGTATTCCTCGGCTACACTTCAAATGAATGTAAATGCGACACTTTCTTGCTAGGAAATAGCGTTTGCAGATGTCCACGTATCGTAGCAATGGATTTCTAATGCTTCTTAACAAGCGATATCGCATCTCATTTCTATGTTTCATGGTAAGATATAATATGATTTGCGAAGTGTTATGTATTCCTCGTCTACACTTCGAATGAATGTAAATGCGACACTTCTTTGCAAGGAAATAGCGTTTGCAGATGTCTACGTATCGTAGCAATAGTGTTCTTATGATTCTTAAAACGCGATATCGCATCTCATTTCTATGCTTCATGGTAAGATATAATATGATTTGCGAAGTGTTATGTATTCCTCGTCTACACATCAAATGAATGTAAATGCGACACTTCCTTGCAAGGAAATAGCGTTTGCAGATGTCTACGTATCGTAGAAATAGTGTTCTTATGATTCTTAAAACGCGATATCGCATCTCATTTCTATGTTTCATGGTAAGATATAATATGATTTGCGAAGTATTATGTATTCCTCGTATACACATCAAATGAATGTAAATGCGACACTTCCTTGCAAGGAAATAGCGTTTGCAGATGTCTACGTATCGTAGCAATAGAGTTCTTATGATTCTTAAAACGCGATATCGCATCTCATTTCTATGTTTCATGGTAAGATATTATATGATATGCGAACTGTTGTGTATTCCTCGTCTGCACTTCAAATGAATGTAAATGCGACACTTCCTTGCAAGGAAATAGCGTTTGCAGATGTCTACGTATCGTAGCAATAGAGTTCGAATGCTTCTTAAAACGAGATATTGCATCTTATATCTATGTTTCATGATAAGATATAATATTCATTGCGAAGTGTTATGCATTCCTCGTCTACGATTCAAATGAATGAAAATGCGACACTTCCTTGCAAGGAAATAGCGTTTGCAGATGTCTACGTATCGTAGCAATAGAGTTCTAATGCTTCTTAAAACGCGATATCGCATCTCATTTCTATGTTTCATGGTAAGATATAATATGATTTGCGAATTGTCATGTATTCCTCGTCCACACTTCAAATGAATGTGAATGCGACACTTCCTCGCTAGGAAATAACGTTTGCAGATGTCTACGTATCGTAGCAGTTGAGTTCTAATGCCTCTTAAAACGCGATATCGCATCTCATTTCTATGTTTCATGGTAAGATATAATATGATTTGCGAAGTGTTATGTA
The DNA here is from genome assembly GCF_050948175.1 of Xylocopa sonorina. Taxonomy (NCBI): domain Eukaryota; kingdom Metazoa; phylum Arthropoda; class Insecta; order Hymenoptera; family Apidae; genus Xylocopa; species Xylocopa sonorina. Next base: position 238,002 of record NW_027490139.1, on the reverse strand, counting down.
TTCCTCGTCTACACACCAAATGAATGTAAATGCGACACTTCCTTGCAAGGAAATAGCTTTTGCAGATGTCTACGTATCGTAGCAATGGCTTTCTGATGCTTCTTAAAACGCGATATCGCATGTCATTTCTATGTTTCATGGTAAGATATAATACGATTTGCGAAGTGTTATGTATTCCTCGGCTACACATCAAATGAATGTAAATGCGACACTTATTTGCAAGGAAATAGCGATTGCAGATGTCCACGTATCGAAGCAATAGAGTTCAAATGCTTCTTAAAACGAGATATTGCATTTCATATCTATGTTTCATGATAAGATATAATATTCATTGCGGAGTGTTATGCATTCCTCGTCTACGATTCAAATGAATGTAAATGCGACACTTCCTTGCAAGGAAATAGCGTTTGCAGATGTCTACGGATCGTAGCAATAGAGTTCTAATGCTTCTTAAAACGCGATATCGCATCTCATTTCTATGATTCATGGTAAAATATAATACGATTTGCGAAGTGTTATGTATTCCTCGGCTACACTTCAAATGAATGTAAATGCGACACTTCCTTGCAAGGAAATAGCGATTGCAGATGTCTACGTATCGTAGCAGTAGAGTTCTTATGATTCTTAAAACGCGATATCGCATCTCATTTCTATGTTTCATGGTAAGATATAATATGATTTGCGGAGTGTTATGTATTCCTCGTCTACACTTCAAATGAATGCAAATGCGACACTTCCTCGCTAGGAAATAGCGTTTGCAGATGTCTACGTATCGTCGCAGTTGAGTTCTAATGCTTCCTAAAACGCGATATCGCATCTCATTTCTATGATTCATGGTAAGATATAATATGATTTGCGAAGTGTTATGTATTCCTCGTCTACACATCAAATGAATGTAAATGCGACACCTGCTTGCAAGGAAATATCGTTTGCAGATGTCTACGTATCGTTGCAATAGAGTTCTTATGATTCTTAAAACGCGATATCGCATCTCATTTCTATGTTTCATGGTAAGGTATAATATGATTTGCGAAGTGTTATGTATCCGTCGTCTACACTTCAAATGAATGTAAATGCGACACTTTCTTGCAAGGAAATAGCGTTTGCAGATGTCTACGTATCGTAGTAATGGATTTCTGATGCTTCTTAAAACGCGATATCGCATGTCATTTCTATGTTTCATGGTAAGATATAATATGATTTGCGAAGTGTTATGTATTCCTCGTCTACACTTCAAATGAATGTAAATGCGACACTTCTTTGCAAGGAAATAGCGTTTGCAGATGTCTACGTATCGTTGCAATAGAGTTCTTATGATTCTTAAAACGCGATATCGCATCTCATTTCAATGTTTCATGGTAAGATATAATATGATTTGCGAAGTGTTATGTATTCCTCGTCTACACTTCAAATGAATGTAAATGCGACACTTCCTTGCAAGGAAATAGCGTTTGCAGATGTCTACGTATCGTAGCAGTAGAGTTCTAATGCTCCTTAAAACGCGATATCGCATCTCATTTCTATGTTTCATGGTAAGGTATAATATGATTTGGGAAGTGTTATGTATTCCTCGTCTACACTTCAAATGAATGTAAATGCGACACTTTCTTGCAAGGAAATAGCGTTTGCAGATGTCTACGTATCGTAGCAATGGATTTCCTATGATTCTTAAAACGCGATATCGGATCTCATTTCTATGTTTCATGGTAAGATATGATATGATTTGCGAAGTGTTATGTATTCCTCGTCTACACTTCAAATCAATGTAAATGCGACACTTCTTTGCAAGGAAATAGCGTTTGCAGATGTCTGCGTATCGTAGCAGTAGAGTTCTAATGCTTCTTAAAACGCGATATCGCATCTCATTTCTATGTTTCATGGTAAGATATAATATGATTTGCGAAGAGTTATGTATTCCTCGTCTACACTTCAAATGAATGTAAATGCGACACTTCTTTGCTAGGAAATAGCGTTTGCAAATGTCTACCTATCGTAGCAATAGTGTTCTAATGCTTCTTAAAACGCGATATCGCATCTCATTTCTATGATTCATGGTAAGATATAATATGATTTGCGAAGTATCATGTATTCCTCGTCTACACTTCAAATGAATGTAAATGCGACACTTCCTTGCTAGGAAATAGCGATTGCAGATGTCTACGTATCGTAGCAACAGAGTTCATATGATTCTTAAAACGCGACATCGCATCTCATTTCTATGTTTCATGGTAAGATATAACATGATTTGCGAAGTGTTATGTATTCCTCGTCTACACTTCAAATGAATGTGAATGCGATACTTCCTCGCTAGGAAATAGCGTTTGCAGATGTCTACGTATCGTAGCAATAGCTTTCTAATGCTTCTTAAAGCGCGATATCGCATATCATTTCTATGTTTCATGATAAGATATAATATGATTTGCGAAGTGTCATGTATTCCTCGTCTACACATCAAATGAATGTAAATGCGACACCTCCTTGCAAGGAAATAGCGTTTGCAGATGTCTACGTATCGAAGCAATAGAGTTCAAATGCTTCTTAAAACGCAATATCACATCTCATTCCTATGTTTCATGGTAAGATATAATATGATTTGCGAAGTATCATGTATTCCTCGTCTACACTTCAAATGAATGTAAATGCGACACTTCCTTGCATGGAAATAGCGTTAGCAGATGTCTACGTATCGAAGCAATAGAGTTCAAAGTGCTTCTTAAAACGAGATATTGCATCTCATATCTATGTTTCATGATAAGATATAATATTCATTGCGAAGTGTCATGTATTCCTCGTCTACGATTCAAATGAAAGTAAATGCGACACTTCCTTGCAAGGTAGTAGCGATTGCACATGTCTACGTATCGTAGCAATAGAGTTCATATCTTTCTTAAAAAGCGATATCGCATCTCATTTCTATGTTTCATGGTAAGATAAAACATGATTTGCGAAGTGTTATGTATTCCTCGTCTACACTTCAAATGAATGTGAATGTGACTTCCTCGCTAGGAAATAGCGTTTGCAGATGTCTGCGTATCGAAGCAGTAGAGTTCTAATGCTTCTTAAAACGCGATATCGCACCTCATTTCTATGTTTCATGGTAAGATACAATATGATCTGCGAAGTGTTATGTATTCCTCGTCTACACTTCAAATGAATGTGAAGGCGACACTTCCTCGCTTGGAAATAGCGTTTGCAGATGTCTACGTATCGAAGCAATAGAGTTCAAATGCTTCTTAAAACGCGATATCGCATCTCATTTCTATGTTTCATGGTAAGATATAATATGATTTGCGAAGTGTTATGTATTCCTCGTCTACACTTCAAATGAATGCGAATGCGACACTTCCTCGCTAGGAAATAGCGTTTGCAGATGTCTACGTATCGAAGCAATAGAGTTCAAATGCTTCTTAAAACGCGATATCGCATCTCAATTCTATGTTTCATGGTAAGATATAATACGATTTGCGAAGTGTTATGTATTCCTCGGCTACACTTCAAATGAATGTAAATGCGACACTTCTTTGCAAGGAAATAGTGATTGCAGATGTCCACGTATCGAAGCAATAGAGTTCAAATGCTTCTTAAAACGAGACATTACATCTCATATCTATGTTTCATGATAAGATATAATATTCATTGCGAAGTGTTATGCATTCCTCGTCTACGATTCAAATGAATGTAAATGCGACACTTCCTTGCAAGGAAATAGCGTTTGCAGATGTCTACGGATCGTAGCAATAGAGTTCTAATGCTTCTTAAAACGCGATATCGCATCTCATTTCTATGTTTCATGGTGAGATATAATACGATTTGCGAAGTGTTATGTATTCCTCGGCTACACTTCAAATGAATGTAAATGCGACACTTCTTTACAAGGGAATAGCGATTGCAGATGTCTACGTATCGTAGCAGTAGAGTTCTTATGATTCTTAAAACGCGATATCGCATCTCATTTCTATGTTTCATGGTAAGATATAATATGATTTGCGGAGTGTTATGTATTCCTCGTCTACAATTCAAATGAATGCAAATGCGACACATCCTCGCTAGGAAATAGCGTTTGCAGATGTCTACGTATCGTAGCAAGTTGAGTTCTAATGCTTCTTAAAACGCGATATCGCATCTCATTTCTATGTTTCATGGTAAGATATAATATGATTTGCGAAGTGTTATGTATTCCTCGTCTACACATCAAATGAATGTAAATGCGACACTTCCTTGCAAGGAAATAGCGTTTGCAGATGTCTACGTATCGTTGCAATAGAGTTCTTATGATTCTTAAAACGCGATATCGCATCTCATTTCTATGTTTCATGGTAAGGTATAATATGATTTGCGAAGTGTTATGTATTCCTCGTCTACACTTCAAATGAATGTGAATGCGACACTTCCTCGCTAGGAAATAGTGTTTGCAGATGTCTACGTATCGTCGCAGTTTAGTTCTAATGCTTCTTAGAACGCGATATCGCATCTCATTTCTATGTTTCATGGTAAGATATAATATGATTTGCGAAGTGTTATGCATTCCTCGTCTACGATTCAAATGAATGTAAATGCGACACTTCCTTGCAAGGAAATAGCATTTGCAGATGTCTACGTATCGTAGCAATAGAGTGCTAATGCTTCTTAAAACGCGATATCGCATCTCATTTCTATGTTTCATGGTAAGATATAATATGATTTGCGAAGTGTTATGTATTCCTCGTCTACACTTCAAATGAATGCAAATGCGACACTTCCTCGCTAGGAAATAGCGTTTGCAGATGTCTACGTATCGTCGCAGTTTAGTTCTAATGCTTCTTAGAACGCGATATCGCATCTCATTTCTATGTTTCATGGTAAGATATAATATGATTTGCGAAGTGTTATGTATTCCTCGTCTACACATCAAATGAATGTAAATGCGACACTTGCTTGCAAGGAAATATCGTTTGCAGATGTCTACGTATCGTTGCAATAGAGTTCTTATGATTCTTAAAACGCGATATCGCATCTCATTTCTATGTTTCATGGTAAGGTATAATATGATTTGCGAAATGTTATGTATCCGTCGTCTACACTTCAAATGAATGTAAATGCGACACTTTCTTGCAAGGAAATAGCGTTTGCAGATGTCTACGTATCGTAGCAATGGATTTCTGATGCTTCTTAAAACGCGATATCGCATGTCATTTCTATGTTTCATGGTAAGATATAATATGATTTGCGAAGTGTTATGTATTCCTCGTCTACACTTCAAATGAATGTAAATGCGACACTTCTTTGCAAGGAAATAGCGTTTGCAGATGTCTACGTATCGTTGCAATAGAGTTCTTATGATTCTTAAAACGCGATATCGCATCTCATTTCAATGTTTCATGGTAAGATATAATATGATTTGCGGAGTGTTATGTATTCCTCGTCTACACTTCAAATGAATGTAAATGCGACACTTCCTTGCAAGGAAATAGCGTTTGCAGATGTCTACGGATCGTAGCAATAGAGTTCTAATGCTTCTTAAAACGCGATATCGCATCTCATTTCTATGTTTCATGGTAAGATATAATACGATTTGCGAAGTGTTCTGTATTCCTCGGCTACACTTCAAATGAATGTAAATGCGACACTTTCTTACTAGGAAATAGCGTTTGCAGATGTCCACGTATCGTAGCAATGGATTTCTAATGCTTCTTAACAAGCGATATCGCATCTCATTTCTATGTTTCATGGTAAGATATAATATGATTTGCGAAGTGTTATGTATTCCTCGTCTACACTTCGAATGAATGTAAATGCGACACTTCTTTGCAAGGAAATAGCGTTTGCAGATATCTACGTATCGTAGCAATAGAGTTCTTATGATTCTTAAAACGCGATATCGCATCTCATTTCTATGTTTCATGGTAAGATACAATATGATTTGCGAAGTGTTATGTATTCCTCGTCTACACTTCAAACGAATGTGAATGCGACACTTCCTCGCTAGGAAATAGTGTTTGCATATGTCTACGTATCGAAGCAATAGTGTTCAAATGCTTCTTAAAACGAGATATTGCATCTCATATCTATGTTTCATGATGAGATATAATATTCATTGCGAAGTGTTATGCATTCCTCGTCTACGATTCAGATGAATGTAAATGCGACACATCCTTGCAAGGAAATAGCGTTTGCAGATGTCTACGTATCGTAGCAATAGAGTTCATATGATACTTAAAACGCGATATCGCATCTCATTTCTATGTTTCATGGTAAGATATAACATGATTTGCGAAGTGTTATGTATTCCTCGTCTACACTTCAAATGAATGCGAATGCGACACTTCCTCGCTAGGAAATAACGTTTGCAGATGTCTACGTATCGAAGCAATAGAGTTCAAATGCTTCTTAAAACGCGATATCGCATCTCATTTCTATGTTTCATGGTAAGATATAATACGATTTGCGAAATGTTATGTATTCCTCGGCTACACTTCAAATGAATGTAAATGCGACACTTCTTTGCAAGGAAATAGCGATTGCAGATGTCCACGTATCGAAGCAATAGAGTTCAAATGCTTCTTAAAACGAGATATTGCATCTCATATCTATGTTTCATGATAAGATATAATATTCATTGCGAAGTGTTATGCATTCCTCGTCTACGATTCAAATGAATGTAAATGCGACACTTCCTTGCAAGGAAATAGCGTTTGCAGATGTCTACGGATCGTAGCAATAGAGTTCTAATGCTTCTTAAAACGCGATATCGCATCTCATTTCTATGATTCATGGTAAGATATAATACGATTTGCGAAGTGTTATGTATTCCTCGGCTACACTTCAAATGAATGTAAATGCGACACTTCCTTGCAAGGAAATAGCGATTGCAGATGTCTACGTATCGTAGCAGTAGATTTCTTATGATTCTTAAAACGCGATATCGCATCTCATTTCTATGTTTCATGGTAAGATATAATATGATTTGCGGAGTGTTATGTATTCCTCGTCTACACTTCAAATGAATGCAAATGCGACACTTCCTCGCTAGGAAATAGCGTTTGCAGATGTCTACGTATCGTCGCAGTTGAGTTCTAATGCTTCTTAAAACGCGATATCGCATCTCATTTCTATGTTTCATGGTAAGATATAATATGATTTGCGAAGTGTTATGTATTCCTCGTCTACACTTCAAATGAATGTAAATGCGACACTTCTTTGCAACCAAATAGCGTTTGCAGATGTCTGCGTATCGTAGCAGTAGAGTTCTAATGCTTCTTAAAAGGCGATATCGCATCTCATTTCTATGTTTCATGGTAAGATATAATATGATTTGCCAAGTGTTATGTATTCCTCGTCTACACTTCAAATGAATGTAAATGCGACACTTCTTTGCTAGGAAATAGCGTTTGCAAATGTCTACCTATCGTAGCAATAGTGTTCTAATGCTTCTTAAAACGCGATATCGCATCTCATTTCTATGATTCATGGTAAGATATAATATGATTTGCGATGTATCATGTATTCCTCGTCTACACTTCAAATGAATGTAAATGCGACACTTCCTTGCTAGGAAATAGCGATTGCAGATGTCTACGTATCGTAGCAATAGAGTTCATATGATTCTTAAAACGCGATATCGCATCTCATTTCTATGTTTCATGGTAAGATATAACATGATTTGCGAAGTGTTATGTATTCCTCGTCTACACTTCAAATGAATGTGAATGCGATACTTCCTCGCTAGGAAATAGCGTTTGCAGATGTCTACGTATCGTAGCAATAGCTTTCTAATGCTTCTTAAAGCGCGATATCGCATCTCATTTCTATGTTTCATGATAAGATATAATATGATTTGCGAAGTGTTATGCATTCCTCGTCTACGATTCAAATGAATGTAAATGCGACACTTCCTTGCAAGGAAATAGCGTTTGCAGATGTCTACGGATCGTAGCAATAGAGTTGTAATGCTTCTTAAAACGCGATATCGCATCTCATTTCTATGTTTCATGGTAAGATATAATACGATTTGCGAAGTGTTATGTATTCCTCGGCTACACTTCAAATGAATGTAAATGCGACACTTCTTTGCAAGGAAATAGCGATTGCAGATATCTACGTATCGTAGTAGTAGAGTTCTTATGATTCTTAAAACGCGATATCGCATCTCATTTCTATGTTTCATGGTAAGATATAATATGATTTGCGGAGTGTTATGTATTCCTCGTCTACAATTCAAATGAATGCAAATGCGACACATCCTCGCTAGGAAATAGCGTTTGCAGATGTCTACGTATCGTAGCAAGTTGTGTTCTAATGCTTCTTAAAACGCGATATCGCATCTCATTTCTATGTTTCATGGTAAGATATAATATGATTTGCGAAGTGTTATGTATTCCTCGTCTACACATCAAATGAATGTAAATGCGACACTTCCTTGCAAGGAAATGGCGTTTGCAGATGTCTACGTATCGTTACAATAGAGTTCTTATGATTCTTAAAACGCGATATCGCATCTCATTTCTATGTTTCATGGTAAGGTATAATATGATTTGCGAAGTGTTATGTATCCGTCGTCTACACTTCAAATGAATGTAAATGCGACACTTTCTTGCAAGGAAATAGCGTTTGCAGATGTCTACGTATCGTAGCAATGGATTTCTGATGCTTCTTAAAACGAGATATTGCATCTCATATCTATGTTTCATGACAAGATATAATATTCATTGCGAAGTGTTATGCGTTCCTCGTCTACGATTCAGATGAATGTAAATGCGACACTTCCTTGCAAGGAAATAGCGTTTGCAGATGTCTACGTATCGTAGCAATAGAGTTCTTATGATTCTTAAAACGCGATATCGCATCTCATTTCTATGTGTCATGGTAAGATACAATATGATTTGCGAAGTGTTATGTATTCCTCGTCTACACTTCAAATGAATGTGAATGCGACACTTCCTCTCTAGGAAATAGTGTTTGCAGATGTCTACGTATCGAAGCAATAGAGTTCAAATGCTTCTTAAAACAAGATATTGCATCTCATATATATGTTCCATGATAAAATATAATATTCATTGCGAAGTGTTATGCATTCCTCGTCTACGATTCAAATGAATGTAAATGCGACACTTCCTTGCAAGGAAATAGCATTTGCAGATGTCTACGTATCGTAGCAATAGAGTTCTAATGCTTTTTAAAACGCGATATCGCATCTCATTTCTATGTTTCATGGTAAGATATAATACGATTTGCGAAGTGTTATGTATTCCTCGGCTACACTTCAAATGAATGTAAATGCGACACTTCTTTGCAAGGAAATAGCGATTGCAGATATCTACGTATCGTAGTAGTAGAGTTCTTATGATTCTTAAAACGCGATATCGCATCTCATTTCTATGTTTCATGGTAAGATATAATATGATTTGCGGAGTGTTATGTATTCCTCGTCTACAATTCAAATGAATGCAAATGCGACACATCCTCGCTAGGAAATAGCGTTTGCAGATGTCTACGTATCGTAGCAAGTTGTGTTCTAATGCTTCTTAAAACGCGATATCGCATCTCATTTCTATGTTTCATGGTAAGATATAATATGATTTGCGAAGTGTTATGTATTCCTCGTCTACACATCAAATGAATGTAAATGCGACACTTCCTTGCAAGGAAATAGCGTTTGCAGATGTCTACGTATCGTTACAATAGAGTTCTTATCATTCTTAAAACGCGATATCGCATCTCATTTCTATGTTTCATGGTAAGGTATAATATGATTTGCGAAGTGTTATGTATCCGTCGTCTACACTTCAAATGAATGTAAATGCGACACTTTCTTGCAAGGAAATAGCGTTTGCAGATGTCTACGTATCGTAGCAATGGATTTCTGATGCTTCTTAAAACGAGATATTGCATCTCATATCTATGTTTCATGACAAGATATAATATTCATTGCGAAGTGTTATGCATTCCTCGTCTACGATTCAGATGAATGTAAATGCGACACTTCCTTGCAAGGAAATAGGGTTTGCAGATGTCTACGTATCGTAGCAATAGAGTTCTTATGATTCTTAAAACGCGATATCGCATCTCATTTCTATGTGTCATGGTAAGATACAATATGATTTGCGAAGTGTTATGTATTCCTCGTCTACACTTCAAATGAATGTGAATGCGACACTTCCTCGCTAGGAAATAGTGTTTGCAGATGTCTACGTATCGAAGCAATAGAGTTCAAATGCTTCTTAAAACAAGATATTGCATCTCATATATATGTTCCATGATAAGATATAATATTCATTGCGAAGTGTTATGCATTCCTCGTCTACGATTCAAATGAATGTAAATGCGACACTTCCTTGCAAGGAAATAGCATTTGCAGATGTCTACGTATCGTAGCAATAGAGTTCTAATGCTTTTTAAAACGCGATATCGCATCTCATTTCTATGTTTCATGGTAAGATATAATATGATTTGCGAAGTGTTATGTATTCCTCGTCTACACTTCAAATGAATGTGAATGTGACACTTCCTCGCTAGGAAATAGCGTTTGCAGATGTCTGCGTATCGTAGCAGTAGAGTTCTAATGCTTCTTAAAACGCGATATCGCATCTCATTTCTATGTTTCATGGTAAGATACAATATGATTTGCGAAGTGTTATGTATTCCTCGTCTACACTTCAAATGAATGTAAATGCGAAACTTCCTTGCTAGGAAATAGCGATTGCAGATGTCTACGTATCGTAGCAATAGAGTTCATATGAATCTTAAAACGCGATATCGCATCTCATTTCTATGTTTCATGGTAAGATATAACATGATTTGCGAAGTGTTATGTATTCCTCGTCTACACTTCAAATGAATGTGAATGCGATACTTCCTCGCTAGGAAATAGCGTTTGCAGATGTCTACGTATCGTAGCAATAGAGTTCTTGTGATTCTTAGAACGCTATATTACATCTCATTTTTACGTTTCATGGTAAGATATAATATGATTTGCGAAGTGTCATGTATGCCTCGCCTACGATTCAAACGAAAGTAAATGCGACACTTCCTTGCAAGGAAATAGCGTTTGCAGATGTCTACGTATCGTAGCAATAGAGTTCTAATGCTTCTTAAAACGCGATATCGCATCTCATTTCTATGTTTCATGGTAAGATATAATATGATCTGCGAAGTGTTATGCATTCCTCGTCTACGATTCAAATGAATGTAAATGCGACACTTCCTTGAAAGGAGATAGCGTTTGCAGATGTGTACGTATCGTAGCAATAGAGTTCTTATGATTCTTAGAACGCTATATTGCATCTCATTTTTACGTTTCATGGTAAGATATAATATGATTTGCGAAGTGTTATGTATTCCTCGTCTACAATTCAATTGAATGTGAATGTGACACTTCCTCGCTAGGAAATAGCGTTTGCAGATGTCTTCGTATCGTAGCAAGTTGAGTTCTAATGCTTCTTAAAACGCGATATCGCATCTCATTTCTATGTTTCATGGTAAGATATAATATGATTTGCGAAGTGTTATGTATTCCTCGTCTACACATCAAATGAATGTAAATGCGACACTTCCTTGCAAGGAAATAGCGTTTGCAGATGTCTACGTATCGAAACAATAGAGTTCAAATGCTTCTTAAAACGCGATATCGCATCTCATTTCCATGTTTCATGGTAAGATATAATATGATTTGCGAAGTGTTATGTATTCCTCGTCTACACTTCAAATGAATGCGAATGCGACACTTCCTCGCTAGGAAATAGCGTTTGCAGATGTCTACGTATCGAAGCAATAGAGTTCAAATGCTTCTTAAAACGCGATATCGCATCTCATTTCTATGTTTCATGGTAAGATATAATACGATTTGCGAAGTGTTATGTATTCCTCGGCTACACTTCAAATGAATGTAAATGCGACACTTCTTTGCAAGGAAATAGTGATTGCAGATGTCCACGTATCGAAGCAATAGAGTTCAAATGCTTCTTAAAACGAGGTATTGCATCTCATATCTATGTTTCATGATAAGATATAATATTCATTGCGAAGTGTTATGCATTCCTCGTCTACGATTCAAATGAATGTAAATGCGACACTTCCTTGCAAGGAAATAGCGTTTGCAGATGTCTACGGATCGTAGCAATAGAGTTGTAATGCTTCTTAAAACGCGATATCGCATCTCATTTCTATGTTTCATGGTAAGATATAATACGATTTGCGAAGTGTTATGTATTCCTCGGCTACACTTCAAATGAATGTAAATGCGACACTTCTTTGCAAGGAAATAGCGATTGCAGATATCTACGTATCGTAGTAGTAGAGTTCTTATGATTCTTAAAACGCGATATCGCATCTCATTTCTATGTTTCATGGTAAGATACAATATGATTTGCGAAGTGTTATGTATTCCTCGTCTACACTTCAAATGAATGTAAATGCGACACTTCCTTGCTAGGAAATAGCGATTGCAGATTACTACGTATCGTAGCAATAGAGTTCATATGAATCTTAAAACGCGATATCGCATCTCATTTCTATGTTTCATGGTAAGATATAACATGATTTGCGAAGTTTTATGTATTCCTCGTCTACACTTCAAATGAATGTGAATGCGATACTTCCTCGCTAGGAAATAGCGTTTGCAGATGTCTACGTATCGTAGCAATAGAGTTCTTGTGATTCTTAGAACGCTATATTACATCTCATTTTTACGTTTCATGGTAAGATATAATATGATTTGCGAAGTGTCATGTATGCCTCGCCTACGATTCAAATGAAAGTAAATGCGACACTTCCTTGCAAGGAAATAGCGTTTGCAGATGTCTACGTATCGTAGCAATAGTGTTCTAATGCTTCTTAAAACGCGATATCGCATCTCATTTCTATGTTTCATGGTAAGATATAATATGATCTGCGAAGTGTTATGCATTCCTCGTCTACGATTCAAATGAATGTAAATGCGACACTTCCTTGAAAGGAAATAGCGTTTGCAGATGTGTACGTATCGTAGCAATAGAGTTCTTATGATTCTTAGAACGCTATATTGCATCTCATTTTTACGTTTCATGGTAAGATATAATATGATTTGCGAAGTGTTATGTATTCCTCGTCTACACTTCAAATGAATGTGAATGTGACACTTCCTCGCTAGGAAATAGCGTTTGCAGATGTCTGGGTATCGTAGCAGTAGAGTTCTAATGCTTCTTAAAACGCGATATCGCATCTCATTTCTATGTTTCATGGTAAGGTATAATATGATTTGGGAAGTGTTATGTATTCCTCGTCTACACTTCAAATGAATGTAAATGCGACACTTTCTTGCAAGGAAATAGCGTTTGCAAATGTCTACGTGTCGTAGCAATGGATTTCTTATGATTCTTAAAACGCGATATCGGATCTCATTTCTATGTTTCATGGTAAGATATAATATGATTTGCGAAGTGTTATGTATTCCTCGTCTACACTTCAAATGAATGTAAATGCGACACTTCTTTGCAAGGAAATAGCGTTTGCAGATGTCTGCGTATCGTAGCAGTAGAGTTCTAATGCTTCTTAAAAGGCGATATCGCATCTCATTTCTAAGTTTCATGGTAAGATATAATATGATTTGCGAAGTGTTATGTATTCCTCGTCTACACTTCAAATGAATGTAAATGCGACACTTCTTTGCTAGGAAATAGCGTTTGCAAATGTCTACCTATCGTAGCAATAGTGTTCTAATGCTTCTTAAAACGCGATATCGCATCTCATTTCTATGATTCATGGTAAGATATAATATGATTTGCGATGTATCATGTATTCCTCGTCTACACTTCAAATGAATGTAAATGCGACACTTCCTTGCTAGGAAATAGCGATTGCAGATGTCTACGTATCGTAGCAATAGAGTTCATATGATTCTTAAAACGCGATATCGCATCTCATTTCTATGTTTCATGGTAAGATATAACATGATTTGCGAAGTGTTATGTATTCCTCGTCTACACTTCAAATGAATGTGAATGCGATACTTCCTCGCTAGGAAATAGCGTTTGCAGATGTCTACGTATCGTAGCAATAGCTTTCTAATGCTTCTTAAAGCGCGATATCGCATCTCATTTCTATGTTTCATGATAAGATATAATATGATTTGCGAAGTGTCATGTATTCCTCGTCTACACATCAAATGAATGTAAATGCGACACCTCCTTGCAAGGAAATAGCGTTTGCAGATGTCTACGTATCGAAGCAATAGATTTCAAATGCTTCTTAAAACGCGATATCACATCTCATTCCTATGTTTCATGGTAAGATATAATATTCATTGCGAAGTGTTATGCATTCTTCGCCTACGATTCAAATGAATGTAAATGCAACACTTCCTTGCAAGGAAATAGCGTTTGCAGATGTCTACGTATCGTAGCAGTTGAGTTCTAATGCTTCTTAAAACGCGATATCGCACCTCATTCCTATGTTTCATGGTAAGATATAATATGATTTGCGAAGTGTTATGTATTCCTCGTCTACATTTCAAATGAATGTGAATGCGACACTTCCTCGCTAGGAAATAGCGTTTGCAGATGTCTGCGTATCGTAGCAGTAGAGTTCAAATTCTTCTTAACACGCGATATCGCATCTCATTTCTATGTTTCATGGTAAGATATAATATGATTTGCGGAGTGTTATGTATTCCTCGTCTACAATTCAAATGAATGCAAATGCGACACATCCTCGCTAGGAAATAGCGTTTGCAGATGTCTACGTATCGTAGCAAGTTGAGTTCTAATGCTTCTTAAAACGCGATATCGCATCTCATTTCTATGTTTCATGGTAAGATATAATATGATTTGCGAAGTGTTATGTATTCCTCGTCTACACATCAAATGAATGTAAATGCGACACTTCCTTGCAAGGAAATAGCGTTTGCAGATGTCTACGTATCGAAACAATAGAGTTCAAATGCTTCTTAAAACGCGATATCGCATCTCATTTCTATGTTTCTTGGTAAGATATAATATGATTTGCGAAGTGTTATGTATTCCTCGTCTACACTTCAAATGAATGCGAATGCGACACTTCCTCGCTAGGAAATAGCGTTTGCAGATGTCTACGTATCGAAGCAATAGAATTCAAATGCTTCTTAAAACGCGATATCGCATCTCATTTCTATGTTTCATGGTAAGATATAATACGATTTGCGAAGTGTTATGTATTCCTCGTCTACACATCAAATGAATGTAAATGCGACACTTGCTTGCAAGGAAATATCGTTTGCAGATGTCAACGTATCGTAGCAACAGAGTTCATATGATTCTTAAAACGCGACATCGCATCTCATTTCTATGTTTCATGGTTAGGTATAATATGATTTGCGAAGTGTTATGTATCCGTCGTCTACACTTCAAATGAATGTAAATGCGACACTTCCTTGCAAGGAAATAGCGTTTGCAGATGTCTACGTATCGAAGCAATAGAGTTCAAATGCTTCTTAAAACGAGATATTGCATCTCATATCTATGTTTCATGATAAGATATAATATTCATTGCGAAGTGTTATGCATTCCTCGTCTACGATTCAGATGAATGTAAATGCGACACTTCCTTGCAAGGAAATAGCGTTTGCAGATGTCTACGTATCGTAGCAATAGAGTTCTTATGATTCTTAAAACGCGATATCGCATCTCATTTCTATGTTTCATGGTAAGATATAACATGATTTGCGAAGTGTTATGTATTCCTCGTCTACACTTCAAATGAATGTGAATGCGATACTTCCTCGCTAGGAAATAGCGTTTGCAGATGTCTACGTATCGTAGCAATAGCTTTCTAATGCTTCTTAAAACGCGATATCGCATCTCTTTTCTATGTTTCATGGTAAGATATAATATGATTTGCGAAGTGTCATGTATTCCTCGTCTACACTTCAAATGAATGTAAATGTGACACTTCCTTGCAAGGAAATAGCGTTTGCAGATGTCTACGTATCGAAGCAATAGAGTTCAAATGCTTCTTAAAACGAGATATTGCATCTCATATCTATGTTTCATGATAAGATATAATATTCATTGCGAAGTGTTATGCATTCCTCGTCTACGATTCAAATGAATGTAAATGCGACACTTCCTTGCAAGGAAATAGCGCTTGCAGATTTCTACGTATCGTAGCAATAGAGTTCTAATGCTTCTTAAAACGCGATATCGCATCTCATTTCTATGTTTCATGGTAAGATATAATACGATTTGCGAAGTGTTACGTATTCCTCGGCTACACTTCAAATGAATGTAAACGCGACACTTCTTTGCAAGAAAATAGCGATTGCAGATGTCTACGTATCGTACCAGTAGAGTTCTTATGATTCTTAAAACGCGATATCGCATCTCATTTCTATGTTTCATGGTAAGATATAATATGATTTGCGGAGTGTTATGTATTCCTCGTCTACACTTCAAATGAATGCAAATGCGACACTTCCTCGCTAGGAAATAGCGTTTGCAGATGTCTACGTATCGTAGCAGTTGAGTTCTAATGCTTCTTAAAACGCGATATCGCATCTCATTTCTATGTTTCATGGTAAGATATAATATGATTTGCGAAGTGTTATGTATTCCTCGTCTACACATCAAATGAATGTAAATGCCACACTTGCTTGCAAGGAAATAGCGTTTGCAGATGTCTACGTATCGTTGCAATAGAGTTCTTATGATTCTTAAAACGCGATATCGCATCTCATTTCTATGTTTCATGGTAAGGTATAATATGATTTGCGAAGTGTTATGTATCCGTCGTCTACACTTCAAATGAATGTAAATGCGACACTTTCTTGCAAGGAAATAGCGTTTGCTGATGTCTACGTATCGTAGTAATGGATTTCTGATGCTTCTTAAAACGCGATATCGCATGTCATTTCTATGTTTCATGGTAAGATATAATATGATTTGCGAAGTGTTATGTATTCCTCGTCTACACTTCAAATGAGTGTAAATGCGACACTTCTTTGCAAGGAAATAGCGTTTGCAGACGTCTACGTATCGTTGCAATAGAGTTCTTATGATTCTTAAAACGCGATATCGCATCTCATTTTAATGTTTCATGGTAAGATATAATATGATTTGCGGAGTGTTATGTATTCCTCGTCTACACTTCAAATGAATGTAAATGCGACACTTCCTTGCAAGGAAATAGCGTTTGCAGATGTCTACGTATCGTAGCAGTAGAGTTCTAATGCTCCTTAAAACGCGATATCGCATCTCATTTCTATGTTTCATGGTAAGGTATAATATGATTTGGGAAGTGTTATGTATTCCTCGTCTACACTTCAAATGAATGTAAATGCGACACTTTCTTGCAAGGAAATAGCGTTTGCAGATGTCTACGTATCGTAGCAATGGATTTCTTATGATACTTAAAACGCGATATCGGATCTCATTTCTATGTTTCATGGTAAGATATGATATGATTTGCGAAGTGTTATGTATTCCTCGTCTACACTTCAAATCAATGTAAATGCGACACTTCTTTGCAAGGAAATAGCGTTTGCAGATGTCTGCGTATCGTAGCAGTAGAGTTCTAATGCTTCTTAAAACGCGATATCGCATCTCATTTCTATGTTTCATGGTAAGATATAATATGATTTGCGAAGAGTTATGTATTCCTCGTCTACACTTCAAATGAATGTAAATGCGACACTTCTTTGCTAGGAAATAGCGTTTGCAAATGTCTACCTATCGTAGCAATAGTGTTCTAATGCTTCTTAAAACGCGATATCGCATCTCATTTCTATGATTCATGGTAAGATATAATATGATTTGCGAAGTATCATGTATTCCTCGTCTACACTTCAAATGAATGTAAATGCGACACTTCCTTGCTAGGAAATAGCGATTGCAGATGTCAACGTATCGTAGCAACAGAGTTCATATGATTCTTAAAACGCGACATCGCATCTCATTTCTATGTTTCATGGTAAGATATAACATGATTTGCGAAGTGTTATGTATTCCTCGTCTACACTTCAAATGAATGTGAATGCGATACTTCCTCGCTAGGAAATAGCGTTTGCAGATGTCTGCGTATCGAAACAGTAGAGTTCTAATGCTTCTTAAAACGCGATATCGCACCTCATTTCTATGTTTCATGGTAAGATACAATATGATCTGCGAAGTGTTATGTATTCCTCGTCTACACTTCAAATGAATGTGAAGGCGACACTTCCTCGCTTGGAAATAGCGTTTGCAGATGTCTACGTATCGAAGCAATAGAGTTCAAATGCTTCTTAAAACGCGATATCGCATCTCATTTCTATGTTTCATGGTAAGATATAATATGATTTGCGAAGTGTCATGTATTCCTCGTCTACACATCAAATGAATGTAAATGCGACACCTCCTTGCAAGGAAATAGCGTTTGCAGATGTCTACGTATCGAAGCAATAGAGTTCAAATGCTTCTTAAAACGCAATATCACATCTCATTCCTATGTTTCATGGTAAGATATAATATGATTTGCGAAGTATCATGTATTCCTCGTCTACACTTCAAATGAATGTAAATGCGACACTTCCTTGCATGGAAATGGCGTTAGCAGATGTCTACGTATCGAAGCAATAGAGTTCAAAGTGCTTCTTAAAACGAGATATTGCATCTCATATCTATGTTTCATGATAAGATATAATATTCATTGCGAAGTGTCATGTATTCCTCGTCTACGATTCAAATGAAAGTAAATGCGACACTTCCTTGCAAGGTAGTAGCGATTGCACATGTCTACGTATCGTAGCAATAGAGTTCATATCTTTCTTAAAAAGCGATATCGCATCTCATTTCTATGTTTCATGGTAAGATAAAACATGATTTGCGAAGTGTTATGTATTCCTCATCTACACTTCAAATGAATGTGAATGTGACTTCCTCGCTAGGAAATAGCGTTTGCAGATGTCTGCGTATCGAAGCAGTAGAGTTCTAATGCTTCTTAAAACGCGATATCGCACCTCATTTCTATGTTTCATGGTAAGATACAATATGATCTGCGAAGTGTTATGTATTCCTCGTCTACACTTCAAATCAATGTAAATGCGACACTTCTTTGCAAGGAAATAGCGTTTGCAGATGTCTGCGTATCGTAGCAGTAGAGTTCTAATGCTTCTTAAAACGCGAAATCGCATCTCATTTCTATGTTTCATGGTAAGATATAATATGATTTGCGAAGAGTTATGTATTCCTCGTCTACACTTCAAATGAATGTAAATGCGACACTTCTTTGCTAGGAAATAGCGTTTGCAAATGTCTACCTATCGTAGCAATAGTGTTCTAATGCTTCTTAAAACGCGATATCGCATCTCATTTCTATGATTCATGGTAAGATATAATATGATTTGCGAAGTATCATGTATTCGTCGTCTACACTTCAAATGAATGTAAATGCGACACTTCCTTGCTAGGAAATAGCGATTGCAGATGTCTACGTATCGTAGCAACAGAGTTCATATGATTCTTAAAACGCGACATCGCATCTCATTTCTATGTTTCATGGTAAGATATAACATGATTTGCGAAGTGTTATGTATTCCTCGTCTACACTTCAAATGAATGTGAATGCGATACTTCCTCGCTAGGAAATAGCGTTTGCAGATGTCTACGTATCGTAGCAATAGCTTTCTAATGCTTCTTAAAGCGCGATATCGCATATCATTTCTATGTTCCATGATAAGATATAATATGATTTGCGAAGTGTCATGTATTCCTCGTCTACACATCAAATGAATGTAAATGCGACACCTCCTTGCAAGGAAATAGCGTTTGCAGATGTCTACGTATCGAAGCAATAGAGTTCAAATGCTTCTTAAAACGCAATATCACATCTCATTCCTATGTTTCATGGTAAGATATAATATGATTTGCGAAGTATCATGTATTCCTCGTCTACACTTCAAATGAATGTAAATGCGACACTTCCTTGCATGGAAATAGCGTTAGCAGATGTCTACGTATCGAAGCAATAGAGTTCAAAGTGCTTCTTAAAGCGAGATATTGCATCTCATATCTATGTTTCATGATAAGATATAATATTCATTGCGAAGTATCATGTATTCCTCGTCTACGATTCAAGTGAAAGTAAATGCGACACTTCCTTGCAAGGTAGTAGCGATTGCACATGTCTACGTATCGTAGCAATAGAGTTCATATCTTTCTTAAAAAGCGATATCGCATCTCATTTCTATGTTTCATGGTAAGATAAAACATGATTTGCGAAGTGTTATGTATTCCTCGTCTACACTTCAAATGAATGTGAATGTGACTTCCTCGCTAGGAAATAGCGTTTGCAGATGTCTGCGTATCGAAGCAGTAGAGTTCTAATGCTTCTTAAAACGCGATATCGCACCTCATTTCTATGTTTCATGGTAAGATACAATATGATCTGCGAAGTGTTATGTATTCCTCGTCTACACTTCAAATGAATGTGAAGGCGACACTTCCTCGCTTGGAAATAGCGTTTGCAGATGTCTACGTATCGAAGCAATAGAGTTCAAATGCTTCTTAAAACGCGATATCGCATCTCATTTCTATGTTTCATGGTAAGATATAATATGATTTGCGAAGTGTTATGTATTCCTCGTCTACACTTCAAATGAATGCGAATGCGACACTTCCTCGCTAGGAAATAGCGTTTGCAGATGTCTACGTATCGAAGCAATAGAGTTCAAATGCTTCTTAAAACGCGATATCGCATCTCAATTCTATGTTTCATGGTAAGATATAATACGATTTGCGAAGTGTTATGTATTCCTCGGCTACACTTCAAATGAATGTAAATGCGACACTTCTTTGCAAGGAAATAGTGATTGCAGATGTCCACGTATCGAAGCAATAGAGTTCAAATGCTTCTTAAAACGAGACATTGCATCTCATATCTATGTTTCATGATAAGATATAATATTCATTGCGAAGAGTTATGCATTCCTCGTCTACGATTCAAATGAATGTAAATGCGACACTTCCTTGCAAGGAAATAGCGTTTGCAGATGTCTACGGATCGTAGCAATAGAGTTCTAATGCTTCTTAAAACGCGATATCGCATCTCATTTCTATGTTTCATGGTAAGATATAATACGATTTGCGAAGTGTTATGTATTCCTCGGCTACACTTCAAATGAATGTAAATGCGACACTTCTTTGCAAGGGAATAGCGATTGCAGATGTCTACGTATCGTAGCAGTAGAGTTCTTATGATTCTTAAAACGCGATATCGCATCTCATTTCTATGTTTCATGGTAAGATATAATATGATTTGCGGAGTGTTATGTATTCCTCGTCTACAATTCAAATGAATGCAAATGCGACACATCCTCGCTAGGAAATAGCGTTTGCAGATGTCTACGTATCGTAGCAAGTTGAGTTCTAATGCTTCTTAAAACGCGATATCGCGTCTCATTTCTATGTTTCATGGTAAGATATAATATGATTTGCGAAGTGTTATGTATTCCTCGTCTACACATCAAATGAATGTAAATGCGACACTTCCTTGCAAGGAAATAGCGTTTGCAGATGTCTACGTATCGTTGCAATAGAGTTCTTATGATTCTTAAAACGCGATATCGCATCTCATTTCTATGTTTCATGGTAAGGTATAATATGATTTGCGAAGTGTTATGTATTCCTCGTCTACACTTCAAATGAATGTGAATGCGACACTTCCTCGCTAGGAAATAGTGTTTGCAGATATCTACGTATCGAAGCAATAGAGTTCAAATGCTTCTTAAAACGAGATATTGCATCTCATATCTATGTTTCATGATAAGATATAATATTCATTGCGAAGTGTTATGCATTCCTCGTCTACGATTCAAATGAATGTAAATGCGACACTTCCTTGCAAGGAAATAGCGTTTGCAGATGTCTACGTATCGTAGCAGTAGAGTTCTTATGATTCTTAAAACGCGATATCGCATCTCATTTCTATGTTTCATGGTAAGATATAATATGATTTGCGGAGTGTTATGTATTCCTCGTCTACACTTCAAATGAATGCAAATGCGACACTTCCTCGCTAGGAAATAGCGTTTGCAGATGTCTACGTATCGTCGCAGTTTAGTTCTAATGCTTCTTAAAACGCGATATCGCATCTCATTTCTATGTTTCATGGTAAGATATAATATGATTTGCGAAGTGTTATGTATTCCTCGTCTACACATCAAATGAATGTAAATGCGACACTTGCTTGCAAGGAAATATCGTTTGCAGATGTCTACGTATCGTTGCAATAGAGTTCTTATGATTCTTAAAACGCGATATCGCATCTCATTTCTATGTTTCATGGTAAGGTATAATATGATTTGCGAAGTGTTATGTATCCGTCGTCTACACTTCAAATGAATGTAAATGCGACACTTTCTTGCAAGGAAATAGCGTTTGCAGATGTCTACGTATCGTAGTAATGGATTTCTGATGCTTCTTAAAACGCGATATCGCATGTCATTTCTATGTTTCATGGTAAGATATAATATGATTTGCGAAGTGTTATGTATTCCTCGTCTACACTTCAAATGAATGTAAATGCGACACTTCTTTGCAAGGAAATAGCGTTTGCAGATGTCTACGTATCGTTGCAATAGAGTTCTTATGATTCTCAAAACGCGATATCGCATCTCATTTCAATGTTTCATGGTAAGATATAATATGATTTGCGGAGTGTTATGTATTCCTCGTCTACACTTCAAATGAATGTAAATGCGACACTTCCTTGCAAGGAAATAGCGTTTGCAGATGTCTACGGATCGTAGCAATAGAGTTCTAATGCTTCTTAAAACGCGATATCGCATCTCATTTCTATGTTTCATGGTAAGATATAATACGATTTGCGAAGTGTTCTGTATTCCTCGGCTACACTTCAAATGAATGTAAATGCGACACTTTCTTGCTAGGAAATAGCGTTTGCAGATGTCCACGTATCGTAGCAATGGATTTCTAATGCTTCTTAACAAGCGATATCGCATCTCATTTCTATGTTTCATGGTAAGATATAATATGATTTGCGGAGTGTTATGTATTCCTCGTCTACACTTCGAATGAATGTAAATGCGACACTTCCTTGCAAGGAAATAGTGTTTGCATATGTCTACGTATCGAAGCAATAGTGTTCAAATGCTTCTTAAAACGAGATATTGAATCTCATATCTATGTTTCATGATGAGATATAATATTCATTGCGAAGTGTTATGCATTCCTCGTCTACGATTCAGATGAATGTAAATGCGACACTTCCTTGCAAGGAAATAGCGTTTGCAGATGTCTACGTATCGTAGCAATAGAGTTCATATGATACTTAGAACGCGATATCGCATCTCATTTCTATGTTTCATGGTAAGATATAACATGATTTGCGAAGTGTTATGTATTCCTCGTCTACACTTCAAATGAATGCGAATGCGACACTTCCTCGCTAGGAAATAACGTTTGCAGATGTCTACGTATCGAAGCAATAGAGTTCAAATGCTTCTTAAAACGCGATATCGCATCTCATTTCTATGTTTCATGGTAAGATATAATACGATTTGCGAAATGTTATGTATTCCTCGGCTACACTTCAAATGAATGTAAATGCGACACTTCTTTGCAAGGAAATAGCGATTGCAGAGGTCCACGTATCGAAGCAATAGAGTTCAAATGCTTCTTAAAACGAGATATTGCATCTCATATCTATGCTTCATGATAAGATATAATATTCATTGCGAAGTGTTATGCATTCCTCGTCTACGATTCAAATGAATGTAAATGCGACACTTCCTTGCAAGGAAATAGCGTTTGCAGATGTCTACGGATCGTAGCAATAGAGTTCTAATGCTTCTTAAAACGCGATATCGCATCTCATTTCTATGTTTCATGGTAAGATATAATACGATTTGCGAAGTGTTATGTATTCCTCGGCTACACTTCAAATGAATGTAAATGCGACACTTCTTTGCAAGGGAATAGCGATTGCAGATGTCTACGTATCGTAGCAGTAGAGTTCTTATGATTCTTAAAACGCGATATCGCATCTCATTTCTATGTTTCATGGTAAGATATAATATGATTTGCGGAGTGTTATGTATTCCTCGTCTACAATTCAAATGAATGCAAATGCGACACATCCTCGCTAGGAAATAGCGTTTGCAGATGTCTACGTATCGTAGCAAGTTGAGTTCTAATGCTTCTTAAAACGCGATATCGCGTCTCATTTCTATGTTTCATGGTAAGATATAATATGATTTGCGAAGTGTTATGTATTCCTCGTCTACACATCAAATGAATGTAAATGCGACACTTCCTTGCAAGGAAATAGCGTTTGCAGATGTCTACGTATCGTTGCAATAGAGTTCTTATGATTCTTAAAACGCGATATCGCATCTCATTTCTATGTTTCATGGTAAGGTATAATATGATTTGCGAAGTGTTATGTATTCCTCGTCTACACTTCAAATGAATGTGAATGCGACACTTCCTCGCTAGGAAATAGTGTTTGCAGATATCTACGTATCGAAGCAATAGAGTTCAAATGCTTCTTAAAACGAGATATTGCATCTCATATCTATGTTTCATGATAAGATATAATATTCATTGCGAAGTGTTATGCATTCCTCGTCTACGATTCAAATGAATGTAAATGCGACACTTCCTTGCAAGGAAATAGCGTTTGCAGATGTCTACGTATCGTAGCAGTAGAGTTCTTATGATTCTTAAAACGCGATATCGCATCTCATTTCTATGTTTCATGGTAAGATATAATATGATTTGCGGAGTGTTATGTATTCCTCGTCTACACTTCAAATGAATGCAAATGCGACACTTCCTCGCTAGGAAATAGCGTTTGCAGATGTCTACGTATCGTCGCAGTTTAGTTCTAATGCTTCTTAAAACGCGATATCGCATCTCATTTCTATGTTTCATGGTAAGATATAATATGATTTGCGAAGTGTTATGTATTCCTCGTCTACACATCAAATGAATGTAAATGCGACACTTGCTTGCAAGGAAATATCGTTTGCAGATGTCTACGTATCGTTGCAATAGTGTTCTTATGATTCTTAAAACGCGATATCGCATCTCATTTCTATGTTTCATGGTAAGGTATAATATGATTTGCGAAGTGTTATGTATCCGTCGTCTACACTTCAAATGAATGTAAATGCGACACTTTCTTGCAAGGAAATAGCGTTTGCAGATGTCTACGTATCGTAGTAATGGATTTCTGATGCTTCCTAAAACGCGATATCGCATGTCATTTCTATGTTTCATGGTAAGATATAATATGATTTGCGAAGTGTTATGTATTCCTCGTCTACACTTCAAATGAATGTAAATGCGACACTTCTTTGCAAGGAAATAGCGTTTGCAGATGTCTACGTATCGTTGCAATAGAGTTCTTATGATTCTTAAAACGCGATATCGCATCTCATTTCAATGTTTCATGGTAAGATATAATATGATTTGCGGAGTGTTATGTATTCCTCGTCTACACTTCAAATGAATGTAAATGCGACACTTCCTTGCAAGGAAATAGCGTTTGCAGATGTCTACGGATCGTAGCAATAGAGTTCTAATGCTTCTTAAAACGCGATATCGCATCTCATTTCTATGTTTCATGGTAAGATATAATACGATTTGCGAAGTGTTCTGTATTCCTCGGCTACACTTCAAATGAATGTAAATGCGACACTTTCTTGCTAGGAAATAGCGTTTGCAGATGTCCACGTATCGTAGCAATGGATTTCTAATGCTTCTTAACAAGCGATATCGCATCTCATTTCTATGTTTCATGGTAAGATATAATATGATTTGCGAAGTGTTATGTATTCCTCGTCTACACTTCGAATGAATGTAAATGCGACACTTCTTTGCAAGGAAATAGCGTTTGCAGATGTCTACGTATCGTAGCAATAGAGTTCTTATGATTCTTAAAACGCGATATCGCATCTCGTTTCTATGTTTCATGGTAAGATACAATATGATTTGCGAAGTGTTATGTATTCCTCGTCTACACTTCAAACGAATGTGAATGCGACACTTCCTCGCTAGGAAATAGTGTTTGCATATGTCTACGTATCGAAGCAATAGTGTTCAAATGCTTCTTAAAACGAGATATTGAATCTCATATCTATGTTTCATGATGAGATATAATATTCATTGCGAAGTGTTATGCATTCCTCGTCTACGATTCAGATGAATGTAAATGCGACACTTCCTTGCAAGGAAATAGCGTTTGCAGATGTCTACGTATCGTAGCAATAGAGTTCATATGATACTTAAAACGCGATATCGCATCTCATTTCTATGTTTCATGGTAAGATATAACATGATTTGCGAAGTGTTATGTATTCCTCGTCTACACATCAACTGAATGTAAATGCGACACTTCCTCGCAAGGAAATAGCGTTTGCACATGTCTACCTATCGTAGCAGTAGTGTTCTAATGCTTCTTAGAACGCGATATCGCATCTCATTTCTATGTTTCATGGTAAGATATAATATGATTTGCGAAGTGTTATGTATTACTCGTCTACACTTCAAATGAATGTAAATGCGACACTTCCTTGCAAGGAAATAGCGTTTGCAGATGTCTACGTATCGAAGCAATAGAGTTCAAATGCTTCTTAAAACGAGATATTGCATCTCATATCTATGTTTCATGATAAGATATAATATTCATTGCGAAGTGTTATGCATTCCTCGTCTACGATTCAAATGAATGTAAATGCGACACTTCCTTGCAAGGAAATAGCGTTTGCAGATGTCTACGTATCGTAGCAATAGAGTTCTAATGCTTCTTAAAACGCGATATCGCATCTCATTTCTATGTTTCATGGTAAGATATAACATGATTTGCGAAGTTTTATGTATTCCTCGTCTACACATCAAATGAATGTAAATGCGACACTTCCTTGCAAGAAAATAGCGTTTGCAGATGTCTACGTATCGAAGCAATAGATTTCAAATGCTTCTTAAAACGAGATATTGCATCTCATATCTATGTTTCATGATAAGATATAATATTCATTGCGAAGTGTTATGCATTCCTCGTCTACGATTCAAATGAAAGTAAATGCGACACTTCCTTGCAAGGAAATAGCGATTGCAGATGTCTACGTATCGTAGCAATAGATTTCTTATGATTCTTAAAACGCGATATCGCATCTCATTTCTATGTTTCATGGTAAGATATAATATGATTTGCGATGTGCTATGTATTCCTCGTCTACACTTCAAATGAATGTAAATGCGACACTTCCTAGCAAGGAAATAGCGTCTGCAGATGTCTAGGTATCGTAGCAATAGAGTTCTAATGCTTCTTAAAACGCGATATCGCATCTCATTTCTACGTATCACAGTAAGATATAATAAGATTTGCGAATTGTCATGTATTCCTCGTCTACACTTCAAATGAATGTGAATGCGACACTTCCTCGCTAGGAAATAGCGTTGGCAGATGTCTACGTATCGTAGCAATAGATTTCTAATGCTTCTTAAAACGTGATATCGCATCACATTTCTATGTTTCATGGTAAGATATAATATGATTTGCGAAGTGTTATGTATTCCTCGTCTACACATCAAATGAATGTAAATGCGACACTTCCTTGCTAGGAAATAGCGTCTGCAGATGTCTAGGTATCGTAGCAATAGAGATCTAATGCTTCTTAAAACACGATATCGCATCTCATTTCTATGTATCATGGTAAGATATAAAATGATTTGCGAAGTGTTATGCATTCCTCGTCTACGATTCAAATGAATGTAAATGCGACACTTCCTTGCAAGGAAATAGCGTTTGCAGATGTCTACGTATCGTAGCAATAGAGTTCTTATGATTCTTAAAACGCGATATCGCATCTCATTTCTATGTTTCATGGTAAGGTATAACATGATTTGCGAAGTGTTATGTATTCCTCGTCTACACATCAAATGAATGTAAATGCGACACTTCCTTGCTAGGAAATAGCGTCTGCAGATGTCTAGGTATCGTAGCAATAGAGTTCTAATGCTTCTTAAAACGCGATATCGCATCTCATTTCTATGTTTCGTGGTAGGATATAATATGATTTGCGAAGTGTCATGCATTCCTCGTCTACACTTCAAATGAATGTAAATGCCACACTTCCTTGCTAGGAAATAGCGTCTTCAGTTTTCTAGGTTTCGTAGCAATAGAGTTCTAATGCTTCTTAAAACGCGATATTGCATCTCATTTCTGTTTCATGGTAAGATGTAATATGATTTGCGAAGTGTTATTAATTCCTCCTCTACACTTCAAGTGAATGTAAATGCGACACTTCCTTGCAAGGAAATAGCGTTTGCAGATGTCTACATATCGTAGCAATAGAATTCTAGTGCTTCTTAAAACGCGTTTTCGCACCTCATTTCTATGTTTCATGATAAGATATAATATGATTTGCGAAGTGTCATGTATTCCTCGTCTACACTTCAAATGAATGTAAATGCGACACTTCCTTGCTAGGAAATAGCGTCTGCAGATGTCTAGGTATCGTAGCAATAGATTTCTAATGCTCCTTAAAACGCGATATCGCATCTCATTTCTATGTATCATGGTAAGATATAATATGATTTGCGAAGTATCATGTATCCTCGTCTACGATTCAAATGAATGTGAATGCGACACTTTCTCGCTAGGAAATAGCGTTTGCAGATGTCTACGTATCGTAGCAATAGAGTTCTAATGCTTCTTAAAACGCGATATCGCATCTCATTTCTATGTTTCATGGTAAGACATAATATGATTTGCGAAGTGTCATGTATTCCTCGTCTACACTTCAAATGAATGTAAATGCGACACTTCCTTGCAAGGAAATAGCGTTTGCAAATGTCTACCTATCGTAGCAATAGTGTTCTAATGCTTCTTAAAACGCGATATCGCATCTCATTTCTATGTTTCATGGTAAGATATAATATGATTTGCGAAGTGTCATGTATTCCTCTTCTACACTTCAAATGAATGTAAATGCGACACTTCCTTGCAAGGAAATAGCGTTTGCAGATGTCTACGTATCGTAGCAATAGAGTTCTAATGCTTCTTAAAACGCGATATCGCATCTCATTTCTATGTTTCATGGTAAGATATAATATGATTTGCGAAGTGTTATTTATACCTTGTCTACACATCAAATGAATGTAAATGCGACACTTCCTTGCAAGGAAATAGCGTTTGCAGATGTCTACGTATCGTAGCAATAGAATTCTAATGCTTCTTAAAACGCGATATCGCATCACATTTCTATGTTTCATGGTAAGATATAATATGATTTGCGAAGTGTCATGTATTCCTCGTTTACACTTCAAATGAATGTAAATGCGACACTTCCTTGCAAGGAAATAGCGTTTGCAGATGTCTACGTATCGTAGCAATAGAGTTCTTATGATTCTTAAAACGCGATATCGCATCTCATTTCTACGTTTCATGGTAGGATATTATATGATTTGCGAAGTGTTATGTATTCCTCGTCTACACATCAAATGAATGTAAATGCGACACTTCCTTGCAAGGAAATAGCGTTTGCAGATGTCTACGTATCGTAGCAATAGAGTTCTTATGATTCTTAAAACGCGATATCGCATCTCATTTCTATGTTTCATGGTATGATATAATATGATTTGCGAAGTGTTATGTATTCCTCGTCTACACGTCAAATGAATGTAAATGCGACACTCCCTTGCAAGGAAATTGCGTTTGCAGATGTCTACGTATCGATGCAATAGATTTCAAATGCTTCTTAAAACGAGATATTGCATCTCATATCTACGTTTCATGATAAGATATAATATTCATTGCGAAGTGTTATGCATTCCTCGTCTACGATTCAAATGAAAGTAAATGCGACACTTCGTTGCAAGGAAATAGCGATTGCAGATGTCTACGTATCGTAGCAATAGAGTTTATATGATCCTTAAAACGCGATATCGCATCTCATATCTATGTTTCAAGATAAGATATAATATTCATTGCGAAGTGTTATGCATTCCTCGTCTACGATTCAAATGAAAGTAAATGTGACACTTCGTTGCAAGGAAATAGCGTATGCAGATGTCTACGTATCGAAGCAATAGAGTTCAAATGCTCCTTAAAACGAGATATTGCATCTCATATCTATGTTTCATGATAAGATATAATATTCATTGCGATGTGTTATGCATTCCTCGTCTACGATTCAAATGAATGTAAATGCGACACTTCCTTGCAAGGAAATAGCGTTTGCAGATGTCTACGTATCGTAGCAATAGAGTTCTTATGATTCTTAAAACGCGATATCGCATCTCATTTCTGTTTCATGGTAAGGTATAATATGATTTGCGAAGTGTTATTTATACCTTGTCTACACATCAAATGAATGTAAATGCGACACTTCCTTGCAAGGAAATAGCGTTTGCAGATGTCTACGTATCGTAGCAATAGAATTCTAATGCTTCTTAAAACGCGATATCGCATCACATTTCTATGTTTCATGGTAAGATATAATATGATTTGCGAAGTGTCATGTATTCCTCGTTTACACTTCAAATGAATGTAAATGCGACACTTCCTTGCAAGGAAATAGCGTTTGCAGATGTCTACGTATCGTAGCAATAGAGTTCTTATGATTCTTAAAACGCGATATCGCATCTCATTTCTACGTTTCATGGTAGGATATTATATGATTTGCGAAGTGTTATGTATTCCTCGTCTACACATCAAATGAATGTAAATGCGACACTTCCTTGCAAGGAAATAGCGTTTGCAGATGTCTACGTATCGTAGCAATAGAGTTCTTATGATTCTTAATACGCGATATCGCATCTCATTTCTATGTTTCATGGTATGATATAATATGATTTGCGAAGTGTTATGTATTCCTCGTCTACACGTCAAATGAATGTAAATGCGACACTCCCTTGCAAGGAAATTGCGTTTGCAGATGTCTACGTATCGATGCAATAG
The DNA here is from genome assembly GCF_050948175.1 of Xylocopa sonorina. Classification (NCBI taxonomy): domain Eukaryota; kingdom Metazoa; phylum Arthropoda; class Insecta; order Hymenoptera; family Apidae; genus Xylocopa; species Xylocopa sonorina. The sequence goes on along the minus strand of NW_027490139.1, from coordinate 207,117 downwards.
ATTTCAAATGCTTCTTAAAACGAGATATTGCATCTCATATCTACGTTTCATGATAAGATATAATATTCATTGCGAAGTGTTATGCATTCCTCGTCTACGATTCAAATGAAAGTAAATGCGACACTTCGTTGCAAGGAAATAGCGATTGCAGATGTCTACGTATCGTAGCAATAGAGTTTATATGATCCTTAAAACGCGATATCGCATCTCATATCTATGTTTCAAGATAAGATATAATATTCATTGCGAAGTGTTATGCATTCCTCGTCTACGATTCAAATGAAAGTAAATGTGACACTTCGTTGCAAGGAAATAGCGTATGCAGATGTCTACGTATCGAAGCAATAGAGTTCAAATGCTCCTTAAAACGAGATATTGCATCTCATATCTATGTTTCATGATAAGATATAATATTCATTGCGATGTGTTATGCATTCCTCGTCTACGATTCAAATGAATGTAAATGCGACACTTCCTTGCAAGGAAATAGCGTTTGCAGATGTCTACGTATCGTAGCAATAGAGTTCTTATGATTCTTAAAACGCGATATCGCATCTCATTTCTGTTTCATGGTAAGGTATAATATGATTTGCGAAGTGTTATATATCCGTCGTCTACACTTCAAGTGAATGTAAATGCGACACTTTCTTGCAAGGAAATAGCATTTGCAGATGTCTACGTATCGTAGCAATGGATTTCTGCTGCTTCTTAAAACGCGATATCGCAACTCATTTCTATGTTTCATGGTAAGATATAATATGATTTGCGAAGTGTTATGTATTCCTAGTCTACACTTCAAATGAATGTAAATGCGACACTTCCTTGCAAGGAAATAGCGTTTGCAAATGTCTACCTATCGTAGCAATAGTGTTCTAATGCTTCTTAAAACGCGATATCGCATCTCATTTCTATGTTTCATGGTAAGACATAATATGATTTGCGAAGTGTCATGTATTCCTCGTCTACACTTCAAATGAATGTAAATGCGACACTTCCTTGCAAGGTAATAGCGTTTGCAAATGTCTGCCTATCGTAGCAATAGTGTTCTAATGCTTCTTAAAACGCGATATCGCATCTCATTTCTATGTTTCATGGTAAGATGTAATATGATTTGCGAAGTGTTATGCATTCCTCGTCTACGATTCAAATGAAAGTAAATGCGACACTTCGTTGCAAGGAAATAGCGATTGCAGATGTCTACGTATCGTAGCAATAGAGTTTATATGATCCTTAAAACGCGATATCGCATCTCATATCTATGTTTCAAGATAAGATATAATATTCATTGCGAAGTGTTATGCATTCCTCGTCTACGATTCAAATGAAAGTAAATGTGACACTTCGTTGCAAGGAAATAGCGTATGCAGATGTCTACGTATCGAAGCAATAGAGTTCAAATGCTCCTTAAAACGAGATATTGCATCTCATATCTATGTTTCATGATAAGATATAATATTCATTGCGATGTGTTATGCATTCCTCGTCTACGATTCAAATGAATGTGAATGCGACACTTCCTTGCAAGGAAATAGCGTTTGCAGATGTCTACGTATCGTAGCAATAGAGTTCTTATGATTCTTAAAACGCGATATCGCATCTCATTTCTGTTTCATGGTAAGGTATAATATGATTTGCGAAGTGTTATATATCCGTCGTCTACACTTCAAGTGAATGTAAATGCGACACTTTCTTGCAAGGAAATAGCATTTGCAGATGTCTACGTATCGTAGCAATGGATTTCTGCTGCTTCTTAAAACGCGATATCGCAACTCATTTCTATGTTTCATGGTAAGATATAATATGATTTGCGAAGTGTTATGTATTCCTAGTCTACACTTCAAATGAATGTAAATGCGACACTTCCTTGCAAGGAAATAGCGTTTGCAAATGTCTACCTATCGTAGCAATAGTGTTCTAATGCTTCTTAAAACGCGATATCGCATCTCATTTCTATGTTTCATGGTAAGACATAATATGATTTGCGAAGTGTCATGTATTCCTCGTCTACACTTCAAATGAATGTAAATGCGACACTTCCTTGCAAGGTAATAGCGTTTGCAAATGTCTGCCTATCGTAGCAATAGTGTTCTAATGCTTCTTAAAACGCGATATCGCATCTCATTTCTATGTTTCATGGTAAGATGTAATATGATTCGCGAAGTGTTATGTATTCCTCCTCTACACTTCAAATGAATGTAAATGCGACACTTCCTTGCAAGGAAATAGCGTTTGCAAATGTCTACCTATCGTAGCAATAGTGTTCTAATGCTTCTTAAAACGCGATATCGCATCTCATTTCTATGTTTCATGGTAAGATATAATATGATTTGCGAACTGTTATGTATTCCTCGTCTACACTTCAAATGAATGTAAATGCGACACTTCCTTGCAAGGAAATAGCGTATGCAGATGTCTACGTATCGAAGCAATAGAGTTCAAATGCTCCTTAAAACGAGATATTGCATCTCATATCTATGTTTCATGATAAGATATAATATTCATTGCGATGTGTTATGCATTCCTCGTCTACGATTCAAATGAATGTGAATGCGACACTTCCTTGCAAGGAAATAGCGTTTGCAGATGTCTACGTATCGTAGCAATAGAGTTCTTATGATTCTTAAAACGCGATATCGCATCTCATTTCTGTTTCATGGTAAGGTATAATATGATTTGCGAAGTGTTATATATCCGTCGTCTACACTTCAAGTGAATGTAAATGCGACACTTTCTTGCAAGGAAATAGCATTTGCAGATGTCTACGTATCGTAGCAATGGATTTCTGCTGCTTCTTAAAACGCGATATCGCAACTCATTTCTATGTTTCATGGTAAGATATAATATGATTTGCGAAGTGTTATGTATTCCTAGTCTACACTTCAAATGAATGTAAATGCGACACTTCCTTGCAAGGAAATAGCGTTTGCAAATGTCTACCTATCGTAGCAATAGTGTTCTAATGCTTCTTAAAACGCGATATCGCATCTCATTTCTATGTTTCATGGTAAGACATAATATGATTTGCGAAGTGTCATGTATTCCTCGTCTACACTTCAAATGAATGTAAATGCGACACTTCCTTGCAAGGTAATAGCGTTTGCAAATGTCTGCCTATCGTAGCAATAGTGTTCTAATGCTTCTTAAAACGCGATATCGCATCTCATTTCTATGTTTCATGGTAAGATGTAATATGATTCGCGAAGTGTTATGTATTCCTCCTCTACACTTCAAATGAATGTAAATGCGACACTTCCTTGCAAGGAAATAGCGTTTGCAAATGTCTACCTATCGTAGCAATAGTGTTCTAATGCTTCTTAAAACGCGATATCGCATCTCATTTCTATGTTTCATGGTAAGATATAATATGATTTGCGAACTGTTATGTATTCCTCGTCTACACTTCAAATGAATGTAAATGCGACACTTCCTTGCAAGGAAATAGCGTATGCAGATGTCTACGTATCGAAGCAATAGAGTTCAAATGCTCCTTAAAACGAGATATTGCATCTCATATCTATGTTTCATGATAAGATATAATATTCATTGCGATGTGTTATGCATTCCTCGTCTACACTTCAAATGAATGTGAATGCGACACTTCCTTGCAAGGAAATAGCGATTGCAGATGTCTACGTATCGTAGCAATAGAGTTCATATGATTCTTAAAACGCGATATCGCATCTCATTTCTATGTTTCAAGGTAAGATATAACATGATTTGCGAAGTGTTACGTATTCCTAGTCTACTCTTCAAATGAATGTGAATGCGATACTTCCTCGCTAGGAAATAGCGTTTGCAGATGTCTAGGTATCGTAGCAATAGAGATCTAATGCTTCTTAAAACGCGATATCGCATCTCATTTCTATGTTTCATGGTAAGATACAATATGATTTGCGAAGTGTTATGTATTCCTCGTCTACACATCAAATGAATGTAAATACGACACTTCCTTGCAAGGAAATAGCGTTTGCAGATGTCTACGTATCGTTGCAATAGAGTTCTTATGATACTTAAAACGCGATATCGCATCTCATTTCTATGTTTCATGGTAAGGTATAATATGATTTGCGAAGTGTCATGTATTCCTCGTCTACACTTCAAATGAATGTAAATGCGACACTTCCTTGCAAGGAAATAGCGTATGCAGATGTCTACGTATCGAAGCAATAGAGTTCAAATGCTCCTTAAAACGAGATATTGCATCTCATATCTATGTTTCATGTTAAGATATAATATTCATTGCGATGTGTTATGCATTCCTCGTCTACACTTCAAATGAATGTGAATGCGACACTTCCTTGCAAGGAAATAGCGATTGCAGATGTCTACGTATCGTAGCAATAGAGTTCATATGATTCTTAAAACGCGATATCGCATCTCATTTCTATGTTTCAAGGTAAGATATAACATGATTTGCGAAGTGTTACGTATTCCTAGTCTACTCTTCAAATGAATGTGAATGCGATACTTCCTCGCTAGGAAATAGCCTTTGCAGATGTCTAGGTATCGTAGCAATAGAGATCTAATGCTTCTTAAAACGCGATATCGCATCTCATTTCTATGTTTCATGGTAAGGTATAATATGATTTGCGAAGTGTTATGCATTCCTCGTCTACGACTCAGATGAATGTAAATGCGACACTTCCTTGCAAGGAAATAGCGTTTGCAGATGTCTACGTATCGTAGCAATAGAGTTCTTATGATTCTTAAAACGCGATATCGCATCTCATTTCTATGTTTCATGGTAAGATATAACATGATTTGCGGAGTGTTATGTATTCCTCGTCTACACTTCAAATGAATGCAAATGCGACACTTCCTTGCAAGGAAATAGCGTTTGCAAATGTCTACCTATCGTAGCAGTAGTGTTCTAATGCTTCTTAAAACGCGATATCGCATCTCATTTCTATGTTTCATGGTAAGATATAATATGATTTGCGAAGTGTTATGTATTCCTCGTCTACACATCAAACGAATGTAAATGCGACACTTCCTTGCAAGGAAATAGCGTTTGCAGATGTCTACGTATCGTAGCAATAGAGTTCTAATGCTTCATAAAACGAGATATTGCATCTCATATCTATGTTTGATGATAAGATATAATATTCATTGCGAAGTGTTATGCATTCCTCGTCTACGATTCAAATGAATGTAAATGCGACACTTCCTTGCAAGGAAATAGCGTTTGCAGATGTCTACGTATCGTAGCAATAGAGTTCAAATGTTTCTTAAAACGCGATATCGCATCTCATTTCTATGTTTCATGGTAAGATATAACATGATTTGCGAAGTGTTACGTATTCCTAGTCTACTCTTCAAATGAATGTGAATGCGATACTTCCTCGCTAGGAAATAGCGTTTGCAGATGTCTAGGTATCGTAGCAATAGAGATCTAATGCTTCTTAAAACGCGATATCGCATCTCATTTCTATGTTTCATGGTGAGATACAATATGATTTGCGAAGTGTTATGTATTCCTCGTCTACACATCAAATGAATGTAAATACGACACTTCCTTGCAAGGAAATAGCGTTTGCAGATGTCTACGTATCGTTGCAATAGAGTTCTTATGATACTTAAAACGCGATATCGCATCTCATTTCTATGTTTCATGGTAAGGTATAATATGATTTGCGAAGTGTTATGTATTCCTCGTCTACACTTCAAATGAATGTAAATGCGACACTTCCTTGCAAGGAAATAGCGTTTGCAGATGTCTACGTATCGTAGCAATAGAGTTCTTATGATTCTTAAAACGCGATATCGCATCTCATTTCTGTTTCATGGTAAGGTATAATATGATTTGCGAAGTGTTATATATCCGTCGTCTACACTTCAAGTGAATGTAAATGCGACACTTTCTTGCAAGGAAATAGCATTTGCAGATGTCTACGTATCGTAGCAATGGATTTCTGCTGCTTCTTAAAACGCGTTATCGGAACTCATTTCTATGTTTCATGGTAAGATATAATATGATTTGCGAAGTGTTATGTATTCCTAGTCTACACTTCAAATGAATGTAAATGCGACACTTCCTTGCAAGGAAATAGCGTTTGCAAATGTCTACCTATCGTAGCAATAGTGTTCTAATGCTTCTTAAAACGCGATATCGCATCTCATTTCTATGTTTCATGGTAAGACATAATATGATTTGCGAAGTGTCATGTATTCCTCGTCTACACTTCAAATGAATGTAAATGCGACACTTCCTTGCAAGGTAATAGCGTTTGCAAATGTCTGCCTATCGTAGCAATAGTGTTCTAATGCTTCTTAAAACGCGATATCGCATCTCATTTCTATGTTTCATGGTAAGATGTAATATGATTTGCGAAGTGTTATGTATTCCTCCTCTACACTTCAAATGAATGTAAATGCGACACTTCCTTGCAAGGAAATAGCGTTTGCAAATGTCTACCTATCGTAGCAATAGTGTTCTAATGCTTCTTAAAACGCGATATCGCATCTCATTTCTATGTTTCATGGTAAGATATAATATGATTTGCGAACTGTTATGTATTCCTCGTCTACACTTCAAATGAATGTAAATGCGACACTTCCTTGCAAGGAAATAGCGTATGCAGATGTCTACGTATCGAAGCAATAGAGTTCAAATGCTCCTTAAAACGAGATATTGCATCTCATATCTATGTTTCATGATAAGATATAATATTCATTGCGATGTGTTATGCATTCCTCGTCTACACTTCAAATGAATGTGAATGCGACACTTCCTTGCAAGGAAATAGCGATTGCAGATGTCTACGTATCGTAGCAATAGAGTTCATATGATTCTTAAAACGCGATATCGCATCTCATTTCTATGTTTCAAGGTAAGATATAACATGATTTGCGAAGTGTTACGTATTCCTAGTCTACTCTTCAAATGAATGCGAATGCGATACTTCCTCGCTAGGAAATAGCGTTTGCAGATGTCTAGGTATCGTAGCAATAGAGATCTAATGCTTCTTAAAACGCGATATCGCATCTCATTTCTATGTTTCATGGTAAGGTATATTATGATTTGCGAAGTGTTATGTATTCCTCGTCTACACTTCAAATGAATGTAAATGCGACACTTCCTTGCAAGGAAATAGCGTTTGCAGATGTCTACGTATCGAAGCAATAGAGTTCAAATGCTTCATAAAACGAGATATTGCATCTCATATCTATGTTTCATGATAAGATATAATATTCATTGCGAAGTGTTATGCATTCCTCGTCTACGATTCAGATGAATGTAAATGCGACACTTCCTTGCAAGGAAATAGCGTTTGCAGATGTCTACGTATCGTAGCAATAGAGTTCTTATGATTCTTAAAACGCGATATCGCATCTCATTTCTATGTTTCATGGTAAGATATAACATGATTTGCGGAGTGTTATGTATTCCTCGTCTACACTTCAAATGAATGCAAATGCGACACTTCCTTGCAAGGAAATAGCGTTTGCAAATGTCTACCTATCGTAGCAGTAGTGTTCTAATGCTTCTTAAAACGCGATATCGCATCTCATTTCTATGTTTCATGGTAAGATATAATATGATTTGCGAAGTGTTATGTATTCCTCGTCTACACATCAAACGAATGTAAATGCGACACTTCCTTGCAAGGAAATAGCGTTTGCAGATGTCTACGTATCGTAGCAATAGTGTTCTAATGCTTCATAAAACGAGATATTGCATCTCATATCTATGTTTGATGATAAGATATAATATTCATTGCGAAGTGTTATGCATTCCTCGTCTACGATTCAAATGAATGTAAATGCGACACTTCCTTGCAAGGAAATAGCGTTTGCAGATGTCTACGTATCGTAGCAATAGAGTTCAAATGTTTCTTAAAACGCGATATCGCATCTCATTTCTATGTTTCATGGTAAGATATAACATGATTTGCGAAGTGTTACGTATTCCTAGTCTACTCTTCAAATGAATGTGAATGCGATACTTCCTCGCTAGGAAATAGCGTTTGCAGATGTCTAGGTATCGTAGCAATAGAGATCTAATGCTTCTTAAAACGCGATATCGCGTCTCATTTCTATGTTTCATGGTAAGATACAATATGATTTGCGAAGTGTTATGTATTCCTCGTCTACACATCAAATGAATGTAAATACGACACTTCCTTGCAAGGAAATAGCGTTTGCAGATGTCTACGTATCGTTGCAATAGAGTTCTTATGATACTTAAAACGCGATATCGCATCTCATTTCTATGTTTCATGGTAAGGTATAATATGATTTGCGAAGTGTTATGTATTCCTCGTCTACACTTCAAATGAATGTAAATGCGACACTTCCTTGCAAGGAAATAGCGTTTGCAGATGTCTACGTATCGTAGCAATAGAGTTCTTATGATTCTTAAAACGCGATATCGCATCTCATTTCTGTTTCATGGTAAGGTATAATATGATTTGCGAAGTGTTATATATCCGTCGTCTACACTTCAAGTGAATGTAAATGCGACACTTTCTTGCAAGGAAATAGCATTTGCAGATGTCTACGTATCGTAGCAATGGATTTCTGCTGCTTCTTAAAACGCGTTATCGGAACTCATTTCTATGTTTCATGGTAAGATATAATATGATTTGCGAAGTGTTATGTATTCCTAGTCTACACTTCAAATGAATGTAAATGCGACACTTCCTTGCAAGGAAATAGCGTTTGCAAATGTCTACCTATCGTAGCAATAGTGTTCTAATGCTTCTTAAAACGCGATATCGCATCTCATTTCTATGTTTCATGGTAAGACATAATATGATTTGCGAAGTGTCATGTATTCCTCGTCTACACTTCAAATGAATGTAAAAGCGACACTTCCTTGCAAGGTAATAGCGTTTGCAAATGTCTGCCTATCGTAGCAATAGTGTTCTAATGCTTCTTAAAACGCGATATCGCATCTCATTTCTATGTTTCATGGTAAGATGTAATATGATTTGCGAAGTGTTATGTATTCCTCCTCTACACTTCAAATGAATGTAAATGCGACACTTCCTTGCAAGGAAATAGCGTTTGCAAATGTCTACCTATCGTAGCAATAGTGTTCTAATGCTTCTTAAAACGCGATATCGCATCTCATTTCTATGTTTCATGGTAAGATATAATATGATTTGCGAACTGTTATGTATTCCTCGTCTACACTTCAAATGAATGTAAATGCGACACTTCCTTGCAAGGAAATAGCGTATGCAGATGTCTACGTATCGAAGCAATAGAGTTCAAATGCTCCTTAAAACGAGATATTGCATCTCATATCTATGTTTCATGATAAGATATAATATTCATTGCGATGTGTTATGCATTCCTCGTCTACACTTCAAATGAATGTGAATGCGACACTTCCTTGCAAGGAAATAGCGATTGCAGATGTCTACGTATCGTAGCAATAGAGTTCATATGATTCTTAAAACGCGATATCGCATCTCATTTCTATGTTTCAAGGTAAGATATAACATGATTTGCGAAGTGTTACGTATTCCTAGTCTACTCTTCAAATGAATGCGAATGCGATACTTCCTCGCTAGGAAATAGCGTTTGCAGATGTCTAGGTATCGTAGCAATAGAGATCTAATGCTTCTTAAAACGCGATATCGCATCTCATTTCTATGTTTCATGGTAAGGTATAATATGATTTGCGAAGTGTTATGTATTCCTCGTCTACACTTCAAATGAATGTAAATGCGACACTTCCTTGCAAGGAAATAGCGTTTGCAGATGTCTACGTATCGTAGCAATAGAGTTCTTATGATTCTTAAAACGCGATATCGCATCTCATTTCTATGTTTCATGGTAAGATATAATACGATTTGCGAAGTGTTATTTATTCCTCGGCTACACTTCAAATGAATGTAAATGCGACACTTCTTTGCTAGGAAATAGCGATTGCAGATGTCTACGTATCGTAGCAGGAGAGATCTTATGATTCTTAAAACGCGATATCGCATCTCATTTCTATGCTTCATGGTAAGATATAATATGATTTGCGGAGTGTTATGTATTCCTCGTCTACACTTCAAATGAATGCAAATGCGACACTTCCTTGCAAGGAAATAGCGTTTGCAAATGTCTACCTATCGTAGCAGTAGTGTTCTAATGCTTCTTAAAACGCGATATCGCATCTCATTTCTATGTTTCATGGTAAGATATAATATGATTTGCGAAGTGTTATGTATTCCTCGTCTACACATCAAACGAATGTAAATGCGACACTTCCTTGCAAGGAAATAGCGTTTGCAGATGTCTACGTATCGTAGCAATAGAGTTCTAATGCTTCATAAAACGAGATATTGCATCTCATATCTATGTTTGATGGTAAGATATAATATTCATTGCGAAGTGTTATGCATTCCTCGTCTACGATTCAAATGAATGTAAATGCGACACTTCCTTGCAAGGAAATAGCGCTTGCAGATGTCTACGTATCGTAGCAATAGAGTTCAAATGTTTCTTAAAACGCGATATCGCATCTCATTTCTATGTTTCATGGTAAGATATAACATGATTTGCGAAGTGTTACGTATTCCTAGTCTACTCTTCAAATGAATGTGAATGCGATACTTCCTCGCTAGGAAATAGCGTTTGCAGATGTCTAGGTATCGTAGCAATAGAGATCTAATGCTTCTTAAAACGCGATATCGCATCTCATTTCTATGTTTCATGGTAAGATACAATATGATTTGCGAAGTGTTATGTATTCCTCGTCTACACATCAAATGAATGTAAATACGACACTTCCTTGCAAGGAAATAGCGTTTGCAGATGTCTACGTGTCGTTGCAATAGAGTTCTTATGATTCTTAAAACGAGATATTGCATCTCATATCTATGTTTCATGTTAAGATATAATATTCATTGCGATGTGTTATGCATTCCTCGTCTACACTTCAAATGAATGTGAATGCGACACTTCCTTGCAAGGAAATAGCGATTGCAGATGTCTACGTATCGTAGCAATAGAGTTCATATGATTCTTAAAACGCGATATCGCATCTCATTTCTATGTTTCAAGGTAAGATATAACATGATTTGCGAAGTGTTACGTATTCCTAGTCTACTCTTCAAATGAATGTGAATGCGATACTTCCTCGCTAGGAAATAGCCTTTGCAGATGTCTAGGTATCGTAGCAATAGAGATCTAATGCTTCTTAAAACGCGATATCGCATCTCATTTCTATGTTTCATGGTAAGGTATAATATGATTTGCGAAGTGTTATGCATTCCTCGTCTACGATTCAGATGAATGTAAATGCGACACTTCCTTGCAAGGAAATAGCGTTTGCAGATGTCTACGTATCGTAGCAATAGAGTTCTTATGATTCTTAAAACGCGATATCGCATCTCATTTCTATGTTTCATGGTAAGATATAACATGATTTGCGGAGTGTTATGTATTCCTCGTCTACACTTCAAATGAATGCAAATGCGACACTTCCTTGCAAGGAAATAGCGTTTGCAAATGTCTACCTATCGTAGCAGTAGTGTTCTAATGCTTCTTAAAACGCGATATCGCATCTCATTTCTATGTTTCATGGTAAGATATAATATGATTTGCGAAGTGTTATGTATTCCTCGTCTACACATCAAACGAATGTAAATGCGACACTTCCTTGCAAGGAAATAGCGTTTGCAGATGTCTACGTATCGTAGCAATAGAGTTCTAATGCTTCATAAAACGAGATATTGCATCTCATATCTATGTTTGATGATAAGATATAATATTCATTGCGAAGTGTTATGCATTCCTCGTCTACGATTCAAATGAATGTAAATGCGACACTTCCTTGCAAGGAAATAGCGTTTGCAGATGTCTACGTATCGTAGCAATAGAGTTCAAATGTTTCTTAAAACGCGATATCGCATCTCATTTCTATGTTTCATGGTAAGATATAACATGATTTGCGAAGTGTTACGTATTCCTAGTCTACTCTTCAAATGAATGTGAATGCGATACTTCCTCGCTAGGAAATAGCGTTTGCAGATGTCTAGGTATCGTAGCAATAGAGATCTAATGCTTCTTAAAACGCGATATCGCATCTCATTTCTATGTTTCATGGTGAGATACAATATGATTTGCGAAGTGTTATGTATTCCTCGTCTACACATCAAATGAATGTAAATACGACACTTCCTTGCAAGGAAATAGCGTTTGCAGATGTCTACGTATCGTTGCAATAGAGTTCTTATGATACTTAAAACGCGATATCGCATCTCATTTCTATGTTTCATGGTAAGGTATAATATGATTTGCGAAGTGTTATGTATTCCTCGTCTACACTTCAAATGAATGTAAATGCGACACTTCCTTGCAAGGAAATAGCGTTTGCAGATGTCTACGTATCGTAGCAATAGAGTTCTTATGATTCTTAAAACGCGATATCGCATCTCATTTCTGTTTCATGGTAAGGTATAATATGATTTGCGAAGTGTTATATATCCGTCGTCTACACTTCAAGTGAATGTAAATGCGACACTTTCTTGCAAGGAAATAGCATTTGCAGATGTCTACGTATCGTAGCAATGGATTTCTGCTGCTTCTTAAAACGCGTTATCGGAACTCATTTCTATGTTTCATGGTAAGATATAATATGATTTGCGAAGTGTTATGTATTCCTAGTCTACACTTCAAATGAATGTAAATGCGACACTTCCTTGCAAGGAAATAGCGTTTGCAAATGTCTACCTATCGTAGCAATAGTGTTCTAATGCTTCTTAAAACGCGATATCGCATCTCATTTCTATGTTTCATGGTAAGACATAATATGATTTGCGAAGTGTCATGTATTCCTCGTCTACACTTCAAATGAATGTAAATGCGACACTTCCTTGCAAGGTAATAGCGTTTGCAAATGTCTGCCTATCGTAGCAATAGTGTTCTAATGCTTCTTAAAACGCGATATCGCATCTCATTTCTATGTTTCATGGTAAGATGTAATATGATTTGCGAAGTGTTATGTATTCCTCCTCTACACTTCAAATGAATGTAAATGCGACACTTCCTTGCAAGGAAATAGCGTTTGCAAATGTCTACCTATCGTAGCAATAGTGTTCTAATGCTTCTTAAAACGCGATATCGCATCTCATTTCTATGTTTCATGGTAAGATATAATATGATTTGCGAACTGTTATGTATTCCTCGTCTACACTTCAAATGAATGTAAATGCGACACTTCCTTGCAAGGAAATAGCGTATGCAGATGTCTACGTATCGAAGCAATAGAGTTCAAATGCTCCTTAAAACGAGATATTGCATCTCATATCTATGTTTCATGATAAGATATAATATTCATTGCGATGTGTTATGCATTCCTCGTCTACACTTCAAATGAATGTGAATGCGACACTTCCTTGCAAGGAAATAGCGATTGCAGATGTCTACGTATCGTAGCAATAGAGTTCATATGATTCTTAAAACGCGATATCGCATCTCATTTCTATGTTTCAAGGTAAGATATAACATGATTTGCGAAGTGTTACGTATTCCTAGTCTACTCTTCAAATGAATGCGAATGCGATACTTCCTCGCTAGGAAATAGCGTTTGCAGATGTCTAGGTATCGTAGCAATAGAGATCTAATGCTTCTTAAAACGCGATATCGCATCTCATTTCTATGTTTCATGGTAAGGTATATTATGATTTGCGAAGTGTTATGTATTCCTCGTCTACACTTCAAATGAATGTAAATGCGACACTTCCTTGCAAGGAAATAGCGTTTGCAGATGTCTACGTATCGAAGCAATAGAGTTCAAATGCTTCATAAAACGAGATATTGCATCTCATATCTATGTTTCATGATAAGATATAATATTCATTGCGAAGTGTTATGCATTCCTCGTCTACGATTCAGATGAATGTAAATGCGACACTTCCTTGCAAGGAAATAGCGTTTGCAGATGTCTACGTATCGTAGCAATAGAGTTCTTATGATTCTTAAAACGCGATATCGCATCTCATTTCTATGTTTCATGGTAAGATATAACATGATTTGCGGAGTGTTATGTATTCCTCGTCTACACTTCAAATGAATGCAAATGCGACACTTCCTTGCAAGGAAATAGCGTTTGCAAATGTCTACCTATCGTAGCAGTAGTGTTCTAATGCTTCTTAAAACGCGATATCGCATCTCATTTCTATGTTTCATGGTAAGATATAATATGATTTGCGAAGTATTATGTATTCCTCGTCTACACATCAAACGAATGTAAATGCGACACTTCCTTGCAAGGAAATAGCGTTTGCAGATGTCTACGTATCGTAGCAATAGTGTTCTAATGCTTCATAAAACGCGATATCGCGTCTCATTTCTATGTTTCATGGTAAGATACAATATGATTTGCGAAGTGATATGTATTCCTCGTCTACACATCAAATGAATGTAAATACGACACTTCCTTGCAAGGAAATAGCGTTTGCAGATGTCTACGTATCGTTGCAATAGAGTTCTTATGATACTTAAAACGCGATATCGCATCTCATTTCTATGTTTCATGGTAAGGTATAATATGATTTGCGAAGTGTTATGTATTCCTCGTCTACACTTCAAATGAATGTAAATGCGACACTTCCTTGCAAGGAAATAGCGTTTGCAGATGTCTACGTATCGTAGCAATAGAGTTCTTATGATTCTTAAAACGCGATATCGCATCTCATTTCTGTTTCATGGTAAGGTATAATATGATTTGCGAAGTGTTATATATCCGTCGTCTACACTTCAAGTGAATGTAAATGCGACACTTTCTTGCAAGGAAATAGCATTTGCAGATGTCTACGTATCGTAGCAATGGATTTCTGCTGCTCCTTAAAACGCGTTATCGGAACTCATTTCTATGTTTCATGGTAAGATATAATATGATTTGCGAAGTGTTATGTATTCCTAGTCTACACTTCAAATGAATGTAAATGCGACACTTCCTTGCAAGGAAATAGCGTCTGCAAATGTCTACCTATCGTAGCAATAGTGTTCTAATGCTTCTTAAAACGCGATATCGCATCTCATTTCTATGTTTCATGGTAAGACATAATATGATTTGCGAAGTGTCATGTATTCCTCGTCTACACTTCAAATGAATGTAAAAGCGACACTTCCTTGCAAGGTAATAGCGTTTGCAAATGTCTGCCTATCGTAGCAATAGTGTTCTAATGCTTCTTAAAACGCGATATCGCATCTCATTTCTATGTTTCATGGTAAGATGTAATATGATTTGCGAAGTGTTATGTATTCCTCCTCTACACTTCAAATGAATGTAAATGCGACACTTCCTTGCAAGGAAATAGCGTTTGCAAATGTCTACCTATCGTAGCAATAGTGTTCTAATGCTTCTTAAAACGCGATATCGCATCTCATTTCTATGTTTCATGGTAAGATATAATATGATTTGCGAACTGTTATGTATTCCTCGTCTACACTTCAAATGAATGTAAATGCGACACTTCCTTGCAAGGAAATAGCGTATGCAGATGTCTACGTATCGAAGCAATAGAGTTCAAATGCTCCTTAAAACGAGATATTGCATCTCATATCTATGTTTCATGATAAGATATAATATTCATTGCGATGTGTTATGCATTCCTCGTCTACACTTCAAATGAATGTGAATGCGACACTTCCTTGCAAGGAAATAGCGATTGCAGATGTCTACGTATCGTAGCAATAGAGTTCATATGATTCTTAAAACGCGATATCGCATCTCATTTCTATGTTTCAAGGTAAGATATAACATGATTTGCGAAGTGTTACGTATTCCTAGTCTACTCTTCAAATGAATGCGAATGCGATACTTCCTCGCTAGGAAATAGCGTTTGCAGATGTCTAGGTATCGTAGCAATAGAGATCTAATGCTTCTTAAAACGCGATATCGCATCTCATTTCTATGTTTCATGGTAAGGTATAATATGATTTGCGAAGTGTTATGTATTCCTCGTCTACACTTCAAATGAATGTAAATGCGACACTTCCTTGCAAGGAAATAGCGTTTGCAGATGTCTACGTATCGTAGCAATAGAGTTCTTATGATTCTTAAAACGCGATATCGCATCTCATTTCTATGTTTCATGGTAAGATATAATACGATTTGCGAAGTGTTATTTATTCCTCGGCTACACTTCAAATGAATGTAAATGCGACACTTCTTTGCTAGGAAATAGCGATTGCAGATGTCTACGTATCGTAGCAGGAGAGATCTTATGATTCTTAAAACGCGATATCGCATCTCATTTCTATGCTTCATGGTAAGATATAATATGATTTGCGGAGTGTTATGTATTCCTCGTCTACACTTCAAATGAATGCAAATGCGACACTTCCTTGCAAGGAAATAGCGTTTGCAAATGTCTACCTATCGTAGCAGTAGTGTTCTAATGCTTCTTAAAACGCGATATCGCATCTCATTTCTATGTTTCATGGTAAGATATAATATGATTTGCGAAGTGTTATGTATTCCTCGTCTACACATCAAACGAATGTAAATGCGACACTTCCTTGCAAGGAAATAGCGTTTGCAGATGTCTACGTATCGTAGCAATAGAGTTCTAATGCTTCATAAAACGAGATATTGCATCTCATATCTATGTTTGATGGTAAGATATAATATTCATTGCGAAGTGTTATGCATTCCTCGTCTACGATTCCAATGAATGTAAATGCGACACTTCCTTGCAAGGAAATAGCGCTTGCAGATGTCTACGTATCGTAGCAATAGAGTTCAAATGTTTCTTAAAACGCGATATCGCATCTCATTTCTATGTTTCATGGTAAGATATAACATGATTTGCGAAGTGTTACGTATTCCTAGTCTACTCTTCAAATGAATGTGAATGCGATACTTCCTCGCTAGGAAATAGCGTTTGCAGATGTCTAGGTATCGTAGCAATAGAGATCTAATGCTTCTTAAAACGCGATATCGCATCTCATTTCTATGTTTCATGGTAAGATACAATATGATTTGCGAAGTGTTATGTATTCCTCGTCTACACATCAAATGAATGTAAATACGACACTTCCTTGCAAGGAAATAGCGTTTGCAGATGTCTACGTGTCGTTGCAATAGAGTTCTTATGATACTTAAAACGCGATATCGCATCTCATTTCTATGTTTCATGGTAAGGTATAATATGATTTGCGAAGTGTTATGTATTCCTCGTCTACACTTCAAATGAATGTAAATGCGACACTTCCTTGCAAGGAAATAGCGTTTGCAGATGTCTACGTATCGTAGCAATAGAGTTCTTATGATTCTTAAAACGCGATATGGCATCTCATTTCTATGTTTCACGGTAAGATATAATACGATTTGCGAAGTGTTATTTATTCCTCGGCTACACTTCAAATGAATGTAAATGCGACACTTCTTTGCTAGGAAATAGCGATTGCAGATGTCTACGTATCGTAGCAGTAGAGATCTTATGATTCTTAGAACGCGATATCGCATCTCATTTCTATGTTTCATGGTAAGATATAATATGATTTGAGGAGTGTTATGTATTCCTCGTCTACACTTCAAATGAATGCAAATGCGACACTTCCTTGCAAGGAAATAGCGTTTGCAGATGTCTACGTATCGTAGCAATAGAGTTCTAATGCTTCATAAAACGAGATATTGCATCTCATATCTATGTTTGATGATAAGATATAATATTCATTGCGAAGTGTTATGCATTCCTCGTCTACGATTCAAATGAATGTAAATGCGACACTTCCTTGCAAGGAAATAGCGTTTGCAGATGTCTACGTATCGTAGCAATAGAGTTCAAATGTTTCTTAAAACGCGATATCGCATCTCATATCTATGTTTCATGATAAGATATAATATTCATTGCGAAGTGTTATGCATTCCTCGTCTATACTTCAAATGAATGTGAATGCGACACTTCCTCGCTAGGAAATAGCGTTTGCAGATGTCTACGTATCGTAGCAATAGATTTCTAATGCTTCTTAAAGCGCGATATCGCATCTCATTTCTATGTTTCATGATAAGATATAATATGATTTGCGAAGTGTCATGCATTCCTCGTCTACACTTCAAATGAATGTAAATGCCACACTTCCTTGCTAGGAAATAGCGTCTTCAGATTTCTAGGTATCGTAGCAATAGTGTTGTAATGCTTCTTAAAACGCGATATTGCATCTCATTTCTGTTTCATGGTAAGATGTAATATGATTTGCGAAGTGTTATTAATTCCTCCTCTACACTTCAAATGAATGTAAATGCGACACTTCCTTGCAAGGAAATAGCGTTTGCAGATGTCTACATATCGTAGCAATAGAATTCTAGTGCTTCTTAAAACGCGTTATCGCATCTCATTTCTATGTTTCATGATAAGATATAATATGATTTGCGAAGTGTCATGTATTCCTCGTCTACACTTCAAATGAATGTAAATGCGACACTTCCTTGCTAGGAAATAGCGTCTGCAGATGTCTAGGTATCGTAGCAATAGAGTTCTAATGCTTCTTAAAACGCGATATCGCATCTCATTTCTATGTTTCATGGTAAGATGTAATATGATTTGCGAAGTGTTATGTATTCCTCCTCTACACTTCAAATGAATGTAACTGCGACACTTCCTTGCAAGGAAATAGCGTTTGGCAAATGTCTACCTATCGTAGCAGTAGTGTTCTAATGCTTCTTAAAACGCGATATCGCATCTCATTTCTATGTTTCATGGAAAGATATAACATGATTTTCGAAGTGTTATGTATTCCTGGTCTACTCTTCAAATGAATGTGAATGCGATACTTCCTCGCTAGGAAATAGCGTTTGCAGATGTCTACGTATCGTAGCAGTAGCTTTCTAGTGCTTCTTAAAACGCGATATCGCATCTCATTTCTATGTTTCAATGTAAGATATAATATGATTTGCGAAGTGTTATGTATTCCTCGTCTACACATCAAATGAATGTAAATGCGACACTTCCTTGCAAGGAAATAGCGTTTGCAGATGTCTACGTATCGTAGCAATAGAGTTCTTATGATTCTTAAAACGCGATATCGCCGCTCATTTCTATGTTTCATGGTAAGATATTATATGATTTGCGAAGTGTCATGTATTCCTCGTCTATACTTCAAATGAATGTAAATGCGACACTTCCTTGCAAGGAAATAGCGTTTGCAGATGTCTACGTATCGTAGCAATAGAGTTCTAATGCTTCTTAGAACGCGATATCGCATCTCATTTCTATGTTTCATGGTAAGATATAATATGATTTGCGAAGTGTTATGTATTCCTCGTCTACACTTCAAATGAATGTAAATTCGACACTTCCTTGCTAGGAAATAGCGTCTGCAGATATCTACGTATCGTAGCAATAGATTTCTAATGCTCCTTAAAACGCGATATCGCATCTCATTTCTATGTATCATGGTAAGATATAATATGATTTGCGAAGTATCATGTATCCTCGTCTACGATTCAAATGAATGTGAATGCGACACTTTCTCGCTAGGAAATAACGTTTGCAGATGTCTACGTATCGTAGCAATAGAGTTCTAATGCTTCTTAAAACGCGATATCGCATCTCATTTCTATGTTTCATGGTAAGATATAATATGATTTGCGAAGTGTTATGTATTCCTCGCCTACACTTCAAATGCATGTAAATGCGATACTTCCTCGCTAGGAAATAGCGTTTGCAGATGTCTACGTATCGTAGCTATAGCTTTCTAGTGCTTCTTAAAACGCGATATCGCATCTCTTTTCTATGTTTCATGGTAAGACATAATATGATTTGCGAATTGTCATGTATTCCTCGTCTACACTTCAAATGAATGTAAATGCGACACTTCCTTGCTAGGAAATAGCGTCTGCAGATGTCTACGTATCGTAGCAATAGAGTTCTAATGCTTCTTAAAACGCGATATCGCATCTCATTTCTATGTTTCATGGTAAGATATAATATGATTTGCTAAGTGTTATGTATTCCTCGCCTACACTTCAAATGAATGTAAATGCGACTCTTCTTTGCTAGGAAATAGCGTTTGCAAATGTCTACCTATCGTAGCAATAGTGTTCTAATGCTTCTTAAAACGCGATATTGCATCTCATATCTATGTTTCATGATAGGATATAATATTCATTGCGAAGTGTTATGCATTCCTCGTCTATACTTCAAATGAATGTGAATGCGACACTTCCTCGCTAGGAAATAGCGTTTGCAGATGTCTACGTATCGTAGCAATAGAGTTCTTATGATTCTTAAAACGCGATATCGCATCTCATTTCTATGTTTCATGGTAAGGTATAATATGATTTGCGAAGTGTTATGTATTCCTCGTCTACGCATCAAATGAATGTAAATGCGACACTTCCTTGCAAGGAAATAGCGTTTGCAGATGTCTACTGTCACGTCCGGGACCGGGAAAATTTCCGGAGTCGTCCGTACGAAACGAAATATAAAACACAGGGCCGATCACTCGATTGTGATGGGTACCGTGGTTTCCTTTTATGGGACGCGAGCGATAATTGTACCCTTTTCGACGCGGTGAGGTGAAATTTACTTACCTTTCGTCGATTAACACCTTAATATCCTCTTTCCAGGTATCGCCGTTGTCGAGGGTCACCGGCTGGGACAGTGGACGCGTAAGATGGGCGTTGAGGGAGCGTCAATGGAGAGAGGGTCCAGCGACGTTGACCGGACTCGGATGCTGGCGTCGGAGATGTCGGTGGTGCTGCAGGAGGCTGGATGCGGACAGCAGTAACAGCAATCACGGAATGGTAGGCTGGGCACGCCTGGGATCCGTTATATTCCCGCACAAGTTGTCGCAAGAAATTCTTTCTACCGGCGCGGCGCGTCTTCTTGGTAGCGGAGCGACACATACGAGATCTTCTTCTCCTAACCAGATTCGAGTCGGATAAGCGGCGGTCCGCTCTATCGTCGTCGGTCCAGGAGGGTGAAGAGTGATCGTCCACTCGGGAGATCTTCCACTTGTATTCGGCACAGATAAGCGGCGGTCCGCTCTATCTAATGCAGAGGTTCAAGTCTCTGTATCTCCGCAAAGTAGCGCTGTGTATGGTTGTACGCGAGAACCGGAGTGTGTCGCGTAGATATAAAATGAATAAGGACTCGGATGTAGAAATAAAATAGAGATATATTCTTGATTAATCCTAGCTATACACTTACTTCCCTATCTAGATTTAGAGTAACATAATGAACTAGAAATAGAACTTAGATTTAGAAATAGAATAGGAACTTGAAATGGAACTTGAATACGATTTGAATTAGAAGTCGAGGTTTGAGAGAGGTCCGAAGTCGGGCGATGCCCGGGACGAAGTGTCGATCCACTCGCGTGCACGAGACCTCCTCGGTTCTCGTGGCGCGCCAGTCGCTGAGCTCTTCGAGTGGGGCGGACGGTAGGAATAGGGCGAACGGCCCTTGCGGTGGGGCGCGGCCCGCGTTACGCGTGAGCCGCGCGCGTCGAGTGCGCGCGCGAGCGCATCGCTTCTTAGAGAATATTGATTATACATATATCTTAAAATTATGTGTGAGCGTTGTTCGTGTTACATCGAATAGTGTCGTGTGTACTTAGATCTAGAATTAATATATATAGTTATATATATTAGAAAAAATGAAGTATGGCTGAGTTACGGTGGGCGATTCGGTGGGTCGTTGTTGCGAAGGTGGATCGTGGGTGCTGTGATTTGCGCGGTAGCGCAAATGATTGTTCCATCTCCGGGGCGTGATTTGCGGGTCGGCTGCCTTAGCTCGGCGAAAGGGGTGTTTACCCGTGCGCTGGGCCGTGGACGGGTGCAGGTAATTCGTCCCTGCTCTGTGTGGGAGGTGTCGGAGGGTGGACGGCGATACGCCGGACGTCACACTACGTATCGTAGCAATGGATTTCTGATGCTTCTTAAAACGCGATATCGCATCTCATTCCTATGTTTCATGGTAAGATATAATATGATTTGCGAAGTGTCATGCATTCCTCGTCTACACTTCAAATGAATGTAAATAAGACACTTCCCTGCAAGGAAATGGCGTTTGCAGATGTCTGCGTATCGTAGCAATAGAGTTCTAATGCTTCTTAAAACTCGATATCGCATCTCATTTCTATGTTTCATGGTAAGATGTAATATGATTTGCGAAGTGTTATGCATTCCTCGTCTACGATTCAAATGAATGTAAATGCGACACTTCCTTGCAAGGAAATAGCGTCTGCAGATGTCTACGTATCGTAGCAATAGATTTCTAATGCTCCTTAAAACGCGATATCGCATCTCATTTCTATGTATCATGGTAAGATATAATATGATTTGCGAAGTATCATGTATCCTCGTCTACGATTCAAATGAATGTGAATGCGACACTTTCTCGCTAGGAAATAGCGTTTGCAGATGTCTACGTATCGTAGCAATAGAGTTCTAATGCTTCTTAAAACGCGATATCGCATCTCATTTCTATGTTTCATGGTAAGATATAATATGATTTGCGAAGTGTTATGTTTTCCTCGCCTACACTTCAAATGAATGTAAATGCGATACTTCCTCGCTAGGAAATAGCGTTTGCAGATGTCTACGTATCGTAGCAATAGCTTTCTAGTGCTTCTTAAAACGCGAAATCGCATCTCATTTCTATGTTTCATGGTAAGACATAATATGATTTGCGAAGTGTCATGCATTCCTCGTCTACACTTCAAATGAATGTAAATGCGACACTTCCCTGCAAGGAAATGGCGTTTGCAGATGTCTGCGTATCGTAGCAATAGAGTTCTAATGCTTCTTAAAACTCGATATCGCATCTCATTTCTATGTTTCATGGTAAGATGTAATATGATTTGCGAAGTGTTATGCATTCCTCGTCTACGATTCAAATGAATGTAAATGCGACACTTCCTTCCAAGGAAATAGCGTTTGCAGATGTCTACGTATCGTAGCAATAGAGTTCTAATGCTTCTCAGAACGCGATATCGCATCTCATTTCTATGTTTCATGGTAAGATATAATATGATTTGCGAAGTGTTATGTATTCCTCGTCTACACATCAACTGAATGTAAATGCGACACTTCCTCGCAAGGAAATAGCGTTTGCAAATGTCTACCTATCGTAGCAGTAGTGTTCTAATGCTTCTTAGAACGCGATATCGCACCTCATTTCTATGTTTCATGGTAAGATATAATATGATTTGCGAAGTGTTATGTATTACTCGTCTACACTTCAAATGAATGTAAATGCGACACTTCCTTGCAAGGAAATAGCGTTTGCAGATGTCTACGTATCGAAGCAATAGAGTTCAAATGCTTCTTAAAACGAGATATTGCATCTCATTTCTATGTTTCATGGTAAGATATAATATGATTTGCGAAGATTTATGTATTCCTCGTCTACACTTCAAATGAATGTTATTGCGATACTTCCTCGCTAGGAAATAGCGTTTGCAGATGTCTACGTATCGTAGCAGTAGAGTTCTAATGCTTCTTAAAACGCGATATCGCATCTCATTTCTATGTTTCATGGTAAGATATAACATGATTTGCGAAGTTTTATGTATTCCTCGTCTACACATCAAATGAATGTAAATGCGACACTTCCTTGCTAGGAAATAGCGTCTGCAGATGTCTAGGTATCGTAGCAATAGAGTTCTAATGCTTCTTAAAACGCGATATCGCATCTCATTTCTATGTATCATGATAAGATATAAAATGATTTGCGAAGTGTTATGCATTCCTCGTCTACGATTCAAATGAATGTAAATGCGACACTTCCTTGCAAGGAAATAGCGTTTGCAAATGTCTACCTATCGTAGCAGTAGTGTTCTAATGCTTCTTAGAACGCGATGTCGCATCTCATTTCTATGTTTCATGGTAAGATATAATATGATTTGCGAAGTGTTATGTATTCCTCGTCTACACATCAAATGAATGTAAATGCGACACTTCCTTGCAAGGAAATAGCGTTTGCAGATGTCTACGTATCGTAGCAATAGATTTCTAATGCTTCTTAAAACGCGATATCGCATCTCATTTCTATGTTTCATGGTAAGGTATAATATGATTTGCGAAGTGTTATGTATTCCTTGTCTACACTTCAAATGAATGTAAATGCGACACTTCCTTGCAAGGAAATAGCGTTTGCAGATGTCTACGTATTGAAGCAATAGATTTCAAATGCTTCTTAAAACGAGATATTGCATCGCATATCTATGTTTGATGATAAGATATAATATTCATTGCGAAGTGTTATGCATTCCTCGTCTACGATTCAAATGAAAGTAAGTGCGACACATCCTTGCAAGGAAATAGCGATTGCAGATGTCTACGTATCGTAGCAATAGATTTCTTATGATTCTTAAAACGCGATATCGCATCTCATTTCTATGTTTCATGGTAAGATATAATATGATTTGCGAAGTGTTATGTATTCCTCGTCTACACTTCAAATGAATGTAAATGCGACACTTCCTTGCTAGGGAAATAGTGTCTGGAGATGTCTACGTATCGAAGCAATAGAGTTCTTATGATTCTTAAAACGCGATATCGCATCTCATTTCTATGTTTCATGGTAAGATATAATATGATTTGCGAAGTGTCATGTATTCCTCGTCCACACTTCAAATGAATGTAAATGCGACACCTCCTTGCTAGGAAATAGCGTTTGCAGATGTCTACGTATCGTAGCAATGGATTTCTGATGCTTCTCAAAACGCGATATCGCATCTCATTTCTATGTTTCATGGTAAGATATAATATGATTTGCGAAGTGTTATGTATTCCTTGTCTACACCTCAAATGAATGTAAATGCGACACTTCCTTGCAAGAAAATAGCGTTTGCAGATGTCTATGTATCGAAGCAATAGATTTCAAATGCTTCTTAAAACGAGATATTGCATCTCATATCTATGTTTCATGATAAGATATAATATTCATTGCGAAGTGTTATGCATTCCTCGTCTACGATTCAAATGAAAGTAAATGCGACACTTCCTTGCAAGGAAATAGCGATTGCATATGTCTACGTATCGTAGCAATAGATTTCTTATGATTCTTAAAACGCGATATCGCATCTCATTTCTATGTTTCATGGTAAGATATAATATGATTTGCGGTGTGCTATGTATTCCTCGTCTACACTTCAAATGAATGTAAATGCGACACTTCCTTGCAAGGAAATAGCGTCTGCAGATGTCTAGGTATCGTAGCAATAGAGTTCTAATGCTTCTTAAAACGCGATATCGCATCTCATTTCTACGTATCACGGTAAGATATAATAAGATTTGCGAAGTGTCATGTATTCCTCGTCTACACTTCAAATGAATGTGAATGCGACACTTCCTCGCTAGGAAATAGCGTTTGCAGATGTCTACGTATCGTAGCAATAGATTTCTAATGCTTCTTAAAACGCGATATCGCATCTCATTTCTATGTTTCATGGTAAGATGTAATATGATTTGCGAAGTGTTATGCATTCCTCGTCTACGATTCAAATGAATGTAAATGCGACACTTCCTTGCAAGGAAATAGCGTTTGCAGATGTCTACGTATGGTAGCAATAGAGTTCTTATGATTCTTAAAACGCGATATCGCATCTCATTTCTATGTTTCATGGTAAGATATAATATGATTTGCGATGTGTTATGTATTCCTCGCCTACACATCAACTGAATGTAAATGCGACACTTCCTTGCAAGGAAATAGCGTTTGCAGATGTCTACGTATCGTAGCAATAGAGTTCTTATGATACTTAAAACGCGATATCGCATCTCATTTCTATGTTTCATGATAAGATATAATATGATTTGCGAAGTGTCATGCATTCCTCGTCTACACTTCAAATGAATGTAAATGCCACACTTCCTTGCTAGGAAATAGCGTCTTCAGATTTCTAGGTATCGTAGCAATAGTGTTATAATGCTTCTTAAAACGCGATATTGCATCTCATTTCTGTTTCATGGTAAGATGTAATATGATTTGCGAAGTGTTATTAATTCCTCCTCTACACTTCAAATGAATGTAAATGCGACACTTTCTCGCTAGGAAATAGCGTTTGCAGATGTCTACGTATCGTAGCAATAGAGTTCTAATGCTTCTTAAAACGCGATATCGCATCTCATTTCTATGTTTCATGGTAAGATATAATATGATTTGCGAAGTGTTATGTTTTCCTCGCCTACACTTCAAATGAATGTAAATGCGATACTTCCTCGCTAGGAAATAGCGTTTGCAGATGTCTACGTATCGTAGCAATAGCTTTCTAGTGCTTCTTAAAACGCGAAATCGCATCTCATTTCTATGTTTCATGGTAAGACATAATATGATTTGCGAAGTGTCATGCATTCCTCGTCTACACTTCAAATGAATGTAAATGCGACACTTCCCTGCAAGGAAATGGCGTTTGCAGATGTCTGCGTATCGTAGCAATAGAGTTCTAATGCTTCTTAAAAACTCGATATCGCATCTCATTTCTATGTTTCATGGTAAGATGTAATATGATTTGCGAAGTGTTATGCATTCCTCGTCTACGATTCAAATGAATGTAAATGCGACACTTCCTTCCAAGGAAATAGCGTTTGCAGATGTCTACGTATCGTAGCAATAGAGTTCTAATGCTTCTCAGAACGCGATATCGCATCTCATTTCTATGTTTCATGGTAAGATATAATATGATTTGCGAAGTGTTATGTATTCCTCGTCTACACATCAACTGAATGTAAATGCGACACTTCCTCGCAAGGAAATAGCGTTTGCAAATGTCTACCTATCGTAGCAGTAGTGTTCTAATGCTTCTTAGAACGCGATGTCGCATCTCATTTCTATGTTTCATGGTAAGATATAATATGATTTGCGAAGTGTTATGTATTCCTCGTCTACACATCAAATGAATGTAAATGCGACACTTCCTTGCAAGGAAATAGCGTTTGCAGATGTCTACGTATCGTAGCAATATAGTTCTTATGATTCTTAAAACGCGATATCGCATCTCATTTCTATGTTTCATGGTAAGATATCATATGATTTGCGAAGTGTCATGTATTCCTCGTCTACACTTCAAATGAATGTAAATGCGACACTTCCTTGCTAGGAAATAGCGTCTGCAGATGTCTAGGTATCGTAGCAATAGAGTTCTAATGCTTCTTAAAACGCGATATCGCATCTCATTTCTATGTTTCATGATAAGATATAATATGACTTGCGAAGTGTTATGCATTCCTCGTCTACGATTCAAATGAATGTAAATGCGACTCCTCCTTGCAAGGAAATAGCGTCTGCAGATGTCTAGGTATCGTAGCAATAGAGTTGTAATACTTCTTAAAACGCGATATCGCATCTCATTTCTATTTTTCATGGTAAGATATAATATGATTTGCGAAGTGTTATGTATTCCTCGTCTACACTTCAAATGAATGTGAATGCGACACTTCCTCGCTAGGAAATAGCGTTTGCAGATGTCTACGTATCGTAGCAATAGATTTCTAATGCTTCTTAAAGCGCGATATCGCATCTCATTTCTATGTTTCATGGTAAGATACAATATGATTTGCGAAGTGTTATGTATTCCTTGTCTACACCTCAAATGAATGTAAATGCGATACTTCCTTGCAAGAAAATAGCGTTTGCAGATGTCTATGTATCGAAGCAATAGATTTCAAATGCTTCTTAAAACGAGATATTGCATCTCATATCTATGTTTCATGATAAGATATAATATCCTTTGCGAAGTGTTATGCATTCCTCGTCTACGATTCAAATGAATGTAAATGCGACTCTTCCTTGCAAGGAAATAGCGTTTGCAAATGTCTACCTATCGTAGCAGTAGTGTTCTAATGCTTCTTAGAACGCGATGTCGCATCTCATTTCTATGTTTCATGGTAAGATATAATATGATTTGCGAAGTGTTATGTATTCCTCGTCTACACATCAAATGAATGTAAATGCGACACTTCCTTGCAAGGAAATAGCGTTTGCAGATGTCTACGTATCGTAGCAATATAGTTCTTATGATTCTTAAAACGCGATATCGCATCTCATTTCTATGCTTCATGGTAAGGTATAATATGATTTGCGAAGTGTTATGTATTCCTTGTCTACACTTCAAATGAATGTAAATGCGACACTTCCTTGCAAGGAAATAGCGTTTGCAGATGTCTACGTATTGAAGCAATAGATTTCAAATGCTTCTTAAAACGAGATATTGCATCTCATATCTATGTTTCATGATAAGATATAATATTCATTGCGAAGTGTTATGCATTCCTCGTCTACGATTCAAATGAAAGTAAATGCGACACTTCCTTGCAAGGAAATAGCGATTGCAGATGTCTACGTATCGTAGCAATAGATTTCTTATGATTCTTAAAACGCGATATCGCATCTCATTTCTATGTTTCATGGTAAGGTATAACATGATTTGCGAAGTGTTACGTATTAATCGTCTACACTTCAAATGAATGTGAATGCGATACTTCCTCGCTAGGAAATAGCGTTTGCAGATGTCTACGTATCGTAGCAATAGCTTCCTAGTGCTTCTTAAAACGCGATATCGCATCCCATTGCTATGTTTCATGGTAAGATATAATATGACTAGCGACGTATCATGTACTCCTCGTCCACACTTCAAATGAATGTAAATGCGACACTTCCTTGCTAGGAAATAGCGTCTGCAGATGTCTAGGTATCGTAGCAATAGAGATCTCATGCTTCTTAAAACGCGATATCGCATCTCATATCTATGTTTCATGATAAGATATAATATTCATTGCGAAGTGTTATGTATTCCTCGTCCACGCTTCAAATGAATGTAAATGCGACACTTCCTTGCAAGGAAATAGCGTTTGCAGATGTGTACGTATCGTAGCAATAGGGTTCTAATGCTTCTTAAAACGCGATATCGCATCTCATTTCTATGTTTCATGGTAAGATATAATATGATTTGCGATGTGTTATGTATTCCTCGCCTACACATCAACTGAATGTAAATGCGACACTTCCTTGCAAGGAAATGGCGTTTGCAGATGTCTACGTATCGTAGCAATAGAGTTCTTACGATTCTTAAAACGCGATATCGCATCTCATTTCTACGTTTCATGGTAAGATATTATATGATTTGCGAAGTGTCATGTATTCCTCGTCTACCCTTCAAATGAATGTAAATGCGACACTTCCTTGCTAGGAAGTAGCGTCTGCAGATGTCTAGGTATCGTAGCAATAGAGTTCTAATGCTTCTTAAAACGCGATATCGCATCTCATTTCTATGTTTCGTGGTAAGATATAATATGATTTGCGAAGTGTCATGTATTCCTCGTCCATGCTTCAAATGAATGTAAATGCGACACTTCCTTGCAAGGAAATAGCGTTTGCAGATGTCTACGTATCGTAGCAATAGAGTTTTTATGATTCTTAAAACGCGATATCGGATCTCATTTCTATGTTTCATGGTAAGATATAATATGATTTGCGAAGTGTTATGTATTCCTCGTCCACACTTCAAATGAATGTAAATGCGACACTTCCTTGCAAGGAAATAGCGTTTGCAGATGTCTACGTATCGTAACAATAGAGTTCTCATGATTCTTAAAACGCGATATCGCATCTCATTTCTATGTTTCATGGTAAGATATAATATGATTTGCGAAGTGTTATTTATTCCTCGTCTACACTTCAAATGAATGAAAATGCAACACTTCTTTGCAAGGAAATAGCGTTTGCAAATGTCTACCTATCGTAGCAAAAGTGCTCTAATGCTTCTTAAAACGCGATATCGCATCTCATTTCTATGTTTCATGGTAAGATATAATATGATTTGCGAAGTATTATGTATTCCTCGTCTACATATCAAATGAATGTAAGTGCGACACTTCTTTGCAAGGAAATAGCGTTTGCAGATGTCTACGTATCGTAGCAATAGATTTCTAATGCTTCTTAAAACGCGATATCGCATCTCATTTCTATGTTTCATGGTAAGATATAATATGATTTGCGAAGTGTTATGTATTCCTCATCAACACATCAACTGAATATAAATGCGACACTTCCTTGCAAGGAAATAGCGTTTGCAGATGTCTACGTATCGAAGCAATAGAGTTCAA
Source organism: Xylocopa sonorina (assembly GCF_050948175.1). Classification (NCBI taxonomy): domain Eukaryota; kingdom Metazoa; phylum Arthropoda; class Insecta; order Hymenoptera; family Apidae; genus Xylocopa; species Xylocopa sonorina. Next base: position 177,113 of record NW_027490139.1, on the reverse strand, counting down.
ATGCTTCATAAAACGAGATATTGCATCTCATATCTATGTTTCATGATAAGATATAATATTCATTGCGCAGTGTTATGCATTCCTCGTCTACGATTCAAATGAATGTAAATGCAACACTTCCTAGCAAGGAAATAGCGTTTGCAGATGTCTACGTATCGTAGCAATAGAGTTCTAATGCTTCCTAAAACGCGTTACCGCATCTCGTTTCTATGTTTCATGGTAAGATATAATATGATTTACGAAGTGTTGTGTATTCCTCGTCTACACTTCAAATGAATGTAAATGCGACACTTCTTTGCAAGGAAATAGCGTTTGCAGATGTCTACGTATCGTAGCAATAGAGTTCTTATGATTCTTAAAACGCGATATCGCATCACATTTCTATGTTTCATGGTAAGATATAATATGATTTGCGAAGTGTTATGTATTCCTCGTGTACACATCAAATGAATGTAAATGCGACACTTTCTTGCAAGGAAATAGCGTTTGCAGATGTCTACGTATCGTAGCAATGGATTTCTGCTGCTTCTTAAAACGCGATATCGCATCTCATTTCTATGTTTCATGGTAAGATATAATATGATTTGCGAAGTGTTATGTATTCCTAGTCTACGCTTCAAATGAATGTAAATGCGACACTTCCTTGCTAGGAAATAGCGTTTGCAGATGTCTACGTATCTTAGCAATAGATTTCAAATGCTTCTTAAAACGAGATATTGCATCTCGTATCTACGTTTCATGATAAGATATAATATTCATTGCGAAGTGTTATGCATTCCTCGTCTACGATTCAAATGAAAGTAAATGCGACACTTCCTTGCAAGGAAATAGCGATTGCAGATGTCTACGTATCGTAGCAATAGAGTTCATATGGTTCTTAAAACGCGATGTCGCATCTCATATCTATGTTTCAAGATAAGATATAATATTCATTGCGAAGTGTAATGCATTCCTCGTCTACGATTCAAATGAATGTAAATGCGACTCTTCCTTGCAAGGAAATAGCGTTTGCAAATGTCTACCTATCGTAGCAGTAGTGTTCTAATGCTTCTTAGAACGCGATGTCGCATCTCATTTCTATGTTTCATGGTAAGATATAATATGATTTGCGAAGTGTTATGTATTCCTCGTCTACACATCAAATGAATGTAAATGCGACACTTCCTTGCAAGGAAATAGCGTTTGCAGATGTCTACGTATCGTAGCAATATAGTTCTTATGATTCTTAAAACGCGATATCGCATCTCATTTCTATGCTTCATGGTAAGGTATAATATGATTTGCGAAGTGTTATGTATTCCTTGTCTACACTTCAAATGAATGTAAATGCGACACTTCCTTGCAAGGAAATAGCGTTTGCAGATGTCTACGTATTGAAGCAATAGATTTCAAATGCTTCTTAAAACGAGATATTGCATCTCATATCTATGTTTCATGATAAGATATAATATTCATTGCGAAGTGTTATGCATTCCTCGTCTACGATTCAAATGAAAGTAAATGCGACACTTCCTTGCAAGGAAATAGCGATTGCAGATGTCTACGTATCGTAGCAATAGATTTCTTATGATTCTTAAAACGCGATATCGCATCTCATTTCTATGTTTCATGGTAAGGTATAACATGATTTGCGAAGTGTTACGTATTAATCGTCTACACTTCAAATGAATGTGAATGCGATACTTCCTCGCTAGGAAATAGCGTTTGCAGATGTCTACGTATCGTAGCAATAGCTTCCTAGTGCTTCTTAAAACGCGATATCGCATCCCATTGCTATGTTTCATGGTAAGATATAATATGACTAGCGACGTATCATGTACTCCTCGTCCACACTTCAAATGAATGTAAATGCGACACTTCCTTGCTAGGAAATAGCGTCTGCAGATGTCTAGGTATCGTAGCAATAGAGATTCTAATGCTTCTTAAAACGCGATATCGCATCTCATATCTATGTTTCATGATAAGATATAATATTCATTGCGAAGTGTTATGTATTCCTCGTCCACGCTTCAAATGAATGTAAATGCGACACTTCCTTGCAAGGAAATAGCGTTTGCAGATGTGTACGTATCGTAGCAATAGGGTTCTAATGCTTCTTAAAACGCGATATCGCATCTCATTTCTATGTTTCATGGTAAGATATAATATGATTTGCGATGTGTTATGTATTCCTCGCCTACACATCAACTGAATGTAAATGCGACACTTCCTTGCAAGGAAATGGCGTTTGCAGATGTCTACGTATCGTAGCAATAGAGTTCTTACGATTCTTAAAACGCGATATCGCATCTCATTTCTACGTTTCATGGTAAGATATTATATGATTTGCGAAGTGTCATGTATTCCTCGTCTACCCTTCAAATGAATGTAAATGCGACACTTCCTTGCTAGGAAGTAGCGTCTGCAGATGTCTAGGTATCGTAGCAATAGAGTTCTAATGCTTCTTAAAACGCGATATCGCATCTCATTTCTATGTTTCGTGGTAAGATATAATATGATTTGCGAAGTGTCATGTATTCCTCGTCCATGCTTCAAATGAATGTAAATGCGACACTTCCTTGCAAGGAAATAGCGTGGTTTGCAGATGTCTACGTATCGTAGCAATAGAGTTTTTATGATTCTTAAAACGCGATATCGGATCTCATTTCTATGTTTCATGGTAAGATATAATATGATTTGCGAAGTGTTATGTATTCCTCGTCCACACTTCAAATGAATGTAAATGCGACACTTCCTTGCAAGGAAATAGCGTTTGCAGATGTCTACGTATCGTAACAATAGAGTTCTCATGATTCTTAAAACGCGATATCGCATCTCATTTCTATGTTTCATGGTAAGATATAATATGATTTGCGAAGTGTTATTTATTCCTCGTCTACACTTCAAATGAATGAAAATGCAACACTTCTTTGCAAGGAAATAGCGTTTGCAAATGTCTACCTATCGTAGCAATAGTGCTCTAATGCTTCTTAAAACGCGATATCGCATCTCATTTCTATGTTTCATGGTAAGATATAATATGATTTGCGAAGTATTATGTATTCCTCGTCTACATATCAAATGAATGTAAGTGCGACACTTCTTTGCAAGGAAATAGCGTTTGCAGATGTCTACGTATCGTAGCAATAGATTTCTAATGCTTCTTAAAACGCGATATCGCATCTCATTTCTATGTTTCATGGTAAGATATAATATGATTTGCGAAGTGTTATGTATTCCTCATCAACACATCAACTGAATATAAATGCGACACTTCCTTGCAAGGGAAATAGCGTTTGCAGATGTCTACGTATCGAAGCAATAGAGTTCAAATGCTTCATAAAACGAGATATTGCATCTCATATCTATGTTTCATGATAAGATATAATATTCATTGCGCAGTGTTATGCATTCCCTCGTCTACGATTCAAATGAATGTAAATGCAACACTTCCTAGCAAGGAAATAGCGTTTGCAGATGTCTACGTATCGTAGCAATAGAGTTCTAATGCTTCCTAAAACGCGTTACCGCATCTCGTTTCTATGTTTCATGGTAAGATATAATTACGAAGTGTTGTGTATTCCTCGTCTACACTTCAAATGAATGTAAATGCGACACTTCTTTGCAAGGAAATAGCGTTTGCAGATGTCTACGTATCGTAGCAATAGAGTTCTTATGATTCTTAAAACGCGATATCGCATCACATTTCTATGTTTCATGGTAAGATATAATATGATTTGCGAAGTGTTATGTATTCCTCGTGTACACATCAAATGAATGTAAATGCGACACTTTCTTGCAAGGAAATAGCGTTTGCAGATGTCTACGTATCGTAGCAATGGATTTCTGCTGCTTCTTAAAACGCGATATCGCATCTCATTTCTATGTTTCATGGTAAGATATAATATGATTTGCGAAGTGTTATGTATTCCTAGTCTACGCTTCAAATGAATGTAAATGCGACACTTCCTTGCTAGGAAATAGCGTTTGCAGATGTCTACGTATCTTAGCAATAGATTTCAAATGCTTCTTAAAACGAGATATTGCATCTCGTATCTACGTTTCATGATAAGATATAATATTCATTGCGAAGTGTTATGCATTCCTCGTCTACGATTCAAATGAAAGTAAATGCGACACTTCCTTGCAAGGAAATAGCGATTGCAGATGTCTACGTATCGTAGCAATAGAGTTCATATGGTTCTTAAAACGCGATATCGCATCTCATATCTATGTCAAGATAAGATATAATATTCATTGCGAAGTGTTATGCATTCCTCGTCTACGATTCAAATGAAAGTAAATGAGACACTTCCTTGCAAGGAAATAGCGTTTGCAAATGTCTAACTATCGTAGCAGTAGTGTTCTAATGCTTCTTAAAACGCGATATCGCATCTCATTTCTATGTTTCATGGTAAGATATAATATGATTTGTGAAGTGTCATGTATTCCTCGTCTACACTTCAAATGAATGTAAATGCGACACTTCCTTGCAAGGAAATAGCGTTTGCAAATGTCTACCTATCGTAGCAATAGTGTTCTAATGCTTCTTAAAACGCGATATCGCATCTCATTTCTATGTTTCATGGTAAGATATAATGTGATTGGCGAAGTGTCATGTATTCCTCTTCTACACTTCAAATGAATGTAAATGCGACACTTCGTTGCAAGGAAATAGCGATTGCAGATGTCTACGTATCGTAGCAATAGTGTTCTAATGCTTCTTAAAACGCGATATCGCAACTCATTTCTATGTTTCATGGTAAGATATAATATGATTTGCGAAGTGTTATGAACTCCTCGTCTACACATCAAATGAATGTAAATGCGACACTTCCTTGCTAGGAAATAGCGTTTGCAGATGTCTACGTATCGTAGCAATAGAGATCTTATGATTCTTAAAACGCGATATCGCACCTCATTTCTATGTTTCATGGTAAGATATAATATGATTTGCGAAGTGTTATGTATTCCTCGTCTGCACTTCAAATGAATGTAAATGCGACACTTCCTTGCAAGGAAATAGCGTTTGCAAATGTCTAACTATCGTAGCAGTAGTGTTCTAATGCTTCTTAAAACGCGATATCGCATCTCATTTCTATGTTTCATGGTAAGATATAATATGATTTGTGAAGTGTCATGTATTCCTCGTCTACACTTCAAATGAATGTAAATGCGACACTTCCTTGCTAGGAAATAGCGTTTGCAAATGTCTACCTATCGTAGCAATAGTGTTCTAATGCTTCTTAAAACGCGATATCGCATCTCATTTCTATGTTTCATGGTAAGATATAATGTGATTGGCGAAGTGTCATGTATTCCTCTTCTACACTTCAAATGAATGTAAATGCGACACTTCGTTGCAAGGAAATAGCGATTGCAGATGTCTACGTATCGTAGCAATAGTGTTCTAATGCTTCTTAAAACGCGATATCGCAACTCATTTCTATGTTTCATGGTAAGATATAATATGATTTGCGAAGTGTTATGTACTCCTCGTCTACACATCAAATGAATGTAAATGCGACACTTCCTTGCTAGGAAATAGCGTTTGCAGATGTCTACGTATCGTAGCAATAGAGTTCTTATGATTCTTAAAACGCGATATCGCATCTCATTTCTATGTTTCATGGTAAGATATAATATTCATTGCGAAGTGTTATGCATTCCTCGTCTACGAATCAAATGAAAGTAAATGCGACACTTTCTTGCAAGGAAATAGCGTTTGCAGATGTCTACGTATCGTAGCAATGGATTTCTGATGCTTCTTAAAACGCGATATCGCATCTCATTTCTATGTTTCATGGTAAGATATAATATGATTTGCGAAGTGTCATGTATTCCTCGTCCACACTTCAAATGAATGTAAATGCGACACCTCCTTGCTAGGAAATAGCGTCTGCTGATGTCTAGGTATCGTAGAAATAGAGTTCTAATGCTTCTTAAAACGCGATATCGCATCACATTTCTATGTTTCATGGTAAGATATAATATGATTTGCGAAGTGTTATGTATTCCTCGTCTACACTTCAAATGAATGTAAATGCGACACTTCCTTGCTAGGAAATAGCGTTTGCAGATGTCTACGTATCGTAGCAATGGATTTCTAATGCTTCTTAAAACGCGATATCGCATCTCATTTCTATGTTTCATGGTAAGATATAATATGATTTGTGAAGTGTCATGTATTCCTCGTCTACACTTCAAATGAATGTAAATGCGACACTTCCTTGCAAGGAAATAGCGTTTGCAAATGTCTACCTATCGTAGCAATAGTGTTCTAATGCTTCTTAAAACGCGATATCGCATCTCATTTCTATGTTTCATGGTAAGATATAATATGATTTGCGAAGTGTTATGTATTCCTCGTCTACACATCAAATGAATGTAAATGCGACACCTCCTTGCTAGGAAATAGCGTCTGCTGATGTCTAGGTATCGTAGAAATAGAGTTCTAATGCTTCTTAAAACGCGATATCGCATCACATTTCTATGTTTCATGGTAAGATATAATATGATTTGCGAAGTGTTATGTATTCCTCGTCTACACTTCAAATGAATGTAAATGCGACACTTCCTTGCAAGGAAATAGCGTTTGCAGATGTCTACGTATCGATGCAATAGATTTCAAATGCTTCTTAAAACGAGATATTGCATCTCATATCTACGTTTCATGATAAGATATAATATTCATTGCGAAGTGTTATGCATTCCTCGTCTACGATTCAAATGAAAGTAAATGTGACACTTCGTTGCAAGGAAATAGCGATTGCAGATGTCTACGTATCGTAGCAATAGAGTTCTAATGCTTCTTAAAACGCGATATCGCATCTCATTTCTATGTTTCATGGTAAGATATAATATGATTTGCGAAGTGTTATGTATTCCTCGTCTACACTTCAAATGAATGTAAATGCAACCCTTCCTTACAAGGAAATAGCGTTTGCAGATGTCTACGTATCGAAGCAATAGAGTTCAAATGCTTCTTAAAACGAGATATTGCATCTCATATCTATGTTTCATGATAAGATATAATATTCTTTGCGAAGTGCTATGCATTCCTCCTCTACGATTCAAATGAATGTAAATGCGACACTTCCTTGCAAGGAAATAGCGTTTGCAGATGTCTGCGTATCGTAGCAATAGAGTTCTTATGATTCTTAAAACGCGATATCGCATCTCATTTCTGTTTCATGGTAAGGTATAATATGATTTGCGAAGTGTTATATATCCGTCGTCTACACTTCAAGTGAATGTAAATGCGACACTTTCTTGCAAGGAAATAGCATTTGCAGATGTCTACGTATCGTAGCAATGGATTTCTGCTGCTTCTTAAAACGCGATATCGCAACTCATTTCTATGTTTCATGGTAAGATATAATATGATTTGCGAAGTGTTATGTATTCCTAGTCTACACTTCAAATGAATGTAAATGCGACACTTCCTTGCAAGGAAATAGCGTTTGCAAATGTCTACCTATGGTAGCAATAGTGTTCTAATGCTTCTTAAAACGCGATATCGCATCCCATTTCTATGTTTCATGGTAAGACATAATATGATTTGCGAAGTGTCATGTATTCCTCGTCTACACTTCAAATGAATGTAAATGCGACTCTTCCTTGCAAGGTAATAGCGTTTGCAAATGTCTGCCTATCGTAGCAATGGTGTTCTAATGCTTCTTAAAACGCGATATCGCATCTCATTTCTATGTTTCATGGTAAGATGTAATATGATTTGCGAAGTGTTATGTATTCCTCCTCTACACTTCAAATGAATGTAAATGCGACACTTCCTTGCAAGGAAATAGCGTTTGCAAATGTCTACCTATCGTAGCAATAGTGTTCTAATGCTTCTTAAAACGCGATATCGCATCTCATTTCTATGTTTCATGGTAAGATATGATATGATTTGCGAACTGTTATGTATTCCTCGTCGACACTTCAAATGAATGTAAATGCGACACTTCCTTGCAAGGAAATAGCGTATGCAGATGTCTACGTATCGAAGCAATAGAGTTCAAATGCTCCTTAAAACGAGATATTGCATCTCATATCTATGTTTCATGATAAGATATAATATTCATTGCGATGTGTTATGCATTCCTCGTCTACACTTCAAATGAATGTGAATGCGACACTTCCTTGCAAGGAAATAGCGTTTGCAGATGTCTACGTATCGTAGCAATAGAGTTCTAATGCTTCATAAAACGAGATATTGCATCTCATATCTATGTTTGATGATAAGATATAATATTCATTGCGAAGTGTTATGCATTCCTCGTCTACGATTCAAATGAATGTAAATGCGACACTTCCTTGCAAGGAAATAGCGTTTGCAGATGTCTACGTATCGTAGCAATAGATTTCAAATGTTTCTTAAAACGCGATATCGCATCTCATTTCTATGTTTCATGGTAAGATATAACATGATTTGCGAAGTGTTACGTATTCCTAGTCTACTCTTCAAATGAATGTGAATGCGATACTTCCTCGCTAGGAAATAGCGTTTGCAGATGTCTAGGTATCGTAGCAATAGAGATCTAATGCTTCTTAAAACGCGATATCGCATCTCATTTCTATGTTTCATGGTAAGATACAATATGATTTGCGAAGTGTTATGTATTCCTCGTCTACACATCAAATGAATGTAAATACGACACTTCCTTGCAAGGAAATAGCGTTTTCAGATGTCTACGTATCGTTGCAATAGAGTTCTTATGATACTTAAAACGCGATATCGCATCTCATTTCTATGTTTCATGGTAAGGTATAATATGATTTGCGAAGTGTTATGTATTCCTCGTCTACACTTCAAATGAATGTAAATGCGACACTTCCTTGCAAGGAAATAGCGTTTGCAGATGTCTACGTATCGTAGCAATAGAGTTCTTATGATTCTTAAAACGCGATATCGCATCTCATTTCTATGTTTCATGGTAAGATACAATACGATTTGCGAAGTGTTATTTATTCCTCGGCTACACTTCAAATGAATGTAAATGCGACACATCTTTGCTAGGAAATAGCGATTGCAGATGTCTACGTATCGTAGCAGTAGAGATCTTATGATTCTTAGAACGCGATATCGCATCTCATTTCTATGTTTCATGGTAAGATATAATATGATTTGAGGAGTGTTATGTATTCCTCGTCTACACTTCAAATGAATGCAAATGCGACACTTCCTTGCAAGGAAATAGCGTTTGCAAATGTCTACCTATCGTAGAAGTAGTGTTCTAATGCTTCTTAAAACGCGATATCGCATCTCATTTCTATGTTTCATGGTAAGATATAATATGATTTGCGAAGTGTTATGTATTCCTCGTCTACACATCAAACGAATGTAAATGCGACACTTCCTTGCAAGGAAATAGCGTTTGCACATGTCTACGTATCGTAGCAATAGAGTTCTAATGCTTCATAAAACGAGATATTGCATCTCATATCTATGTTTGATGATAAGATATAATATTCATTGCGAAGTGTTATGCATTCCTCGTCTACGATTCAAATGAATGTAAATGCGACACTTCCTTGCAAGGAAATAGCGTTTGCAGATGTCTACGTATCGTAGCAATAGAGTCCTTATGATTCTTAAAACGCGATATCGCCTCTCATTTCTATGTTTCATGGTAAGATATTATATGATTTGCGAAGTGTCATGTATTCCTCGTCTATACTTCAAATGAATGTAAATGCGACACTTCCTTGCAAGGAAATAGCGTTTGCAGATGTCTACGTATCGTAGCAATAGAGTTCTTATGATTCTTAAAACGCGATATCGCATCTCATTTCTATGTTTCATGGTATGATATAATATGATTTGCGAAGTGTTATGTATTCCTCGTCTACACTTCAAATGAATGTAAATGCGACACTTCCTTGCAAGGAAATTGCGTTTGCAGATGTCTACGTATCGATGCAATAGATTTCAAATGCTTCTTAAAACGAGATATTGCATCTCATATCTACGTTTCATGATAAGATATAATATTCATTGCGAAGTGTTATGCATTCCTCGTCTACTATTCAAATGAAAGTAAATGCGACACTTCGTTGCAAGGAAATAGCGATTGCAGATGTCTACGTATCGTAGCAATAGAGTATATATGATCCTTAAAACGCGATATCGCATCTCATATCTATGTTTCAAGATAAGATATAATATTCATTGCGAAGTGTTATGCATTCCTCGTCTACGATTCAAATGAAAGTAAATGTGACACTTCGTTGCAAGGAAATAGCGATTGCAGATGTCTACGTATCGTAGCAATAGAGTTCTAATGCTTCTTAAAACGCGATATCGCATCTCATTTCTATGTTTCATGGTAAGATATAATATGATTTGCGAAGTGTTATGTATTCCTCGTCTACACTTCAAATGAATGTAAATGCAACCCTTCCTTACAAGGAAATAGCGTTTGCAAATGTCTACCTATCGTAGCAATAGTGTTCTAATGCTTCTTAAAACGCGATATCGCATCTCATTTCTATGTTTCATGGTAAGATATAATATGATTTGCGAACTGTTATGTATTCTTCGTCTACACTTCAAATGAATGTAAATGCGACACTTCCTTGCAAGGAAATAGCGTATGCAGATGTCTACGTATCGAAGCAATAGAGTTCAAATGCTCCTTAAAACGAGATATTGCATCTCATATCTATGTTTCATGATAAGATATAATATTCATTGCGATGTGTTATGCATTCCTCGTCTACACTTCAAATGAATGTGAATGCGACACTTCCTTGCAAGGAAATAGCGTTTGCAGATGTCTACGTATCGTAGCAATAGAGTTCTTATGATTCTTAAAACGCGATATCGCATCTCATTTCTATGTTTCATGGTAAGATATAATACGATTTGCGAAGTGTTATTTATTCCTCGGCTACACTTCAAATGAATGTAAATGCGACACTTCTTTGCTAGGAAATAGCGATTGCAGATGTCTACGTATCGTAGCAGTAGAGATCTTATGATTCTTAGAACGCGATATCGCATCTCATTTCTATGTTTCATGGTAAGATATAATATGATTTGAGGAGTGTTATGTATTCCTCGTCTACACTTCAAATGAATGCAAATGCGACACTTCCTTGCAAGGAAATAGCGTTTGCAAATGTCTACCTATCGTAGCAGTAGTGTTCTAATGCTTCTTAAAACGCGATATCGCATCTCATTTCTATGTTTGATGGTAAGATATAATATGATTTGCGAAGTGTTATGTATTCCTCGTCTACACATCAAACGAATGTAAATGCGACACTTCCTTGCAAGGAAATAGCGTTTGCACATGTCTACGTATCGTAGCAATAGAGTTCTAATGCTTCATAAAACGAGATATTGCATCTCATATCTATGTTTGATGATAAGATATAATATTCATTGCGAAGTGTTATGCATTCCTCGTCTACGATTCAAATGAATGTAAATGCGACACTTCCTTGCAAGGAAATAGCGTTTGCAGATGTCTACGTATCGTAGCAATAGAGTTCTTATGATTCTTAAAACGCGATATCGCCTCTCATTTCTATGTTTCATGGTAAGATATTATATGATTTGCGAAGTGTCATGTATTCCTCGTCTATACTTCAAATGAATGTAAATGCGACACTTCCTTGCAAGGAAATAGCGTTTGCAGATGTCTACGTATCGTAGCAATAGAGTTCTTATGATTCTTAAAACGCGATATCGCATCTCATTTCTGTTTCATGGTAAGGTATAATATGATTTGCGAAGTGTTATATATCCGTCGTCTACACTTCAAGTGAATGTAAATGCGACACTTTCTTGCAAGGAAATAGCATTTGCAGATGTCTACGTATCGTAGCAATGGATTTCTGCTGCTTCTTAAAACGCGTTATCGCAACTCATTTCTATGTTTCATGGTAAGATATAATATGATTTGCGAAGTGTTATGTATTCCTAGTCTACACTTCAAATGAATGTAAATGCGACACTTCCTTGCAAGGAAATAGCGTTTGCAAATGTCTACCTATCGTAGCAATAGTGTTCTAATGCTTCTTAAAACGCGATATCGCATCTCATTTCTATGTTTCATGGTAAGATATAATATGATTTGCGAACTGTTATGTATTCCTCGTCTACACTTCAAATGAATGTAAATGCGACACTTCCTTGCAAGGAAATAGCGTATGCAGATGTCTACGTATCGAAGCAATAGAGTTCAAATGCTTCTTAAAACGAGATATTGCATCTCATATCTATGTTTCATGATAAGATATAATATTCTTTGCGAAGTGCTATGCATTCCTCCTCTACGATTCAAATGAATGTAAATGCGACACTTCCTTGCAAGGAAATAGCGTTTGCAGATGTCTGCGTATCGTAGCAATAGAGTTCTTATGATTCTTAAAACGCGATATCGCATCTCATTTCTGTTTCATGGTAAGGTATAATATGATTTGCGAAGTGTTATATATCCGTCGTCTACACTTCAAGTGAATGTAAATGCGACACTTTCTTGCAAGGAAATAGCATTTGCAGATGTCTACGTATCGTAGCAATGGATTTCTGCTGCTTCTTAAAACGCGATATCGCAACTCATTTCTATGTTTCATGGTAAGATATAATATGATTTGCGAAGTGTTATGTATTCCTAGTCTACACTTCAAATGAATGTAAATGCGACACTTCCTTGCAAGGAAATAGCGTTTGCAAATGTCTACCTATGGTAGCAATAGTGTTCTAATGCTTCTTAAAACGCGATATCGCATCCCATTTCTATGTTTCATGGTAAGACATAATATGATTTGCGAAGTGTCATGTATTCCTCGTCTACACTTCAAATGAATGTAAATGCGACACTTCCTTGCAAGGTAATAGCGTTTGCAAATGTCTGCCTATCGTAGCAATAGTGTTCTAATGCTTCTTAAAACGCGATATCGCATCTCATTTCTATGTTTCATGGTAAGATGTAATATGATTTGCGAAGTGTTATGTATTCCTCCTCTACACTTCAAATGAATGTAAATGCGACACTTCCTTGCAAGGAAATAGCGTTTGCAAATGTCTACCTATCGTAGCAATAGTGTTCTAATGCTTCTTAAAACGCGATATCGCATCTCATTTCTATGTTTCATGGTAAGATATAATATGATTTGCGAACTGTTATGTATTCCTCGTCGACACTTCAAATGAATGTAAATGCGACACTTCCTTGCAAGGAAATAACGTATGCAGATGTCTACGTATCGAAGCAATAGAGTTCAAATGCTCCTTAAAACGAGATATTGCATCTCATATCTATGTTTCATGATAAGATATAATATTCATTGCGATGTGTTATGCATTCCTCGTCTACACTTCAAATGAATGTGAATGCGACACTTCCTTGCAAGGAAATAGCGTTTGCAGATGTCTACGTATCGTAGCAATAGAGTTCTAATGCTTCATAAAACGAGATATTGCATCTCATATCTATGTTTGATGATAAGATATAATATTCATTGCGAAGTGTTATGCATTCCTCGTCTACGATTCAAATGAATGTAAATGCGACACTTCCTTGCAAGGAAATAGCGTTTGCAGATGTCTACGTATCGTAGCAATAGATTTCAAATGTTTCTTAAAACGCGATATCGCATCTCATTTCTATGTTTCATGGTAAGATATAACATGATTTGCGAAGTGTTACGTATTCCTAGTCTACTCTTCAAATGAATGTGAATGCGATACTTCCTCGCTAGGAAATAGCGTTTGCAGATGTCTAGGTATCGTAGCAATAGAGATCTAATGCTTCTTAAAACGCGATATCGCATCTCATTTCTATGTTTCATGGTAAGATACAATATGATTTGCGAAGTGTTATGTATTCCTCGTCTACACATCAAATGAATGTAAATACGACACTTCCTTGCAAGGAAATAGCGTTTGCAGATGTCTACGTATCGTTGCAATAGAGTTCTTATGATACTTAAAACGCGATATCGCATCTCATTTCTATGTTTCATGGTAAGGTATAATATGATTTGCGAAGTGTTATGTATTCCTCGTCTACACTTCAAATGAATGTAAATGCGACACTTCCTTGCAAGGAAATAGCGTTTGCAGATGTCTACGTATCGTAGCAATAGAGTTCTTATGATTCTTAAAACGCGATATCGCATCTCATTTCTATGTTTCATGGTAAGATACAATACGATTTGCGAAGTGTTATTTATTCCTCGGCTACACTTCAAATGAATGTAAATGCGACACATCTTTGCTAGGAAATAGCGATTGCAGATGTCTACGTATCGTAGCAGTAGAGATCTTATGATTCTTAGAACGCGATATCGCATCTCATTTCTATGTTTCATGGTAAGATATAATATGATTTGAGGAGTGTTATGTATTCCTCGTCTACACTTCAAATGAATGCAAATGCGACACTTCCTTGCAAGGAAATAGCGTTTGCAAATGTCTACCTATCGTAGAAGTAGTGTTCTAATGCTTCTTAAAACGCGATATCGCATCTCATTTCTATGTTTCATGGTAAGATATAATATGATTTGCGAAGTGTTATGTATTCCTCGTCTACACATCAAACGAATGTAAATGCGACACTTCCTTGCAAGGAAATAGCGTTTGCACATGTCTACGTATCGTAGCAATAGAGTTCTAATGCTTCATAAAACGAGATATTGCATCTCATATCTATGTTTGATGATAAGATATAATATTCATTGCGAAGTGTTATGCATTCCTCGTCTACGATTCAAATGAATGTAAATGCGACACTTCCTTGCAAGGAAATAGCGTTTGCAGATGTCTACGTATCGTAGCAATAGAGTCCTTATGATTCTTAAAACGCGATATCGCCTCTCATTTCTATGTTTCATGGTAAGATATTATATGATTTGCGAAGTGTCATGTATTCCTCGTCTATACTTCAAATGAATGTAAATGCGACACTTCCTTGCAAGGAAATAGCGTTTGCAGATGTCTACGTATCGTAGCAATAGAGTTCTTATGATTCTTAAAACGCGATATCGCATCTCATTTCTATGTTTCATGGTATGATATAATATGATTTGCGAAGTGTTATGTATTCCTCGTCTACACTTCAAATGAATGTAAATGCGACACTTCCTTGCAAGGAAATTGCGTTTGCAGATGTCTACGTATCGATGCAATAGATTTCAAATGCTTCTTAAAACGAGATATTGCATCTCATATCTACGTTTCATGATAAGATATAATATTCATTGCGAAGTGTTATGCATTCCTCGTCTACTATTCAAATGAAAGTAAATGCGACACTTCGTTGCAAGGAAATAGCGATTGCAGATGTCTACGTATCGTAGCAATAGAGTATATATGATCCTTAAAACGCGATATCGCATCTCATATCTATGTTTCAAGATAAGATATAATATTCATTGCGAAGTGTTATGCATTCCTCGTCTACGATTCAAATGAAAGTAAATGTGACACTTCGTTGCAAGGAAATAGCGATTGCAGATGTCTACGTATCGTAGCAATAGAGTTCTAATGCTTCTTAAAACGCGATATCGCATCTCATTTCTATGTTTCATGGTAAGATATAATATGATATGCGAAGTGTTATGTATTCCTCGTCTACACTTCAAATGAATGTAAATGCAACCCTTCCTTACAAGGAAATAGCGTTTGCAAATGTCTACCTATCGTAGCAATAGTGTTCTAATGCTTCTTAAAACGCGATATCGCATCTCATTTCTATGTTTCATGGTAAGATATAATATGATTTGCGAACTGTTATGTATTCTTCGTCTACACTTCAAATGAATGTAAATGCGACACTTCCTTGCAAGGAAATAGCGTATGCAGATGTCTACGTATCGAAGCAATAGAGTTCAAATGCTCCTTAAAACGAGATATTGCATCTCATATCTATGTTTCATGATAAGATATAATATTCATTGCGATGTGTTATGCATTCCTCGTCTACACTTCAAATGAATGTGAATGCGACACTTCCTTGCAAGGAAATAGCGTTTGCAGATGTCTACGTATCGTAGCAATAGAGTTCTTATGATTCTTAAAACGCGATATCGCATCTCATTTCTATGTTTCATGGTAAGATATAATACGATTTGCGAAGTGTTATTTATTCCTCGGCTACACTTCAAATGAATGTAAATGCGACACTTCTTTGCTAGGAAATAGCGATTGCAGATGTCTACGTATCGTAGCAGTAGAGATCTTATGATTCTTAGAACGCGATATCGCATCTCATTTCTATGTTTCATGGTAAGATATAATATGATTTGAGGAGTGTTATGTATTCCTCGTCTACACTTCAAATGAATGCAAATGCGACACTTCCTTGCAAGGAAATAGCGTTTGCAAATGTCTACCTATCGTAGCAGTAGTGTTCTAATGCTTCTTAAAACGCGATATCGCATCTCATTTCTATGTTTGATGGTAAGATATAATATGATTTGCGAAGTGTTATGTATTCCTCGTCTACACATCAAACGAATGTAAATGCGACACTTCCTTGCAAGGAAATAGCGTTTGCACATGTCTACGTATCGTAGCAATAGAGTTCTAATGCTTCATAAAACGAGATATTGCATCTCATATCTATGTTTGATGATAAGATATAATATTCATTGCGAAGTGTTATGCATTCCTCGTCTACGATTCAAATGAATGTAAATGCGACACTTCCTTGCAAGGAAATAGCGTTTGCAGATGTCTACGTATCGTAGCAATAGAGTTCTTATGATTCTTAAAACGCGATATCGCCTCTCATTTCTATGTTTCATGGTAAGATATTATATGATTTGCGAAGTGTCATGTATTCCTCGTCTATACTTCAAATGAATGTAAATGCGACACTTCCTTGCAAGGAAATAGCGTTTGCAGATGTCTACGTATCGTAGCAATAGAGTTCTTATGATTCTTAAAACGCGATATCGCATCTCATTTCTGTTTCATGGTAAGGTATAATATGATTTGCGAAGTGTTATATATCCGTCGTCTACACTTCAAGTGAATGTAAATGCGACACTTTCTTGCAAGGAAATAGCATTTGCAGATGTCTACGTATCGTAGCAATGGATTTCTGCTGCTTCTTAAAACGCGTTATCGCAACTCATTTCTATGTTTCATGGTAAGATATAATATGATTTGCGAAGTGTTATGTATTCCTAGTCTACACTTCAAATGAATGTAAATGCGACACTTCCTTGCAAGGAAATAGCGTTTGCAAATGTCTACCTATCGTAGCAATAGTGTTCTAATGCTTCTTAAAACGCGATATCGCATCTCATTTCTATGTTTCATGGTAAGATATAATATGATTTGCGAACTGTTATGTATTCCTCGTCTACACTTCAAATGAATGTAAATGCGACACTTCCTTGCAAGGAAATAGCGTATGCAGATGTCTACGTATCGAAGCAATAGAGTTCAAATGCTCCTTAAAACGAGATATTGCATCTCATATCTATGTTTCATGATAAGATATAATATTCATTGCGATGTGTTATGCATTCCTCGTCTACACTTCAAATGAATGTGAATGCGACACTTCCTTGCAAGGAAATAGCGATTGCAGATGTCTACGTATCGTAGCAATAGAGTTCATATGATTCTTAAAACGCGATATCGCATCTCATTTCTATGTTTCAAGGTAAGATATAACATGATTTGCGAAGTGTTACGTATTCCTAGTCTACTCTTCAAATGAATGCGAATGCGATACTTCCTCGCTAGGAAATAGCGTTTGCAGATGTCTAGGTATCGTAGCAATAGAGATCTAATGCTACTTAAAACGCGATATCGCATCTCATTTCTATGTTTCATGGTAAGGTATAATATGATTTGCGAAGTGTTATGTATTCCTCGTCTACACTTCAAATGAATGTAAATGCGACACTTCCTTGCAAGGAAATAGCGTTTGCAGATGTCTACGTATCGTAGCAATAGAGTTCTTATGATTCTTAAAACGCGATATCGCATCTCATTTCTATGTTTCATGGTAAGATATAATACGATTTGCGAAGTCTTATTTATTCCTCGGCTACACTTCAAATGAATGTAAATGCGACACTTCTTTGCTAGGAAATAGCGATTGCAGATGTCTACGTATCGTAGCAGTATAGATCTTATGATTCTTAAAACGCGATATCGCATCTCATTTCTATGCTTCATGGTAAGATATAATATGATTTGCGGAGTGTTATGTATTCCTCGTCTACACTTCAAATGAATGCAAATGCGACACTTCCTTGCAAGGAAATAGCGTTTGCAAATGTCTACCTATCGTAGCAGTAGTGTTCTAATGCTTCTTAAAACGCGATATCGCATCTCATTTCTATGTTTCATGGTAAGATATAATATGATTTGCGAAGTGTTATGTATTCCTCGTCTACACATCAAACGAATGTAAATGCGACACTTCCTTGCAAGGAAATAGCGTTTGCAGATGTCTACGTATCGTAGCAATAGAGTTCTAATGCTTCATAAAACGAGATATTGCATCTCATATCTATGTTTGATGATAAGATATAATATTCATTGCGAAGTGATATGCATTCCTCGTCTACGATTCAAATGAATGTAAATGCGACACTTCCTTGCAAGGAAATAGCGTTTGCAGATGTCTACGTATCGTAGCAATAGAGTTCAAATGTTTCTTAAAACGCGATATCGCATCTCATTTCTATGTTTCATGGTAAGATATAACATGATTTGCGAAGTGTTACGTATTCCTAGTCTACTCTTCAAATGAATGTGAATGCGATACTTCCTCGCTAGGAAATAGCGTTTGCAGATGTCTAGGTATCGTAGCAATAGAGATCTAATGCTTCTTAAAACGCGATATCGCATCTCATTTCTATGTTTCATGGTAAGATACAATATGATTTGCGAAGTGTTATGTATTCCTCCTCTACACATCAAATGAATGTAAATACGACACTTCCTTGCAAGGAAATAGCGTTTGCAGATGTCTACGTATCGTTGCAATAGAGTTCTTATGATACTTAAAACGCGATATCGCATCTCATTTCTATGTTTCATGGTAAGGTATAATATGATTTGCGAAGTGTTATGTATTCCTCGTCTACACTTCAAATGAATGTAAATGCGACACTTCCTTGCAAGGAAATAGCGTTTGCAGATGTCTACGTATCGTAGCAATAGAGTTCTTATGATTCTTAAAACGCGATATGGCATCTCATTTCTATGTTTCATGGTAAGATATAATACGATTTGCGAAGTGTTATTTATTCCTCGGCTACACTTCAAATGAATGTAAATGCGACACTTCTTTGCTAGGAAATAGCGATTGCAGATGTATACGTATCGTAGCAGTAGAGATCTTATGATTCTTAGAACGCGATATCGCATCTCATTTCTATGTTTCATGGTAAGATATAATATGATTTGAGGAGTGTTATGTATTCCTCGTCTACACTTCAAATGAATGCAAATGCGACACTTCCTTGCAAGGAAATAGCGTTTGCAGATGTCTACGTATCGTAGCAATAGAGTTCTAATGCTTCATAAAACGAGATATTGCATCTCATATCTATGTTTGATGATAAGATATAATATTCATTGCGAAGTGTTATGCATTCCTCGTCTACGATTCAAATGAATGTAAATGCGACACTTCCTTGCAAGGAAATAGCGTTTGCAGATGTCTACGTATCGTAGCAATAGAGTTCAAATGTTTCTTAAAACGCGATATCGCATCTCATATCTATGTTTCATGATAAGATATAATATTCATTGCGAAGTGTTATGCATTCCTCGTCTATACTTCAAATGAATGTGAATGCGACACTTCCTCGCTAGGAAATAGCGTTTGCAGATGTCTACGTATCGTAGCAATAGATTTCTAATGCTTCTTAAAGCGCGATATCGCATCTCATTTCTATGTTTCATGATAAGATATAATATGATTTGCGAAGTGTCATGCATTCCTCGTCTACACTTCAAATGAATGTAAATGCCATACTTCCTTGCTAGGAAATAGCGTCTTCAGATTTCTAGGTATCGTAGCAATAGTGTTCTAATGCTTCTTAAAACGCGATATTGCATCTCATTTCTGTTTCATGGTAAGATGTAATATGATTTGCGAAGTGTTATTAATTCCTCCTCTACACTTCAAATGAATGTAAATGCGACACTTCCTTGCAAGGAAATAGCGTTTGCAGATGTCTACATATCGTAGCAATAGAATTCTAGTGCTTCTTAGAACGCGTTATCGCATCTCATTTCTATGTTTCATGATAAGATATAATATGATTTGCGAAGTGTCATGTATTCCTCGTCTACACTTCAAATGAATGTAAATGCGACACTTCCTTGCTAGGAAATAGCGTCTGCAGATGTCTAGGTATCGTAGCAATAGAGTTCTAATGCTTCTTAAAACGCGATATCGCATCTCATTTCTATGTTTCATGGTAAGATGTAATATGATTTGCGAAGTGTTATGTATTCCTCCTCTACACTTCAAATGAATGTAACTGCGACACTTCCTTGCAAGGAAATAGCGTTTGCAAATGTCTACCTATCGTAGCAGTAGTGTTCTAATGCTTCTTAAAACGCGATATCGCATCTCATTT
This sequence comes from Xylocopa sonorina, assembly GCF_050948175.1. Taxonomy (NCBI): domain Eukaryota; kingdom Metazoa; phylum Arthropoda; class Insecta; order Hymenoptera; family Apidae; genus Xylocopa; species Xylocopa sonorina. The sequence continues at coordinate 156,560 of NW_027490139.1, read as the reverse complement.
CTATGTTTCATGGAAAGATATAACATGATTTTCGAAGTGTTATGTATTCCTGGTCTACTCTTCAAATGAATGTGAATGCGATACTTCCTCGCTAGGAAATAGCGTTTGCAGATGTCTACGTATCGTAGCAGTAGCTTTCTAGTGCTTCTTAAAACGCGATATCGCATCTCATTTCTATGTTTCAATGTAAGATATAATATGATTTGCGAAGTGTTATGTATTCCTCGTCTACACATCAAATGAATGTAAATGCGACACTTCCTTGCAAGGAAATAGCGTTTGCAGATGTCTACGTATCGTAGCAATAGAGTTCTTATGATTCTTAAAACGCGATATCGCCTCTCATTTCTATGTTTCATGGTAAGATATTATATGATTTGCGAAGTGTTATGTATTCCTCGTCTACACTTCAAATGAATGTAAATGCGACACTTCCTTGCAAGGAAATAGCGTTTGCAGATGTCTACGTATCGTAGCAATAGAGTTCTAATGCTTCTTAAAACGCGATATCGCATCTCATTTCTATGTTTCATGGTAAGATATAATATGATTTGCTAAGTGTTATGTATTCCTCGCCTACACTTCAAATGAATGTAAATGCGACTCTTCTTTGCTAGGAAATAGCGTTTGCAAATGTCTACCTATCGTAGCAATAGTGTTCTAATGCTTCTTAAAACGCGATATTGCATCTCATATCTATGTTTCATGATAGGATATAATATTCATTGCGAAGTGTTATGCATTCCTCGTCTATACTTCAAATGAATGTGAATGCGACACTTCCTCGCTAGGAAATAGCGTTTGCAGATGTCTACGTATCGTAGCAATAGAGTTCTTATGATTCTTAAAACGCGATATCGCATCTCATTTCTATGTTTCATGGTAAGGTATAATATGATTTGCGAAGTGTTATGTATTCCTCGTCTACGCATCAAATGAATGTAAATGCGACACTTCCTTGCAAGGAAATAGCGTTTGCAGATGTCTACTGTCACGTCCGGGACCGGGAAAATTTCCGGAGTCGTCCGTACGAAACGAAATATAAAACACAGGGCCGATCACTCGATTGTGATGGGTACCGTGGTTTCCTTTTATGGGACGCGAGCGATAATTGTACCCTTTTCGACGCGGTGAGGTGAAATTTACTTACCTTTCGTCGATTAACACCTTAATATCCTCTTTCCAGGTATCGCCGTTGTCGAGGGTCACCGGCTGGGACAGTGGACGCGTAAGATGGGCGTTGAGGGAGCGTCAATGGAGAGAGGGTCCAGCGACGTTGACCGGACTCGGATGCTGGCGTCGGGGATGTCGGTGGTGCTGCAGGAGGCTGGATGCGGACAGCAGTAACAGCAATCACGGAATGGTAGGCTGGGCACGCCTGGGATCCGTTATATTCCCGCACAAGTTGTCGCAAGAAATTCTTTCTACCGGCGCGGCGCGTCTCCTTGGTAGCGGAGCGACACATACGAGATCTTCTTCTCCTAACCAGATTCGAGTCGGATAAGCGGCGGTCCGCTCTATCGTCGTCGGTCCAGGAGGGTGAAGAGTGATCGTCCACTCGGGAGATCTTCCACTTGTATTCGGCACAGATAAGCGGCGGTCCGCTCTATCTAATGCAGAGGTTCAAGTCTCTGTATCTCCGCAAAGTAGCGCTGTGTATGGTTGTACGCGAGAACCGGAGTGTGTCGCGCAGATATAAAATGAATAAGGACTCGGATGTAGAAATAAAATAGAGATATATTCTTGATTAATCCTAGCTATACACTTACTTCCCTATCTAGATTTAGAGTAACATAATGAACTAGAAATAGAACTTAGATTTAGAAATAGAATAGGAACTTGAAATGGAACTTGAATACGATTTGAATTAGAAGTCGAGGTTTGAGAGAGGTCCGAAGTCGGGCGATGCCCGGGACGAAGTGTCGATCCACTCGCGTGCACGAGACCTCCTCGGTTCTCGTGGCGCGCCAGTCGCTGAGCTCTTCGAGTGGGGCGGACGGTAGGAATAGGGCGGACGGCCCTTGCGGTGGGGCGCGGCCCGCGTTACGCGTGAGCCACGCGCGTCGAGTGCGCGCGCGAGCGCATCGCTTCTTAGAGAATATTGATTATACATATATCTTAAAATTATGTGTGAGCGTTGTTCGTGTTACATCGAATAGTGTCGTGTGTACTTAGATCTAGAATTAATATATATAGTTATATATATTAGAAAAAATGAAGTATGGCTGAGTTACGGTGGGCGATTCGGTGGGTCGTTGTTGCGAAGGTGGATCGTGGGTGCTGTGATTTGCGCGGTAGCGCAAATGATTGTTCCATCTCCGGGGCGTGATTTGCGGGTCGGCTGCCTTAGCTCGGCGAAAGGGGTGTTTACCCGTGCGCTGGGCCGTGGACGGGTGCAGGTAATTCGTCCCTGCTCTGTGTGGGAGGTGTCGGAGGGTGGACGGCGATACGCCGGACGTCACACTACGTATCGTAGCAATGGATTTCTGATGCTTCTTAAAACGCGATATCGCATCTCATTCCTATGTTTCATGGTAAGATATAATATGATTTGCGAAGTGTCATGCATTCCTCGTCTACACTTCAAATGAATGTAAATAAGACACTTCCCTGCAAGGAAATGGCGTTTGCAGATGTCTGCGTATCGTAGCAATAGAGTTCTAATGCTTCTTAAAACTCGATATCGCATCTCATTTCTATGTTTCATGGTAAGATGTAATATGATTTGCGAAGTGTTATGCATTCCTCGTCTACGATTCAAATGAATGTAAATGCGACACTTCCTTGCAAGGAAATAGCGTCTGCAGATGTCTACGTATCGTAGCAATAGATTTCTAATGCTCCTTAAAACGCGATATCGCATCTCATTTCTATGTATCATGGTAAGATATAATATGATTTGCGAAGTATCATGTATCCTCGTCTACGATTCAAATGAATGTGAATGCGACACTTTCTCGCTAGGAAATAGCGTTTGCAGATGTCTACGTATCGTAGCAATAGAGTTCTAATGCTTCTTAAAACGCGATATCGCATCTCATTTCTATGTTTCATGGTAAGATATAATATGATTTGCGAAGTGTTATGTTTTCCTCGCCTACACTTCAAATGAATGTAAATGCGATACTTCCTCGCTAGGAAATAGCGTTTGCAGATGTCTACGTATCGTAGCAATAGCTTTCTAGTGCTTCTTAAAACGCGAAATCGCATCTCATTTCTATGTTTCATGGTAAGACATAATATGATTTGCGAAGTGTCATGCATTCCTCGTCTACACTTCAAATGAATGTAAATGCGACACTTCCCTGCAAGGAAATGGCGTTTGCAGATGTCTGCGTATCGTAGCAATAGAGTTCTAATGCTTCTTAAAACTCGATATCGCATCTCATTTCTATGTTTCATGGTAAGATGTAATATGATTTGCGAAGTGTTATGCATTCCTCGTCTACGACTCAAATGAATGTAAATGCGACACTTCCTTCCAAGGAAATAGCGTTTGCAGATGTCTACGTATCGTAGCAATAGAGTTCTAATGCTTCTCAGAACGCGATATCGCATCTCATTTCTATGTTTCATGGTAAGATATAACATGATTTGCGAAGTTTTATGTATTCCTCGTCTACACATCAAATGAATGTAAATGTGACACTTCCTTGCCAGGAAATAGCGTCTGCAGATGTCTAGGTATCGTAGCAATAGAGTTCTAATGCTTCTTAAAACGCGATATCGCATCTCATTTCTATGTATCATGATAAGATATAAAATGATTTGCGAAGTGTTATGCATTCCTCGTCTACGATTCAAATGAATGTAAATGCGACACTTCCTTGCAAGGAAATAGCGTTTGCAAATGTCTACCTATCGTAGCAGTAGTGTTCTAATGCTTCTTAGAACGCGATGTCGCATCTCATTTCTATGTTTCATGGTAAGATATAATATGATTTGCGAAGTGTTATGTATTCCTCGTCTACACATCAAATGAATGTAAATGCGACACTTCCTTGCAAGGAAATAGCGTTTGCAGATGTCTACGTATCGTAGCAATAGATTTCTAATGCTTCTTAAAACGCGATATCGCATCTCATTTCTATGTTTCATGGTAAGGTATAATATGATTTGCGAAGTGTTATGTATTCCTTGTCTACACTTCAAATGAATGTAAATGCGACACTACCTTGCAAGGAAATAGCGTTTGCAGATGTCTACGTATTGAAGCAATAGATTTCAAATGCTTCTTAAAACGAGATATTGCATCTCATATCTATGTTTGATGATAAGATATAATATTCATTGCGAAGTGTTATGCATTCCTCGTCTACGATTCAAATGAAAGTAAGTGCGACACATCCTTGCAAGGAAATAGCGATTGCAGATGTCTACGTATCGTAGCAATAGATTTCTTATGATTCTTAAAACGCGATATCGCATCTCATTTCTATGTTTCATGGTAAGATATAATATGATTTGCGAAGTGTTATGTATTCCTCGTCTACACTTCAAATGAATGTAAATGCGACACTTCCTTGCTAGGAAATAGTGTCTGGAGATGTCTACGTATCGAAGCAATAGAGTTCTTATGATTCTTAAAACGCGATATCGCATCTCATTTCTATGTTTCATGGTAAGATATAATATGATTTGCGAAGTGTCATGTATTCCTCGTCCACACTTCAAATGAATGTAACTGCGACACCTCCTTGCTAGGAAATAGCGTTTGCAGATGTCTATGTATCGTAGCAATGGATTTCTGATGCTTCTCAAAACGCGATATCGCATCTCATTTCTATGTTTCATGGTAAGATATAATATGATTTGCGAAGTGTTATGTATTCCTTGTCTACACCTCAAATGAATGTAAATGCGACACTTCCTCGCTAGGAAATAGCGTTTGCAGATGTCTACGTATCGTAGCAATAGATTTCTAATGCTTCTTAAAACGCGATATCGCATCTCATTTCTATGTTTCATGGTAAGATGTAATATGATTTGCGAAGTGTTATGCATTCCTCGTCTACGATTCAAATGAATGTAAATGCGACACTTCCTTGCAAGGAAATAGCGTTTGCAGATGTCTACGTATGGTAGCAATAGAGTTCTTATGATTCTTAAAACGCGATATCGCATCTCATTTCTATGTTTCATGGTAAGATATAATATGATTTGCGATGTGTTATGTATTCCTCGCCTACACATCAACTGAATGTAAATGCGACACTTCCTTGCAAGGAAATAGCGTTTGCAGATGTCTACGTATCGTAGCAATAGAGTTCTTATGATACTTAAAACGCGATATCGCATCTCATTTCTATGTTTCATGATAAGATATAATATGATTTGCGAAGTGTCATGCATTCCTCGTCTACACTTCAAATGAATGTAAATGCCACACTTCCTTGCTAGGAAATAGCGTCTTCAGATTTCTAGGTATCGTAGCAATAGTGTTATAATGCTTCTTAAAACGCGATATTGCATCTCATTTCTGTTTCATGGTAAGATGTAATATGATTTGCGAAGTGTTATTAATTCCTCCTCTACACTTCAAATGAATGTAAATGCGACACTTCCTTGCAAGGAAATAGCGTTTGCAGATGTCTACATATCGTAGCAATAGAATTCTAGAGCATCTTAAAACGCGTTATCGCATCTCATTTCTATGTTTCATGATAAGATATAATATGATTTGCGAAGTGTCATGTATTCCTCGTCTACACTTCAAATGAATGTAACTGCGACACTTCCTTGCAAGGAAATAGCGTTTGCAAATGTCTACCTATCGTAGCAGTAGTGTTCTAATGCTTCTTAAAACGCGATATCGCATCTCATTTCTATGTTTCATGGAAAGATATAACATGATTTTCGAAGTGTTATGTATTCCTAGTCTACTCTTCAAATGAATGTGAATGCGATACTTCCTCGCTAGGAAATAGCGTTTGCAGATGTCTACGTATCGTAGCAGTAGCTTTCTAGTGCTTCTTAAAACGCGATATCGCATCTCATTTCTATGTTTCATGGTAAGATATAATATGATTTGCGAAGTGTTATGTATTCCTCGTCTACACATCAAATGAATGTAAATGCGACACTTCCTTGCAAGGAAATAGCGTTTGCAGATGTCTACGTATCGTAGCAATAGAGTTCTTATGATTCTTAAAACGCGATATCGCCTCTCATTTCTATGTTTCATGGTAAGATATTATATGATTTGCGAAGTGTCATATATTCCTCGCCTATACTTCAAATGAATGTAAATGCGACACTTCCTTGCAAGGAAATAGCGTTTGCAGATGTCTACGTATCGTAGCAATAGAGTTCTAATGCTTCTTAGAACGCGATATCGCATCTCATTTCTATGTTTCATGGTAAGATATAATATGATTTGCGAAGTGTTATGTATTCTTCGTCTACACTTCAAATGAATGTGAATGCGACACTTTCTCGCTAGGAAATAGCGTTTGCAGATGCCTACGTATCGTAGCAATAGATTTCTAATGCTTCTTAAAACGCGATATCGCATTTCATTTCTATGTTTCATGGTAAGATAGAATATGATTTGCGAAGTGTTATGTATTCCTCGTCTACACTTCAAATGAATGTAAATGCGACACTTCCTTGCTAGGAAGTAGCGTCTGCAGATGTCTACGTATCGTAGCAATAGATTTCTAATGCTCCTTAAAACGCGATATCGCATCTCATTTCTATGTATCATGGTAAGATATAATATGATTTGCGAAGTATCATGTATCCTCGTCTACGATTCAAATGAATGTGAATGCGACACTTTCTCGCTAGGAAATAGCGTTTGCAGATGTCTACGTATCGTAGCAATAGAGTTCTAATGCTTCTCAGAACGCGATATCGCATCTCATTTCTATGTTTTATGGTAAGATATAATATGATTTGCGAAGTGGTATGTATTCTTCGTCTACACTTCAAATGAATGTAAATGCGACACTTCCTTGCAAGGAAATAGCGTTTGCAGATGTCTACGTCTCGTAGCAATAGAGTTCTTATGATTCTTAAAACGCGATATCGCATCTCATTTCTATGTTTCATGGTAAGATATCATATGATTTGCGAAGTGTCATGTATTCCTCGTCTACACTTCAAATGAATGTAAATGCGACACTTCCTTGCTAGGAAATAGCGTCTGCAGATGTCTAGGTATCGTAGCAATAGAGTTCTAATGCTTCTTAGAACGCGATATCGCATCTCATTTCTATGTTTCATGGTAAGATATAATATGATTTGCGAAGTGTTATGTATTCTTCGTCTACACTTCAAATGAATGTAAATGCGACACTTCCTTGCTAGGAAGTAGCGTCTGCAGATGTCTACGTATCGTAGCAATAGATTTCTAATGCTCCTTAAAACGCGATATCGCATCTCATTTCTATGTATCATGGTAAGATATAATATGATTTGCGAAGTATCATGTATCCTCGTCTACGATTCAAATGAATGTGAATGCGACACTTTCTCGCTAGGAAATAGCGTTTGCAGATGTCTACGTATCGTAGCAATAGAGTTCTAATGCTTCTCAGAACGCGATATCGCATCTCATTTCTATGTTTTATGGTAAGATATAATATGATTTGCGAAGTGGTATGTATTCTTCGTCTACACTTCAAATGAATGTAAATGCGACACTTCCTTGCAAGGAAATAGCGTTTGCAGATGTCTACGTCTCGTAGCAATAGAGTTCTTATGATTCTTAAAACGCGATATCGCATCTCATTTCTATGTTTCATGGTAAGATATCATATGATTTGCGAAGTGTCATGTATTCCTCGTCTACACTTCAAATGAATGTAAATGCGACACTTCCTTGCTAGGAAATAGCGTCTGCAGATGTCTAGGTATCGTAGCAATAGAGTTCTAATGCTTCTTAAAACGCGATATCGCATCTCATTTCTATGTTTCATGATAAGATATAATATGACTTGCGAAGTGTTATGCATTCCTCGTCTACGATTCAAATGAATGTAAATGCGACTCCTCCTTGCAAGGAAATAGCGTCTGCAGATGTCTAGGTATCGTAGCAATAGAGTTGTAATACTTCTTAAAACGCGATATCGCATCTCATTTCTATTTTTCATGGTAAGATATAATATGATTTGCGAAGTGTTATGTATTCCTCGTCTACACTTCAAACGAGTGTGAATGCGACACTTCCTCGCTAGGAAATAGCGTTTGCAGATGTCTACGTATCGTAGCAATAGATTTCTAATGCTTCTTAAAGCGCGATATCGCATCTCATTTCTATGTTTCATGGTAAGATATAATATGATTTGCGAAGTGTTATGTATTCCTTGTCTACACCTCAAATGAATGTAAATGCGATACTTCCTTGCAAGAAAATAGCGTTTGCAGATGTCTATGTATCGAAGCAATAGATTTCAAATGCTTCTTAAAACGAGATATTGCATCTCATATCTATGTTTCATGATAAGATATAATATCCTTTGCGAAGTGTTACGCATTCCTCGTCTACGATTCAAATGAACGTAAATGCGACTCTTCCTTGCAAGGAAATAGCGTTTGCAAATGTCTACCTATCGTAGCAATAGAGTTCTTATGATTCTTAAAACGCGATATCGCCTCTCATTTCTATGTTTCATGGTAAGATATTATATGATTTGCGAAGTGTCATATATTCCTCGTCTATACTTCAAATGAATGTAAATGCGACACTTCCTTGCAAGGAAATAGCGTTTGCAGATGTCTACGTATCGTAGCAATAGAGTTCTAATGCTTCTTAGAACGCGATATCGCATCTCATTTCTATGTTTCATGGTAAGATATAATATGATTTGCGAAGTGTTATGTATTCCTCATCTACACTTCAAATGAATGTGAATGCGACACTTTCTCGCTAGGAAATAGCGTTTGCAGATGCCTACGTATCGTAGCAATAGATTTCTAATGCTTCTTAAAACGCGATATCGCATTTCATTTCTATGTTTCATGGTAAGATAGAATATGATTTGCGAAGTGTTATGTATTCCTCGTCTACACTTCAAATGAATGTAAATGCGACACTTCCTTGCTAGGAAGTAGCGTCTGCAGATGTCTACGTATCGTAGCAATAGATTTCTAATGCTCCTTAAAACGCGATATCGCATCTCATTTCTATGTTTCATGGTAAGATATAATATGATTTGCGAAGTGTTATGTATTCCTCGTCTACACTTCAAATGAATGTGAATGCGACACTTTCTCGCTAGGAAATAGCGTTTGCAGATGCCTACGTATCGTAGCAATAGATTTCTAATGCTTCTTAAAACGCGATATCGCATTTCATTTCTATGTTTCATGGTAAGATAGAATATGATTTGCGAAGTGTTATGTATTCCTCGTCTACACTTCAAATGAATGTAAATGCGACACTTCCTTGCTAGGAAGTAGCGTCTGCAGATGTCTACGTATCGTAGCAATAGATTTCTAATGCTCCTTAAAACGCGATATCGCATCTCATTTCTATGTATCATGGTAAGATATAATATGATTTGCGAAGTATCATGTATCCTCGTCTACGATTCAAATGAATGTGAATGCGATACTTCCTCGCTAGGAAATAGCGTTTGCAGATGTCTACGTATCGTAGCAATAGCTTTCTAGTGCTTCTTAAAACGCGATATCGCATCCCATTGCTATGTTTCATGGTAAGATATAATATGACTAGCGACGTATCATGTACTCCTCGTCCACACTTCAAATGAATGTAAATGCGACACTTCCTTGCTAGGAAATAGCGTCTGCAGATGTCTAGGTATCGTAGCAATAGAGATCTAATGCTTCTTAAAACGCGATATCGCATCTCATATCTATGTTTCATGATAAGATATAATATTCATTGCGAAGTGTTATGTATTCCTCGTCCACGCTTCAAATGAATGTAAATGCGACACTTCCTTGCAAGGAAATAGCGTTTGCAGATGTCTACGTATCGTAGCAATAGGGTTCTAATGCTTCTTAAAACGCGATATCGCATCTCATTTCTATGTTTCATGGTAAGATATAATATGATTTGCGATGTGTTATGTATTCCTCGTCTACACATCAACTGAATGTAAATGCGACACTTCCTTGCAAGGAAATGGCGTTTGCAGATGTCTACGTATCGTAGCAATAGAGTTCTTACGATTCTTAAAACGCGATATCGCATCTCATTTCTACGTTTCATGGTAAGATATTATATGTTTTGCGAAGTGTCATGTATTCCTCGTCTACCCTTCAAATGAATGTAAATGCGACACTTCCTTGCTAGGAAGTAGCGTCTGCAGATGTCTAGGTATCGTAGCAATAGAGATCTAATGCTTCTTAAAACGCGATATCGCATCTCATTTCTATGTTTCGTGGTAAGATATAATATGATTTGCGAAGTGTCATGTATTCCTCGTCCATGCTTCAAATGAATGTAAATGCGACACTTCCTTGCAAGGAAATAGCGTTTGCAGATGTCTACGTATCGTAGCAATAGAGTTCTTATGATTCTTAAAACGCGATATCGGATCTCATTTCTATGTTTCATGGTAAGATATAATATGATTTGCGAAGTGTTATGTATTCCTCGTCCACACTTCAAATGAATGTAAATGCGACACTTCCTTGCAAGGAAATAGCGTTTGCAGATGTCTACGTATCGTAACAATAGAGTTCTCATGATTCTTAAAACGCGATATCGCATCTCATTTCTATGTTTCATGGTAAGATATAATATGATTTGCGAAGTGTTATTTATTCCTCGTCTACACTTCAAATGAATGAAAATGCAACACTTCTTTGCAAGGAAATAGCGTTTGCAAATGTCTACCTATCGTAGCAATAGTGCTCTAATGCTTCTTAAAACGCGATATCGCATCTCATTTCTATGATTCATGGTAAGATATAATATGATTTGCGAAGTATTATGTATTCCTCGTCTACATATCAAATGAATGTAAGTGCGACACTTCTTTGCAAGGAAATAGCGTTTGCAGATGTCTACGTATCGTAGCAATAGAGTTCTTATGATTCTTAAAACGCGATATCGCATCTCATTTCTATGTTTCATGGTAAGATATTATATGATTTGCGAAGTGTCATGTATTCCTCGTCTACACTTCAAATGAATGTAAATGCGACACTTCTTTGCAAGGAAATAGCGTCTGCAGATGTCTAGGTATCGTAGCAATGGAGATCTAATGCTTCTTAAAACGCGATATCGCATCTCATATCTATGTTTCATGATAAGATATAATATTCATTGCGAAGTGTTATGTATTCCTCGTCCACGCTTCAAATGAATGTAAATGCGACACTTCCTTGCAAGGAAATAGCGTTTGCAGATGTCTACGTATCGTAGCAATAGGGTTCTAATGCTTCTTAAAACGCGATATCGCATCTCATTTCTATGTTTCATGGTAAGATATAATATGATTTGCGATGTGTTATGTATTCCTCGTCTACACATCAACTGAATGTAAATGCGACACTTCCTTGCAAGGAAATGGCGTTTGCAGATGTCTACGTATCGTAGCAATAGAGTTCTTACGATTCTTAAAACGCGATATCGCATCTCATTTCTACGTTTCATGGTAAGATATTATATGATTTGCGAAGTGTCATGTATTCCTCGTCTACCCTTCAAATGAATGTAAATGCGACACTTCCTTGCTAGGAAGTAGCGTCTGCAGATGTCTAGGTATCGTAGCAATAGAGTTCTAATGCTTCTTAAAACGCGATATCGCATCTCATTTCTATGTTTCGTGGTAAGATATAATATGATTTGCGAAGTGTCATGTATTCCTCGTCCATGCTTCAAATGAATGTAAATGCGACACTTCCTTGCAAGGAAATAGCGTTTGCAGATGTCTACGTATCGTAGCAATAGAGTTCTTATGATTCTTAAAACGCGATATCGGATCTCATTTCTATGTTTCATGGTAAGATATAATATGATTTGCGAAGTGTTATGTATTCCTCGTCCACACTTCAAATGAATGTAAATGCGACACTTCCTTGCAAGGAAATAGCGTTTGCAGATGTCTACGTATCGTAACAATAGAGTTCTTATGATTCTTAAAACGCGATATCGCATCTCATTTCTATGTTTCATGGTAAGATATTATATGATTTGCGAAGTGTCATGTATTCCTCGTCTACACTTCAAATGAATGTAAATGCGACACTTCTTTGCAAGGAAATAGCGTCTGCAGATGTCTAGGTATCGTAGCAATGGAGATCTAATGCTTCTTAAAACGCGATATCGCATCTCATATCTATGTTTCATGATAAGATATAATATTCATTGCGAAGTGTTATGTATTCCTCGTCCACGCTTCAAATGAATGTAAATGCGACACTTCCTTGCAAGGAAATAGCGTTTGCAGATGTCTACGTATCGTAGCAATAGGGTTCTAATGCTTCTTAAAACGCGATATCGCATCTCATTTCTATGTTTCATGGTAAGATATAATATGATTTGCGATGTGTTATGTATTCCTCGTCTACACATCAACTGAATGTAAATGCGACACTTCCTTGCAAGGAAATGGCGTTTGCAGATGTCTACGTATCGTAGCAATAGAGTTCTTACGATTCTTAAAACGCGATATCGCATCTCATTTCTACGTTTCATGGTAAGATATTATATGATTTGCGAAGTGTCATGTATTCCTCGTCTACCCTTCAAATGAATGTAAATGCGACACTTCCTTGCTAGGAAGTAGCGTCTGCAGATGTCTAGTATCGTAGCAATAGAGATCTAATGCTCTTAAAACGCGATATCGCATCTCATTTCTATGTTTCGTGGTAAGATATAATATGATTTGCGAAGTGTCATGTATTCCTCGTCCATGCTTCAAATGAATGTAAATGCGACACTTCCTTGCAAGGAAATAGCGTTTGCAGATGTCTACGTATCGTAGCAATAGAGTTCTTATGATTCTTAAAACGCGATATCGGATCTCATTTCTATGTTTCATGGTAAGATATAATATGATTTGCGAAGTGTTATGTATTCCTCGTCCACACTTCAAATGAATGTAAATGCGACACTTCCTTGCAAGGAAATAGCGTTTGCAGATGTCAACGTATCGTAACAATAGAGTTCTCATGATTCTTAAAACGCGATATCGCATCTCATTTCTATGTTTCATGGTAAGATATAATATGATTTGCGAAGTGTTATTATTCCTCGTCTACACTTCAAATGAATGAAAATGCAACACTTCTTTGCAAGGAAATAGCGTTTGCAAATGTCTACCTATCGTAGCAATAGTGCTCTAATGCTTCTTAAACGCGATATCGCATCTCATTTCTATGATTCATGGTAAGATATAATATGATTTGCGAAGTATTATGTATTCCTCGTCTACATATCAAATGAATGTAAGTGCGACACTTCTTTGCAAGGAAATAGCGTTTGCAGATGTCTACGTATCGTAGCAATAGAGTTCTTATGATTCTTAAAACGCGATATCGCATCTCATTTCTATGTTTCATGGTAAGATATTATATGATTTGCGAAGTGTCATGTATTCCTCGTCTACACTTCAAATGAATGTAAATGCGACACTTCTTTGCAAGGAAATAGCGTCTGCAGATGTCTAGGTATCGTAGCAATGGAGATCTAATGCTTCTTAAAACGCGATATCGCATCTCATATCTATGTTTCATGATAAGATATAATATTCATTGCGAAGTGTTATGTATTCCTCGTCACGCTTCAAATGAATGTAAATGCGACACTTCCTTGCAAGGAAATAGCGTTTGCAGATGTCTACGTATCGTAGCAATAGGGTTCTAATGCTTCTTAAAACGCGATATCGCATCTCATTTCTATGTTTCATGGTAAGATATAATATGATTTGCGATGTGTTATGTATTCCTCGTCTACACATCAACTGAATGTAAATGCGACACTTCCTTGCAAGGAAATGGCGTTTGCAGATGTCTACGTATCGTAGCAATAGAGTTCTTACGATTCTTAAAACGCGATATCGCATCTCATTTCTACGTTTCATGGTAAGATATTATATGATTTGCGAAGTGTCATGTATTCCTCGTCTACCCTTCAAATGAATGTAAATGCGACACTTCCTTGCTAGGAAGTAGCGTCTGCAGATGTCTAGGTATCGTAGCAATAGAGTTCTAATGCTTCTTAAAACGCGATATCGCATCTCATTTCTATGTTTCGTGGTAAGATATAATATGATTTGCGAAGTGTCATGTATTCCTCGTCCATGCTTCAAATGAATGTAAATGCGACACTTCCTTGCAAGGAAATAGCGTTTGCAGATGTCTACGTATCGTAGCAATAGAGTTCTTATGATTCTTAAAACGCGATATCGGATCTCATTTCTATGTTTCATGGTAAGATATAATATGATTTGCGAAGTGTTATGTATTCCTCGTCCACACTTCAAATGAATGTAAATGCGACACTTCCTTGCAAGGAAATAGCGTTTGCAGATGTCTACGTATCGTAACAATAGAGTTCTTATGATTCTTAAAACGCGATATCGCATCTCATTTCTATGTTTCATGGTAAGATATTATATGATTTGCGAAGTGTCATGTATTCCTCGTCTACACTTCAAATGAATGTAAATGCGACACTTCTTTGCAAGGAAATAGCGTCTGCAGATGTCTAGGTATCGTAGCAATGGAGATCTAATGCTTCTTAAAACGCGATATCGCATCTCATATCTATGTTTCATGATAAGATATAATATTCATTGCGAAGTGTTATGTATTCCTCGTCCACGCTTCAAATGAATGTAAATGCGACACTTCCTTGCAAGGAAATAGCGTTTGCAGATGTCTACGTATCGTAGCAATAGGGTTCTAATGCTTCTTAAAACGCGATATCGCATCTCATTTCTATGTTTCATGGTAAGATATAATATGATTTGCGATGTGTTATGTATTCCTCGTCTACACATCAACTGAATGTAAATGCGACACTTCCTTGCAAGGAAATGGCGTTTGCAGATGTCTACGTATCGTAGCAATAGAGTTCTTACGATTCTTAAAACGCGATATCGCATCTCATTTCTACGTTTCATGGTAAGATATTATATGATTTGCGAAGTGTCATGTATTCCTCGTCTACCCTTCAAATGAATGTAAATGCGACACTTCCTTGCTAGGAAGTAGCGTCTGCAGATGTCTAGGTATCGTAGCAATAGAGTTCTAATGCTTCTTAAACGCGATATCGCATCTCATTTCTATGTTTCGTGGTAAGATATAATATGATTTGCGAAGTGTCATGTATTCCTCGTCCATGCTTCAAATGAATGTAAATGCGACACTTCCTTGCAAGGAAATAGCGTTTGCAGATGTCTACGTATCGTAGCAATAGAGTTCTTATGATTCTTAAACGCGATATCGGATCTCATTTCTATGTTTCATGGTAAGATATAATATGATTTGCGAAGTGTTATGTATTCCTCGTCCACACTTCAAATGAATGTAAATGCGACACTTCCTTGCAAGGAAATAGCGTTTGCAGATGTCTACGTATCGTAACAATAGAGTTCTCATGATTCTTAAAACGCGATATCGCATCTCATTTCTATGTTTCATGGTAAGATATAATATGATTTGCGAAGTGTTATTTATTCCTCGTCTACACTTCAAATGAATGAAAATGCAACACTTCTTTGCAAGGAATAGCGTTTGCAAATGTCTACCTATCGTAGCAATAGTGCTCTAATGCTTCTTAAAACGCGATATCGCATCTCATTTCTATGTTTCATGGTAAGATATAATATGATTTGCGAAGTATTATGTATTCCTCGTCTACATATCAAATGAATGTAAGTGCGACACTTCTTTGCAAGGAAATAGCGTTTGCAGATGTCTACGTATCGTAGCAATAGAGTTCTTATAATTCTTAAAACGCGATATCGCATCTCATTTCTATGTTTCATGGTAAGATATAATATGATTTGAGGAGTGTTATGTATTCCTCGTCTACACTTCAAATGAATGTAAATGCAACACTTCCTTGCTAGGAAGTAGCGTCTGCAGATGTCTAGGTATCGTAGCAATAGAGTTCTAATGCTTCTTAAAACGCGATATCGCATCTCGTTTCTATGTTTCGTGGTAAGATATAATATGATTTGCGAAGTGTCATGTATTCCTCGTCCACGCTTCGAATGAATGTAAATGCGACACTTCCTTGCAAGGAAATAGCGTTTGCAGATGTCTACGTATTGAAGCAATAGATTTCAAATGCTTCTTAAAACGAGATATTGCATCTCATATCTATGTTTCATGATAAGATATAATATTCATTGCGAAGTGTTATGCATTCCTCGTCTACGATTCAAATGAAAGTAAATGCGACACTTCCTTGCAAGGAAATAGCGATTGCAGATGTCTACGTATCGTAGCAATAGATTTCTTATGATTCTTAAACGCGATATCGCATCTCATTTCTATGTTTCATGGTAAGGTATAACATGATTTGCGAAGTGTTACGTATTCATCGTCTACACTTCAAATGAATGTGAATGCGATACTTCCTCGCTAGGAAATAGCGTTTGCAGATGTCTACGTATCGTAGCAATAGCTTTCTAGTGCTTCTTAAAACGCGATATCGCATCCCATTGCTATGTTTCATGGTAAGATATAATATGACTAGCGACGTATCATGTACTCCTCGTCCACACTTCAAATGAATGTAAATGCGACACTTCCTTGCTAGGAAATAGCATCTGCAGATGTCTAGGTATCGTAGCAATAGAGATCTAATGCTTCTTAAAACGCGATATCGCATATCATATCTATGTTTCATGATAAGATATAATATTCATTGCGAAGTGTTATGTACTCCTCGTCCACGCTTCAAATGAATGTAAATGCGACACTTCCTTGCAAGGAAATAGCGTTTGCAGATGTCTACGTATCGTAGCAATAGGGTTCTAATGCTTCTTAAAACGCGATATCGCATCTCATTTCTATGTTTCATGGTAAGATATAATATGATTTGCGATGTGTTATGTATTCCTCGTCTACACATCAACTGAATGTAATGCGACACTTCCTTGCAAGGAAATGGCGTTTGCAGATGTCTACGTATCGTAGCAATAGAGTTCTTACGATTCTTAAAACGCGATATCGCATCTCATTTCTACGTTTCATGGTAAGATATTATATGATTTGCGAAGTGTCATGTATTCCTCGTCTACCCTTCAAATGAATGTAAATGCGACACTTCCTTGCTAGGAAGTAGCGTCTGCAGATGTCTAGGTATCGTAGCAATAGAGTTCTAATGCTTCTTAAAACGCGATATCGCATCTCATTTCTATGTTTCGTGGTAAGATATAATATGATTTGCGAAGTGTCATGTATTCCTCGTCCATGCTTCAAATGAATGTAAATGCGACACTTCCTTGCAAGGAAATAGCGTTTGCAGATGTCTACGTATCGTAGCAATAGAGTTCTTATGATTCTTAAAACGCGATATCGGATCTCATTTCTATGTTTCATGGTAAGATATAATATGATTTGCGAAGTGTTATGTATTCCTCGTCCACACTTCAAATGAATGTAAATGCGACACTTCCTTGCAAGGAAATAGCGTTTGCAGATGTCTACGTATCGTAACAATAGAGTTCTCATGATTCTTAAAACGCGATATCGCATCTCATTTCTATGTTTCATGGTAAGATATAATATGATTTGCGAAGTGTTATTTATTCCTCGTCTACACTTCAAATGAATGAAAATGCAACACTTCTTTGCAAGGAAATAGCGTTTGCAAATGTCTACCTATCGTAGCAATAGTGCTCTAATGCTTCTTAAAACGCGATATCGCATCTCATTTCTATGTTTCATGGTAAGATATAATATGATTTGCGAAGTATTATGTATTCCTCGTCTACATATCAAATGAATGTAAGTGCGACACTTCTTTGCAAGGAAATAGCGTTTGCAGATGTCTACGTATCGTAGCAATAGAGTTCTTATGATTCTTAAAACGCGATATCGCATCTCATTTCTATGTTTCATGGTAAGATATTATATGATTTGCGAAGTGTCATGTATTCCTCGTCTACACTTCAAATGAATGTAAATGCGACACTTCCTTGCTAGGAAATAGCGTCTGCAGATGTCTAGGTATCGTAGCAATAGTGTTCTAATGCTTCTTAAAACGCGATATCGCATCTCATTTCTATGTTTCATGGTAAGATATAATATGACTTGCGAAGTGTTATGCATTCCTCGTCTACGATTCAAATGAATGTAAATGCGACTCTTCCTTGCAAGGAAATAGCGTTTGCAAATGTCTACCTATCGTAGCAGTAGTGTTCTAATGCTTCTTAGAACGCGATGTCGCATCTCATTTCTATGTTTCATGGTAAGATATAATATGATTTGCGAAGTGTTATGTATTCCTCGTCTACACATCAAATGAATGTAAATGCGACACTTTCTTGCAAGGAAATAGCGTTTGCAGATGTCTACGTATCGTAGCAATATAGTTCTTATGATTCTTAAAACGCGATATCGCATCTCATTTCTATGTTTCATGGTAAGGTATAATATGATTTGCGAAGTGTTATGTATTCCTTATCTACACTTCAAATGAATGTAAATGCGACACTTCCTTGCAAGGAAATAGCGTTTGCAGATGTCTACGTATTGAAGCAATAGATTTCAAATGCTTCTTAAAACGAGATATTGCATCTCATATCTATGTTTCATGATAAGATATAATATTCATTGCGAAGTGTTATGCATTCCTCGTCTACGATTCAAATGAAAGTAAATGCGACACTTCCTTGCAAGGAAATAGCGATTGCAGATGTCTACGTATCGTAGCAATAGATTTCTTATGATTCTTAAAACGCGATATCGCATCTCATTTCTATGTTTCATGGTAAGGTATAACATGATTTGCGAAGTGTTACGTATTCATCGTCTACACTTCAAATGAATGTGAATGCGATACTTCCTCGCTAGGAAATAGCGTTTGCAGATGTCTACGTATCGTAGCAATAGCTTTCTAGTGCTTCTTAAAACGCGATATCGCATCCCATTGCTATGTTTCATGGTAAGATATAATATGACTAGCGACGTATCATGTACTCCTCGTCTACACTTCAAATGAATGTAAATGCGACACTTCCTTGCTAGGAAATAGCGTCTGCAGATGTCTAGGTATCGTAGCAATAGAGATCTAATGCTTCTTAAAACGCGATATCGCATCTCATATCTATGTTTCATGATAAGATATAATATTCATTGCGAAGTGTTATGTATTCCTCGTCCACGCTTCAAATGAATGTAAATGCGACACTTCCTTGCAAGGAAATAGCGTTTGCAGATGTCTACGTATCGTAGCAATAGGGTTCTAATGCTTCTTAAAACGCGATATCGCATCTCATTTCTATGTTTCATGGTAAGATATAATATGATTTGCGATGTGTTATGTATTCCTCGTCTACACATCAACTGAATGTAAATGCGACACTTCCTTGCATGGAAATGGCGATTGCAGATGTCTACGTATCGTAGCAATAGAGTTCTTACGATTCTTAAAACGTGATATCGCATCTCATTTCTACGTTTCATGGTAAGATATTATATGATTTGCGAAGTGTCATGTATTCCTCGTCTACCCTTCAAATGAATGTAAATGCGACACTTCCTTGCTAGGAAGTAGCGTCTGCAGATGTCTAGGTATCGTAGCAATAGAGTTCTAATGCTTCTTAAAACGCGATATCGCATCTCATTTCTATGTTTCGTGGTAAGATATAATATGATTTGCGAAGTGTCATGTATTCCTCGTCCATGCTTCAAATGAATGTAAATGCGACACTTCCTTGCAAGGAAATAGCGTTTGCAGATGTCTACGTATCGTAGCAATAGAGTTCTTATGATTCTTAAAACGCGATATCGGATCTCATTTCTATGTTTCATGGTAAGATATAATATGATTTGCGAAGTGTTATGTATTCCTCGTCCACACTTCAAATGAATGTAAATGCGACACTTCCTTGCAAGGAAATAGCGTTTGCAGATGTCTACGTATCGTAACAATAGAGTTCTTATGATTCTTAAAACGCTATATCGCATCACATTTCTATGTTTCATGGTAAAATATAATATGATTTGCGGAGTGTTATGTATTCCTCGTCTACACTTCAAATGAATGTGAATGCGACACTTCCTCGCTAGGAAATAGTGTTTGCAGATATCTACGTATCGTAGCAGTAGTGTTCTAATGCTTCTTAAAACGCGATATCGCATCTCATTTCTATGTTTCATGGTAAGATATAATATGATTTGCGAAGTGTTATGTATTCCACGTCTACACTTCAAATGAATGTAAATGCGACACTTCCTTGCAAGGATATGGCGTTTGCAAATGTCTACCTATCGTAGCAATAGTGTTCTAATGTTTCTTAAAACGCGATATCGCATCTCATTTCTATGTTTCATGGTAAGGTATAATATGATTTGCGAAGTGTTATATATCCGTCGTCTACACTTCAAATGAATGTAAATGCGACACTTTCTTGCAAGGAAATAGCGTTTGCTGATGTCTACGTATCGAAGCAATGGATTTCTGCTGCATCTTAAAACGCGATATCGCATCTCATTTCTATGTTTCATGGTAAGATATAATATGATTTGCGAAGTGTTATGTATTCCTTGTCTACACCTCAAATGAATGTAAATGCGACACTTCCTTGCAAGAAAATAGCGTTTGCAGATGTCTACGTATCGAAGCAATAGATTTCAAATGCTTCTTAAAACGAGATATTGCATCTCATTTCTATGTTTCATGGTAAGATATAATATGAATTGCGAAGTGTTATGTATTCCTCGTCTACACTTCAATTGAATGTAAATGCGACACTTCCTTGCAAAGAAATAGCGTTTGCAAATATCTACCTATCGTAGCAATAGTGTTCTAATGCTCCTTAAAACGCGATATCGCATCTCATTTCTATGTTTCATGGTAAGATATAATATGATTTGCGATGTGTCATGTATTCCTCGTCTACACTTCAAATGGATGTAAATGCGACACTTCCTTGCAAGGAAATAGCGTTTGCAGATGTCTACGTATCGTAGCAATAGAGATCTTATGATTCTTAAAACGCGATATCGCACCTCATTTCTATGTTTCATGGTAAGATATAATATGATTTGCGATGTGCTATGTATTCCTCGTCTACACATCAACAGAATGTAAATGCAACACTTCCTTGCAAGGAAATAGCGTTTGCAAATGTCTACCTATCGTAGCAGTAGTGTTCTAATGCTTCTTAGAACGCGATGTCGCATCTCATTTCTATGTTTCATGGCAAGATATAATATGATTTGCGAAGTGTTATGTATTCCTCGTCTACACATCAAATGAATGTAAATGCGACACTTCCTTGCAAGGAAATAGCGTTTGCAGATGTCTACGTATCGTAGCAATATAGTTCTTATGATTCTTAAAACGCGATATCGCATCTCATTTCTATGTTTCATGGTAAGGTATAATATGATTTGCGAAGTGTTATGTATTCCTTGTCTACACTTCAAATGAATGTAAATGCGACACTTCCTTGCAAGGAAATAGCGTTTGCAGATGTCTACGTATTGAAGCAATAGATTTCAAATGCTTCTTAAAACGAGATATTGCATCTCATATCTATGTTTCATGATAAGATATAATATTCATTGCGAAGTGTTATGCATTCCTCGTCTGCGATTCAAATGAAAGTAAATGCGACACTTCCTTGCAAGGAAATAGCGATTGCAGATGTCTACGTATCGTAGCAATAGGTTTCTTATGATTCTTAAAACGCGATATCGCATCTCATTTCTATGTTTCATGGTAAGGTATAACATGATTTGCGAAGTGTTACGTATTCATCGTCTACACTTCAAATGAATGTGAATGCGATACTTCCTCGCTAGGAAATAGCGTTTGCAGATGTCTACGTATCGTAGCAATAGCTTTCTAGTGCTTCTTAAAACGCGATATCGCATCCCATTGCTATGTTTCATGGTAAGATATAATATGACTAGCGACGTATCATGTATTCCTCGTCCACACTTCAAATGAATGTAAATGCGACACTTCCTTGCAAGGAAATAGCGTTTGCAAATGTCTACCTATCGTAGCAATAGTGTTCTAATGCTTCTTAAAACGCGATATCGCACCTCATTTCTATGTTTCATGGTAAGATATAATATGATTTGCGAAGTGTTATGTATACTTCGTCTACACTTCAAATGAATGTAAATGCGACACTTCTTTGCAAGGAAATAGCGTTTGCAGATGTCTACGTATCGTAGCAATAGAGTTCTAATGCTTCTTAAAACGCGATATCGCATCACATTTCTATGTTTCATGGTAAGATATAATATGATTTGCGAAGTGTCATGTATTCCTCGTTTACACTTCGAATGAATGTAAATGCGACACTTCCTTGCAAGGAAATAGCGATTGCAGATGTCTACGTATCGTAGCAATAGAGTTCATATGATTCTTAAAACGCGATATCGCATCTCATATCTATGTTTCAAGATAAGATATAATATTCATTGCGAAGTGTTATGCATTCCTCGTCTACGATTCAAATGAAAGTAAATGCGACACTTTCTTGCAAGGAAATAGCGTTTGCAGATGTCTACGTATCGTAGCAATGGATTTCTGATGCTTCTTAAAACGCGATAATGCATCTCATTTCTGTGTTTCATGGTAAGATATAATATGATTTGCGAAGTCTTATGTATTCCTCGTCTACACTTCAAATGAATGTAAATGCGACACTTTCTTGCAAGGAAATAGCGTTTGCAGATGTCTACGTATCGTAGCAATGGAGTTCTAATGCTTCTTAAAACGCGATATCGCATCACATTTCTATGTTTCATGGTAAGATGTAATATGACTTGCGAAGTGTCATGTATTCCTCGTTTACACTTCAAATGAATGTAAATGCGACACTTCCTTGCAAGGAAATAGCGTTTGCAGATGTCTACGTATCGTAGCAATAGATTTCTAATGCTTCTTAAAACGCGATATCGCATCTCATTTCTATGTTTCATGGTAAGATATAATATGATTTGCGAAGTGTTATGTATTCCTCATCAACACATCAACTGAATATAAATGCGACACTTCCTTGCAAGGAAATAGCGTTTGCAGATGTCTACGTATCGAAGCAATAGAGTTCAAATGCTTCATAAAACGAGATATTGCATCTCATATCTATGTTTCATGATAAGATATAATATTCATTGCGCAGTGTTATGCATTCCTCGTCTACGATCCAAATGAATGTAAATGCAACACTTCCTTGCAAGGAAATAGCGTTTGCAGATGTCTACGTATCGTAGCAATAGAGTTCTAATGCTTCCTAAAACGCGTTATCGCATCTCGTTTCTATGTTTCATGGTAAGATATAATATGATTTGCGAAGTGTTGTGTATTCCTCGTCTACACTTCAAATGAATGTAAATGCGACACTTCCTTGCAAGGAAATAGCGTTTGCAAATGTCTAACTATCGTAGCAGTAGTGTTCTAATGCTTCTTAAAACGCGATATCGCATCTCATTTCTATGTTTCATGGTAAGATATAATATGATTTGTGAAGTGTCATGTATTCCTCGTCTACACTTCAAATGAATGTAAATGCGACACTTCCTTGCAAGGAAATAGCGTTTGCAAATGTCTACCTATCGTAGCAATAGTGTTCTAATGCTTCTTAAAACGCGATATCGCATCTCATTTCTATGTTTCATGGTAAGATATAATGTGATTGGCGAAGTGTCATGTATTCCTCTTCTACACTTCAAATGAATGTAAATGCGACACTTCGTTGCAAGGAAATAGCGATTGCAGATGTCTACGCATCGTAGCAATAGTGTTCTAATTCTTCTTAAAACGCGATATCGCAACTCATTTCTATGTTTCATGGTAAGATATAATATGATTTGCGAAGTGTTATGTACTCCTCGTCTACACATCAAATGAATGTAAATGCGACACTTCCTTGCAAGGAAATAGCGTTTGCAAATGTCTAACTATCGTAGCAGTAGTGTTCTAATGCTTCTTAAAACGCGATATCGCATCTCATTTCTATGTTTCATGGTAAGATATAATATGATTTGTGAAGTGTCATGTATTCCTCGTCTACACTTCAAATGAATGTAAATGCGACACTTCCTTGCAAGGAAATAGCGTTTGCAGATGTCTACGTATCGTAGCAATAGAGTTCTAATGCTTCCTAAAACGCGTTATCGCATCTCGTTTCTATGTTTCATGGTAAGATATAATATGATTTGCGAAGTGTTATGTATTCCTCGTCTACACTTCAAATGAATGTAAATGCGACACTTCCTTGCAAGGAAATAGCGTTTGCAGATGTCTACGTATCGAAGCAATAGATTTCAAATTCTTCTTAAAACGAGATATTGCATCTCATATCTACGTTTCATGATAAGATATAATATTCATTGCGAAGTGTTATACATTCCTCGTCTACGATTCAAATGAAAGTAAATGCGACACTTCCTTGCAAGGAAATAGCGATTGCAGATGTCTACGTATCGTAGAAATAGAGTTCATATGATTCTTAAAACGCGATATCGCATCTCATATCTATGTTTCAAGATAAGATATAATATTCATTGCGAAGTGTTATGCATTCCTCGTCTACGAATCAAATGAAAGTAAATGCGACACTTTCTTGCAAGGAAATAGCGTTTGCAGATGTCTACGTATCGTAGCAATGGATTTCTGATGCTTCTTAAAACGCGATATCGCATCTCATTTCTATGTTTCATGGTAAGATATAATATGATTTGCGAAGTGTCATGTATTCCTCGTCCACACTTCAAATGAATGTAAATGCGACACCTCCTTGCTAGGAAATAGCGTCTGCTGATGTCTAGGTATCGTAGAAATAGAGTTCTAATGCTTCTTAAAACGCGATATCGCATCACATTTCTATGTTTCATGGTAAGATATAATATGATTTGCGAAGTGTTATGTATTCCTCGTCTACACTTCAAATGAATGTAAATGCGACACTTCCTTGCAAGGAAATAGCGTTTGCAAATGTCTAACTATCGTAGCAGTAGTGTTCTAATGCTTCTTAAAACGCGATATCGCATCTCATTTCTATGTTTCATGGTAAGATATAATATGATTTGTGAAGTGTCATGTATTCCTCGTCTACACTTCAAATGAATGTAAATGCGACACTTCCTTGCTAGGAAATAGCGTTTGCAAATGTCTACCTATCGTAGCAATAGTGTTCTAATGCTTCTTAAAACGCGATATCGCATCTCATTTCTATGTTTCATGGTAAGATATCATGTGATTGGCGAAGTGTCATGTATTCCTCTTCTACACTTCAAATGAATGTAAATGCGACACTTCGTTGCAAGGAAATAGCGATTGCAGATGTCTACGTATCGTAGCAATAGTGTTCTAATGCTTCTTAAAACGCGATATCGCAACTCATTTCTATGTTTCATGGTAAGATATAATATGATTTGCGAAGTGTTATGTACTCCTCGTCTACACATCAAATGAATGTAAATGCGACACTTCCTTGCTAGGAAATAGCGTTTGCAGATGTCTACGTATCGTAGCAATAGAGTTCTTATGATTCTTAAAACGCGATATCGCATCTCATTTCTATGTTTCATGGTAAGATATAATATTCATTGCGAAGTGTTATGCATTCCTCGTCTACGAATCAAATGAAAGTAAATGCGACACTTTCTTGCAAGGAAATAGCGTTTGCAGATGTCTACGTATCGTAGCAATGGATTTCTGATGCTTCTTAAAACGCGATATCGCATCTCATTTCTATGTTTCATGGTAAGATATAATATGATTTGCGAAGTGTCATGTATTCCTCGTCCACACTTCAAATGAATGTAAATGCGACACCTCCTTGCTAGGAAATAGCGTCTGCTGATGTCTAGGTATCGTAGAAATAGAGTTCTAATGCTTCTTAAAACGCGATATCGCATCACATTTCTATGTTTCATGGTAAGATATAATATGATTTGCGAAGTGTTATGTATTCCTCGTCTACACTTCAAATGAATGTAAATGCGACACTTCCTTGCAAGGAAATAGCGTTTGCAGATGTCTACGTATCGTAGCAATAGAGTTCATATGGTTCTTAAAACGCGATGTCGCATCTCATATCTATGTTTCAAGATAAGATATAATATTCATTGCGAAGTGTTATGCATTCCTCGTCTACGATTCAAATGAAAGTAAATGAGACACTTCCTTGCAAGGAAATAGCGTTTGCAAATGTCTAACTATCGTAGCAGTAGTGTTCTAATGCTTCTTAAAACGCGATATCGCTTCTCATTTCTATGTTTCATGGTAAGATATAATATGATTTGTGAAGTGTCATGTATTCCTCGTCTACACTTCAAATGAATGTAAATGCGACACTTCCTTACAAGGAAATAGCGTTTGCAAATGTCTACCTATCGTAGCAATAGTGTTCTAATGCTTCTTAAAACGCGATATCGCATCTCATTTCTATGTTTCATGGTAAGATATAATGTGATTGGCGAAGTGTCATGTATTCCTCTTCTACACTTCAAATGAATGTAAATGCGACACTTCGTTGCAAGGAAATAGCGATTGCAGATGTCTACGTATCGTAGCAATAGTGTTCTAATGCTTCTTAAAACGCGATATCGCAACTCATTTCTATGTTTCATGGTAAGATATAATATGATTTGCGAAGTGTTATGTACTCCTCGTCTACACATCAAATGAATGTAAATGCGACAATTCCTTGCTAGGAAATAGCGTTTGCAGATGTCTACGTATCGTAGCAATAGAGTTCTTATGATTCTTAAAACGCGATATCGCATCTCATTTCTATGTTTCATGGTAAGATAGAATATGATTTGCGAAGTGTTATGTATTCCTCGTCTACACTTCAAATGAATGTAAATGCGACACTTCCTTGCAAGGAAATAGCGTTTGCAGATGTCTACGTATCGAAGCAATAGATTTCAAATTCTTCTTAAAACGAGATATTGCATCTCATATCTACGTTTCATGATAAGATATAATATTCATTGCGAAGTGTTATACATTCCTCGTCTACGATTCAAATGAAAGTAAATGCGACACTTCCTTGCAAGGAAATAGCGATTGCAGATGTCTACGTATCGTAGAAATAGAGTTCATATGATTCTTAAAACGCGATATCGCATCTCATATCTATGTTTCAAGATAAGATATAATATTCATTGCGAAGTGTTATGCATTCCTCGTCTACGAATCAAATGAAAGTAAATGCGACACTTTCTTGCAAGGAAATAGCGTTTGCAGATGTCTACGTATCGTAGCAATGGATTTCTGATGCTTCT
The DNA here is from genome assembly GCF_050948175.1 of Xylocopa sonorina. Taxonomy (NCBI): domain Eukaryota; kingdom Metazoa; phylum Arthropoda; class Insecta; order Hymenoptera; family Apidae; genus Xylocopa; species Xylocopa sonorina. The sequence goes on along the minus strand of NW_027490139.1, from coordinate 129,197 downwards.
TAAAACGCGATATCGCATCTCATTTCTATGTTTCATGGTAAGATATAATATGATTTGCGAAGTGTCATGTATTCCTCGTCCACACTTCAAATGAATGTAAATGCGACACCTCCTTGCTAGGAAATAGCGTCTGCTGATGTCTAGGTATCGTAGAAATAGAGTTCTATTGCTTCTTAAAACGCGATATCGCATCACATTTCTATGTTTCATGGTAAGATATAATATGATTTGCGAAGTGTTATGTATTCCTCGTCTACAATTCAAATGAATGTAAATGCGACACTTCCTTGCTAGGAAATAGCGTTTGCAGATGTCTACGTATCGTAGCAATGGATTTCTGATGCTTCTCAAAACGCGATATCGCATCTCATTTCTATGTTTCATGGTAAGATATAATATGATTTGCGAAGTGTTATGTACTCCTCGTCTACACATCAAATGAATGTAAATGCGACACTGCCTTGCTAGGAAATAGCGTTTGCAGATGTCTACGTATTGTGGCAATAGGGTTCTTATGATTCTTAAAGCGCGATATCGCATCTCATTTCTATGTTTCATGGTAAGATATAATATGATTTGCGAAGTGTTATGTATTCCTCGTCTACACTTCAAATGAATGTAAATGCGACACTTCCTTGCAAGGAAATAGCGTTTGCAGATGTCTACGTATCGAAGCAATAGATTTCAAATGCTTCTTAAAACGAGATATTGCATCTCATTTCTATGTTTCATGGTAAGATATAATATGATTTGCGAAGTGTTATGTATTCCTCGTCTACACATCAAATGAATGTAAATGCGACACTTTCTTGCTAGGAAATAGCGTTTGCAGATGTCTACGTATCTTAGCAATAGATTTCAAATGCTTCTTAAAACGAGATATTGCATCTCGTATCTACGTTTCATGATAAGATATAATATTCATTGCGAAGTGTTATGCATTCCTCGTCTACGATTCAAATGAAAGTAAATGCGACACTTCCTTGCAAGGAAATAGCGATTGCAGATGTCTACGTATCGTAGCAATAGAGTTCATATGGTTCTTAAAACGCGATGTCGCATCTCATATCTATGTTTGAAGATAAGATATAATATTCATTGCGAAGTGTTATGCATTCCTCGTCTACGATTCAAATGAAAGTAAATGAGACACTTCCTTGCAAGGAAATAGCGTTTGCAAATGTCTAACTATCGTAGCAGTAGTGTTCTAATGCTTCTTAAAACGCGATATCGCATCTCATTTCTATGTTTCATGGTGAGATATAATATGATTTGTGAAGTGTCATGTATTCCTCGTCTACACTTCAAATGAATGTAAATGCGACACTTCCTTGCAAGGAAATAGCGTTTGCAAATGTCTACCTATCGTAGCAATAGTGTTCTAATGCTTCTTAAAACGCGATATCGCATCTCATTTCTATGTTTCATGGTAAGATATAATGTGATTTGCGAAGTGTTATGTATTCCTCGTCTACACTTCAAATGAATGTAAATGCGACACTTCCTTGCAAGGAAATAGCGTTTGCAGATGTCTACGTATCGAAGCAATAGATTTCAAATGCTTCTTAAAACGAGATATTGCATCTCATTTCTATGTTTCATGGTAAGATATAATATGATTTGCGAAGTGTTATGTATTCCTCGTCTACACATCAAATGAATGTAAATGCGACACTTTCTTGCTAGGAAATAGCGTTTGCAGATGTCTACGTATCTTAGCAATAGATTTCAAATGCTTCTTAAAACGAGATATTGCATCTCGTATCTACGTTTCATGATAAGATATAATATTCATTGCGAAGTGTTATGCATTCCTCGTCTACGATTCAAATGAAAGTAAATGCGACACTTCCTTGCAAGGAAATAGCGATTGCAGATGTCTACGTATCGTAGCAATAGAGTTCATATGGTTCTTAAAACGCGATGTCGCATCTCATATCTATGTTTCAAGATAAGATATAATATTCATTGCGAAGTGTTATGCATTCCTCGTCTACGATTCAAATGAAAGTAAATGAGACACTTCCTTGCAAGGAAATAGCGTTTGCAAATGTCTAACTATCGTAGCAGTAGTGTTCTAATGCTTCTTAAAACGCGATATCGCATCTCATTTCTATGTTTCATGGTGAGATATAATATGATTTGTGAAGTGTCATGTATTCCTCGTCTACACTTCAAATGAATGTAAATGCGACACTTCCTTGCAAGGAAATAGCGTTTGCAAATGTCTACCTATCGTAGCAATAGTGTTCTAATGCTTCTTAAAACGCGATATCGCATCTCATTTCTATGTTTCATGGTAAGATATAATGTGATTGGTGAAGTGTCATGTATTCCTCTTCTACACTTCAAATGAATGTAAATGCGACTCTTCGTTGCAAGGAAAAGCGATTGCAGATGTCTACGTATCGTAGCAATAGTGTTCTAATGCTTCTTAAAACGCGATATCGCAACTCATTTCTATGTTTCATGGTAAGATATAATATGATTTGCGAAGTGTTATGTACTCCTCGTCTACACATCAAATGAACGTAAATGCGACACTTCCTTGCTAGGAAATAGCGTTTGCAGATGTCTACGTATCGTAGCAATAGAGTTCTTATGATTCTTAAAACGCGATATCGCATCTCATTTCTATGTTTCATGGTAAGATAGAATATGATTTGCGAAGTGTTATGTATTCCTCGTCTACACTTCAAATGAATGTAAATGCGACACTTCCTTGCTAGGAAATAGCGTTTGCAGATGTCTACGTATCGTAGCAATGGATTTCTGATGCTTCTCAAAACGCGATATCGCACCTCATTTCTATGTTTCATGGTAAGATATAATATGATTTGCGAAGTGTTATGTACTCCTCGTCTACACATCAAATGAATGTAAATGCGACACTTCCTTGCTAGGAAATAGCGTTTGCAGATGTCTACGTATCTTAGCAATAGATTTCAAATGCTTCTAAAAACGAGATATTGCATCTCGTATCTACGTTTCATGATAAGATATAATATTCATTGCGAAGTGTTATGCATTCCTCGTCTACGATTCAAATGAAAGAAAATGCGACACTTCCTTGCAAGGAAAAAGCGATTGCAGATGTCTTCGTATCGTAGCAATAGAGTTCATATGGTTCTTAAAACGCGATGTCGCATCTCATATCTATGTTTCAAGGTGAGATATAATATTCATAGCGAAGTGTTATGTATTCCTCGTCTACACTTCAAATGAATGTAAATGCGACACCTCGTTGCAAGGAAATAGCGTTTGCAGATGTCTGCGTATCGAAGCAATAGATTTCAAATGCTTCTTAAAACGAGATATTGCCTTTCATATCTACGTTTCATGATAGGATATAATATTCATTGCGAAGTGTTATGCATTCCTCGTCTACGATTCAAATGAAAGTAAATGTGACACTTCGTTGCAAGGAAATAGCGATTGCAGATGTCTACGTATCGTAGCAATAAGGTTCTAATGCTTCTTAAAACGCGATATCGCATCTCATTTCTATGTTTCATGGTAAGATATAATATGATTTGTGAAGTGTCATGTATTCCTCGTCTACACTTCAAATGAATGTAAATGCGACACTTCCTTGCAAGGAAATAGCGTTTGCAAATGTCTACCTATCGTAGCAATAGTGTTCTAATGCTTCTTAAAACGCGATATCGCATTTCATTTCTATGTTTCATGGTAAGATATAATGTGATTGGCGAAGTGTCATGTATTCCTCTTCTACACTTCAAATGAATGTAAATGCGACACTTCGTTGCAAGGAAAAGCGATTGCAGATGTCTACGTATCGTAGCAATAGTGTTCTAATGCTTCTTAAAACGCGATATCGCAACTCATTTCTATGTTTCATGGTAAGATATAATATGATTTGCGAAGTGTTATGTACTCCTCGTCTACACATCAAATGAACGTAAATGCGACACTTCCTTGCTAGGAAATAGCGTTTGCAGATGTCTACGTATCGTAGCAATAGAGTTCTTATGATTCTTAAAACGCGATATCGCATCTCATTTCTATGTTTCATGGTAAGATAGAATATGATTTGCGAAGTGTTATGTATTCCTCGTCTACACTTCAAATGAATGTAAATGCGACACTTCCTTGCAAGGAAATAGCGTTTGCAGATGTCTACGTATCGAAGCAATAGATTTCAAATTCTTCTTAAAACGAGATATTGCATCTCATATCTACGTTTCATGATAAGATATAATATTCATTGCGAAGTGTTATGCATTCCTCGTCTACGATTCAAATGAAAGTAAATGCGACACGTCCTTGCAAGGAAATAGCGATTGCAGATGTCTACGTATCGTAGAAATAGAGTTCATATGATTCTTAAAACGCGATATCGCATCTCATATCTATGTTTCAAGATAAGATATAATATTCATTGCGAAGTGTTATGCATTCCTCGTCTACGAATCAAATGAAAGTAAATGCGACACTTTCTTGCAAGGAAATAGCGTTTGCAGATGTCTACGTATCGTAGCAATGGATTTCTGATGCTTCTCAAAACGCGATATCGCATCTCATTTCTATGTTTCATGGTAAGATATAATATGATTTGCGAAGTGTTATGTACTCCTCGTCTACACATCAAATGAATGTAAATGCGACACTGCCTTGCTCGGAAATAGCGTTTGCAGATGTCTACGTATTGTGGCAATAGGGTTCTTATGATTCTTAAAGCGCGATATCGCATCTCATTTCTATGTTTCATGGTAAGATATAATATGATTTGCGAAGTGTTATGTATTCCTCGTCTACACTTCAAATGAATGTAAATGCGACACTTCCTTGCAAGGAAATAGCGTTTGCAGATGTCTACGTATCTTAGCAATAGATTTCAAATGCTTCTTAAAACGAGATATTGCATCTCGTATCTACGTTTCATGATAAGATATAATATTCATTGCGAAGGGTTATGCATTCCTCGTCTACGATTCAAATGAAAGTAAATGCGACACTTCCTTGCAAGGAAATAGCGATTGCAGATGTCTACGTATCGTAGCAATAGAGTTCATATGGTTCTTAAAACGCGATGTCGCATCTCATATCCATGTTTCAAGATAAGATATAATATTCATTGCGAAGTGTTATGTATTCCTCGTCTACACTTCAAATGAATGTAAATGCGACACCTCGTTGCAAGGAAATAGCGTTTGCAGATGTCTGCGTATCGAAGCAATAGATTTCAAATGCTTCTTAAAACGAGATATTGCCTCTAATATCTACGTTTCATGATAGGATATAATATTCATTGCGAAGTGTTATGCATTCCTCGTCTACGATTCAAATGAAAGTAAATGTGACACTTCGTTGCAAGGAAATAGCGATTGCAGATGTCTACGTATCGTAGCAATAGAGTTCTAATGCTTCTTAAAACGCGATATCGCATCTCATTTCTATGTTTCATGGTAAGATATAATATGATTTGCGAAGTGTTATGTATTCCTCGTCTACACTTCAAATGAATGTAAATGCAACCCTTCCTTGCATAGAAATAGCGTTTGCAGATGTCTACGTATCGAAGGAATAGAGTTCAAATGCTTCTTAAAACGAGATATTGCATCTCATATCTATGTTTCATGATAAGATATAATATTCTTTGCGAAGTGCTATGCATTCCACGTCTACGATACACATGAAAGTAAATGCGACACTTCGTTGCAAGGAAATAGCGATTGCAGATGTCTACGTATCGTAGCAATGGATTTCTGATGCTTCTTAAAACGCGATATCGCATCTCATTTCTATGTTTCATGGTAAGATATAATATGATTTGCGAAGTGTCATGTATTCCTCGTCCACACTTCAAATGAATGTAAATGCGACACCTCATTGCTAGGAAATAGCGTCTGCTGATGTCTAGGTATCGTAGAAATAGAGTTCTAATGCTTCTTAAAACGCGATATCGCATCACATTTCTATGTTTCATGGTAAGATATAATATGGTTTGCGAAGTGTTATGTATTCCTCGTCTACACTTCAAATGAATGTAAATGCGACACTTCCTTGCTAGGAAATAGCGTTTGCAGATGTCTACGTATCGTAGCAATGGATTTCTGATGCTTCTCAAAACGCGATATCGCATCTCATTTCTATGTTTCATGGTAAGATATAATATGATTTGCGAAGTGTTATGTACTCCTCGTCTACACATCAAATGAATGTAAATGCGACACTGCCTTGCTAGGAAATAGCGTTTGCAGATGTCTACGTATTGTGGCAATAGGGTTCTTATGATTCTTAAAGCGCGATATCGCATCTCATTTCTATGTTTCATGGTAAGATAGAATATGATTTGCGAAGTGTTATGTATTCCTCGTCTACACTTCAAATGAATGTAAATGCGACACTTCCTTGCAAGGAAATAGCGTTTGCAGATGTCTACGTATCGAAGCAATAGATTTCAAATGCTTCATAAACCGAGATATTGCATCTCATTTCTATGTTTCATGGTAAGATATAATATGATTTGCGAAGTGTTATGTATTCCTCGTCTACACATCAAATGAATGTAAATGCGACACTTCCTTGCTAGGAAATAGCGTTTGCAGATGTCTACGTATCTTAGCAAGAGATTTCAAATGCTTCTTAAAACGAGATATTGCATCTCGTATCTACGTTTCATGATAAGATATAATATTCATTGCGAAGTGTTATGCATTCCTCGTCTACGATTCAAATGAAAGTAAATGCGACACTTCCTTGCAAGGAAATAGCGATTGCAGATGTCTACGTATCGTAGAAATAGAGTTCATATGATTCTTAAAACGCGATATCGCATCTCATATCTATGTTTCAAGATAAGATATAATATTCATTGCGAAGTGTTATGCATTCCTCGTCTACGAATCAAATGAAAGTAAATGCGACACTTTCTTGCAAGGAAATAGCGTTTGCAGATGTCTACGTATCGTAGCAATGGATTTCTGATGCTTCTTAAAACGCGATATCGCATCTCATTTCTATGTTTCATGGTAAGATATAATATGATTTGCGAAGTGTCATGTATTCCTCGTCCACACTTCAAATGAATGTAAATGCGACACCTCCTTGCTAGGAAACAGCGTCTGCTGATGTCTAGGTATCGTAGAAATAGAGTTCTAATGCTTCTTAAAACGCGATATCGCATCACATTTCTATGTTTCATGGTAAGATATAATATGATTTGCGAAGTATTATGTATTCCTCGTCTACACTTCAAATGAATGTAAATGCGACACTTCCTTGCTAGGAAATAGCGTTTGCAGATGTCTACGTATCGTATCAATGGATTTCTGATGCTTCTCAAAACGCGATATCGCATCTCATTTCTATGTTTCATGGTAAGATATAATATGATTTGCGAAGTGTTATGTACTCCTCGTCTACACATCAAATGAATGTAAATGCGAAACTGCCTTGCTCGGAAATAGCGTTTGCAGATGTCTACGTATTGTGGCAATAGGGTTCTTATGATTCTTAAAGCGCGATATCGCATCTCATTTCTATGTTTCATGGTAAGATATAATATGATTTGCGAAGTGTTATGTATTCCTCGTCTACACTTCAAATGAATGTAAATGCGACACTTCCTTGCAAGGAAATAGCGTTTGCAGATGTCTACGTATCTTAGCAATAGATTTCAAATGCTTCTTAAAACGAGATATTGCATCTCGTATCTACGTTTCATGATAAGATATAATATTCATTGCGAAGGGTTATGCATTCCTCGTCTACGATTCAAATGAAAGTAAATGCGACACTTCCTTGCAAGGAAATAGCGATTGCAGATGTCTACGTATCGTAGCAATAGAGTTCATATGGTTCTTAAAACGCGATGTCGCATCTCATATCCATGTTTCAAGATAAGATATAATATTCATTGCGAAGTGTTATGCATTCCTCGTCTACGATTCAAATGAAAGTAAATGAGACACTTCATTGCAAGGAAATAGCGATTGCAGATGTCTACGTATTGTAGCAATAGAGTTCTAATGCTTCTTAAAACGCGATATCGCATCTCATTTCTATGTTTCATGGTAAGATATAATATGATTTGCGAAGTGTTATGTATTCCTCGTCTACACTTCAAATGAATGTAAATGCGACACTTCCTTGCAAGGATATAGCGTTTGCAGATGTCTGCGTATCGAAGCAATAGATTTCAAATGCTTCTTAAAACGAGATATTGCTTCTCATATCTACGTTTCATGATAAGATATAATATTCATTGCGAAGTGTTATGCATTCCTCGTCTACGATTCAAATGAAAGTAAATGTGACACTTCGTTGCAAGGAAATAGCGATTGCAGATGTCTACGTATCGTAGCAATAGAGTTCTAATGCTTCTTAAAACGCGATATCGCATCTCATTTCTATGTTTCATGGTAAGATATAATATGATTTGCGAAGTGTTATGTATTCCTCGTCTACACTTCAAATGAATGTAAATGCAACCCTTCCTTGCATGGAAATAGCGTTTGCAGATGTCTACGTATCGAAGGAATAGAGTTCAAATGCTTCTTAAAACGAGATATTGCATCTCATATCTATGTTTCATGATAAGATATAATATTCTTTGCGAAGTGCTATGCATTCCACGTCTACGATACAAATGAATGTAAATGCGACACTTCCTTGCAAGGAAATAGAGTTTGCAGATGTCTACGTATCGTAGCAATAGAGTTCTAATGCTTCTTAAAACGCGATATCGCATCACATTTCTATGTTTCATGGTAAGATATAATATGATTTGCGAAGTGTCATGTATTCCTCGTTTACACTTCAAATGAATGTAAATGCGACACTTCCTTCCAAGGAAATAGCGATTGCAGATGTCTACGTATCGTAGCAATAGAGTTCATATGATTCTTAAAACGCGATATCGCATCTCATATCTATGTTTCAAGATAAGATATAATATTCATTGCGAAGTGTTATGCATTCCTCGTCTACGATTCAAATGAAAGTAAATGCGACGCTTTCTTGCAAGGAAATAGCGTTTGCAGATGTCTACGTATCGTAGCAATAGAGTTCTTATGATTCTTAAAACGCGATATCGCATCTCATTTCTATGTTTCACGGTAAGATATAATATGATTTGCGAAGTGTTATGTATTCCTAGTCTACACTTCAAATGAATGTAAATGCGACACTTCCTTGCAAGGAAATAGAGTTTGCAAATGTCTACCTATCGTAGCAATAGAGTTCTTATGATCCTTAAAACGCGATATCGCATCTCATTTCTATGTTTCATGGTAAGGTATAATATGATTTGCGAAGTGTTATGTATCCGTCGTCTACACTTCAAATAAATGTAAATGCGACACTTCCTCGCTAGGGAATAGCGTTTGCAGATGTCTACGTATCGTAGCAATAGATTTCTAATGCTTCTTAAAACGCGATATCGCATCTCATTTCTATGTTTAATGGTAAGATATAATATGATTTGCGAACTGTCATGTATTCCTCGACTACACTTCAAATGAATGTAAATGCGACACTTCCTTGCAAGGAAATAGCGTTTGCAGATGTCTACGTATCGAAGCAATAGAGTTCTTATGATTCTTAAAACGCGATATCGCATCTCATTTCTATGTTTCATGGTAAGATATAATATGATTTGCGAAGTGTCATGTATTCCTCGTCCACACTTCAAATGAATGTAAATGCGACACCTCCTTGCTAGGAAATAGCGTTTGCAGATGTCTACGTATCGTAGCAATGGATTTCTGATGCTTCTCAAAACGCGATATCGCATCTCATTTCTATGTTTCATGGTAAGATATAATATGATTTGCGAAGTGTTATGTATTCCTTGTCTACACCTCAAATGAATGTAAATGCGACACTTCCTTGCAAGAAAATAGCGTTTGCAGATGTCTATGTATCGAAGCAATAGATTTCGAATGCTTCTTAAAACGAGATATTGCATCTCATTTCTATGTTTCATGGTAAGATATAATATGATTTGCGAAGTGTTATGTACTCCTCGTCTACACATCAAATGAATGTAAATGCGACACTTCCTTGCTAGGAAATAGCGTTTGCAGATGTCTACGTATCGTAGCAATAGAGTTCTTATGATTCTTAAAACGCGATATCGCATCTCATTTCTATGTTTCATGGTAAGATAGAATATGATTTGCGAAGTGTTATGTATTCCTCGTCTACACTTCAAATGAATGTAAATGCGACACTTCCTTGCAAGGAAATAGCGTTTGCAGATGTCTACGTATCGAAGCAATAGATTTCAAATTCTTCTTAAAACGAGATATTGCATCTCATATCTACGTTTCATGATAAGATATAATATTCATTGCGAAGTGTTATGCATTCCTCGTCTACGATTCAAATGAAAGTAAATGCGACACTTTCTTGCAAGGAAATAGCGTTTGCAGATGTCTACGTATCGTAGCAATGGATTTCTGATGCTTCTTAAAACGCGATATCGCATCTCATTTCTATGTTTCATGGTAAGATATAATATGATTTGCGAAGTGTCATGTATTCCTCGTCCACACTTCAAATGAATGTAAATGCGACACCTCCTTGCTAGGAAATAGCGTCTGCTGATGTCTAGGTATCGTAGAAATAGAGTTCTAATGCTTCCTAAAACGCGATATCGCATCACATTTCTATGTTTCATGGTAAGATATAATATGATTTGCGAAGTGTTATGTATTCCTCGTCTACACTTCAAATGAATGTAAATGCGACACTTCCTTGCTAGGAAATAGCGTTTGCAGATGTCTACGTATCGTAGCAATGGATTTCTGATGCTTCTCAAAACGCGATATCGCATCTCATTTCTATGTTTCATGGTAAGATATAATATGATTTGCGAAGTGTTATGTACTCCTCGTCTACACATCAAATGAATGTAAATGCGACACTGCCTTGCTCGGAAATAGCGTTTGCAGATGTCTACGTATTGTGGCAATAGGGTTCTTATGATTCTTAAAGCGCGATATCGCATCTCATTTCTATGTTTCATGGTAAGATATAATATGATTTGCGAAGTGTTATGTATTCCTCGTCTACACTTCAAATGAATGTAAATGCGACACTTCCTTGCAAGGAAATAGCGTTTGCAGATGTCTACGTATCTTAGCAATAGATTTCAAATGCTTCTTAAAACGAGATATTGCATCTCGTATCTACGTTTCATGATAAGATATAATATTCATTGCGAAGGGTTATGCATTCCTCGTCTACGATTCAAATGAAAGTAAATGCGACACTTCCTTGCAAGGAAATAGCGATTGCAGATGTCTACGTATCGTAGCAATAGAGTTCATATGGTTCTTAAAACGCGATGTCGCATCTCATATCTATGTTTCAAGATAAGATATAATATTCATTGCGAAGTGTTATGCATTCCTCGTCTACGATTCAAATGAAAGTAAATGAGACACTTCATTGCAAGGAAATAGCGATTGCAGATGTCTACGTACTGTAGCAATAGAGTTCTAATGCTTCTTAAAACGCGATATCGCATCTCATTTCTATGTTTCATGGTAAGATATAATATGATTTGCGAAGTGTTATGTATTCCTCGTCTACACTTCAAATGAATGTAAATGCGACAATTCCTTGCAAGGAAATAGCGTTTGCAGATGTCTACGTATCGTAGCAATGGATTTCTGATGCTTCTTAAAACGCGATATCGCATCTCATTTCTATGTTTCAAGGTAAGATATAATATGATTTGCGAAGTGTCATGTATTCCTCGTCCACACTTCAAATGAATGTAAATGCGACACTTCCTTGCTAGGAAATAACGTCTGCAGATGTCTAGGTATCGTAGAAATAGAGTTCTAATGCTTCTTAAAACGCGATATCGCATCACATTTCTATGTTTCATGGTAAGATATAATATGATTTGCGAAGTGTTATGTATTCCTCGTCTACACTTCAAATGAATGTAAATGCGACACTTCCTTGCAAGGAAATAGCGTTTGCAGATGTCTGCGTATCGAAGCAATAGATATCAAATGCTTCTTAAAACGAGATATTGCCTCTCATATCTACGTTTCATGATAAGATATAATATTCATTGCGAAGTGTTATGCATTCCTCGTCTACGATTCAAATGAAAGTAAATGTGACACTTCGTTGCAAGGAAATAGCGATTGCAGATGTCTACGTATCGTAGCAATAGAGTTCTAATGCTTCTTAAAACGCGATATCGCATCTCATTTCTATTTTTCATGGTAAGATATAATATGATTTGCGAAGTGTTATGTACTCCTCGTCTACACTTCAAATGAATGTAAATGCGACACTTCCTTGCTAGGAAATAGCGTTTGCAGATGTCTACGTATCGTAGCAATGGATTTCTGATGCTTCTCAAAACGCGATATCGCATCTCATTTCTATGTTTCATGGTAAGATATAATATGATTTGCGAAGTGTTATGTACTCCTCGTCTACACATCAAATGAATGTAAATGCGACACTGCCTTGCTCGGAAATAGCGTTTGCAGATGTCTACGTATTGTGGCAATAGGGTTCTTATGATTCTTAAAGCGCGATATCGCATCTCATTTCTATGTTTCATGGTAAGATATAATATGACTTGCGAAGTGTTATGTATTCCTCGTCTACACTTCAAATGAATGTAAATGCGACACTTCCTTGCAAGGAAATAGCGTTTGCAGATGTCTACGTATCTTAGCAATAGATTTCAAATGCTTCTTAAAACGAGATATTGCATCTCGTATCTACGTTTCATGATAAGATATAATATTCATTGCGAAGGGTTATGCATTCCTCGTCTACGATTCAAATGAAAGTAAATGCGACACTTCCTTGCAAGGAAATAGCGATTGCAGATGTCTACGTATCGTAGCAATAGAGTTCTAATGCTTCTTAAAACGCGATATCGCATCTCATTTCTATTTTTCATGGTAAGATATAATATGATTTGCGAAGTGTTATGTACTCCTCGTCTACACTTCAAATGAATGTAAATGCGACACTTCCTTGCTAGGAAATAGCGTTTGCAGATGTCTACGTATCGTAGCAATGGATTTCTGATGCTTCTCAAAACGCGATATCGCATCTCATTTCTATGTTTCATGGTAAGATATAATATGATTTGCGAAGTGTTATGTACTCCTCGTCTACACATCAAATGAATGTAAATGCGACACTGCCTTGCTCGGAAATAGCGTTTGCAGATGTCTACGTATTGTGGCAATAGGGTTCTTATGATTCTTAAAGCGCGATATCGCATCTCATTTCTATGTTTCATGGTAAGATATAATATGACTTGCGAAGTGTTATGTATTCCTCGTCTACACTTCAAATGAATGTAAATGCGACACTTCCTTGCAAGGAAATAGCGTTTGCAGATGTCTACGTATCTTAGCAATAGATTTCAAATGCTTCTTAAAACGAGATATTGCATCTCGTATCTACGTTTCATGATAAGATATAATATTCATTGCGAAGGGTTATGCATTCCTCGTCTACGATTCAAATGAAAGTAAATGCGACACTTCCTTGCAAGGAAATAGCGATTGCAGATGTCTACGTATCGTAGCAATAGAGTTCATATGGTTCTTAAAACGCGATGTCGCATCTCATATCTATGTTTCAAGATAAGATATAATATTCATTGCGAAGTGTTATGCATTCCTCGTCTACGATTCAAATGAAAGTAAATGAGACACTTCATTGCAAGGAAATAGCGATTGCAGATGTCTACGTATTGTAGCAATAGAGTTCTAATGCTTCTTAAAACGCGATATCGCATCTCATTTCTATGTTTCATGGTAAGATATAATATGATTTGCGAAGTGTTATGTATTCCTCGTCTACACTTCAAATGAATGTAAATGCGACAATTCCTTGCAAGGAAATAGCGTTTGCAGATGTCTGCGTATCGAAGCAATAGATTTCAAATGCTTCTTAAAACGAGATATTGCCTCTCATATCTACGTTTCATGATAAGATATAATATTCATTGCGAAGTGTTATGCATTCCTCGTCTACGATTCAAATGAAAGTAAATGTGACACTTTGTTGCAAGGAAATAGCGATTGCAGATGTCTACGTATCGTAGCAATAGAGTTCTAATGCTTCTTAAAACGCGATATCGCATCTCATTTCTATTTTTCATGGTAAGATATAATATGATTTGCGAAGTGTTATGTACTCCTCGTCTACACTTCAAATGAATGTAAATGCGACACTTCCTTGCTAGGAAATCGTGTCTGCAGATATCTAAGTATCGTAGCGATAGAGTTCTAATGCTTCTTAAAACGCGATATCGCATCTCGTTTCTATGTTTCATGGTAGGATATAATATGATTTGCGAAGTGTTATGTATTCCTCGTCTACACTTCAAATGAATGTGAATGCGACACTTCCTTGCAAGGAAACAGCGTTTGCAGATGTCTACGTATCGTAGCAATAGAGTTCATATGATTCTTAAAACGCGATATCGCATCTCATTTCTATGTTTCATGGTAAGATATAACATGATTTGCGAAGTGCTATGTATTCCTCGTCTACACTTCAAATGAATGTGAATGCGATACTTCCTCGCTAGGAAATAGCGTTTGGAGATGTCTACGTATCGTAGCATCAGCTTTCTAATGCTTCTTAAAACGCGATATCGCGTCTCATTTCTATCTTTCATGGTAAGATATAATATGATTTGCGAAGTGTCATGTATTCCTCTTCTACACTTCAAATGAATGTAAGTGTGACACTTCCTTGCTAGGAAATAGCGTCTGCAGATGTCTAGGTATCGTAGCAATAGATTTCTAATGCTTCTTAAAACGCGATATCGCATCTCATTTCTATGTTTTATGGTAGGATATAATATGATTTGCGAAGTGTTATGTATTCCTCGTCTACACTTCAAATGAATGTAAATGCGACACTTCCTTGCTAGGAAATAGTGTCTGGAGATGTCTAGGTATCGTAGCGATAGAGTTCTAATGCTTCTTAAAACGCGATATCGCATCTCATTTCTATGTTTCATGGTAAGGTATAATATGATTTGCGAAGTGTTATGTATCCGTCGCCTACACTTCAAATAAATGTAAATGCGACACTTCCTCGGTAGGGAATAGCGTTTGCAGATGTCTACGTATCGTATCAATAGATTTCTAATGCTTCTTAAAACGCGATATCGCATCTCATTTCTATGTTTCATGGTAAGATATAATATGATTTGCGAAGTGTCATGTATTCCTCGATTACACTTCAAATGAATGTAAATGCGACACTTCCTTGCAAGGAAATAGCGTTTGCAGATGTCTACGTATCGAAGCAATAGAGTTCAAATGCTTCTTAAAACGAGATATTGCATCTCATATCTATGTTTCATGATAAAATATAATATTCATTGCGAAGTGTTATGCATTCCTCGTCTACGATTCAAATGAATATAAATGCAACACTTCCTTGCAAGGAAATAGCGTTTGCAGATGTCTACGTATCGTAGCAATAGAGTTCTAATGCTACTTAAAACGCGATATCGCATCTCGTTTCTATGTTTCATGGTAAGATATAATATGATTTGCGAAGTATTGTGTATTCCTCGTCTACACTTCAAATGAATGTAAATGCGACACTTCTTTGCAAGGAAATAGCGTTTGCAGATGTCTACGTATCGTAGCAATAGAGTTCTTATGATTCTTAAAACGCGATATCGCATCACATTTCTATGTTTCATGGTAAGATATAATATGATTTGCGAAGTGTTATGTATTCCTCATCTACACATCAAATGAATGTGAATGCGACACATTCTTGCAAGGAAATAGCATTTGCAGATGTCTACGTATCGTAGCAATGGATTTCTGCTGCTTCTTAAAACGCGATATCGCATCTCATTTGTATGTTTCATGGTAAGATATAATATGATTTGCGAAGTGTTATGTATTCCTAGTCTACACTTCAATTGAATGTAAATGCGACACTTCCTTGCAAGGAAATAGCGTTTGGAAATGTCTACCTATCGTAGCAATAGTGTTCTAATGCTTCTTAAAACGCGATATCGCATCTCATTTCTATGTTTCATGGTAAGATATAATATGATTTGCGAAGTGTCATGTATTCCTCGTCTACACTTCAAATGAATGTAAATGCGACACTTCCTTGCAAGGTAATAGCGTTTGCAAATGTCTACCTATCGTAGCAATGGTGTTCTAATGCTTCTTAAAACGCGATATCGCATCTCATTTCTATGTTTCATGGTAAGATATAATATGATTTGCGAAGTGTCATGTATTCCTCTTCTACACTTCAAATGAATGTAAATGCGACACTTCCTTGCAAGGAAATAGCGTTTGCAGATGTCTACGTATCGTAGCAATAGAGTTCTAATGCTTCTTAAAACGCGATATCGCATCGCATTTCTATGTTTCATGGTAAGATATAATATGATTTGCGAAGTGTTACTTATACCTCGTCTACACATCAAATGAATGTAAATGCGACACTTTCTTGCAAGGAAATAGCATTTACAGATGTCTACGTATCGTAGCAATGGATTTCTGCTGCTTCTTAAAACGCGATATCGCATCTCATTTCTATGTTTCATGGTAAGATATAATATGATTTGCGAAGTGTTATGTATTCCTAGTCTACACTTCAAATGAATGTAAATGCGACACTTCCTTGCAAGGAAATAGCGTTTGCAAATGTCTACCTATCGTAGCAATAGAGTTCTAATGCTTCTTATAACGCGATATCGCATCACATTTCTATGTTTCATGGTAAGATATAATATGATTTGCGAAGTGTCATGTATTCCTCGTTTACACTTCAAATGAATGTAAATGCGACACTTCCTTGCAAGGAAATAGCGTTTGCAGATGTCTACGTATCGTAGCAATAGAGTTCTAATGCTTCTTAAAACGCGATATCGCATCACATTTCTATGTTTCATGGTAAGATATAATATGATTTGCGAAGTGTTATGTATTCCTCATCAACACATCATCTGATTGTAAATGCGACACTTCCTTGCAAGGAAATAGCGTTTGCAAATGTCTACGTATCGTAGCAATAGAGTTCTTATGATTCTTAAAACGCGATATCGCATCTCATTTCTATGTTTCATTTGTAAGGTATAATATGATTTGCGAAGTGTTATGTATCCGTCGTCTACACTTCAAATAAATGTAAATGCGACACTTCCTCGCTAGGGAATAGCGTTTGCAGATGTCTACGTATTGTAGCAATAGATTTCTAATGCTTCTTAAAACGCGATATCGCATCACATTTCTATGTTTCAAGGTAAGATATAATATGATTTGCGAAGTGTTATGTATTCCTCGTCTACACTTCAAATGAATGTAAATGCGACACTTCCTTGCAAGGAAATAGCGTTGGCAGATGTCTGCGTATCGAAGCAATAGATTTCAAATGCTTCTTAAAACGAGATATT
Organism: Xylocopa sonorina; assembly: GCF_050948175.1. NCBI lineage: Eukaryota > Metazoa > Arthropoda > Insecta > Hymenoptera > Apidae > Xylocopa > Xylocopa sonorina. The sequence continues at coordinate 111,784 of NW_027490139.1, read as the reverse complement.
GCATCTCATATCTATGTTTCATGATAAGATATAATATTCATTGCGAAGTGTTATGCATTCCTCGTCTACGATTCAAATGAATGTAAATGCAACACTTCCTTGCAAGGAAATAGCGTTTGCAGATGTCTACGTATCGTAGCAATAGAGTTCTAATGCTTCTTAAAACGCGATATCGCATCTCGTTTCTATGTTTCATGGTAAGATATAATATGATTTGCGAAGTGTTGTGTATTCCTCGTCTACACTTCAAATGAATGTAAATGCGACACTTCTTTGCAAGGAAATAGCGTTTCCAGATGTCTACGTATCGTTGCAATAGAGTTCTTATGATTCTTAAAACGCGATATCGCATCACATTTCTATGTTTCATGGTAAGATATAATATGATTTGCGAAGTGTTATGTATTCCTCATCTACACATCAAATGAATGTGAATGCGACACATTCTTGCAAGGTAATAGCATTTGCAGATGTCTACGTATCGTAGCAATGGATTTCTGCTGCTTCTTAAAACGCGATATCGCATCTCATTTGTATGTTTCATGGTAAGATATAATATGATTTGCGAAGTGTTATGTATTCCTAGTCTACACTTCAGTTGAATGTAAATGCACCACTTCCTTGCAAGGAAATAGCGTTTGGAAATGTCTACCTATCGTAGCAATAGTGTTCTAATGCTTCTTAAAACGCGATATCGCATCTCATTTCTATGTTTCATGGTAAGATATAAACGATTTGCGAAGTGTCATGTATTCCTCGTCTACACTTCAAATGAATGTAAATGCGACACTTCCTTGCAAGGAAATAGCGTTTGCAAATGTCTACCTATCGTAGCAATAGTGTTCTAATGCTTCTTAAAACGCGATATCGCATCTCATTTCTATGTTTCATGGTAAGATATAATATGATTTGCGAAGTGTCATGTATTCCTCTTCTACACTTCAAATGAATGTAAATGCGACACTTCCTTGCAAGGAAATAGCGTTTGCAGATGTCTACGTATCGTAGCAATAGAGTTCTAATGCTTCTTAAAACGCGATATCGCATCTCATTTCTATGTTTCATGGTAAGATATAATATGATTTGCGAAGTGTTACTTATACCTCGTCTACACATCAAATGAATGTAAATGCGACACTTCCTTGCAAGGAAATAGCGTTTGCAAATGTCTACCTATCGTAGCAGTAGTGTTCTAATGCTTCTTAGAACGCGATGTCGCATCTCATTTCCATGTTTCGTGGTAAGATATAATATGATTTGCGAAGTGTCATGTATTCCTCGTCTACACTTCAAATGAATGTAAATGCGACACTTCCTTGCAAGGAAATAGCGTTTGCAGATGTCTACGTATCGTAGCAATAGAGTTCTAATGCTTCTTAAAACGCGATATCGCATCTCATTTCTATGTTTCATGGTAAGATATAATATGATTTGCGAAGTGTTATGTATTCCTCATCAACACATCAACTGAATGTAAATGCGACACTTCCTTGCAAGGAAATAGCGTTTGCAGATGTCTACGTATCGTAGCAATAGAGTTCTTATGATTCTTAAAACGCGATATCGCATCTCATTTCTATGTTTCATGGTAAGATATAATAAGATTTGCGAAGTGTTATGTATTCTTAGTCTACGCTTCAAATGAATGTAAATGCGACACTTCCTTGCAAGGAAATAGCGTTTGCAAATGTCTACCTATCGTAGCAATAGAGTTCTAATGCTTCTTAAAACGCGATATCGCATCACATTTCTATGTTTCATGGTAAGATATAATATGATTTGCGAAGTGTCATGTACTCCTCGTTTACACTTCAAATGAATGTAAATGCGACACTTCCTTGCAAGGAAATAGCGTTTGCAGATGTCTACGTATCGTAGCAATAGAGTTCTAATGCTTCTTAAAACGCGATATCGCATCACATTTCTATGTTTCATGATAAGATATAATATTCATTGCGAAGTGTTATGCATTCCTCGTCTACGATTCAAATGAATATAAATGCAACACTTCCTTGCAAGGAAATAGCGTTTGCAGATGTCTACGTATCGTAGCAATAGAGTTCTAATGCTACTTAAAACGCGATATCGCATCTCGTTTCTATGTTTCATGGTAAGATATAATATGATTTGCGAAGTGTTGTGTATTCCTCGTCTACACTTCAAATGAATGTAAATGCGACACTTCTTTGCAAGGAAATAGCGTTTGCAGATGTCTACGTATCGTAGCAATAGAGTTCTTATGATTCTTAAAACGCGATATCGCATCACATTTCTATGTTTCATGGTAAGATATAATATGATTTGCGAAGTGTTATGTATTCCTCGTCTACACATCAAATGAATGTGAATGCGACACATTCTTGCAAGGAAATAGCATTTGCAGATGTCTACGTATCGTAGCAATGGATTTCTGCTGCTTCTTAAAACGCGATATCGCATCTCATTTCTATGTTTCATGGTAAGATATAATATGATTTGCGAAGTGTTATGTATTCCTAGTCTACACTTCAATTGAATGTAAATGCGACACTTCCTTGCAAGGAAATAGCGTTTGGAAATGTCTACCTATCGTAGCAATAGTGTTCTAATGCTTCTTAAAACGCGATATCGCATCTCATTTCTATGTTTCATGGTAAGATATAATATGATTTGCGAAGTGTCATGTATTCCTCGCCTACACTTCAAATGAATGTAAATGTGACACTTCCTTGCAAGGAAATAGCGTTTGCAAATGTCTACCTATCGTAGCAATGGTGTTCTAATGCTTCTTAAAACGCGATATCGCATCTCATTTCTATGTTTCATGGTAAGATATAATATGATTTGCGAAGTGTTATGTATCCCTCGTATACACTTCAAATGAATGTAAATGCGACACTTCCTTGCAAGGAAATAGCGTTTGCAGATGTCTACGTATCGTAGCAATAGAGTTCTAATGCTTCTTAAAACGCGATATCGCATCTCATTTCTATGTTTCATGGTAAGATATAATATGATTTGCGAAGTGTTACTTATACCTCGTCTACACATCAAATGAATGTAAATGCGACACTTTCTTGCAAGGAAATAGCATTTGCAGATGTCTACGTATCGTAGCAATGGATTTCTGCTGCTTCTTAAAACGCGATATCGCATCTCATTTCTATGTTTCATGGTAAGATATAATATGATTTGCGGAGTGTCATGTATTCCTCGTCTACACTTCAAATGAATGTAAATGCGACACTTCCCTGCAAGGAAATAGCGTTTGCAGATGTCTAGGTATCGTAGCAATAGTGTTCTAATGCTTCTTAAAACGCGATATCGCATCTCATTTCTATGTTTCATGGTAAGATATAATATGATTTGCGAAGTGTTATGTATCCCTCGTATACACTTCAAATGAATGTAAATGCGACACTTCCTTGCAAGGAAATAGCGTTTGCAAATGTCTACCTATCGTAGCAGTAGTGTTCTAATGCTTCTTAGAACGCGATGTCGCATCTCATTTCTATGTTTCATGGTAAGATATAATATGATTTGCGAAGTGTCATGTATTCCTCGTCCACACTTCAAATGAATGTAAATGCGACACTTCCTTGCAAGGAAATAGCGTTTGCAGATGTCTACGTATCGTAGCAATAGAGTTCTAATGCTTCTTAAAACGCGATATCGCATCTCATATCTATGTTTCATGGTAAGATATAATATGATTTGCGAAGTGTTATGTATTCCTCATCAACACATCAACTGAATATAAATGCGACACTTCCTTGCAAGGAAATAGCGTTTGCAGATGTCTACGTATCGTAGCAATAGAGTTCTTATGATTCTTAAAACGCGATATCGCATCTCATTTCTATGTTTCATGGTAAGATATAATATGATTTGCGAAGTGTTATGTATTCCTAGTCTACACTTCAAATGAATGTAAATGCGACACTTCCTTGCAAGGAAATAGCGTTTGCAAATGTCTACCTATCGTAGCAATAGAGTTCTAATGCTTCTTATAACGCGATATCGCATCACATTTCTATGTTTCATGGTAAGATATAATATGATTTGCGAAGTGTCATGTATTCCTCGTTTACACTTCAAATGAATGTAAATGCGACACTTCCTTGCAAGGAAATAGCGTTTGCAGATGTCTACGTATCGTAGCAATAGAGTTCTAATGCTTCTTAAAACGCGATATCGCATCACATTTCTATGTTTCATGGTAAGATATAATATGATTTGCGAAGTGTTATGTATTCCTCATCAACACATCATCTGATTGTAAATGCGACACTTCCTTGCAAGGAAATAGCGTTTGCAAATGTCTACGTATCGTAGCAATAGAGTTCTTATGATTCTTAAAACGCGATATCGCATCTCATTTCTGTTTCATTTGTAAGGTATAATATGATTTGCGAAGTGTTATGTATCCGTCGTCTACACTTCAAATAAATGTAAATGCGACACTTCCTCGCTAGGGAATAGCGTTTGCAGATGTCTACGTATTGTAGCAATAGATTTCTAATGCTTCTTAAAACGCGATATCGCATCACATTTCTATGTTTCATGGTAAGATATAATATGATTTGCGAAGTGTTATGTATTCCTCGTCTACACTTCAAATGAATGTAAATGCGACACTTCCTTGCAAGGAAATAGCGTTGGCAGATGTCTGCGTATCGAAGCAATAGATTTCAAATGCTTCTTAAAACGAGATATTGCATCTCATATCTATGTTTCATGATAAGATATAATATTCATTGCGAAGTGTTATGCATTCCTCGTCTACGATTCAAATGAATGTAAATGCAACACTTCCTTGCAAGGAAATAGCGTTTGCAGATGTCTACGTATCGTAGCAATAGAGTTCTAATGCTTCTTAAAACGCGATATCGCATCTCGTTTCTATGTTTCATGGTAAGATATAATATGATTTGCGAAGTGTTGTGTATTCCTCGTCTACACTTCAAATGAATGTAAATGCGACACTTCTTTGCAAGGAAATAGCGTTTCCAGATGTCTACGTATCGTTGCAATAGAGTTCTTATGATTCTTAAAACGCGATATCGCATCACATTTCTATGTTTCATGGTAAGATATAATATGATTTGCGAAGTGTTATGTATTCCTCATCTACAAATCAAATGAATGTGAATGCGACACATTCTTGCAAGGAAATAGCATTTGCAGATGTCTACGTATCGTAGCAATGGATTTCTGCTGCTTCTTAAAACGCGATATCGCATCTCATTTGTATGTTTCATGGTAAGATATAATATGATTTGCGAAGTGTTATGTATTCCTAGTCTACACTTCAGTTGAATGTAAATGCACCACTTCCTTGCAAGGAAATAGCGTTTGGAAATGTCTACCTATCGTAGAAATAGTGTTCTAATGCTTCTTAAAACGCGATATCGCATCTCATTTCTATGTTTCATGGTAAGATATAAACGATTTGCGAAGTGTCATGTATTCCTCGTCTACACTTCAAATGAATGTAAATGCGACACTTCCTTGCAAGGAAATAGCGTTTGCAAATGTCTACCTATCGTAGCAATAGTGTTCTAATGCTTCTTAAAACGCGATATCGCATCTCATTTCTATGTTTCATGGTAAGATATAATATGATTTGCGAAGTGTCATGTATTCCTCTTCTACACTTCAAATGAATGTAAATGCGACACTTCCTTGCAAGGAAATAGCGTTTGCAGATGTCTACGTATCGTAGCAATAGAGTTCTAATGCTTCTTAAAACGCGATATCGCATCTCATTTCTATGTTTCATGGTAAGATATAATATGATTTGCGAAGTGTTACTTATACCTCGTCTACACATCAAATGAATGTAAATGCGACACTTTCTTGCAAGGAAATAGCATTTGCAGATGTCTACGTATCGTAGCAATGGATTTCTGCTGCTTCTTAAGACGCGATATCGCATCTCATTTCTATGTTTCATGGTAAGATATAATATGATTTGCGGAGTGTCATGTATTCCTCGTCTACACTTCAAATGAATGTAAATGCGACACTTCCCTGCAAGGAAATAGCGTTTGCAGATGTCTAGGTATCGTAGCAATTGAGTTCTAATGCTTCTTAGAACGCGATATCGCATCTCATTTCTATGTTTCATGGTAAGATATAATATGATTTGCGAAGTGTTATGTATCCCTCGTATACACTTCAAATGAATGTAAATGCGACACTTCCTTGCAAGGAAATAGCGTTTGCAAATGTCTACCTATCGTAGCAGTAGTGTTCTAATGCTTCTTAGAACGCGATGTCGCATCTCATTTCTATGTTTCATGGTAAGATATAATATGATTTGCGAAGTGTCATGTATTCCTCGTCCACACTTCAAATGAATGTAAATGCGACACTTCCTTGCAAGGAAATAGCGTTTGCAGATGTCTACGTATCGTAGCAATAGAGTTCTAATGCTTCTTAAAACGCGATATCGCATCTCATTTCTATGTTTCATGGTAAGATATAATATGATTTGCGAAGTGTTATGTATTCCTCATCAACACATCAACTGAATGTAAATGCGACACTTCCTTGCAAGGAAATAGCGTTTGCAGATGTCTACGTATCGTAGCAATAGGGTTCTTATGATTCTTAAAACGCGATATCGCATCTCATTTCTATGTTTCATGGTAAGATATAATATTCATTGCGAAGTGTTATGTATTCCTAGTCTACACTTCAAATGAATGTAAATGCGACACTTCCTTGCAAGGAAATAGCGTTTGCAAATGTCTACCTATCGTAGCAATAGAGTTCTAATGCTACTTAAAACGCGATATCGCATCTCGTTTCTATGTTTCATGGTAAGATATAATATGATTTGCGAAGTGTTGTGTATTCCTCGTCTACACTTCAAATGAATGTAAATGCGACACTTCTTTGCAAGGAAATAGCGTTTGCAGATGTCTACGTATCATAGCAATAGAGTTCTTATGATTCTTAAAACGCGATATCGCATCACATTTCTATGTTTCATGGTAAGATATAATATGATTTGCGAAGTGTTATGTATTCCTCGTCTACACATCAAATGAATGTGAATGCGACACATTCTTGCAAGGAAATAGCATTTGCAGATGTCTACGTATCGTAGCAATGGATTTCTGCTGCTTCTTAAAACGCGATATCGCATCTCATTTCTATGTTTCATGGTAAGATATAATATGATTTGCGAAGTGTTATGTATTCCTAGTCTACACTTCAATTGAATGTAAATGCGACACTTCCTTGCAAGGAAATAGCGTTTGGAAATGTCTACCTATCGTAGCAATAGTGTTCTAATGCTTCTTAAAACGCGATATCGCATCTCATTTCTATGTTTCATGGTAAGATATAATATGATTTGCGAAGTGTCATGTATTCCTCGTCTACACTTCAAATGAATGTAAATGCGACACTTCCTTGCAAGGAAATAGCGTTTGCAAATGTCTACCTATCGTAGCAATGGTGTTCTAATGCTTCTTAAAACGCGATATCGCATCTCATTTCTATGTTTCATGGTAAGATATAATATGATTTGCGAAGTGTCATGTATTCCTCTTCTACACTTCAAATGAATGTAAATGCGACACTTCCTTGCAAGGAAATAGCGTTTGCAGATGTCTACGTATCGTAGCAATAGAGTTCTAATGCTTCTTAAAACGCGATATCGCATTTCATTTCTATGTTTCATGGTAAGATATAATATGATTTGCGAAGTGTTACTTATACCTCGTCTACACATCAAATGAATGTAAATGCGACACTTTCTTGCAAGGAAATAGCATTTGCAGATATCTACGTATCGTAGCAATGGATTTCTGCTGCTTCTTAAAACGCGATATCGCATCTCATTTCTATGTTTCATGGTAAGATATAATATGATTTGCGGAGTGTCATGTATTCCTCGTCTACACTTCAAATGAATGTAAATGCGACACTTCCCTGCAAGGAAATAGCGTTTGCAGATGTCTAGGTATCGTAGCAATAGAGTTCTAATGCTTCTTAAAACGCGATATCGCATCTCATTTCTATGTTTCATGGTAAGATATAATATGATTTGCGAAGTGTTATGTATCCCTCGTATACACTTCAAATGAATGTAAATGCGACACTTCCTTGCAAGGAAATAGCGTTTGCAAATGTCTACCTATCGTAGCAGTAGTGTTCTAATGCTTCTTAGAACGCGATGTCGCATCTCATTTCTATGTTTCATGGTAAAATATAATATGATTTGCGAAGTGTCATGTATTCCTCGTCCACACTTCAAATGAATGTAAATGCGACACTTCCTTGCAAGGAAATAGCGTTTGCAGATGTCTACGTATCGTAGCAATAGAGTTCTAATGCTTCTTAAAACGCGATATCGCATCTCATTTCTATGTTTCATGGTAAGATATAATATGATTTGCGAAGTGTTATGTATTCCTCATCAACACATCAACTGAATGTAAATGCGACACTTCCTTGCAAGGAAATAGCGTTTGCAGATGTCTACGTATCGTAGCAATAGAGTTCTTATGATTCTTAAAACGCGATATCGCATCTCATTTCTATGTTTCATGGTAAGATATAATATGATTCGCGAAGTGTTATGTATTCCTAGTCTACACTTCAAATGAATGTAAATGCGACACTTCCTTGCAAGGAAATAGCGTTTGCAAATGTCTACCTATCGTAGCAATAGAGTTCTAATGCTTCTTAAAACGCGATATCGCATCACATTTCTATGTTTCATGGTAAGATATAATATGATTTGCGAAGTGTCATGTATTCCTCGTTTACACTTCAAATGAATGTAAATGCGACACTTCCTTGCAAGGAAATAGCGTTTGCAGATGTCTACGTATCGTAGCAATAGAGTTCTAATGCTTCTTAAAACGCGATATCGCATCACATTTCTATGTTTCATGGTAAGATATAATATGATTTGCGAAGTGTTATGTATTCCTCATCAACACATCATCTGATTGTAAATGCGACACTTCCTTGCAAGGAAATAGCGTTTGCAGATGTCTACGTATCGTAGCAATAGAGTTCTTATGATTCTTAAAACGCGATATCGCATCTCATTTCTACGTTTCATGGTAGGATATTATATGATTTGCGAAGTGTCATGTATTCCTCGTGTACACTTCAAATGAATGTAAATGCGACACTTCCTTGCTAGGAAATAGCGTCTGCAGATGTCTAGGTATCGTCGCAGTAGTGTTCTAATGCTTCTTAGAACGCGATGTCGCATCTCATTTCTATGTTTCATGGTAAGATATAATATGATTTGCGAAGTGTTATGTATTCCTCGTCTACACATCAAATGAATGTAAATGCGACATTTCCTTGCAAGGAAATAGCGTTTGCAGATGTCTACGTATCGTAGCAATAGAGTTCTTATGATTCTTAAAACGCGATATCGCATCTCATTTCTATGTTTCATTTGTAAGGTATAATATGATTTGCGAAGTGTTATGTATCCGTCGTCTACACTTCAAATAAATGTAAATGCGACACTTCCTCGCTAGGGAATAGCGTTTGCAGATGTCTACGTATTGTAGCAATAGATTTCTAATGCTTCTTAAAACGCGATATCGCATCTCATTCCTATGTCTCATGGTAAGATATAATATGATTTGCGAAGTGTCATGTATTCCACGTCTACACTTCAAATGAATGTAAATGCGACACTTCCTTGCAAGGAAATAGCGTTTGCAAACGTCTACCAATCGTAGCAATAGTGTTCTAATGCTTCTTGAAACGCGATATCGCATCTCATTTCTATGTTTCATGGTAAGATATAATATGATTTGCGAAGTATCATGTATTCCTCTTCTACACTTCAAATGAATGTAAATGCGAAACTTCCTTGCAAGGAAATAGCGTTTGCAGATGTCTACGTATCGTAGCAATAGTGTTCTAATGCTTCTTAAAACGCGATATCGCATCTCATTTCTATGTTTCATGGTAAGATATAATATGATTTGCGAAGTGTTATGTATTCCTCGTCTACATTTCAAATGAATGTAAATGCGACACTTCCTTGCAAGGAAATAGCGTTTACAATTGTCTACCTATCGTAGCAATAGTTTTCTAATGCTTCTTAAAACGGGATATCGCATCTCATTTCTATGTTTCATGGTAAGATATAATATGATTTGCGAAGTGTCATGTATTCCTCGATTACACTTCAAATGAATGTAAATGCGACACTTGCTTGCAAGGAAATAGCGTTTGCAGATGTCTACGTATCGAAGCAATAGAGTTCAAATGCTTCTTAAAACGAGATATTGCACCTCATATCTATGTTTCATGATAAGATATAATATTCATTGCGAAGTGTTGTGCATTCCTCGTCTACGATTCAAATGAATGTAAATGCAACACTTCCTTGCAAGGAAATAGCGTTTGCAGATGTCTACGTATCGTAGCAATAGAGTTCTAATGCTTCTTAAAACGCGATATCGCATCTCGTTTCTATGTTTCATGGTAAGATATAATATGATTTGCGAAGTGTTGTGTATTCCTCGTCTACACTTCAAATGAATGTAAATGCGACACTTCTTTGCAAGGAAATAGCGTTTGCAGATCTCTACGTATCGTAGCAATAGAGTTCATATGATTCTTAAAAAGCGATATCGCATCTCATTTCTATGTTTCATGGTAAGATATAATATGATTTGCGAAGTGTTATGTACTCCTTGTCTACACATCAAATGAATGTAAATGCGACACTTTCTTGCAAGGAAATAGCATTTGCAGATGTCTACGTATCGTAGCAATGGATTTCTGCTGCTTCTTAAAACGCGATATCGCATCTCATTTCTATGTTTCATGGTAAGATATAATATGATTTGCGAAGAGTTATGTATTCCTAGTCTACACTTCAATTGAATGTAAATGCGACACTTCCTTGCAAGGAAATAGCGTTTGCAAATGACTACCTATCGCAGCAATAGTGTTCTAATGCTTCTTAAAACGCGATATCGCATCTCATTTCTATGTTTCATGGTAAGATATAATATGATTTGCGAAGTGTCATGTATTCCTCGATTACACTTCAAATGAATGTAAATGCGACACTTGCTTGCAAGGAAATAGCGTTTGCAGATGTCTACGTATCGAAGCAATAGAGTTCAAATGCTTCTTAAAACGAGATATTGCACCTCATATCTATGTTTCATGATAAGATATAATATTCATTGCGAAGTGTTGTGCATTCCTCGTCTACGATTCAAATGAATGTAAATGCAACACTTCCTTGCAAGGAAATAGCGTTTGCAGATGTCTACGTATCGTAGCAATAGAGTTCTAATGCTTCTTAAAACGCGATATCGCATCTCGTTTCTATGTTTCATGGTAAGATATAATATGATTTGCGAAGTGTTGCGTATTCCTCGTCTACACTTCAAATGAATGTAAATGCGACACTTCTTTGCAAGGAAATAGCGTTTGCAGATCTCTACGTATCGTAGCAATAGAGTTCATATGATTCTTAAAAAGCGATATCGCATCTCATTTCTATGTTTCATGGTAAGATATAATATGATTTGCGAAGTGTTATGTACTCCTTGTCTACACATCAAATGAATGTAAATGCGACACTTCCTTGCAAGGAAATAGCATTTGCAGATGTCTACGTATCGTAGCAATGGATTTCTGCTGCTTCTTAAAACGCGATATCGCATCTCATTTCTATGTTTCATGGTAAGATATAATATGCTTTGCGAAGTGTTATGTATTCCTAGTCTACACTTCAGTCGAATGTAAATGCGACACTTCCTTGCAAGGAAATAGCGTTTGCAAATGTCTACCTATCGCAGCAATAGTGTTCTAATGCTTCTTAAAACGCGATATCGCATCTCATTTCTATGTTTCATGGTAGGGTATAATATGATTTGCGAAGTGTCATGTATTCCTCGATTACACTTCAAATGAATGTAAATGCGACACTTGCTTGCAAGGAAATAGCGTTTGCAGATGTCTACGTATCGAAGCAATAGAGTTCAAATGCTTCTTAAAACGAGATATTGCACCTCATATCTATGTTTCATGATAAGATATAATATTCATTGCGAAGTGTTGTGCATTCCTCGTCTACGATTCAAATGAATGTAAATGCAACACTTCCTTGCAAGGAAATAGCGTTTGCAGATGTCTACGTATCGTAGCAATAGAGTTCTAATGCTTCTTAAAACGCGATATCGCATCTCGTTTCTATGTTTCATGGTAAGATATAATATGATTTGCGAAGTGTTGTGTATTCCTCGTCTACACTTCAAATGAATGTAAATGCGACACTTCTTTGCAAGGAAATAGCGTTTGCAGATCTCTACGTATCGTAGCAATAGAGTTCATATGATTCTTAAAAAGCGATATCGCATCTCATTTCTATGTTTCATGGTAAGATATAATATGATTTGCGAAGTGTTATGTACTCCTTGTCTACACATCAAATGAATGTAAATGCGACACTTCCTTGCAAGGAAATAGCATTTGCAGATGTCTACGTATCGTAGCAATGGATTTCTGCTGCTTCTTAAAACGCGATATCGCATCTCATTTCTATGTTTCATGGTAAGATATAATATGATTTGCGAAGTGTTATGTATTCCTAGTCTACACTTCAGTCGAATGTAAATGCGACACTCCCTTGCAAGGAAATAGCGTTTGCAAATGTCTACCTATCGCAGCAATAGTATTCTAATGCTTCTTAAAACGCGATATCGCATCTCATTTCTATGTTTCATGGTAGGGTATAATATGATTTGCGAAGTGTCATGTATTCCTCGATTACACTTCAAATGAATGTAAATGCGACACTTGCTTGCAAGGAAATAGCGTTTGCAGATGTCTACGTATCGAAGCAATAGAGTTCAAATGCTTCTTAAAACGAGATATTGCACCTCATATCTATGTTTCATGATAAGATATAATATTCATTGCGAAGTGTTGTGCATTCCTCGTCTACGATTCAAATGAATGTAAATGCAACACTTCCTTGCAAGGAAATAGCGTTTGCAGATGTCTACGTGTCGTAGCAATAGAGTTCTAATGCTTCTTAAAACGCGATATCGCATCTCGTTTCTATGTTTCATGGTAAGATATAATATGATTTGCGAAGTGTTGTGTATTCCTCGTCTACACTTCAAATGAATGTAAATGCGACACTTCTTTGCAAGGAAATAGCGTTTGCAGATCTCTACGTATCGTAGCAATAGAGTTCATATGATTCATAAAAAGCGATATCGCATCTCATTTCTATGTTTCATGGTAAGATATAATATGATTTGCGAAGTGTTATGTACTCCTTGTCTACACATCAAATGAATGTAAATGCGACACTTTCTTGCAAGGAAATAGCATTTGCAGATGTCTACGTATCGTAGCAATGGATTTCTGCTGCTTCTTAAAACGCGATATCGCATCTCATTTCTATGTTTCATGGTAAGATATAATATGATTTGCGAAGTGTTATGTATTCCTAGTCTACACTTCAATCGAATGTAAATGCGACACTTCCTTGCAAGGAAATAGCGTTTGCAAATGTCTACCTATCGCAGCAATAGTGTTCTAATGCTTCTTAAAACGCGATATCGCATCTCATTTCTATGTTTCATGGTAGGGTATAATATGATTTGCGAAGTGTTGTGTATTCCTCGTCTACACTTCAAATGAATGTAAATGCGACACTTCTTTGCAAGGAAATAGCGTTTGCAGATTTCTACGTATCGTAGCAATAGAGTTCATATGATTCTTAAAAAGCGATATCGCATCTCATTTCTATGTTTCATGGTAAGATATAATATGATTTGCGAAGTGTTATGTACTCCTTGTCTACACATCAAATGAATGTAAATGCGACACTTTCTTGCAAGGAAATAGCATTTGCAGATGTCTACGTATCGTAGCAATGGATTTCTGCTGCTTCTTAAAACGCGATATCGCATCTCATTTCTATGTTTCATGGTAAGATATAATATGATTTGCGAAGTGTCATGTATTCCTCGTCTACACTTCAAATGAATGTAAATGCGACACTTCCTTGCAAGGAAATAGCGTTTAGACATGTCTACCTATCGTAGCAATGGTGTTCTAATGCTTCTTAAAACGCAATATCGCATCTCATTTCTATGTTTCATGGTAAGATATAATATGATTTGCGAAGTGTCATGTATTCCTCTTCTACACTTCAAATGAATGTAAATGCGACACTTCCTTGCAAGGAAATAGCGTTTGCAGATGTCTACGTATCGTAGCAATAGAGTTCTAATGGTTCTTAAAACGCGATATCGCATCTCATTTCTATGTTTCATGGTAAGATATAATATGATTTGCGAAGTTTTATTTATACCTCGTCTACACATCAAATGAATGTAAATGCGACACTTTCTTGCAAGGAAATAGCATTTGCAGATGTCTACGTATCGTAGCAATGGATTTCTGCTGCTTCTTAAAACGCGATATCGCATCTCATTTCTATGTTTCATGGTAGGGTATAATATGATTTGCGGAGTGTCATGTATTCCTCGTCTACACTTCAAATGAATGTAAATGCGACACTTCCCTGCAAGGAAATAGCGTTTGCAGATGTCTAGGTATCGTAGCAATAGAGTTCAAATGCTTCTTAAAACGAGATATTGCATCTCATATCTATGTTTCATGATAAGATATAATATTCATTGCGAAGTGTTATGCATTCCTCGTCTACGATTCAAATGAATGTAAATGCGACACTTCCTTGCAAGGAAATAGCGTTTGCAGATGTCTACGTATCGAAGCAATAGAGTCCAAATGCTTCTTAAAACGAGATATTGCATCTCATATCTATGTTTCATGATAAGATATAATATTCTTTGCGAAGTGCTATGCATTCCTCCTCTACGATTCAAATGAATGTAAATGCGACACTTCCTTGCAAGGAAAGAGCGTTTGCAGATGTCTACGTATCGTAGCAGTAGAGTTCTTATGATTCTTAAAACGCGATATCGCATCTCATTTCTGTTTCATGGTAAGGTATAATATGATTTGCGAAGTGTTATATATCCGTCGTCTACACTTCAAATGAATGTAAATGCGACACTTTCTTGCAAGGAAATAGCATTTGCAGATGTCTACGTATCGTAGAAATGGATTTCTGCTGCTTCTTAAAACGCGATATCGCATCTCATTTCTATGTTTCATGGTAAGATATAATATGATTTGCGAAGTGTTATTTATACCTTGTCTACACATCAAATGAATGTAAATGCGACACTTCCTTGCAAGTAAATAGCGTTTGCAGATGTCTACGTATCGTAGCAATAGAATTCTAATGCTTCTTAAAACGCGATATCGCATCACATTTCTATGTTTCATGGTAAGATATAATATGATTTGCGAAGTGTCATGTATTCCTCGTTTACACTTCAAATGAATGTAAATGCCACACTTCCTTGCAAGGAAATAGCGTTTGCAGATGTCTACGTATCGTAGCAATAGAGTTCTTATGATTCTTAAAACGCGATATCGCATCTCATTTCTACGTTTCATGGTAGGATATTATATGACTTGCGAAGTGTTATGTATTCCTCGTCTACACATCAAATGAATGTAAATGCGACACTTCCTTGCTAGGAAATAGCGTTTGCCGATGTCTACGTATCGTAGCAATAGAGTTCTTATGATTCTTAAAACGCGATATCGCATCTCATTTCTATGTTTCATGGTATGATATAATATGATTTGCGAAGTGTTATGTATTCCTCGTCTACACTTCAAATGAATGTAAATGCGACACTTCCTTGCAAGGAAATAGCGTTTGCAGATGTCTACGTATCGAAGCAATAGATTTCAAATGCTTCTTAAAACGAGATATTGCATCTCATATCTACGTTTCATGATAAGATATAATATTCATTGCGAAGTGTTATGCATTCCTCGTCTACGATTCAAATGAAAGTAAATGCGACACTTCGTTGCAAGGAAATAGCGATTGCAGATGTCTACGTATCGTAGCAATAGAGTTCATATGATCCTTAAAACGCGATATCGCATCTCATATCTATGTTTCAAGATAAGATATAATATTCATTGCGAAGTGTTATGCATTCCTCGTCTACGATTCAAATGAAAGTAAATGTGACACTTCGTTGCAAGGAAATAGCGATTGCAGATGTCTACGTATCGTAGCAATAGAGTTCTAATGCTTCTTAAAACGCGATATCGCATCTCATTTCTATGTTTCATGGTAAGATATAATATGATTTGCGAAGTGTTATGTATTCCTCGTCTACACTTCAAATGAATGTAAATGCAACCCTTCCTTGCAAGGAAATAGCGTTTGCAGATGTCTACGTATCGAAGCAATAGAGTTCAAATGCTTCTTAAAACGAGATATTGCATCTCATATCTATGTTTCATGATAAGATATAATATTCTTTGCGAAGTGCTATGCATTCCTCCTCTACGATTCAAATGAATGTAAATGCGACACTTCCTTGCAAGGAAATAGCGTTTGCAATTGTCTACCTATCGTAGCAATAGTGTTCTAATGCTTCTTAAAACGCGATATCGCTTCTCATTTCTATGTTTCATGGTAAGATATAATATGATTTGCGAAGTGTCATGTATTCCTCGTTTACACTTCAAATGAATGTAAATGCCACACTTCCTTGCAAGGAAATAGCGTTTGCAGATGTCTACGTATCGTAGCAATAGAGTTCTTATGATTCTTAAAACGCGATATCGCATCTCATTTCTACGTTTCATGGTAGGATATTATATGACTTGCGAAGTGTTATGTATTCCTCGTCTACACATCAAATGAATGTAAATGCGACACTTCCTTGCTAGGAAATAGCGTTTGCCGATGTCTACGTATCGTAGCAATAGAGTTCTTATGATTCTTAAAACGCGATATCGCATCTCATTTCTATGTTTCATGGTATGATATAATATGATTTGCGAAGTGTTATGTATTCCTCGTCTACACTTCAAATGAATGTGAATGCGACACTTCCTTGCAAGGAAATAGCGTTTGCAGATGTCTACGTATCGAAGCAATAGATTTCAAATGCTTCTTAAAACGAGATATTGCATCTCATATCTACGTTTCATGATAAGATATAATATTCATTGCGAAGTGTTATGCATTCCTCGTCTACGATTCAAATGAAAGTAAATGCGACACTTCGTTGCAAGGAAATAGCGATTGCAGATGTCTACGTATCGTAGCAATAGAGTTCATATGATCCTTAAAACGCGATATCGCATCTCATATCTATGTTTCAAGATAAGATATAATATTCATTGCGAAGTGTTATGCATTCCTCGTCTACGATTCAAATGAAAGTAAATGTGACACTTCGTTGCAAGGAAATAGCGATTGCAGATGTCTACGTATCGTAGCAATAGAGTTCTAATGCTTCTTAAAACGCGATATCGCATCTCATTTCTATGTTTCATGGTAAGATATAATATGATTTGCGAAGTGTTATGTATTCCTCGTCTACACTTCAAATGAATGTAAATGCAACCCTTCCTTGCAAGGAAATAGCGTTTGCAGATGTCTACGTATCGAAGCAATAGAGTTCAAATGCTTCTTAAAACGAGATATTGCATCTCATATCTATGTTTCATGATAAGATATAATATTCTTTGCGAAGTGCTATGCATTCCTCCTCTACGATTCAAATGAATGTAAATGCGACACTTCCTTGCAAGGAAATAGCGTTTGCAATTGTCTACCTATCGTAGCAATAGTGTTCTAATGCTTCTTAAAACGCGATATCGCTTCTCATTTCTATGTTTCATGGTAAGATATAATATGATTTGCGAAGTGTTATGTATTCCTCGTCTACACTTCAAATGAATGTATATGCGACACTTCCTTGCAAGGAAATAGCGTTTGCAGATGTCTACGTATCGTAGCAATAAAGTTCTAATGCTTCTTAAAACGCGATATCGCATCTCATTTCTATGTTTCATGGTAAGATATAATATGATTTGCGAAGTGTCATGTATTCCTCGTCTACACTTCAAATGAATGTGAATGCGACACTTCCTTGCAAGGGGATAGCGTTTGCAAATGTCTACCTATCGTAGCAATAGTGTTCTAATGCTTCTTAAAACGCGATATCGCTTCTCATTTCTATGTTTCATGGTAAGATATAATATGATTTGCGAAGTGTTATGTATTCCTCGTCTACACTTCAAATGAATGTATATGCGACACTTCCTTGCAAGGAAATAGCGTTTGCAGATGTCTACGTATCGTAGCCATAGAGTTCTAATGCTTCTTAAAACGTGATATCGCATCACATTTCTATGTTTCATGGTAAGATATAATATGATTTGCGAAGTGTTATGTATTCCTCATCAACACATCAACTGAATGTAAATGCGACACTTCCTTGCAAGCAAATAGCGTTTGCAGATGTCTACGTATCGTAGCAATAGAGTTCTTATGATTCTTAAAACGCGATATCGCATCTCATTTCTACGTTTCATGGTAGGATATTATATGATTTGCGAAGTGTCATGTATTCCTCGGGTACACTTCAAATGAATGTAAATGCGACACTTTCTTGCAAGGAAATAGCATTTGCAGATGTCTACGTATCGTAGCAATGGATTTCTGCTGCTTCTTAAAACGCGATATCGCACCTCATTTCTATGTTTCATGGTAAGATATAATATGATTTGCGAAGTGTCATGTATTCCTCATTTACACTTCAAATGAATGTAAATGCGACACTTCCTTGCAAGGAAATAGCGTTTGCAGATGTCTACGTATCGTAGCAATAGAGTTCTAATGCTTCTTAAAACGCGATATCGCATCTCATTTCTGTGTTTCATGGTAAGATATAATATGATTTGCGAAGTGTTATGTATTCCTCATCAACACATCAACTGATTGTAAATGCGACACTTCCTTGCAAGGAAATAGCGTTTGCAGATGTCTACGTATCGTAGCACTAGAGTTCTTATGATTCTTAAAACGCGATATCGCATCTCATATCTATGTTTCAAGATAAGATATAATATTCATTGCGAAGTGTTATGCATTCCTCGTCTACGATTCAAATGAAAGTAAATGTGACACTTCGTTGCAAGGAAATAGCGATTGCAGATGTCTACGTATCGTAGCAATAGAGTTCTAATGCTTCTTAAAACGCGATATCGCATCTCATTTCTATGTTTCATGGTAAGATATAATATGATTCGCGAAGTGTTATGTATTCCTCGTCTACACTTCAAATGAATGTAAATGCAACCCTTCCTTGCAAGGAAATAGCGTTTGCAGATGTCTACGTATCGAAGCAATAGAGTTCAAATGCTTCTAAAAACGAGATATTGCATCTCATATCTATGTTTCATGATAAGATATAATATTCTTTGCGAAGTGCTATGCATTCCTCCTCTACGATTCAAATGAATGTAAATGCGACACTTCGTTGCAAGGAAATAGCGTTTGCAGATGTCTACGTATCGTAGCAATAGAGTTCTTATGATTCTTAAAACGCGATATCGCATCACATTTCTATGTTTCATGGTAAGATATAATATGATTTGCGAAGTGTTATGTATTCCTCGTCTACACATCAAATGAATGTAAATGCGACACTTTCTTGCAAGGAAATAGCATTTGCAGATATCTGCGTATCGTAGCAATGGATTTCTGCTGCTTCTTAAAACGCGATATCGCAACTCATTTCTATGTTTCATGGTAAGATATAATATGATTTGCGAAGTGTTATGTATTCCTAGTCTACACTTCAAATGAATGTAAATGCGTCACTTCCTTGCAAGGAAGTAGCGTTTGCAGATGTCTACGTATCGAAGCAATAGAGTTCAAATGCTTCTAAAAACGAGATATTGCATCTCATATCTATGTTTCATGATAAGATATAATATTCTTTGCGAAGTGCTATGCATTCCTCCTCTACGATTCAAATGAATGTAAATGCGACACTTCGTTGCAAGGAAATAGCGTTTGCAGATGTCTACGTATCGTAGCAATAGAGTTCTTATGATTCTTAAAACGCGATATCGCATCACATTTCTATGTTTCATGGTAAGATATAATATGATTTGCGAAGTGTTATGTATTCCTCGTCTACACATCAAATGAATGTAAATGCGACACTTTCTTGCAAGGAAATAGCATTTGCAGATATCTGCGTATCGTAGCAATGGATTTCTGCTGCTTCTTAAAACGCGATATCGCAACTCATTTCTATGTTTCATGGTAAGATATAATATGATTTGCGAAGTGTTATGTATTCCTAGTCTACACTTCAAATGAATGTAAATGCGTCACTTCCTTGCAAGGAAGTAGCGTTTGCAAATGTCTACCTATCGTAGCAATAGTGTTCTAATGCTTCTTAAAACGCGATATCGCATCTCATTTCTATGTTTCATGGTAAGATATAATATGATTTGCGAAGTGTCATGTATTCCTCGTCTACACTTCAAATGAATGTAAATGCGACACTTCTTTGCAAGGAAATAGCGTTTGCAGATGTCTACGTATCGTAGCAATAGAGTTCTTATGATTCTTAAAACGCGATATCGCATCACATTTCTATGTTTCATGGTAAGATATAATATGATTTGCGAAGTGTTATGTATTCCTCGTCTACACATCAAATGAATGTAAATGCGACACTTCCTTGCAAGGAAATAGCGTTTGCAAATGTCTACCTATCGTGGCAATAGAGTTCTTATGATTCTTAAAATGCGATATCGCATCTTATTTCTACGTTTCATGGTAGGATATTATATGAATTGCGAAGTGTTATGTATTCCGCGTCTACACATCAAATGAATGTAAATGCGACACTTCCTTGCAAGGAAATAGCGTTTGCAGATGTCTACGTATCGAAGCAATAGATTTCAAATGCTTCTTAAAAAGAGATATTGCATCTCATATCTACGTTTCATGATAAGATATAATATTCATTGCGAAGTGTTATGCATTCCTCGTGTACGATTCAAATGAAAGTGAATGCGACACTTCGTTGCAAGGAAATAGCGATTGCAGATGTCTACGTATCGTAGCAATAGAGTTCATATGATCCTTAAAACGCGATATCGCATCTCATATCTATGTTTCAAGATAAGATATAATATTCATTGCGAAGTGTTATGCATTCCTCGTCTACGATTCAAATGAAAGTAAATGTGACACTTTCTTGCAAGGAAATAGCGTTTGCAGATGTCTACGTATCGTAGCAATAGAGTTCTTATGATTCTTAAAACGCGATATCGCATCTCATTTCTATGTTTCATTTGTAAGGTATAATATGATTTGCGAAGTATTATGTATCCGTCGTCTACACTTCAAATAAATGTAAATGCGACACTTCCTCGCTAGGGAATAGCGTTTGCAGATGTCTACGTATCGTAGCAATAGATTTCTAATGCTTCTTAAAACGCGATATCGCATCTCATTCCTATGTCTCATGGTAAGATATAATATGATTTGCGAAGTGTTATGTATTCCTAGTCTACACTTCAAATGAATGTAAATGCGACACTTCCTTGCAAGGAAATAGCGTTTGCAAATGTCTACCTATCTTAGCAATAGTGTTCTAATGCTTCTTAAAACGCGATATCGCATCTCATTTCTATGTTTCATGGTAAGATATAATATGATTTGCGAAGTGTCATGTATTCCTCTTCTACACTTCAAATGAATGTAAATGCGACACTTCCTTGCAAGGAAATAGCGTTTGCAGATGTCTACGTATCGTAGCAATAGGGTTCTAATGCTTCTTAAAACGCGATATCGCACCTCATTTCTATGTTTCATGGTAAGATATAATATGATTTGCGAAGTGTTATTTATACCTCGTCTACACATCAAATGAATGTAAATGCGACACTTCCTTGCAAGGAAATAGCGTTTGCAGATGTCTACGTATCGTAGCAATAGAATTCTAATGCTTCTTAAAACGCGATATCGCATCACATTTCTATGTTTCATGGTAAGATATAATATGATTTGCGAAGTGTCATGTATTCCTCATTTACACTTCAAATGAATGTAAATGCGACACTTCCTTGCAAGGAAATAGCGTTTGCAGATGTCTACGTATCGTAGCAATAGAGTTCTAATGCTTCTTAAAACGCGATATCGCATCTCATTTCTGTGTTTCATGGTAAGATATAATATGATTTGCGAAGTGTTATGTATTCCTCATCAACACATCAACTGATTGTAAATGCGACACTTCCTTGCAAGGAAATAGCGTTTGCAGATGTCTACGTATCGTAGCACTAGAGTTCTTATGATTCTTAAAACGCGATATCGCATCTCATATCTATGTTTCAAGATAAGATATAATATTCATTGCGAAGTGTTATGCATTCCTCGTCTACGATTCAAATGAAAGTAAATGTGACACTTCGTTGCAAGGAAATAGCGATTGCAGATGTCTACGTATCGTAGCAATAGAGTTCTAATGCTTCTTAAAACGCGATATCGCATCTCATTTCTATGTTTCATGGTAAGATATAATATGATTCGCGAAGTGTTATGTATTCCTCGTCTACACTTCAAATGAATGTAAATGCAACCCTTCCTTGCAAGGAAATAGCGTTTGCAGATGTCTACGTATCGAAGCAATAGAGTTCAAATGCTTCTAAAAACGAGATATTGCATCTCATATCTATGTTTCATGATAAGATATAATATTCTTTGCGAAGTGCTATGCATTCCTCCTCTACGATTCAAATGAATGTAAATGCGACACTTCGTTGCAAGGAAATAGCGTTTGCAGATGTCTACGTATCGTAGCAATAGAGTTCTTATGATTCTTAAAACGCGATATCGCATCACATTTCTATGTTTCATGGTAAGATATAATATGATTTGCGAAGTGTTATGTATTCCTCGTCTACACATCAAATGAATGTAAATGCGACACTTTCTTGCAAGGAAATAGCATTTGCAGATATCTGCGTATCGTAGCAATGGATTTCTGCTGCTTCTTAAAACGCGATATCGCAACTCATTTCTATGTTTCATGGTAAGATATAATATGATTTGCGAAGTGTTATGTATTCCTAGTCTACACTTCAAATGAATGTAAATGCGTCACTTCCTTGCAAGGAAGTAGCGTTTGCAAATGTCTACCTATCGTAGCAATAGTGTTCTAATGCTTCTTAAAACGCGATATCGCATCTCATTTCTATGTTTCATGGTAAGATATAATATGATTTGCGAAGTGTCATGTATTCCTCGTCTACACTTCAAATGAATGTAAATGCGACACTTCTTTGCAAGGAAATAGCGTTTGCAGATGTCTACGTATCGTAGCAATAGAGTTCTTATGATTCTTAAAACGCGATATCGCATCACATTTCTATGTTTCATGGTAAGATATAATATGATTTGCGAAGTGTTATGTATTCCTCGTCTACACATCAAATGAATGTAAATGCGACACTTCCTTGCAAGGAAATAGCGTTTGCAAATGTCTACCTATCGTGGCAATAGAGTTCTTATGATTCTTAAAATGCGATATCGCATCTCATTTCTACGTTTCATGGTAGGATATTATATGAATTGCGAAGTGTTATGTATTCCGCGTCTACACATCAAATGAATGTAAATGCGACACTTCCTTGCAAGGAAATAGCGTTTGCAGATGTCTACGTATCGAAGCAATAGATTTCAAATGCTTCTTAAAAAGAGATATTGCATCTCATATCTACGTTTCATGATAAGATATAATATTCATTGCGAAGTGTTATGCATTCCTCGTGTACGATTCAAATGAAAGTGAATGCGACACTTCGTTGCAAGGAAATAGCGATTGCAGATGTCTACGTATCGTAGCAATAGAGTTCATATGATCCTTAAAACGCGATATCGCATCTCATATCTATGTTTCAAGATAAGATATAATATTCATTGCGAAGTGTTATGCATTCCTCGTCTACGATTCAAATGAAAGTAAATGTGACACTTTCTTGCAAGGAAATAGCGTTTGCAGATGTCTACGTATCGTAGCAATAGAGTTCTTATGATTCTTAAAACGCGATATCGCATCTCATTTCTATGTTTCATTTGTAAGGTATAATATGATTTGCGAAGTATTATGTATCCGTCGTCTACACTTCAAATAAATGTAAATGCGACACTTCCTCGCTAGGGAATAGCGTTTGCAGATGTCTACGTATCGTAGCAATAGATTTCTAATGCTTCTTAAAACGCGATATCGCATCTCATTCCTATGTCTCATGGTAAGATATAATATGATTTGCGAAGTGTTATGTATTCCTAGTCTACACTTCAAATGAATGTAAATGCGACACTTCCTTGCAAGGAAATAGCGTTTGCAAATGTCTACCTATCTTAGCAATAGTGTTCTAATGCTTCTTAAAACGCGATATCGCATCTCATTTCTATGTTTCATGGTAAGATATAATATGATTTGCGAAGTGTCATGTATTCCTCTTCTACACTTCAAATGAATGTAAATGCGACACTTCCTTGCAAGGAAATAGCGTTTGCAGATGTCTACGTATCGTAGCAATAGGGTTCTAATGCTTCTTAAAACGCGATATCGCACCTCATTTCTATGTTTCATGGTAAGATATAATATGATTTGCGAAGTGTTATTTATACCTCGTCTACACATCAAATGAATGTAAATGCGACACTTCCTTGCAAGGAAATAGCGTTTGCAGATGTCTACGTATCGTAGCAATAGAATTCTAATGCTTCTTAAAACGCGATATCGCATCACATTTCTATGTTTCATGGTAAGATATAATATGATTTGCGAAGTGTCATGTATTCCTCATTTACACTTCAAATGAATGTAAATGCGACACTTCCTTGCAAGGAAATAGCGTTTGCAGATGTCTACGTATCGTAGCAATAGAGTTCTAATGCTTCTTAAAACGCGATATCGCATCTCATTTCTGTGTTTCATGGTAAGATATAATATGATTTGCGAAGTGTTATGTATTCCTCATCAACACATCAACTGATTGTAAATGCGACACTTCCTTGCAAGGAAATAGCGTTTGCAGATGTCTACGTATCGTAGCACTAGAGTTCTTATGATTCTTAAAACGCGATATCGCATCTCATATCTATGTTTCAAGATAAGATATAATATTCATTGCGAAGTGTTATGCATTCCTCGTCTACGATTCAAATGAAAGTAAATGTGACACTTCGTTGCAAGGAAATAGCGATTGCAGATGTCTACGTATCGTAGCAATAGAGTTCTAATGCTTCTTAAAACGCGATATCGCATCTCATTTCTATGTTTCATGGTAAGATATAATATGATTCGCGAAGTGTTATGTATTCCTCGTCTACACTTCAAATGAATGTAAATGCAACCCTTCCTTGCAAGGAAATAGCGTTTGCAGATGTCTACGTATCGAAGCAATAGAGTTCAAATGCTTCTAAAAACGAGATATTGCATCTCATATCTATGTTTCATGATAAGATATAATATTCTTTGCGAAGTGCTATGCATTCCTCCTCTACGATTCAAATGAATGTAAATGCGACACTTCGTTGCAAGGAAATAGCGTTTGCAGATGTCTACGTATCGTAGCAATAGAGTTCTTATGATTCTTAAAACGCGATATCGCATCACATTTCTATGTTTCATGGTAAGATATAATATGATTTGCGAAGTGTTATGTATTCCTCGTCTACACATCAAATGAATGTAAATGCGACACTTTCTTGCAAGGAAATAGCATTTGCAGATATCTGCGTATCGTAGCAATGGATTTCTGCTGCTTCTTAAAACGCGATATCGCAACTCATTTCTATGTTTCATGGTAAGATATAATATGATTTGCGAAGTGTTATGTATTCCTAGTCTACACTTCAAATGAATGTAAATGCGTCACTTCCTTGCAAGGAAGTAGCGTTTGCAAATGTCTACCTATCGTAGCAATAGTGTTCTAATGCTTCTTAAAACGCGATATCGCATCTCATTTCTATGTTTCATGGTAAGATATAATATGATTTGCGAAGTGTCATGTATTCCTCGTCTACACTTCAAATGAATGAAAATGCGACACTTCTTTGCAAGGAAATAGCGTTTGCAGATGTCTACGTATCGTAGCAATAGAGTTCTTATGATTCTTAAAACGCGATATCGCATCACATTTCTATGTTTCATGGTAAGATATAATATGATTTGCGAAGTGTTATGTATTCCTCGTCTACACATCAAATGAATGTAAATGCGACACTTTCTTGCAAGGAAATAGCATTTGCAGATGTCTACGTATCGTAGCAATGGATTTCTGCTGCTTCTTAAAACGCGATATCGCAACTCATTTCTATGTTTCATGGTAAGATATAATATGATTTGCGAAGTGTTATGTATTCCTAGTCTACACTTCAAATGAATGTAAATGCGTCACTTCCTTGCAAGGAAGTAGCGTTTGCAAATGTCTACCTATCGTAGCAATAGTGTTCTAATGCTTCTTAAAACGCGATATCGCATCTCATTTCTATGTTTCATGGTAAGATATAATATGATTTGCGAAGTGTCATGTATTCCTCGTCTACACTTCAAATGAATGTAAATGCGACACTTCTTTGCAAGGAAATAGCGTTTGCAGATGTCTACGTATCGTAGCAATAGAGTTCTTATGATTCTTAAAACGCGATATCGCATCACATTTCTATGTTTCATGGTAAGATATAATATGATTTGCGAAGTGTTATGTATTCCTCGTCTACACATCAAATGAATGTAAATGCGACACTTCCTTGCAAGGAAATAGCGTTTGCAAATGTCTACCTATCGTGGCAATAGAGTTCTTATGATTCTTAAAATGCGATATCGCATCTCATTTCTACGTTTCATGGTAGGATATTATATGAATTGCGAAGTGTTATGTATTCCGCGTCTACACATCAAATGAATGTAAATGCGACACTTCCTTGCAAGGAAATAGCGTTTGCAGATGTCTACGTATCGAAGCAATAGATTTCAAATGCTTCTTAAAAAGAGATATTGCATCTCATATCTACGTTTCATGATAAGATATAATATTCATTGCGAAGTGTTATGCATTCCTCGTGTACGATTCAAATGAAAGTAAATGCGACACTTCGTTGCAAGGAAATAGCGATTGCAGATGTCTACGTATCGTAGCAATAGAGTTCATATGATCCTTAAAACGCGATATCGCATCTCATATCTATGTTTCAAGATAAGATATAATATTCATTGCGAAGTGTTATGCATTCCTCGTCTACGATTCAAATGAAAGTAAATGTGACACTTTCTTGCAAGGAAATAGCGTTTGCAGATGTCTACGTATCGTAGCAATAGAGTTCTTATGATTCTTAAAACGCGATATCGCATCTCATTTCTATGTTTCATTTGTAAGGTATAATATGATTTGCGAAGTATTATGTATCCGTCGTCTACACTTCAAATAAATGTAAATGCGACACTTCCTCGCTAGGGAATAGCGTTTGCAGATGTCTACGTATCGTAGCAATAGATTTCTAATGCTTCTTAAAACGCGATATCGCATCTCATTCCTATGTCTCATGGTAAGATATAATATGATTTGCGAAGTGTCATGTATTCCTCGTCTGCACTTCAAATGAATGTAAATGCGACACTTCCTTGCAAGGAAATAGCGTTTGCAAATGTCTACCTATCGTAGCAATAGTGTTCTAATGCTTCTTAAAACGCGATATCGCATCTCATTTCCATGTTTCATGGTAAGATATAATATGATTTGCGAAGTGTCATGTATTCCTCTTCTACACTTCAAATGAATGTAAATGCGACACTTCCTTGCAAGGAAATAGCGTTTGCAGATGTCTACGTATCGTAGCAATAGAGTTCTAATGCTTCTTAAAACGCGATATCGCACCTCATTTCTATGTTTCATGGTAAGATATAATATGATTTGCGAAGTGTTATTTATACCTCGTCTACACATCAAATGAATGTAAATGCGACACTTCCTTGCAAGGAAATAGCGTTTGCAGATGTCTACGTATCGTAGCAATAGAATTCTAATGCTTCTTAAAACGCGATATCGCATCACATTTCTATGTTTCATGGTAAGATATAATATGATTTGCGAAGTGTCATGCATTCCTCATTTACACTTCAAACGAATGTAAATGCGACACTTCCTTGCAAGGAAATAGCGTTTGCAGATGTCTACGTATCGTAGCAATAGAGTTCTAATGCTTCTTAAAACGCGATATCGCATCTCATTTCTATGTTTCATGGTAAGATATAATATGATTTGCGAAGTGTTATGCATTCCTCGTCTACGATTCAAGTGAAAGTAAATGTGACACTTTCTTGCAAGGAAATAGCGTTTGCAGATGTCTACGTATCTTAGCAATAGGGTTCTAATGCTTCTTAAAACTCGATATCGCATCTCATTTCTATGTTTCATGGTAAGATATAATATGATTTGCGAAGTGTCATGTATTCCTCGTTTACACTTCAAATGAATGTAAATGCGACACTTCCTTGCAAGGAAATAGCGTTTGCAGATGTCTACGTATCGCAGCAATAGAGTTCTAATGCTTCTTAAAACGCGATATCGCATCTCATTTCTATGTCTCATGGTAAGATATAATATGATTTGCGAAGTGTTATGTATTCCTCATCAACACATCAACCGAATGTAAATGCGACACTTCCTTGCAAGGAAATAGCGTTTGCAGATGTCTACGTATCGTAGCAATAGAGTTCTAATGCTTCTTAAAACGCGATATCGCATCACATTTCTATGTTTCATGGTAAGATATAATATGATTTGCGAAGTGTTATGTATTCCTCATCAATTCATCATCTGATTGTAAATGCGACACTTCCTTGCAAGGAAATAGCGTTTGCAGATGTCTACGTATCGTAGCAATAGAGTTCTTATGATTCTTAAAACGCGATATCGCATCTCATTTCTACGTTTCATGGTAGGATATTATATGATTTGCGAAGTGTAATGTATTCCTCGTGTACACTTCAAATGAATGTAAATGCGACACTTCCTTGCTAGGAAATAGCGTCTGCAGATGTCTAGGTATCGTAGCAGTAGTGTTCTAATGCTTCTTAGAACGCGATGTCGCATCTCATTTATATGTTTCATGGTAAGATATAATATGATTTGCGAAGTGTTATGTATTCCTCGTCTACACATCAAATGAATGTAAATGCGACATCTCCTTGCAAGAAAATAGCGTTTGCAGATGTCTACGTATCGTAGCAATAGAGTTCTTATGATTCTTAAAACGCGATATCGCATCTCATTTCTATGTTTCATTTGTAAGGTATAATATGATTTGCGAAGTATTATGTATCCGTCGTCTACACTTCAAATAAATGTAAATGCGACACTTCCTCGCTAGGGAATAGCGTTTGCAGATGTCTACGTATCGTAGCAATAGATTTCTAATGCTTCTTAGAACGCGATATCGCATCTCATTCCTATGTCTCATGGTAAGATATAATATGATTTGCGAAGTGTCATGTATTCCTCGTCTGCACTTCAAATGAATGTAAATGCGACACTTCCTTGCAAGGAAATAGCGTTTGCAAATGTCTACCTATCGTAGCAATAGTGTTCTAATGCTTCTTAAAACGCGATATCGCATCTCATTTCTATGTTTCATGGTAAGATATAATATGATTTGCGAAGTGTCATGTATTCCTCTTCTACACTTCAAATGAATGTAAACGCGACACTTCCTTGCAAGGAAATAGCGTTTGCAGATGTCTACGTATCGTAGCAATAGAGTTCTAATGCTTCTTAAAACGCGATATCGCATCTCATTTCTATGTTTCATGGTAAGATATAATATGATTTGCGAAGTGTTATGTATTCCTCGTCTACACTTCAAATGAATGTAAATGCGACACTTCCTTGCAAGGAAATAGCGTTTGCAATTGTCTACCTATCGTAGCAATAGTTTTCTAATGCTTCTTAAAACGCGATATCGCATCTCATTTCTATGTTTCATGGTAAGATATAATATGATTTGCGAAGTGTCATGTATTCCTCGATTACACTTCAAATGAATGTAAATGCGACACTTACTTGCAAGGAAATAGCGTTTGCAGATGTCTACGTATCGAAGCAATAGAGTTCAAATGCTTCTTAAAACGAGATATTGCATCTCATATATATGTTTCATGATAAGATATAATATTCATTGCGAAGTGTTATGCATTCCTCGTCTACGATTCAAATGAATGTAAATGCAACACTTCCTTGTAAGGAAATAGCGTTTGCAGATGTCTACGTATCGTAGCAATAGAGTTCTAATGCTTCTTAAAACGCGATATCGCATCTCGTTTCTATGTTTCATGGTAAGATATAATATGATTTGCGAAGAGTTGTGTATTCCTCGTCTACACTTCAAATGAATGTAAATGCGACACTTCTTTGCAAGGAAATAGCGTTTGCAGATCTCTACGTATCGTAGCAATAGAGTTCATATGATTCTTAAAAAGCGATATCGCATCACATTTCTATGTTTCATGGTAAGATATAATATGATTTGCGGAGTGTCATGTATTCCTCGTCTACGCTTCAAATGAATGTAAATGCGGCACTTTCTTGCAAGGAAATAGCATTTGCAGATGTCTACGTATCATAGCAATGGATTTCTGCTGCTTCTTAAAACGCGATATCGCATCTCATTTCTATGTTTCATGGTAAGATATAATATGATTTGCGGAGTGTCATGTATTTCTCGTCTACACTTCAAATGAATGTAAATGCGACACATCCCTGCAAGGAAATAGCGTTTGCAGATGTCTAGGTATCGTAGCAATAGAGTTCAAATGCTTCTTAAAACGAGATATTGCATCTCATATCTATGTTTCATGATAAGATATAATATTCATTGCGAAGTGTTATGCATTCCTCGTCTACGATTCAAATGAATGTAAATGCAACACTTCCTTGCAAGGAAATAGCGTTTGCAGATGTCTACGTATCGTAGCAATAGAGTTCTAATTCTTCTTAAAACGCGATATCGCATCTCGTTTCTATGTTTCATGGTAAGATATAATATGATTTGCGAAGTGTTGAGTATTCCTCGTCTACACTTCAAATGAATGTAAATGCGACACTTTCTTGCAAGGAAATAGCATTTGCAGATGTCTACGTATCGTAGCAATGGATTTCTGCTGCTTCTTAAAACGCGATATCGCATCTCATTTCTATGTTTCATGGTAAGATATAATATGATTTGCGGAGTGTCATGTATTCCTCGTCTACACTTCAAATGAATGTAAATGCGACACTTCCCTGCAAGGAAATAGCGTTTGCAGATGTCTAGGTATCGTAGCAATAGAGTTCAAATGCTTCTTAAAACGAGATATTGCATCTCATATCTATGTTTCATGATAAGATATAATATTCATTGCGAAGTGTTATGCATTCCTCGTCTACGATTCAAATGAATGTAAATGCAACACTTCCTTGCAAGGAAATAGCGTTTGCAGATGTCTACGTATCGTAGCAATAGAGTTCTAATGCTTCTTAAAACGCGATATCGCATCTCGTTTCTATGTTTCATGGTAAGATATAATATGATTTGCGAAGTGTTGTGTATTCCTCGTCTACACTTCAAATGAATGTAAATGCGACACTTCCTTGCAAGGAAATAGCGTTTGCAGATGTCTACGTATCGTAGCAATAGAGTTCTAATGCTTCTTAAAACGCGATATCGCATCTCATTTCTATGTTTCATGGTAAGATATAATATGATTTGCGAAGTGTTATTTATACCTCGTCTACACATCAAATGAATGTAAATGCGACACTTTCTTGCAAGGAAATAGCATTTGCAGATGTCTACGTATCGTAGCAATGGATTTCTGCTGCTTCTTAAAACGCGATATCGCATCACATTTCTATGTTTCATGGTAAGATATAATATGATTTGCGGAGTGTCATGTATTCCTCGTCTACACTTCAAATGAATGTAAATGCGACACTTCCCTGCAAGGAAATAGCGTTTGCAGATGTCTAGGTATCGTAGCAATAGAGTTCTAATGCTTCTTAAAACGCGATATCGCATCTCATTTCTATGTTTCATGGTAAGATATAATATGATTTGCGAAGTGTTATGTATTCCTCGTCTACACATCAAATGAATGTAAATGCGACACTTTCTTGCAAGGAAATAGCATTTGCAGATGTCTACGTATCGTAACAATGGATTTCTGCTGCTTCTTAAAACGCGATATCGCATCTCATTTCTATGCTTCATGGTAAGATATAATATGATTTGCGAAGTGTTATGTATTCCTAGTCTACACTTCAATTGAATGTAAATGCGACACTTCCTTGCAAGGAAATAGCGTTTGCAAATGTCTACCTATAGTAGCAATAGTGTTCTAATGCTTCTTAAAACGCGATATCGCATCTCATTTCTATGTTTCATGGTAAGATATAATATGATTTGCGAAGTGTCATGTATTCCTCGTCTACACTTCAAATGAATGTAAATGCGACACTTCCTTGCAAGGAAATAGCGTTTGCAAATGTCTACCTATCGTAGCAATAGTGTTCTAATGCTTCTCAAAACGCGATATCGCATCTCATTTCTATGTTTCATGGTAAGATATAATATGATTTGCGAAGTGTCATGTATTCCTCTTCTACACTTCAAATGAATGTAAATGCGACACTTCCTTGCAAGGAAATAGCGTTTGCAGATGTCTACGTATCGTAGCAATAGAGTTCTAATGGTTCTTAAAACGCGATATCGCATCTCATTTCTATGTTTCATGGTAAGATATAATATGATTTGCGAAGTGTTATTTATACCTCGTCTACACATCAAATGAATGTAAATGCGACACTTTCTTGCAAGGAAATAGCATTTGCAGATGTCTACGTATCGTAGCAATGGATTTCTGCTGCTTCTTAAAACGCTTTATCGCATCTCATTTCTATGTTTCATGGTAAGATATAATATGATTTGTGGAGTGTCATGTATTCCTCGTCTACACTTCAAATGAATGTAAATGCGACACTTCCCTGCAAGGAAATAGCGTTTGCAGATGTCTAGGTATCGTAGCAATAGAGTTCTAATGCTTCTTAAAACGCGATATCGCATCTCATTTCTATGCTTCATGGTAAGATATAATATGATTTGCGAAGTGTTATGTATCCCTCGTCTACACTTCAAATGAATGTAAATGCGACACTTCCTTGCAAGGAAATAGCGTTTGCAAATGTCTACCTATCGTAGCAGTAGTGTTCTAATGCTTCCTAGAACGCGATGTCGCATCTCATTTCTATGTTTCATGGTAAGATATAATATGATTTGCGAAGTGTTATGTATTCCTCGTCTACACATCAAATGAATGTAAATGCGACATTTCCTTGCAAGGAAATAGCGTTTGCAGATGTCTACGTATCGTAGCAATAGTTTTCTAATGCTTCTTAAAACGCGATATCGCATCTCATTTCTATGTTTCATGGTAAGATATAATATGATTTGCGAAGTGTCATGTATTCCTCGTTTACACTTCAAATGAATGTAAATGCGACACTTCCTTGCAAGGAAATAGCGTTTGCAGATGTCTACGTATCGTAGCAATAGTGTTCTGATGCTTCTTAAAACGCGATATCGCATCTCATTTCTATGTTTCATGGTAAGATATAATATGATTTGCGAAGTGTCATGTATTCATCGTCTACAATTCAAATGAATGTAAATGCGACACTTCCTTGCAAGGAAATAGCGTTTGCAAATGTCTACCTATCGTAGCAATAGTGTTCTGATGCTTCTTAAAACGCGATATCGCATCTCATTTCTATGTTTCATGGTAAGATATAATATGATTTGCGAAGTGTCATGTATTCCTCTTCTACACTTCAACTGAATGTAAATGCGACACTTCCCTGCAAGGAAATAGCGTTTGCAGATGTCTACGTATCGTAACAATAGAGTTCTAATGCTTCTTAAAACGCGATATCGCATCTTATTTCTATGTTTCATGGTAAGATATAATATGATTTGCGAAGTGTTATGTATTCCTAGTCTACACTTCAATTGAATGTAAATGCGTCACTTCCTTGCAAGGAAATAGCGTTTGCAAATGTCTACCTATCGTAGCAATAGTGTTCTAATGCTTCTTAAAACGCGATATCGCATCTCATTTCTATGTTTCATGGTAAGATATAATATGATTTGCGAAGTGTCATGTACTCCTCGTCTACACTTCAAATGTATGTAAATGCGACACTTCCTTGCAAGGAGATAGCGTTTGCAAATGTCTACCTATCGTAGCAATAGTGTTCTAATGCTTCTTAAAACGCGATATCGCATCTCATTTCTATGTTTCATGGTAAGATATAATATGATTTGCGAAGTGTCATGTATTCCT
This sequence comes from Xylocopa sonorina, assembly GCF_050948175.1. Classification (NCBI taxonomy): domain Eukaryota; kingdom Metazoa; phylum Arthropoda; class Insecta; order Hymenoptera; family Apidae; genus Xylocopa; species Xylocopa sonorina. Next base: position 77,444 of record NW_027490139.1, on the reverse strand, counting down.
CTTCTACACTTCAAATGAATGTAAATGCGACACTTCCTTGCAAGGATATAGCGTTTGCAGATGTCTACGTATCGTAGCAATAGAGTTCTAATGGTTCTTAAAACGCGATATCGCATCTCATTTCTATGTTTCATGGTAAGATATAATATGATTTGCGAAGTGTTATTTATACCTCGTCTACACATCAAATGAATGTAAATGCGACACTTTCTTGCAAGGAAATAGCATTTGCAGATATCTACGTATCGTAGCAATGGATTTCTGCTGCTTCTTAAAACGCGATATCGCATCTCATTTCTATGTTTCATGGTAAGATATAATATGATTTGCGAAGTGTTATGTATCCCTCGTCTACACTTCAAATGAATGTAAATGCGACACTTCCTTGCAAGGAAATAGCGTTTGCAAATGTCTACCTATCGTAGCAGTAGTGTTCTAATGCTTCTTAGAACGCGATGTCGCATCTCATTTCTATGTTTCATGGTAAGATATAATATGATTTGCGAAGTGTTATGTATTCCTCGTCAACACATCAAATGAATGTAAATGCGGCATTTCCTTGCAAGGAAATAGCGTTTGCAGATGTCTACGTATCGTAGCAATAGAGTTCTTATGATTCTTAAAACGCGATATCGCATCTCATTTCCATGTTTCATGGTAAGGTATAATATGATTTGCGAAGTGTCATGTATCCGTCGTCTACACTTCAAATAAATGTAAATGCGACACTTCCCTGCAAGGAAATAGCATTTGCATATGTCTACGTATCGTAGCAATAGAGTTCTAATGCTTCTTAAAACGCGATATCGCATCTCATTTCTATGTTTCATGGTAAGATGTAATATGATTTGCGAAGTGTTATGTATCCCTCGTCTACACATCACATGAATGTAAATGCGACACTTCCTTGCAAGGAAATAGCGTTTGCATATGCCTACGTATCGAAGCAATAGAGTTCAAATGCTTCTTAAAACGAGATATTGCATCTCATATCTATGTTTCATGGTAAGATGTAATATTCATTGCGAAGTGTTATGCAATCCTCGTCTACGATTCAAATGAATGTAAATGCGACACTTCCTTGCAAGGAAATAGCGTCTGCAGATGTCTAGGTATCGTAGCAATAGTGTTCTAATGCTCCTTAAAACGCGATATCGCATCTCATTTCTATGTCTCATGGTAAGATATAATATGATTTGCGAAGTGTTATGTATCCCTCGTCTACACTTCAAATGAATGTAAATGCGACACTTCCTTGCAAGGAAATAGCGTTTGCAAATGTCTACCTATCGTAGCAGTAGTGTTCTAATGCTTCTTAGAACGCGATGTCGCATCTCATTTCAATGTTTCATGGTAAGATATAATATGATTTGCGAAGTGTCATGTATTCCTCGATTACACTTCAAATGAATGTAAATGCGACACTTCCTTGCAAGGAAATAGCGTTTGCAGATGTCTACGTATCGAAGCAATAGAGTTCTAATGCTTCTTAAAACGCGATATCGCATCTCGTTTCTATGTTTCATGGTAAGATATAACATGATTTGCGAAGTGTTGTGTATTCCTCGTCTACACTTCAAATGAATGTAAATGCGACACTTCTTTGCAAGGAAATAGCGTTTGCAGATGTCTACGTATCGTAGTAATAGAGTTCATATGATTCTTAAAACGCGATATCGCATCACATTTCTATGTTTCATGGTAAGATATAATATGATTTGCGAAGTGTTATGTATTCCTCGTCTACACATCAAATGAATGTAAATGCGACACTTTCTTGCAAGGAAATAGCATTTGCAGATGTCTACGTATCGTAGCAATGGATTTCTGCTGCCTCTTAAAACGCGATATCGCATCTCATTTCTATGTTTCATGGTAAGATATAATATGATTTGCGAAGTGTTATGTATTCCTAGTCTACACTTCAATTGAATGTAAATGCGACACTTCCTTGCAATGAAATAGCGTTTGCAAATGTCTACCTATCGTAGCAATAGTGTTCTAATGCTTCTTAAAACGCGATATCGCATCTCATTTCTAGGTTTCATGGTAAGATATAATATGATTTGCGAAGTGTCATGTATTCCTCGTCTACACTTCAAATGAATGTAAATGCGACACTTCCTTGCAAGGAAATAGCGTTAGCAAATGTCTACCTATCGTAGCAATAGTGTTCTAATGCTTCTTAAAACGCGATATCGCATCTCATTTCTATGTTTCATGGTAAGATATAATATGATTTGCGAAGTGTCATGTTTTCCTCTTCTACACTTCAACTGAATGTAAATGCGACACTTCCCTGCAAGGAAATAGCGTTTGCAGATGTCTACGTATCGTAGCAATAGAGTTCTAATGCTTCTTAAAACGCGATATCGCATCTCATTTCTATGTTTCATGGTAAGATATAATATGATTTGCGAAGTGTTATGTATCCCTCGTCTACACTTCAAATGAATGTAAATGCGACACTTCCTTGCAAGGAAATAGCGTTTGGAAATGTCTACCTATCGTAGCAGTAGTGTTCTAATGCCTCTTAGAACGCGATGTCGCATCTCATTTCTATGTTTCATGGTAAGATATAATATGATTTGCGAAGTGTTATGTATTCCTCGTCTACACATCAAATGAATGTAAATGCGACATTTCCTTGCAAGGAAATAGCGTTTGCAGATGTCTACGTATCGTAGCAATAGAGTTCTTATGAATCTTAAAACGCGATATCGCATCTCATTTCTATGTTTCATGGTAAGGTATAATATGATTTGCGAAGTGTTATGTATCCGTCGTCTACACTTCAAATAAATGTAAATGCGACACTTCCTCGCTAGGGAATAGCGTTTGCAGATGTCTACGTATCGTAGCAATAGATTTCTAATGATTCTTAAAACGCGATATCGCATCTCATTTCTATGTTTCATGGTAAGGTATAATATGATTTGCGAAGTGTTATGAATTCCTCGTCTACACTTCAAATGAATGTAAATGCGACACTTCCTTGCTAGGAAATAGCATCTGCAGATGTCTAGGTATCGTAGCAATAGAGTTCTAATGCTTCTTAAAACGCGATATCGCATCTCATTTCTATGTTTCATGGTAAGATATAATATGATTTGCGAAGTGTCATGTATTCCTCGTCTACACTTCAAATGAATGTAAATGCGACACTTCCTTGCAAGGAAATAGCGTTTGCAAATGTCTACCTATCGTAGCAATAGAGTTCTAATGCTTCTTAAAACGCGATATCGCATCGCATTTCTATGTTTCATGGTAAGATATAATATGATTTGCGAAGTGTCATGTATTCCTCGTCTACACTTCAAATGAATGTAAATGCGAGACTTCCTTGCAAGGAAATAGCGTTTGCAAACGTCTACCTATCGTGGCAATAGATTTCTAATGCTTCTTAAAGCGCGATATCGCATCTCATTTCTATGTTTCATGGTAAGATGTAATATTCATTGCGAAGTGTTATGCATTCCTCGTCTACGATTCAAATGAATGAAATGCGACACTTCCTTGCAAGGAAATAGCGTCTGCAGATGTCTAGGTATCGTAGCAATAGAGTTCAAATGCTTCTTAAAACGAGATATTGCATCTCATATCTATGTTTCATGATAAGATATAATATTCATTGCGAAGTGTTATGCACTCCTCGTCTACGATTCAAATGAATGTAAATGCGACACTTCCTTGCAAGGAAATAGCGTTTGCAGATGTCTACGTATCCTAGCAATAGAGTTCTTATGATTCTTAAAACGCGATATCGCATCTCATCTATATGTTTCATGGTAAGATATAATATGATTTGCGAAGTGTTATGTATTCCTCGTCTACACTTCAAATGAATGTAACTGCGACACTTCCTTGCAAGGAAATAGCGTTTGCAAACGTCTACCTGTCGTAGCAATAGAGTTCTAATGCTTACTAAACGCGATATCGCATCTCATTTCTATATTTCATGGTAAGATATAATATGATTTGCGAAGTGTTATGTATTCCTCGTCTACACTGCAAATGAATGTAAATGCGACACTTCCTTGCAAGGAAATAGCGTTTGCAGATGTCTACCTATCGTAGCAATAGAGTTCTAATGCTTCTTAAAACGCGATATCGCATCTCATTTCTATGTTTCATGGTAAGATATAATATGATTTGCGAAGTGTTATGTATTCTTCGTCTACACTTCAAATGAATGTAAATGCAACACTTCCTTGCAAGGAAATAGCGTTTGCAGATGTCTACGTATCGTAGCAATAGAGTTCTAATGCTTCTTAAAACGCGATATCGCATCTCGTTTCTATGTTTCATGGTAAGATATAATATGATTTGCGAAGTGTTGTGTATTCCTCGTCTACACTTCAAATGAATGTAAATGCGACACTTCTTTGCAAGGAAATAGCGTTTGCAGATCTCTACGTATCGTAGCAATAGAGTTCATATGATTCTTAAAAAGCGATATCGCATCACATTTCTATGTTTCATGGTAAGATATAATATGATTTGCGAAGTGTTATGTATTCCTCGTCTACACATCAAATGAATGTAAATGCGACACTTTCTTGCAAGGAAATAGCATTTGCAGATGTCTACGTATCATAGCAATGGATTTCTGCTGCTTCTTAAAACGCGATATCGCATCTCATTTCTATGTTTCATGGTAAGATATAATATGATTTGCGAAGTGTTATGTATTCCTAGTCTACACTTCAATTGAATGTAAATGCGACACTTCCTTGCAAGGAAATGGCGTTTGCAAATGTCTACCTATCGTAGCAATAGTGTTCTAATGCTTCTTAAAACGCGATATCGCATCTCATTTCTATGTTTCATGGTAAGATATAATATGATTTGCGAAGTGTCATGTATTCCTCGGCTACACTTCAAATGAATGTAAATGCGACACTTCCTTGCAAGGAAATAGCATTTGCAAATGTCTACCTATCGTAGCAATAGTGTTCTAATGCTTCTTAAAACGCGATATCGCATCTCATTTCTATGATTCATGGTAAGATATAATATGATTTGCGAAGTGTCATGTATTCCTCTTCTACACTTCAAATGAATGTAAATGCGACACTTCCTTGCAAGGAAATAGCGTTTGCAGATGTCTACGTATCGTAGCAATAGAGTTCTAATGCTTCTTAAAATGCGATATCGCATCTCATTTCTATGTTTCATGGTAAGATATAATATGATTTGCGAAGTGTTATGTATTCCTCGTCTACACATCAAATGAATGTAAATGCGACACTTTCTTGCAAGGAAATAGCATTTGCAGATGTCTACGTATCGTAGCAATGGATTTCTGCTGCTTCTTAAAACGCGATATCGCATCTCATTTCTATGTTTCATGGTAAGATATAATATGATTTGCGGAGTGTCATGTATTCCTCGTCTACGATTCAAATGAATGTAAATGCGACACTTCCTTGCAAGGAAATAGCGTTTGCAAATGTCTACCTATCGTAGCAATAGTGTTCTAATGCTTCTTAAAACACGATATCGCATCTCATTTCTATGTTTCATGGTAAGATATAATATGATTTGCGAAGTGTCATTAATTCCCCGTCTACAATTCAAATGAATGTAAATGCGACACTTCCTTGCAAGGATATAGCGTTTGCAAATGTCTACCTATCGTAGCAGTAGTGTTCTAATGCTTCTTAGAACGCGATGTCGCATCTCATTTCTATGTTTCATGGTAAGATATAATATGATTTGCGAAGTGTTATGTATTCCTCGTCTACACATCAAATGAATGTAAATGCGACATTTCCTTGCAAGGAAATAGCGTTTGCAGATGTCTACGTATCGTAGCAATAGTTTTCTAATGCTTCTTAAAACGCGATATCGCATCTCATTTCTATGTTTCATGGTAAGATATAATATGATTTGCGAAGTGTCATGTATTCCTCGTTTACACTTCAAATGAATGTAAATGCGACACTTCCTTGCAAGGAAATAGCGTTTGCAGATGTCTACGTATCGTAGCAATAGAGTTCTAATGCTTCTTAAAACGCGATATCGCATCTCATTTCTATGTTTCATGGTAAGATATAATATGATTTGCGAAGTGTCATGTATTCCTCGTCTACAATTCAAATGAATGTAAATGCGACACTTCCTTGCAAGGAAATAGCGTTTGCAAATGTCTACCTATCGTAGCAATAGTGTTCTGATGCTTCTTAAAACGCGATATCGCACCTCATTTCTATGTTTCATGGTAAGATATAATATGATTTGCGAAGTGTCATGTATTCCTCTTCTACACTTCAACTGAATGTAAATGCGACACTTCCCTGCAAGGAAATAGCGTTTGCAGATGTCTACGTATCGTAGCAATAGAGTTCTAATGCTTCTTAAAACGCGATATCGCATCTTATTTCTATGTTTCATGGTAAGATATAATATGATTTGCGAAGTGTTATGTATTCCTAGTCTACACTTCAATTGAATGTAAATGCGTCACTTCCTTGCAAGGAAATAGCGTTTGCAAATGTCTACCTATCGTAGCAATAGTGTTCTAATGCTTCTTAAAACGCGATATCGCATCTCATTTCTATGTTTCATGGTAAGATATAATATGATTTGCGAAGTGTCATGTATTCCTCGTCTACACTTCAAATGTATGTAAATGCGACACTTCCTTGCAAGGAGATAGCGTTTGCAAATGTCTACCTATCGTAGCAATAGTGTTCTAATGCTTCTTAAAACGCGATATCGCATCTCATTTCTATGTTTCATGGTAAGATATAATATGATTTGCGAAGTGTCATGTATTCCTCTTCTACACTTCAAATGAATGTAAATGCGACACTTCCTTGCAAGGATATAGCGTTTGCAGATGTCTACGTATCGTAGCAATAGAGTTCTAATGGTTCTTAAAACGCGATATCGCATCTCATTTCTATGTTTCATGGTAAGATATAATATGATTTGCGAAGTGTTATTTATACCTCGTCTACACATCAAATGAATGTAAATGCGACACTTTCTTGCAAGGAAATAGCATTTGCAGATGTCTACGTATCGTAGCAATGGATTTCTGCTGCTTCTTAAAACGCGATATCGCATCTCATTTCTATGTTTCATGGTAAGATATAATATGATTTGCGAAGTGTTATGTATCCCTCGTCTACACTTCAAATGAATGTAAATGCGACACTTCCTTGCAAGGAAATAGCGTTTGCAAATGTCTACCTATCGTAGCAGTAGTGTTCTAATGCTTCTTAGAACGCGATGTCGCATCTCATTTCTATGTTTCATGGTAAGATATAATATGATTTGCGAAGTGTTATGTATTCCTCGTCTACACATCAAATGAATGTAAATGCGGCATTTCCTTGCAAGGAAATAGCGTTTGCAGATGTCTACGTATCGTAGCAATAGAGTTCTTATGATTCTTAAAACGCGATATCGCATCTCATTTCCATGTTTCATGGTAAGGTATAATATGATTTGCGAAGTGTCATGTATCCGTCGTCTACACTTCAAATAAATGTAAATGCGACACTTCCCTGCAAGGAAATAGCGTTTGCAGATGTCTACGTATCCTAGCAATAGAGTTCTAATGCTTCTTAAAACGCGATATCGCATCTCATTTCTATGTTTCATGGTAAGATGTAATATGATTTGCGAAGTGTTATGTATCCCTCGTCTACACATCAAATGAATGTAAATGCGACACTTCCTTGCAAGGAAATAGCGTTTGCATATGTCTACGTATCGAAGCAATAGAGTTCAAATGCTTCTTAAAACGAGATATTGCATCTCATATCTATGTTTCATGGTAAGATGTAATATTCATTGCGAAGTGTTATGCAATCCTCGTCTACGATTCAAATGAATGTAAATGCGACACTTCCTTGCAAGGAAATAGCGTCTGCAGATGTCTAGGTATCGTAGCAATAGAGTTCTAAAGCTCCTTAAAACGCGATATCGCATCTCATTTCTATGTTTCATGGTAAGATATAATATGATTTGCGAAGTGTTATGTATCCCTCGTCTACACTTCAAATGAATGTAAATGCGACACTTCCTTGCAAGGAAATAGCGCTTGCAAATGTCTACCTATCGTAGCAGTAGTGTTCTAATGCTTCTTAGAACGCGATGTCGCATCTCATTTCAATGTTTCATGGTAAGATATAATATGATTTGCGAGGTGTTATGTATTCCTCGTCTACACTTCAAATGAATGTAAATGCGACACTTCCTTGTAAGGAAATAGCGTTTGCAGATGTCTACCTATCGTAGCAATAGAGTTCTAATGCTGCTTAAAACGCGATATCGCATCTCATTTCTATGTTTCATGGTAAGATATAATATGATTTGCGAAGTGTCATGTATTCCTCGACTACACTTCAAATGAATGTAAATGCGACACTTGCTTGCAAGGAAATAGCGTTTGCAGATGTCTACGTATCGTAGCAATAGAGTTCTTATGATTCTTAAAACGCGATATCGCATCTCATTTCTATGTTTCATGGTAAGATATAATATGATTTGCGAAGTGTCATGTATTCCTCGTCTACACTTCAAATGAATGTAAATGCGACGCTTCCTCGCTAGGAAATAGCGAATGCAGATGTCTACGTATCGTAGCAATAGATTTCTAATGCTTCTTAAAGCGCGATATCGCATCTCATTTCTATGTTTCATGGGAAGATGTAATATTCATTGCGAAGTGTTATGCATTCCTCGTCTACGATTCAAATGAATGTAAATGCGACACATCCTTCCAAGGAAATAGCGTCTGCAGATGTCTACGTATCGTAGCAATAGAATTCTAATGCTTCTTAAAACGCGATATCGCATCTCATTTCTATGCTTCATGGTAAGATATAATATGATTTGCGAAGTGTTATGTATCCCTCGTCTACTTCAAATGAATGTAAATGCGACACTTCCTTGCAAGGAAATAGCGTTTGCAAATGTCTGCCTATCGTAGCAGTAGTGTTCTAATGCTTCTTGGAACGCGATGTCAAATCTCATTTCAATGTTTCATGGTAAGATATAATATGATTTGCGAAGTGTCATGTATTCCTCGATTACACTTCAAATGAATGTAAATGCGACACTTCCTTGCAAGGAAATAGCGTTTGCAGATGTCTACGTATCGAAGCAATAGAGTTCAAATGCTTCTTAAAACGAAATATTGCATCTCATATCTATGTTTCATGATAAGATATAATATTCATTGCGAAGTGTTATGCATTCCTCGTCTACGATTCAAATGAATGTAAATGCAACACTTCCTTGCAAGGAAATAGCGTTTGCAGATGTCTACGTATCGTAGCAATAGAGTTCTAATGCTTCTTAAAACGCGATATCGCATCTCGTTTCTATGTTTCATGGTAAGATATAATATGATTTGCGAAGTGTTGTGTATTCCCCGTCTACACTTCAAATGAATGTAAATGCGACACTTCTTTGCAAGGAAATAGCGTTTGCAGATGTCTACGTATCGTAGCAATAGAGTTCATATGATTCTTAAAACGCGATATCGCATCACATTTCTATGTTTCATGGTAAGATATAATATGATTTGCGAAGTGTTATGTATTCCTCGTCTACACATCAAATGAAAGTAAATGCGACACTTTCTTGCAAGGAAATAGCATTTGCAGATGTCTACGTATCGTAGCAATGGATTTCTGCTGCTTCTTAAAACGCGATATCGCATCTCATTTCTATGTTTCATGGTAAGATATAATATGATTTGCGAAGTGTTATGTATTCCTAGTCTACACTTCAATTGAATGTAAATGCGACACTTCCTTGCAAGGAAATAGCGTTTGCAAATGTCTACCTATCGCAGCAATAGTGTTCTAATGCTTCTTAAAACGCGATATCGCATCTCATTTCTATGTTTCATGGTAAGATATAATATGATTTGCGAAGTGTCATGTATTCCTCGTCTACACGTCAAATGAATGTAAATGCGACACTTCCTTGCAAGGAAATAGCGTTTGGAAATGTCTACCTATCGTAGCAGTAGTGTTCTAATGCTTCTTAGAACGCGATGTCGCATCTCATTTCTATGTTTCATGGTAAGATATAATATGATTTGCGAAGTGTTATGTATTCCTCGTCTACACATCAAATGAATGTAAATGCGACATTTCCTTGCAAGGAAATAGCGTTTGCAGATGTCTACGTATTGTAGCAATAGTGTTCTAATGCTTCTTAAAACGTGATATCGCATCTCATTTCTATGTTTCATGGTAAGATATAATATGATTTGCGAAGTGTCATGTATTCCTCTTCTACACTTCAACTGAATGTAAATGCGACACTTCCCTGCAAGGAAATAGCGTTTGCAGATGTCTACGTATCGTAGCAATAGAGTTCTAATGCTTCTTAAAACGCGATATCGCATCTCATTTCTATGTTTCATGGTAAGATATAATATGATTTGCGAAGTGTTATGTATCCCTCGTCTACACTTCAAATGAATGTAAATGCGACACTTCCTTGCAAGGAAATAGCGCTTGCAAATGTCTACCTATCGTAGCAGTAGTGTTCTAATGCTTCTTAGAACGCGATGTCGCATCTCATTTCAATGTTTCATGGTAAGATATAATATGATTTGCGAGGTGTTATGTATTCCTCGTCTACACTTCAAATGAATGTAAATGCGACACTTCCTTGTAAGGAAATAGCGTTTGCAGATGTCTACCTATCGTAGCAATAGAGTTCTAATGCTTCTTAAAACGCGATATCGCATCCCATTTCTATGTTTCATGGTAAGATATAATATGATTTGCGAAGTGTCATGTATTCCTCGACTACACTTCAAATGAATGTAAATGCGACACTTTCTTGCAAGGAAATAGTGTTTGCAGATGTCTACGTATTGTAGCAATAGAGTTCTTATGATTCTTAAAACGCGATATCGCATCTCATTTCTATGTTTCATGGTAAGATATAATATGATTTGCGAAGTGTCATGTATTCCTCGTCTACACTTCAAATGAATGTAAATGCGACGCTTCCTCGCTAGGAAATAGCGAATGCAGATGTCTACGTATCGTAGCAATAGATTTCTAATGCTTCTTAAAGCGCGATATCGCATCTCATTTCTATGTTTCATGGGAAGATGTAATATTCATTGCGAAGTGTTATGCATTCCTCGTCTACGATTCAAATGAATGTAAATGCGACACATCCTTCCAAGGAAATAGCGTCTGCAGATGTCTAGGTATCGTAGCAATAGAGTTCTAATGCTCCTTAAAACGCGATTTCGCATCTCATTTCTATGTCTCATGGTAAGATATAATATGATTTGCGAAGTGTTATGTATCCCTCGTCTACACTTCAAATGAATGTAATTGCGACACTTCCTTGCAAGGAAATAGCGTTTGCAAATGTCTACCTATCGTAGCAGTAGTGTTCTAATGCTTCTTAGAACGCGATGTCGCATCTCATTTCAATGTTTCATGGTAAGATATAATATGATTTGCGAAGTGTCATGTATTCCTCGATTACACTTCAAATGAATGTAAATGCGACACTTCCTTGCAAGGAAATAGCGTTTGCAGATGTCTACGTATCGAAGCAATAGAGTTCAAATGCTTCTTAAAACGAGATATTGCATCTCATATCTATGTTTCATGATAAGATATAATATTCATTGCGAAGTGTTATGCATTCCTCGTCTACGATTCAAATGAATGTAAATGCAACACTTCCTTGCAAGGAAATAGCGTTTGCAGATGTCTACGTATCGTAGCAATAGAGTTCTAATGCTTCATAAAACGCGATATCGCATCTCGTTTCTATGTTTCATGGTAAGATATAATATGATTTGCGAAGTGTTGTGTATTCCTCGTCTACACTTCAAATGAATGTAAATGCGACACTTCTTTGCAAGGAAATAGCGTTTGCAGATGTCTACGTATCGTAGTAATAGAGTTCATATGATTCTTAAAACGCGATATCGCATCACATTTCTATGTTTCATGGTAAGATATAATATGATTTGCGAAGTGTTATGTATTCCTCGTCTACACATCAAATGAATGTAAATGCGACACTTTCTTGCAAGGAAATAGCATTTGCAGATGTCTACGTATCGTAGCAATGGATTTCTGCTGCCTCTTAAAACGCGATATCGCATCTCATTTCTATGTTTCATGGTAAGATATAATATGATTTGCGAAGTGTCATGTATTCCTCTTCTACACTTCAACTGAATGTAAATGCGACACTTCCCTGCAAGGAAATAGCGTTTGCAGATGTCTACGTATCGTAGCAATAGAGTTCTAATGCTTCTTAAAACGCGATATCGCATCTCATTTCTATGTTTCATGGTAAGATATAATATGATTTGCGAAGTGTTATGTATCCCTCGTCTACACTTCAAATGAATGTAAATGCGACACTTCCTTGCAAGGAAATAGCGTTTGGAAATGTCTACCTATCGTAGCAGTAGTGTTCTAATGCCTCTTAGAACGCGATGTCGCATCTCATTTCTATGTTTCATGGTAAGATATAATATGATTTGCGAAGTGTTATGTATTCCTCGTCTACACATCAAATGAATGTAAATGCGACATTTCCTTGCAAGGAAATAGCGTTTGCAGATGTCTACGTATCGTAGCAACAGAGTTCTTATGAATCTTAAAACGCGATATCGCATCTCATTTCTATGTTTCATGGTAAGGTATAATATGATTTGCGAAGTGTTATGTATCCGTCGTCTACACTTCAAATAAATGTAAATGCGACACTTCCTCGCTAGGGAATAGCGTTTGCAGATGTCTACGTATCGTAGCAATAGATTTTTTAATGATTCTTAAAACGCGATATCGCATCTCATTTCTATGTTTCATGGTAAGGTATAATATGATTTGCGAAGTGTTATGAATTCCTCGTCTACACTTCAAATGAATGTAAATGCGACACTTCCTTGCTAGGAAATAGCATCTGCAGATGTCTAGGTATGGTAGCAATAGAGTTCTAATGCTTCTTAAAACGCGATATCGCATCTCATTTCTATGTTTCATGGTAAGATATAATATGTTTTGCGAAGTGTTATGTATTCCTCGTCTACACTTCAAATGAATGTAAATGCGACACTTCCTTGCAAGGAAATAGCGTTTGCAATTGTCTACCTATCGTAGCAATAGTTTTCTAATGGTTCTTAAAACGCGATATCGCATCTCATTTCTATGTTTCATGGTAAGATATAATATGATTTACGAAGTGTCATGTATTCCTCGTCTACACTTCAAATGAATGTAAATGCGACAATTCCTTGCTAGGAAATAGCGTCTGCAGATGTCTAGGTATCGTAGCAAGAGTGTTCTAATGCTTCTTAAAACGCGATATCGCATCTCATTTCTATGTTTCATGGTAAGATATAATATGATTTGCGAAGTGTCATGTATTCCTCGTCTACACTTCAAATGAATGTAAATGCGACACTTCCTTGCAAGGAAATAGCGTTTGCAAATGTCTACCTATCGTAGCAATAGAGGTCTAATGCTTCTTAAAACGCGATATCGCATCGCATTTCTATGTTTCATGGTAAGATATAATATGATTTGCGAAGTGTCATGTATTCCTCGTCTACACTTCAAATGAATGTAAATGCGAGACTTCCTTGCAAGGAAATAGCGTTTGCAAACGTCTACCTATCGTGGCAATAGATTTCTAATGCTTCTTAAAGCGCGATATCGCATCTCATTTCTATGTTTCATGGTAAGATGTAATATTCATTGCGAAGTGTTATGCATTCCTCGTCTACGATTCAAATGAATGAAATGCGACACTTCCTTGCAAGGAAATAGCGTCTGCAGATGTCTAGGTATCCTAGCAATAGAGTTCAAATGCTTCTTAAACGAGATATTGCATCTCATATCTATGTTTCATGCTAAGATATAATATTCATTGCGAAGTGTTATGCACTCCTCGTCTACGATTCAAATGAATGTAAATGCGACACTTCCTTGCAAGGAAATAGCGTTTGCAGATGTGTACGTATCGTAGCAATAGAGTTCTTATGATTCTTAAAACGCGATATCGCATCTCATTTCTATGTTTCATGGTAAGGTATAATATGATTTGCGAAGTGTTATGTATTCCTCGTCTACACTTCAAATGAATGTAAATGCGATACTTCCTCGCTAGGGAATAGCGTTTGCAGATGTCTACGTATCGTAGCAATAGATTTCTAATGATTCTTAAAACGCGATATCGCATCTCATTTCTATGTTTCATGGTAAGGTATAATATGATTTGCGAAGTGTTATGAATTCTCGTCTACACTTCAAATGAATGTAAATGCGACACTTCCTTGCTAGGAAATAGCATCTGCAGATGTCTAGGTATCGTAGCAATAGAGTTCTAATGCTTCTTAAAACGCGATATCGCATCTCATTTCTATGTTTCATGGTAAGATATAATATGATTTGCGAAGTGTTATGTATTCCACGTCTACACTTCAAATGAATGTAAATGCGACACTTCCTTGCAAGGAAATAGCGTTTGCAAATGTCTACCTATCGTAGCAATAGTGTTCTAATGCTTCTTAAAACGCGATATCGCATCTCATTTCTATGTTTCATGGTAAGATATAATATGATGTGCGAAGTGTCATGTATTCCTCGTCTACACTTCAAATGAATGTAAATGCGACAATTCCTTGCTAGGAAATAGCGTCTGCATATGTCTAGGTATCGTAGCAAGAGTGTTCTAATGCTTCTTAAAACGCGATATCGCATCTCATTTCTATGTTTCATGGTAAGATATAATATGATTTGCGAAGTGTTATGTATTCCTCGTCTACACTGCAAATGAATGTAAATGCGACACTTCCTTGCAAGGAAATAGCGTTTGCAGATGTCTACCTATCGTAGCAATAGAGTTCTAATGCTTCTTAAAACGCGATATCGCATCTCATTTCTATGTTCATGGTAAGATATAATATGATTTGCGAAGTGTTATGTATTCTTCGTCTACACTTCAAATGAATGTAAATGCGACACTTCCTTGCAAGGAAATAGCGTTTGCAGATGTCTACGTATCGTAGCAATAGAGTTCTTATGATTCTTAAAACGCGATATCGCATCTCATTTCCATGTTTCATGGTAAGGTATAATATGATTTGCGAAGTGTTATGTATTCCTCGTCTACACGTCAAATGAATGTAAATGCGACACTTCCATGCAAGGAAATAGTGTTTGCAGATGTCTACTTATCGTAGCAATAGAGTTCTTATGATTCTTAAAACGCGATATCGCATCTCATTTCTATGTTTCATGGTAAGATATAATATGATTTGCGTAGTGTTATGTATTCCTCGTCCACACTTCAAATGAATGTAAATGCGAAACTTCCTTGTAAGGAAATAGCGTTTGCAGATGTCTACCTATCGTAGCAATAGAGTTCTAATGCTTCTTAAAAAGCGATATCGCATCTAATTTCTATGTTTCATGGTAAGATATAATATTATTTGCGAAGTGTCATGTATTCCTCGTCTACACTTCAAATGAATGTAAATGCGACACTTCCTTGCAAGGAAATAGCGTTTGCAGATGTCTACGAATCGTAGCAATAGAGTTCTTATGATTCTTAATACGCGATATCGCATCTCATTTCTATGTTTCATGGTAAGACATAATATGATTTGCGAAGTGTTATGTATTCCTCGTCTACACTTCAAATGAATGTAAATGCGACACTTCCTTGCAAGGAAATAGCGTTTGCAAACGTCTACCTATCGTAGCAATGGAGTTCTAATGCTTCTTAAAACGCGATATCGCATCTCATTTCTATGTTTCATGTTAAGATATAATATGATTTGCGAAGTGTCATGTATTCCTAGTCTACACTTCAAATGAATGTAAATGCGACACTTCCTTGCAAGGAAATAGCGTTTGCAGATGTCTACGTATCGTAGCAATAGAGTTCTTATGATTCTTAAAACGCAATATCGCATCTCATTTCCATGTTTCACGGTAAGGTATAATATGATTTGCGAAGTGTTATGTATTCCTCGTCTACACGTCAAATGAATGTAAATGCGACACTTCCATGCAAGGAAATAGTGTTTGCAGATGTCTACTTATCGTAGCAATAGAGTTCTTATGATTCTTAAAACGCGATATCGCATCTCATTTCTATGTTTCATGGTAAGATATAATATGATTTGCGTAGTGTTATGTATTCCTCGTCCACACTTCAAATGAATGTAAATGCGAAACTTCCTTGTAAGGAAATAGCGTTTGCAGATGTCTACCTATCGTAGCAATAGGGTTCTAATGCTTCTTAAAAAGCGATATCGCATCTAATTTCTATGTTTCATGGTAAGATATAATATTATTTGCGAAGTGTCATGTATTCCTCGTCTACACTTCAAATGAATGTAAATGCGACACTTCCTTGCAAGGAAATAGCGTTTGCAGATGTCTACGTATCGAAGCAATAGAGTTCAAATGCTTCTTAAAACGAGATATTGCATCTGATATCTATGTTTCATGATAAGATATAATATTCATTGCGAAGTGTCATGCATTCCTCGTCAACGATTCAAATGAATGTAAATGCGACACTTCCATGCAAGGAAATAGCGTTTGCAGATGTCTACGTATCGTAGCAATAGAGTTCTAATGCTTCTTAAAACGCGATATCGCATTTCATTTCTATGTTTCATGGTAAGATATAATATGATTTGCGAAGTGTTATGTATTCCTCGTCTACACTTCAAATGAATGTAAATGCGACACTTCCTTGCTAGGAAATAGCGTCTGCAGATGTCTAGGTATCGTAGCAATGGAGTTCTAATGCTTCTTAGAACGCGATATCGCAATCTCATTTCTATGTTTCATGGTAAGATATAATATGATTTGCGAAGTGTCATGTATTCCTCGTCTACACTTCAAATGAATGTAAATGCGACACTTCCTTGCAAGGAAATAGCGTTTGCAAACGTCTACCTACCGTAGCAATAGAGTTCTAGTGCTTCTTAAAACGCGATATCGCATCTCATTTCTATATTTCATGGTAAGATATAATATGATTTGCGAAGTGTTATGTATTCCTTGTCTACATTTCAAATGAATGTAAGTGAGACACTTCCTTGCAAGGAAATAGCGTTTGCAGATGTCTACGTATCGTAGCAATAGAGTTCTTATGATTCTTAAAACGCGATATCGCATCTCATTTCTATGTTTCATGGTAAGGTATAATATGATTTGCGAAGTGTTATGTATTCCTCGTCTACACTTCAAATGAATGTAACTGCGACACTTCCTTGCAAGGAAATAGCGTTTGCAAACGTCTACCTGTCGTAGCAATTGAGTTCTAATGCTTACTAAACGCGATATCGCATCTCATTTCTATATTTCATGGTAAGATATAATATGATTTGCGAAGTGTTATGTATTCCTCGTCTACACTGCAAATGAATGTAAATGCGACACTTCCTTGCAAGGAAATAGCGTTTGCAGATGTCTACCTATCGTAGCAATAGAGTTCTAATGCTTCTTAAAACGCGATATCGCATCTCATTTCTATGTTTCATGGTAAGATATAATATGATTTGCGAAGTGTTATGTATTCTTCGTCTACACTTCAAATGAATGTAAATGCGACACTTCCTTGCAAGGAAATAGCGTTTGCAGATGTCTACGTATCGTAGCAATAGAGTTCTTATGATTCTTAAAACGCGATATCGCATCTCATTTCCATGTTTCATGGTAAGGTATAATATGATTTGCGAAGTGTTATGTATTCCTCGTCTACACTTCAAATGAATGTAAATGCGACACTACCTTGCTAGGAAATAGCGTCTGCAGATGTCTAGGTATCGTAGCAATAGAGTTCTAATGCTTCTTAAAACGCGATATCGCATTTCATTTCTATGTTTCATGGTAAGATATAATATGATTTGCGAAGTGTTATGTATTCCTCGTCAACACTTCAAATGAATGTAAATGCGAAACTTCCTTGCAAGCAAATAGCGTTTGCAGATGTCTACGTATCGTAGCAATAGAGTTCTATTGATTCTTAAACGCGATATCGCATCTCATTTCTATGTTTCATGGTAAGATATAATATGATTTGCGAAGTGTTATGTATTCTTCGTCTACACTTCAAATCAATGTAAATGCGACACTTCCTTGCAAGGAAATAGCGTTTGCAGATGTCTGCGTATCGTAGCAATAGAGTTCTTATGATTCTTAAAACGCGATATCGCATCTCATTTCCATGTTTCACGGTAAGGTATAATAGTATTTGCGAAGTGTTATGTATTCCTCGTCTACACTTCAAATGAATGTAAATGCGACACTTCCTTTGCTAGGAAATAGCGTCTGCAGATGTCTAGGTATCGTAGCAATAGAGTTCTAATGCTTCTTAGAACGCGATATCGCAATCTCATTTCTATGTTTCATGGTAAGATATAATATGATTTGCGAAGTGTCATGTATTCCTCGTCTACACTTCAAATGAATGTAAATGCGACACTTCCTTGCAAGGAAATAGCGTTTGCAAACGTCTACCTACCGTAGCAATAGAGTTCTAGTGCTTCTTAAAACGCGATATCGCATCTCATTTCTATATTTCATCGTAAGATATAATATGATTTGCGAAGTGTCATGTATTCCTTGTCTACACTTCAAATGAATGTAAGTGAGACACTTCCTTGCAAGGAAATAGCGTTTGCAGATGTCTACGTATCGTAGCAATAGAGTTCTTATGATTCTTAAAACGCGATATCGCATCTCATTTCTATGTTTCATGGTAAGGTATAATATGATTTGCGAAGTGTTATGTATTCCTCGTCTACACTTCAAATGAATGTAAATGCGATACTTCCTCGCTAGGAAATAGCGTTTGGAAATGTCTACCTATCGTAGCAGTAGTGTTCTAATGCCTCTTAGAACGCGATGTCGCATCTCATTTCTATGTTTCATGGTAAGATATAATATGATTTGCGAAGTGTTATGTATTCCTCGTCTACACATCAAATGAATGTAAATGCGACATTTCCTTGCAAGGAAATAGCGTTTGCAGATGTCTACGTATCGTAGCAATAGAGTTCTTATGAATCTTAAAACGCGATATCGCATCTCATTTCTATGTTTCATGGTAAGGTATAATATGATTTGCGAAGTGTTATGTATCCGTCGTCTACACTTCAAATAAATGTAAATGCGACACTTCCTCGCTAGGGAATAGCGTTTGCAGATGTCTACGTATCGTAGCAATAGATTTCTAATGATTCTTAAAACGCGATATCGCATCTCATTTCTATGTTTCATGGTAAGGTATGATATGATTTGCGAAGTGTTATGAATTCCCCGTCTACACTTCAAATGAATGTAAATGCGACACTTCCTTGCTAGGAAATAGCATCTGCAGATGTCTAGGTATCGTAGCAATAGAGTTCTAATGCTTCTTAAAACGCGATATCGCATCTCATTTCTATGTTTCATGGTAAGATATAATATGATTTGCGAAGTGTTATGTATTCCTCGTCTACACTTCAAATGAATGTAAATGCGACACTTCCTTGCAAGGAAATAGCGTTTGCAAATGTCTACCTATCGTAGCAATAGTGTTCTAATGCTTCTTAAAACGCGATATCGAATCTCATTTCTATGTTTCATGGTAAGATATAATATGATGTGCGAAGTGTCATGTATTCCTCGTCTACACTTCAAATGAATGTAAATGCGACAATTCCTTGCTAGGAAATAGCGTCTGCATATGTCTAGGTATCGTAGCAAGAGTGTTCTATTGCTTCTTAAAACGCGATATCGCATCTCATTTCTATGTTTCATGGTAAGATATAATATAATTTGCGAAGTGTCATGTATTCCTCGTCTACACTTCAAATGAATGTAAATGCGACACTTCCTTGCAAGGAAATAGCGTTTGCAAATGTCTACCTATCGTAGCAATAGAGTTCTAATGCTTCTTAAAACGCGATATCGCATCGCATTTCTATGTTTCATGGTAAGATATAATATGATTTGCGAAGTGTCATGTATTCCTCGTCTACACTTCAAATGAATGTAAATGCGACACTTCCTTGCAAGGAAATAGCGTTTGCAGATGTCTACCTATCGTAGCAATAGAGTTCTAATGCTTCTTAAAACGCGATATCGCATCTCATTTCTATGTTTCATGGTAAGATATAATATGATTTGCGAAGTGTTATGTATTCTTCGTCTACACTTCAAATGAATGTAAATGCGACACTTCCTTGCAAGGAAATAGCGTTTGCAGATGTCTACGTATCGTAGCAATAGAGTTCTTATGATTCTTAATACGCGATATCGCATCTCATTTCCATGTTTCATGGTAAGGTATAATATGATTTGCGAAGTGTTATGTATTCCTCGTCTACACTTCAAATGAATGTAAATGCGACACTACCTTGCTAGGAAATAGCGTCTGCAGATGTCTAGGTATCGTAGCAATAGAGTTCTAATGCTTCTTAAAACGCGATATCGCATTTCATTTCTATGTTTCATGGTAAGATATAATATGATTTGCGAAGTGTTATGTATTCCTCGTCAACACTTCAAATGAATGTAAATGCGACACTTCCTTGCAAGCAAATAGCGTTTGCAGATGTCTACGTATCGTAGCAATAGAGTTCTATTGATTCTTAAAACGCGATATCGCATCTCATTTCTATGTTTCATGGTAAGATATGATATGATTTGCGAAGTGTTATGTATTCTTCGTCTACACTTCAAATCAATGTAAATGCGACACTTCCTTGCAAGGAAATAGCGTTTGCAGATGTCTACGTATCGTAGCAATAGAGTTCTTATGATTCTTAAAACGCGATATCGCATCTCATTTCCATGTTTCACGGTAAGGTATAATATGATTTGCGAAGTGTTATGTATTCCTCGTCTACACGTCAAATGAATGTAAATGCGACACTTCCATGCAAGGAAATAGTGTTTGCAGATGTCTACTTATCGTAGCAATAGAGTTCTTATGATTCTTAAAACGCGATATCGCATCTCATTTCTATGTTTCATGGTAAGATATAATATGATTTGCGTAGTGTTATGTATTCCTCGTCCACACTTCAAATGAATGTAAATGCGAAACTTCCTTGTAAGGAAATAGCGTTTGCAGATGTCTACCTATCGTAGCAATAGAGTTCTAATGCTTCTTAAAAAGCGATATCGCATCTAATTTCTATGTTTCATGGTAAGATATAATATTATTTGCGAAGTGTCATGTATTCCTCGTCTACACTTCAAATGAATGTAAATGCGACACTTCCTTGCAAGGAAATAGCGTTTGCAGATGTCTACGAATCGTAGCAATAGAGTTCTTATGATTCTTAATACGCGATATCGCATCTCATTTCTATGTTTCATGGTAAGACATAATATGATTTGCGAAGTGTTATGTATTCCTCGTCTACACTTCAAATGAATGTAAATGCGACACTTCCTTGCAAGGAAATAGCGTTTGCAAACGTCTACCTATCGTAGCAATGGAGTTCTAATGCTTCTTAAAACGCGATATCGCATCTCATTTCTATGTTTCATGTTAAGATATAATATGATTTGCGAAGTGTCATGTATTCCTCGTCTACACTTCAAATGAATGTAAATGCGACACTTCCTTGCTAGGAAATAGCGTCTGCAGATGTCTAGGTATCGTAGCAATAGAGTTCTAATGCTTCTTAGAACGCGATATCGCAATCTCATTTCTATGTTTCATGGTAAGATATAATATGATTTGCGAAGTGTCATGTATTCCTCGTCTACACTTCAAATGAATGTAAATGCGACACTTCCTTGCAAGGAAATAGCGTTTGCAGATGTCTACGAATCGTAGCAATAGAGTTCTTATGATTCTTAATACGCGATATCGCATCTCATTTCTATGTTTCATGGTAAGACATAATATGATTTGCGAAGTGTTATGTATTCCTCGTCTACACTTCAAATGAATGTAAATGCGACACTTCCTTACAAGGAAATAGCGTTTGGAAACGTCTACCTATCGTAGCAATAGAGTTCTAATGCTTCTTAAAACGCGATATCGCATCTCATTTCTATGTTTCATGTTAAGATATAATATGATTTGCGAAGTGTCATGTATTCCGCGTCTACACTTCAAATAAATGTAAATGCGACACTTCCTTGCAAGGAAATAGCGTTTGCATATGTCTACGTATCGAAGCAATAGAGTTCAAATGCTTCTTAAAACGAGATATTGCATCTGATATCTATGTTTCATGATAAGATATAATATTCATTGCGAAGTGTTATGCATTCCTCGTCAGCGATTCAAATGAATGTAAATGCGACACTTCCATGCAAGGAAATAGCGTTTGCAGATGTCTACGTATCGTAGCAATAGAGTTCTTATGATTCTTAGAGCGCGATATCGCATCTCATTTCTATGTTTCATGGAAAGATATAATATGATTTGCGAAGTGTTATGTATTCCTCGTCTACACTTCAAATGAATGTAAATGCGACACTTCCTTGCAAGGAAATAGCGTTTGCAGATGTCTATGTATCGTAGCAATAGATTTCTATTGCTTCTTAAAACGTGATATCGCACCTCATTTCTATGTTTCATGGTAAGATATAATATGATTTGCGAAGTGTCATGTATTCCTCGTCTACACGTCAAATGAATGTAAATGCGACACTTCCATGCAAGGAAATAGCGTTTGCAGATGTCTACGTATCGTAGCAATAGAGTTCTTATGATTCTTAAAGCGCGATATCGCACCTCATTTCTATGTTTCATGGTAAGATATAATATGAATTGCGAAGTGTTATGTATTCCTCGTCTACACTTCAAATGAATATAAATACGACACTTCCTTGCTAGGAAATAGCGTCTGCAGATGTCTACGTATCGTAGCAATAGAGTTCAAATGCTTCTTAAAACGAGATATTGCATCTCATATCTATGTTTCATGATAAGATATAATATTCATTGCGAAGTGTTATGCATTCCTCGTCTACACTTCAAATGAATGTGAATGCGACACTTCCTCGCTAGGAAATAGCGCTTGCAGATGTCTACGTATCGTAGCAATAGATTTCTAATGCTTCTTAAAGCGCGATATCGCATCCCATTTCTATGTTTCGTGGTAAAATATAATATAATTTGCGAAGTGTTATGTATTCCTCGTCTACACTTCAAATGAATGTAAATGCGACACTTCCTTGCTAGGAAATAGCGTTTGCAAACGTCTGCCTATCGTAGCAATAGAGTTCTAATGCTTCGTAAAACGCGATATCGCATCTCATTTCTATGTTTCATGGTAAGATATAATATGATTTGCGAAGTGTCATGTATTCCTCGTCTACACTTCAAATGTATGTAAATGCGACACTTCCTTGCTAGGCAATAGCGTCTGCAGATGTCTACGTATCGTAGCAATAGAGTTCTTATGATTCTTAAAACGCGATATCGCATCTCATTTCTATGTTTCATGGTAAGATATAATATGATTTGCGAAGTGTCATGTATTCCTCGTCTACACTTCAAATGAATGTAAATGCGACACTACCTTGCTAGGAAATAGCGTCTGCAGATGTCTAGGTATCGCAGAAATAGAGTTCCAATGCTTCTTAAAACGCGATATCGCATCTCATTTCTATGTTTCATGGTAAGATATAATATGATTTGCGAAGTGTTATGTATTCCTCGTCTACACTTCAAATGAATGTGAATGCGACACTTCCTCGCTAGGAAATAGCGTTTGCAGTTGTCTACGTATCGTAGCAATAGATTTCCAATGCTTCTTAAAACGCGATATCGCATCTCATTTCTATGTTTCATGGTAAGATATAATATGATTTGCGAAGTGTTATGTATTCCTCGTCTACACTTCAAATGAATGTGAATGCGACACTTCCTCGCTAGGAAATAGCGTTTGCAGATGTCTACCTATCGTAGCAATAGAGTTCTAATTCTTCTTAAAACGCGATATCGCATCTCATTTCTATGTTTCATGGTAAGATATAATATGAATTGCGAAGTGTCATGTATACCTCGTCTACACTTCAAATGAATGTAAATGCGACACTTCCTTGCAAGGAAATAGCGTTTGCGAATGTCTATCTATCGTAGCAATAGTGTTCTAATGCTTCTTAAAACGCGATATCGCATCTCATTTCTATGTTTCATGGTAAGATATAATATTATTTGCGAAGTGTTGTGCATTCCTCGTCTACGATTCAAATGAATGTAAATGCGACACTTCCTTGCAAGGAAATAGCGTTTGCAGATGTCTACGTATCGTAGCAATAGAGTTCTTATGATTCTTAAAGCGCGATATCGCACCTCATTTCTATGTTTCATGGTAAGATATAATGTGATTTGCGAAGTGTTATGTATTCCTCGCCTACACTTCAAATGAATGTAAATGCGACAGTTCCTTGGTAGGAAATAGCGTTTGCAGATGTCTAGCTATCGTTGCAATAGAGTTCTAATGCTTCTTAAAACGCGATATCGCATCTCATTTCTATGTTTCATGGTAAGATATAATATGATTTGCGAAGTGTTATGTATTCCTCGTCTACACTTCAAATGAATGTAAATGCGACACTTCCTTGCAAGGAAATAGCGTTTACAGATGTCTACGTATCGTAGCAATAGAGTTCTCATGATTCTTAAAACGCGATATCACATCTCATTTCTATGTTTCATGGTAAGATATAATATGATTTGCGAAGTGTTATGTATTCCTCGTCTACACTTCAAATGAATGTAAATGCGACACTTCCTTGCTAGGAAATAGCGTCTGCAGATGTCTAGGTATCGTAGCAATAGAGTTCTAATGCTTCTTAGAACGCGATATCGCAATCTCATTTCTATGTTTCATGGTAAGATATAATATGATTTGCGAAGTGTCATGTATTCCTCGTCTACACTTCAAATGAATGTAAATGCGATACTTCCTTGCAAGGAAATAGCGTTTGCAAACGTCTACCTACCGTAGCAATAGAGTTCTAGTGCCTCTTAAAACGCGATATCGCATCTCATTTCTATATTTCATGGTAAGATATAATATGATTTGCGAAGTGTTATGTATTCCTTGTCTACACTTCAAATGAATGTAAGTGAGACACTTCCTTGCAAGGAAATAGCGTTTGCAGATGTCTACGTATCGTAGAAATAGAGTTCTTATGATTCTTAAAACGCGATATCGCATCTCATTTCTATGTTTCATGGTAAGGTATAATATGATTTGCGAAGTGTTATGTATTCCTCGTCTACACTTCAAATGAATGTAAATGCGATACTTCCTCGCTAGGAAATAGCGTTTGCAGATGTCTACCTATCGTAGCAATAGAGTTCTAATGCTTCTTAAAACGCGATATCGCATCTCATTTCTATGTTTCATGGTAAGATATAATATGATTTGCGTAGTGTTATGTATTCCTCGTCCACACTTCAAATGAATGTAAATGCGAAACTTCCTTGTAAGGAAATAGCGTTTGCAGATGTCTACCTATCGTAGCAATAGAGTTCTAATGCTTCTTAAAAAGCGATATCGCATCTAATTTCTATGTTTCATGGTAAGATATAATATTATTTGCGAAGTGTCATGTATTCCTCGTCTACACTTCAAATGAATGTAAATGCGACACTTCCTTGCAAGGAAATAGCGTTTGCAGATGTCTACGAATCGTAGCAATAGAGTTCTTATGATTCTTAATACGCGATATCGCATCTCATTTCTATGTTTCATGGTAAGACATAATATGATTTGCGAAGTGTTATGTATTCCTCGTCTACACTTCAAATGAATGTAAATGCGACACTTCCTTGCAAGGAAATAGCGTTTGCAAACGTCTACCTATCGTAGCAATGGAGTTCTAATGCTTCTTAAAACGCGATATCGCATCTCATTTCTATGTTTCATGTTAAGATATAATATGATTTGCGAAGTGTCATGTATTCCTCGTCTACACTTCAAATGAATGTAAATGCGACACTTCCTTGCTAGGAAATAGCGTCTGCAGATGTCTAGGTATCGTAGCAATAGAGTTCTAATGCTTCTTAGAACGCGATATCGCAATCTCATTTCTATGTTTCATGGTAAGATATAATATGATTTGCGAAGTGTCATGTATTCCTCGTCTACACTTCAAATGAATGTAAATGCGACACTTCCTTGCAAGGAAATAGCGT
This sequence comes from Xylocopa sonorina, assembly GCF_050948175.1. Lineage (NCBI taxonomy): Eukaryota > Metazoa > Arthropoda > Insecta > Hymenoptera > Apidae > Xylocopa > Xylocopa sonorina. Next base: position 51,293 of record NW_027490139.1, on the reverse strand, counting down.
TTGCAGATGTCTACGAATCGTAGCAATAGAGTTCTTATGATTCTTAATACGCGATATCGCATCTCATTTCTATGTTTCATGGTAAGACATAATATGATTTGCGAAGTGTTATGTATTCCTCGTCTACACTTCAAATGAATGTAAATGCGACACTTCCTTACAAGGAAATAGCGTTTGGAAACGTCTACCTATCGTAGCAATAGAGTTCTAATGCTTCTTAAAACGCGATATCGCATCTCATTTCTATGTTTCATGTTAAGATATAATATGATTTGCGAAGTGTCATGTATTCCGCGTCTACACTTCAAATAAATGTAAATGCGACACTTCCTTGCAAGGAAATAGCGTTTGCATATGTCTACGTATCGAAGCAATAGAGTTCAAATGCTTCTTAAAACGAGATATTGCATCTGATATCTATGTTTCATGATAAGATATAATATTCATTGCGAAGTGTTATGCATTCCTCGTCAGCGATTCAAATGAATGTAAATGCGACACTTCCATGCAAGGAAATAGCGTTTGCAGATGTCTACGTATCGTAGCAATAGAGTTCTTATGATTCTTAGAGCGCGATATCGCATCTCATTTCTATGTTTCATGGAAAGATATAATATGATTTGCGAAGTGTTATGTATTCCTCGTCTACACTTCAAATGAATGTAAATGCGACACTTCCTTGCAAGGAAATAGCGTTTGCAGATGTCTATGTATCGTAGCAATAGATTTCTATTGCTTCTTAAAACGTGATATCGCACCTCATTTCTATGTTTCATGGTAAGATATAATATGATTTGCGAAGTGTCATGTATTCCTCGTCTACACGTCAAATGAATGTAAATGCGACACTTCCATGCAAGGAAATAGCGTTTGCAGATGTCTACGTATCGTAGCAATAGAGTTCTTATGATTCTTAAAGCGCGATATCGCACCTCATTTCTATGTTTCATGGTAAGATATAATATGAATTGCGAAGTGTTATGTATTCCTCGTCTACACTTCAAATGAATATAAATACGACACTTCCTTGCTAGGAAATAGCGTCTGCAGATGTCTACGTATCGTAGCAATAGAGTTCAAATGCTTCTTAAAACGAGATATTGCATCTCATATCTATGTTTCATGATAAGATATAATATTCATTGCGAAGTGTTATGCATTCCTCGTCTACACTTCAAATGAATGTGAATGCGACACTTCCTCGCTAGGAAATAGCGCTTGCAGATGTCTACGTATCGTAGCAATAGATTTCTAATGCTTCTTAAAGCGCGATATCGCATCCCATTTCTATGTTTCGTGGTAAAATATAATATAATTTGCGAAGTGTTATGTATTCCTCGTCTACACTTCAAATGAATGTAAATGCGACACTTCCTTGCTAGGAAATAGCGTTTGCAAACGTCTGCCTATCGTAGCAATAGAGTTCTAATGCTTCGTAAAACGCGATATCGCATCTCATTTCTATGTTTCATGGTAAGATATAATATGATTTGCGAAGTGTCATGTATTCCTCGTCTACACTTCAAATGTATGTAAATGCGACACTTCCTTGCTAGGCAATAGCGTCTGCAGATGTCTACGTATCGTAGCAATAGAGTTCTTATGATTCTTAAAACGCGATATCGCATCTCATTTCTATGTTTCATGGTAAGATATAATATGATTTGCGAAGTGTCATGTATTCCTCGTCTACACTTCAAATGAATGTAAATGCGACACTACCTTGCTAGGAAATAGCGTCTGCAGATGTCTAGGTATCGCAGAAATAGAGTTCCAATGCTTCTTAAAACGCGATATCGCATCTCATTTCTATGTTTCATGGTAAGATATAATATGATTTGCGAAGTGTTATGTATTCCTCGTCTACACTTCAAATGAATGTGAATGCGACACTTCCTCGCTAGGAAATAGCGTTTGCAGTTGTCTACGTATCGTAGCAATAGATTTCCAATGCTTCTTAAAACGCGATATCGCATCTCATTTCTATGTTTCATGGTAAGATATAATATGATTTGCGAAGTGTTATGTATTCCTCGTCTACACTTCAAATGAATGTGAATGCGACACTTCCTCGCTAGGAAATAGCGTTTGCAGATGTCTACCTATCGTAGCAATAGAGTTCTAATTCTTCTTAAAACGCGATATCGCATCTCATTTCTATGTTTCATGGTAAGATATAATATGAATTGCGAAGTGTCATGTATACCTCGTCTACACTTCAAATGAATGTAAATGCGACACTTCCTTGCAAGGAAATAGCGTTTGCGAATGTCTATCTATCGTAGCAATAGTGTTCTAATGCTTCTTAAAACGCGATATCGCATCTCATTTCTATGTTTCATGGTAAGATATAATATTATTTGCGAAGTGTTGTGCATTCCTCGTCTACGATTCAAATGAATGTAAATGCGACACTTCCTTGCAAGGAAATAGCGTTTGCAGATGTCTACGTATCGTAGCAATAGAGTTCTTATGATTCTTAAAGCGCGATATCGCACCTCATTTCTATGTTTCATGGTAAGATATAATGTGATTTGCGAAGTGTTATGTATTCCTCGCCTACACTTCAAATGAATGTAAATGCGACAGTTCCTTGGTAGGAAATAGCGTTTGCAGATGTCTAGCTATCGTTGCAATAGAGTTCTAATGCTTCTTAAAACGCGATATCGCATCTCATTTCTATGTTTCATGGTAAGATATAATATGATTTGCGAAGTGTTATGTATTCCTCGTCTACACTTCAAATGAATGTAAATGCGACACTTCCTTGCAAGGAAATAGCGTTTACAGATGTCTACGTATCGTAGCAATAGAGTTCTCATGATTCTTAAAACGCGATATCACATCTCATTTCTATGTTTCATGGTAAGATATAATATGATTTGCGAAGTGTTATGTATTCCTCGTCTACACTTCAAATGAATGTAAATGCGACACTTCCTTGCTAGGAAATAGCGTCTGCAGATGTCTAGGTATCGTAGCAATAGAGTTCTAATGCTTCTTAGAACGCGATATCGCAATCTCATTTCTATGTTTCATGGTAAGATATAATATGATTTGCGAAGTGTCATGTATTCCTCGTCTACACTTCAAATGAATGTAAATGCGATACTTCCTTGCAAGGAAATAGCGTTTGCAAACGTCTACCTACCGTAGCAATAGAGTTCTAGTGCCTCTTAAAACGCGATATCGCATCTCATTTCTATATTTCATGGTAAGATATAATATGATTTGCGAAGTGTTATGTATTCCTTGTCTACACTTCAAATGAATGTAAGTGAGACACTTCCTTGCAAGGAAATAGCGTTTGCAGATGTCTACGTATCGTAGAAATAGAGTTCTTATGATTCTTAAAACGCGATATCGCATCTCATTTCTATGTTTCATGGTAAGGTATAATATGATTTGCGAAGTGTTATGTATTCCTCGTCTACACTTCAAATGAATGTAAATGCGATACTTCCTCGCTAGGAAATAGCGTTTGCAGATGTCTACCTATCGTAGCAATAGAGTTCTAATGCTTCTTAAAACGCGATATCGCATCTCATTTCTATGTTTCATGGTAAGATATAATATGAATTGCGAAGTGTCATGTATACCTCGTCCACACTTCAAATGAATGTAAATGCGAAACTTCCTTGTAAGGGAATAGCGTTTGCAGATGTCTACCTATCGTAGCAATAGAGTTCTAATGCTTCTTAAAAAGCGATATCGCATCTAATTTCTATGTTTCATGGTAAGATATAATATGATTTGCGAAGTGTCATGTATTCCTCGTCTACACTTCAAATGAATGTAAATGCGACACTTCCTTGCAAGGAAATAGCGTTTGCAGATGTCTACGAATCGTAGCAATAGAGTTCTTATGATTCTTAATACGCGATATCGCATCTCATTTCTATGTTTCATGGTAAGACATAATATGATTTGCGAAGTGTTATGTATTCCTCGTCTACACTTCAAATGAATGTAAATGCGACACTTCCTTGCAAGGAAATAGCGTTTGGAAACGTCTACCTATCGTAGCAATAGAGTTCTAATGCTTCTTAAAACGCGATATCGCATCTCATTTCTATGTTTCATGTTAAGATATAATATGATTTGCGAAGTGTCATGTATTCCTCGTCTACACTTCAAATGAATGTAAATGCGACACTTCCTTGCAAGGAAATAGCGTTTGCAGATGTCTACGTATCGAAGCAATAGAGTTCAAATGCTTCTTAAAACGAGATATTGCATCTGATATCTATGTTTCATGATAAGATATAATATTCATTGCGAAGTGTTATGCATTCCTCGTCAACGATTCAAATGAATGTAAATGCGACACTTCCATGCAAGGAAATAGCGTTTGCAGATGTCTACGTATCGTAGCAATAGAGTTCTTATGATTCTTAGAGCGCGATATCGCATCTCATTTCTATGTTTCATGGAAAGATATAATATGATTTGCGAAGTGTTATGTATTCCTCGTCTACACTTCAAATGAATGTAAATGCGACACTTCCTTGCAAGGAAATAGCGTTTGCAGATGTCTATGTATCGTAGCAATAGATTTCTATTGCTTCTTAAAACGTGATATCGCACCTCATTTCTATGTTTCATGGTAAGATATAATATGATTTGCGAAGTGTCATGTATTCCTCGTCTACACGTCAAATGAATGTAAATGCGACACTTCCATGCAAGGAAATAGCGTTTGCAGATGTCTACGTATCGTAGCAATAGATTTCTAATGCTTCTTAAAGCGCGATATCGCATCTCATTTCTATGTTTCGTGGTAAGATATAATATAATTTGCGAAGTGTTATGTATTCCTCGTCTACACTTCAAATGAATGTAAATGCGACACTTCCTTGCTAGGAAATAGCGTTTGCAAACGTCTGCCTATCGTAGCAATAGAGTTCTAATGCTTCGTAAAACGCGATATCGCATCTCATTTCTATGTTTCATGGTAAGATATAATATGATTTGCGAAGTGTCATGTATTCCTCGTCTACACTTCAAATGTATGTAAATGCGACACTTCCTTGCTAGGCAATAGCGTCTGCAGATGTCTACGTATCGTAGCAATAGATTTCCAATGCTTCTTAAAACGCGATATCGCATCTCATTTCTATGTTTCATGGTAAGATATAATATGATTTGCGAAGTGTCATGTATTCCTCGTCTACACTTCAAATGAATGTGAATGCGACACTTCCTCGCTAGGAAATAGCGTTTGCAGATGTCTACCTATCGTAGCAATAGAGTTCTAATTCTTCTTAAAACGCGATATCGCATCTCATTTCTATGTTTCATGGTAAGATATAATATGAATTGCGAAGTGTCATGTATACCTCGTCTACACTTCAAATGAATGTAAATGCGACACTTCCTTGCAAGGAAATAGCGTTTGCGAATGTCTATCTATCGTAGCAATAGTGTTCTAATGCTTCTTAAAACGCGATATCGCATCTCATTTCTATGTTTCATGGTAAGATATAATATGATTTGCGAAGTGTTGTGCATTCCTCGTCTACGATTCAAATGAATGTAAATGCGACACTTCCTTGCAAGGAAATAGCGTTTGCAGATGTCTACGTATCGTAGCAATAGAGTTCTTATGATTCTTAAAGCGCGATATCGCACCTCATTTCTATGTTTCATGGTAAGATATAATATGATTTGCGAAGTGTTATGTATTCCTCGTCTACACTTCAAATGAATATAAGTACGACACTTCCTTGCTAGGAAATAGCGTCTGCAGATGTCTACGTATCGTAGCAATAGAGTTCAAATGCTTCTTAAGACGAGATATTGCATCTCATATCTATGTTTCATGATAAGATATAATATTCATTGCGAAGTGTTATGCATTCCACGTCTACACTTCAAATGAATGCGAATGCGACACTTCCTCGCTAGGAAATAGCGCTTGCAGATGTCTACGTATCGTAGCAATAGATTTCTAATGCTTCTTAAAGCGCGATATCGTATCTCATTTCTATGTTTCGTGGTAAGATATAATATAATTTGCGAAGTGTTATGTATTCCTCGTCTACACTTCAAATGAATGTAAATGCGACACTTCCTTGCTAGGAAATAGCGTTTGCAAACGTCTGCCTATCGTAGCAATAGAGTTCTAATGCTTCGTAAAACGCGATATCGCATCTCATTTCTATGTTTCATGGTAAGATATAATATGATTTGCGAAGTATCATGTATTTCTCGTCTACACTTCAAATGAATGTAAATGGCACACTTCCCTGATAGGAAATAGCGTCTGCAGATGTCCAGGTATCGTAGCAATAGAGTTCTTATGATTCTTAAAACGCGATATCGCATCTCATTTCTATGTTTCATGGTAAGATATAAAATGATTTCCGAAGTGTTATGTATTCCTCGTCTACACTTCAAATGAATGTAAATGCGACACTTCCTTGCAAGGAAATAGCGTTTGCAGATGTCTACGTATCGTAGCAATAGAGTTCTTATGATTTTTAAAACGCGATATCGCATCTCATTTCTATGTTTCATGGTAAGATATAATATGATTTGCGAAGTGTCATGTATTCCTCGTCTACACTTCAAATGAATGTAAATGCGACACTACCTTGCTAGGAAATAGCGTCTGCAGATGTCTAGGTATCGCAGCAATAGAGTTCTAATGCTTCTTAAAACGCGATATCGCATCTCATTTCTATGTTTCATGGTAAGATATAATATGATTTGCGAAGTGTTATGTATTCCTCGTCTACACTTCAAATGAATGTGAATGCGACACTTCCTCGCTTGGAAATAGCGTTTGCAGTTGTCTACGTATCGTAGCAATAGATTTCCAATGCTTCTTAAAACGCTATATCGCATCTCATTTCTATGTTTCATGGTAAGATATAATATGATTTGCGAAGTGTCATGTATTCCTCGTCTACACTTCAAATGAATGTAAATGCGACACTACCTTGCTAGGAAATAGCGTCTGCAGATGTCTAGGTATCGCAGCAATAGAGTTCTCATGCTTCTTAAAACGCGATATCGCATCTCATTTCTATGTTTCATGATAAGATATAATATGATTTGCGAAGTGTTATGTATTCCTCGTCTACACTTCAAATGAATGTGAATGCGACACTTCCTCGCTTGGAAATAGCGTTTGCAGTTGTCTACGTATCGTAGCAATAGATTTCCAATGCTTCTTAAAACGCGATATCGCATCTCATTCCTATGTTTCATGGTAAGATATAATATGATTTGCGAAGTGTCATGTATTTCTCGTCTACACTTCAAATGAATGTAAATGCCACACTTCCCTGATAGGAAATAGCGTCTGCAGATGTCCAGGTATCGTAGCAATAGAGTTCTTATGATTCTTAAAACGCGATATCGCATCTCATTTCTATATTTCATGGTAAGATATAATATGATTTGCGAAGTGTTATGTATTCCTCGTCTACACTTCAAATGAATGTAAATGCGACACTTCCATGCAAGGAAATAGCGTTTGTAAATGTCTACGTATCGTAGCAATAGAGTTCTTATGAATATTAAAACGCGATATCGCATCACATTTCTATGTTTCATGGTAAGGTATAATATGATTTGCGAAGTGTTATGTATTCCTCGTCTACACTTCAAATGAATGTGAATGCGACACTTCCTCGCTAGGAAATAGCGTTTGCAGATGTCTACCTATCGTAGCAATAGAGTTCTAATTCTTCTTAAAACGCGATATCGCATCTCATTTCTATGTTTCATGGTAAGATATAATATGAATTGCGAAGTGTCATGTATACCTCGTCTACACTTCAAATGAATGTAAATGCGACACTTCCTTGCAAGGAAATAGCGTTTGCGAATGTCTATCTATCGTAGCAATAGTGTTCTAATGCTTCTTAAAACGCGATATCGCATCTCATTTCTATGTTTCATGGTAAGATATAATATGATTTGCGAAGTGTTGTGCATTCCTCGTCTACGATTCAAATGAATGTAAATGCGACACTTCCTTGCAAGGAAATAGCGTTTGCAGATGTCTACGTATCGTAGCAATAGAGTTCTTATGATTCTTAAAGCGCGATATCGCACCTCATTTCTATGTTTCATGGTAAGATATAATATGATTTGCGAAGTGTTATGTATTCCTCGTCTACACTTCAAATGAATATAAGTACGACACTTCCTTGCTAGGAAATAGCGTCTGCAGATGTCTACGTATCGTAGCAATAGAGTTCAAATGCTTCTTAAGACGAGATATTGCATCTCATATCTATGTTTCATGATAAGATATAATATTCATTGCGAAGTGTTATGCATTCCACGTCTACACTTCAAATGAATGCGAATGCGACACTTCCTCGCTAGGAAATAGCGCTTGCAGATGTCTACGTATCGTAGCAATAGATTTCTAATGCTTCTTAAAGCGCGATATCGTATCTCATTTCTATGTTTCGTGGTAAGATATAATATAATTTGCGAAGTGTTATGTATTCCTCGTCTACACTTCAAATGAATGTAAATGCGACACTTCCTTGCTAGGAAATAGCGTTTGCAAACGTCTGCCTATCGTAGCAATAGAGTTCTAATGCTTCGTAAAACGCGATATCGCATCTCATTTCTATGTTTCATGGTAAGATATAATATGATTTGCGAAGTGTCATGTATTCCTCGTCTACACTTCAAATGTATGTAAATGCGACACTTCCTTGCTAGGCAATAGCGTCTGCAGATGTCTAGGTATCGTAGCAATAGAGTTCTAATGCTTCTTAAAACGCGATATCGCATTCCATTTCTATATTTCATGGTAAGATATAATATGATTTGCGAAGTGTTATGCATTCCTCGTCTACGATTCAAATGAATGTAAATGCGAAACTTCCTTGCAAGGAAATAGCGTTTGCAGTTGTCTACGTATCGTAGCAATAGATTTCCAATGCTTCTTAAAACGCGATATCGCATCTCACTTCTATGTTTCATGGTAAGATATAATATGATTTGCGAAGTATCATGTATTTCTCGTCTACACTTCAAATGAATGTAAATGGCACACTTCCCTGATAGGAAATAGCGTCTGCAGATGTCCAGGTATCGTAGCAATAGAGTTCTTATGATTCTTAAAACGCGATATCGCATCTCATTTCTATGTTTCATGGTAAGATATAAAATGATTTCCGAAGTGTTATGTATTCCTCGTCTACACTTCAAATGAATGTAAATGCGACACTTCCTTGCAAGGAAATAGCGTTTGCAGATGTCTACGTATCGTAGCAATAGAGTTCTTATGATTTTTAAAACGCGATATCGCATCTCATTTCTATGTTTCATGGTAAGATATAATATGATTTGCGAAGTGTCATGTATTCCTCGTCTACACTTCAAATGAATGTAAATGCGACACTACCTTGCTAGGAAATAGCGTCTGCAGATGTCTAGGTATCGCAGCAATAGAGTTCTAATGCTTCTTAAAACGCGATATCGCATCTCATTTCTATGTTTCATGGTAAGATATAATATGATTTGCGAAGTGTTATGTATTCCTCGTCTACACTTCAAATGAATGTGAATGCGACACTTCCTCGCTTGGAAATAGCGTTTGCAGTTGTCTACGTATCGTAGCAATAGATTTCCAATGCTTCTTAAAACGCTATATCGCATCTCATTTCTATGTTTCATGGTAAGATATAATATGATTTGCGAAGTGTCATGTATTCCTCGTCTACACTTCAAATGAATGTAAATGCGACACTACCTTGCTAGGAAATAGCGTCTGCAGATGTCTAGGTATCGCAGCAATAGAGTTCTCATGCTTCTTAAAACGCGATATCGCATCTCATTTCTATGTTTCATGATAAGATATAATATGATTTGCGAAGTGTTATGTATTCCTCGTCTACACTTCAAATGAATGTGAATGCGACACTTCCTCGCTTGGAAATAGCGTTTGCAGTTGTCTACGTATCGTAGCAATAGATTTCCAATGCTTCTTAAAACGCGATATCGCATCTCATTTCTATGTTTCATGGTAAGATATAATATGATTTGCGAAGTGTCATGTATTTCTCGTCTACACTTCAAATGAATGTAAATGCCACACTTCCCTGATAGGAAATAGCGTCTGCAGATGTCCAGGTATCGTAGCAATAGAGTTCTTATGATTCTTAAAACGCGATATCGCATCTCATTTCTATATTTCATGGTAAGATATAATATGATTTGCGAAGTGTTATGTATTCCTCGTCTACACTTCAAATGAATGTAAATGCGACACTTCCATGCAAGGAAATAGCGTTTGTAAATGTCTACGTATCGTAGCAATAGAGTTCTTATGAATATTAAAACGCGATATCGCATCACATTTCTATGTTTCATGGTAAGGTATAATATGATTTGCGAAGTGTTATGTATTCCTCGTCTACACTTCAAATGAATGTAAATGCGACACTTCCTTGCAAGGAAATAGCGTTTGCAGATGTCTACGTTTCGTAGAAATAGAGTTCTTATGATTTTTAAAACGCGATATCGCATCTCATTTCTATGTTTCATGGTAAGATATAATATGATTTGCGAAGTGTCATGTATTCCTCGTCTACACTTCAAATAAATGTAAATGCGACACTTCCTTGCAAGGAAATAGCGTTTGCAGATGTCTATGTATCGTAGCAATAGATTTCTAATGCTTCTTAAAACGCGATTTCGCATCTCATTTCTATGTTTCATGGTAAGATATAATATGATTTGCGAAGTGTCATGCATTCCTCGTCTTCGAATCAAATGAATGTAAATGCGACACTTCCTTGCAAGGAAATAGCGTTTGCAGATGTCTACGTATCGTAGCAATAGAGTTCTTATGATTCTTAAAACGCGATATCGCATCTCATTTCTATGTTTCCTGGTAAGATATAATATGATTTGCGAAGTGTCATGTATTCCTCGTCTACACTTCAAATGAATGTAAATGCGACACTACCTTGCTAGGAAATAGCGTCTGCAGATGTCTAGGTATCGCAGCAATAGAGTTCTAATGCTTCTTAAAACGCGATATCGCATCTCATTCCTATGTTTCATGGTAAGATATAATATGATTTGCGAAGTGTCATGTATTCCTCGTCTACACTTCAAATGAATGTAAATGCGACACTTCCTTGCAAGGAAATAGCGTTTGCAGATGTCTACGTATCGAAGCAATAGAATTCAAATGCTTCTTAAAACGAGATATTGCATCTCATATCTATGTTTCATGATAAGATATAATATTCATTGCGAAGTGTTATGCATTCCTCGTCTACGAAACATATGAATGTAAATGCGACACTTCCTTGCAAGGATATAGCGTTTGCAGATGTCTACGTATCGTAGCAATGGAGTTCTTATGATTCTTAAAACGCGATATCGCATCTCATTTCTATGTTTCATGGTAAGATATAATATGATTTGCGAAGTGTTATGTATTCCTCGTCTACACTTCAAATGAATGTAAATGCGACACTTCGTTGCAAGGAAATAGCGTTTGCGAATGTCTATCTATCGTAGCAATAGTGTTCTAATGCTACTTAAAACGCGATATCGCATCTCGTTTCTATGTTTCATGGTAAGATATAATATGATTTGCGAAGTGTCATGTATTCCTCGTCTACACTTCAAATGAATGTAAATGCGACACTTCCTTGCAGGAAATAGCGTTTGCAGATGTCTACGTATCGTAGCAATAGAGTTCTTATGATTCTTAAAACGCGATATCGCATCTCATTTCTATGTTTCATGGTAAGATATAATATGAATTGCGAAGTGTCATGTATACCTCGTCTACACTTCAAATGAATGTAAATGCGACACTTCCTTGCAAGGAAATAGCGTTTGCGAATGTCTATCTATCGTAGCAATAGTGTTCTAATACTTCTTAAAACGCGATATCGCATCTCATTTCTATGTTTCATGGTAAGATATAATATGATTTGCGAAGTGTTGTGCATTCCTCGTCTACGATTTAAATGAATGTAAATGCGACACTTCCTTGTAAGGAAATAGCGTTTTCAGATGTCTACGTATCGTAGCAATAGAGTTCTTATGATTCTTAAAACGCGATATCGCATCACATTTCTATGTTTCATGGTAAGATATAATATGATTTGCGAAGTGTCATGTATTCCTCGTCTACACTTCAAATGAATGTAAATGCGACACTTCCTTGCAAGGAAATAGCGTTTGCAAACGTCTACCTACCGTAGCAATAGAGTTCTAATGCTTCTTAAAACGCGATATCGCATCTCATTTCTATGATTCATGGTAAGATATAATATGATTTGCGAAGTGACATGTATTCCTCGTCTACACTTCAAATGAATGTAAATGCGACACTTCCATGCAAGGAAATAGCGTTTGTAGATGTCTACGTATCGTAGCAATAGAGTTCTTATGAATATTAAAACGCGATATCGCATCACATTTCTATGTTTCATGGTAAGGTATAATATGATTTGCGAAGTGTTATGTATTCCTCGTCTACACTTCAAATGAATGTAAATGCGACACTTCCTTGCAAGGAAATAGCGTTTGCAGATGTCTACGTATCGTAGCAATAGAGTTCTTATGATTTTTAAAACGCGATATCGCAACTCATTTCTATGTTTCATGGTACGATATAATATGATTTGCGAAGTGTCATGTATTCCCCGTCTACACTTCAAATGAATGTAAATGCGACACTTCCTTGCAAGGAAATAGCGTTTGCAAACGTCTACCTACCGCAGTAATAGAGTTCTAATGCTTCTTAAAACGCGATATCGCACCTCATTTCTATATTTCATGGTAAGATATAATATGATTTGCGAAGTGTTATGTATTCCTCGTCTACACTTCAAATGAATGTAAATGAGACACTTCCTTGCAAGGAAATAGCGTTTGCAGATGTCTACGTATCGTAGCAATAGAGTTCTTATGATTCTTAAAACGCGATATCGCATCTCATTTCTATGTTTCATGGTAAGGTATAATATGATTTGCGATGTGTTATGTATTCCTCGTCTACACTTCAAATGAATGTAAATGCGACACTTCGTTGCAAGGAAATAGCGTTTGCGAATGTCAATCTATCTTAGCAATAGTGTTCTAATGCTTCTTAAAACGCGATATCGCACCTCGTTTCTATGTTTCATGGTAAGATATAATATGATTTGCGAAGTGTCATGTATTCCTCGTCTACACTTCAAATGAATGTAAATGCGACACTTCCTTGCAGGAAATAGCGTTTGCAGATGTCTACGTATCGTAGCAATAGAGTTCTTATGATTCTTAAAACGCGATATCGCATCTCATTTCTATGTTTCATGGTAAGATATAATATGAATTGCGAAGTGTCATGTATACCTCGTCTACACTTCAAATGAATGTAAATGCGACACTTCCTTGCAAGGAAATAGCGTTTGCAGATGTCTATGTATCGTAACAATAGATTTCTAATGCTTCTTAAAACGCGATTTCGCATCTCATTTCTATGTTTCATGGTAAGATATAATATGATTTGCGAAGTGTTATGCATTCCTCGTCTACGATTCAAATGAATGTAAATGCGACACTTCCTTGCAAGGAAATAGCGTTTGCAGATGTCTACGTATCGTAGCAATAGAGTTCTTATGATTCTGAAAACGCGATATCGCATCTCATTTCTATGTTTCATGGTAAGATATAATATGATTTGCGAAGTGTCATGTATTTCTCGTCTACACTTCAAATGAATGTAAATGCCACACTTCCCTGATAGGAAATAGCGTCTGCAGATGTCCAGGTATTGTAGCAATAGAGTTCTTATGATTCTTAAAACGCGATATCGCATCTCACTTCTATGTTTCATGGTAAGATATAATATGATTTGCGAAGTGTCATGTATTTCTCGTCTACACTTCAAATGAATGTAAATGCCACACTTCCCTGATAGGAAATAGCGTCTGCAGATGTCCAGGTATCGTAGCAATAGAGTTCTTATGATTCTTAAAACGCGATATCGCATCTCATTTCTATGTTCCATGGTAAGATATAATATGATTTGCGAAGTGTCATGTATTCCTCGTCTACACTTCAAATGAATGTAAATGCGACACTACCTTGCTAGGAAATAGCGTTTGCAGATGTCTACGTATCGTAGCAATAGAGTTCTTATGATTTTTAAAACGCGATATCGCATCTCATTTCTATGTTTCATGGTACGATATAATATGATTTGCGAAGTGTCATGTATTCCTCGTCTACACTTCAAATGAATGTAAATGCGACACTTCCTTGCAAGGAAATAGCGTTTGCAAACGTCTACCTACCGCAGCAATAGAGTTCTAATGCTTCTTAAAACGCGATATCGCATCTCATTTCTATATTTCATGGTAAGATATAATATGATTTGCGAAGTGTTATGTATTCCTCGTCTACACTTCAAATTAATGTAAATGAGACACTTCCTTGCAAGGAAATAGCGTTTGCAGATGTCTACGTACCGTAGCAATAGAGTTCTTATGATTCTTAAAACGCGATATCGCATCTCATTTCTATGTTTCATGGTAAGGTATAATATGATTTGCGAAGTGTTATGCATTCCTCGTCTACGATTCAAATGAATGTAAATGCGACACTTCCTTGCAAGGAAATAGCGTTTGCAGATGTCTACGTGTCGTAGCAATAGAGTTCTTATGATTCTTAAAACGCGATATCGCATCTCATTTCTATGTTTCATGGTAAGATATAATATGATTTGCGAAGTGTCATGTATTCCTCGCCTACACTTCAAATGAATGTAAATGCGACACTTCCTCGCTAGGAAGTAGCGTTTGCAGATGTCTATGTATCGTAGCAATAGATTTCTAATGCTTCTTAAAACGCGATTTCGCATCTCATTTCTATGTTTCATGGTAAGATATAATATGATTTGCGAAGTGTCATGTATTTCTCGTCTACACTTCAAATGAATGTAAATGCCACACTTCCCTGATAGGAAATAGCGTCTGCAGATGTCCAGGTATCGTAGCAATAGAGTTCTTATGATTCTTAAAACGCGATATCGCATCTCATTTCTATGTTTCGTGGTAAGATATAATATGATTTGCAAGGTGTCATGTATTCCTCGTCTACACTTCAAATGAATGTAAATGCGACACTACCTTGCTAGGAAATAGCGTTTGCAGATGTCTAGGTATCGCAGCAATAGAGTTCTAATGCTTCTTAAAACGCGATTTCGCATCTCATTTCTATGTTTCATGGTAAGATATAACATGATTTGCGAAGTGTTATGTATTGCTCGTCTACACTTCAAATGAATGTGAATGCGACACTTCCTCGCTAGGAAATAGCGTTTGCAGTTGTCTACGTATCGTAGCAATAGATTTCCAATGCTTCTTAAAACGTGATATCGCATCTCATTTCTATGTTTCATAGTAAGATATAATATGATTTGCGAAGTGTCATGTATTTCTCGTCTACACTTCAAATGAATGTAAATGCCACACTTCCCTGATAGGAAATAGCGTCTGCAGATGTGCAGGTATCGTAGCAATAGAGTTCTTATGATTCTTAAAACGCGATATCGCATCTCATTTCTATGTTTCATGGTAAGATATAAAATGAATTCCGAAGTGTTATGTATTCCTCGTCTACACTTCAAATGAATGTAAATGCGACACTTCCTTGCAAGGAAATAGCGTTTGCAAACGTCTACCTATTGTAGCAATAGAGTTCTAATGCTTCTTAAAACGCGATATCGCATCTCATTTCTATATTTCATGGTAAGATATAATTTGATTTGCGAAGTGTCATGTATTCCTCGTCTATACTTCAAATGAATGTAAATGCGACACTTCCTTGCAAGGAAATAGCGTTTGCAGATGTCTATGTATCGTAGCAATAGATTTCTAATGCTTCTTAAAACACGATTTCGCATCTCATTTCTATGTTTCATGGTAAGATATAATATGATTTGCGAAGTGTCATGTATTCCTCGTCTACACTTCAAATGAATGTAAATGCGACACTTCCTTGCAAGGAATTAGCGTTTGCAGATGTCTACGTATCGTAGCAATAGCGTTCTTATGATTTTTAAAACGCGATATCGCATCTCATTTCTATGTGTCATGGTAAGAAATATTATGAATTGCGAAGTGTCATGTATTCCTCGTCTACACTTCAAATAAATGTAAATGCCACACTTCCCTGATAGGAAATAGCGTCTGCAGATGTCCAGGTATCGTAGCAATAGAGTTCTTATGATTCTTAAAACGCGATATCGCATCTCACTTCTATGTTTCATGGTAAGATATAAAATGATTTCCGAAGTGTTATGTATTCCTCGTCTACACTTCAAATGAATGTAAATGCGACACTTCCTTGCAAGGAAATAGCGTTTGCAAACGTCTACCTATCGTAGCAATAGAGTTCTAATGCTTCTTAAAACGCGATATCGCATCTCATTTCTATGTTTCATGGTAAGATATAATATGATTTGCGAAGTGTTATGCATTCCTCGTCTACGATTCAAATGAATGTAAATGCGACACTTCCTTGCAAGGAAATAGCGTTTGCAGATGTCTACGTATCGTAGCAATAGAGTTCTTATGATTCTTAAAACGCGATATCGCATCTCATTTCTGTTTCATGGTAAGATATAATATGATTTGCGAAGTGTCATGTATTCCTCGTCTACACTTCAAATGAATGTAAATGCGACACTACCTTGCTAGGAAATAGCGTTTGCAGATGTCTAGGTATCGCAGCAATAGAGTTCTAATGCTTCTTAAAACGCGATTTCGCATCTCATTTCTATGTTTCATGGTAAGATATAATATGATTTGCGAAGTGTTATGTATTCCTCGTCTACACTTCAAATGAATGTGAATGCGACACTTCCTCGCTAGGAAATAGCGTTTGCAGTTGTCTACGTATCGTAGCAATAGATTTCCAATGCTTCTTAAAACGTGATATCGCATCTTATTTCTATGTTTCATGGTAAGATATAATATGATTTGCGAAGTGTCATGTATTTCTCGTCTACACTTCAAATGAATGTAAATGCCACACTTCCCTGATAGGAAATAGCGTCTGCAGATGTCCAGGTATCGTAGCAATAGAGTTCTTATGATTCTTAAAACGCGATATAGCATCTCATTTCTATGTTTCATGGTAAGATATAAAATGAATTCCGAAGTGTTATGTTTTCCTCGTCTACACTTCAAATGAATGTAAATGCGACACTTCCTTGCAAGGAAATAGCGTTTGCAAACGTCTACCTATCGTAGCAATAGAGTTCTAATGCTTCTTAAACGCGATATCGCATCTCATTTCTATATTTCATGGTAAGATATAATTTGATTTGCGAAGTGTCATGTATTCCTCGCCTATACTTCAAATGAATGTAAATGCGACACTTCCTTGCAAGGAAATAGCGTTTGCAGATGTCTATGTATCGTAGCAATAGATTTCTAATGCTTCTTAAAACACGATTTCGCATCTCATTTCTATGTTTCATGGTAAGATATAATATGATTTGCGAAGTGTCATGTATTCCTCGTCTACACTTCAAATGAATGTAAATGCGACACTTCCCTGCAAGGAATTAGCGTTTGCAGATGTCTACGTATCGTAGCAATAGAGTTCTTATGATTTTTAAAACGCGATATCGCATCTCATATCTATGTTTCATGGTAAGAAATATTATGATTTGCGAAGTGTCATGTATTCCTCGTCTACACTTCAAATAAATGTAAATGCCACACTTCCCTGATAGGAAATAGCGTCTGCAGATGTCCAGGTATCGTAGCAATAGAGTTCTTATGATTCTTAAAACGCGATATCGCATCTCACTTCTATGTTTCATGGTCAGATATAAAATGATTTCCGAAGTGTTATGTATTCCTCGTCTACACTTCAAATGAATGTAAATGCGACACTTCCTTGCAAGGAAATAGCGTTGCAAACGTCTACCTATCGTAGCAATAGAGTTCTAATGCTTCTTAAAACGCGATATCGCATCTCATTTCTATATTCCATGGTAAGATATAACTTGATTTGCGAAGTGTCATGTATTCCTCGTCTACACTTCAAATGAATGTAAATGCGACACTTCCTTGCAAGGAAATAGCGTTTGCAGATGTCTACGTATCGTAGCAATAGAGTTCTTATGATTCTGAAAACGCGATATCGCATCTCATTTCTATGTGTCATGGTAAGAAATATTATGAATTGCGAAGTGTCATGTATTCCTCGTCTACACTTCAAATAAATGTAAATGCCACACTTCCCTGATAGGAAATAGCGTCTGCAGATGTCCAGGTATCGTAGCAATAGAGTTCTTATGATTCTTAAAACGCGATATCGCATCTCACTTCTATGTTTCATGGTAAGATATAAAATGATTTCCGAAGTGTTATGTATTCCTCGTCTACACTTCAAATGAATGTAAATGCGACACTTCCTTGCAAGGAAATAGCGTTTGCAAACGTCTACCTATCGTAGCAATAGAGTTCTAATGCTTCTTAAAACGCGATATCGCATCTCATTTCTATGTTTCATGGTAAGATATAATATGATTTGCGAAGTGTTATGCATTCCTCGTCTACGATTCAAATGAATGTAAATGCGACACTTCCTTGCAAGGAAATAGCGTTTGCAGATGTCTACGTATCGTAGCAATAGAGTTCTTATGATTCTTAAAACGCGATATCGCATCTCATTTCTATGTTTCATGGTAAGATATAATATGATTTGCGAAGTGTCATGTATTCCTCGTCTACACTTCAAATGAATGTAAATGCGACACTACCTTGCTAGGAAATAGCGTTTGCAGATGTCTAGGTATCGCAGCAATAGAGTTCTAATGCTTCTTAAAACGCGATTTCGCATCCATTTCTATGTTTCATGGTAAGATATAATATGATTTGCGAAGTGTTATGTATTCCTCGTCTACACTTCAAATGAATGTGAATGCGACACTTCCTCGCTAGGAAATAGCGTTTGCAGTTGTCTACGTATCGTAGCAATAGATTTCCAATGCTTCTTAAAAACGTGATATCGCATCTTATTTCTATGTTTCATGGTAAGATATAATATGATTTGCGAAGTGTCATGTATTTCTCGTCTACACTTCAAATGAATGTAAATGCCACACTTCCCTGATAGGAAATAGCGTCTGCAGATGTCCAGGTATCGTAGCAATAGAGTTCTTATGATTCTTAAAACGCGATATAGCATCTCATTTCTATGTTTCATGGTAAGATATAAAATGAATTCCGAAGTGTTATGTTTCCTCGTCTACACTTCAAATGAATGTAAATGCGACACTTCCTTGCAAGGAAATAGCGTTTGCAAACGTCTACCTATCGTAGCAATAGAGTTCTAATGCTTCTTAAAACGCGATATCGCATCTCATTTCTATATTTCATGGTAAGATATAATTTGATTTGCGAAGTGTCATGTATTCCTCGCCTATACTTCAAATGAATGTAAATGCGACACTTCCTTGCAAGGAAATAGCGTTTGCAGATGTCTATGTATCGTAGCAATAGAGTTCTTATGATTTTTAAAACGCGATATCGCATCTCATATCTATGTTTCATGGTAAGAAATATTATGATTTGCGAAGTGTCATGTATTCCTCGTCTACACTTCAAATAAATGTAAATGCCACACTTCCCTGATAGGAAATAGCGTCTGCAGATGTCCAGGTATCGTAGCAATAGAGTTCTTATGATTCTTAAAACGCGATATCGCATCTCACTTCTATGTTTCATGGTCAGATATAAAATGATTTCCGAAGTGTTATGTATTCCTCGTCTACACTTCAAATGAATGTAAATGCGACACTTCCTTGCAAGGAAATAGCGTTTGCAAACGTCTACCTATCGTAGCAATAGAGTTCTAATGCTTCTTAAAACGCGATATCGCATCTCATTTCTATATTCCATGGTAAGATATAACTTGATTTGCGAAGTGTCATGTATTCCTCGTCTACACTTCAAATGAATGTAAATGCGACACTTCCTTGCAAGGAAATAGCGTTTGCAGATGTCTACGTATCGTAGCAATAGAGTTCTTATGATTCTGAAAACGCGATATCGCATCTCATTTCTATGTTTCATGGTAGGATATAATATGGTTTGCGAAGTGTCATGTATTTCTCGTCTACACTTCAAATGAATGTAAATGCCACACTTCCCTGATAGGAAATAGCGTCTGCAGATGTCCAGGTATCGTAGCAGTAGAGTTCTTATGATTCTTAAACCGCGATATCGCATCTCACTTCTATGTTTCATGGTAAGATATAAAATGATTTCCGAAGTGTTATGTATTCCTCGTCTACACTTCAAATGAATGTAAATGCGACACTTCCTTGCAAGGAAATAGCGTTTGCAAACGTCTACCTATCGTAGCAATAGAGTTCTAATGCTTCTTAAAACGCGATATCGCATCTCATTTCTATATTTCATGGTAAGATATAACTTGATTTGCGAAGTGTCATGTATTCCTCGTCTACACTTCAAATGAATGTAAATGCGACACTTCCTTGCAAGGAAATAGCGTTTGCAGATGTCTACGTATCGTAGCAATAGAGTTCCAATGCTTCTTAAAACGCGATATCGCATCTCATTTCTATGTTTCATGGTAAGATATAATATGATTTGCGAAGTGTCATGTATTTCTCGTCTACACTTCAAATGAATGTAAATGCCACACTTCCCTGATAGGAAATGGCGTCTGCAGATGTCCAGGTATCGTAGCAATAGGGTTCTTATGATTCTTAAAACGCGATATCGCATCTCATTTCTATGTTTCATGGTAAGATATAAAATGAATTCCGAAGTGTCATGTATTCCTCGTCTACACTTCAAATGAATGTAAATGCGACACTTCCTTGCAAGGAAATAGCGTTTGCAAACGTCTACCTATCGTAGCAATAGAGTTCTAATGCTTCTTAAAACGCGATATCGCATCTCATTTCTATATTTCATGGTAAGATATAATTTGATTTGCGAAGTGTCATGTATTCCTCGTCTACACTTCAAATGAATGTAACTGCGACACTACCTTGCTAGGAAATAGCGTCTGCAGATGTCTAGGTATCGTAGCAATAGAGTTCTAATGCTTCTTAAAACGCGATATCGCATCTCATTTCTATATTTCATGGTAAGGTATAATATGATTTGCGAAGTGTTATGTATTCCTCGTCTACACATCAAATGAATGTAAATGCGACACTTCCTTGCAAGGAAATAGCGTTTCCAGATGTCTACGTATCGTAGCAATAGAGTTCTTATGATTTTTAAAACGCGATATCGCATCTCATTTCTATGTTTCATGGTACAATATAATATGATTTGCGAAGTGTCATGTATTCCTCGTCTACACTTCAAATGAATGTAAATGCGACACTTCCTTGCAAGGAAATAGCGTTTGCAAACGTCTACCTACCGCAGCAATAGTGTTCTAATGCTTCTTAAAACGCGATATCGCATCTCATTTCTATATTTCATGGTAAGATATAATATGATTTGCAAAGTGTTATGTATTCCTCGTCTACACTTCAAATGAATGTAAATGAGACACTTTCTTGCAAGGCAATAGCGTTTGCAGATGTCTACGTACCGTAGCAATAGAGTTCTTATGATTCATTAAACGCGATATCGCATCTCATTTCTATGTTTCATGGTAAGGTATAATATGATTTGCGAAGTGTTATGTATTCCTCGTCTACACTTCAAATGAATGTAAATGCGACACTTCCTTGCAAGGAAATAGCGTTTGCGAATGTCTATCTATCGTAGCAATAGTGTTCTAATGCTTCTTAAAACGCGATATCGCATCTCATTTCTATGTTTCATGGTAAGATATAATATGATTTGCAAAGTGTTATGCATTCCTCGTCTACGATTCAAATGAATGTAAA